>NC_091268.1:34997500-36247500 GCF_042477335.2 Ovis canadensis | reverse complement strand
TGTGTGTGTGGTGTGTGTGTGTGTGTGTGTGTGTGTGTGTTTTCCCTGGGGCGGTGCTGAATAGCTTGCAGGATTTTAGTTCCTGGATCAGGGATTGAACCTGGGCTGTGGCAGTGGAAGCATGGAGTCCTCACCACTGGCCCACCAGGGAATTCCCAGCATGGCTGTGTGTTCACTTTTGGTTTTGTTGCTGTTTTTTCTTTTTTCTTTTTTTAGTTTTATTTATTTATTTGGCTGTACCCAGTCTTAGGCTTCCCAGGTGGCTCTAGTGGTAAAGAATCCGTCTGTCAATACAGGAGATGAAAGAGATGCAAGTTCGATCTGTGGGTTGGGAAGATCCCCCGGAGGAGGGCATGGCAACCCACTCCAAACTCCATGGACAGAGGAGCCTAGTGGGCTACAGTCTATGAGGTTGTAAAGAGTTGGACACGACTGAAGCAGCTTAGCACACACACACACACACACACACCAGGTCTTAGATGGGGCATGCAAGATCTTTGACCTTTTTATTTTGGCATATGTGATCTTGCTCCCCAACCAGAGATCAAACCTGGGCCCCTGCATTGGAAGCATGGAGTCTTAGCCACTGGCCCACCAGAGCAGTCCCACAGCTGTGTTTTAATAATACTTTCTTTATGAATCCTGAATTTTGAACTTCATGTAGTTTGCATATGTCACAGGATATGATTTTTTTCTCTGGATTTTTTTTTTCCAACCACAGGAAACTCATGGACTGCATAGACTTGGCCTTTGGGCCATAGTTTGCCAACCTCTGGGCTGGAGGAATGAATTGAGGGCATGGAGGTCTGGACTGCAGGCCTCCTTCTTCTTCCTGGTATTTACCCACACAATCTCTGAAACCTTAGCAGCACTGGATTATGAAAAGGTTATGTTGACAAGGCCGGATCAAGTATTGACTTGGTCTGGCTCTGGGCCAACAATGTCAGATTAGAACCTAAGTCCTTCATTACCCTGGCAGGATTTCAGGGAGCTGCCTTCCAGTGGGCAACTCTGAGCCCACCTCCCTGGCTGGAGATGTCATTGACCACATGTAGTGACCATTTAGCCTGACCTGCATCATCTTATTTCCTTCTCACTCCTCAAGAGAGAGAGGACTAGTATATGCTCATGTGTATTATTATATACCCATTTTTCAGATGAGAAAACTGAGGCACAACGAGGTCAGGTGATTTTCCTAAAGTCACAGGGTGAGAGAAATAGAACAGAATTGAATCCATGTCAGCTTGACTCTAGAGGCTGCTCTCATAACCGCCCTGCCATATCACCTCTCAATAATCCATCACATCACCAGTCCATGTGACAGTCAGAGACAGCCTTCTCAAGGACAAGCTTTCGGCAGCACAGCTGGGCTCTCTGCATCTCACCTGGCATCCAGACACCAACCAACCTTCTCTGCTTTGAGCTGCAGTCAGATCTGGGGCATCCAAAATAGACTCTGTGTCCACTCCAGGAAGAGGGAGGCTAGCACAGCGGCCCCGTACGACTGTGCAGGCTGTACACTGGGGGTGTTGTTCACAACGTACTCTGTGTGAATAGCACCCATGGGTCTGTGGAGCTGGAGGCTGGAGGTGAGATGCTCAGAGCTGCCTGGCATAAGAGTGGCCTTGGGTGCCCACCATTACTGCCGTTCAGAAACAATTCATCCAAAAAAGAGGTGGCCCCAAAGGGAACACCATCATAGATGGTGAAGGTTTAGGCAGGCAGTTTTGGGGAGTCCTTTGGGTCTGGGGCAGGGAGCAGCTGGCACTTACTGGAACCTCCTCTATCCAGTTCGGAAAACTGGATCTTGCTCCCTGATCTCTCTCGGATTGGACTGACCACAGCTCCAGCTCTGAACTCTCAGCCTCGCTCCAGGTGAAAGGTCCCCAGCTCTTTCCTCCACACCCTGCCTCCTTGAAAAGAAAGAAGGGCCCTTGAGTGTTCTCTCCAGTCCTGACCCCAAACTGCCCCACATCAGCCCTCCAGTGCCCGTTCTCACACACACTGCCCCTGGCTATGCAGGGCTGCAGGAAACTCCCAGCCCAATGCCCCCAGCTCTCCCCTTCACTGCTGCCCTTGCCAGAGTGTTTTCCTGTGTTTGCTTTGCTTTTATGATTTGAGCCAGGCCCTGTGCCAGCTCATGTGACCCTCATCAGATTCCCAGGAGGCAGGAACTATGATTACTCTCATTTTACAGACAAGGGCTTGGAGAGGTTCAGAGAGGTTAAATCAATTACCCAGAGTCACACAGTTAGAAAAGTGTCAGAGGCAGGAATCAGATTTGGGTCTTTTTCCTTTAGAGTCTACTTCTTTATCTTTCTGAGGGATGAATGTGTCACGTCCTCTAGGTCTGTTTCCCTGTGAGCAGGCTGGGTCATGGGGCTGGGAAGCCATGTGGGTGAGCATGATGTTGCTGTTGGTGATGATGGTGGTGAAGGAGACGATGAGAATAATGGGGATGATGGTGATGATGATGAAGATGAAGCTGATGGGATAAGAGGATGGGATGATAATGATGAGGATGGTGGTGACGAGGACCACGATGTACCCACTTGATAGGGGGATGGTGCAGACCGCATGATGTAACTCAGGTCAAACATTGCTCACCATGCCGGTTCTATAATCAGCACTCTATAAGCATTGCATCAGCTGAGGTCTCTGTGCTCTAGACCTCCAGAGTGGGTTCCACTGCCTTTTTAAACAAACACCCTCCTCCTCAAACACTAGGTCAAAGGCATGAACCAGAGACAAGAAAGGGGGAAAAGGGCAACATTTTTTCTGTTGGTCCCTCCTGTTTCCTGCTAAGTCTCCATTCTTGCCAACCTCTGAAATCTAGCTTGGCTTTGGAACCGAGTCCCTGGGAGGGAGGCCTGGCCTCGGCCGGCTTCCTGGGCCCTGGGTGGCCATCTCCCCCAGCCTCCAGGGAGACTTGGAGGCTGCGAAAGTGGTGCCCAGGAAGGGGCTGCTGCCCCAGGAATCACAGCCACATGCAAGCCAGGCTCTGGTCTGCCCACTCTCTGTTGGGGGAGATTAGGATCTTTACCCCTACAGTGACCCAGGGGAGGTCCTGTGGGAGTGACCCCTGAACCCTTATACTCCACTGCTGGTGAGCCAACAGCTTTGAGAGCCATTGTCATGGAGTAAACTTTTCTATTCCTCCTCCACACTCATCTGGAAGCCGAGGAGAGGCAGGATGAGCTCTGTGATCAGACTGCTTGAGTTCGAATCCCAGTCCAACCATTTGTTAGCTCTGTGTGACCTTGGGCAAATGACTTAACCTCTCTGAGCCTATTTTCTGATCTGCAAAGTGCAGACAACAACATCACCTGTTTCACCGGACTGTTGGAAGAGTACGATGAGATCACGCGGTGAGAGAACTCAGTGTCTCCAAAGGTCAAGTGAGGGAGAGGGTAACTTTATAGTCACTGAACAAATTCTATGCTGTAACCCGGCATGTAGAGTGCCACCTATTATTACTGTAGAGGGGAAAGCCACATTGACCCCACCAACATGTATCTGATGAGAGGTATCTTATGTTGAGAAACTAAAGTCAGTCCATCCCTGTGTACAAGGCAAGCAAACAACATGGATCCCAGACAGAGCGCCTGCACCTCCTCCAATGACTGAGATGGTTTGGGGGCTGACTGCAGGGAGGTTTTTTCTAGCCCATTAGATTCTAAGATCCAATAAGAACACAGCCCCTCCTTCCCAAGCCCAGGCATCAGGGACCCTAGTGGGAGTTCAAGAGTGGGGGTGAGGATGGAGGGGGCCTCTCAGGATGGGGTGGGGGTCGAGGAGTCTCCTGGGGGCTGAGAGATGTGGCTCACTCGGCTCTGGATCGCCAGGGCCTAGTCCATCACTGGCACTCATCCAGCCACCTGTCATTTATTCACTCAACCAATATCATTATCATGCAAGGAGATCAAACCAGTCAATCCTAAAGGAAATCATTCCTGAATATTCATTGGAAGGATTGATGCTGAAGTTGAAACTCCAAGACTTGGGCCACCTGATGCGAAGAACTGACTCATTGGAAAAGACCCTGATGCTGGGAAAGTTTGAAGGCAGGAGGAGAAGGTGATGACAGAGGATGAGATGGTTGGATGGCATCCCTGACTCGATGGACATGAGTTTGAGCAAACTCCGGGAGTTAGTGATGGACAGGGAAGTCTGTGTGTTGCAGTCCATGGGGTCCCAGAATCGGACACGACTTAGCGATTGAACAATAACAAAATATCATTGAGAGTCTACAGAGAGCTGGGGCTATAGCAGTGAATCAGTAAAAACAAAACAAAACAAAACAGACAAAAATCTGTCCCCTGAAGTTTAAATCCCTGCGAACTAGTGTCTAGGCTTCAGGAAACACTCCTGAAATTATCCCCCAGTGCTGGGAAATGGGTCTGATTCCTCCCTCCCCTTGCCCTACCCTTTCCCTCCAGGTTCTGCCTTCTACTGGGGGCGAGGTGGAGATTTGCCCAAAGGGTAGGTCATCCTGTGGCCAGACTGCCACCCTCTGTCATCAGGTATCTGAGGGGTCAGAGAGGGTGAGGCCCAGTCCGGCTCCCGCTCCTCCAGCCAGCAAGCTACAACCATCCCGTCCATCCTCCGCTGGAATATCACCCCTCCCTGGACACACACACCCAGGCCCAATTCTGATCTTTCAACTTGCCCTGAATTCTATAGGAGTTTCAGACCTTTCAGCCCAGAACTCTCCTCCTTTTGCCCCCACCCTCATCTCTTTCCAATGCGGGGCTCGAACAGCATTTCTGGAGTTAACTGGAGCAGTAAGAAGGGTGGGGCCTGGGAATGAGGGTCTATTATCTGCTGGCCACAGAGGTAAGGTGCTGGGCTTGCTTAATGATGCCCCTGCAGGAGGCCCTATTGTCCCCATTCCACAGGCCAGAGCTGGGACTCAGAGGTTAAGTACCTCACCCGCAAGGTCACACGTAACTGAGCTGCAACTCCAGCACATTGAACTCCCAAACCCTTAATGGTTACATAAGTGAAAGTCGCTCAGTCGTATCCGACTCTTTGCCACCCCATGGACTATACAGTCTGTGGAATTCTCCAGGCCAGAATACTGGAGTGGGTTAGCCGTTCCTTCTCCAGGGGATCTTCCCAACATAAATGAGTGTCCAAAGAAGAGAATTAAAGCATCTGGGGGATTTTAATATTTAAAACATGGCAGCAAGGCTCTGGGGGACAGGAGCTGTCTTCCCAGACAGCCTGTGGTAAATTAGGACCTCCAAGACCCTCCTTCCACCTGGGAGCACCCAGCATGGGGCAAAGGCATGTCTAACCATTTCACACTCCTCCCAGTCTCTAAAACAGCCCTTCCAAGGCTGCCTTCAGGCCCACAGCCTCAGACCCTGAAGGTTCTCTGTGGTCTCTCTCACCAGCCAAACTCCTCCTCCCCGTGGTGCAAACCCGCTAAGAAACGAGAATAGTGATCCCCCCTGGGGTGCGGGGTAGGGCCTTTCAACCAGGGAAATCAACCAACTCCACACACAGACACAGGTAAGAGCGGAATTTCAGGAATCAGCTTGTTTGGGGAGGTTGTACTCCAGCTCCGGCTTAAGGGCCTTGATGTAACAGGTGCAGGTGTGGCTCCTGAAGGAGGTGTGCCAGGCTTCTCAGGCCTCAGTCCAGGCCTCGGTTTGGAAATGAGCTCCCTGGCACATCAGGAGGAAGCAAGGCTGAGGGCCTCCGATCCTCAAGACTCTCGCCATCAGGAGGCACTGTGTGGGGAGGGGAAGTTTGGGCTGAACTGGGGCTCTGTTGTTATCTCTGTGGGGCCTCTTGGGAAAATCCCTGAACCCCCTGGAGCCCCTTATTGCCCCATCCTTCATCAGCTGGGCTCCTGTCACCTTACCTTGGTCTCCCCAGCTCGCTCCCCACAACCACCCAGGGAAGTCCTCCAGATTAAGCTCCAGATTCTGAATCTTTGCTGCTTTGTTAAGAGACTATTCCCTTTGTGTTAAAAAAAAAAAAAAAATTCCTCTTTTAAAAACAAAAATGCTAAGACTTTCAGGTTTATTTCAAGTCTATTTTCTTAACAATTACTTAGGATTTACTGTGGGCCAGGCATTGCTCTAAGCACTTGACACCTTTAATCCTAGTAACATCCCTTATGGGATGAGAATTATTATTACCTTCAGTTTACAGATAAGAAAACTGAAGCACAGAGAGGTTAGACTAACTTGACTGAAGTCACACAGCTAATAAGTGACAGAGCCAGGATTCAAATCTGTGTAGGTAAGGAGGCCACAGGTTTAGAACTGCTTCATCTTTGGTGGCTTCCCACCAGCCAAGATGATTTGTCTGACTATTCTGTAATTTCACACTATGGAAATGCATTAAAAAAATTTTTTTTTTGCAAATACAAAGTGACAGAAAAATACAGATGGAGCTTACACAAACTCCTTATATATAAACTCACTCCACTTGAATCTGCTGATTTTAATATTCCTTATCCTCCTAAACCTGAACTCCTACCTCCTACATTCAAGAGATGCAGAGCAAGCACTTTATATGGATAAAGTCTTTTAGTTCTTGCAGGATTTCTGTGAGCCAGGTACTCTCTGACAACTCATTTTGCAGGTGAGAAAACCAATGATTTAAAGAAGTACACACACTGGAATCCAGGACTAGAACCAAAGCAATCTGATATCAAAGCCCCTGTTTTTTTTTTTTTTTTAATCATCCCTAAAGTTTTTTCACTGTGACAAAATGCACAACATAAAATTTACCATTTTAACCTTTCTTTTGGTAAAGATACACATTAACATCAACATTCAGGTTGAAACATAATTGTCTTACAAAGGTTGTAAATTGAAATGTCATCATTGACTGCAAGGTGCCACACCAGTCCCCCTTGAGCCTTTCCTGCCTGTTTCTTACATCAAAGGAGTAATATCCATTCCACAAAATAAAAATTGAAGTAGCCTTGGCTTACCAGCAATTACACTTTCACTTTTCCCACCCAGCTAATTGTTTTAAAACTAACTTGCTAATATGCTGTTGGTATAGAAAGAAAGTGAAGTTGCTTAGTCGTGTCCAACTCTTTACGACCCCATGGACTATAACCTATCAGGCTCCTCTGACCATGGGATTTTCCAGGCAAGAATACTGGAGTGGGTTGCCATTTTCTTCTCCAGGGGATCTTCCCGACCCAGGGATCGAACTCAGGTCTCCTGCATTGCAGGTAGACACTTTACTGTCTGAGCCACTAGGGAAAATTTATTCATAATAGACGTGAGATAAAGGATCACCATTTTAACCATTTTTAAGTGTACATTTCAGTGACATTATATATTTCCACTATCGTGCAACCATCACCATTTGTCTATCTTCAGAAAAATTTCATCATCCCAACCAGAATGAAACTGTACCCACTAAACATGAACACCCCATCCACTCTTCCTCCTCTGCCCCGGGTAACATCTTTTCTACTTTCTCTCTGCACTTGCCTATTTCAGGCACTTCACATAAGTGAAATTATGCAATATTTGTTCTTTTGTGACAAAGGCCCTGCCTGAAACAGTTAATTTCATTTTTATTCGAACACATATTATATAATTTGGGTCACAGTCAAAGGGGGAATTAACCTTATCTCTAGCATCATGCTTATTTTAAGTAAGGAGAAGGAAGATACATGTGGCTGGATTTTATAACACTAGCAACTGTACGAGGGGAAAAAACATCTAATGGGTACCAAATTGTATGCTTCCTATTCATCAGTTTCCTTCCCCAAATCAATCAGTATCACCAGCTTCTAGTGTGCCCTCCAAATCCTAATGTGTGTATACAAATCTACACAAATATATGCACATGATTCCCCTTTTTTAATTATCTACTTTTACTTTAAACTTTGTTTTCGTATTGGAGTATAGCCAATTAACAAATAATGTGATAGTTTCCAATGAACGGTGAAGGGACTCAGACATAAATATACATGTATCCATTCTCTTAAACTCCCTTTTTAAAATACAGACAAATGCGCGGGCACACACACACACACACACACACACACACACCTGGTAGAACACTATATGCTGTTCTATACCTTGCATTTTTCTTTTTACACTACATCCAGGAGACGGTTTCACATTTATTCATGAAGAGCGACTGCTGTCTTTTGACCGACTGCCTCATATTCTCTTGTATGGCTGTACGGACATGTACGGCAGTTAGTTCCCCTCTGGTGGCTGTTTAGCTAATTTCCAATCACTTGCTCTCACACAACACTGAGTCTCTTTGTTCTAACAGAATGTGTCCAATGCAACGATATCCACGGGATACATTTCAAGAGGTGAAGTGGTAGAGACAGAGGTTGTGAGCATCATAAATATCAACAGTTTTCCTAACTCCTGCCCCACCACCCCTGCCGAGATTGCTCAGTATATGCTCCCACCAAGGAAGGCTGAGAATCCTGGTGTCTCTACCAGCACTGGGTGTTACCTAGCAATCCTGCAGGTGGAAAATAGAATTGATGTGGTTTTGTTGTGTGCTTTTGTTTTCAGAGTTGGGCATCTTTTCATCTGTTTGAATTCCATTTGTATTTCTTTTGATGTAAACAGCTGAATCATATCCTCTATTCCTTTTTCCTTCCATTTTTGAAACAAGCAGTTGATCTTTAATTTGTAAGAGCTCTCTATGAAATTAACTCTCTGTCATAAAAGTGGCATATATTTTTATTAGTTGGACATGCCTGGGCTTATGGATTTTTGTTTGTTATGGTCATATCAGTTCAGTTCAGTTGCTCAGTCATGTCTCATTCTTTGTGACCCTATGGACTGCAGTATGCCAGGCTTCCCTGTCCATCACCAACTCTCCAAGCTAGCTCAAGTCGGGAATGCCATCCAACCATCTCAACCTCTGTCCCTTTCTCCTCCTATCTTCAATCTTTCCCAGTATCAGGGTCTTTTCCAAGGAGTCAGTTCTTTGCATCAGGTGGCCAAAGTATTGGAGCTTCAGCTTCAGCATCAGTCCTTCCAATGAATATTCAGGATTGATTTACTTTAGGATTGACTGGTTTGATTTCCTTGCAGAGGTCATGTAGAAATAATTAATTTTTATGTAGGCAGACTTAACAACTTTTATCTTTAAGGCAAGGCCCCTGCTTCTACCCATTAGGCTGTCTGGCCTCTCTGCTCTGATCAGCGATTTGAAGATGACATATAGAGTGGCTCTGTTTCTCCCTAAGAGGTCCGCTAAAAAACATGATTGTCCAACCTGGACTTGGGCCTGGACACGTGATCTCAAGGCTCTGAGGGAGAAGAGACAGCCCATGAAGGCCCCCAGGCACAGGGAGTCTGTAATTGAGGGCTTTCATACTGGAGGGGGATAGCTCCTCAGCTGCCTGGGGTATCCTGCCCTGGAGAACAACTCCTCTGCAAGTCAAATCTTGCCCCTAGATTCTCAAGGTGGGCCCCCTGGAGGCTGTGAGACTAGAAGGGAGAGCAAGCTGTCAAGAATAAAAACCCCGGGACTTCCCTGGTGGTGGTCCAGCGGTTAAAAATCCACCTTGTAATGCAGAGTTTGATCCCTCGTGGGGGAACTAAGATCCCACATGCCTTGGGGCAACTAAGGCCTTGAGCCACAACTCCTGAGCCCACGCACCACAACTAGAGAGTCTGTGTGCCGGAATGGTGTAACGAGGATCCCGAGGGCTGCTACTAAGACTGAATGCAGTCAAATAAATAAATATTAAAAAGTAAAAACCCCACAAGGCCTTGGCAACTTTCTTATCTGTAAAGAAATGGTTCTTTCCAGCCTCCCGTGCTGAAGGGGATGTTTTGTTGCTTGCTCTTGGTGAGGACAGAATTCTCGCCACCGGCAGGTGGCCAAGGAGGATCTCATTTGAAGGTTTTCTCCAGGTCAGTGGTTCTGAAATTTCAGCATTCATGAGAATCATCTGAAGAGCTTGTTAAAATACAGGTTGCTGGGCCACCCCTCAGGGTCTCCAATTTAGAAGGTCTAGATTGGGTCTGAGAATCTGCATTTTGACAAAAGCTCCAGGTGATGCTGATGTTTCTGGCCCAGAGAGATCGACTAGCCCCGGACATTCTCTCCCTGGGGACCCCCATTTCAGGCTGGGCAGTGGTGTGAGTTCAGGCGCGAAACCTAGAGCAACATATTCCATCACAACAACAACAGCAACTGCTCTGTGCCAGGGACTGTGCTAAGGGCTGCATGCTCAATCTCATCTCATCCTCACGCCAAGCCCACTCAGTAGGCTTCACTAGTACTACCTCCACTTTCCAATGAGAAAACAGGAGGCTCAGAGAGGGAACATGGGCTTTAGAATCAGACAGATCTGGGGTCTGATTTCAGTTCTGCCACTGAACCATAGTCTGAGCTCTTGAGCAAGTGGCTTACCTTCCTGAGCCTCTAATTCATCAGTAAATGGAGACCAAAAAACCTGATTCCTGGGGTACTATGAGGATGAGGGGGAGTGGAGATTACAAGGGCACCTGCACACAGTAGAAGCAGAAGAAATGTACATCCCCTTTCCTGAAAGCCTCATCCTTTTATGTCTTCCCAGATTCATCATCCTGCCACTCCCTATACTCTGAGATACCTTGCCTAAAGTAACACTGGATATTGTCACTTCCTAAACATGGTCTCCCTGGTCATGCTCCCAGGGCTTTGGAAAGGCTATTTCCTTTGTGTGGAAATGCTTTTCTCACTCTATTGCTCCAGAGAAATGCCTATTGATCCTTTAAAACCCATCTTAGAAGTCCCCTCCTTTTGTCACTTTCCTTGTAATGTTGTCCTCTTCCTGACCTTGGGCAGAATATCCAGGATTGCAGCATCTTCTTTGAAGAAAGAGCTTAAAGTGTTACTTTCATTCCTTCCTTCCTCTTTCACTTGTGCTCCCCCAACATTTTACGTGCAGTACAATTTGGAATACAAATTGCACTCTTTCAGGGATCAGACAGCTTACACCGCCAGCAGCGAGCATCACCATCATCAACGCTTAGTCTATTCCATGCTCCTGGCACTGTTGTAAGAGACTGAGGTTTGTTGATTCATTTAATGCTGAAAATAATGTTTGAGGGAAGTGCTACTTATTATCCCTCTTTTCCATACGAGGAAATTGAATCACAGAAGTGCTAAATTGGAATAGTGGATAGGAATCCGATTGCGCATACAGGGGACACGGGTTTGATTCCTGGTCCAGGAAGATTCCACACGCTGCAGGGGAGCTGAGCTCGTGCGTCACAACTACTGAGCCTGAGCTCTAGAGCCCGTGAGCAGCAACTACTGAAGCCCAATTGCCTGAAGAGTCTGTGCTCCACAACAAGAGAGGCCACCGCGATAAGAAGCCCATGCACAGCAACTCGAGAGCAGCCCCTTGCTCTCTGCAACTAGAAAAGGTCTGCATAGCAACAAAGATCCAGCACAGCCAAAAATAAATAAATAAATAAATAGAGCAGTGCACACATGTGAAAAAAATGTAAATTTTTCAAAAAGATCAAAAAACTGTCTCCCAAAAAGTGCTAGATAATTTGCTTTGATCACACAAGTAATCCACGCCAGAGCTGGGATGCAGAAGCTGGCTATGGAGTCTGAGTTACTAACTTTTATAGTATGCTGCTCTTTATGTTTAAGGGGTGGGCCAGCTGGGGACTGTGCCACGCTCTAGGGTGCCTGCCCCATGCCAGGGGGCAGCCGAAAGTTAGGGATGGAATTGTCAGCTTTTCTGATCCTCTCTTCTCAGGAGGATCCCCAAATCCTATTCTCCCACCTTTTAAAATCTTGGGAGTAAATAGGAATTTCAAAAGGAGCATGGGCCTCACAAAAGCTGCGCACAGGTGTGCTTTGCGGGGACCGTGGCTCAGTTTGTTTCTGTATCTTAGCTCAGGGCCAGGTGCACAGTAGGTCCTTTGTAGGTGTCATGATACTTCTGGACCCCACTGTGAGCTGGGCGTGGCTCCCATACGCTGAGGTCTCACCCTCCGTCCCACTCAGCGCTGGGATTCTCTGCCCTGCGCTGGGATGTAGATGAGGTCCTAAATGGTGGCCCTGAGTGTCACCCCCTCCCTGGGGCCATCGCTGGGTCTTCTCTGTCCAAGATAAGACTTGCTGCTTTCTGAGTGCTGACAACGTGCTAAGTGCTTGGTTTTGTCATCCCACTGACCCACTCAACAGTTCTGGGAGGCTGCCTTTGTCATCATCCCATGTTACAGATGTGAAACTGTGGCTCAGACACTGGAAGGGAGTTATTGCCCAAGCAAGGAAGAGGTGGAGCTGGGACTGTAATGCAAAGAGCTGGGATTCCAGCTTCCCTCAGCCAGCTGTCATCAGAGCTTCCACCAAACTTTTGACAGTCCCAGCCCACAGTCTAGGCTAAGGACACTCCCACGGCACAGCCTGGACCTGGAAAGTCTGTGGTACGCTAGGAAGACCCTAGACACTCTAGTCTGTCAGACATGGTTTCTAAGTCCTTCCATATCCTACCGGATGGTGGGGATGGCATTGCGAGCATGTCTAGAGGAAACTCCTGGTCACGGTCCCTTATGGGAATTCTGCCCACCAGGGCCTGGATAATCAGGGCTTGTGGCCTGGCTCAGTCCCAGGCCTTTTGGCTCAGCAATGACCGCAGATAGGGGCTTCAGGGTTTGTCCTTGTCCAAAGACAGAAGGACAGAGATGTGTATACGTACACCTGTGCATGGGTGTGTGCCTTGTGCATGTGTGCATGGCACGTGTGTGTGCAATGGGGAACAGGGGAACTTGTCCCCCAAATTCAGATCCTGCGAAGTTAGTATAGAACAAAGAACAAAGAAATCTTATTTCACCCAGAAATGTCAATTTATAGAAGAGGTTGAAATAGAAAAGAGTCATCTAATGTTACAACTTAAATACTCAGCAATAGGCATATCCATGGAGAAGGCAATGGCACCCCACTCCAGTACTCTTGCCTGGAAAATCCCATGGATGGAGGAACCTGGTGGGCTGCAGTCCATGGGGTCGCCAAGAGTCGGACACGTCTGAGCGACTTCACTTTCACTTTTCACTTTCATGCATTGGAGAAGGAAATGGCAACCCACTCTAGTATTCTTGCCTGGAGAATCCCAGGGACGGGGGAGCCTGGTGGGCTGCCATCTATGGGGTCGCGCAGAGTCGGACACGACTGAAGCGACTTAGCAGTATCAGCAGCAGCAGGCATATCCATGGGCTTTCCTGCGGCTCATATGGTAAAGAATCCGCCTGCAATGCAGGAGACCTGGGTTTGATCCCTGGGCCGGGAAGATCCCTTGGAGAAGGGAATGGCTACCCACTCCAGTATTCTTGCCTGGAGAATTCCATGGACAGAAGAGCCTGGCGGTCTACAGTCTATGGGATTGCAAAGAGGTGGATACCACTGGGGGAGTAACAGCACTATCACCTGGCATATCCATGGTGGAAGACAAGGCAGCAGTTTAAATGAGCTGGCTTTATATGCAGCCACTTGGATAACTTTCAAAGCAACGATAACTGAGTGGAGAGGGGTGGCAAGTTGCAGAAGGATGCCGGATGTACTGTACCATTTCTGGAAACATCCACCCTCGTTACTGTGCCGCTTACATACTTTCTGTGGATAGGCATCTATATGACTGCATGGGTGTAGGAAAGACCCAAAAGGAACACCCCCAAATATGAAGGTGGTAACCTTTGAGGGGGGCAGGGGTTACAGGCAAAGGAGACCGGATGAGTGTATATTCCTTCTTGGATCGCGCAGTTCAGTGGGCAGGCAGGTGGGGTCATTGCTCATGCAGGGGATGCGTAGGTTCAGGGAACTAGCCACACAAGCCTCCCGTGGACTGAGGACTGAGCTGTCGGGGTCAATCCATTGCTTTGGCTGTTCTGCCCTCACTCCAGTGGAGATGGGCGGGTGTCTGTGTGTGTGGGGGGGGGGGTGGGGGGTGGTAGGGGGAGCTGTCCTGCCCCCTGTGGATGGAGAAGCTCTGCAACTTCCTCTCTAAACCTCCCCCTGCCTCAGTTTCTCCCTCCAGACTAGACGACAAGGTCCCGCTTCAGCGGCACACGTTCTGCCCCCAACCCCGCCCCCACCCCTGCCCAGCCCACCTAAGTGTTGACTTCTGCTTCTCTGGGAAACAGAGAGCAGGGCCTTCGGAGCTGGTCTCCCCGCGCTGGGCAGTCTCAAGGGGCACACTCATTGAAGACACCCCCGTTCCCCAGAGGGAGGCTGGTCGAGGAGGCTAAGGTGAGTGAGCTCTGTGCTCAGAATCTGGCCTCAGCAACTTGTCCCAAGGACCCAGGGAAGCTGCTGCGGCCTCTGGCCCTCAGTTTTCCCCTTTGTTAAATGGAAACACCGTGAAGACAACCTAAGTTCAGCAACGCGTTGTGCGTCCAGGCGCCTAGCTCTCAGGTGTCGCTGTTGTCACCCTCCCAGAGGACCTCGCATCCCGCCCCTTCGGTGCCGAGGACGCCGCCACCCTCTCGGCCGCCCCCGACGGCGCACTCGTCCGAAACCTCGGCTCGCGTCCGGGGGTCTTCCCCTCCCCATCCTGCCGGGCGGTCGCCCTGCGCCCGAGGCCGGATCCCAGCAGTGCCGCGGGCGCGAGCGCCGAGCGCCCTCGGGTGGGAAACGGCGGGGCGGGCGGCGGGGAAAGCGCGGAGCCCGGCGTCGCGGTCATACCTGCTTCCCGCGGCGGCTCGGGGTGCGTGCGGCGGCGGCGGCGGCGGCGGCTGGCGGCGGCGGCCGGGCGGCTCTGGCGGCGGTGCCGCGGGCGCGCGGAGACAGGGACGGGGAGGGAGCGGGCCGCGGGGCGGGGAAGCCCGGGAGCGCGGCGGGCGGGGCTTGGCGGGGAGGACGGCCGGGCCACCACACCGCGCGGCTCCCGCGGCCCTTCTTTCTCCCTCTGCCCTCAAAGGAGCTCTGGCCTCGCGCGCTCCCTTGTTCCCGCGTCCACAGCCGCGTCTCCCCAGCTCATCCACCCAGACTCTTGCGCACACACCCCCGCATTTTCCCTCCGCACCTCCAGATGCGTGGCACAGATCCGTACACACAGACCCCGTCATCCGTCATCCTCGTGTTCCCAGAAAGACCACGGTCCCAGCAGCACACACAGGCCCTGCGCAGGGCCCCATTCTGCCCCGCGGCGCGCCTGGACTCAGGGCGCACACCTGTCCAATCATCGCAACCCTAACCCGCCGCAGGCAGTGTCCTCGGGCGGCGTGAGGACTTCCAGGAGTTTGCATAGGAACCGGCTTCTGCAGCTGATTTCCCTGCCCTTCACCGGAGCTCTGGACTCTCAGTGATCTTCTGCTTCCTGTCCTTGGCCACCTGCTCCAAGGTCACTCGCAGATTCCTGTCAGCCCATGAGGACCCCATCTGTTTGGACCTCTGGCTTCCTCCCAGTGACACCCGCTACACCTGTGCTGCAGCCTCAGCAGCTGCCAGGCTCCCTTCTCTAATCCTCACTTCCTTCCCTCTTCCCATCTGGTGGAAGTTCCAAGGACGCTAATTTCATATATCCATTTCACGTGTGCATGGCAAACCCCAAATGTCAGCCTTTCTCTGTCCGGCGGTGCTTGAATGCTCATTTGCTCAGTGGTGTCCAACTCTTTGCGATCCCATGGACTGTAGCCCTCCAGGCTCCTCTGTGTATGGGATTCTCCAGGCAAGAATACTGGAGTGGGCTGCTATTTCCTTCTCCAGGGGATCTTCCCGATCAAACCCACATCTTCTGCATTGGCAGACGGATTCTTTACCACAGAGCCACCATTTAGAGCCCGTTTCTTTTCTCTTGCTGCCATAACAAATGAGCACAGGAGTGCTAGCTTAATACGTCCGAATGTATTATCTTAGCGTTCTGGAGGTCAGAAGTGGGACACCACTAAAATCAAGAAGTGGTATGACTGTGTTCCTTCTGGAGGAACTAGGGGAGAATCTATTTTCTTGCCTTTTCTAGCTTCTGAATACTGACTGTCTTTCTTGTCTTGTCTTGTCTCTCCTCTACCTCCCTCTTCCACTTAAAAGGACTCTTGTGATTATGTTCGGTTTACCTGGATGGATTGTTGTTGTAGTTGTTTAGTTGCTAGTCGGATCCGACTCTTTTGAGACCCCATGGACTGTAGCCTACCAGGTTTCTCTGTCTATGAGATTTCCCAGGCAAGAATGCTGGAGTGGGTTGCCATTTCCTTCTCCAGGGGATCTTCCTGACCCAGGGATCAAACCCACATCTCCTCCATTGGCAGAGGGATTCTTCACCACTCAGCCATCACGGAAGCCCATCTGGATGGACAATCCAGGATAATGTCTCCATTTCTAATTCTAACCAATCGTAATTCTATCTGTAGTCTTACTTACTCTTTGTCACATAATTTAACATATTAACAGGTACTAGGAACGAGGACTGAGACATCTTTTAACTGTTATTCTGCCTACCACAGAGGCGATCCTTACTGGAGAAAATTAGTCATCTGAGAAGATTTTTGATGTTATAAACTTATGAATATCTATAAGTAGAAAGAAGCTTATCATTGTCAGTATTTGCAGCAGAGACATAATAAAATGTGGAATGTTTGGGGATCTCCCCAGTGGCACAGTGGATAAGAATCCGCCTGCCAATGCAGGGGACATAGGTTCTATCTCTGGTCCAGGAAGATTCCACATACCAAGGAACAACTACTGGGCCTGTGTGCTGCAACTACTGAAGCCTGGTCACCTAGAGCCTGTGCTCCACAGTAACAGAAGCCACTAAGATAAGAAGCCCTGGCACTGCAACAAAGAGTGGCCCTCGCTCATTGCAACTAGAGAAAGTTCACACAAAAGCAATGAAAGCTCAATGTGACCATGAATAGATAAAAAGATAATGTGGAATGTTTGTTCATGTGATGGAATACTATACAGCCCCAAACAAGAACCTATTCCGTCTAGGCATATGAAGGTTCAAAATCATGAGTGAAGGGATTTCCCTGCTGGTCCTGTGGTTAAGAATCCACCTTGCAATGCAAGGGATGTGGGTTTGATCCCTTGTCGAGGAACGAAGATCCCACATGCTGAGGAGCAACTAAGTCTGAGTTATAACTAGAGAGTCAGTATGCTGCAACAGAGTCCTACCTGACTTAACTAAGATCTGACACAAACACGTAAAAAAAAATCCTGAGTGAAAAAAGCAAGCAGACTGACATAATAATGAGAGCAAACACTTTTGTAGTGCTTACTCTGTGCCAGATGCTGTTCCTAGGAACTTGTATAGTATATTAACACTCAGAGCAATCCCATGGGATATGTACAAGTATTATTCCTGGAGGAAAGTATGGTACAGGCAGTTGAATAACGTGCCCAAGGTCATGCAACTAGGAATCATCAGTCAAGATTTGAATCCAGAGTCAGTCTTAATCCAGAGCCTGTGCACGTCACTGTAGCAGATCAATTTTTACAGTATGAATTACTTCAAGTAAAAATTTTAGAGCACACAAAACAATATATACATAGGTATTTAGAGGACATAAAACTACCTATCTACAAATCACTTTGCTGAATACCTGAAATGAGCACAATATTTTAAATCAACTATACTTCAATTTACTTCAACTATATATAAATCAACTGTACTTCAAGTGTACATCAACCATCTGGTCAAATCTTTGGTTTTCCCAGTGGTCATGTACGCATGTGAAAGTTGGACCATAAAGAAAACTGAGCACTGAAGAATTGATGCTTTTGAACTGTGCTGTTGGAGAAGACCCTTGAGAGTCTTTGGACTGCAAGGAGATCAAACCAGTCAATCCTAAAGGAAATCAATCCTGAATATTCATTGGAAGGACTGATGCTGACTTTGAAGCTCCAATATTTTGGCCACCTGATGCGAAGAACTGACTCATTGGAAAAGACCCTGATGCTGGAAAAGACTGAAGGCAGGAGGAGAAAGGGATGACAGAGGATGAGATGGTTGGATGGCATCACTGAGTTGATGCATGTGAGTTTGAGCAAGCTCTGGGAGTTGGTGAAGAACAGGGAAGCCTGGCGTGCTGCAGTCCATGGGGTCACAAAGAGTCAGACACGACTGAGCAACTGAACTGAACTGATACTTCGATTAAAATTTAAAAAGGATAGGTGGGTTCATAATCTGCCTCTAAACTCAATCTGTTGCATTATGTTGTTTAGTTGAAATGAATACAGGAAGGAAATTCAGCTTCTTGTAATTTTACTCACCATTGCTTTTCTCGGGGGTTTCCCTGATAGCTTTGTTGGTAAAGAATCCGCCTGCAATGTAGCAGACCTGGGTTTGATCTCTGGGTTGGGAAGATCCCCTGAAGAAGAGAAAGGCTACTACCCACTCCAGTATTCTGGCCTGGAGAATTCCAGATAGACCATGGGGTTGCAAAGAGTCGGACATGACTGAGCGACTTTCACTTTCATTGCTTTTCTCAGGGCAAATGTCAATATGGTGAAAAGGCAAATAACATTTATGACAACAGTTTTGACTTCACGTTCTTCTTGAAAGGATCTTTGGGACACATCCCTACTCCCCACCCCAACCTCCCCCGAAGTCTGTAAATCACACTTTGAAAACCACTGCCCTAATACATGTAGCTGTGATCATTAAAATTGTTGATACAAAAATGGCAATTTCATATTGTTCCAGCGAATACATGTTATTTTGGAAGGTTTTCTATTTGGTTCACACTCTGCTTTCCTAGCCAGGCCCAGGAAAACATCATTCGGTGTGTCTCCGCTGGGACTGTGTTGCTGTGGGCAGCTTTGCACCAATGTTATGTCTTTCTTTATGTCATGATTTCCACTGTGGGGGAGGTGGCATTTGAGGGATGCATAGGAACTACGAGCTCGGTGATATTAGGCTGACAAATTTTGAAGTATGTATTTTAAACAGTTGTGAACACGGAGAGCGGTGTTCTCAGAGTTGATTGAAGGACATAAGAGAGTCTGTGTGGACTTTTGCCAGGTGTTTAGAACCATGGATCACTTGGCGAGAAAACAAAAATCTTTTTCTAGACAAAGATATGTGGGGTGAGTTATGGCACAGTTGGGGCAAATTTAGGCCTGGATAGATTCATGACTGGTTTGAAAGGTAAGTGCCCCCTAAATATCTTATTCTATATTATTGTGGAAGAATAGTCCTCCTGCTTTCTTTAGACAAGGTAGTGCAATTCTAGGAGATGATAAATATAAAAAGGAATCCAAGATCAGCCAAGCCAGCCCTGGGGATCCGTAGAGTGTTAAATGCTGTTCTTTGTAATGACTATTTTAAAAATACATTGCATAAAAGATAAGGTGACTATTTTTTTCCCCTAAGGAGAGGAGGGTCACTGAATACCCACTTATTCTACTTTAGGTAAGTGCACATGATTTAGTTCTTGGGTCAGCCTCCTTTTCTTACCCCTCATCCATATTTTGATCCTGGTGATGCTGATTTCAGGTATCACCACCCCCATCCAAGTTGATGTTGCCCTGGCCTAGAAATCACACACTGTATTCCTCCTGAGTGATTCTGGTGAAAATTTTATCCAAACTACAAAAGAAGGAAGTCAGGAGGGACAGTTGCAGAATCTTGACATCTGAAATGTCAGGTCCCAAACTAAGAAGATTAACTCCCACAAGCACAGATGTAAAGTCCTACAGTTGGGTCATTCAGACAAATTCTGGCTTGGGACCTGTGCCACCCTCTGAGATAGAGAGCCTCTTAGAGATGCAGTGCCACCCATAGGCCTGGAAGACCTGGGACGTGCTGGTCTCTGGCGTGGTTGGCAGAATCCTTGTGTGCTGTGCTTAGTCACTCAGTCATGTTGGACTCTGCAAACCCATGGACTGTAGCCAGCCAGATTCCTCTGTCCATGGGGATTCTCCAGGCAAGAATACTGGAGTGGGTTGCCATGCCCTCCTCCAGTGGATCTTCCCAACCCAGGGTTCGAACCCAGGTCTCCCGCATTGCAGGCGGATTCTTTACTGCCTGAGCCACCAGGCAGAATCTTTACCTGAGTCCATTGCTTATGGTGGGTCCTGGATCTTCAGTCTCATTCCCTCAGGCCATAGCAAGCAAGCTTGGATGTTCCTCTGCCTCTGACCACATCACACCAGCTCATACCATGCACGACCTTTCTATTATTCCACTTTCTCTCCCTAGTAGTACCCTTTGGCTCCCCCTTCCCCCAATTACTACTGCCAAGTCACTTCAGTTGTGTCTGACTCTGTGCGACCCCATAGATGGCAGCCCACCAGGCTCCCCCGTCCCTGGGATTCTCCAAGCAAGAACACTGGAGTGGGTTGCCATTTCCTTCTCCAATGCATGAAAGTGAAAAGTGAAAGTGAAGTTGCTCAGTCGTGTCCGACTCTTAGCAACCCCATGAACTGCAGCCCACCAGGCTCCTCCATCCATGGGATTTTCCAGGCAAGAGTACTGGAGTGGGGTGCCATTGCCTTCTCCAATTACTACTACTCATATTGAATTGTGATACTATTTGCCAGGCACCTTGCTAAGTCTCCTTTATCCTCCCAAACAATCTTATGAGGTAGGTTCTAGTTTTGTTCCCATTTTACAGATAAAGAAACAGACTTGCAGATGTCAAGGAACTTGGCCCAAATAGCAGCGAAGCCAGGTCTCTCTGGAGCTAAAGTCCATGTTCTTAAGTGTTTTCCTAAACTGCAGATTTGTAAACAGTGGCGGGTGTGTATGGGAGGGAATGGGGATGGAAGAGATCCAGTTTTCAAACATGTTTTGTAAGATCATGTGGTATTTAAAAAAAAAAAATTTTAACCAATGTTTAAAAGTGAGAAAATAGCTCATAAAAATCAACTTCCTGATTCTCTGGAAAATAAGCAGTCAGGAGGTCTGGCAACAAGAATGCTTTCATTCCTGCTTGGTCCGAGTCACCTGGAGCTGAGTGGCAGCTGAATGGGTCCTGATTTCCCGTGATTCTCCATTTCCAAGTTGTCCAGTGTCCCCTTGCCCAGCTTGCCTGTGCATTGATGACTGATAGATGTTTGAGTATGGAGCCTCTGCTCCCATCACGTCCAGGCCGTCTCTGCTTCTTCTTCTTCACCAGGCCAGTCTGCCACAAAAGCTCCCAGCTACTGCCAAGGCTGGCAGTTTTCACTTTGTTCCCAGAAATCCAGCCATGGAGTCTAAATCACACAGGGAACAGCCAGGCTGGCACTCAGGGCTCACCTGGTCACTCAGAGCACATACCTTTCCATTTGTCTCCCCTTCCTGGCCTAGAGGAAAAATTTAATCAGCTTCTGGGCTGTGACCCAAGGAAAAGGAAGATCTGAGAACAAACTTTGCAACTTTGCTATTGAGGTTATCAGTGGCATCCAGGAACCTTGAGAAAGGTCAGGTTGCTGCTTGGAGACTTTAAAACATTCGAACACTCATACATTCTAGTGAGGCAAGACAGACAATAAATAAGACAAAGAAGCTTTTAGATGGTTTAACTGCTGTGGAGAAGAAGAATGCAGGCCAAAAGGGGTGGGGTGAAAGTTGAGTTTTAAAAAGTAGGGTCAGCTGGCAGTTCAGAAATTAGGACTCTGTGATTCCACTGCTGGGGCATGAGTTCAACCCTTGGTCAGGGAACTAAGATCCATAAGCCTAAAGGAGGAGAAGAAGCCAGCCCTGCAGATACCTGGGAGAAAAATGTACCAGGCAGAAGAATAGAAACTGCAAAGGCCCTGAGGCAAAGCATGCCTGGCGTGTTTGAAAAGCAGTAAAGGTGCCAGCATGTCTGTAGTGGAAGTGAACAAGAAGACCATGAGAGGGAGATTCAGAAAGTTCGCACAGGGCGTGGAAACAACCCAGGACAGGCCCTTGTAGGCCAGGGTAGGGACTTTGGTCCTGAAGCCCTGAGATGTGGGCTTGTAGAGGTTTTGGGGTGATATAACCCCATCAAAGGCGCTTTCCTGGTGGCTCAGCAGGTAAAGAATCCGCCTGTAATGCAGGAGACACAGGTTCAGTCCCAGGGTCAGGCAGATCCCCTGGAGAAGGGAATGGCAGTCCACTTCAGTATTCTTACCTGAAAAATCCCACGGACAGAGGAACCTGGTGGGCTACAGTCCATGGGGTCACAAAGAGTTGGACACGGCTGAGCAACTAAGCATGCAAGCAAGCAACCTGATCAAAAATTTCTGATGTGTTTTTTATTGTGATAAAATACACATAACAATACCATTTTAACCATTTAAAAGTATAAGTACAGCAGCATTAAGTATACTCATGTTGTTGTTCAACCATCGCCATCACCTGTCTCCAGAACTATCCGGTTTCCTCTCCTTCCAGCTCCTGGTAGAATAGTGATTATTCTACTCTTGTCTCTATCAGTTTAACTCAGCTAGATACTCCATTTAAGTGAAATCATACAATATTTGCCTTTTTGTGTCTGATTATCTCATGTCTACAAGACTCATTCATACCGTAGCATGTGACATAATTTCCTTCCTTTTAAACACTGAATAATAGCCCAGTGTAATGTATATGACATTTTATCCCCCCATCCACTGGACATTTGGATTATTTCCATCTTTTGGCCATTGTGAAGACTGCTACAATGAACATAGGTAGCACTGAGTAATTACTATTCAAAGGTAAATATACCTTTTTAAGAACTTGCTTTCAAATTTTTTAGGTGTATCTGATCGAAAGTTGAAATGGAAGCTGGAGCAGGGTCCAGGGTCAGAGCTGTGGAGGGGGTGAGAAGTGGTTAGATTCTGGATGTATTTTTCAAGGATAGCTGACATAATTTGCTGGAGGATCTGGTGTGGGGTGTGAGACAATTTAAGACCAAACCTTCCCAGATAACTTGGTGTTTAATGAGTCATTTGCAGCTATTTAAGAAAGTTGCAGAATAATGCATGCCAAACAACATTATTTACATAAAAACATATAAAACCATGTAAACGCAAAGATAGAGCTCTCAAAGAATACATATCAGATTATTAACCATGGTTGCCTCTCGAATGAGAGAGAGGAAGCAGAGGTGAGTGTCCTCAAGCAGAACCTTGTCTCTCTCTGGTTTTTAGGCTGTGCTGGGCTGAAACTCCAGTACTTTGGCCACCTCATGCGAAGAGTTGACTCATTGGAAAAGACTCTGATGCTGGGAGGGACTGGGGGCAGGAGGAGAAGGGGACGACAGAGGATGAGATGGCATCACGGACTCGATGGACGTGAGTCTGAGTGAACTCTGGGAGATGGTGATGGACAGGGAGGCCTGGCGTGCTGCGATTCATGGGGTCGCAAAGAGTCGGACACGACTGAGCGCCTGAACTGAACTGGGTCTTCGTTGGTGCTAATGGACCTTCTCTAGCTGTGGCGAGTTGGGACTGCTCTCTCGTTGCGGTGCCCTGGCTTCTCATTGGGGTGGCTTCTCTTCGTTGCGGAGCACAGGCTCTAGAGCACAGACCCAGCAGCTGTGGCTCACAAGCGTAGTTGCCCCATGGCTTGTGGAATCTTCCCAGAGCAGGATCAAACTCATGTCTCTTTCATTGGCAGGCAGATTCTTAACCACTGGATCACTAGGGAAGTCCGGAGAATCTTATCTTTAGGTGTGTTCATCATTTAAAATAAAAGAGTATATTCATATACCACTTGTGTAATTAAAACTTTAAAAAAATCCCTAGTGAATAGTGTTCACCTTTTAAAAAGACTAGAAGGGGCTTGGTTTAATTTAGGGCCAAGTTCTCCCAGCCAATTGGATATTTAATGAGTCAGATTCACTTCTGAAGCTATTTAATTGCTACTGAAGTGGCATGAATCACTCATTCATGCTGGGAAGAAAAATAGGAGACTTTCATTTGGCTCTGTCTACTGAAAGCAAAAGCCTTTCCAGCTAGCATGGGCACATAGCCCAGGACCAACCAGGCAGCCTTAGAGAAGTCAGCAAATATTAACGTGTAATCACATAAGTGACAATAATCATTTCAACAACGATAAAATAGCAGCAGCAACCACTTACACCTAGGTGGCACTTGCAGTGCCAGCTCTATTTTTAAAAATTCATTTATTTATTTATTTGGCTGGGTCTTACTTGCCGCACATGGGATCTTTGATCTTCACTGTGCATGTGGAACCTTGAGTTACAGTATGTGGGAAATAATTCCCTGACCAGGGATTGAACCCGGGCCCCTTGCATTGTGAATGCAGAGTCTTAGCCACTGGACCACCAGAGAACTCCTCTGCCAACCAATGCTCGAAACATTTCACATGTACTAACTAACAATAGCCCAGGGAGGTAGAGACTATTAGCCTAAATGTACAGGAAGGAAATAGAGGCACACAGATTTCCACTCATTGCACATTCTGGGGATAAATTCCATCTCCTATTGTTTCCTCCTTGCCTGTTTCTTGTCTTTTTACTTCACTTATGAGGTTTGGATCATGTTGCAGGGCTTAATGGTGACGCGGCAAACAATGAGGCTATGGGGATGTTGACAGCAGGTCCCCTGGCATACTGGCACATAGTCTCCACGCAGCTGACAGGATAATCCTTTTATCTTTTAATAATCCAGGTCATACCAAACAAACAAAAGAGGAAACTTAGTAGTCACCTTGGAACATAGTGGTTGTGGCAGCGTTATCCTGAGATGGCCCTTGAGGTTCCCCTCCTAGCGTTGACACCCTGTGTAGTCCCCTCCCCCACCACATAAGTGAGGTCAGAGTCAAATCCCTCCCCAGCTGAGCCTTCCAGTGAGACCACCGCCCCAGCCAGTACCTCCACGGTAGCTTCATGGGTGACCCTGCAGCAGAGGACCCAGCTAAGCCATGCTGGGACCCCTGACCCACAGGAACTGAAAGAGAAGAAATGTGTGCTGTTGTAAGCCACTAAATGTGGTGATTTGTTTCGTGGTATTAGAGAACAGACAGCCGATTAGATCAGACAGCCAGTTCATTGTTTTGACCTGGGTTTGATCCCTGGGTTGGGAAGATGCCCTGGAGAAGGGAAAGGCTACCCACTCCGGAATTCTGGCCTGGAGAATTCCCCAGGGACTGTATAGTCCATGGGGTCACAAAGAGTTGGACACGACTGAGCAACTTTCACTTTCACTTTCGAATAAAGGAAAGAGTCAAGCATGTATTCTGCCTGTGCTATACAGGGTAACCAGATAGTTGCTGTGAGGAAATGTTCTGTACGTATACATACCATCTAACTAAAGAAAGAAAAAATAAAATGTCAGCACTTCGAAACTTCTAATGAATTAGTGAACCTGGGCAAAGGTCATTCGTGGCTGCTTATATCCTGATGTGAGCGGCAATCAAACAGTATACATCCCTTGCTGAAAGTCCCTAACTTCATTTATGAAGTATTCTTGCCAAAAAACAAACACAACCCCCTCCCCCCCTTGATTGTGATTAGGTCTGTCTGAACAAGAACTAAAGAGACTCTTGATGAGGGTGAAGGAGGAGAGTGAAAGAGCCAGCTTAAGACTAAATATTGAAAAAACTAAGATCATGGCATCCAACCCCATTACTACACGGCAAATAGAAGGGGAAAAGGTGGAAGTAGTGACAGATGTCCTCTTCTTGGGCTCCAAAATCATTGTGGCTGGTGACTGCAGCCATGAATTCAGAAGACAATTTCTTTTTGGAAGGAAAGCAACGACAAAGCTAGACAGTGTATTGAAAAGCAGAGACATTACTGACGAAAGGTCTGCATAGCCAAGGCTATGGTCTTCCCAGTGGTCATGCATGGTTATGAGAGCTGGACAATAAAGAAGGCAGAATGCCAAAGAATTGATGCCTTCAAACTGTGGTGCTGGAGAAGAATCCTGAAAGTCGCTTGGACAGCAAGGAGATCAAACCAGTCAATCTTAAGGGAGATCAACCCTGAATATTCACTGGAAGGACTGATGCTGAAGCTGAAGCTTCAGTATTTTGGTCATCTGATGCAAATAGATGGTTCAATGGAAAAGTCTCTGATGCTGGGAAAGACTGAGGGCAGAAGAAGCGGGCATCAGAGGAAGAGATGGCTGGAAGGTATCACAGATGCAATTAACATGAACTTGGGCAAACTCCAGGAGATGATGAGGGACAGAGAGGCGTGGCGTGCTGCAGTCCATGGGGTTGCAAAGAATTGGACACGACTGGGCAACTGAATAACAACAACAACAACATGTAACTACAAGTTTATGAGAAATCCAGGGAACAGAGGAACTTGTTAAATAACACCATGGGGATATACCCAGTGAAATTCAGATGGTGGGAAACTATAAGACAAAGGACCAGTTTCAACAGATTGAAAGAAACTGATAGAAATTGAGGAGAATCCTAGAGATTAAAAGAGGTTTAAGAGCTATTCCAACAATTGCAATTCATGACTTACTTGGATGCTGATTCATGCAAACTCTGTGAAAATTATCAATAAAACGGCACATTTGAACACAATTGTGGTATATAGAACTTATTCTTACATTTTTAAGTATAGCAATGGTTTTTTGTGAGTTTTCTAAAAGAGACCTTATATTTTATTTTATTTTATTTTTTTAAATTTATTTATTTATTTTTTTTTTTTAAAATTTTAAAATCTTTAATTCTTACATGCATTTCCAAACATGAACCCCCCTCCCACCTCCCTCCCCATAACATCTTTCTGGGTCATCCCCATGCACCAGCCCCAAGCATGCTGCATCCTGCGTCAGACATAGACTGGCGATTCAATTCACATGATAGTATACATGTTAGAATGTCATTCTCCCAAATCATCCCACCCTCTCCCTCTCCCTCTGAGTCCAAAAGTCCGTTATACACATCTGTGTCAAAAAGAGACCTTATATTTTAAAGATATAAAGGCAGACCTCACTTTATGGTGCTTTGCAGATATTGCAGGTTTTACAAACTGAAGGTTTGTGGCAGTGCTGTGTTGAGCAAATCTATTGTCATCGTTTTTTCCTTTTCCAATAGCATTTGCTCACTTTGTGTCTCTGTCATATTTTACTTAATTCTTGCAATAGTTAATATAATATAATATAATAATTATATATTATATTATATATAATATTATTATATATTATATTATTATTATTATATTTTTATATTATTATTACTATACTATTATACGTTATTATGATGATCTGTGATCAATGATCGATCTTTGATGTTACTACAAATCACTGAAGGCTCAAATTGATGGTAAGCATATTTTTAACAAGAAAGTATTTTTAAATTAAGCTATAACCTTGTTTTATTAGATATAATGCTATTGCATACTAATAGGCTGTGGTAAAGTATAAACATAACTTTCATGTGCACTGAGAAACCAAAATATTTATGACTTGCTTTATTGTGACATTTACTTTGTATTCACAGTGATCTGGAATCAAACCTGCGATATTTCCAAGGCATGCTTATGTGCAGAAATATTTAGAGGTGAAATGGGAAGATGTCTGGGATCCACTTCAAAACGATGCATTAGGATGGTGTGGAAGATACAGATGAAGTAAGATGGGTCATGAACTGATAATGTCGAAACGGCATAATGAGTACTTGTGTGTTCATTATTCTATTCTCTCTACTTTTCGTATATTTAGAAATTTCCATAAAAACCATTTTCAAAAAAAAAAGATCTAAGTAAAATCTAATGTTTTCCTTCTCACTTAGTGAGAATAAGAGCTGAAATGGCCTGTAAGTTTCCCCTTTATCTGAAACCCCCCATCCCCTTTGTTACTTTCTCTGAGCTTATCTCCTAACATTCTCCCATTGTTCTTCCATGTGACTTTAACTGGCCCCCTTGTTGCCTCTTGAATACCCCCTCCTGCTCCTACCCCTGGAGAAGGCAGTGGCACCCCACTCTAGTACTCTTGCATGGAAAATCCCATGGAAGGAGGAGCCTGGTGGGCTGCAGTCCATGGGGTTGCTAAGAGTCTGACACGACTGAGCAACTTCACTTTCACTTTTCACTTTCATGCATTGGAGAAGGAAATGGCAACCCACTCCAGTGTTCTTGCCTGGAGAATCCCAGGGACGGGGGAGCCTGGTGGGCTGCCGTCTATGGGGTCACACAGAGTCGGACACGACTGAAGCGACTTAGCAGCAGCTCCTACCCCAGGGCCTTTGCGCTTGCCAGTCCCTCTTGCTCCTTTGTCAGTTCCCAGGGACTGTTTTTCTTACTTTTCTCAGGTAGAGACTCTGCCAGTCCTCGGAGAGGTCTTCCTTGATTATCCCATATGAAATAGCAATATATGCCACATACAGAAATTCTTGTCCTTATTTGCATGCCCTGTTTTTCTCTGTGGCACTTGACATACATTACACTTTATCTGTTTGGTTCCTTGATTGTCTTCTTTCTTTTTTTTTTTTCCCTCCCACCTCCCTTCCCATACCATCCCTCTGGGTTATCCCAGTGCACCAGGCCCAAGCATCCTGTATCCTGCATCGAACCTAGACTGGTGATTCGTTTTTTATATGATATTATACATGTTTCAATGCCATTCTCCTAAATCATGCCACCCTCTCCCTCTCCTGCAGAGTCAAAAAGTCTGTTCTGTACATCTGCGTCTCTTTTGCTGTCTTGCATACAGGGTTATCGTTACTTTCTTTCTAAATTCCATATATATGTGTTAGTATACTGTATTGGTGTTTTTCTTTCTGGCTTACTTCACTCTGTATAATAGGCTCCAGTTTCATCCACCTCATTAGAACTGATTCAAATGTATTCTTTTTGATGGCCGAGTAATACTCCATTGTGTATATGTACCACAGCTTTCTTATCCATTCATCTGCTGATGGACATCTAGGTTGCTTCCATGTCCTGACTATTATAAACAGTGCTGCGATGAACATTGGGGTACACGTGTCTCTTTCAATTCTGGTTTCCTCAGTGTGTATGCCCAGCAGTGGGATTGCTGGGTCATAAGGCAGTGCAGTTCTAGTCCCAGTTTTTTAAGGAATCTCCACACTGTTCTCCATAGTGGCTGTACTAGTTTGCATTCCCACCAACAGTGTAAGAGGATTCCCTTTTCTCCACACCCTCTCCAGCATTCATTGCTTGTAGACTTTTGGATTGCAGCCATTCTGACTGGTGTGAAATGGTACCTCATTGTGGTCTTGATTTGCATTTCTCTGATAATGAGTGATGTTGAGCATTGATTGTCTTCTTTCTCCAACCAGGTGTAATTTCAGGAAAGTGAGGACTTAAATCATGGACTTCCCTGGTGGTACAGGGGATAGGAATTCGCCTGCCAATGCAGGGGATGTGGGTTCAGTCACTGGTCTGGAAAGATTCCACATGCTGTGAGGAAGCTAAAGCCTGTGCCACACAACTGAGCCTGAGTGCCTCAACTACCGAAGCCCGCGTGCCTCGAGCCTGTGCTCCACAACAAGAGAAACCCACACATCGCAGCTAGAGAGCAGCCCCCACTCTTGGCCACTGCAGCAGCCTGTGCACAGCAACGAAGACAGGGGAGCCAAAAATAAAATAATGAATAAAAAAATCAATGAGCAAAACTCTAATGCCTAAATCAGTGCTTGGGATATTACTATTTGTGCAGTTAATGAGTGCTTGTTTAAACTCCACTTTTCTTTTGTCATTTATTTTGAATAATTTCAAATGCACAGAAGAGTAAAGAGACTTGTAAGTAAGGAACATCTCCTAGACATAACTTGTGAACACTGGCCGTATTTGCTTCATCTCTTTCCTTTTTTGGCCTGAGTATTTTAAAGTATTTATAGTCAACATGACATTTCATCACTAAATAATGATCTCTAGGATTCTCCTTAATCTCTATCAGTTTCTTTCAATCTGTTAAAAATGAAACACTACTTAGCCACAATACCATTATAACACCTAACAAAATGAACCCCAAATCCATAGTGCCATTAAATTCCTCCTTATACACATTTCCCCATTTGCCCCCAAAATGCCTTTTACATTGCTTCAAACCAGGACTCAGTCAAGATCCTCATATTGCATTTGATCACATCTCATAAGTGTCTACGTCTAGAATCTCTCTCGCGTCTCCTCCCTTTTTTCCAGGTCACTGAAGAAACCAGGTTCATAGTCCTTTTGGTGGAATGCCCTACTTCTTGTCTTTGATTGCTTCCTCATGAAGCATTTAATTTTTCCCTCAACACCCTGTATTTCTGGTAAACTAGCAGCAGATTTAAAGACATCATCAGATTTTAGCTGAACATTTTAGCAATAATTCTTCCCAGGTGGTGCTACGAGCACCCTCTGTTGACTCACACCAGCAGGCTCATGACTGGGTATCTCATGAGTGAAGCTAAGATGGATCACTGGGTTCAGGTGGTGACAGCCTGATCCCTCCATTGTGACGTTATGTATTCTTGGCACCTTGTGAATATCCAGTCTCCCTTGAACCTTTCACCCCATGGTTTCAGCATCCATTGCTACTCATTGCCTGAGTCAAGTATTTCATTCAGGGTTGCAAAATCTAATGCAATCCCTCCTTCGACAATTATGAGCTGTCATTCTCCTGTAAAGAAGAGCTTCTTTCCCTCACTGACTAGGGCAGAATAAATTATTTCCCTCTTGAGTGTGTGTGTGCTCGATCAGTTCAGTAGTGTCTGACTCTTGCAACCTTATGGACTGTACCTGCCAAGTTCCTCTGTTCATGGGATTCTCCAGGCAAGAACATTGGAGTGGACTACCAATGCCCTCCTCCAGGGAATCTTCCCAGCTCAGGGACTGAACCCGAGTCTCATGTTCCCTGCATTTCAGGTGGATTTTTACCGCTGAGCCACCGGGGAAGCCCTATTTCCCTCTTACTGCTACTTTTTAAGGGTAAGGATTTGATGCAATAGCTACCTCCAATGGTGACAAATTAGTCCTTTCTATTCTGTTTCTTTTTTCTTTCTGTTTTTGTTTATTTGGGTATCATTGTAAACTCATTGACCCTTAAAAATAGAGCTCAGATGTTTCATTCAAGTGCACTCATTAATTTAAAAAAAGAACTTTTAATTTGGAATAATTTTAGATTTACAGAAAAGTTGCTACAATAGTACAGAGAATTCCCACAAGCAGTTTCCCCATAATGTAATTCAATGTTATAATAACACTTTACATTCCCATGATTCCTTTGACAAGCTGAGAAATCAACATTGGTATACTGCTATTAATAAAACTCCAGACTTTATTTATATTTTACTAGGTTTTCCATGAATGTCCCTTTTCTGTTTCAGGATTCAGTCTAGGATCATTCATTCATTCTTTTTGATGCTTAAAACTGACCTAACAGAACTAAATGGGAGCCTAGTGAGGCTGGGCCCAGATCCTCTTGACATGACCATGACCCCAGCTAGTTTTGTTAAACTTCTTTCTGGACCGTCAAGATGTCCCAAGCTCATCTGGATTTGACTTCCTTGACAACATTTAAAAAGTAGTTGATTTAAAGTGAAGGCTTCCCTGGTAGCTCAGCTGGTAAAGAATCCACCTGCAATGCAAGAGACCTGGGTTCGATCCCTGGTGTTGGGAAGATCCCCTGGAGAAGGACGTGGCACCCCACTCCAGTATTCTTGCCTGGATAATCCCATGGACAGAGGAGCCTGGCGGGCTACGGTCCATGGGGTCTCAAAAAGTTGGACACGACTGAGTGACTAAGCACAGCACAGATTTAAAGTGAAAGTCGGGATTTTCAGTTTTCCTTCTGAAGTCAGCAGATCTGGCAACTTGCCTTCCTGCTTGGCAGAAACTGGCCCAAGCTTAGTAGGGCTGCCCCATTTAGACAGGGCGTGTACCCGTGAGCTTGACAGAAGCCCCACCACTCCCCAGGACCGGTTTGTACCATGCCTTTATGTAAGCCGCCCGGCTTCTGCAGCCCTTTGGGTTAAGAACTTAACACAGACTCTGCTGCTGCCTGCTCTTCCTCCTCCCTCCCATCTTTCCTACGTATGAAGTGGCGTCTAGGTGCCAAGCACTGATGTGAAATGCTGGGCTTCTAAAGGCAGACAAGGCAAATACTGAGGTCATTGGCTTGTTTGATCTTAGAGCCAGGCCTTGACCTTCTTCTGCAAAGTACATTTCCCAGGCACCACTGCCAGTGGCTGGCTGGCTGGTTTCCAGCCGTGTGTGTGTGTGCGCGCGCGCGCGTGTGTGTGTGTGTGTGTGTGTGTGCGCGCGCGCGCGCGCGTGCGTGCTCAGTTGCTCAGTCTTGTCCAACCCTCTGCAGCTCCATGGACTGTAGCCCACCAGGCTCCTCTGTCCGCAAGATTTTCCAGGCAAGAATACTGGAGTGGGTTGCTTTTTCTTTCTCCAGGGGATCTTTCAGACCCAGGGACTGAACTCGTGTCTCTTGTGTTTCCTGCATTGGCAGGTGGAGTCTTTCACTGCACCACCTGGGAAGCCCTCGTTTCCAGCTAAACTGAGCCAAAAACTGGCAGGAGATGGCATGGTGGGCTGAGGAGGAGCCAGAGCTCCTTCCCAACCTCAGAGAGTGTTTTCCAGCAGAGGCTGCGTCTCCTCCATGGTTTAGCTTTTCGCTGGGCAGCCCCTGCTGTGACTCTAGCTCCTCCTGGATGGCCCCAGAGACGGACACCCCTGCCCTCCGTGTATCCCAGCAGTGACAGCAGCTTCCTGCCATTGCTCAGCCCAAGGTGGTTTCACCATCTCCTCTTCTCAGCTCTTAACTCATTTGCAGAATCAATTCCTTGATGAAGTTCGCCCTGTGTGAAATACCTGGACTGGTTTCGATTTTTCTCATAAAACATACCTGGCCCCTGACCTCAGGGAGCATGTACTGGGTCTTTATCTGCGTTTACTTGCTTTGTGACTCTTGGCAAATTACTCAATCTCTCTTAACTTTGTTCTGTCTTCCCGTCAGGAAAATAGGACGAAAATGGTATTTCCCTCATATTCCTGCTGTGAGGATGAAACGCAATGATGCATATAAGGTGGTTAGCTCATTTCCTGGAACCTAACAGTAAGTGTTCAAAAATGTGACCTATTATTCTAGACCACGGTCTATAGACTGTACCCGACACTCCCCTCTCCCCTCCACTGACCAGGGGACACCAAGTGACTTCTTCGTCTATGACTCCATCGACAACGCAGCTTGTGTTCACTGAGCATCTACTATTTCCAAGGTCTTAACTTATTTACTCTTGATAAATGTATCTAAGCCATAGATCTTGCTCTTCTCCCTATTTTCCCGATGAGGTTGAGTAACTTGCTCAAGGTCTCATGGCAGAGGAGGCGTGATGCGAAACTGTGTGGACCGCCTCTGGAGCCCGTGTCCTTTAACCTACACCGTGAACCCTCAATATGCTGCCCTCCATTGTTGCGGCAGGTGAGAAAGGGTCTCTTCCCTCAAACAGTGCACAGTCTAGCTGGAGAGACAGGTTTGTTCATTATTAAGCACAACGCAGTGCTGCACATGCCAATCATTCTTTGCGTGCCTGTGCATCCAATCATTCATTCATTCAGCAAACTCTGGGTATCCATTAGGCACCAATCTGTGCGAAAGGCTGGTGAGGACGTTCAAGGTGGCTTGGGGACCCAGACTTACCTTCTGTAGCCATGGAGTGCAGAGCGGTAACATGGGAGGCTTCTGACATTTCCTCTTTTCATTCCTCCAAAGTACTGCCCTTTATTTTTCTTTTTAAAAATTATTTTTTTAATTGGTGGGAAATTGCTTTATGATTTTGTGTTGTACACCAACTCAAATCAGTCATAATTACATATCCCTTCCTTCTGTCCCTTCCCTCCCTCACCCCCCACCATCACACCTTACTAGGTCATCATGGAACGCCAGGCAGCACAGCACTTTAGAATCAGACATAATTAAGCTTTCCTCCTGCTTCTTGCTTTACTTGCTGTGTGACCTCAAACAGATGACTTAACCTCTCTGGGCTGGTTTATATACATAAAACTGGGGCTAATAAATAATAATAGTGATACCTGCCTCACGCGCTTAATGTTAAGGCAGGAAGATACAATAAATGCAAAGGTCTCTTAGTTGAGTGCTGGCCACACAAAGACGGCTCAGTTATCTGTGGTTACTATTACTTGTTGATGACGATTGTTAATTGCCTGTAGCCAACAATAGAAGGCTGTTGCTCTAAATACTACACCCCTTAGCTTGGCAAAGTTCTGCTGGTCTAACAAACCAGATGCATTCTTTCTGGCTTTCCAACTGACAAGTCTCAGCAGGATGAGAACAATGCTAGTAGGCAAGACAGACGGATACTTAGTGAAGACTGAAAGTCAGCTGTTGTTTTCCAGGTGCTGCGTAGAAGCAGTGAAGAAGCGAGCCGGAAGCTTTGTAGCCTTCCTCCTCCCTGCCAGAGAGCCCAGCCCTGCCTGGCTCCAGATCAGTCATGCCTAGATGGGTTTAAAGAGCTATAACCCGTAGAAGGTATGAATTTCACTCCACAAACTTGTATGTGTAATACATAAAATTGTTTACTTTTCTGTGACAATATCGTTCCTATTTCTGACTTCTTCTAGGAAACAGAAACTTTATCAGTAGGTTCTAAGTCTAAAGGTGAGCTACATGCTGAAGACTCTCAAATTATCTCCAGCATCTTCCCTGAAATCCAAGCACACATCTGTCTATTGACAATCTCACGTCAATAGGCATCTTTAAATGAATAATCATTCAAAACTGAACACTGACATTTTCTTCCCAGCCCTGTTGCTCCTACAGTCTTCTCCATCTCAGTGAGGGCAACCCCATTCTTCAAGTTTTCAGATAGAAGACATCGGAGTCATTTAAAAAAAACACTTTAAAAAAAATTGGGGTGAAATTCACATGACATAAAATTAACCATTTAATTAATTTATTATTATTAAACGATGTTTTTGATGTGGACCATTTTTGAAGTCTTTATTGAACTTGTTACAATATTGCTTCTTTTTAAAATTTGTTTATTTTTTGGCTGTTTGAACTCTTTGTTGGTGCGCGTGGGCTTTCTTTAGCTGCGATGGGAGGGGGATACTCTTCCTCGTGGTGCACAGGCTTCTCCTGTGAAGCCCTCTCACCCATCACGGGCTATAGGGTGTATGCGTTCAGTAGGTTGCAGTTTGTGGGCTCAGTAGTTGCGGTGCACAGGTTTAGTTGCCCCTCAGTGTATGAAATCTTCCTGGACCACAAATCGAACCTGTCTTCCCTGCAATGGCAGGCAGATTTTTATCCACTATACCACCAGGAAAATCTTCCTCTTTTTTTTTTTTTTTAATGTTTTGGGTTTTTGGCCAAGGCCAGTTCCCTGACCAGGGATTGAACCCAGCACACCCAGGATCAGAAAATGAAGATGTTTTTGGACTGCTACTGTACTGCCAGGGAAAACCCGAAACTGACCATTTTAGAGCGAACAATTTCATGGCATTAAGTTCATTCGCAGTGTCCAGGAGCCACTGAAATGAAGTGAAGTGAAAGTCGCTCAGTCATGTCCAGCTCTTTGCCACCCCATGGACTATACCCTGCAGGCAGATTCTATACCAGCTGAACCACAGGGGAAGCCTACCTCTATCTAATTCCAAATATCTTTTATCACCCTGTGAGAAAACCCATACCCATTAAGCAGTCATTTCCCTTTCTCCATCTTCCTCTAATCCCTGGCAATTACTAATCTACTTTCTGTCTCTGTGGATTTACCTATTCTGAGTATTTTGTATAAATGAAATCATATAACATGTGGCCTCTCCTGTCTGGCTTCTTTCACTAACAAAATGCTTTTGAGGTTCAGGCTTCCCTGATGGCTCAGACGGTAAAGAATTTGCCTGAAATGTGGGAGAGACCTGAGTTCGATCCCTGGGTTGGGAAGATCCCCTGGAGAAGGGAATGGCAACCCACTCCAGTATTCTTGCCTGGAGAATCCCATGGACAGAGGAGCCTGGTGGGCTATACTGTCCATGGGGCTGCAAAGAGTTGGATGTGACTGAGCGACTAACACTTTCTCTTTCATGTTGCCGCATGTGTCAGCACTTCATTCCGTCTCATAGCTGAAGAATGCTCTGGAGATAGTCTCGATTACTCTGTCTTTACACTCCACAATCAGCCAGCTAAACAAGCCAGTTGGCTACCTTCAAAATATTTCTTTTCTCTCTCTTGTTTTTGACCCCACCACTCGGCTTGGCTTGCAGCATCTTAGTTCCCCAATGAGGGACTGAACACATGCCCCTGCAATGGAAGAGTGGAGTCCTAACCGCTGGACTGCCAAGGAACTCCTCAAAATATTTCTAGAATGGATTCACTACTTGTCATCTCTATTGCACCTCCTTGTCCCATCCAGACCATCGCCTCTCACCTGGATTATCACATTTTCTTGTTTCTGTCCTTCTTATCCCCAGACCCCAACCTTTCTGTCCAGTTTTCCTCTCCACCCAGAATCCAGAGTGATTCAGTTAAAGCTTAAGGCACATCATGTCCCTCCTGTGATCAAAACCCTCCAGCGCCCCTGCCCTCATCTCATTCACGATCAAAGTTGACATCTCCCAGCCTCTGATCACATCTCTGAGTTCAACTCTGCCATCATCAGTGTTGTCGTCCCACTCGGGCCAGCATCCTGGCTCTCAACACACATGATCACGTCTCTCCTACCTCAGGCCCTTTGTACTCAGGCTCTTTCTAGAATATGCAATTGATGGCTTTGGGCCCCTAATTTCCTTTACCTTTCTGCACATTTCACCCTGTGGACCACTCACACCTTCATGAAATGGTTTCTGTTCTTGCATTTCTTGATGCCATGCGCTCATTTTTTTTTTTTTGGTCCCTGCATACCTGGCCGTTTCCTTTCAGATGCCTGTGTGAGCTCCATTTCCTCTGTGCATCCCTTACATGTTGGCATTTCACAAGTTTTCATGAAAGTCCTCTTCTCTCCTTTCTCCTCTCCCTGCAGTGAGCTCACTTTCATGAATACATGAGCCTAAGTCCTTTCCTTAATCTTCAGACTCACGCGCAATTGCCTTCAGGGCATCTCTCTATAAACACCCCGGAGGCACTGCAAACTCACAAGTCCAGGGTGAAACAACCCTCCCAACAGCCAGGTTGTTCTTGGCAAATAGAATCCCCCACCACTCAGCTGTCCAACATAGAAACCCAACATAGAAATGAACTTGATTCATTTTTTTCTTTTGCTTATTTGTACATCTAATCCATCACCAATCCATAAACCCCACTTCCTGATATCTAGAACTGTCTACTTCTCTCTACAGCCACTCCCATAGTTCAGTGTCATCTTTTCTCACACAGCTGGTCTTCCGGCATCTCCTCTGGCCCCCTTCCAGTTTATTCTCTACACAGAAGCCAGAGAGACATCTCTGGAATACGAACGTGATCCTCGGTTGCTAAACCTGCCACGGCTTTGTTGACCCTTGGGAGAAATTCCCTAACCCGGCTTATGATACCGTGCCTGTTCCCCCAACCTCACCCCTCATGATGGCTCCACCACCAGGCTTGCCTTCCGCCCTCTGCAGAGCTGATTCTCCTCAGTGTACCGTGGTTGTCAAGGCTTCACAGTTTTTGCTTATATTAATGTCTGTCTGCAATACAGCCCTTCCCACTCTCTCCTGGCTCTCTTCATCCTGTAACTCATAATATATCCCCTAGGTATATTTCTATATACAGAAACCACCCCTCCAGAAGTTTCCCCCATTTTCCCAAGTCTGGAGCACTGTAGACTACTATGTGTTCACCAAACTCTGGTTCTTTTTCTCCTTGGGCTCACAGTTGAACGTTTCCCAGGTTCCCATGCCTGGGATGGGTGGGGTCACGTGACTGAGTTCCAGTCAATGAAAAGTTTCTCGAAGAGTGAGGAACATTTGTTCAAGGCTTAAGGGCTTCCCTGGTGGTTCAGACGGTAAAGAATTTGCCTGCAATGAGGGAGACCTGGGTTCAATCGCTGGGTTGGGAAGATCTCCTGGAGGAGCACATGGCAACCCACTCTAGTATTCTTGCCTGGAAAATCCCCATGGATAGAGGAGCCTGGTGGGGTACAGTCCATGGGGTCACAAAGAGTCATACACGACTGAGGGACTAAGCACAGCCCAGCATTCAAGGTTTAAAGCATACCCCCAAACCTCTCACAGTTTCTATTTCCCTCCTCTGCCTGGTGGATGCAAGGAACCCTATGGAGAACTCTGACACCCTGGGAGAGGGCAGTGGAGCAATTAGATAGAAAGAACCTGGGTCCCTGAATGACTGTGTGGAGCAGAGTCCCACCAGCCTTCTCCCCAACCAGCATGGGATTATAACATGAGAAATAAACTTTGTTGGGTTAAGTCACTGAGACTTGCTGGTTTGTTAAATAGCAGTTAGCCTGCCCTGGCAAATATATTTAAATGAATTGTTCTCCCCTCTCCTACCCCACCCCCATTCTCCCATATCATTTTTTTACCTCCCACCACAGCACTTATCATATTAAATAACAACAGCCTCTCACCTGTCTGCGTCTTCACCCGTGGGAGAATAGGGATGGATCAGGCCTGTCTTAAGTATGAATGGGCACTCAGCTCAGCACCTGGAGTGTCACAGCCACTAAATAAATATTTATGGAATTGCTTTGTGGCTGTTGAATTCTCTTTCCCTAGGTGCCTATTTTGGTAACTTGCCCACGACTGGGATTCCTCCTTCACCTCCCCAGTCCTTTCCTATTACTCAGGACCTGCCTTTGAACCAGCCCAATAGCTGGGACTCCCTGATGACACAGCTCCCGAAGCGAACTGCCCGCTGCCCCTCCGATTTCCCAATATTGCCACAGCTCCCAAGCCTGGGTCTCCACCCACCTGTCAGGATCCTGGACACTGTTTGATTTTCTCATGCCTGCTGTCTGCCTTCTGGATGTCACCTTTGCGTCTGCTGGACTGGTTTTCTTCTCAAGCCCTGGAACTTTCTTTGCGACAAGCTGAGGCTCTGGCAGTGGGGCAATCACCAAGCTACGTTGTTAGCAAAAAGAAGTTGGGGATAGAAAACAGGGTACATGAAAAAATAAAAAAAGATATAGATACACTGGAGTTTGCATGAAAACATTTTTATAAGAACACTTCAGAAACTGGAAATAGCACAGTGTAGGGTGGGAGGAGAGTAGAGTCCTGGCCCCAGTCGGGACGGGGGGGCGGGGGGGGGGAGAGGGATTTAACTTTTACTCCCTCTACTGCGGAGTAGGCTTCATAATGGCTCCCTACCCCCCTCTCCAGCAAAGATGTTCACATCCTAACTCCCAGAATCCATGAACCTTGCCTTATGTGGCAAAAGGGATTTTGCAGATGTGATTAAGTTAAGGACCTTGACAGGGAGCGATTATCCTGGATTATCTGGGTGGGCTTAATGCAATCAATCACAAAAGTCCTGCTTACAAGAGGAATGCTGGAGCATCAGATAGAGGAGCAGATGCGATGTTGGAAGCAGAGCTGGGGAGGGAGGGGCGAGGTGAGAAAAGAGAGAAATGGACAGACAGGCTTTAAGCTGTTCCTCTGCTGGCTTTTGGTGCTTGTTTGGTTGTGTGCCTGTTCACATTTTCAGGTTCAAGATTCCTCAGCTTCAAGTCTTGGATGTAGGAGGCAGAAAGAAAACCCAAGGATTTCAACACTGTGTCTCCTGATCCCAGCATCCCTCTGTCTGCTTCCTTCTTTCCACCTGGCAGTCTTCCCATGTTTGTATTATATATAATGTCCAGAGTCTTTAATTACACTTTGTGGGAGGAATAGAGAGAAGGACTTCACTCTGAAAGTAAGTCACCAGTATCTTTTAAAAATATATTTATTTAACTAAATTTATTTGACTGTTCTGAGTCTTGGTTGCGGCATGCGGGATCTAGTTCCCTGACCAGGGATCCATCCTGAGCCCCCTGCATTGTGGGTGTGAAGTCTTAGCCATTGGACTGCCAGGCAAGTCCCCACCAGAAGCTTTTCAAGTTTTACCAGGTGACTGTAATATGCAACCAGAGTTAAGAATCACTGTGATCAAAGAGGGTATGGAGGTGAGGAACAGCATGATCAAATATAATTTACAAAGCACAAATACATACGCATAAAAAGCATCTGGAAGAAAAAGTAACAAAATGTTAATGTCATTGTCTTTGGGTGGTAGGATTACAAGTGATTTTTAATTATAATTTTTTATTTTGAAATAGTTTTAAGACTCACACAGGGAGACCCCATGCACCCTTCACCCAGCTTCCCCCACGATAACATCTTACTCACTGTTATAACATTATTAATTCAGGAACAGGCATTACTCAGATGTCTCCAGTTGTTAAATTACATGCAGCTTTAGTATTCTCTATTTTGTTAATCTGAACATATCACCTGTGTAACAGCAAAGAATTTTGAAAACACTCAATTCTTCCTTTAGTGGATCTGAACCTTTTGCTTCCTAGGGTCTTTCCTATGTTTTCTCTTCTGAATTCATTCTCCATCCAGGTCACAGACACCCTCCACAGGACAACCAAAGGATGGAAGGTAAATGGGACAGACCTTCACTGTCCTGAAAATCCATTCATTCAATAAATCTCTTTGACATGCCTGCTGTGGGCCAGGAATCAATGGAAAGCAACCTCTAATACAGATTTCATTGTCTATATTTAAATTTTTCTGTATATTATGATGTTTTGACATCTTAGAAGAAGTCTGGGACTTCCCTGGTGGTCCAGTGGCTAAGACTCCTCGCTCCCAATGCAGGGGGTCTGGGTTTGATCCCTGGTCAGGGAACTAGATCCCACATGCTGCAATGAAGATCAAAGACCCCACATGCTGCAATTAAAGACCTGGCACTGCCAAATAAATAAACATTAAAAAAAAAAAAAGAGAGAGAGAGAGAGTGTCTGGCTGAGGAGAGATTGCCCTTTCTGGGCAGAGCCAATTAGAGACAGGAAGAGACTCAGTCTTTCATATACAAGCGAACCCATCCAGAGCCTGGCTGCTCTCTCTGGCCCCCACACCATATAATATTCCAGATATTATTGTTCCAGAAGTACTATTCCAGGTCTTAATCGTCCCAGAGTCAGATACCAGGTAACTCAGGGCCACCCCTATAGCTAAGAGCCTGCTGAAATTATTCAGACTAGAGCATCCCAGTCATGCTTTCTCCTTGCTCCTGCCTTCTGCCTGCTGACCATACTGGGCTTTCCCCAGTGGCCCTGTTTCTAGGATCAGTTATAGAATAAACTGTTTTCCTGAGTCTCTCCTGTGTTCCCTCTTGTGGCCACAGCTGATTGGCCATCACAGAAGAGAACCTGGAACAAGCTTCCTCCACCGTAGTGCACACTCTAGTGTATGAGACAGACATTAGTATTATACCCACAAGTGTAAAATTATAACCATGTGGAAATTCTATGAGGGAGACGTTCGTGGTGCTCAGAGTATTTTAACAGGGAGATGTGGGCCAGGCTTGGGGGTCTGAGACAGTCTCCTTGAGGAAATGACATGTGGGTGAGATCTGAAAGGGTGATCAGTAGAAATTAACCAGGAACTGGGGGAAGGCTTTCCAGGCAGAAGCACCAGCTGGTGTAGAGGCTTCACTTCTGGAGCCCGTGTGCACTGTTATCGGCTATCCCCTGCTTGCTCAAGATTGAGTGGGTAGGGTGGGTTTTAGGCACCAGATTTTCAGTTTTAAAACTGCAACAGTCTTGGGGCACCTGTTCTAGTTCACCAGGGACGGGGGAGTCCTGAGACACAGGATTTCAGTGCTAGTCCTGAGGAAGTTCTGGGCAAACTAGAACAGTTTGGTCACCCTGTGTGACACCTTCAAGAAACGGAAAAAAGTTCTTAGAGTGAGTGTCCTCAGAAGTAGGCCCTGAGAAGAGGATTCCTGTGCAAGATATTTATTTGGAAGAGTAGGGAAAGTGGAAAATGAGATGGGGAAGCCAATTAAGGGGACAGTCTTGCTCCAGGGTAGGGTATCCAGAGAAATTGGACATGCAGGGGATAGGTCAGTAGATAGATAGACATGGACGGGTAAGCAGATAAATAGAGAGATATGGATGGGTAGTCAAATGCATGCATAGATGGATGGATGGATACACACATGCATAGATATATTGAGATATTTATATTAAGGAATTAACCCACATGAATGTGAGGGCTGGCAAATCTGAAACCTGTAGAGTAGGCTGGCAGGTTGGAGACTCAGGCTAGAGCTGATGCAAGCTTAAGGCAGAATTTCTCCTTTGAGAAACTCAGATTTTACACCAGGCCTTGAACTGATGGAAGCCCATCCATATTACTGACTGTAATCTCCTTTCAGTTCAGTTCAGGTGCTCAGTCATGTCTGACTCTTTGCAACCCCATGAATCGCAGCACGCCAGGCCTCCCTGTCCACCACCAACTCCAGGAGCTGACTCAGACTCATCCATCGAGTCTGTGATGCCATTCAGCCATCTCATCCTCTGTCGTCCCCTTCTCCTCCTGCTCCCAATCCATCCAAGCATCAGAGTCTTTTCCAATGAGTCAATTCTTTGCATGAGGTGGCCAAAGTACTGGAGTTTCAGCTTTAGCATCAGTCCTTCCAAAGAAATCCCAGGGTTGATCTCCTTCAGAACGGACTGGTTGGATCTCCTTGCAGTCCAAGGGACTCCCAAGAGTCTTCTCCAACACCACACTTCAAAAGCATCAATTCTTCAGGGCTCTGCCTTCTTCACAGTCCAACTCTCACATCCATACATGACTACTGCAAAACCCTAGCCTTGACTAGACGGACCTTAGTCGGCAAAGTAATGTCTCTGCTTTTGAATACAATATTTAGATTGGTCATAACTTTTCTTCCAAGAGTAAGCGTCTTTTAATTTCATGGCTGCAGTCACCATCTGCAGTGATTTTGGAGCCCCCCAAAATAAAGTCTGACACTGTTTCCACTGTTTCCCCATCTATTTCCCATGAAGTGATGGGACCGGATGCCATGATCTTCGTTTTCTGAATGTTGAGCTTTAAGCCAACTTTTTCACTCTCCTCTTTCATGTTCATCAAGAAGCTTTTGAGTTCCTCTTCACTTTCTGCCATAAGGGTGGTGTCATCTGCATGTCTGAGGTTATTGATATTTCTCCCAGCAATCTTGATTCCAGTTTGTGCTTCCTCCAGCCCAGCGTTTCTCATGATGTACTCTGCATAGAAGTTAAATAAGCAGGGTGACAATATACAGCCTTGACGTACTCCTTTTCCTATTTGGAACCAGTCTGTTGTTCCATGTCCAGTTCTAACTGTTGCTTCCTGACCTGCATACAGATTTCTCAAGAGGCAGTTCAGGTGGTCTGGTATTCCCATCTCTTTCAGAATTTTCCACAGTAATCTCCTTTACTTAAAGTCAACTGACTATAGATGTTAATCACATCTACCAAATACAGTCACATTTTAGTTAGTATTTGATGGAATAACTGGGTAATACTGTTACCAAATCTAAGCTTGCTCTGCCAGGAAGACCCTATGAACTGCAGCATGCCAGGCTTCCCTGTCCTTCACTATCTCCAGGAGCTTGCCCAAACTCATGTCCATGGAGTTGATGATGTCATCCAACCAACTCATTCTTTGTCACCCTCTTCTCCTGCCCTCAATCTTTGCCAGCATCAGGTTTTGTTCCAATTAGTCAGCTCTTTACATCAGGCAGCCAAAGTACTGGAGCTTCAGCTTCAGAATCAATCCTTCTCATGAATATTCAGAGTTGATTTCCTTTAGGATTGACTGGTTTGATCTCCTTGCAGTCCAAGGGACTCTCAAGAGCCTTCTCCAGCACCAGTTTGAAGGCATCAACTCTTCAGTGCTCAGCCTTTTTTATTGTCCAACTCTCACATCTGTACATGACTATTGGAAAAACCATAGCTTCAAGTATACGAAAATTGTTGGCAAAATGATGTCTTTGCTTTCTAATACACTGTCTAGGTTTGACATAGCTTTTCTTCCAAGGAGCAAGTTTTCTGAATTCCATGGCTATCATCACTATCCACAGTGATTTTGGAGCCCAGGAAAATAAAGTCTGTCTCTGTTTACATTTTTCCCCCATTTGTTTGCCACAAAGCAATGGGACCAGATGCCATGATCTTAGTTTTTTTGAATGTTGAGTTTTAAGCCAACTTTTTCACTCTCCTCTTTCACCTTTGTCAAGAGGCTCTTTAGTTCCTTTTTGCTTTCTGCCATTAGGGTGGTATCATCTGTATATCTGAGGTTATTGATGTTTCTCCTGGAAATCTTGATTCCAGCTTGTGATTCATCCAGCCTGGTGTTTTACATGATATTTTCTGCATAGAAGTTAAATAAACAAGGTGACAGTATACAGCCTTGATGTACCCCTTTCCCAATTTTGAAGCAGTCCATCGTTCCATATGCAATTCTAACTGTTGCTTCTTGACTTACATAGCTGGTTGAGACAGGTCATTATGTATGATTATAATATCAACAGCAACAAAAAAGCAAGTCAAAGAAACTTTGGAAAGTTCCCAAGCATGGAATTAGAACTGGCTTTTCTCTGCCATGGTAACCCCTTAGCCAAATAGACATAGAAAATTAACACTCAAGCCGGTGCCTCCTGTGGGTTTAATCCTGCTGGGGCACACTAGGAGACAGCGACACACCAGAGACATGTCAGAGTGATTCACTCAGGCGAGGAACATTGGGTATTTACACTCAGACTCTCATCATCCATTGTCTGATAACTGCTGGCGGCGGGGGGTGGGGTGAGGGGGGGAAGTGGAGGGAGGGAAGTAGGAGAGGAGTTTCAGAGGCCAGAGGAAGAACTCAGGCAAGACAGAGTCCTGAGGTGGTTTGGAAGAGGGAAAGGGTGGAATGTCCACTACACAGAAGGCCCCTGCAAATCAAGTACAGAGAGTAAAGTAAAAAGGGATCCAGCTATAAAGAGTCACGTAAGGCTGAGTGAGGATTTAGGCTTTAAATCAAGAACAATGGAAAGGCATTATGTTTGGGGTGGGGGGATAGGAGGGGTAAGGAGAGGCATAATGGCCAGTGGAAAGATCAAAAGATCTTTCTATTGATTCTGATCCATAAGCATCAATGGAACATAATAGCCCAAAATAAACCAACACACCCTGGTCTATCAAAGATTTTTTGAAAACACAGATCTGGTCATTATGCCTCTTCTTAACCCCACCCCTCTTTGACAAAGGAGGCAAAAATACAAAAATGGGACAGAGCAACCTCTTCAGCAAATGGTACTGGGAAAGTTGGACAGCTGCAAGTAAATCCGTGAAGTCAGACCACATCCTCACGCAATGCACAAGAAGAAACTCCTAATGGCTTAAACCTAAGAGATGACACTATAAAACTCCTAGAAGAGAGCATAGACAAACCATTTTCTGACATAAATCCTACCAATGTTTCCTTAGGTCAATCTCCCAAAGCAGTAGAAATCAAAACAAAAATAAACAAATGGAATATAATCAAACATTCAAGATTTTGCCCACCAAAGGAAACCATTAAAAAAAGGACAACCTACAAAATGGGAGAAAATATTTGTAAATGATATGACTGATAAAGGTTTATTTGTAAAACACAAAAACAACTCATTCAACTCAACAACAAAAAAACAAACAACACAATTAGAAAAAGGGCATAAGACCTTAATGTACATTTCTCCAAAGAAGGCATACAGATGGCCAGTAGGCACATAAAAAGATGGTTACCATCACTAATTACTAGAGAAATGCAAATCAAAACTACAATGAGGTACCACCTCACACTGGTCAGAAGACTATCATTAAAGAAGTATACAAATAACAAATGCTGGAGAGTGTGGGGAAAAAGGAACCCTCCCATCCTCTTGGTAGGAGTATAAATTGGTGCACCCACTTTGGAAAATAGTATGGTGTCTCCTCAGAAAACTAAAAATAGAGCTACCATATGATTCAGCAATTCTAATCCTGGGCATATATAGAGACAAAATTATAATTCAAAAGGATACATGCACCCCTCTGTTCATAGTAGCACTATTCACAATAGCCAAGATATGGAAACAACCTTATGGTGAATGGATAAAGAAGATGTAGTACAGGACCTCCCTGGTGGTCTGGTGGTTAAGAATCTGCCTGCCAATGCAGGGGACACGGGTTCAATCCCTGTTCCAGGAAGATTCCACAAGCCATGGGGCAACTAAGCCCATGTGCCACAGCTACTGAAGCTCATGCACCCTAGAGCCTGTGCTCAGCGACAAAAGAGGCCACTGCAATGAGAAGCCCATGCACCATAGCTAGAGGGTAGGTCTCACTCACCACAACCAGAGAAAGCCCATGCACAGCAACGAAGACCCAGCATGGCTGAAAATAAAAAAAAAACAGAGTTGTGGTACATATATACATGTATACAATGGAATACTACTCAGCCATAAAAAATAACGTGCAGCAACATGGATGCAACTAGAGATTCATACTAAGTGAAGTAAGTCAGAAAGAGAAAGACAAATGCCACATGACATTACTTGCATGTGCAGTCTAAAATGTGGGATAAATGGGGCCTGCTGAGTTGAGGTATTGAAACAGCCTCTTCATAGTATGAGGTCTGGTCTGAAATCCTGGGAGAAAGGCCTCTGCATGAGGCTCACTTTGAGGAAGTGAAAACAGACTAAGAATAAGGGAAAAAAGTTCTCAGAGTTCTGAACCTGAGAGTTGCCACCCCTGGGACAGAATTCCTATGAAGCCTCCAGGCACCCAGTAAATGCTGTAGGGCTAAGGTGATAAGAGATGTTCAACAGACAACTTAGGAGCAGGAGCCCAGAAGAAGATCCTTAGAGCAGATGTCGGGAACTTGGAAAAATTCCCCAGAAATACCTGGGAAGGGCAGGCTGGTATAAGGCTGCAACTCCAGTGGATCAACTAGGAGAAGAGCTCAAACAATTGTAATGCAACTATTAATGGAAGGTGGAGAATGCCAGGACAGTTCAGTTCAGTTCAGTCACTCAGTCATGTCCGACTCTTTGCGACCCCATGAACCGCAGCACACCAGGCCTCCCTGTCCGTCACCAACTCCTGGAGTCCACCCAAACCCATGTCCATTGAGTCGGTGATGCCATCCAACCATCTCATCCTCCGTCATCCCCTTCTCCTCCTGCCCTCAATCTTTCCCAGCATCAGGGTCTTTTCCAATGAGTCAACTGTTTGCATCAGGTGGCCAAAGTATTGGAGTTTCAGCTTCAGCATCAGTCCTCCCAATGAACACCCAGAACTGATCTCCTTTAGGATGGACTGGTTGTGCCTCCTTGCAGTCCAAGGGACTCTCAAGAGTCTTCTCCAACACCACCCCATCTATTTCCCATGAAGTGCTGGGACCAGATACCATGATCTTAGTTTTCTGGCCAACTTTTTCACTCTCCTCTTTCACTTTCATCAAGAGGCTCTTTAGTTCCTCTTCAATTTCTGCCATAAGGGTGGTATCATTTGCATATCTGAGGTTATCAATATTTCTCCCATCAATCTTGATTCCAGCTTGTGCTTCTTCCAGCCCGGCGTTTCTCATGATGTACTCTGCATATAAGTTAAATAAGCAGGGTGACAGTATACAGCCTTGACATACTCCTTTTCCTGTTTGGAAACCAGTCTGTTGTTCCATGTCCAGTTCAAACTGTTGCTTCCTGACCTGCATATAGGTTTCTCAAGAGGCAGGTCAGGTGGTCTGGTATTCTCATCTCTTTCAGAATTTTCCACAGATTATTGTGACCCACACAGCCAAAGGCTTTGGCATAGTCAATAAAGCAGGAATAGATGTTTTTCTAGAACTCCCTTGCTTTTTTGATGATCCAGTGGACGTTGGCAATTTGATCTCTGGTTCCTCTGCTTTTTCTAAAACCAGCTTGAACATCTGGATGTTCACGGTTCACGTATTGCTGAAGTCTGGCTTGGAGAATTTTGAGCATTACTTTACTAGTGTATGAGATGAGTGCAACTGTGGTAGTTTGAGCATTGTTTGGCATTGCCTTTCTTTAGGATTGGAATAAAAACTGATCTTTTTCTGTCCTGTGGCCACTGCTGAGTTTTCCAAATTTGCTGGCATATTGAGTGCAGCACTTTCACAGCATCATTTTTCAGGATTTGAAATAGCTCAACTGGAATTCCATCACCCCCACTAGCTTTGTTCATAGTGATGCTTTCTAAGGACCACTTGACTTCACATTCCAGGATGTCTGGCTCTAGGTGAGTATTATCACCACCGTGATTATCTTGGTCATGAAGATCTTTTTTGTATAGTTCTTCTGTATTTTCTTGCCATCTCTTCTTAATATCTTCTGCTTCTGTTAGGTCCATACCATTTCTGTCCTTGATTGAGCCCATCTTTGCATGAAATGTTCCCTTGGTATCTCTAATTTTCTTGAAGAGATCTCTAGTCTTTCCCATTCTATTGTTTTCCTCTATTTCTTTGCACTGATTGCTGAGGAAGGCTTTCTTATCTCTCCTTGCTATTCTTTGGAACTCTGCATTCAAATGGGTATATCTTTCCTTTTCTCCTTTGCTTTTTGCTTCCTTTGTTTTGACAGCTATTTGCCATGACAGGTGGGTTACAATCAGTTCAACAGCCTTGACCATGAACAAAACAGACATGGTCTTGAACGGATACAGCAACTGTGCACAAACATAAAGTTGATTCTAACAGAGATTAGAGTCTGTGAAAGTGTCAGCAAACTTTTTCTGTAAATGACCAGACAAATAATATTTTAGGTTTTGGGTCGTACGGTATCTGTGACAGCTACTCCACTCTGCCATTGCAGTGTGAAAGCAGTCAGTCACAGACAATGCATAAGCAAATGAGTATTATTGTGTTCCCAACAGAGCTTTATTTATGGGAAAAAATAGCGCAAAATGAACCCGTCTGCAAAACATTCACAGACATAGATGACAGACTTGTGGTTGCCAAGGAGGTGGAGGAGAGGCAGGGATGGAGTGGGACTTTGGGATTAGCAGATGCAAACTATTATCTATAGAATGGATAAGCAACAAGGTCCTACTGTATTGCACGGGGAGCTATATCCAATCTCCTGGGATAAACCATAATGGAAAAATAAAAATGAATGTATACATGTGTATAACTGAGTCACTTTGCTGTACAGCACAAATTAGTACAACATTGTACATCAGCTATTCTTCACAGGCTTCCCTGGTGGCTCAGCAGTAAAGAATCTTCCTGCCAATGCTGGGGATAAGGGTTTGATCCCTGGTCTGGGAAGATCCCACATGCCATGGAGCAACGAAGCCCACGCACCGTAACTATTGAGCCTGAGTGCTACAACTACTGCAGCCCGCATGCCTAGAGACATGGCTCCACAACAAGAGAAAACATTGCAATGAAGAGCCTGCGTGCGCATCACAACTAGAGAGCAGCTGCCTCTCTCTGCAAATAGAGAAAGTCCGGCATAACCATGAAGGCCCAGCACAGCCAAGATAAACCACTATACTTCAATAAAAAGAGAATTTAAAAAATCTGTATCTTTAGGCTGTGAAGAGAAAAATGGATTGAGAAGGGGTAAAGAGGATGCGGAAGCAGTGACGAGGAAGATCTTGCTGGAGTCCAGGAGCCAGACAGTGGCGTCTGGGAGAGGGTGGTAACCCTGAGGATGGAGAGAAGACAGACTCTAGGGCTGTCCAGGGAACTCAAGCAACAGGTCTTGGTTATTGATGTAAGATCAGTTGGAGGGTATTGAAAGGAGAGTATCAATAAGTCCAGGAATCCTGGACTTATTTTAGTTTTTTTTTTTTTTTTTGGAACGGAGATGATACCTGGGGCCCAGGTACAGACCAAACAGCCCAGAAGCTGCCTGCAACTAGTTTTAGCGTGAGAATCACCTTAGGATGACCTTGCCTGCTGCCTGAGCTGTTTTCATATCCTACAATGCTTATTGCATAATCAGAAACTTCCTGCTGAAAATACAGCTGGATGGTATGGTGTAAATGGAGGGTGACCATGGAAAACATTGCTTTAGTCTCTTAGCATGAGGACAGATCTCATAATGATACCAGGGATGGAATGAAGTTGAGAAATCAGACACCCAGAGCACGTCACCTTGAAATGAGCACCCTTAACCCTCACTCTTTGGTTGTCCAAACATTGATGCTCCCTGCTTTCTGTGTTATATTTTGTTTTGTCCACTGAGTGGAACAAAGGTTGGATTTACCTGCTTTGTGGGAGAGGGGATTAAGAGGAGATGGGAATAGCAATGTCACCTTAGGACTTTTCCTGTTGTCTTTGACTTTAAGAAGCCAGGTGTAATGAGGGTGACAGATGAACATGGGGCAATTTGATAAAATGGGAATCCCACACCCCCCGCCCCCCCGCTTCCGTATTCCCAGCACCTTGAGAATCTTTCTCTGAAGGGAAACTTGGCCCAGCTGCTGAACAAGAAGATAGGGACTCATCATTGTGACATGACCATACAAATGACTAGAAAACAAATCGAGCTTTAATTTCCAGTGGTGTCTGAGGCCAGGCTATAGTATTTATCATCTACTCAACCAATGGCTCAAACTGGAAATCCACAGGGCATTGTGGAAGGCCCCCAGTTATCCATGCCTCCTGTTATTCCTGTCCTTGGGGGGGTTTCTCCCATATTTACCATGACTGGTCTGAGTGGTTGGCAGAATAACGGCCTCCAAAGATTTCATGCCCTAACTCCTGCAACCTGTGAATATGTTATTGTTTAGTCACTAAGTTGTGTCCAACTCTCTGCGACTCCATGGACTATAGCACATCAGGCTCCTCCGTCCTCCACTATCTCCTGGAGTTTGCTCAGATTCATGTTCATTGAGTCAGTGATGCTATCTAACAATCTCATCCTCTGCTGTCTGCTTCTCTTGTCCTTAGTCTTTCCCAGTATCAGGGTTTTTTCCCAGTGAGTCATCTCTTCCCATAAAGTGGCCACAGTATTGGAGTTTCAGCTTCAGTATCAGTCTTCCCAATGAATATTCAGGTTGATTTCCTTTAGGATTGGCTGTTTTGATCTCCTTGCAGTCCAAAGGACTCTGAAGAGTCTTCTCCAGCACCACAATTTGAAAACATCAATTCTTTAGTGCTCAGCCTTCCTTATGGTCCAGCTCTCACATCTGTACATGACTACTGGAAAAATCATAGCTTTGACTACATGGACCTTTGTTGGCAATGCGATGTCTCTGCTTTTAAATATGCTGAGTTTGTCAGAGCTTTTCTTCCAAGGTGCAAGTGTCTTTTAATTTCATGACTGCTGCCACTACCTGCAGTGATTTTGGAGCCCTCTCAAAATAAAATCTTTCACTGCTTTCAGTTTTCCCCCTTCTATTTGCCATGAAGTGATGGGACTGGATGCCATGATCTTAGTTTTGTAAATGTTGAGTTTTAAGCCAGCTCTTTAGTTCCTCTTCACTTTCTGCCATTAGAATGGATGCAGATTATCTGAGATTGTTGATATTTCTCTTGGCAATCTTGATTTCAGTTTGTGATTCATCTAGCCTGGCATTTCACATGATATAGTCTGCCCATAAGTTAAATAAGTGGGATGACTATATGCAGCCTTGTTGTATATTTCCCAATATCCTTTCCCAATTTGGAATCCGTTGTTCCATGTAAGGTTCTAACTGTTGTGTCTTGACCTGCATACAAGCTTCTCATGAGACAGGTAAAGTGGTCTGGTACTCTCACCTCCTTAAGAATTTTCCACAGTTTTTTGTGATCCACACAGTCAAAGGCTTTAGGTTACATGGAAAGGGAAAGTTAAGGTTGTAAATGGAATTAAGGTTATTAGTTAATTGACCTAGAGATGGGGAGATTATCCTGGATTATCTGGATGGGCCCAATGTAATCATGTGCGGGCATGTGTACTAAGTCGCTTCAGTCATGTCTGACTCTTTGTGACCCTATGGGGCATAGCCCACCAGACTCTTCTGTCCATGGGATTCTCCAGACAGGAATACTGGAGTGGGTTACCATGCCCTCCTCCAAGGGGTCTTCCTGACCCAGGGATTGAACCTGCCTCTCATATGTCTCTTTCATTGGCAGATGGGTTCTTTACCACTAGCCCCACCTGGAAAGCCCCCACTGTAACCACAGGTGTTCTTTTTTTTCCAATTAATTACTTTATTTTGATTGGAGGATAATTACTTTATAACATCTTGATGGATTTTGCCATATATCAACATGAATTTAAATGCAGAAGAAGAATACAGAGGAGTCAGAACTAGAGGAATGGCTTCAACCAGGCATTGCTGGATTTGAAAATGGAAGAAAGCAGGAGCCAAGGAATGCAGGTGTCTCTGGAGACTGAGAAAGGCAGGCAAATGGACTCTCCCCTAAAGTCTTGGAAAGGAACCCTGCCTTCTTGACACATCTTAAATAGTAGCCAAGTGAGACCCATTTCAGACTTCTGATTTGGAGAATGGTAAGATAATAAATCTGTGCTGTTTAAAGCCACGAAGCTTGTAGCAGCTTGTTGCAGCATCAGTAGGAACACAGCTCTGTAGGTAATTGCGTATGGCAGAATGTGATAGCGCAGCATTTCTGGGATAGGTTCAAAAGGACTGAGGCTTCCATTCTGAGCTCTCATTCACCCTCTTGCTCTCATTATTTGCTCTGAGGGAAGACATGCTGTGAACAGACTTACAGAGCCCCCTCAAATAAAGTCTGACACTGTTTCCACTGTTTCCCCATCCATTTCCCATGAAGTGCTGGGACCAGACTCCATGATCTTAGTTTTCTGAATATTGAGCTTTAAGCCAACTTTTTCACTCTCCTCTTTCATCAAAAGGCTTTTTAGTTCTTCTTCATTTTCTACCATAAGGATGGTGTCATCTGCATATCTGAGGTTATTGATAATTCTCCTGGCAATCTTGATTACAGCTTGTGCTTCTTCCAGCCCAGCATTTCTCATGATGTACTCTGCATATAAATTAAATAAACAGGGTGACAATATACAGCCTTGATGTACTCCTATCCCTACTTGGAACCAGTCTGTTGTTCCATGTCCAGTTCAAACTGTTGCTTCCTGACCTGCATACAGATTTCTCAAGAGGCAGGTCAGGTGGTCTGGTATTCTCATCTCTTTCAGAATTTTCCACAGTTGATTGTGATCCACACAGTCAAAGGCTTTGGCATAGTCAATAAAGCAGAAATAGATGTGTTTCTGGAACTCTCTTGTTTTTTCCATGATCCAGCGATGTTGGCAATTTGATCTCTGGTTCCTCTGCCTTTCCTAAAACTAGCTTGAACATCTGGAAGTTCACAGTTCACTTATTGTTAAAGCCTGGCTTGGAGAATTTTGAGCATTACTTTACTAGCATGTGAGATGAGTGCAATTGTGTGGTAGTCTGAGCATTCTTTGGCATTGCCTTTCTTAAATTGAAGAAAGTAGGGAAAACCACTAGACCATTCAGGTATGACCTAAATCAAATCCCTTACGATTATACAGTGGAAGTGAGAAATAGATTTAAGGGACTAGATCTGATAGACAGAGTACCTGATTATGGATGGAGGTTCATGACATTGCACAGGAGACAGAGATCAAGACCATCCCCATGGAAAAGAAATGCAAAAAAGCAAAATGGCTGTCTGGGGAGGCCTTACAAATAGCTATGAAAAGAAGAGAAGCAAAAAGCAAAGGAGAAAAGGAAAGATATTCCTGTTTGAATGCAGAGTTCCAAAGAATAGGGTTCCAAAGGAGAGATAAGAAACCCTTCCTCAGTGATCAATGCAAAGAAATAGAGCAAAAGAACAGAATGGGAAAGACTAGAGATCTCTTCAAGAAAATTAGAGATACCAAGGGAACATTTCAAGCAAAGATGGGCTCAATAAAGGACAGGAATGGTATGGACCTAACAGAAGCAGAAGATATTAAGAAGAGATGGCAAGAAAACACAGAAGAACTATACAAAAAAGATCTTCATGACCCAGATAATCACAATGGTGTGATCACTCACCTAAAGCCAGACATCCTGGAATGCGAAGTCAAGTGGTCCTTAGAAAGCATCACTATGAACAAAGCTAGTGGAGGTGATGGAATTCCAGTTGAGCTATTTCAAATCCTGAAAGATGATGCTATGAAAGTGCTGCACTCAATATGCCAGCAAATTTGGAAAACTCAGCAGTGGCCACAGGACTGGAAAAGGTCAGTTTTCATTCCAATCCCCAAAACCTAACACACCCCTAATACATAGAGAGCGTGGTTGGCAGAATAATGCACCCCCTGCAAAGACATCAACATCCCAACCTGCAGAACCTGTGACTACATTAGCTTATAAGGCAAAGGGGAGTTAATACTGCATATGGAATTAAGTTTACCAATTCATTGATCTTGAGATGGAAAGATTGTTCTGAATTATCTGGATAGACACAATGGGATCACAAGGACCTTGAAGGGGGAGAGAGAGGCAAGAGAAAGGGAGTCAAAGAGAAGAACTCAGGTTGATGATGCTGGTTGTGAAGATGGAGAAAGGAGCCAGGAGTAGAGGGCCTCTAGATATTGGAAAGGCAAGGAAATGGATTCTCCTCAGGCACCCCCTGCCCTCATCCTGATTTTAGATATTTCAGACCCGATTGCAACCTACTTCAAATTTCGGACATCCAGAACTGTAAAATAAGAAATCTGTATGGATGTGAGAGTTGGACTGTGAAGAAAGCTGAGCGCCGAAGAATTGATGCTTTTGAACTGTGGTGTTGGAGAAGACTCTTGAGAGTCCCTTAGACTGCAAGGAGACCCAACCAGTCCATTCTGAAGGAGATCAGCCCTGGGATTTCTTTGGAAGGAATAATGCTAAAGCTGAAACTCCAGTACTTTGGCCACCTCATGCGAAGAGTTGACTCACTGGAAAAGACTCTGATGCTGGGAGGGATTGGGGGCAGGAGGAGAAGGGATGACAGAGGATGAGGTGGCTGGATGGCATCATGGACTCGATGGATGTGGGTCTGAATGAACTCCGGGAGTTGGTGATGGACAGGGAGGCCTGGCGTGCTGCGATTCATGGGGTCGCAAAGAGTCGGACACGACTGAGCGACTGAACTGAAATGAACTGAACTGAACTGATTATCTTAAGCCACTGAGTTTGTGATAGTTCCTTACAGGAGCAGTAGGAAACAAATACCAGGTGATCTCAACAGATATTTATGGAATTGAATGAATGAAAGTTCACTTTGCTCCAATCCATCCCTGCTCTGTTTCAGTGTTTTTATGTTTTTACCTAAAGTGAGGATCTAATCTCATCATCTCTGCCCATCTGCCTATCGTCTCCCTCTGGCTGTAGGATGACTTCACTCTCCTTCAAGAACTTGACAAACCGCAGCTGACCATTCCAGTTTTCTGGCCCTCCTACTCATGGAAAAATAATTTGGACATCTTGCTTCACCCAACTCCTCATGCCCTTCCATGCCTGTGTGCATTTTCAGATGTGTTCCCTCTTCTGAGACCCTCAACCCCCATACTTAGTGAAATCTGCTCACTCAATTAGGCTCACATGTCACGTCTAGCTACTCAGGTCATAATTAGCATCTACTGTAACTTTCTGTACTTACTTGCATCCTGATCACCCCGCGCTGTATTAAACTTTCTGCCCATCTTTACTTAACATCATGTAGAGCCACTCACAGGGAGGACAGGTGTCAGGGTCATCCTTGCATCCGCTTGGGATAAGAATTTGGGGAGAGGACTTCCCTGGCAGCTCAGTGGTAAAGAATCCATCTACTAATACAGGGGACATGGGTTCGATCCCTGATCTAGGAGGATCCCATATGCCAGGGAGCAACTAAGCTGAGCACTACAACTATTGAGCTTGTGGTCTAGAGCCAGGAAACCACAACTGCTGAGCTCATGTGTTACAGCTACTGAGCTCTCATGCCCTAGAGCCCCTTCTCTGCAACAAGAGACGCTACCTCAATGAGAAGCCAGTGCACCGCAAGGAAGGGCAGCCCCTGCTCACAGTAACTAGTGAAACACCCACATAGCAACAAAGACCCAACACAGTCAAAATAAAGAAACAAGTAAAATTATATATACAAATAAATAATAATTTGGGGAGGGAACATCATTCTCAAAGATTAAGGACTAGCATAAGCATCCTAAGGTCTTCCTTGATCTCTCCTCCAGAGATTAGTTAAACCTCAACATCACCTCTTTAAAAAAAGAAAGGCAAAATGTAAATGACCTCTTCTTGATCATAATAGTAGCACCTAGTTGGTGTCCAGTGTTTAGGAAGCACCAGAGTGTCCACAGAAGAAAATAGACTGCTACACAGATCATCCATAAACCTGTCACGCATCATAATGAATAACTAACATTTCCTTAGTTCTTGCCATGTTGGCAGCCATCAGAGTAATCCTCTAATGGGAAGGTTTCATCATCAACTCCATTAACAGATGGGGAAATTGGGGCTCAGGGAGGTTGAGCAGGGTAGCCCAAGTTTAGGGACGTTTTTGTTCTTCTGGGTCCAAGCTCAATAATGAATGGGCAACTGGGTATCTCTCTCTGATAGCCACAAACTATATCTGTTTTTTTTCCAATCCCCTAATTATCAACTTCCCTGGTGGCTCAGACGGTAAAGCGTCTGCCTACAATGCGGGAGACCCGGCTTCAGTCCCTGGGTTGGGAAGATCTCCCGGAGAAGGCAATGGCAACCCACTCCAGTATTCTTGCCTGGAAAATCCCATAGATGGAGGAGTCTGGTAGGCTACAGTCCATGGTGTCACAAAGAGTCGAGTGACTTCACAATTAAGTCTCTTATCTCTTAAATTAGAAGGTTGAAAAGCAAAGATAAAGGCTTGAAAAGAAAGACTTACTTCACAGGAAGCAAACTCAGAGGCCCCCGGGCCAGGCAGCATCCTTAACTGGATGATGAGCCTGAGGGGACAGGGGTTCTGTGACAAATCACCTTTTCAAGTTTACAGTTTAACTTCTAATAACTTTATGGTGTTTTCTTTAGTTTGGCTCTCTTTTTTTTTTTTAACTACATCTAAGTTTGAATTTTTATGTTACCAAATCCATTGCTCTTTTTCCTCCTTTATGTTGTCTGGGTTTTCTTTGAGGTTTTGCAAGGCTTTCCCCACACCTGGGTTATAATCTCACTCTCCTGACTTTTCTCTAGTTCTTATATGTTTTTATTTTTCTTACACAAAAATTTCAATATAACCGATGTTTTAAAATATGGATTGTTGTTGTTCAGGCTTTCAGTCGTGTCTGACTCTGCAACCCCATGGACTGTAGCACGCCAGGCTTTCCTGTCCATCACCAGCTCCCAGAGCTTGCTTAAACTCATGTCCATTGGTTGCCATCCAACCATCTCATCCTCTGTTGTCCCCTTCTCCTCCTGCCCTCAATCTTCCCCAGCAACAGGGTCTTTTCTAATGAATCAGCTCTTCCCATCAGGTGGCCAAAGTACTGGAGTTTCAGCTTCAGCGTCAGTCCTTCCAATGAATATTCAGGATTGGTTTCCTTTAGGATTGACTGGTTGGATTTCCTTGCAGTCCAAGGGACTCTCAAGAGTCTTCTCTAACACTACAGTTCAAAAGCTGTGTAAAACATATGGGTAAGATCTAATTTTTTCTAGAAACAAAAGGCCAAATGTGGATTAGATGGGAAAGAAGCCATCTGCAATGGGGGAGACCCCCTGGGTTGGGAAGATTCCCCTGGAGAAGAAAATGGCAACCCACTCCAACATTCTTGCCTGGAGAATTCCATGGACAGAGGAGCCTGGCGGGCTAAAGAGAGGGACACAACTGAATGACTTTTACTCACTCAAATGTCTCCATGCTTTTATTAGTATTTCATCACTAATTTGAAAAGAAATGTTTAAAGAAAGAAAAATGTGGGACTTCCCTGGTGGTCCAGTTGTTAAGAATCTGTCTTCCAATGCAGGGGATGTGGGTTCAATCCCTGGTTGGGGAACTAAGGTCCCAAATGCCTTGGGGTGCCACGTCAAGAGCAGCCCTCTCACCTCATCAAAGACTGAGTACCGCAGCTAAGACCTGATGCAGCCAAACAAATAAATATTTTGTTATAGGAAATGTCAAAGGATACTAAAGTAGTACATGGTAAAAAGTGAAATGGTTAGTCGCTCAGTCATGGCCGACCCCATGGGTTGTAGCCCGCCAGGCTCCTCTGTCCATGGGATTCTCCAGACAGGAATACTGGAGTGGGTTACCATTCCCTTCTCCAGGGGATCTTCCTGACCCACGGACTGAACCTGGGTCTCCTCCACTGCAGGCAGATTCTTTATCATCTGAGCCCTCAGGGGAAGCACAAAATGGTACAAGCGAAATACCTATCTTCCATCGACATAGTTATCAATTTAGGGCCAATTTTAAAAAATGATGGTAAGATACACATAGCATAAAATTGACTGTCTTCACATTTTTAAATGTACAGTTCAGTAGTGTTAAGTACATTCACATCACTGTGCAACCCATGTCTCCACAAGCTGTTTTTACATAATAACCGTCTTACATAATACTTAGACTGGGTTTGGTTTCATTCATCTCTTTATTAGAACAATACTACCCACTCTATATACTGCTTTGCTTATTTTAGTTTTAAAATAATCTATAGTAAAATTTCCCTTTTCTGGATGCATGGTTCTGTGAATTTTAACATACGTTTATATTTTTGCAACCATCACCATCACCAAGATATGAAATTGGGAAACACTTCCACCACCCTGAATAACTCCCTTCCGCATGTCACCCCCTTCATAATCACCCCCATTTAATTGAATGGCAACTGGTCTGTTCTTTATCACAATTTTTTCTTGTCCAGAATGTCATGTAAATGGAACCCCATAGCTAGGAACCTTTTGTTGTTATTGTTGTTCAGTTGCTAAGTCATATCTGACTCTTTGTGACCCAATGGACTGCAGCATGTTCGGGCTTCCCTGTCTTTCACTATCTCTCGGAGTTTGAGATTGGCTTTAATCACTCAGCAAAATGTATCTGTGTTTTATCCAAGTTGTTGCCTCTATCTGTTGTGCGTTCCCTGTTTTCTGTTTGGGTTTTTTTTTTTTTTTCAGTTTAATTTTACTTATTTAGTTTTGTCTGCACTGGGTCTTCATTGCTGTGTGGGGGCTTTCTCTAGCTGCTCTATGCAAGCCTCTCATTGTGGTGGCCTCTCTCATTATGGAGCGTGGGCTCCAGGACGCATGAGCTTCAGCAGTTGTGGCACACAGGCTTAGTTGCCCCGTGACATGCAGAATCTCCCCAGACCAGGGCTCGGACCCATGTTCCCTGCATTGGCAGGTAGATCTTTTACCACTGGGTAAAGTCCTGTACCAGGGAAGTCCTGTAGTGTGTTCCCTGTTATTGCAAGTGTTCCGTTGTTCCTTAAGGAGCTGCAATTCCACACTTTTAAGAATTTTTGCTTTATAATGATTTTGATATCTGATTGGTAAGCTTCCTGCCCACCGACATTGCTCCCATTCTCTTTGTTTCCCAAGAGTGTCTTGGCTATTCTAGTAAACTAATCTGTAGGTATTTGGTAGCTTTGGTTGCTATTGTGAGTGATCCCTTCAACCACTCGATTATCCGAACTTAAAGATATCCCAGAATAGAATTAAAATTGTGCAAGACCCTTCTGAAGAAAACTATCAAACTAGATAGATGGGGCTGAAGAAAACCTTAAATGCATGCAAAGATGCGAAGACTCAAAATGGAATGGGTGTTCAGATTCAAATCTGTTCGAATTCATTGAGCTATTTCGTAGCTTTAATTGGTTTTAATCTTTTTCATCAGTCTTTTCAAATTAATGGGATAAAATTAGTGAATTTTTAAAAATTGTATTAACCTCTGCCCCTTCGCTGTTCATTTTCCTTTTCTCTTTCTAAAACTTGTGTGTTGTGTTTTCTGTGGCTTGGCATGCCTTAACTGTAATCTAAGTATGCCTGGAAGCCCACATGGCCAGTCATGGAGTAGATTCCAGTTCCAGGGGTGTACCCTGGCAGCTGAAGTCATTTGAAAAGGCTGTGCCTCTCTATCCCCCATCTCATGAAATATCTTGAAGAGGCAGTAAGTGGGTTTTAACAATGTTGCTTAGTCTAAGGGATCCACTTCTGCCTCAATTGTCTCCGGTGACCCCTCCAAGCTCAGCCTTCACTCCTGTTCCACAGGCTTGTTACTCTTCATCCTCAGCCTTTACTCCCCTTCCAGCATCTCATATTTAGACTGGTTGTAATAATTATGTTAACTATCATATTACTGCTACTGCTGCTGCTGCTAAGTCGCTTCAGTCGTGTCCGACTCTATGCGACCCCATAGACGGCAGCCCACCAGGCTCCCCTGTCCCTGGGATTCTCCAGGCAAGAACACTGGAGTGGATTGCCATTTCCTTCTCCATCATATTACTAGCATGTTTGTAATGGGGAGAAGAAGTTAGATGGGAAATACAAAAATACAGGATTTTTAAAAGTGGGTCAAAAAGAAAGAAGCTTGTAAACATAATCACATACACACAAATACTCACATGATTTTATTGTCTAGATTTTTTTTATACAAGCTTCTTTTGGTTTCACCAATTCTACCCTTTTTTTCCCTTCCCTCCCCCAACTTTCCTTTTGTAAATTCATATATTTTCTCTTGCTTTCTCTTGATTTATTTTGTTTCACGTTTCCTTATTTTTTTAGAAAAATATTTATTTCTTTTGACCGCACTGGGTCTTTGTTGCTGTGCTCGGCTTTCTCTAGTTGCAGCAAGTGGGTGGGAACTCTCCAGCGGTGGTGAGTGGGCCTCTCATTGCAATGGCTTCTCTTGTTGCAGAGCACGGGCCCCAGGGCACAGGCTTATGGAATCTTCCTGGACCAGGGATCGAACCTATGACCCCTGCATTGCAAGGCAGATTCTTAACCAGTGGACCATCGGGGAAGCGTTTTCCTTATTTCTTGAGCTGAACTCACACTGACTTCTTTTAGAATTAGCTTTGCTTATTTATTAATAAAAGCACTTACGGCTAGGAGTTTTCCTCTGAATACCACCTTGGAAGCATTCTCCAAAGTTGATGGCAGTATGGGCACTTAGATGGTGAAGTCTCCTTCACACACGTGGGGTACAGAGCCTCAGAACAGCTTTGCTAGAACTTCTAATCCAAACACCACTGATGAATGTCATAAGGACCAGATATCAGATGGTATGTTTCCTGTCTTTCCCAAGCTTCTTTGTATGTCCATCTTCTTCCCAATAAGCCCAGGGAAATAATGGGCCCTTTGGGAATTATTTCAGTTTATATGGAGCTTGGGATGGACAGGGAGGCCTGGCGTGCTGCAGTCCATGGGGTCACAAAGAGTAGGACACAACTGAACTGACGGAGCTTGGGAGCGCAAAATACAGATTTTACTTGGCATTCCTTTCAAACTCTCCAGAGTTTTGTGTTATGATGTCATAGTTTTTTCCCTTCTATAATAAAGTATTTTTCCTCTATTATGTAAAATTTTTTTTTTTTTTTTGCTACATATCCAGAAGGGTTTGGGTTTTGAAACACTTTCTGTATTAATGGGGCCTCTTGATGTGACAAAAACCTGATTCAAACTGGCTTTTAGGAAAAGGGGATTTATGGAAACTGGTTGATATTCACATTCACAGAGACTATTGATATTCACATGTCCTGCTGGATCAGGTGCTGAGCGATGTCCTCAGAAACCCTCCTCCCCTTCTCCATCTCTCGGCTCTTTTCTGTGTTGGTCTCCACCTGCCCCGGGCCTCGCTCCACCCCACGTGCAGCTCCAGACCAGACTCACTCATCTCCCTGACCAATCACCGTGACGAGAGAGCTAGATCATCTGGTAGAGGCCACCGATGCTCGGCTGGCAGAACGCCTGCTGTACAGTATACAGTTTATATGGTGCCCTCTTCCTAAAATACCTCTCTAATCAAGGCCAGACTTCTCTTAAAATTTTACTGTTTCCTTTGCAGGCCAGAAGAACTCTTCCCCACCTCAAGCTGCCCTCTTTACAGCTCCCAGCCCGCTTCCTTACTCCCACACCCCGTGTTCCAGCCTTGGCAAACTACTCCCCATTTCCAAACAAACATGTACTTTTGTTTCTCTACCTTTGGACATGCTGTTCCCTTTGCTAGGAATTCCCTCTTTCCTCATTCATTTTTTAAGAGCCTAGGTCATGCCCGGATATCACTTGGGCAGTTTGACCATCTCCTCCCTGGGCTCTCCTCTACCCCTGCTCTCGCTCTGTTCCTCCTGGACCTGGACAAGACTGAATCCGGTGTGACTGTCTCTTCTGCAAGGCATCAGGACTGGACCCTATGAGCTAAGGCTGCGATGATTTCCCTGCGGTGTCTGCCATGTAATAGATATCAAGTAACTGTCAGTGGAAAGAAAGTGCAGATGGGGTCAGCTGTCCACACACTGGTTGTTTGACTATTTTTGTGTAGTACAGGCTCCTGTGGGTTTTCAGTGCAGCAGCCTGTACCTTCCTGCCAGAACCTGCTTCTACCACTGCCCCACCCTATCCCAGACTATAGAGCCTGGATACCTGAAAGATTATGCCCTGGGGACAGCCCTAATCAATGACTAACAGTGCAGGTGAAGGGTGAGTGCTCCAGCGCCTTTGCCCTAATGGAACAACTCTAGGTGTCCATTACCTAGACAATAAAAACCTGTTGTTTTTATTGTTCAGTTGCTAAGTTGTGTTCTACTCTTTGTGACTCCATGGACTGCAGCACACCAGACTCTTCTGTCCACTATCTCCCAGATTTGCTCAAACTCATGCCCATTGAGTTGGTGGTGCCATCCAACCATCTCATCCTCTGTCGCCCCCTTCTCTTTTTGCCTTCAATCTTTCCCAGCATCAGGGTCTTTTCCAATGAGTCGGCTCTTCACATTAGGTGGTCAAATATTACATGACCTGCACTGCCCGCAAAGCTCCCCAGAGAGTTAGGTTCCCATTACCCTCTGTGACTTGCATTGGTAACCCATCCTTACTTGACCTCCTTCTCCTCCCCACCCTACTGCCTCATTTTCTTACCCATTTTTCTGGAAGACTACCTAATGAGTCACTTTCTCCGAAATCCTGATCTCAGGTCCTCAGACTGGCTTCTGGGGAACCCAGCCTAAGACAGAGTTGATGATTCAATGAACCGAAGAAGAATAATGGATTCAGGAATCAACAACTATTAATATTTATTGGTCACTAATTATAGGGAAGAAACAGGAGCAGGAGAGAACCTTCCTCCTGGGATGTATCTTCTTAAGGAGACAAGGTTTACAAGTGTAGGAAAAGAACTCATATGTGAAATGAAATGTGATGAAGAGTAAGCAGATTCAAAGCTCAAGGAAGGAGGGATGACTGTGGACACAGGGTTGTCAAGGTGGAAGTGAGCCTTGAAGTGAGGATGAGATGAAGCAGGCAAAGGCCCAGTGAATACAGCAGTGTGACTAGGGTAAAACCATGCAAGTTTAAGGCCAGGATGTGAAGACTTGGAATCCATTCAAATGAGTTTGGACTTTATCTCATAAGGTAGTGGGGGGGGGTGTCAACATTAATTTATTCATTCAACAAACATTTATTGAGTGCCTGTAATGTGTGGCACACCCAGACAGGAACAAGATGTACTCTAGGAGGGGTGTTCCTTAACTTAACTGCCTGTTCTGGCCACCAGAATTTGACTATATGTGCTATTTGGATCCACCTATAATTCCTGGATATTTTTTTTTTCCTGTGTAGTTTTATCATGTTTTTCTGATCATAAAGTAAAATATTATCCTCATAAAAATTCAAACATTTGGAGAACTGTGCACGGTAGGAAAAGTAATGTCTTCTAGTCAACGGAGAAGACTGGAAATCTTTTTTTTTTAATATAAGTTTATTTATTTTAGTTGGAGGCTAATTACAATATTGTATTGGTTTTGCCATACATCAACATGAAGACTGGAAATCTTGAACGGGGGTTGGGCTGTAGGAATTAGAAAGTCCCCAGGGGTTGGGTTGAGCTTGTGGTTCCCAGGAACAATTACTTGGAAGAGCAGTGTCAGGCAATTTCTGATTTTCCTCAATCAGTTACATCTGGCTCAACACTCATGCTTTGAGGGGAGATTAAAGTCAGGGTTAAGTTTAAGTCTGTGTCTCTGATTGGAATGGAATAGGGACCACAAAATAGAGAGTTCAAGATGAGCTGCAAAGTTCTGAGTGGCAGCAGTTCAAAATAAGCTGAGCTGGTGGAAATGTCATGGAATGGAACTTCTAAGCTTTCCTTGGAGAGCCAAAAATGGGGGTGGGGAAGCTTGCACTTTGTGCTATGTGGGAAAGTGGGGAATTGTAGTCATCACAGGATGAACATTTTAAAAAATGCAACCTTGTTTGGTAGGCGTGGGCTGGTGATGTCAGGGACGCTTCTTGCTTCATGTATTTTGTATTTTAATAGAGAACGTGAGGAGCTGTCCTCAAGACTGTGCCTATTTACAGAACCAGTAGACAGAGTGTTCCTTTCCATCCTGTCAAAACTCTTATTACCAAATTTTATTCTTTGACAACTGATAAGGTGAAATTGACTAAAAAATGTTGTTTAACTTGCATATATTTAATCATTAGTACCAAGGTTGAGCCTCTTTGATTTTTTTTCCTTCTGGAATGGTCTCATTTGTTTATACATTTCTCATTGGTTTGTAAGAACTGTTTGAATACAGACAACGTTATCTATTTTGTTTGACTTATCTTGTAAGTACCATTCTCAGTTGACTGTAACTTTAAAAATTATCATAAGGATGTTTCTTTCAATGTTCATAACAACTATTGCACTTCATTTCTTGTAGCTATAGTTATTAGGTCCTGACCTTAATTCTCTCTAGATTGAGTTCTTTGATCATTGGGGTGTAGTACTCACCAGCAGGGCTTTCTTCCTAGACCTTCTCCATGCATTTGTTTGTATCCTCAGATTGATTTTCCCAGAATGAGTAAATAGTGCTCTAATTTTTTAGTTCTTCTATATCTGAGAATTTCTTTAGAGTTTCTTTACACATGAACAACATCCCAACTGAATATAAAACTCAGCACTCTGTTGACATTGCCCTTGGCATTCCAGGTAGGAATTGTGCGAATCAGAAATGAATGGAAGAGAGATTTGAAGACAGAAGCTGTGATCTTGGAGGCCCTTGAAAGCCAGGATACAGGGCACTAAAGGTATCAGATCAGAGGGAGGACATGCAAACAGCTAGATTTTAGGAGGATTAGCCTGGCAAATACAATGGGAAGAACAAGAGGGGGAGATGGAGGACGGTTTTGTTATGTTAGAAATGAAATTGACTAGAAGTCACAGAAAACAATGAATAAAGATTCACTTATGTCATATACAAAAAGTCCAGAAGAGCAAAGGAACATGTTTGTGTTTGTGTCTTTTTGTGTGTTTATTATTTATCTTGGTTTAGCTGCTCATTGATATTGGGCTAAAGTCATTGCAGTTCTCTTGACCTTTCCTTCATAGTTGCAAAATGGCTACTGCAGCTCCAAACATCATATTTGTATTCCAGGCACAAGATGGAGGGTAATGGAGATATAGTCAGAGTTGACTCATTTTACCAGGAAAGCAAAAACTCTCCAGAACTTTCCACTTCCCAGCAGAGTTCTCTCTCTATCTAATTGACCAGAGCTGTATCATATTGTTACTGAACCAGATTTGTTTGCCAAAAATGCAGCAAGCTAAACCCCTGAGGTCTGCAGCAGAGAAAGAGTTTATTCACAAGGGAGCCAAGTGAGGAAATGGGAGAGCAAATCTCAGATCTGCCTCCCAGAATGCAACAGGCTTGAGATATTTATAGAATAAAGAAGTAAGGTGGTCTGTTTTTTGTTTATTAATTTATTTTAATTGCAGAATAATTACTTTACACTTTTGTGATGGTTCTTGCCATATGTCAACATGAATTGGCCACAGGCATACATGTGTCCACACCATCCTGCACCCCCATCCCACCTCCCTCTCCACTCTGTTCATCTGGATTGTCCCAGAGCACCGACTTTGGGTCCTCTGCCTCATGCATGCAACTTGCACTGGCCATCTATTTTACATAAGGTAACATGTATGTTTATACATGTTTCAGTGATATTCCTGAAGGAAGAAATGGCAATCCACTCCAGTATTCTTGCCTGGATTATTCCATGGACAGAGGAGCTTGGCAGGCTATAGTCCATGGGGTCGCAAAGAGTCCGACATGACTGAGCAACTATCACTCACTCACTCTCAAATCATCCCACCCTTGCTTTCTTCCACTGAGTCCAAAAGTCTGTTCTTTATAGATCTCTGTCTCCTGTGCTGCCCTGCATGTAGGATCGTTGGTACCATCTTTCTAAATTCCATATATATGCATTAATATACAGTATTTGTCTTTCTTTCTGACTTAATTCACTCTGTATAATAGGCTCCAGGTTCATCCTGTAAGGTGGTATTAAGGTGTGGGGAAAGGAGTTTGGAAGCAGGGAAATGGTGAAGTAATCGATGTTCTGAGCAGGCCCAGTTTTAGAGTCCGTGGTCCTCTCCAGTCTTAGCCAGCCTGAATTGGACAGAAGCCTACTCCAAATTTCTGGAAAATAACTTAAACCCCTGTTACTATAGTGACCCATATGTCAGAGGCATTATCTATAGGGGTGGTTAAGAAGCCTGGTGATATATTACCCAAGCTACGTGAAACTTGGAACTGGGAGAGTATGCGACTAGAGAATGAAAAAAAAACAAAAAAAAAAACAAAAAAAACCCTAAAGCAGGCTTAATCAGTAAAGGCAGGTTACAAACAACAAGTTGTTTCCTTATCTACTGTTCTGTAAGACACACTCAAGGATTTCTGTTAAGGTTCCAGCTTCTGTTAACCCTATGGGGCATGGTTTCAAAATGGCCACCCTATCTGCAAGGGAGTCTGGGAAGGCAAATTATTCAGCTAGGCACATTTCAAAGAAAAAGTAGGGAATCTACATTTGTAGACAACTGAAAATGTCTGCCGGAACCCCAAAAGTACCACCACCTCCACCGCACACAATACACAAAAGATAAACTGGACATGTTGAAATGAAGAAGGTCTGTCTGTTCATCAAATTAACTCCATAAAGAGAGCGAAAAGACAAACAGCACTGAGGTGGGGCAGGGGGAAGATGCTGAAAAGGAAATAAGCACAGAATACACAAAAATGTATTCTGAAGATGAGCACAGAAGAATTGATGCTTTCTAACTGTGGTGTTGTAGAAGACTCTTGAGAGTCCCTTGGACTGCAAGGTGATCAAACCAGTCAATCCTAAAGGAAACCAATCCTGAATATTCATTGGAAGGACTGATGAAACTAAAGCTGAAGCTCCAATACTTTGGCTACCTGATGCAAAGAGCTGAATCATTGGAAAAGACCCTGATGCTGGGAAAGATGGAAGGTGGGAGGAGAAGGGGACGGCAGAGGATGAGCTGGTTGGGTGGTATCACCAACTCAATGCATGTAAATTTGAGCAAGCTCTGGGAGTTGGTGATGGACATGGAAGCCTGGTGTGCTGCCGTCCATGAGGTCGCAAAGAGTTGGACACGACTGAGCGACTGAACTGAACTGGCACAGAGATGTACAAATCAATAAGAAAAAGACAGACAAGCCATTAAAGAAGGAAAAGACAATAGAAAAATAGTAACTTCACAAAAGAGAGTATCCAAATGGTCTATAGACACTTAAAAATGTACTCACCATCATCAGTCATCAGTGGAATATACATTAAAACCACAATGAGTTGTCACTACACATCGACCTATTAATAGATGGCTAAAATGAAGGATGGAAAAATGGGCAAGTGTTGAGGATATGGAGCAACTGGAACACTCACACTCTACTGGTAGGAGTGAAGAATTGGTACAGTCACTTTGGAAAACACTTTAGCTTCCTAAAGCTGGCATTATCATACCCTGCATGCATGCGTGCTAAGTCGCTTCAGTCATGTCTGACACTTTATGACCTTATGGTCTGTAACCCACCAGGCTCTTCTGTCCATGGGGATTCTCCAGGCAAGAATACTGGAGTGGGTTGCCATGCCCTCCTCCAGGGAATCTTCCCAACTCAGGGATCAAACCCGTGCCTCCTGTTGCTCCTGCATTGTAGGCAGATTCCTTACTGCTGAACCACTGGGGAAGCTAGCAATTCCATGCTCAAAAGAAATACCCAATAAAGGAGAAATATACATATAAATATACTTGTGTGTGGTTACTTATTTATTCAACAAGGGTATGTACTAGAATGAGGCTTCCCTTGTAGCTCAGCTGGTAAAGAATCCTCCTGCAGTGCAGGAGATCCCGGTTCAATTCCTAGGGAGAAGATCCCCTGGAGAAGAGATAGGCTACTCATTCCAGTACTCATGGCTTCCCTGGTGGCTCAAACAGCAAAGAATCTGCCTGCCATGTGGGAGACCTGGGTTCTATCCCTGGGTTGGGAAGATTCTCTGGAGGAGGGCATGGCAACCCACTCCAGTGTTCTGGCCTGGAGAATCCCCATGGACAGAGGAGCCAGGCGGGATCACAAAGAGTCGACATGACTGAGTGACTAGGCACAGCACAGCACAGAGCATGTACTAGAATATTCATAGCAGCGCTATTCGTCGTAACTCCAAGCTGGAAGCTACCAAGTGCCTAGCAACAGTAGAATGGACAAATAAATTGTGGTATATTCATCCACAAGAACCCTGTCAACAGTGATAATGAACTCCCTAAAAATATATGCAATAATGTATATAAATTTTAAACCTAAAGTTGAGCAAAAGGAACCATGCAGCATATACGGCATGTTTGCATTTAAATAAAATACAGAAATGGGAGAAACCAGTCTATGTTGTTAAAAGCCAGGATAGTGGTTGCTCTTTGTGGGGGAAGAGTGAGGAGGAGGCGGTGTTCCTGACTGAATGGGGACATGAAGCAGACATCTGGGGAGTGCTGGTAATGTTCCCTTTCTTTTTTATTATTGCTTTACATTTATTACTTAATGTCTCATGATTACATAGAATACTATAGTCATTGTAAAGTTTAAATTCTAAATAAAGGTGTATGATACAAAATATTGAGTTTAGTTGCCTGTGCTATACAGTAGTCTTGTCGGTTATCTATTTTTATATATAGTGGTGTGTAACTGCTAATCCCAACCTCCTAATCTGTCTCTCCCCTTACCTCTTTTTCCAGTTTGGTAACCATAAGTTTGTTTTCTATGTCTGTGAGTCTCTTCCTGTTTTGTAAATAAGTTTACTTGTATCTTTTTTTTTTTTTTTTTAGATTCCACAGTCAGCGATGTCATATGATTGACCTTCTCTTTCTTGGAGGTCACACAGTTGTGTGTGGCCTGTGGCAAGCTGTCACACTATATATTTATGCTATTTGTGCTTTTTCTTTGTGTATAGGTTGCACCTCAGTGAGGAAAACTAAAATTTTTCAAAAGTGACTGCCACACCAGAGATAACTGTGAGAGGCTCTGCCTACTATACAAGGACTATTCAGGTATATGATTCAGCTGCAGGACACAGCAGAACCACTCACCCCAAGTCACCAAACTGGCTCCTAGATCAACTGAAAGAACAGAAGTACATGGCAGTTACCCAATAACTACTATTTCTTGCTAAGGTCCCACAGTCAAATGACTCCAGGGGCCCGGTGGGTACATGAATGAGACGCTAGGTTATCACAGTAAGAATGATGGGGGGCTTCCCTGGTGGCTCAGTGGTAAAGAATCTGTCTGCCAATGCAGGAGACATGTGTTCCAGCCCTAGTCTGGGAGATCCGACATGCAGCAGAGCAATTAAGCTCCTGTGCCACAACTATTTAGCCTGTGCTCTAGAGCCTGGGAACTGCAACTTCTAAAGCTTGTGAGCCTGTGTTTGCAACATGAGAAGTCACCGTTTTGAAAAGCCTGCACACTGCAACTAGAGAGTAGCCCCCACTTGCTGCAACCAGAAAGCCCCCACACAGCAAGGAAAACCCAGTGCAGCTGAAAATAAATATATAAAATAAAAAAGACATAAATGAAAGGGGTGTTGTCTGTAGCTCCAGCTAATGAATGCTGTCAGAGAATGCAGGCCAGTGAAGTTTCCAAGATTTTGAAAAAGAAGCTGAGAATCCAGTTTACTCCATGAAGCCTCTCAGTTTTCAGATTTTGGTAATTCTTTCAAATAAAATGGAAGCATCAAAACATACCCTGGGGCCAGATTTGGCCAATGGACATCCTGTTTGCAACCTCTGGTTTAATGGTTAGTTGAATGAATCACTCTGAATGTCTGGCAGAGCTACAATGATACAAACAGTATCTACTCTTTATTAGGTACTTAATGGGACCTTTACCTCCTGACATATTTCCTTGCTTCTAAGATGTCTCATACACCATTTATATAATAATAGCTTTCCAGGAAATAAAGAATTTAAAAAAACATAAAAAGGAAACAGTACCATATTAAATTTATTATTAAAAGACACACCTAGATTTCAGAAACATTGCAATGTAAAAGAAAAGTATGCTTGAAAAATGAGTGAATATGAGACATTTTCTCATTTTATTCTTACAAAAACTTTATGTGGTGTGCATGGTTGTTAGCCACAGTATGAGGCTTAGTTAGATTAACTAACTGTCCCAAGTTTATGCATCTAGTAAGTGGCAAGGCCAGAACTTAAATCTAGATTTATTTCACATCCAACACCATATCCCTGATCATTGCCATACATTGCTTCCTTTTGTGGAATAAGTGTCAGCAAGAGCAAAGGTTGTAGGTTTGGGGGAGTGTTACAGTAGTCTAAGTGGCTGTAACAAATACCCAAACATGGTATGCATGCATGAAATAAAAATGCATTTCTTGGGACTTCCCTGGTGGTCCTGGTGGCTAAGACTCCAGGCTTCCAATTCAGGGGAGCTGGATTTGAGCCCTGGTTGGGGAACTAGTTCCCATACATTGCAACTAAGAGTTCATATACTGCAACTAAAAGATTCTGTGTGATGCAACTAAGACCAGGCACAGCCAAATAAATAATAAAGTAAATAAAAATAAATATTAAAAATTGCATTCCTGACTCATTTAATAGCCTTTGGTGTACTCTTCCACGCAGTCCTTCCCATGGTGACTAGTTCAGTGAACTGGGAGAAGAAAGAACACAGACAAGGCTCCTGCAGTCTTGTTGTTCAGTTGCTAAGTCGTGTCCACCTCTTTGTAACCCCATGGACTGCAGCATGCCAGGCTTCTCTGTCCTTCACCATCTCCCAGAGTTTGTTCAAACTCATGCCCATTGAGTTGGTGGTGCCATCCAACCATCTCATCCTCTGTCATCCCCTTCTCCTTTTGCCTTCAATCTTTCCCAGCAGCAGGGTCTTTTCCAGTGAGTTGGCTCTTTGCATCAGGTGGCTCTTTGCATCATATTGGAGCTTCAGCTTTAGCATCAGTTCTTCCAATGAATATGCAGGATTGATTTCCTTTAGGATTGACTAATTTGATTTCCTTGCTGTCCAAGGGACTCTCAAGAGTCTTTTCTAGCACCACAGTTAGAAAGCATTTGGTGCTCATTCTTCTTTATTGTCCAACTCTCTCATCCGTTTTTGACTCATGGGAAAACCATAACTTTGATTATATGGACCTTTGTCAGCAAAGTGATGTCTCTGCTTTTTAATATGCTGTCTAGTTTTGTCATAGCTTTTCTTCCTAGGAATGAGCTTCTTTTAATTTCATGGCTGCAGTCACTGTCCACAGTGATTTTGGAGCCCAAGAAAAGAAACTCTGTCACTGTTTCCATTGTTTCCCTAACCATTTGCCATGACGTAATGGGACCAGATGCCATGATCTTTGTTTTTTTGATGTTGAGTTTTAAGCCAGTTTGTTCACTCTCTTCTTTTACCTTCATCAAAAGGCTCTTTAGTTCCACTTCACTTTTTGCCTTTTGGGTGGTGTCATCTGCATATCTGAGGTTATTGATATTTCTCCTGGCAATCCTGAGTCTAGCTTGTGACTCATCCAGCCAGCATTTTGCATGATGGACTCTGCATATAAGGTAAATAATCAGGGTGACAATATACAGCCTTGAAGCACTCCTTTCTCAATTTTGATCCAGTCAGTTTTTTCATGTCTGGTTCTAACCGTTGCTTCTTGACCTGCATATAGGTTTCTCAGGAAGCAGGTAAGGTGGTCTGGTATTCCCATCTCTTTAAGAATTTTCCACAGTTTATTGTGCTCCACACAGGCTTTAGTATAGTCAATGAGGCAGAAGATGTTTTCCTGGAATTCCCTTGCTTTTTCTATGACCCAACTTGATGTTAGCAAGTTGGTCTCTGGTTCCTCTGTCTTGGTAGCTAAAGTAGGATGACTCAGAATGAGGAAAGATAGGCTCTGCTTGAGGCCTGGGCTGGTCCTCAGGGCCTATGAGAACAGCCCAGTTCTGAGCCAAATCTGGGCCATGTCCCTGTTCCTGGGCCCCCACCGGCTAGGTCCTCAGGGATAAGCAGGGCTGTGTAGACTCAGCCTGGTGCCTGAAGCTCCAGCAGGTAGCTTTCTGATGTCTGCTTCCCCCGTTTTCACCTTTGCTCCATTGGGCCAACCTCCAGAGGGCAGAATTCTTGGATGCTGTTTATGGAAGACTCTACACCCTGGCTCACAGCCTGGTTAGCTGCTGCCCCTTCCCGTAGGGGAAGGTAGCGGGTAGAGTTGGCCCCCGGACCTGGAATGGGGTAAGTCCTGACCCCAGTCTGAAGCCTGCATCCTCCCTAGAAATGGCTGGCTGGCTGAGGTGTTTTTAGGTATTTCATCAGGCAGGGGATGGATGATCATGGGCAGTTCCTTGGGAAATGAACATCCACTGGAGTATTCAGATGAACAGTGTGTTCTGTGTCACTGAGGACTCTGGCCCCAGGTACATTTCCTGAGTCCTGGGAGAGGGTGGCCAGATAGCAGGAGGCTCTGAGTGGGCATGGTCACATGTCATCAGGGGAGTGAAGATTAGAACAATGAGAGTCTTGTCACTTCTCAGAGTGACAGCATTAATGACACTGGGCACTTAGAGGTGGGGGGCGGGGGAGTGGTCCTCAGACTCTGCCAACGGAAGATCATCGAGGGATATTTACTCTGGAGAACAAATTGGCACTCTCCAGAAGAATTTTAGAGTTGGTTGTCTTTCTACAAGGAAGCATGTACAAGTACAAGACCATACTCATCACAGTATGGTTTGTAAAAAAAAATCACAACAACAGAAAGCAGGGAATTCCCTGGGACCCAGTGGTTAGGACTTTGGGCTTCCATGGCAGGGGGCATAGGTTCAATACTTGGTTGGGGAACTGAGATACCACAAGCTGTGGCAAGGACAAAAAAATATCCCCAAACCGAAAGCAACAAACAAAGTAGAAACAACTTAAGAAGCTTAGCAATAAGGAAATGGATGAATGCAATGTGGTTGCGGCAACCAAAAGAAATAACCTACCTGCATCCATGCCTCTAGAGCTAACAACACAATATTGAGTGAACTCATGCTGCACAATGATATGTATGTTAGCTCTCTTTTGTCATAGAACAAGTTATTCCCAAGCTCACTGGCTTTAAACAGCAACACATCCTGTTTATCTTCAGAGTTTGTGTGAGTCATGAATTCAAGTGTGGTTTAGCTGGAAGGTTCTAGGGTTTCTCATGATGTTGATGGTCAAGATGTCATCTGGGACAACAGTCATCTGAAGACTTGGTTAGGACCTGGAGGATTCGTTTCTAAGGCAACTCACACATATGGCTGTCAAATTTGTGCTGCTTGTTTGTGAGAGGTCTGAGGTCCTCCTCCATGTGGACGTCTCCACAGGACTGCTTGAGGATCCTTACGACATGACTGACTTCCTCCAGAGCAAGCAACCCAAGAGAATGCAAGGTGAAAGGAGCAGCGTCTCTCACAATCTAGGCTTGGCAGTCACATACCTTCACTTCTGCCACATTCTATCCATTAAGAAGAAGTCACTAAGTTTGGTCCACATTTAAGGAAAGAATTAAATTGCCCCTTTCAAAGTAAGTAAGTAAGTAAGTGAGGTCGCTCAGTCGTGTCCGACTCTTTGCGACCCCATGGACTCTAGCCTACCAGGCTTCTCCATCCATGGGATTCTCCAGGCAAGAATACTGGAGTGGGTTACCATTTCCCTCTCCAGGGGATCTTCCCGACCCAGGGATTGAACCCGGGTCTCCCGCATTGGAGGCAGACGCTTTAACCTCTGAGCCACCAGGGAGTCAAATAATTTGTGAACATTATGATTGACATAATATGATTGACACCATTTACTTAGTTTACACGGATATATTACACAAATAGTGCTGGCCAGTTGGAGCTCCCTACTACTCTGGCTATAATGATTGCTTCCTGGATGACTATGTGGCACAATGTAGGCCAATCAGAATTTTCCCCAGCACTTGTGTACGAAAAATCTCTTCTGGAGTTGCTAAACTTTTAGGATATGAGTCTTGGGCTGCTTGATCCCACTTTGTCCACCAGAATTGAGAGAGTCTAAAGAACTGAGAGTGAGAGAGAGAGATAGAGAGAGAGAGAGACATCCAAATGAGACCATTTGAGTCCCTGGATCAAGGCATGCCTGAAGCCTTCATGATTATCTCGGTCCTTTCACTTATGTAAAACAATAAATCCCCCCTTTCGCTTATGCTGACTTGAATGGGTTTCTGTTCCTTGCCACCACCACACTTTGATGAATATAGTAGCTATGGTGTTTCTGTAACTAGTCAGAATTCTTCAGAGAAACAGAATGGCTCAGCGGGTAAAGAATCTGCTTGCAATGTAGGCGATTTGAGAGAGGCAGGCTTGATCCCTGGGGCAGGAATATCCCCTGGAGAAGGAAATGGCAGCACACTCCAGTATTCTTGCTTGGAAAAACCCCATGAACAGAGGACCCTGGTGGGCTACCATTCAAAGGGTCGCAAAGAGCTGGACACGATTGAGTGACTAAGCATATATGTAGACTGCAAGAATTGGGTCATTTGATTTTGGAGGCTGAAATGTCCCACCATCTGCTGTCTGCAAGCTAGTGACCTAGGAAAGTTAGTAGGGTAGTTCCCATTTGAGTTCAAAGGCCTGAGAACTGGGCAGAACTGATGATGTAGGTTCTAGTTCAAGTCCAAAGGCCCAAGGACCAGAGAGTCAATGGTCCCAGCCCAACAGTGAGACAGGGGCAATGTCTCAGCTCAATCAGGCAGAGAGAACAAATTTTCCCTTCCTCCACCCTTTTGTTCTTTGCAGGTCCTCACTGGATTAGATGAGGCCCACCCACATTGGGGAGGTCAATGTGCTTTACCAAGCCACTTGTTTTAAGGTAATTTGTTAAGTGGCAATAGATAATTAATAAAGCTTAGAATCATTATTGCTATTCTCAGAGTGAACTGAGATGTTTAGATCCAGATTGCTTACCTCTCTTTTACTAGGGCTTTTGTTTTTTGCCATTCCTGTCCCTGGGATTTTTACCTGAAATTGTTTCCTAGGCTAGAGAAATTCTTTGGACTTTGTTTTGGAAAATTATATAGGTTGTATCTTTTCTGAACTCTTGCATGCCAGACTTTTTTTCTGTTTCACTTGCATGTAAGTAGAGCACAATCTTAATCCTTCCCACTAAAAATCATACTTGATTCTCTAGTGTATTATCTAAATATTAGAAATCTGCTGGCATAACTAGTTTTTCTGCCTGGGTTTTCGTAGGACTTTTCCTGGATGTTTGACATTTTAAAATGGCAGGGAGTTTTGAGTGTTCATATTAATTTTTGCCAGGTTATCAGGGAATTGTTTTACTTCATGATATCAAATTTCTTCTGTTATTCCTTGGAACCTTTCTTCTCCTTTGTTGTTCCTTTGTTCTTTTCTTCTGGGGATCTGATTACACTCATGTTTACTCCTTGAATCTTTTCTCCAATTGGCTTATCTCTTTCTTGCTCAATCCTTTCTCTCTGAGTTTTTAGAACCTTTTAATCTATTCTTCAGATTCACTGACTTTATCTGTTGCAACATATGATTGTCTGTTAACTGCCCCTGTGACTTTTCAAAAGTCAGTAATACAGTTTTCATCTTCAGAATAGATTTACCTTCTATGATTATTTTCTTAGCAAGAATTATTTTAGAAATTCAGTAGCCTCTAAAATTGGTAAGCCTACGAATTAGCAATTTTTTCCCTTAAGTTTTGCCCTTAGGGACATAAAGGTGATTTACGCATCAACATTTGCTCTAATTCCTCATCTCAGTATCCTTTTGATCTGCTAAATCTTTGTATGTGTCCAGTTGTTATTCTGTGTTTGCTCATTCTTACAGAAGGATGCCTGTGTTTGTTCAACAGTGACCATTAAGATGAATTAAACAGTCTGTTTAAATATTTTTGGTCCATTCAGTGAGGGGAGGGAAAAGTTTATGTTGACTGTACCTTTTCTTCGTCCTGTTAAAGAGTTAGCAATCTGTGGCCATTTCCTGGGCTTTCCTGTCTCCCCTGGTGGCTCAGACAGTAAAGAATCTATCTGCCTGCAGTGCAGGAGACCTGGGTTTGATCCTTGAGTTGGGAAGATCCCCTGGAAAAGGGAACAGCTACCCACTCCAGTATTCTGACCTGAAGAGTTCCATGGACAGAGAAGCCTGGTGGGCTACAGTCCAGGGGGGTCTCAAAGAGTTGGACACGACTGAACTACTTCACGTTTTTTACTTTTACTTTGTCCTACTAAAGAGTCAGCAATCTGTGAAGATAAGAGGCAGCTTCAGCCCAGGGCAGAAGGCCGAGGGAGTTTCGGCTTTGTTGGGGGTGCCCCTCTTTAACTGAGTGTATCTCCTGGTTTGGGAGACATTGGCAGACAACTCAGAAGAACCAGGTTTTGCTCCTCTCCATCCCCTTAGCTGCACCCTTCGTCTACTGTTGTCTCAAGTCCCTGTGTGCTCAGAGCCAGCAGGGGTCATGGGGCTTTTTTGTCCCTTCTAACCTCCCCCTTGAATGGGCTTTTCTTTTGCCTGGAATGAATCAAGGCTTGGCAGTGCTCACCCTCAATCTGGCACTTAAGCCCGATGTATTTTGCAGAAATCCCTTGATGTTTCAGCTGTAAGGGGCACCCTTCCCTGTTTTTCCTTCTGTGGATAGAGATTTTCCACTTATTCCCCCTTTGCCTGTCTTCCTTCACTTGGCTAACCAAATCATGCCTCCAGCCTCAGCTTAAGCCCCACTTCCTCTAGGAAATGCATCCGGAAGTTCTCTCAAGCAGATGCCCTATGCTGTGCTCTTAGAAATTCTCACTTTCTGCCTGTCATAGAACTCACACCTAGAATTCTACTTCTGTTATATTTACTGATCTGTCTTCCCCTGTAGACTGTAGGCCACAGAGCACTGGGAAGTGCCTATTCATTCATTTATGGAAATGAACAAACATTGTAAATCAACTATACTCCAATAAAAAATTTTAAAAATTAAAAAAATCACTTAAAATTTTTTTTATAAAATCCTTGTGTCAAGTGGAAATGTGCTAAGCACTATTTTTGCCTCCTGCTCAATTGGCCTTGTTCAGTCGCTCAGTTGTGTCTGACTATTTGTGGCCCCGTGGACTGCAGCAGGCAGGCTTCCCTGTCCTTCACTATCTCTCAGAGTTTGTGCAGACTCATGTCTGTTGAATTGGTGATGCTATCCAAGCATCTCATCCTGTCACTCCCTTCTCTTCTTGCCCTCAATCTTTCCCAGCATCAAGGGCTTTCTCAAAGAGTCAGCTGCTTGCATCAGGTGGCCAAAGTATTAGAGCTTCAGCATCAGTGCTTCCAATGAGTATTCAGGGTTGATTTCCTTTAGGATTGACTGATTTGATCTCTTTGCTGAAGATTCTCAAGAGTCTTCTCCAGCACAGTGCCTGCCCCAAATTATATATTCCAGGAACCGGGCCTGAGATGGTAGCTGGTGATCAGAAAGAATGTTGGAAGGTTGGTGGGTGGAGTCTTGCCACAGCTCCAGGGAGCAAGATAAGTCCAGGGTAGAGGGAATGGAGCTCTCCTAACCTGGGCTGATGCCCTGAGGTCAGCCTGAAGCGCAAACCACCTGACGGCAGCCAACAGGAATTTATTCTACAGGGCTCAGGTGAGGAGCCAGTGGGGCTGGGAACCGGGCAGTCCCTCCAATGTTGTGCTAAGCCATCATGAGTGTGTCTGTGGCTAATTCCTCCTTGGCTAGAGTTCTGTGCCAACAAGCTACTATGCTGGAGTGTAGTGAAGTCTGTAAGTCTAGGGTCTTTGCATCAGAGAAAGTTACTTAAGCTCTCAGAGCCTGTTTCCTTTTCTGTAAAATGAGAATAAGACTAGTACCTATTTTGTAGGCCCTTGCAAGGGTTAAATGAGATCATGTGTATAACACGTTAGGCTAAGGTCTAGCAAATATTAAAACATGTAACCAGTATTACAGTTATAATCGATGTTGCAATGCATTGTTGTCTAGGCTTCCTTTTTAAATTTTATTTTTAAAAACTTAATTTTGTATTGGGACATGCTGCTAAGTCACTTCAGTTGTGTCCGACTCTGTGCGACCCCACAGACAGCAGCCCACCAGGCTCCCCCATCCCTGGGATTCTCCAGGCAAGAACACTCGAGAGGGTTGCCATTTCCTTCTCCAATGCATGAAAGTGAAAAGTGAAAGTGAAGTCGCTCAGTCATGTCTGACTCTTAGCGACTCCATGGACTGCAGCCTACCAGGCTCCCCCATCCCTGGGATTTTCCAGGCAAGAGAACTGGAGTGGGGTGCCATTGCCTTCTCTAGCATTGGGATATAGCTTATTAACAATGTTGTGATAGTTTCAGGTGAACAGCAAGGAGACTCAGCTTACATATATATGTATTATACAGTCTCCCTCAAACTGCCCTCCCATCCAAGCTGTCACATAACATTGTAGGCTTACTTTTTAAATTTGCAGTATGTCTCGGGGAGGGGGATAGGAGGAGCAGAACTTTTGTCCGAGTTTGAAAGTATATTTTTAGCTGTCTCTTAGAGCCGCAGGTATATAGCAGCCACAGGCAGATGAAAGGCCTCTGCATGGACCTGTGCCTCCCCAGGTTTCCCTGTGACTGGGATATACCACAGAACAGCTGAGTCTTCCCTTACATGCTGAACTTGCAGATGAGGCCTAAGGCCACCTCAACAAGGTAAAAAGTCTCAACACGCACTGACCATACCTAACCACGGGAAAAAGTCCAACGATAAAAGGAGTTACTTTGATATCATTGAAAAATCTAGATTTAGCAATAAAACAGTTATCATGGATCAAGCGGAGAAGAATGTAGGCCAAAGGCAGTTTGAAAAGGCCATAGATAAAGTCCTCTGTCTCAAAATGTAGATGCTTAAATTATGGCTCTGGTTCAGTGTATTGGAGCAACTCTCTTTTTAAGCCTGCCCGACATCTAGGGCTAGTTGGATTGACGGTGAAGACAAAATAACTTCCAACTTTTTTGCCTGACTAACTGCATAGATGGAGGTGCCACTAGTTGACATTTGGAGAAGACAAACATATTTGGAGAGGGAAGGGGCCAAGTCCAGTTTTGAACAGAGAGACTCTGGAGGTGTTTGAAGGGTAATGAGGTAGATATGTCTAGAAGGCAATTGAAAATGCGGATCTGGAGGTCACAGAGTGTTATATAAAGATGGAAAATGAAGGAATTCTCTGGTGGTCCACTGGTTAAGACACCATGATTTCACTGCTGAGGGCCCAAGTTCAATCCCTCGTCAGGGAACTAAGATTCCACAAGCCACATGGGGCAACCGAAAAAAAAAAAAAAAAGAAAGATGGAAAATAAGAATTGTAAATAAGAAGGAGATAATGTCCACTGTGGGCAAGAACAAGATATCCCAGAGTTTAAAGTAGACCAAGAAAAAGACTAAGGAGAATGCCATAGAGAATTGCCATTTGGAGAGGGAAAGTGGAGGAAGGAAAGCCAGCAGAGAAAATGGAGAAAGAAAAAGAAATTAGAGAAGTGAGAGGAAAGGTAGGGCCCAGATGTGAGACCACCACACATTTTAAGAAGACTTTGCAATCACAAGAAATGCAGTTGAATTTTAAAGGCATGAAAACACACTCATCTTCACTCATAATGAAAAAATGCACCATAAAACAGTGGAGAGTGGACTTTCCCGGTGGTCCTGTGGTTAAGAATCCACCTTTCAAATGAGGGGGTGAATGTTCAATCCCTGGTTGGGGAAATAAGATACCACGTGTTGCAGGGCAACTAAGCTGGTGTGCCACAACCACCAAGTCCAACTACTGAGCCTAGGAGCCTCAGCTGGAGAGCGATCCACGTGCCACAATGAAAGATCACATATGCTGCAACAAAGAAGCTGCATGCTGCAATGAGGACCCAACACAGCCAAAAACAAAAAAATTAATAAATATAAAAACTGAATAAAACAATGAAGAGGTAGCACTAAAAAAAAAAAAAATCTACCAGACTGGCAAGAATGGCAAAGTTTAATGACATATTGGAGAGGACGTGGGGATATAGACACTCTAAAATAGTAAAGACATACACATTTTGGCCTAGTAATTCCATTTCTAGGAGTCCACTGGATGGATATGCTTATTTATGTGTACGGAGAGGTTTGTACAAGGATATTCACTGCAGCGTTATTTGTTGTAGCAAAGGCTTGCAAACAACCTCAATATCCATCAATAGAGGACTTGCAAAATTAATAATGACACATCATTAGTGGAATTTATGCATTTCAGTGGACTATATGGGGTTATTAAACAAGGAAGATCAATAAGTACTCATTTGGAACAATATCTAACAATATCTTTCGATGTGAAAAGGTCAGAAGCAGAATAGAACAGGATGTGATATCATTTATGCAAAAGTGGGTAAGGGTGGCTTTGGAGCCAGACTGCCTTGGTATAATTCCCAGCCCCACCCTTGTCTGGGTATGTAACTGAGGGAAGGCGACCTGTGCTTCAGTTTCCTCATCTGTTTCCACAGCATTATTAGAAATGTAAAGGGGATTGACTTTTCCCTTTTGTACTTTTTGAATTATTTTAAAACCATGGGCATTTGTTACCCTAATTTTCATTTAATTAAAAAAATTTAAGAAAGGACATGAGTAGCAAATGAGCAAGTAGAAAAGAGGCTCCATTCATTAGGGAAATGCAATTTAAACCACAAGGAGATACGACCTTGAGTCTATTCATACAGCTAGAATTATAAAGACTGAAAATACCAAGCATACCACCCCAAGCCCACATTGCTTTGGTGTCTCATTTATGTCAAAGAAAATGAGATCCTCCCTAACCTATACCAAACTCACCTAGGGATTCTAATTGATCCTCCCTGGGTCACATGTTCAGCTCTGAACCAGTCACTGTGGGGCTGTGAATCACCCTAGGTGCTGGTGAAGATGTGTCCAGCTGAAGTTTTCTTACGCTGCTGGTGGGAATAGCTACTCGGAAAACAGCAAGGCAGTTTCTTATAAAGATTAAAATACGTCTCACAGTAACTCAGAATTCCACTCGTAGGGATTTACCAAAGAAACTTTATGTTCACAGAAAAATTTGTACTTGAATAATCTTAGCAGCTTGAATCAAAATAGCCCCAAACTGGAAACACCCCAGAAGTCTATCAGCTTGGAAATGAATAGACAATATACCCTGTGGTATATCCATACAGGGAAGTAAAAAGGGACAAACTAATACGTGGAGCAGTACTGGCGCATCTTAATGGCACTATGCTAAGTAAAAGAATCCAGAAACAAAACCTCCAATACCGTATGATACCGTTTATTTAAGATTCAAGAAAAGGCAAACTACAGGGATGAAAAGCAGAGCAGTGGCTGCCAGGGATTAGGGTTGGAGAGGAATTAACTATAAAGAAGCAGAGAGGAATTTTTTGGCTTGATGGAAACATTCTATGGTATGTTCTTGGTGGTGGTTACATGACTGTCTATGTTTGTCAAAACTCAAACTAGAGGGCTTCCCTGGGGGCTCAGTGGTTAAGAATCTGCCTGACAATGTAGGAGACATGGGTTCGATCCCTAATCTGGAACGAACCCACATGCCTCGGAGCAACTAAGCCTGTGCACCATAACTATTGAGCCTGCATTCTAGAGCCCATGCTCCACAGCAAGAGAAGCCACTGCAATGAGGAGCCCTTAACACAGCTAGAGAGTAGCCCCCGCTTGCCCCAACTAGAGAAAAGCTCGTGCAGCAGTGAATCCTAGCACAGTCACAAATAAATAAACAAAACTTTAGAAACTCAAATTAGCTACAAAAGATTGTGAATTCTATAAACAAAGCTGGATTAAAAAAGAGTCTAACAACCCCGATTTTTTTTTTAAAGATAGCCTCTCCTGTAATGTTCAGTAACAGAGGGAAATTAAATGGGATGAAGATGGGAAGGGACTGATTGGATGCTTATGTGCCATGCTGTCCTGGAGAATCTTGGCGGGTCGGGGGATGAAGTTGGACCCCAGATTGTCAGGAGTCAATGGAGAGGGAAGAAGTGGGAGTGTTAGCTATCTGAGGACATCTTCCAAGAAATTCATCTGCACACAGATACCAAATAAACATGACTCAACCTTTCTATTTCATTCCAATTCCAAAGAAAGGCAATGCCAAAGAATGTTCAAACTACTGCACAATTGCACTCATCTCACATGCTAGTAAAGTAATGCTCAAAATTCTCCAAGCCAGGCTTTAGCAATACGTGAACTGTGAACTCCCTGATGTTCAAGCTGGTTTTAGAAAAGGCAGAGGAACCAGAGATCAAATTGCCAACGTCCACTGGATCATGGAAAAAGCAAGAGAGTTCCAGAAAAACATCTATTTCTGCTTTATTGACTATGCCAAAGTCTTTGACTGTGTGGGTCACAATAAACTGTGGAAAATTCTGAAAGAGATGGGAATACCAGACCACCTGACCTGCCTCGTAAGAAATCTGTATGCAGGTCAGGAAGCAATAGTTAGAACTGGACATGGAACAACAGACTGGTTCCAAATAGGAAAAGGAGTATGTCAAGGCTGTATATTGTCACCCTGCTTATTTAACTTCTATGCAGAGTACATCATGAGAAACGCTGGACTGGAAGAAGCACAAGCTGGAATCAAGATTGTCGGGAGAAATATCAATAACCTCAGATATGCAGATGACACCACCCTTATGGCAGAAAGTGAAGAGGAGCTAAAAAGCCTCTTGATGAAAGTGAAAGAGGAGAGTGAAAAAGTTGGCCTAAAGCTCAACATTCAGAAAACGAAGATCATGACATCTGGTCCCATCACTTCATGGCAAATAGATGGGGAAACAATGGAAACAGTGTCAGACTTTATTTTTTTGGGCTCCAGAATCACTGCAGATGGTGACTGCAGCCATGAAATTAAAAGACTCTTACTCCTTGGAAGAAAAGTTATGACCAACCTAGATAGCATATTCAAAAGCAGAGACATTACTTTGCCGACTAAAGTCTGTCTAGTCAAGGCTATGGTTTTTCCTGTGGTCATGTAAGGATGTGAGAGTTGGACTGTGAAGAAGGCTGAGTGCCGAAGAATTGATGCTTTTGAACTGTGGTGTTGGAGAAGACTCTTGAGAGTCCCTTGGACTGCAAGGAGATCCAACCAGTCCATTCTGAAGGAGATCAGCCCTGGGATTTCTTTGGAAGGACTGATGCTGAAGCTGAAACTCCAGTACTTTGGCCACCTCATGGGAAGAGTTGACTCACTGGAAAAGACTCTGATGCTGGGAGGGATTGGGGGCAGGAGGAGAAGGGGACGACAGAGGATGAGATGGCTGGATGGCATCATGGACTCGATGGATGTGAGTCTGAGTGAACTCCGAGAGATGGTGATGGACAGGGAGGCCTGGCGTGCTGCGATTCATGGGGTCGCAAAGAGTCGGACACAACTGAGCGACTGAACTGAACTGAACTGAACTGAACCTTTCTATTTACAAAAGAGATACAGATTAAACCAACATCACTGTGGCCTATGTGATCGGTGTCGTCGGATAGCCTGTGTGATCGTAGGTGTAGGAAGTGGTGCATAATCTTTATAAAAAGCCATTTGAAATCAAAAGGCCCTTCCCCTCTCCCCACAAGTGTCAACTCATTGACCTGGCCACTCCACTAGCAATTTACCCAAAGGGGATAATTGGATAGCTGGACAAGGGAGGTAACAAAAGCTATTAAATCAAAGTATCTTTATAATGTAAATCAATGGATTAAGTATACATTATTAAGGGATTGGCTGAGTAAAAATAGTGGTTTATTCCTCCTAGAATTTGCTTTCAGCCTTTGACATTTTTTTGATCTGCATAATAATTTGGGAGAAGAAGGAACTGGGTGAGCAGGAAGTGGGGGTGACAGGGAGATTTATTTATTAAAATTAACCTCGTTGGCTGCACTGGGCCTTCACTGTGGCATGCCGGATCTTCATTGCTGCACGCTGGCCCTGTAGCTGTAGCTCGAGGGCTCAGTAGTTGCCACTTGTGGGCTTATTTTCCTGCAGCACACGGGGATCTCAGTTCCCAGATCAAGGATTGAACCTGCTTCTCCTGCTCTGGAAGGTGGCCTCTTAACCCCTGGATGGCCAGGGAAGTCCTATGGGAGATTTGCTAAATCTATATGGGTACATGCTAAATACCCTTTCTGTCTTTTGAATTTGGAACCATGTAACTTTATTGCCTACCAAAAAGTTAAAATAAAAATTTTAATAAAAATAAAAATTATGATCTGGAGCTAAACATGGAAGACCATTTACAATATAGTGTTTAGTGGGAAAAGCCCACAGCAAGGCAGAATGAGCAAATGTTTGTGAAAACTGGATTTATATGGGTAAAGTATGGTAGGAGAAACAATAAAATGTTAACTGTCGTGTCTGGATGGTGGTTTTTGGTGACTATGAATTTTTTCTTTTTATATTTTTTAATTAAAAAAATGATAAGTTGTAAGCTTTGTATAATTAAATATATATACTTTTTGGACATCAGTGGGAAAACTAGTGAAATCAAAGTTTTTAGTCTGGTTCATAGTAGTAAACCAACATCAATTTCCAAGTTTGACCAATATACTCAATGTGTTCACTAAGAAGCTCATGTTAGGGGAAATTGGATGAAGGGTACATGGGAACTCTCTGTGCTATTTTTTTGTGGCTCACTTGTAAATCTAAAATGATTTCAAAATAAAAAAGCTTTTTAAAAGTTTTTAAAATAAATTTAGTTAACTAAAAATGTCACTTTTTCAGGACTTCCCTTATGGTGAGTGGTTAAGAATCACCTGCCAATGCAGGGGACATGGGTTCAATCCCTGGGCTGGGAAGATTCTACATGCCCAGGGCCTGTGCTCTGGAATGAAAGAAGCTCCTGCAGTGAGAAGCCTGTGCACCACAACTAGAGAAAAGCCCCCACTCTCCACACCTAGAGAAAGCCTGGGCACAGCAACAGAGACCCAAGGCAGTCAAAAAAAGGAGTTCAGTTCAGTTCAGTCGCTCAGTCGTGTCCGACTCTTTGAGACCCCATGAATCGCAGCACGCCAGGCCTCCCTGTCCATCACCAACTCCCAGAGTTCACTCAGACCCACGTCCATCGAGTCACTGATGCCATCCAGCCATCTCATCCTCGGTCGTCCCCTTCTCCTCCTGCCCCCAATCCCTCCCAGCATCAGAGTCTTTTCCAATGAGTCAGCTCTTCACATGAGGTGGCCAAAGTACTGGAGTTTCAGCTTTAGCACCATTCCTTCCAAAGAAATCCCAGGGCTGATCTCCTTCGGAATGGACCGGTTGGATCTCCTTGCATTCCAAGGGACTCTCAAGAGTCTTCTCCAACACCACACTTCAAAAGCATCAATTCTTCAGCGCTCAGCCTTCTTCACAGTCCAACTCTCACATCCATACATGACTACTGGAAAAACCACAGCCTTGACGAGACGGACCTTAGTTGGCAAAGTAATGTCTCTGCTCTTGAATATGCTATCTAGGTTGCTCAGTAAATATATTAAAAAATAAAGATATCACTTTTTCTACTATGATCACCTTGTAGAATGTAGACACGACTGAAAAACAAAGCTTGGTGATGAAGGGAGGAGAGAGGTAAGGTATTACAGGAATGGAATTTTAGGATAGGAGAGTTTTCACAGGCAGAGGAGGGCCCAGGAGACAGACTGCAGAAGATGAAGATGAGCGTGAAAAAAGCTGTAATCGAACAAGGGGCCTGAGGAAGGCAGGTGGGACCTTAGGACGGGCTGCCTCTTTCTCCAAGAGCGAAGTGAAGTGAAGTGAAAGTCACTCAGTTGTGTCTAACTCTGCGAACCTGTGGACTATACAGTCCATGGAATTCTCCAGGGTGGAATACTGGAGTGGGTAGCCTTTCCCTTCTCCAGGGATCTTCCCAACCCAGGGATCAAACCCAGGTCTCCCTCATTGCAGGCGGATTCTTTACCAGCTGAGTCACAAGGGAAGCCCAAAAATGCTGAGGTGGGTTTCTTTGGGAGGTAGGGGCCAGCTCACCTGAGGAGGGGTGGGGAAAATGTGGAGCTTGTGGATGACAGAGAAGGTCTGGAAGCCAAAGCCTGCGTCATGCGACCAGGCAACCATGAGATAGCAGTATTTCCCAAGCGTCCTGGGAGATAAGGGTCACTAGGAACGTGCTAGAATCCAAGTCTCTGTGCCTCCAACCCAAACCAGGAAAGAGACTTGAAAACCTTTTCATTTAACAAGTGACCCCAGGTGGCTTTTCCCTGAAGGGAAGTTGGAGGAACACCGAAGTAAAAGATGACTAAGCTCTGGCTGCTTAAAATATGCTCTGATGACCGGCAGCATCAGCCTCAGCTGGGAGCTGGTTAGTATAGCATACCTCACTCCAGACCTAAGAAATTAGCATCTGCGTTTTAAATATGATCCCCAAGTGAATCATTGGCATGTCAGAATTTGAGAAGCATTGTGTGAATTAACCACTATTACCATCTGTTCAGTTCAGTTCAGTTGCTCAGTCGTGTCCGACTCTGCGACCCCATGGACTGCAGCACGCCAGGCTTCCCTGTCCATCACCAACTCCCAGAGCTTACTCAAACTCATGCCCATCGAGCCAGTGATGCCATCCAACCATCTCATCCTCTGTTGTCCCCTCCTGCCTTCAATCTTTCCCAACAGTGGGGTCTTTTCCAATGAGTCAGTTTTTCACATCAACTTTGCTCAAGGTGAGGATCTAGGCTTGTTTGCTCAGTCACCATCCTTTGGGGATCCATGTGAGTTTGATGGAACTCATGCTTCCTGGGGGTGGGTATGTGCACACACATGTGGCCAACTGGAGTGTACCATCCTGTAGCCATAGTGACTGGTTCAGAGGTGGGCATGTTGCAAAAAAAAAAAAAAAAAGCCAATTCTGGCTCCATGTTGGGACCGTTTCTTTGACTTGCTTTTCATTGCTTTTGTTATTATAATCATACAGAATGGCTGGCCTCAGAAACTCCTGCCCCTCTATCAGACTGTTAAATTAAAATGCCTTTGTTCAGAACCCTGTCAACCTGTAGGTAGCAGGAAGGAAGAGATTATGAACACATCCCCTGCCTGAGGCTTGTCATTCTAGAAGATGTCTGCAAGACTAATGGCCTTTTTACTTTGCTTCAGGGCTTCCCAGGTGGTGCTAGTTGTAAAAAAATCTGCTCGCCAGTGTGGGAGATGCGAGAGACTCAGGTTCTATACCTGGGTCAGGAAGATCCCCTGGAGAAGGAAATGGCAACCCACTCCAGTATTCTTGCTTGGTAAGTCTCATGGACAGAGGACCCTGGCGGGCTATAGTCCATGGTGTCACAAAGAGTCAGTTTACCTTGCTCTCTCACCTCCCTCCACCCATCTCTCTATAAAAAGAATCTGGCATCCAGACCCTGATAAGATGGTTATTTTGAGGCGCTAACTTGACATCTTCTTGGTCAGCCAGCTCCCTGAATAAAGTTGTATTCTCTGCCTCAACCCCTCGTCTCTCAGTTTCATTGGCCTCTCGTGTGGTGAGCAGAATGGGCTTGGACTTGATAATAGGCACGTGGCCCAAGCGGGACCAGAGTCCCTTGGTGAGTTTGGCATATGTATAGCTGGGGAAGGAGAATCTCATTTTCTTTGACATGAATGAACTGTCAAACCAATATAGGCTTGGGGAGGTGAGGGTGGGTGTCAGAGGCCATCTTCCCACTGTGTGGAGAGAGGTGGTCTTGAGAAGCAGCAAGTTGCTCAGGGAAGTGGGGATGGATGAAGTGGAGAGGGGTGGATGAAGTCCCAAGACTGAGCAGCAGAGTCCATTCACGCCCAAAGCTAGATGCATCTGCACGTTTCATTTAAATGAGTCAAGATAGCCCCCCGCCCTCTCCTTTGGGGAAGCCTACGTAGCTCTTTGAGCTGGGGTATCTGTCCAAGTGAGAAAGCACCGATTCAAGAAGCAAATGAGGCAGGACTGCCCTGGTGGTCCTGTGGCTAAGACTCCATGCTCCCAACACAGGGGGCCCAGGTTCAATCCCTGGTCAGGGAAGTAGATCCCACATGCAGCAACTAAAGACCCTGCATGTCACAACTAGGATCCAGTACAGATAAATAAATACATAAAGATAAACGCTTTTTTTAAAAAAAAGAGGAATAAAACAGGGCATCAGGGGCTGAAGTCTCCAGGGGGATGTGAATAAGAGCTCATCGTGGGTGATGGTGTAAATCAGGTGCAAGAGCTTCACAGGAAGAAGGCTAGACGGAGGGGCAGGGAAGTGGCAGAGAGGGTCCAGGGAAAGGTGAGTCCACCTTGAGAAAAGCCTGCAGGCAAAGCCTCCGTTGAAGCCTGAGAGCAAAGTGAGGTCAGCTGGACCAGAGGCCGAGTCTTGAACTGGACCTGGCCCTCAACTGATCCTGAGCACAGATTGACTCCTGACCTGACTGTGTGCTGGGCCCTCCTGTGGCCATAGATTAACTCAATCCTAAGTACTGATCTTGTTCTTTCTCCTTTTTCTTGGACTCAGTGCAAAAACTCTGGGGCAAGCTGACTCAGGGCAACCATAGTTTCCCCTTAGTTTCCCTGAACTACACCCATCACTCAGGAGGGACTAGAACATTTTTCCAAGATCTCAAACTTTGACCCAGAAATCCAAATCCAATTTTCCACCTGGAGAACCAGCTAGTGATCTCCCCAATCATCCTCTTTCCTGACATCTCTGCTGTTGGGAGGAAGAAGTGATGAGGACACCCCCTTGGCTCTGGTTGTGTTCTGAAAGTCTGTGCATTTCCAAAAATTGTTCATCAGGGTAATGAAGGGAGGGTCCCCCAGTTTGCTTGCTCAGTCACTCAGTCATATCTGACTCTTTGTTCAACCCCATGGACTGCAGCCTACCGGGTTTCTCTGTCCATGGAAATCTCCAGGCAAGAATACTGGAGTGGGTTGCCATTTCCTTCTCCAGGCCCCCACTCCCCACCACAAGACCTGCATCTAAATGGAGGTGCCCCAGTGGTCCAGAATGGTGATTTCTCAGGAGCCCAGTCTGATTTCAGAGCTTGAAAGATAATTAGCAGCTAAGTGGATGATGATAAATAGATGGATATATGAGTAGATGGATAACTGGATGAATGAATCGGTGATGGGTGGATAGGTGAGTGGCATTACCGAAGGAGGCAGAAGTTTGTTCCAAGGTTGGTGAGGAGCTGGGTATGTACTGGTCATTGGAGGCTGACAGGACCATGGATAACTAGCTTTGGTCTTGCCAAAGCTGCCTTTGCTCTTCTTCTCTTTCCTTACCTTCTTACTTGGATCACTGTTGTGTTGCTGGGTTGAGGCATCATCCTCAGCTCGACCGAGTTCCCTCTCACATGAAGTGATAACCTGGAGGATCTGTGGAGGAAGCTTGTCATGGTGGGTTAATGGCTACTGTCTGCTGTCTGTGCTTTCCTGAAATGATCCAATTTTCCACAGTGTATGAACCAGTGAAGTCGCTCAGTCGTGTCCGACTTTGCGATCCCACGGACTATAGCCTACCAGGCTCCTCCATCCATGGAATTTTCCAGGCAAGAGTACTGGAGTGGGTTGCCATTTCCTTCTCCAGGGGATCTTCCTGACCTGGGGATTGAACCCAGGTCTCCTACAATGCAGGCAGATGCTTTACCGTCTGAGCCACCAGGGAAGCCCTCCACAGTGTATAGCGGGTTTTTATTGCTTGTGTGTACTCTCTTCCTTCTTGTGACAGCAGCACCCTAGTGGTTCTCAAGCAACCCCAGTCCTTGCTCCACTCTCTTTCAATACAGTTTTTGAAGGGAGGATGCTCCTCTAATACAGGAGTAACACAATCCAGGCCTGGACAGTCATTGTATTTCATCTCTTTGGTTACAGCGATTGGTTTGAGAAAAGACCCAAGACTCAAGTATGTCCAATGCAAGACCATTAAATAATTTTGGGTTTTTTTTTTTTTAAGAGTTGTAAGAAAGAAGCTTTCTTCCTTTTGGGGGTGTGAGAGATGGAGCTTATATGTGGGACTTCCACTCTATAGCAGGAGTGTGTCTGAGAATGGAGCTAACATGAAGGAAAGCGCAGAGAGGCAGGAAGTGAGGGTTCTGATCTTATCACTGGAGTTTCTGGATCCAACTGTACCTGAAGCTGAAAACACATTTCCAGTTAGGTGAGCCAAAATTTTCTCAACCCAATGTAAATTAGGTTTTTAGAACTTGTGCCAAATTCCTTACACAATCTTTATTACTTTTGTATGAATACAAATCTGTATTTTTGCTAATGTTATTTTAAAGGAACAAAAGACAACTGTCAGATTCCTGAGTATGTGTAGTTGGTCAACAAGCAGAGCTGTTAAATAGAATTTGTCAAACAAACACTTGCAGGTCTGGCCAGAGATGTGAGCGGATGTGGCTGGGAAGATTGCTCTGGGAGTGTTCCTGGAGGAAGGGAAGGCCCGGTAACAACTGGCTTCCATTCCACCTCCTCCTCCGGCTCCTTCCAGCTCCAGCTGGGTGCGCAATGAATGAGGCTCCTTCAGCCCTCAGCCTGCAATTAGAGCACCCAGGAATCCTGCTGATAACGCCCTTTTTCCACCCTGGGTTGGTCCTGCCCCTGGAAAGAAAGAGCTGGAACAATTTCCTGGTTTCCTGGGAGGTAGGAGGTGGGCCAGAGCGTGGGCTAGAGCTGGGCCTGGCAGGGGTGCCGTTTCAGTACACCCACCCTGGAGGAAGGTCCCCAGGTGGCGCTGGTGGTAAAGAACATGCCTGCCAACACAGGAGACATAAGAGACCCTGGTTTGATCCCTGGGTCGGGAAGATCCCCTGGAGGAGGGCATGGCTGCCCACTCCAGTATTCTTGCCTGGAGAACCCCGCAGGCAGAGAAACCCCCCAGGTGGGCTACTGTCCATACAGTCGCAAAGAGTTGGACGAGACTGAAGTCACTTCACACATATGACACACACCCTGGGGATGCCTCGCTGGCAGTCTCCCGAGCTGTCTCAGTGGAGGAGGGAGGCACAGAGGCAGATAATTGTCCTTGGGGGCATTTCATGGAACACTACAAAGCTTTGTTACTGTTGTTGAATTGCTAAGTCTTGTCCGACTCTGAGTGACCCCATGGACTGCGGTGTGCCAGACAACTCTGTCCTCCGCTGTCTCCCGGAGTTTGCTCAAATTCACCTTCATTGAGTTGGTGAGGATATCTAACCATCTCGTCCTCTGCCACCCTCTTCTCCTTTTCCCTTCCATCTTTCCCAGCATCAGGATCTTTTATAACGAGTCAGCTCTTCGCATCAGGTGGCCAAACTACGGGTGCTTCACCTTCAGCGTCAGTCCTTCCGATGAATATTCAGAGTTGATCGAGGATGCTATTAACATCCATGTGCTACCTTTGTCACTGCCCACTCACTATTTTGTTTTCTGAGATTTTAAAAAATATGCAGAATCCTGCACTAGAAAGATATGCATAGAACATGTATGCAGTTTTTAAAAATAGGAGTGCAAACACCAGTGTTTGAGCCCCTGCTGAAGAGGGGACCACCACCAGCCAGTTCTCCTCATGCCCTGTAGGCCTCTGATCAGCTCCACTCCTGCCACCCCCTCCCCAGAAGTTTCTGTTATCCTGATTTCTGTGGCCAGTGCCTCCTGCTTTTCTTTGTAGTCTCTCTTACTGTTTTCCTTTAAGTCAACTCACGCTTTTACTTGTTTTGGCTGGGTCTTTGTGGCTGAGCTTGGGCTTTCTAGTTGCTTCAAGCAGGGACTATGCTTTGTTGCAGTGCGTGAGCTTCTCATTGCAGTGACTTCTCTTGTTTCAGAGGACAGGCTCTAGGGCACACGGGCTTCAGCAGTTGTGGCGTACGGGCTCAGTAGTTGCAGCTCAGTACTTGTGACACACGGGCTTAGTTGCCGCGTGGCCTGTCGGATCTTCCTGAACCAGGGATTGAACCCGTGTCGTCTGCAATGACAGGTGGATTCTTTACCACTGAGCCACCAGGGAAGCCCCAACTCACTCTCTTAATTCAACTAAAGTTTTTTGCCTTATTTTTTTTGAGATACAATTCATGTAACATGACATTCAGCATTTTAAAGTGCACCGTTCAGTAGCACTCAGCATGTTCACTCCTGTCTATCTCCAAACATTTTCTTTACCCCTGAAAGGAGATCTTGGACCCCCTGAGCAGTCATCCCCCACCCCCCCACCTCCCCCCAGCAACCTACTTTGTCTCCATGGATTTACTTATTCTGAGTACTTCACATAAATGGAATCACACAATGCATGGCTGGCCTCCTTGGCTTTCCGTGGTGGTCCAGTGGTTAAGAATCTGCCCTCCAATGCAAGAGACGTAGGTTTGATCCCTGGTCATGGAACAAAATCCCCCATGTCTCAGGGCAATTAAGCCTGCATGCCACAAGGAAAATCCCAAGTGCTGCAAGTAGAGAAGGCCCCATGCACTGCACCCAGAAAAGAGCCCGAGCCCTGTGACAAAGACGCAACAGAGCCAAAAAGAAACTAGAATCTAAATAATAACCAAATGAACTAAAAGAAAACCGCTCCATCACCTCTGACATGTCCCTCTGCCTGAAACATTGTTTTCTCAGATATGAATGACTCCCTCAAGTTGTTCAGATAATACCCTTGCCCAGAGGTCTCCCCTGACCACGTAACTCCCAGCCTGGCCCCTCTGTCTGCCCCTGGACTCCCAGACCCTCTCTACCCTGCAGTACATTTTCTTCTTTCCATAGCACTTCTCACCCTCTGACGTGCAATCCTTTGTACTCACTTCTTACACAGATTGTTTCTGGGTCTGCTCTTCCTCAGGAGGGGGTGAGGTCCACATGGGCAGGGAGCTTTATCTGCTTGCCCCACACATGTGTCCCCAGCTCCTACAGTGCTGCTTGGCAGAAGAGTAAGCAGCTGAGGGAGGCTGAATAACAGCCCCAAGATGCCCGTGTCCGACTCCTTGGAACCTGTGAATGTCACCTCCATGGCACACGGAGCCTTTGCAGATATGATTAAGTTAGGAATCTTGAGATGGGGAGACTATCTTGGGGTCTCCAGGTGATCCGAAATGTAATCACAAGTATCTCTATTAAAAAAAAAAAAAAGGGGAAGATTTGGCAGCAACAGAAGACAACATGATGGGCTTCCCTGTTGGTCCAGGGCTTAACAATACACCTTGTGATGCAGGTGACAAGCGTTCCATCCCTGGTCCATGAAGGTCCTGCCTGCTGCGAGACAGCTAAGCCCGTGCACGACATCCACTGACCTCTGGAGCTCTGGAGCCCTGGAGCGGCAGCTACTGTAGCCCGCGTGCCCTACAGCCCGTGCTCTGCAATAAGAGACGCCACCACAATGAGAGGCCTGTGCACGGCAACTGGAGAGTAGCCCCGACTCGCTGTGACTGGAGAAAGCCCTTGCTCTGCAATGAAGAGCCAGCCGAGTCAAAAGTAAATCAGTGGATATTTTAAAAATAAAAGAAGACAATGTGAAAATTAGAGCAGGACACTGCTCTGCTGGCTCTGAAGATGGACAAAGGGGCCAGGCAACGAGGAATACAATTTCAGGAGCCAGAAAAGGCAAGAGGACAGATTCCCACCTGAAGCCTCTATGGTGTGCATGATCCGGCCACACTTTGATCTTAGCCCTATGCGACTCTTTTCGTAGCTCTGGCCTCCAGAACTGTCAGGGAATACATTTCTGTGGTCGTAAGCCCCACCGTTTGTGGCGATTTGGTACAGCATCCATAGGAAACTAATGCAGAGCTCAATGAACAGCTGTTAATGAATGCACTGCCCAATCAGTAACTAAAGGAAACTCCAGTATTATGCACAACAAGCAGAAGGTAACTGAGAAAACAAAGGCGTTGTAAACAGAGTGAGGCAGTTAAATTGGGCTGGATAGCCAGAAATCTGTGGGTCCTGATTTGGCTTTCTCTTTGTTAAAAAAGAGACCTGAGCACCCATCAGAAAGCGTTAGAGATCAATGAGCCCCAAACTCAGACTTGATGTCTCTGCGTATTGAAGAATGAAATGGCTTTCCACATTCTGTCCATCCTGGTGCTTAATGCTCCAGTTTGCTGGGTAGGGGAGGAGGTCAAGGCAGACTTCACAGAGATGGTGACCTCTGTTCCTGGTCTTGGAGGGTGAGGAGAGAGAGAGAGAGAGAGCAGAGTTTTGCTTTGTAGCTAAGTTTGGGGGCCACCACAAGTCACCACTCTAGGGTAGGTCCTGTGACTTGAGGAATGTAGCTGAGGTAATGGGGAGTCACCAGGGGCATGTCAGCAGGATGTCTATGAGGGGCTTGCCCTGTGGAGACATCCCCCCTGGGCAGAGCCTGGAGTCTGGATGGGAGACAGGAGAGCTGGGGGATTCGTGATGAGGGGAGCCTTGTGCCGCTTTTTGTCTGGGTTCCGTCTCGGGCTCCAGCTGCGTCTTCAGTGTACAGGTCTCAGAGTCCATCGTTGACTGTCTTCCTGTTTGACCTGCTTTTCTTCCATGGTGACCTCATCCCCTCCCCTGTTGACCCCCACAAATCTCTGTCTGGCCCAGACCTCTTGCCTGAGTCTTCAACCCCAGGAGAGGCTGGAGTCTATCTGATACCACCCCCTGGGGTGCAGGCTTACAGGGGACCTGTTGAGTCTGAGGCATCTCTGTCATCAGGGAGACATTCTGTGGGCCATGGGATGCTTGAGGCTGGGACTCAGGGGCCTGGAAGGGAGGTCAGAAGAGCAGTGATGTCAGGAGCTCAGTTTGAAAAGAACAAGGGTGCAAAGAGAAGAAACATTTCCACAACCTGCTTGTGGAGCCATTGTCCCTTGGAGTCAGTAATGTTGCATCCTGCCTCCAGGCCATAGGTGTGAGGCCTTGCACCGAGGCAGCAGAAGTGGAGCCCAGAACAAAGGTCACTTCTGAAGCTAATTGAGCCCCTTTGTAACCATTGCCAAAAGCTCCCTGATTGATCATCACTAACAAGCTTACTGACTCCCAATTAGGCAAAGATGCCCACTCCAGTAAACACCCTATGGCACCCCCCCAACCAATCACCTAATGCCAACCTTCCAGCAGGAATTTTCTTTGTCTTGAGGCTATAAAATTTGGCTATTAACTCAGTGAAAACTGTCGACTTGCCCTGGTCTGTCAGGATTTGTCGGTCCGCTGCACTCGCAGTGCCTGCTTTGTCTCCGCTCTTTGTTCTTAATAAACTCACTCCTCTCCGCAATACTCTGTGCCTGGAAATTCTGCTCCAACCTGAGCTCAGATGTCTCCACAAGCAACTCCTGGCACGCGGCTGCTCATCCGAGGGGTCTGGGAATGAAGCGGTCCTCCCCTATTCCCACCTCTGTCCTCCCACAGGAAGGCCCTTCAGCTGAGCAGGCTGGACCTGAAGCCAGAGGACATCGGAGGCGAAATCCTCAGGGGCAGGTGCGCTTGAAAGGCAGGGTGCACAGTGGTTAAGCACACGAGCTCTGAGACAGGCCAGGGTCCACCAGTTACTAGGGATTGGGGCCACAAGAACGGGGCCCATAGAGATGGTGTCCTGGGCCTCTGTTTCCTTATCTACACCTGCACTGTGAGAATCCCACAAACCAGTGTGTGTGGAGTGCTCAGCAGATTCCCTGGCCAACAATAAATGCTTAATGAATATTAGCCATTGTTATGGTTGTTATTGTTTTCATTAGCTCCATAAACTTTTCCTAAACACCATCACTGTTCTCAGTCTAACCCCAGTTTGGGGACAAAGAGTAAGATACAGTTCCTGCCCTCAAAGCATCCACTGTTTAATGAGAAAGGAAAGGAAAGGAAACTGAAGTTGCTCAGTTCTGTCCGACTCTTTGAGACCCCATGGACTGTAGCCGGCCAAGGTCCTCTGTCCATGGGATTTTCTGGGCAAGAAACTGGAGTGGGTTGCCATTTCCTTCTCCAGGGGATCTTCCCAACCCAGGGATCGAATCTGGGTCTCCCGCATTGCGGCAGACTCTTTACCGTCTGAGCCACTAGGGAATTGTTTAATGAGAGAGACAGACAAATGAATAAGAAATTGTATTAGGGAATGAAAACTAAGGGGCTTCCCAGGTGGTACTAGTAGTGAAGAACCCGCCTGCTGTTACAGGAGACACAGGAGATGCTGGTTTGATCCCTGGGTCGGGAAGATCCCCTGGAGGAGGGCATGGCAACCTACTCCAGTATTCTTGCCTGGAGAATCCCATGGACAGAGAAGCCTGGTGGGCTACAGTCCATAGGGTTGCAAAGTCAGACATGACTGAAATGACTTAGCATGCTCACTTGGAAACTCTCTTATAGAGGAAGCTAGTAGGGGAAGGGATGGGAAGACTCTGCCGAAGTGGTGATATCTGTACCTGGGAGAGTGAGTGGAGGAGGAGAGAGGGCATAGTTTGGCACCATAGGTTGGCTAAGGCTGGGAGCCGGGCAGGAAGGAGGTGGCTGAGCCATGGGGTGTCGCCTGTGTCCTGGGGGAGATGTGGGTGGCTATGCCTCCAGATGCTTTTGACCTCCCTTTGACAAAGCCAGGCTTCCCTGGTGGCTCAGACGGTAAAGAATTGGCCTGCGATGCGAGAGACCTAGGTTCAATCCCTGGGTTGGGAAGATCCCCTGGAGGAGGGCATGGCAACCCACTCCAGTATTCTTGCCTGGAGAATCCATGGACACAGGAGCCTGGTGGAGTCCATGGGGTGGCAAAGAGTTGACACGACTGAGTGACTAACACTCACTTTGACAAATCCAGCAAATCCTGAGCCCTGCTGCAAACCTTCTGCCTGTAACATTATGCTGAGGCAGGTCAGTTCCATGAATCTGAGGCTGGGCCCCCACTCCTCCTACTTCAAGGGAGGAGGAGGAAGCTCCCTCTGGGCAATGCCCAGGCAGGCATCCGTGGCAAGTTCCCTGTCGGCACTGGCTGCAGCCACCCCAGCTCAGCATGGACAAGAGCCAGGCTCTTGCCTTCTGTAACCTGATGCTTGCCTGCATCAGCTCTGACTTCTGAGCCCACTCCTCAGGCAGCTCCTGCCAGGGGTCACGGTGACCTTCTCCTTGTGTGCTGCCATGCTTCCCAGCAGTGCCCCACCTGCAAGGACCAGGGGAACCACTGCATGGGGCAGAGATGGTTGTGGCTGCCACAAGCCTGAGGTGCGGTTGGACCAGGCAAGGTTCCCCATCCCTTCCTCTTTTTTTTGACTGAGCTGGGTCTTAGCTGCTTTGTGCAGGCTTTTCCTGGTTGTGCTGAGCGGGGGCTTCTCATTTTGTTGGCTTGTCTTGTTGCAGAGCACAGGCTCCAGGGTACATGGGCTTCAGGGGTTATATCTTGTGGAATCTTCCCAGACCAGGGATCGAACCCGTGTCCCCTACATTGGCAGGAGGTTCTTATCTTCTGCGCCACCAGGGAAGTCCTCCCTTGCTCTTCCACTGAGTCTCCTGCCTCCCTCTAGCAGCCATCCTTGGGCAGAAGGCAGTCCTGAAATGCAGGCCTGTCCACATTCACAGATGAGGGTCTTCCTTCTGCCCTACAGCTGGGTGTGGAGCCTTCCCCTCTTCCCACCTGGACTGACAGGAGCCCCCTCCTTAAACTGCACAGACACTGATTGGATGCAAAAATGATGGACTGATAAAGTGCATGGGCTCTGGAGTCACCCTGCCCAGGTTGAAAACCCAGCTCTGCCACTTCCTAGCCGGGTCACCCTGGGCAAGTAAGCCAACATTTCTCTGTCTCAAGTTTCCTCATCCACACAGTGGGATAACCATACCTCCTTACTGTGCTAATCCCAGGTTTGGTAGATTTCTTTTTCTGTACAAGGCCAGGGAATAAATACTTCAGGCTCCTGGGGGGCTGCAAGAGCAGCCACTTACCTCTGCCCACCGTGGTAACCCAGCCATACACAATGAGTGAACAAAGGGGCATGACTGTGTTCCAATAAAACTTTATTATGGACACTGAAACTTGAATTGCATATACTTTTCATGTCACAAATGGTCCTTCTTTTGATATTTTTAACAGTATTAAAAAAAATGCCAAAATCACTTTTAGGTCACAGGCAAAAACAGGATTTGGCTTGTGGGTTGAAGTTTGTAGTCCCCTATGCCAATCTTTGTAAGTGCTGAGTGCAGCAGCCAGCACATGGTTCTTGAGCTGATAGTGGGCACCTACTGTGTGCTTAATACACGTCAGCTCCCATCATCATGGAAGGTGTGGATATGGCAGGAGGTAGCTGTCCACGTGGCTGACTTGCTGCTGAGGGGCAGGCCAATCAGTGGGGGAAGGTGGTCTGCCTTGGAGAAAAAGCAGCTGAGGTAGGTTATCAGGAAGTCATGCCTTGGGCTACCACCAGACAGGAGTGGCCAACAGAGTCCTTTAACTGGCCCTTCTCTGCTAAGGGCCCAGAGTACTGGCTTAGCTGCCCAGAATATGCCCCCCTCCCCGCCCCAGGTCAGAGTGAGGGCCTCCTGCCACACCCCTAGGTACCCCCACAGGGCCCTCTTCCCCTCTAACACTCCAAGGACCCTGAGCCACCTCCCTCCTGAGGACTCAGAGCAGACCTTGCCCCAGTGTCAGCGACTGCTGCTGCTGCTAAGTCGCATCAGCTGTGTTCGACTCTGTGCAACCCCATAGACAGCAGCCCACCAGGCTCCGCCGTCCCTGGGATTCTCCAGGCAAGAGTACTGGAGTGGGTTGCCATTGCCTTCTCTGATGTCAGCGACTAGGAATGGTTTATTCACAAACAGCTCCAGCTCCAGGCCCAGAGCTTCCTCCTATCTTTGGCACCAAGCAGTGAATGTCAGGCCTCGACACGTAAAGTCACATCCTTGGGCCCCAGCCCAGGCTGGAGGAGTGGCTGAAACCCCCAACTTGGTGCTTTGGAGGAGTCTCTCACTCTCTCTTTCTCTAGATCTGGCCAAGAACTCTGTCAGGCTTCACTCCTGGCCTTTGTCCAGGCCGGCCCCATATCCTTGGCCCCATCTCTCTCCGCAGCAGGTGTGCTAAGGGGTTTGGCCTGCAGGATCTAGCTCGTCCTAGGCGGCCCTTATGAGTGTGGCTGGGAGGGGTCCGACAGTCCCCTGCACACGCCCAGGCCCACCTCGTTCAAAGCAGACTCGTAGACAATGTCTTCGAAAAGCTCAGAGAGGGGAAGATACCCCCTGTGTGCTGGAGACTAAGTTCTCAACCGTGGCTTGTGGTCTTGGCTCCATCTTTCTTCCCCGCCCTGCCTCAGGACTCAGCTGGCACCTGGGTGTCTGTTAGCTGACTGGAGAAGGCCCTCTCCAAGCGCAGGGTGTTGTATCTGGGGGGTGGTGTGCCGGGCACCTGGGGCCCTGGGGCTGGAGGCAGACTCAAGGCAGAGGTGAAAGTGGGCAGGTCATCGTCTATGTTGAGGCCGGGGTTGTCCCGGCCCTGTGGGATGTGGGGAGCCTCAGGGCAGGCGGGTGCCCGTCTCCGGGCCCACCACCCCTTGGCTTTGTGCCACTGGTGGCGGGCAATGATGGAGAGGGAGTCAATGAAGAAGACCTCGATGATCTCAATGACACAGACGACGGAGCAACTCATCCACAGGCCCAGCTGGCCACCAATGTTGGACAGAAGCTGCTCGATCTGCAAGGGAGGCCAAACCACACGATCAAGGGGGAATCCCCACCAAGCTGGCTTCTTGCAAAGACCCTGAGGCCCAAGGGAGCCACTGGTTAGCCCTGGCCCTGAACAGGTTTGGGGAAGATGAGGGCAGGCTATCTGTCCCCTCCTACCCTGCCCATTCTGATCTGAGGCCTGGTTGGCCTTTGGTGGCCCTACTAGCTTGGGCTGGACCCCCACAGTCTGACTCTGCTCCCTGAGGCCAGGCAGATGGGCAAAGTCGCAGACCCGGGACAGTCTCAGAAGGGAGCTACTCACACTGTTGGCAGGGTTCTCCATGATGGATCTCTGGTTCAGGTCTTTGTAGAATATCAAGAGTTTGGCCAAGTCTGTCCTGTAAGAATTCCAATAGGCAGGGCCAAGGTGACTTGGAGGCTTTTGCACTTTAGCAAATAGCCAGCCCCTCAGTATGGCTGTGTCTCTCTGGCCCAGCCCCCAGCAAGGCCCAGGCTCTGAGCTCCACAGGGTGTCTTAGAACCTGGTTTATGGGGTTCCTTGTGCACCACAGAGCACATCTCCAGCCTGGACCTGGTCACTCAAGCCATCCCTTCACTCAAAAACCATTTCCCCAGCTCTAGACTAAATCAGTCCCCACAGCTGCCCTCCCACAATGAAACCTTGCAATCGTGATTGTTTGATGGCAATCTAAAACATGTCTGGGAGACATATGACCAACCTAGATAGCATACTGAAAAGCAGAGACGTTACTTTGCCAACAAAGGTCCGTCTAGTCAAGGCTATGGTCTTTCCAGTGGTCATGTAAGGATGTGAGAGTTGGACTGTGAAGAAAGCTGAATGCCGAAGAATTGATGCTTTTGAAGTGTGGTGTTGGAGAAGACTCTTGAGAGTCCCTTGGACTGCAAAGAGATCCAACCAGTCCATTCTGAAGGAGATCAGCCCTGGGATTTCTTTGGAAGGAATGATGCTGAAGCTGAAACTCCAGTACTTTGGCCACCTCATGAGAAGAGTTGACTCATTGGAAGAGACTCTGATGCTGGGAGGGATTGGGGGCAGGAGAAGAAGGGGACGACAGAGGATGAGATGGCTGGGTGGCATCATTGACTCGATGGACATGGGTCTGAGTGAACTCCGGGAGTTGGTGATGGACAGGGAGGCCTGACGTGCTGCAATTCATGGGGTCGCAGGGAGTCGGACACGACTGAGCTACTGAACTGAACTGAACTGAACCATAATAACAGCTAGCATTTATTGACCACTTCCTGTGTTGCTAAGCACTCTTCCAAGAACCTTGTGTGAATTAACTCATTTAATTCACACAACAGCCCTATAAGGTGTACTGGAGTGGGGTGCCATTGCCTTCTCTGATCCCCATTTTATAGACATGGAAATTGAGACACAGATTGGTTGAGTAACTTGCCCAAGACTACACAGCTCATGACTGGTAGAGTTGATATTCAAACCTAGCTATATCTGACTTTAAAGTTTGTGCTCTTAACCACTCACTGTACTAAATTCCCTCCTGTTAGAACTGTGGCAAGCTAGAAAATTCATGCTTATTCCAGAGAGGTAGCCAGTACTCAGTACTCTTTGGTGCTTTGCAAAAATGGAAGTTTAATGTTGCCAGAATTTTGGATCTCTCAGGAAAAGGTAGAAATAACAGGTTATATTGGTGGAATCATATTTGGCTCAGGGGTTTAACAGTTTGCAATGATTTGATCAAAGTCTATCTTTATTATTAGACTCTAAGGAGAGATAAGAAAGGCTTCTTCAGTGATCAATGCAAAGAAATAGAGGAAAACAACAGAATGGGAAAGACTAGAGATCTCTTCAAGAAAATTAGAGATACCAAGGGAACATTTCATGCAAAGATGGGCTCGATAAAGGACAGAAATGGTATGGACCTAACAGAAGCAGAAGATATTAAGAAGAGATGGCAAGAATACACAGAAGAACTGTACGAAAAAGATCTTCATGACCAAGATAATCACGATGGTGTGATGACTCACCTAGGGCCAGACATCCTGGAAAGTGAAGTCAAGTGGGCCTTAGAAAGCATCACTACGAACAAAGCTAGTGGAGGTGATGGAATTCCAGTTGAGCTATTTCATATCCTTAAAAATGATGCTATGAAAGTGCTGCACTCAATATGCCAGCAAATTTGGAAAACTCAGCAGTGGCCACAGGACTGGAAAAGGTCAGTTTTCATTCCAATCCTAAAGAAAGGCAATGCCAAAGAATGCTCAAACTACCACACAATTGCACTCATCTCACATGCTAGTGAAGAAATGCTCAAAATTCTCTAAGCCAGGCTTCGACAATATGTGAACTGTGAACTTCCAAATGTTCTAGCTGGTTTTAGAAAAGGCAGAGGAACCAGAGATCAAATTGCCAACATCCACTGGATCATCGAGAAAGCAAGGGAGTTCCAGAAAAACATCTATTTCTGCTTTATTGACTATGCCAAAGCCTTTGACTGTGTGGGTCACAATAATCTGTGGAAAATTCTGAAAGAGATGAGAATACCAGACCACCTGACCTGCCTCTTGAGAAATCTATATGCAGGTCAGGAAGCAATAGTTAGAACTGGACATGAACAACAGACTGGTTCCGAATAGGAAAAGGAGTACGTCAAGGCTGTATATTTAACTTGGCTTATTTAAACAAGGCTGCTTATTTAACTTATATGCAGAGTACATCATGGGAAACGCTGGGCTGGAAGAAACACAAGCTGGAATCAAGATTGCCAGAAGAAATATCAATAATCTCAGATATGCAGATGACATCATCCTTATGGCAGAAAGTGAAGAGGAACTCAAAAGCCTCTTGATGAAAGTGAAAGAGGAGAGTGAAAAAGTTGGCCTAAAGCTCAACATTCAGAAAACGAAGATCATGGCATCTGGTCCCATCGCTTCATGGGAAATAGATGGGAAAACAGTGGAAACAGTGTCAGACTTTATTTCTGGTGGCTCCAAAATCACTTCAGATGGTGATTGCAGCCATGAAATTAAAAGACGCTTACTCCTTGGAAGGAAAGTTATGACCAACCTAGATAGCATATTCAAAAACAGAGACGTTACTTTGCCGACTAAGGTCCGTCTAGTCAAGGCTATGGTCTTTCCAGTGGTCATGTATGGATGTGAGAGTTGGACTGTGAAGAAAGCTGAGTGCTGAAGAATTGATGCTTTTGAAGTGTGGTATTGGAGAAGACTCTCAAGAGTCCCTTGGACTGCAAGGAGATCCAACCAGTCCATTCTGAAGGAGATCAGCCCTGGGATTTCTTTGGAAGGAATGATGCTGAAGCTGAAACTCCAGTACTTTGGCCACCTCATGGGAAGAGTTGACTCACTGGAAAAGAGTCTGATGCTGGGAGGGATTGGGGGCAGGAGGAGAAGGGGACGACAGAGGATGAGATGGCTGGATGGCATCACCGACTCGATGGACGTGAGTTTGAATGAACTCCGGGAGTTGGTGATGGACAGGGAGGCCTGGCGTGCTGCAATTCATGGGGTCTCAGGGAGTCAGACACGACTGAGCTACTGAACTGAACTGAAATGAACTGAAGTCCCTGGAGGCAAGCATCGTGTCTGCTTGGTTATCACGGCATCCCCCAGCACCTCACACCTTGCCTAGTGGACATTAAATAAGATGCTGGAGACCAAACTGGGGTAGGGAACCATGTAAACAGTAATGACCCAGAGAAATGTTAGTTTACATGGCAATCCCACACCCACCTGCTCTACCTTTGTCTCCATCTGTTGAGATCCTTGAACTCTGGCCTGGGTGATTTTTGCTAAAAGTCTCTTCGAAGTGAATTTTGATAAGGAAAATCAAGTGCGATTAGAAGCTGCAAGGTTTAAAAGAGTATTTTTCCAAGTGGGTCAAGATACATCAGGAAATCATGAAATAAATGTACTGAGTCTTACTAGTACCTTTTACAAAGTGAAATATAAAAGATCAGGTTGCCTCCACAGAGAGATTCAAAATTTTTATCAACTGATATAGGCACTAAGCATTTGGAATTATGCTGTGACCCATCGGACGGTTGTAAACAATTGGTACACGAGTTGGATGGTTTGGTATACAAGTGTGCAATGTCTGAGAAGCAGCCTGAATGCCCTGTACATCATAAAAGAGTACTGTTTCATGATAGTTTCATTTTGGCAGTGTATTCAATGCACCGCAATGGGAAAAGCATCAATAAATTCATGCTGTGGGTTGTGGTCAAACAGTTGAGAGCCCTTAGCCTAGAGCAGGGCATACCTCATGAAGAGACTCAAGAAATATCTGTTGAATAAAGGAATGAGTGAGGGAGTGAATGAATGAAAAGGAGAGGGTTTGGCATGGAGGAATCAAGTGAGGAGGCTGGAACCAGGGTGGGCAGGAGCAGAGGAAGCAGGGCAGAGATCAACTTACTTGTTGAGTTTCTTCTTTATTTGCTGGCTTTGGTCCCAGGTGAGAACAGACAGCAACCATTTCTGTGGTGGAGAAAGAAGTGGCCTGGGGACGCCTGGAGAGGCCAGAGCCAGCCTGTCTGCTCTCTCCTCTCAGCCCCAGCTCCTGACATGGGCCTTCCCTGTGGATCACCCCTGAGGCCAGAAGACACAGCCAGGACCTCAGGCTACAGGCCGAAGTTTCCAGAGGGGAAGAGTGGGCAGAGAACTTACCTCGGAGACCTCTGATGGCCACTGTGCCAGGCTGGTGGTCAGTGTCCACTCCTTAAAGCTAAGCGGAGAAGGGCATAGGGTGAGCGTGGGTGGCCTGGCCCTGCCCAGCCGTGTTCGTCCCACCCTTTTGGGTCCACGCACCTGCAGGCTTCCTTGCACACCGACTGGCAGCCCAGCTCTTCCCGGACGAAGGCCTGGTGCAGTTGGTAGTAGCAGTACACTGAGGAACAGGGTGTGGGGAGATATGAACTTTGGGGCCACGGGGCGCTTTCTAGGGTTTCCCAATGATGCCCCCATGCATGCATGCTTAGTCACTTCAGTCATGTCTGCCTCTTTGCGACCCCATGGCCCATAGCCTGCCAGGCTCCTCTGTCCATGGGATTCTCCAGGCAAGAATACTGGAGTGGGTTTCCATGCCCTCCTCCAGGGGATCTTCCTGACCCAGGGATCGAACCTGCATCTGCCTGCCTCTCCTGCATTGCAGGCATATTCTTTACCCAGTGAGCTACTTGGGAAGCTCAATACCCCCACAGTCTCCTTTTAATGATTTCACCTTCCACTTTCTACAAATACTAGTTCTCCGGAAACAATTGCTACCTTGTGATTTTGAGAGATGGAAAATTGCCACAGTTAAGCACATTAGCTGGAAGTGGGATGGGTTGGCAGTCCTTGCCTTGGGTCTCGCTTTGTTAGACCCTGGCTGTGTGATCTTGGGCAAGTTGCTTAACCTTTTTGAGCCTCAGTTATTTGTTCTGTGAAAGGAAGGACACTATCAATAGTCCCTACCTCCTGGAGTTGACAGAGGGGGTCAGGGACTTAGCAAAAGCTGGGGTGTAGCATTTGGTCCTTAATCAGAAAGTGGAATTCAAGCCAGGTTTCACAACATGAGTGAAACTGGTTAATATCTCTCTGTCTCCCTCAGGTCAAAGGCCATCAGGGCAGGGTCCTGGGAGTGCCTTAGGTATTGCCAGGGTGGGGCTGACCCTGCTCCTGGGGTGTGCAAGGTGGGGGGTGTTGGTGTCTCACTCACTCCAGTTGGGGTGCTGCTGGTAGTTGCAGTAGTTGGCTCCCTGAGGTAGAGGCTGACTGTACTGGGCACACCCACAGTTCTCTACCATCTTTGCCTGGAAGCACGAGTGAAGGCAGATCTGAAAGACAAGACCCAGGAGTTCCCTCAACCTCCTTGCCTGTGGCTGCCAGAGATCTCCCCTCCCTATATCCCCCAGTCAGAGAGGGTCAACCTCCCACAGCCTCGGCAGACAGCATAAACGTACCCCTCATGTCCTAGCTGATAGGGTCAAAGGGACAAAGCTAGAAAACATACTGGGAATTTGAGATGTGGAGGCCAGGATGAGCTAGAGAGGGGCTGGGGTGGTCATTTGCCACCACGTGAGTGCTGACCCAGAGGTAAGTGGGGAACTTGGCGCAGGTGCCAAGAAACAGAAACACAGTCTCCGACTTTCCAGTTTTCAGCTGCACGCCCTCCACGCAGGATCCCTGCGGATCTTAAGGTGCCACGATATCCACAAAGCTTAGAGCCACAAGAGCTAACACTGGGGCCTTGGAAGTCAGGCTACTTGAGTTCATATATCAGCTTTGCCACCTCCCAGTTGTGTGACCTCAGGTGAGTTACTTAAACTCTCTGATGCTTTGTTTTCTTCATTTTTGCAATCACTGTAACAGGACCTACTTCATGAGGTGGTCGTGATATGAATCGAAAGATGTAAAGTGTTTGTAAATGCTAGTTTCTCACTAAATATTATCCCGAGTGTCTTTCCACTGAGCTGACTTTTCTTTTTCTTCTGTCTTAATGTCAGTGTGATTGCATCTCTATTTCTTACAAGCAGACCTTGTCTGACCACTAGTCTCTTTTCATAGTGTCTTCACCACCTCTCAGCTCAGCTCTAATAGAAGCTAGAGGATTCAGGGCAGAGGGCGCCTGGTCCTTTTGCTCTGCTGGGTGATTCTCATTTGACTCTCTAGGTGTCCTGGTGGGAAGTGAAGGGCAGACTCGCAGAACAGAAGACAAGGTGTAACAGGTGATAGCACCCAAGGGTCAATGTAGGTAATAACTAATGGGTGGTGGAGACTGCAGGGAACCAAAGAACATGTCTCATTTGATAAGGCTACTCTATCCACTGTTTATCCTGTAGGAATATGGGCCCATTGTTACCAGATCTTATTTTTCAAGAGAAGCTAGAAATCTGGATTTTCTTATGAAATTCCCCGACTTTAAAACCAGGTGAAAAACCAGGTGGGCAGGTTGGAAGGGGCCTGGAAACCACCGATTAGCAGTCCCTGATCCAATCCAAACTCCCCTGGTGGCTACTGAGGAGCACACAACTTGTCCAAAGCTGTCAGCGGATGAAAGGCACCCCTTAGCCAACCCCTCCCAGACTGCCTCCTGCTCCTGTCTCGCATTCGCCAAGGCTGATTTAGGAAGCAGGTTTGTTGAGCTGTACGTTCTGTTCCAGGCAAACCTCGACTAAGCTCTGGTTACAGGTGGGTTGAGGAGGACTGGAACCAGCCGGCATCATTTGTTCTTGAGATCTTTTGGATGAACCCCAGGATTCTCACCACAGTTCCTGGTCCCAGACACACCCCAACCTATATATAATTCTGTCTCCTGGGTCCAGACCACAGCCCGGGGCTGGGTGCTGCCTCCAGCCTGTACCTGGAGGGAATACGTGGCGTTGAAGATGTTCGTGATCTGCACGTCACTCCAGTCCTCCGTGCAGCGGCTGTAGGGATCACTCAGCTTGAAGGACTCCGTCTGTAATCACAGCAGCACATATTCAGCCCTGCACCCCTCCAGGACCCAGACAAGGGGCATTGCTAGCAGCTTCTAGGAGCTGAGCAACCACCCACTCATTCATTTAACAAATATTTATTGAGCACCTACTAGGAGCTTGATGCTATTCTAGGCACTATGTCACTCAGTCGCTTAGTCATGTCCAACTCTTTGCATCCGCATGGACTGTAGCCTGCCAGGCTCCTCTGTCCATGGGATTTTCCAGGCAAGAATACTGGGGTGGATTGCCATGCCCTTCTCCAGGGGATCTTCCCGACCCAGGGATTGAACCTGAGTCACCCATATCTCCTGCATTGGTAGTTGGATTCTTTACCACCAGGGAAGCCCTCTTGTGAGCACTATGGAATCCACAAGGATCGAAATAAGTTTCCTGCTTTCCTGGGGCTCACATTCTAATGGAGTAGACCGATGCCCAAAAAGCAAATAAATCATTTTGAATAATTTTTTATAGTGATCAATGGAACTAGGTAGAAACTGGAAGGGTTCAGAGGAGGGGACAACCTTTCCAAAAGTGATTAGGGAAGACATGGAATGGCAGGAAAGAGCTGGACTTGTCAAGAAATGTAGGAAGAGGATTAGGCAGAAGGGGCAGCCGGAGCGGAGGTGGGAGGGGGCCAGGGTGGCTGGACCGTGGTGAAAGGGAGAGCCATCGCTGGAGATGATGTCTGAGAGGGACGCCAAGGACAAATTGTGGCAGTCTCCTATACTGCTGAGAAACATGGGTTTGGATTTGGTTTCCTGAATAGTAGTGAGCCGCTGGAGAATCCATGGGGATGGGGCAGGAGGGATTAGATGAGCAGTGACTGTGCTGCATGGGATTCTTGTCTCAGCAAAGGACTCATTCTCTATCTTCTTACCTTTTGGTCCCAGAAGGTGACTTGGAAAAATGGACTTTCTTAGAGAGGACCAAAGAATGCCCAGCAGTATAGAATGATACCCTGATCAGAAGAGGTAAGTACATTGCAACTCACTATTTGAAAGCCTTATTAAATTATGTTTTTTATTATGGCTTACACATTTGGTTCTAGCTTAATATTTGTCACTACAAAGGAACAATCCAGACAAGACAATTAGGGGAAAAGAAGGATAATGTCTCCCAAGGGGGAGCAACTATAGAATATAATTTGTGACCAACTCATAGCTAGGATTTGGTTTGTGTGTGTGTGTGTGTATGTGTACAAAGGTGTTTCTTTTTTTTTTTTTTTAAGATGGGGAGGGTAAAGGGCAAATGGATGTCAGATTTATGGGAGGGAGGGAAGAAATTTCTTTTTCTTTGAAGAGTGGCTGAATAGAGAGAAAGATAGTTGAGGGTGGGAGGGGTGGGGGGAAAGAAATCAAGAAGTTTGGTGCAAATAGAAACTATAGTCATCTCAAGGGGCTATAATCTCTTTCTGTTTGTATTATAATTCATCTGTTGATCCATTAGTCTTCCTCAATTAACTGCAAGAACCTCCAGGGCAAAAGACAGTGCTCATTTTAAACATTTTAAACAGAAGAAGCAGAGAGGAAAGTAACCATCTGATTTCCTCTCTTCCCCTGGGCACCTACTGCAACAGGTCAGATTTCCATCCTGAGATCCAGACACAAAGATTCACATGTTCCCTTGCCCTACAATATCCTTTTCTCATTCATAATAAAGAGTGTGTGTCTTTCCGTGTCAGTACAGAATAAAGAGACTTACTTCATTCCTCTAATAGCTGGGGAACAAACAGATTCAGAGCTTCCAGTACATGCCAGGGCTAGGCTGGGAAATGGGCACAGAGATGCCAAGCAGTGGCTTCCTTCAAGGGCACCTTCACCCAACGCTACCCTCTAAGCTTCTCCAAGCCGCACACTTCCGATCAGGTGTCCTTGGAGCCCCCACGTCCTGCTAAACTGGCTACAGAGCCCCGAGTGTCAGCCCTGGGCTCTATTTGCCTGCGGGGAGTGTTCAGTACCCTGAAATCTGGAGGAGAGGGTCTGTCCATGCAGGTAAGCCCTGTGCAGTTGGCAAAGGCAGCTGGGGCTCCTTCTACTTTGAGAATCAGCCTGAGGACCACTTCCAGGAAACTGATTGTGAGAAAGTCATAACATTGTGATTGTTATGCTTTTTGAGTATTCAATGGCCCTTTACTCTGAAGGATGCTTATCAAACTGGGTTATTCAGGCTGTTTCCTAAAACACCTGGGGCTGGGGCAGGTAGGGCAAATGGCCTTTTTAGAGTGGAATAGATGTCTTCAGCTTCTCGGAGCCTCAGTCAGAGGAACCTGGACAGAGCCCTGGCTTTCTCTCACTCTCTCTCCCCCTTACCCCCTCGCCTTTCATTTCTTCTTTTCCCTGTCAGCTTTCCAGAACTGCTGACATGGGCAGGGTGGGGAAACATTTTGGCTTCTGTCCTGATCCCTAGGGACCCCAAAATGTGGATGAATATGTGTGTGTGTGTGTGTGTGTGAGAGAGAGTGTGTGAAGTTTAAACAGATAGATAGATAGGTGTGTGGTATGCATGCACGCACAGGTGTGTGTGGGTGTGATTAGGCGTATGTGTGCACATGTGTTGTATGTGGGTGTATGTGGAAACAGGACTCATTTTTCTCAAACCAGGTCCTATCTGCTTCCTTCTGAGAATTCTGGGGGAGGAGGGAAGTCGCACAGGAGTCCTTACCTCACCCCTGTAAAGTCTGAACTGTGTCAGGGAAACGCCCAAGGGCAACAGGAAACCCTAGATGGAGTTATGGGTGCTTTAAATCTCTTTTCTTTTGTTCTGTTTTTATATTGTAATAAGTTATGAGATAATTCCTAGATGCTAATAAATTATAAGAATTTATGTCCTAATCAGTGGAGGAAAAAGAACCATTCAACATATGAAGTTAGGACTACTTGTTAAGAATTTGGAGGAAGTAATAAATCCTATCTCAATCTCAAATCTTGCAGAGATAGAAATTCTAGTGGGTTAAACTATTAAATGAAATAATGAAATAACTGGAAGGAAATTCAGCTCAGTATCTGATCTCAAGGAGGAAAAATACTCAATAAACATAATGACTAAAGAAGAAACTGAAGACTTTGACTAAACACCTGATGTTTTTGCCCGTGAAAAAGGTAGCATAATGATAACTAAAATGAAAGCACAAACTGGGAAAGATATTTGTAACACATATGGCAAATCATTAGCACGCCTTCTAAATACGACATGGAAGAGAACAATATCTCCCTCATAAAGAATGGGGGTGTCAGGAAGGACAAGAAAAATCTCCACTAATGCTTATTTTTCCATCCTTTCACATCTCTTTTCTTTTTTTTAAAAAAAGAAGGGTGTATAGTAATAGCCAATATTTTTGGAGCACTCAACACATGCCAAGCACCGTTTGGCATGAATCAGCTCACTGAATTCTCACCAGCCTGTACAGCAATATTACTATCATCCCCATTTCACAGATGAGGTGACTGAGACACAGAGGTCACACAGCCCAAGTGCAAAGTTGGGGTTTGGATCCTAGCTGTCTGGCTCCAGAGTCTGAGCCCTTAATCCCTGTTACAAACATGCTTGTGAAAAGAAGCGGGTGCTTTAAGATAGGAATGTGCAGTAGGGCTTGCAGTGACAGTGAAGTCTCGCCCCTCTTCAGGGCCTGATCCGCACCCCCCTAGGTGAATTTGCCTTTGTCCTCTTCCTCATCTCCCATTCATGATCCAACCTGTTGTACTTTGGTTTCTGTTCCACTCCTTCCACTGAAAACTGTTCTGGCAAAGAACCAGTGACCTCTTGGTTGCCAAACCCAGAAAACAGCATTTACCCTCTATCTTGCCTGACGGCTCAACTGTGTTCGGCACTCTAGCTCACACCTTCCTTGAAAATATCTTCATTTCTTTGACACCAAGCCTTTCCAGCTTCTGCTGCTACGTTGGTGCCTCTATTTCTCCATTTCCTCTCTGCTCGGCTCTTAAACATCTGCGTTCTGTCTCAGGTCTTGAGAGATGGCATTTATTTCTAACTCTAGAACTGTGTTACATGCAATCCCCACCCCGCCATTGCTTCTGGATTTTTCTCCTGAGCTCCAGGCTTAGAGCATCTAATCACTGGACGTTTTCAGAATGATTTCTCAAAGCTACACCTTGGGTATGTGCCAAACTGAAGTGGTCATTTTCTCCCTGAACCCTACTCTTCTTGTATTCCCTAATTCAGAACCTGGTACTTCCATTCAACCCAATACGCAAGTCAGAGCCTAAATATGGATCTAACTTCCCCTGGCCTTTCCCCGATGACCTTGATCGTCCAGCACTGTTGCTTCCACACTGTAATATCTCTCAAATCCAGTCACTTCTGCTCATCCCCACAGCCATTGCCTCAGTGAGGGAGTCATAATTTCTTTTTAGTATTACTGTAAATACTCGAATGCCTCTAGCATTTTGAGTGCGCTTCAAAGTGGTTTTTCAAAATGATTCACACATTTTGAATCATTTTGAAATGAGACTTCAAATCCTTTCTGCAACCCCCTTTGTAATTGCTGTGCCCTTTGTCTGGAGTAGCCTTTCCTGATTATATTTGCCTGACATTTGTCCTTAAGAAATTATCATCTAGAAAGCCTACACCAGCAACTTTGGTCCTGGCTCCCATTCATCCAGCCATCCAAAAATATTTACGGAGGATCTACTACGCCCTAAGAACTGAGCCTGGGAACAGATAGAAATGGTCCCTATTCCCACAGAGCTTGGACCTGTATTGCAAAGCTGTGTTATCTTCTCTTAAAGGTGAATTTTGAAGGTAGGTACTCTGATATACCCATCTCTGAATATCCAGTGCTTTGGGCACAGAGTCCCTCAATGAATGAAAGAAGATTTGTTAACCAGCTGTCTAACCAACTGAGTCCACCAGTTTAACATGCTCCTCAAAAGTAAATAAATAACTACCTAAAAAATAAAGAAGGAAGGAGGTCTAGTGTGTTTGGACTTATTCTTAATGACCCTCTGGTGACCTCTCAGTAATCTTTGTTTTTTTTTGTTGTTGTCTTAAACTCATAAATCAGAACCAGAGCTGCCTGACCCTGCTCCGTGGCTTTCATTTTGTACATCTCAAGTTAGGTGTAGCAGAAAACCCACCCATGTCTTTGTTTACCCATCATTGCTAAAGGGAGCATTTGCTTAACAATGTGATGGGCATTCTTAAGCTCAGAGAAGAAAACCAGAGGGCAATTCCCTTGGTTCTCATACTTTCCCAAGCTCTAAGTTTGCAGACACTGTAACAGGCAGGAGGGAAGAAGAGCACGTGCTGTAAGAATGTGCTGTAAATTCCAGGTGCTTCTTCAAGTACAAAACTGCCGGGGGGAACACTGGATCAAAATGCTTACTGTTCTGATCGGGGAGTTTTGTAATCTGCTGGTGAAGACAGGAATCACAGACCTAGTTCCTTAAGTAGGAACCTAAAGTCTTTTCAAATCACAGTCTGAGCAAGCTGGGGCTCAAGATTTTTTTCCTGGGCCATCAGCATCCACACAGGCCAAGTTGGTACACAACATTTCCCATGTGGAACAAACTGCCCACATTGAACAAAGCCCCTACATGACATGGCTCCTTTGAGCTCTGGGGCTCCCAGATGACCATCCCCATGCTTTCTCTTGTCCAAGGTTGCTCTTGAACAGGCCATGGTGAGGCAGTGAATCCACAGATCCCCGTTCAGCAACTCTACTCTCCCAACCTAAATACCACTTCGTCAGGAAAGCACCCCTTGAACTCTCCACTTCCCCCCCATAAAAAGCCCTATATCAGGCATCTCTGTGATATGCTCTCATGCATCCTGTATTTATCCTTCTCAGCACCTATGATGATTATAGTTATTCACCTATGTGATTTTTGGTTTGTTATTATAAATTCTCTCTGCTAGACACAAAGTCTAAAAGAACAGGGACAGTTCTGGGGACACTGATGTCGTTCCAGTATCTAACACACATGAAGTGCTCAGCAAATGCTTGTTAGATGAATGGATAATGGATAGATAGATAAGGTCCAATGCCCATCATGTGACTTTGTAACACTTCGGAGACAGCATTTACAGCTGTGCTAAAGCTCTGGTGTCATCCTAGCTCTACTTTCTCTTAGGAAGACACACTTTTCTTCTTCTTTCATTCTAAACTACTCAGGTTTCTAAAGCTGAGGTTCCTGAGTTTGCTGCCTCCTGGAATGACCTCTGGGGTTCGATAAAAATACAGATCCTTGGGCTCATCTCTCAGAGAGATTGATTCAGTAGATCTGAATCTGATGATCAATCAAGTTTGGAGACCACTGCTCTAGAGGAAAAATTTGTAAGGTATAAAGGGTAAGAGGCCTAATGTGGGGCATTAGTGAAGTGAAAGTTGCTTAGTCATGTCCAACTCTTTGTAACCCCGTGGACTATACAGTCCATGGAATTATCCAGGCCAGAATGCTAGAGAGGGTAACGTTTCCCTTCTCCAGGGGATCTTTCCAACCCAGGGATCAAACCCAGGTCTCCCGCATTTCAGGTTGATTCCTTACGAGCTGAGTCACAAGGGAAGCCCTTGGAATGTGAAGGTTGGCTGTAAACAAAGGCATGAACAAAGGGTTCACAAGGAGAGATTTTTCCCCTCCATAAATAGGTGAAAAAATACCACTAAGAATGACTGTCAATTAAACTTATAATAGATGCCATTTTTTCTTAAATTAGCACAAGATTAAACATTGCTTAATGCCTGTTTTGGTACAAAATCATTGGAGGGCAATTTGGCTAATCAACGTCTTGAATGATATACTTCTAAGAAGTAACTGGATGACTACACATCCCACTGCACCATTGTTTTCAGTTGTACCTGGAAACAAGCTCAAGTCTATCAACAGAGAATTGCTTCAATAACTTACCCACACAATGGGATATTATGTCTTTAAGAAGAATGAGGCAGAATCTATGTGTATTGCTATGGAACTATTTCCAAGCTATACTATCAAGCGAAAGTTTGGGGCAGAACAGTATTTTGCATTTGCAAAAAAGAAATGATTACACCTATACACAGGCTTGAAGAAGACTTTAACTCCCTCCTGAGTCATGGAAGCAACAGCCATAGCTGCCTGTGGAGGAAGGAGGAGACCAGCGGTCAGGGATAGGAGAGGTGCGTCTGCACGGTAGGACCCTTGTACTGACTTTGTACATATACTCCTTTGAAATAAGTACTTAATATTTATTTTGTTAGTGTGAGAGAGAGACTGGCATAAAGGGACCCAGGCCTGCAAACAGGAGACTATACAAGCAGCGACGTGACCAGGGGTGTCCTTGGACACCCCTCACCTTGCCCTTCTACTTCCATTGGGCATGGCCAACCCAAGAATTGGACTCTGCAGCCCAGATGTGCTCCTGTTGACAGGTATGAGTGTTCTCAGCACCCAGTGAGCTCAGAGGTCAAAGACTTGAGAGAAGGGGGGTTCTTGGTACATGAGCTGAAACTGATGGAAGTAGGAGGGACTAAATAGACCTGTGAAGGCCCAGTGACTTTCCAAGAGTGGTTTACATGCTCCATGGGCCTGTAGGTGGCCAGGAAGGTGTAAATCTGCTCCATTTATATTACTGACAAATACATCATTAGTATCTGATGCCTTGCTTCCAGCACAGGTTTCATAAACGTGGATGTCTGTCTCTGAAACAAGGAAGGTTCCTTCAATTCTTATCCTAAATGGTGTCCTGTCCTTGTTCATCCACACAGAAGACATAAAGATAGCCCTTAGTGTAACTTAGAGAGTGACCATTTGAGTAATCATTGGAAAACACAAGACTTTACTTCCTCTTAAAACCAATACACTTTTCCATAAGTCCCACCTCACTGATTATCCTTCAGTAAAAGCTGTCCTCCTTGCCAAGCAGATGGAAATCAGAGCATTCTCTTACCAGGTGCATTCCTATGGAGGTGGCCATGGCTGTCTCAATCTCCGTTCCCATGTCCTCAATGAAGGGGTATTCGTCCTGCCGATGGACAATCACCTTAGCCCCGGTGGAGGACACCAGGAAGGGGTTGTACTCTTCTTCATTTATGTACAGGATGACCTGCAGCCCTGGAAGGACAAGGCAGCCCATTGTGGTCAAAAGCCAGGAGAAGATTCCCTGCTGGTAGCTTACCTCTCCCACCACTCTGGGAGTCTCAAATCCAAGACCCAGGCATTTCCTACAAGTGAAAAGTGGACAAGAGCAAAATGGGAAGCTCCATGAGGGGAGCCTGACTTTTCACTGCTCTGTTTCCAGAGCTTAGCTCAAAACAGGGCTCAGGAGCAGTGTCACGACTGCAGCTTTGCTAAGCACAAGTTTTGCTACCTGGCCTAACACGTGAACCTCCTTGTGGCTCTTTAAGATGGGGAGTTCTGCTGGGCACCCAAAGGGATGTGCAGGGCTGTGGCTGAGATAACAGTAGTGCATCTGATCACTGCCCTAAATCCTCTCCCTGACCCTGCTGTTGCACCTGTGTCTAATCTGAGTCAAGCAGCCAGAGGGACCTTTTAAAATCAGGTCACTCCCTTGTCTGAAACTCCTCAGAGGCATCTCATTGCATACACAGGGACGCCATAAAATACTGTCCAGAAACCTGACTAGCTCTCATATGGTGATTCCTTCCTTCTCATCCCACTCTCCCCCTCCATCAGGAAGCTCTAAGCACACTGGTCATCTTTCTGTTTCCAGAGCACACCAAATCCATTTCCTCACTGAGGTTCTCGGACTTGCTAGTGCTCAAACACTCCTCAATGGACCGTATCATACATCTTCTCCTCTTCAAATAACCCTCATCCCAGAGGCCTTTCTGGACCTCCTTATCTGAAATAAAATTCCCATCTCAACTCAGCCCTTGTGTGGGGTAATTCTTGAGGTGTAAACCTAGGTTTGATAACCAGATAATGTCTATGTGCTTGTTCATTCATTTATCTGTCTCTCTCCAACAAAATACAAGCTCCTTGAAAGCAGGGATGACATCTGTGTTATTCACCACTGGGTCCATAACATTTGGAAGAGGGCCTGACATACAGAGGATACTCAATAAACATTTGATAAACAAATGAGCAAATGAGCAGGGCCTATGTGAGCTGAAAGAAGAGAATTATTAAAATGATTTTTACTTCTTTCTGTTGTTGTTTAGTCGCTAAGTTGTGTTTGACTCTTGACGATCCCATGGATTGTGTGTAGCCCACAAGGTTCCCCTGTCCTTTACCATCTCCTGGAGTATGCTCAGATTCCTGTCCATTGAGTTGGTGATGCTATCTAACCATCTCATCCTCTGCCATCCCCTTCTCCTTTTGCCTTCACTCTATTTGTAACTAAAGGAATCAAAGCCCTGAGTGCGGAAGTGATTCGCTCAGGGTCACAAAGCTCAAATGCAGCAGAGTCAGGATTGTGCAACAGTTCCCAGACTACTTCTTCCCACTGACGTATGTGCCCTGAGTTATGGTTTCTTGCAGGTGTGGTAAGAACACAGACTGTGCAGTAACAAAGAGGAGGAGTCCAACTGGGTTTTCCTTCCTAAGACCTTGCCTCTTCTTATAGGAGCGTATCTATATATCAAATCATGTTCAATTTGTTTAGAATCTTTCAAGATAGACCAATTGGTTGAGTTCCTGCCTTCTCTACGAAAGTCACGGTAGTAGAGTAGCAATAATGGTAATATTGGAGGCAGTAGTTTTGGGTGGTAATAGTAGCAGCAGCAGCAATGGTGGTAATGGCAGTAACAGTAGTCATGACAACCACAACTAGCATTTATTGGGTGCTTAGTATGTGTTCTGGACTGAATCATGCGTCTTTCTGCAGACCACCCTCCACCCTATTTATATGTTGAAGTGTTAATCCCCACTGTGATTGTATTTGGAGAATCAGCCTTAGGCAGGTGATTAAGGTTAAATGAAGTCATAAGGGTGGACCCTAATCCCATAGGATTGGTGTTCTCATGAGAAGAGGAAAAGACAACACAGCTTTCCCCCTGCAGAGAGAGGCCATGTGAGGACAGAGACAGGTGGCCAACTGCAAGCCAGTAAGAGAGTCCTCACCAGGACCAAATTTGCCAGCAGCTTGACCATGAGTTTCTAAACGTCCATTGTTTAAGTCACCCATCTATAATATTTTGCTATGGCAGCCCAACCAAATGAATACAGTGTGTGTCAGGTCTTATTCTAACTGCTTTTCATATTTTGACTTCTCAGTTACCTTCTATTATCAATACCATTGTTATTCCCACTTTATAATAAATGAAGGGGAGTAAACTTTCACTGGGCTGCACAGTGAGTGACAGAGTGGGTTTTGACTCCAAAATCTGTCATCTTAAGCAAGATAAAGGTGTGTTGGCCTCTCTAATCTCCTGCTCAGCACATCTGGATTTAAAGTCCATTCAGAAGCTGCCTGCTCGGCATTACTCACTCCAGCTACAAACTTAAACCTGAGTGGTTTCCCCAGGTGAAGAAACACCAGGGTTGTCCCTGTTGCTCTCTCAAAAGCAAGGAGGAGATGTCAAAAAAGAAAACAGATTCTGATAGAGAAGGAAAGAACCGACACGGATGAGAAAAAGTTGTATCCCCAGTTTCTGGCCAGGTTAGGGAGAGCCTGTCTCTCTGGAAGGCTTCAAGCACCCCAACTGTCCCGCTGCCAGCAAGGTTGTCATTAGAGCACCCCAGGAGCCCCCTGATGCAGGTTTTCTTACCAAATTCACTGCCTCCCATGGAGGTGCTGAGGATAGTCTCATTTTGTCTGTTGTTGAATGTGTAGCAATTCCCATACATTGGATGGTGGAAAAGCGTGAAGTTCCTATGGTGGAAGAATACAGGTCAGAAAGGGCTGTGCCGGGAACTCCCACCATGCACCTGAGCTGACATCTCAGTGGGCAGCGCTCACAGGCCAGCTCTCTTCTGTGGACAATGGATGATAGACATGACTTACTTTCCCCATCTTTCCTCTGACAGATGACAAACAAGGCCCCTCGTCCAGCTGACACATGTCGATGAAGAACCACCCTCTGCTTTCCCTTCACCCTCTTAATCCACTCACCTCCCTCTCTATCCTGACTTGACATTCTTTGTGCCAATATATCTGTCCTCATTTCCTCTACGCTTGAATGTCTCAGCCAACCCTTGACTTCTCTTCCATTCTGATTCCTAGCAAATGATTCCCAAAAAAGGAATCACATCATACATGTTCTTATGCTGACTTTAGAATCCAACCTTCAGGAGACATGATTCTAATCACTCAATTTTCACAAGGATCAAATACCGACTAACATATAGAAAGGCTTAGTATTTTAAAAGAATGAAGAAAGTCCTTACAATAAACAGGAACACTTTAGAATGTCCCATGACTGCCTAGTCTCCACCAGGAATCTGGGTGTTATCTTAATGGTAGAAAGGTATGAAAGCTCACGTCTGTACACAGACCTTCCTGCCCTCCCTTCTTCTCTCCCTGCCTCCTTCCATCTCTCCTTCCTTACTTCCTCTTGACTAGATTGATGGTTCTCACTGGTGTGCACGATGGTAATATACAAGGTTATATGTCCACCATCAACTACTCTGTTTTTATAATTTAACGAGTTTAAGGATGTTTTGACGCTAAGTCATCTTCATCTTCCTCACAGACTCTAGAGCTGAGCTCCTGTATAAGTCATTTTCCAAAAGGCAGGGTCAGTGAGAAGAGCACCTGTCACTCCCAAGACCTCTAGCTGAGTTGCAGGTGCGTGCAAGGAGCCCAGCACTCAGAGCCCCTGGTCCCTGGAGCTGAGAGAGCAGCCTTCCACTACTGACCTGGCATCGCAGGACACCCCGTCAAAGAAGCAAGTGACCAGCAGCTCGTCAGCAGAGTAGCTCATGTTGATTTTCTTCTCCTGAGACACCTGTGCCATGATGTTCATGTAGTGCAGCTTGTACCACTCCTGGATAGCATTGACCCCTGAGCTGAAGGTGTAGACCGCACAGTCGGATGTGTCATTAGAACACTGTGAATAAGAGGAGACACCAAGATAAAGCCACGGGCCCTGCCAGGGGCCTTTAAAGGACGGTGAGGCTAAGGAACTGGGATTCTAGATACTCAGGGGAACAGGAGGGATACCTGGGCAAGGATGGGCTTCTTCTCACTTCTGAGGCCAGGGACTCAACATCCTCAAGCCAAAAGGACCAAGAAGGGCTGAGTGAGGAAGGACACAGAGCCTTACTCATGAGTCCCTAAATGAGAAGCAAGACCGGCTTCTTCAGAGTCCCCAGATAGCCAGGCTTTAACCAAGTATGGCTACTGAGTTCCACCCAACCCTCACCATTTCTTATTGGATCAACAGTCTAAAAGTTGAGATTCTAGCCCAGACACTGCCATGACCTCTCTGCAGGACCCTGGGCAAGGCACTCAGTTCGGTCACTCAGTCGTGTATGACTCTTTGTGACCCCATGGACAGCAGCACACCAGGCCTCCCTGTCCATCACCAACTCCCGGAGCTTGCTCAAACTCATGTCCATCCAGCTGATGATGCCATCCAACCATCTCATCCTCTGTCATCCCCTTCTCCTCCTGCCTTCAATTTTTCCCAGCATCAGGGTCTTTTCAAATGAGTCAGTTATTCACATCAGGTGGCCAAAGTATTGGGAGTTTCTACTTCAACATCAGTTCTTCCAATGAATATTCAGGACTGATTTCCTTTAGGATTGGCTGGTTTGATTGCTTTGCAGTCCAAGGGACTCTCAAAAGTCTTCTCCAACACCACAGTTCAAAAGCATCAATTTTTCAGTGCTCAGCTTTTTTTATAGTCCAACTCTCATATACACACTTGACTACTGGAAAAAACATAGCTTTGACTAGATGGACCTTTTTTGACAAAGTAATGTCTCTGCTTTTTAATATGCTGTTTAGGTTGGTCATAACTTTTCTTCCAAGGAGCAAGCGTCATTTAATTTCACCACCTGCAGTGATTTTGGAGCCCTCCAAAAATAAAGTCTGTCACTGTTTCCATTGTTTCCCCATCTATTTGCCTTGAGGTGATGGGACTGGATGCCATGATCTTAGCTTTCTGAATGTTGAGCTTTAAGCCAACTTTTTCACTCTCCTCTTTCACTTTCATCAAGAGGCTCTTTAGTTCTTCTCCACTTTCTGCCATATAAGGGTGGTGTCATCTGCGTACCTACCCTTATTTCACCTACAAAATGTTGATCAAAATACCATACTTCCCCACCTCATATGCTGGTTAGGAAGACCAGCATTCAAAATATATAATAATGGGAATTTTATAGGGAAACTGTGATCTGGTCCAGATGTTCTCATTACACTTATGTGTGTGTGTGTGCTCAGTCACTCAGTCATGTTCAACTCTATGACCCCACGGACTGTGGCCCGCCAGGCTCCTCTGTCCATGAAAATGTCCAGGCAAGAACATTGGAGTGGGTTGCCATTCCATTCTCCAGGCAATCTTCCCAACCCAGGGATTGAACTCATTTCTCCTGCATTGCAGGCAGATTCTTTACCACTGAGTCACCTGAGAAGCCCCTCTTATTTCATCAACAGGGCTTGAAAACTCTCCTAAAAGACAGACACCAAAAGATGAATTTGAGTATCAAGGAGAACTTTATCTTGTGTAAGGACCCAGGAAAACTTCACAAAGGTTCAGTGATTTAGAGAAAGTGCCACTTTCCCCCCCGGATTGGCAAATGGAGCCATGAGATCTCACAATCAGCAACCAAGACTATGAAGAATGAGTAGCTCTCATCCTGCAGAAACAGCTGGGACACAGAGAGGAGGATGATGGTTGAGTGTGGCCAGGAAGGCAGCGGAATTCATTTTTGGTAAATGGCTGCTTCTTCAGAGCCTCTTAAATGGGGCCAAGGAGGAGAGATGAGAAGTCAGGCGATAGCACCTCATGAAGGCAAGTATTGCTGGGAACACCATGTTGTTTCTGCTGCTCATTTTCTATTTTCTTCCTTCTGGTATCTGCACTCCAATTTTATTTGGTAGAATTTCCTTTCCCTCTTTGGATATAGTCGGCCAAGACTGTCCATCAAGATGCCCTACCCTACATGAGCCATCAGGTGACCCAAACTTGGTCAATCAGATAGTCCCCAATGGGATTTGAATCAACAATTGAAGCTTATTTCATCCAGCAGCAATATCTGAAATGACTCTTCATCATTTCTTGCCACCAGGATCCCTGAATCTTCCCTAATTTCTGTCCTTTGAGAGGACTCCATGAGCTACTGGTCACCTTCTAAGACAGAGGTCCTCAACCTTTTTGGCACAAGGGACTGGTTTCATGAAAGACAGTTTTTCCACAGATGTTGTGGGTGGGGATGATGGTTCAAGTGATGGGGAGCAGCAGGTGAAGCTTTGCTGGCTCACCTACCACTTACCTCCTATTCTGTGGCCAGTTCCTAACAGGCCACCAACCTGATACCAGTTCTACTGGCCTTTTTATCTGCTTAAGATTGCCTGGGGGCTTCCCAGGTGGCTCAGTGGTAAAGAATCTGCCTCCCAATGCAAGAGACACAGTAGACGCAGGTTCGATCCCTGGGTCAGGAAGATCCCTTGAAGGAGGAAATGGCAACCCACTCCAGTATTCTTGCCTGGGGAATCCCATGGAAAGGAGCCTGGCGGGCTATAGTCCACAGGGTTGCGAACAGTTGAACATAGTTGAGCACAGCACACATAATAACGATTGCCTGGATCAGTTTCAGTTGCTTGCAGCTAATTCACCCTGAATGTGTTTCTTTCTGAGGGGCTGTAGGACTAACAGCAAAGAAGAAACCTCCCTGGACAGGACTCCGCCTCCCCGGACCCATGACCCCACCTCCCTGGACCCATGACCCCACCTCCCCAGACCCACGATGCCACCTCTCTGGACCCAAGACCCTGCCTCCCCAACCCGTGACTGCACCTCCCTGGACCCATGACCACGCCTCCCCGACCCATGACCTCACCTCCCTGGACCCATAATCCCACCCCAGGCCCCGAAACCATGAGAATGTGCATCTTACCAGCTGGAACCCCACCACCTCCTTGGAATTGTGGATATGCATGACATCTGATGCCTTGTGAATGATTCTTGCGTTGACTTTCCGCTTCCGTCCCGTGAAGAAGTCCCTGGCCTTGCCCATATCACCCTTCTCGAAGGCCATCAGTGGGGCTAGGTTGAGGAATCTGGGATCAGTGCCCTTCCTGACTGAACTCCGGGACTGTGCCTCTCGGCGTTTCCGAGACGTAATCTCTGAAAAGCCATACAGGTGCTTCAAGGCCGCTCTGGTCTCCTGTTCCAAGTCGGCTAAGAGGTGGCGCACAGCACTGTACCTGCCAGGGCGGGAAGGAGGAGTCGGGGTGGGGAAAGCCCTCTGGCCCTTTACCGTGCTGCTTCCCATCGACGTGCCCATCACCCTAGTGCCCTTGGCCAAGAAGACCAGGCCATTTGAAAACTTCCTCCTCCAACGTGACCACTGGCTCAAATAAATGGGGACAGGCTCCTGTATGACCCTTGTGTGAAGCCTGTGGCTTCACCTTTGCCATCACTGTCTGCTTGCTCTCGGGGTGTGTTGATGAGTTTGCCCCAACCAGCATTTCTGGAGTGGTGACTGTCAGCTGCCTCCCATAAACCAACCACAGTGAAGACAAGTAAATAACTGCTAACCAGAAATCTCCCCAGCGGCAGGCTGTTTCCACCTGGCATACTTGCCCCTGCCCACAGGTTCTCCTCGAATCAGTGCTGGGAGGGAGGGGTATTACTGTTACCTTGAAAACCCCCAAGAACACAGAATGATTCAGGAGCTGACCACATGAAGCATAACAACACCATCTTTTCATTTTCACAATACAGAATGGTCCTGACCTCCCTCTTAACTCTCCTCACTCTCTCACCCCCTTGCTTTACGCACAGACCACATAGCATAGGGACTGAACATAGAAACTTCAGAGCCAAACTGCCTGGGTTCCAGTTCCCCATCCTGGTTCTGGATGTGGGACTCTGGACAAGCCATTTAGCCTTTTCGTGTCTCAGTTTTCCCATCTGTAAAATATGATTATTGGCAAGAGTTAACCAGTTTATTCTATCCATCCATCCATCCACATATCTCTGTATGTATGTATGTGTGTGTGTATATATATATGCAGTTAAATAACAAATATTATTAATTTTATTAGTGTCATTTTATTTGTTAATATTTCAATCCTCTACCAACATCAGCTGCACTAGGACAAAGACTGTGTTTGGATCGTTCACTTCCACGCCCCAGAACAAGGCACAGTGAATGACAACTTGTAGAGGCTGGGGAAGAGATTACGGAACAACTGATGAAGGGAAGAAAGGGTGGGGGGAGGAAGGAGGGAAGGAAAGAAAGACCTTGAGGGGGAGGATGAGTTTAGACCTGATTTTGATTTTGAGCTTTGCCATCAACTCATCGAGGACTCTGTACAAGTTAGTTCTCTTTGATGGTCTTCCTCCCTTGCTCTTCCCTTCTCCCCGCCCCCACCCCTGCTCTGCCAAATTCTGATCTGTCTCACAGATCAGTTTTCAATAATCCTGAGAAGGATTCCGATGACCCATTTAGAACAGGTCAGGCAGCAGACAATTAGGCAGGACGAAGGGATGGTCCTGCCCAGAGCCCAGTGATCTCAATTAGTGGGGCTGGGTTGACTCAGGTGAGGGTTTTGGGCAGCTGAGGTGCTTCCGGAAGTCATCTAGGTGTCATGTCTGAGTCAGCCTCCAGCTCACGCTCAGGGGAGAGTAAGGGTGTGAGCTGGGCGAGCTCAGGGCAAATGGCTAAGCTGGACTCTGTGTGTGTGTGTGTGTGTGTGTGTGTGTGTGTGTGTGTGTGTGTGTGTGTGTGTGTGTGTGTGTGTCTCAGACAGGACGGATGCTTGTCCATTCCAGACCCAGCCACCAAGCAGAAGAGTTCCTTGCAGCCTCTCTCGCCCTCCTCCCTTCCTTGAGCCAGTCCATCCTCAGAAGCTGCTGATGGATTGAAAATTTGGTACAGATTTTAAACCAGGGAGAGGGCAGTTTACCAACACTGGCAAGAAATTCAAGTTTCTAAACAGTGTGTCTGCAGGCTGGAGTGCATCACCTTTGGGAGGGGCATTGGCATCTGGAGGGGGCATGACCCCTCCTCCACGTGCCTGCTCTTGCCTCTTACTTGTAAGGGTTGATGTTGCAGATGGTGACCGCAGGAAAATCCAGCTTTTGGAAGTGGACTTTGATGGAGACAGAGACGGTGTAGAAGGATGAGATGAGGAGGGCACACTGCCAGAAAATGAGGGCCACGGCTGTCAGCGTGAAGAGAATCCAGAGCAGGCGCCGGAGGCGGCCACGCGACACCACAATGCGGCGGCAGCCGTGGGTGTTGGTGTTCAGACAGTACCACTGCATTAGCTCTTTGATGTTAGGTGCCTGAGGTCCCGTCACGGGCAGATTCTTCTTGATTTTCGCTTTGATCTTCTCTCCAGGAGCCATGGTGAGGATGGGACAGACAAGCTGGAGGGGCAGAGAAAAAAGGCAAGTGAGTGGGTACAGCCCAGAGGCTGGGTGCTGGGAAACACCAGCTCACGTGTCCCCAATGGCTTTCTTCCTCTTTCCCTTTGGGCTGGACAGTCTGCTTTCTGAGGCCTTGGCCCTTGCTCCAGGATATTTGCTTTGGGGCCACCACAGCTTCCTCCCTCTCTGCCTGCTTCCCAGGGCAGCCCCCAGGCCAAGCCATGTGGATGCGGGGGCTGGGTAAGGCTTAACATGAAAATGACTCCATGAGTTTGAAAGACCTTTCTCCTGGGTGCTTGGAACAACCCCACCCCATCAGACTCCACTCCCCTCTTATCAAGCTCCATCATGAGCTTAGCAGCCTAGGCCTGATTTTATCACCTCCGTTAGCCTGCCTTCCTTGAGGGCATCATTCCTACCTTGTCCTGCCCCCCTGGTGCTGACCTCAGCATCTGGCACAGAGCAAGTGCCTTGCAAATCGATTCTAACAGATAAAATCTGCCAAGAGAATTTCCAGGCAGCCACACTAGATCATGTTCAGTCCCTTGCCAGAGCAGCTGTAGCTTCCCGAGCTTTTCTCAGCTGCTTTACTGCAAGTGGAGTGTTTCTGTTTCACTTCTGTTTCACTTTTTCTCTTTATAGTCAAGCTCTTAGTGTTTCTAGAGCACCTGATACAATAATACAATAATAGCCTATAAATATTGGCCACTTAATATTTGCCAGGCATTGTGCCAGATTTCCTTCATTCTAACATACCACTGATTTGGAGAATACACTTTGATTTTAAAACAGCTTTGTCTGGGGAAGAGTATTGAAAAGCAAATTACCACATTCATCAATATACACGACGTATCTGAATTACGGAAGCTTTACACTGTGCAAAAACCATCTTTTAAGATATGAACTAAAATAATATATAGTCTCACTAGTCTCATAAATGTGTACAGTCTCATTCTTCATATAGAAAATACATAATAAATCTATCTATATATCTATAGGTCTATTTATCTATCTATATAGATCTATCTATATAGATTTATATATAGATAGACCCAAATCTATTTGTATATACTTCAGTTCATGTTTCAACAATGCCATAAGGTAGGCATACTATTATTATCTCCAGGTTACTGAGGAGGAAAATGAGCTCAGAGAGGTTGGAGTAACTTGTGCAAAATCACACAGCTAGTAAGTAGAGGCACTTGGTTGGAACCTTGCAACCTTTATCACCATGGTATATGCCTTGAGGGGACTGGTATTGTGCTGGGTGCTGCCCACTCCTCCTGAGTTAATTAGCAGTTCCTGGAACTAAAGATGGGATCCTGAGCTATTTACTTTTCAAAATCTGGGTACTTAGTACAATCGCTTCCTAACATTGGTATTAGTAAACACTGGCATTGGGGAGGGGTATATGGAAACTCTTGTCTCCTGTGCCTACCATAGGTGACAGAGACAAATTAGGGTATACTATAATTTGGAGTAGGATATACAATGTAATCCCCATGCTCCCTGCTCCCCCGTCCCAACCCGCCCCGCCCCACCCCACCAGACAAAGACTGTAGTTTACCCCATCTTGTTCTTCAGGATTCTGGACTTGAGCACTCACTTTTCTCTACCCCACACCCATGGGATATTGTCCAAAATTGGGAGCTTGGGCCAAGCTGGGAGGCCTTCAAGTCTATGGTACCAGTGAGTTTCAGGTTTATGACAGAAGGATACAGAGTGCCGCAGGGGAGATAAGATGTCCAGAGGCAGCCAGCCACTCTAAGCCTTCACAGATGTATATGATCTTGCTGTAGTCTCTGATCTTCAAAATTATGCTATAAACCTCTTGGCAAGAGGAAAGTGATTTATTGTGTTTTATCATTTTAAATATTGTCCATCCTGACCTCCTCTCTCCCTACAATTCAAAAGCAAAAATTTGCAAGAGTTTGTTTTAGAAACCTAGGTCCAGGTACAATTTTGTATCAAATAGAACTGCAACCCAGGGAAGATTTTCTCCTCTGTGAATGTTCCACAGAAACTGTGATTCTGGAAGTTTCTGTCATCAAACCTTCTTGTCCTCTCACTAAAGACAACTCCTAGGGTCCCTCTATCCCATCAGCCCCTTTCCTAGGACTGCTTTGACCCCAGTGGGTCAGCTACCAATGTCAGTGAAACGGCAGGTGAAAGAAGGGAACCCATCTTGCTCATCATAAAACATATACATCTTCACACAAAGAATATAATATTTCAACTTCTGAGCAAAATAAGGTTTGCTACAGAGCAAGGTTGTAGCTACATTTAGGTTATATTGCTTGATTAAACACGATGCCCTTGTGGTAGAGTTAGTAACTGACACCCAGCACTCATTCTTCCAAGCACTTTACTAGTATTAGCTCATTTAATGTCTACAACTATCTTCGGCAATAGGCACCACAATTTTCTTCATGATACAAGTGAAACAGAGACGCTGAGCAGTTAAGCAACTTGCCCAAGGTCACACTAGAAAATGGCGGAGTTGCAACTGAAACCAGGAGCCTTGAACTACAAACTACTCCCCAAATAATAATAACAACAGCAACAGCAGCAAGAACAACAAAAATAATACCAGCTTTCATTTATTGATCCTTTACTCTCAAGGTTTCTCCTCAGTCTTTTCACGCATTACCTTATTTAATCCTCACTGAGGAGGAAATGGCAACCCACTCCAGGATTCTTGCCTGGGAAATCCCATGGACAGAGGAGCCTGGCGGGCTACAGTTCATGGGGTCACAAAGAGTCAGACACAACTGAGCTCGAGCAGGCACAGAGAAGAAAACTGAGGTGCAGAGCTTAGGCAACTTGTCCAGTGCCACACAGGTAGGATTAAAATAATTCTCTGGAATTCCGGGGTCCCTCGTGATTCTCTTCTGGACCCCTCTCGCCCATTCCCGACCTCGACTGTCCCCCAAATCTCAGTGATGGAACCCGAACCTCGGGCTCTGGGCGCCAGATCCGCGCTCCTCCCCGGCGACTCTGCAGCCCCTGCCCTCCCCGCGCAGAGGGACCCGGTGCTGTGTCCGAAGCCACGTCTGCTTCAGGGTAGCCAGGGCTGAAGCCGCAGCAGAGAACCCAACCAACTCGCTTCAAGTGTTTGCTGTTTTCTGCAACCACAGCCACCCTAAAGAAAACATTCCGCGGGGGGGGAAGGAACGACCGCGGTCAGGTCCACGCGTCTCTCCGAGGCCAGGAAAGGAATGAGCAAGTGCCGGGGGGAGAGACTGGGCGGGGCGCAGCCCCGAACCCCTGGACCCAGTTTCTGAATAAATCATAACGTCTCTGGCTCTAGCTCTGCCTCCCCGGCCCCCGCGTGGGCAGACAGCTGAGCGCTAGACCGAATGGATTTATTTGGGAAGGAGTCCGAGCATCCCCGGTACCCGAAGGCAGCCCCGGGCTGATGATGCCCACTCCGCGTCTACCGCCCGACCAGCGTGCGGAAGCTCACCGCGGCCGCCCCGGTGCCTGAAACTCCCGACCCAACTCGGCTGGGCTCACCTCACTCGGTTCGGAAGTGTCTGCGGTTAGCGTGTGCGCGATCCGAGTACGCTCTGTTCCGCTCCTCTTAACAGCGAGAGCATCCCGCAGCCGCAGCCGCCAAGGCTCTTGTGGGCTGGGCCCCGCCCCTGGAGCCCCGCCCCCATCGGCCCCGCCCCCCACCTGCCCAGGTGTGTTTCCCCAGCGGCCGGGGGACTTGGGGCATCCCAGAGTCGGCCACGATTCTGCAGCGCCCCCTGCCATCCCGAGGGCGCTCTGCGCCCCAGCCCGCCCCGCGCCGTGCTTCCAGGTGGCACCGCGCTGTGCCTGCTGCCGCCCTGAGGCCACTCTGCATCCTGCTCCTCACGCGCTCGCAGCGCCTCCTGCGGCTCTGTTACTGCCCAGCGCCTTCCATTCTGGTCCAGCTGGGCACCCTCCCGGCCCCAGCATCAAGAGACATGCCAAGTAGCCTCCTGTCCCCAGCTTCCTCCTGACCTGGATGGAATCTGAGGGCGATTCAGTGCCCACCTGGGCAGCAGGGACGTTAGGGCAGGTCGCTCATCTTCCAGTCTCTTCAGCTGTCTTTTTCTTTCTTTTTATTTTAGGAACTCACGCTGAAAACTACTAGAAATGAGCTTGGGAAATTACAACTGGGAGGGACCATAGGGATGCCTCTGTCACAGCCCCACTGACTAGAGAAAGAACAGGTGCAGAGAGGAGAAGCGGTCTGCACTTTTTTCATTTCATGATATAGTATATGTAACTTGCCTTGCCAATAACTACGTTTACCTAAGTATTCCACTCACATATCATTTAATTGATCTTTGGATATATTTCAAGATCGTCTCCAATTTTTTACTAATGTAAATTATTCTGTAAAATATCATGTTCATCTCTGATTATTTTTGGAAGATAAAATCCTATTAGTGTAATTTTTTCTGACAATGTATTTACCCAGTTTAATTGGCACAACAAAAAGGACAGTTAAGAGAAAAAAGCAGGCTACAAAACAATACATAGAATATATATCGAAATATTTAAAAAGAAGTTATCTCTTGGGGTAGGCTTACAAGTGAATTTCATTTGTTTTTTCTTGTTTTATATCTATATCTATATACATATATAGATATATATTCTATTGCTCAGTCACCAATTTATTTCCAACTCTTTGTGATCCCATGAACCGCAGCACATCAAGCTTCGCTGTCCTCCATTATCTCCCAAAGTTTGCTCAGGCTCATGTCCATTGAGTTGGTGATGCTATCCAACTATCTCATCCTCTGCTGCCCTCTTCTTTTGCCTTCAGTTTTTCCCAGCATCAGGGTCTTTTCCAATCAGTCTGCTCTTCACATCAGGTGGCAAAAGTACTGGAACTTCAGCTTTAGCATCACTCCTTCCAATGAATATTCAGGTTTGATTTCCTTTAGGACTGACCGGTTTGATCTTGCAGTCCAAGGGACTTTCAAGAGTCTTCACCAGCACCATAGTTTGAAAGCATCAATTATTCAATGCTAATCCATATAAATATAGATATATATACATATAAATATAAAACTTGTATCATAAAAATAAAAAAAATGTTTTTACAAGATTTGGAGCTAGTTGAAATCAGAAATAACATTTAAGATCAGATCTATGTCACTATCAGTTCAGTTCAGTTCAGTCTCTCAGTCATGTGACTCTTTGCAACCCCATGAATCGAAGCACGCCAGGCCTCCCTGTCCATCACCAACTCCCAGAGTTCACTCAAACTCACGTCCATCGAGTTGGTGATGCCATCCAGCCATCTCATCCTCTGTTGCCCCCTTCTCCTCCTGCCCCCAATCCCTCCCAGCATCAGAGTCTTTTCCAATGAGTCAACACTTCGCATGAGGTGGCCAAAATATTGGAGTTTCAGCTTTAGCATCAGTCCTTCCAAAGAAATCCCAGGGCTGATCTCCTTCAGAATGGACTGGTTGGATCTCCTTGCATTCCAAGGGACTCTTGAGAGTCTTCTCCAACACCACAGTTCAAAAGCATCAATTCTTCGGCGCTCAGCTTTCTTCACAGTCCAACTCTCACATCCATACATGACTACTGGAAAAACCATAGCCTTGACTAGATGGACCTTTGTTGGCAAAGTAATGTCTCTGCTTTTCAATATGCTATCTAGGTTGGTCATAACTTTCCTTCCAAGGAATAATTGTCTTTTAATTTCCTGGCTGCAATCACTGTCTGCAGTAATTCTGGAGCCCAAAAAACTAAAGTCTGACACTGTTTCCACTGTTTCCCCATCTATTTCCCATGAAGTGATGGGACCAGATGCCATGATCTTCGTTTTCTGAATGTTGAGCTTTAAGCCAACTTTTTCACTCTCCTCTTTCACTTTCATCAAGAGGCTTTTTAGTTCTTCTTCACTTTCTGCCATAAGAGTGGTGTCATCTGCATATCTGAAGTTATTGATATTTCTCCTGGCAATCTTGATTCCAGCTTGTGCTTCTTCTAATTATGTACGCCAGCGTTTCTCATGATGTACTCTGCATAGAAGTTAAATAAGCAGGGTGACAATATACAGCCTTGATGTACTCCTTCTCCTATTTGGAACCAGTCTGTTGTTCCATGTCCAGTTCTAACTGTTGCTTCCTGACCTGCATATAGGTTTCTCAAGAGGCAGGTCAGGTGGTCTGGTATTCCCATCTCTTTCAGAATTTTCTACAGTTTATTGTGATCCACACAGTCAAAGGCTTTGGCATAGTCAATAAAGCAGAAATAGATGTTTTTCTGGAACTCTCTTGCTTTTTCCATGATCCAGCGGATGTTGGCAATTTGATCTCTGGTTCCTCTGCCTGCTCTAAAACCAGCTTGAACATCTGGAAGTTCACACTTCACATATTGCTGAAGCCTGGCTTGGAGAATTTTGAGCATTACTTTACTAGCGTGTGAGATAAGTGCAATTGTGGATACAGTTAACCTAGGCTAGATTGCCTTCTCTTTAAAAATCAAGTTAAATGTATATGCAATGAAATGCACAGGTTTTCTGGTTTCCATGAATTTTGGTAAATATATGCACTATGTAAGCGTCACTCAAATCAAAATATAGCGCATTGCCCCAGAGAGTTCCCTCAGCCCATTTTTACTCACTTTCCACAGATAGCCAGCATTTCTTAGGGCAAATAATAGATTCACTTTCTTGGTTCTTAAACTTCATGTAAATAGAGTCACACAGTACGTGTGTCTTTTTGTGTCTGGTTTTCCCCCTGAATTCAGTTGTGACTTTTGTTTTTCTACTATGCAATCACTGCCTCTGCTTATGGAATTATTATTACCCCAGTTTTATAGATGAAGGAACTGAGACTCAGAAAGCTGAAGTTTACCATTTGTAAGTGGCGGAGCCAATATCTGCACCCAAGTCTGCTTTATAGAATACAAAACCTACACACTTACCCACAAGGCTGCATGAGAATCTTGCTGTGAGTAGGACCAAGCTTCATCCTTCCAGGTCCCACATGAAGGATGACAAAACATCCTTGGGACGGCTGAGATGGAGAGAAGCCCCTCACTTCCTAGGCCATGGGACTGCAAGCCTTCTCTCAAGGTGCTTGCATAAGGCAGCATGGTTAAACAAAGTCATAAAAACCGAAACAACTCTATCATCATTAGACCATGCATGCTGTGTGCTAAGTCGTTTCAGTCATGTCTGACTCTTCACAACCCCGTGGGCTGTAGCCTATCAGGCTCCTCTGTCCATGGGATTCTCCAGGTAAGAATACTTAAGTGGGTTGCCACGTCCTCCTCCAGGGGATCTTCCCAACCCAGGGATGGAGCCGTGTCTCTCTGTCTCCTGGCTTGGCAATTGAGTTCTTTACTACTAGTGCCAACGGGGAAGCCCTTATTAGACCATAAGCCACTTCTTTTCCCCCTGAAAGCATATTTATGAAAGGTATCTACAGTCTACTTCTCACTACCTCTGGGGCCACCACTGTGCTCCAATCCATCATCTTTCTCCTGTGGATCGTTGCCATAGCCTCCCAACTAGTCTGGATGAGGCCATCCTCTACAGCCTGATGTCAGTACACTACCCACTGGGATGCTGCTATATTAGCCGTATCATAACACCTTCTGTTTAAATCCATTCGGTGGCTTTTTACTTCACTCAGGGTAAAAGCCAAAGTCTTCATGACACCTACAAGGTCCTCCATGACCTGATTCCTGTTATCAAGCTTCCTTTATGGCTTATACTCTGGTTTATTCTGCTTCTTTCTCATTGACCTCTGATTATTTCTTCTATATGATGGACACACTCCTGTTTCAGGCCTTGTGACAGGGGTCCACTCTATGTGAGCTGCTCTCTCTCTCTACACATCTCTACACACACACGCACACACACACACACACACACACAGAGTCATTCAGATAATTCCATGGATTATCCCCTTGCCTCCTTCAAGTTTTTGAATTATTATTATTCTATCGGCTACAACATCCCTGGTTGCCCTATTTTAAATCACAGTGTTTCCTATCATCCCAAATGCCTCATACCCACTTCCTTTGTTATTTTTCAATATGACAGGCCCAATCAAGATTAGGAAGACTGCGATACTTCCTCCCCTCCCCAGCTGATCCCAGCTGCACCAGTCATTCAACATTGCTGTGGCAATTGACAACTGGTATATCTTCACTCACACAGAAGCTTTGAATGACCCAAGCATCTCAGGACTACTGGGACTAGTGTTAGGCTCAGTAGCCAGAGCTCAGAGCCTGGAAAATGCAACCACAGGGGCCAAGTTCAGAGAAGAGTAAAATTGCTTACACTCAAAACCAGCTACTCCTTTCTCAATGATACTAGAAACTTTGTGAGTGCAATTAGTCTCAGTAAAGTCAGTTGGTTTTAATGAACAGAAATAGACTTAAATTAGTATCAGCAAAACCAAGAAATTATTAAATGATGCAAGCAGAAGTCTTTTAAATAGGAGACAAAGAAACATAAATAAGGCCTCAGGAGAATGGGAACCAGGAACTTTCTGGATCTCTCAGGAGGAGGATTTTGTGGGTTTTTTTTTTAAGTTCCCCAACCCCTCTCAGTCTCAGGGGAGCCCATGAAGAATTTGATTGGCCACTATTATGCCAATGAGCTAGATTTTGGGGGTCAGGTGTCTTCATGTCCAATAAGCCAGCAGCATGAGAGTAGGATTAAACATGACAGCAGATGTCCACCACTATGGGAGAATGGGCAATTTTCAGAGCGTGTGGCTATGAGTAAAGACGAAATCTTAAAATGAAGTGAATCAACACTTCCTTTTGAGTTAGTAGTACTACTTCAAGGCCACTTAGGAAAAGATACATTTAGATAAGACTCCCCTGCTTCCTTGATGCCTGCTTCCCTGGTGGCTCAGATGGCAAAGAATCTGCCTACAATGCAGGAGACCCAGGTTCAGCCCCTGGGTTTGGAAGATCCCCTGGAGAAGGGAATGGCAACCCACTCCAGTATTTTTGCCTGGAGAATTCCATGGACAAATGATCCTGGCTGGACTATAGTCCATGGGGTCTCGAAGAGTTGGATATGACTGAGCGACTAACAGTACTACTACGCTGTCCCCTGGGCTTCCCCAGGGGCTCAGTGGTTAAAAGAATCTGCCTGCAATGCAGGAGCTGCAGGAGACACTGGTTCAACCCCTGGGTTGGGAAGATCACTTGGAAGAGGGCATGGAAACCCACCCCAGTATTCTTGCCTTGGAGAATCCAATGGAAAGAGGAGCCTAGTGTGTTACAGTCCATGGGGTCACACAGAATTGGACATGACTGAGTCAACTGAGCATGCATGCACACACATTGTCCCCTAAATGCACAGATTTTGTAGATTTGCTTGCCCAAAGCACTGGTGTAGTGGTCATCTGTTTCTTCTATTTTTTAATCAACATTTATTTCCTCTTGTTCTGGGGACATTCTGAGTTTCCTTTGGAAAACAACTCAGCCTTCTTTCCTAATACTTGAACTGTGCTTCAAGCTGGATTGATCCCACCTCTGGCTCTGGGTCTGGCCAATCAGCTTATCTTACCATACAGGTCATAGTGTTTTGTTCAGGAGTGGGCATGGGCCCCAATTTAATCCAGTGAGAGTCAGGCCCACACAGGATGTCTTCTGAAAGACTGAAAAGGTGAACTTTCTTTACTGTGGGAGCTAGTAGCAGAAAGGACTGTGTAGTCTAAGAAGTGCTGGGAAAATCACATGAGACCTGGAAGCAATGCCAGAATAAGGAAAAGGAGAGCTAAGAGATGGAAAGTGTTCCAGCCCTGATGATAACATGTGAGTCTCAGGACCTAGCACAACCCAAAGCTGGGTTTACCTTCTAAATTTTTCAGTCATGTTAGTTAATACATTGGCTATTGTGCTTAAGATATTTTGAGTTCAGTTTCTCTCACTAGAAATCAAAGGAGTTTCAACCAACAATCTACTTGGTTAGGGTGATGCCATCTTCTGCTCCTTAAAGTGTATTCCATATCCAGTCCCAGATGCAGGATCTACAGACTTTCTGGAGAACATTATTTTTATGTCAAATAACTCCAGTAAGGGCCGTCTTTCACAACTTGAGCTCATGAAAAGTGGTGACATAACAGACAACCAGGGCTTCCCTAGAGGCTCAGACAATAAAGAATCCACCTGCAATGTGGAAGACCTGGGTTTAATCCCTGGGTTGTGAAGATCCCCTGGAGGAGGGCATGGCACCCCACTCCAGTACTCTTGCCTGGAGAATCCCCATGGATAGAGGATCCTGGTGAGTTACAATCCATGAGGTTGCAAAGAATTGGGACACAACTGAGTGACTAAGCACACGTGCACATGCACACGCACACACACACCAATTATTCTTATTTCTTAATCCAACCCTAGCGTCCAGCGACCTGAATACTGTTTCTGCACATTGACTTACCTTGGGCCAATAGCATTACTTTTCATAATAGCAAAGAAATGCAAATCTGGTTACATTAATCTTCTACGACATTTTTTTTTCTCCAAGGGACATAAATGCTTCTAACAAAAGTTAGCATCATTTTCTAGTATAAGAAACATTATTTTGTTAATCAGATTCTTTAAGGCTCAAGAGACATGCTTATGAGGGGATTTATTGAAAGCACCTACAAGACAACTATTTCAGGAGAGTTCTTGATTGACTCTATTTCTCCTGGCTGCATGGAATTCATTCCACTTTCTACTGGCAACAGAACCTGTATTTTCCTTTGGGAAATCATCTTCCCCTAGCTTACAGCTATATGATTCTGGTAGGAGCCCCCTACTTCAACACCAACCATGGCATTTTTCTCTCTGGCCATCATTTGTTCAGGAAGGGTATGCTTCCTGAGCCAGCTGATAAAAACCTTCCCCTTAAGAGAATTTAATCAGCATTTTGCTAACAGGTGGAAAGGCTTCCCAACTTCCTAGCTATGTCAGAAGGGTTTTCACTGCCCTGTATCCAACTTACTTGGCCTTTGTGAATTTCACATTTTATCATACATCACCTAAAATATTTTAGCCCACTTCTAGTACTTATTTGTAATCTAAGTAGAACTCTGTATTTTGAAAGTATCTGAAACAGACAACTCTGAACTAGTTTAGTTTTAAGATGGAACAAATCATCTCATATACTGAGGAATTTGGTTTCAGCTTAGCATAAGCCTGGATTCAAAAGATGTCACACACACAAAAAGATGTCACCAGGACCTGTTTTTTTCTATGATTAAGTCTTGGCTCTACTTTCTCAGTGTTCATGCCATTTTCTGTCCAGTTCGATCATAAGAGGATTGCATTAGCTCCAGTCTCTAATGTACATAACTGAGTCCAGCAAGACTTGTGGCTTCAGAATAGATTGTAGAATTAGTTTTGAATTGCCCTTGTTGTTGTTCAGTTGCTCAGTCATGCTTGACTCTTTGTGACCCCACGGACTTCATCATGCCAGACTTCCATGTCCATCACCATCTCCCAGAGTTTGTTCAAACTTATGTCCATTGAGTCAGTGATGCCATCTAACCATCTTGTCCTCTTTCATCCCATTCTCCTCCTGCCTTCAGTCTTTCCCAGCATCAGGGTCTTTTCCAGTCAGTTGGCTGTTCTCATCAGGTGGCCAAAGTATTGGAGTGTCAGCTTCAGCATCAGTGCTTCCAGTGAATATTCAGGGTTGATTTCCTTTAGGATTGACTAAGGAACTCCTTCGGAGAAGGCAATGGCACCCCGCTCCAGTACTCTTGCCTGGAAAATCTCATGGATGGAGGAGCCTGGTAGGCTGCAGTCCATGGGGTCGCTAGAAGTCGGACACGACTGAGCAACTTCACTTTCACTTTTCACTTTCATGCATTGGAGAAGGAAATGGCAACCCGCTCCAGTGTTCTTGCCTGGATAATCCCAGGGACGGGGGAGCCTGGTGGGCTGCCGTCTATGGGGTCGCACAGAGTCGGACACGACTGAAGCGACTTAGCAGCAGTAGCAGCAAGGAACTCCTTGCAGTCCAAGGGACTCTCAAGAGTCTTCTCCAATACCACAGTTCAAAAGCATCAATTCTTCGGTGCTCAGCCATTTTATGGTCCAATTCTCACATCCATGCATGACTATTGAATTGTCCTAGTTAGGCTTTATTACCTTGCTTGAAGCATGTCCCAACCTCTACCTGAAAGCTGTGATTAGAATAGAGAATGCATTGATAGGCTTAGGCTTGGATCACATGCTTAGGTTTGGAACCATCTTTACCCAAAACACATGGTTTGAGAGTGAGACAGTGGTTGTTTTTCCAAAAGCAAAATTCAGGTACATTCTGGGTTTCAAAACAGCTAATCTTCCCTAATTTCCCTAATTTCCCTTCTTTGGCACTTGCTCTTGATTATTGTCTCAGTGAAACATTGTCTTCTCTGTTGTGTCAATTTATCTAAAATTTGCTTCTGCTTTTTGAAAGTTTTTGTAATGCAGAGTCTGCAAAGATTCTGGGTTTTAGAGGATCAAGGTTTGGGGACTCAAGAAGCCAGTCATGAGAAATACCAGGAGATCTTAAATCTTCTGGGGAGTCAGAGGAGAATCTGAAGTGATTTAGAAGGCTCGGTTAAACTGATGCTAAGGCTTAGTCCTCAGTAGCACAGGATTGGCTAAGTGTGGGAACTCCATTGTAATCATTAAGTATGCTCCCAACTTTGGCTCTTTCCAGGTTTCCTGTGGCTCCAGTACTGTGTTCCTCAGTACTTGTGGATGTTACAAGGATGGGATCAAGAGTCTCTAATCATGCATGCTCATTTACCCAGTTTTGGAAACCTATTCTCTTTGATCATGGAGGAGTAGAGGACAGGATCCTTAGGTTTACTCATGCAAATTTCATAATGATTTTTCTGATGCTTCTCTTGCAGCAAGCTTGCTTTAGATGATCAGCACCATGGACAGCAGCTACGGGTGCAGTTGTGGGTTCTCCCTGTATGCAGGAGGTCTCTCATGATATGTTCCTCTCCCCCAAAATGCCACTTGCAGCTTTGAGATGGAAACTGCAAGAAGGATGAAATAGTGAAAGTGACCTCCTCCAGCCAGCACATGACTGATAAGAGATGTCACAGTCAGATTACCTTTAGAACTAAAAACATAGAGTTTTTCTTGATATTTGTGTTTGAAGCTACAAAGTCATCACAAACACTGAATTAGCAAATACTGAGCCATTACATTACTCTTAGGAGAAACTGAGAGCTAAGTTTCTGGGAGCCTCTGGTCACAGTGTATTCATCAACTGATCAAATACATTTAAAAAATGTGTGTTTCTGTTTTAAAATATCTTATTTAATATATATTGTTGGGGTTTCCCTGGTGGTCCAGTGGCTGAGAATCTGCTTTCCAAGACAGTGTACATGGATTCTCTTCCTGGTTGGGGAACTAAGATCCAACATTCAGTGGGGCAAGTAAGTCCGCACGCCGCAGCTAGAGAGTCTGCATGCCAAAACTACTGAGCCTGTGCACTCTGGAGCCCACACATTGTGATGAAGAGCCTGTGTGCAGCAACTAAGATCTGACACAGCCCAAATAAATAAATAAATATATAAAATATTATATATATATATATATATATATATAGTTAGTTCATCAGCATTGATGAACATTGTTCACCTATGGCATATGCTTCATGAATGAACAAAGCTTATCTAACACACATATTTTCTTTGAAAGGCACATCACAGCCTTCTTGTGGGTAGAACAGTGGACAGCACATCAGCACTACACTTGGAAGCCATTTTAAACAACAAGGTCACCAACAAAAAGCACAAAAGTGGGAAAAACTGGGACTAAATAAGCTCCAAAAACAGTAGCTATTTACAGCATGGCGCTCAAAAGCAGAGAAGATGGACATCCCAGCTCAAGAAGAGAGAAAATCCCCCCTCCTCTTTCTCGTCCTTCTGTTTGGGTCCTCAGCAGATTAAATGATGCCTGCCTACCCTGGTGAGGATGGTCTTTACTCAGGCTACTGCTTCAAATGCTAATGTCTCAGAAAGCTTCACAGAAGCACTCAGAAATCATGTTTCATCAGGTTTGTGGGCATCCCTTTGCCCAGTCAAGTTGATACATAAAATTAACCATCTCAGGATACAAAAGGTACTCAAAAGTTATAGACACCAAATCCCATATGGCTCTCTGTGATTTAGTTTGCTCTTCCTTTTCTGTTTCTTAGGGTGGAAAGTTAGATTACTGATTTGATGTGTGTGTGGGTGTGCGCGTGTGTGTGTGCATGCGTGCTCAATCATGCCTGACTCTATGTGACCCCATGGACTGTTAACCACCAGGCTCCTCTGTCCATGGAATTTTCCAGGCAAGAATGCTGGAGCGGGTTGACATTTCCTCCTCCAGGGGATCTTCCTGACCAGGGATTGAGCCCACCTCTCTTGTGTCTCCTTCTTCGGCAGGCAGATTCTTCACCACTGAACCATCTGGGATGCCCTTGAATTGATATCTTTCTTCTTCTATTTTAAAATATAGGTGTTTAAGGCTATAGATTTTCCTCTAAGAACTACTTGAGCTGCATCCCATAATTTTTGATATGTTGTGTCTTCATTTTCACTCATCTCAAAGTACTTTCTAATTTTCCTTGTGGTTTCTTCTTGATCATTAGTTATTTAGAAGTGTCTTGTTGGGACTTCCCTAATGGTACAGTGGCTAACACTCTGTGCTTCCAATGCAGGGGGCCTGGTTTCAATTTCTAGTCAGGGAACTAGATACCACAGGCTTCAACTAAGAGTTCACATGCCCCAACTAAAGATCCCACATACTGCAACTAAGACCCAGCACAGCCAAATAAAAGAAAAAAAATTTAAGTGTCTTGTTTGATTTCCACATTTCATTTCCCACAATTCATGTGTGAATTTCCCACATTTATTTCTGTCACTGATTTCTAATTTCACTCAACTGTGGTCGGAGAACATACGATATGTGATTTCAATCCTTTTAAACATATTGAGGTCAGCTTTATAACCTCCCATATGGTCTATCCTGGATCCCTACATGAGCGAGTGCCACTAAACCCGTTACCATACTAACCTCATATCCTACTACTTTCCTGTCATTCCCTCACTTCCAAACTGCCCTCATTGTCACTATTTCTCAAACAACCCAGACACATGTATATCTCAAAGCCTTTGCATTTGTGCTCCCCTCTGCCTGAAATGCCCGTCTTCCTAATTTTTCCCAGCTCATTGTTTCACCGCCTTGAGCTTTGCTCAAAATTCACCCTTCCAGCAAGTCTTGCATGACCACTCTATTTAAATCAGGTTTGTTCCTCCTAACTGAATTCTAGATATCTACTAGAAGCTTTCAGATTTTTTTTTCTAACTGTATATTTTATTGGCTTTTGAAGACAAATCGTCAACCTGTATTGTAATCAGTTAACCTATTTTACACTCATTTCAGAATTGCTAGTGCTTATTACAAAACTCTCGGCCATGAGGTTAATAATGGCCCCCTGGAGCTGCATAGGGCACAACTGATTAAGACTTCACTCAGCTTTGAGTATTGGAAGAACTGATTAACAGTGGCTTAAACAACTGAGTCTAGAAAATCCAACCAAAGCAGTGCTCAGATGGAAACGTATAACTTTAACACATGTATTTTAAAAGAATACTTCTTGGCAAAGTTGCAGAGAAACTGGATCTCTCATACATTGCTGGTGGCAATGTAAACTGGTACTCTGGAAAACAGTTTGGCAGTTCCTTATAAAACCAAATGTGCACTTACCATAAAGCTTAGCAATCACATCCTTGGGCATTTTCCCCAGAGAAATGAAAGCTTATGTCCAGACAAATATCTTAATGGAAATATTCATTACAGCTCTATTTGTAAGAGTCAAAAACTGGGACTAACTCAAAAGTTCTTCAGTAAGTGAATGGTTAAACAAAGTGATACATCCATACAGTGGAGTACCACTCAGTAATAAAAGAATGAATGTTGACAAACGTAACAACATGGGTGGATCTCAAGGGCATTACGTTTAATGCACAAATCTAATTTCAAAAGATCATACGTTAGAGGATCCCATTTATATAGCATTCTCAATTGACAAAACTATGGAAATGGAGGACAGACTGATGGTTGCTAAGAAGCAGGGATGGGGGTAAGAGAGGGTGAGTAGGAGTATAGCTGGGCAGCAGGAGCGAGTTGCTCTGTGGTGGTAGACCAGTTCTGTATCACAGCATAGTCACTTAGTCTATCCATGGGACTGAACTGCACAGAGTTCCCTCCTCTCACATATACAAATGAGCACATTTGAAGCGCACTGAAAACCAAATGGGGTTTGTGGTCATTCAACGATGTTGTACTAATATCAGTTTCCCGGTTTTGATATTGCACTTTAGTTTTATAAGACATCATCATAGGTAGGAGCTGACCAAAGGGATCAAGGAACTCTATGTACTAGTTTTAAAACTCCTTGTAAGTCTTGTACTATTATTTCTTTTGGAAAATATAAATATATTTACTTATTTGGCTGTGTCGGGTCTTACTGTGGCACGTGGAATTGTCGATTTTCATGTCAGCATGTGAGATCTTTAGTTTCAACATGGGGATCTAGTTCCCTGACCAGGGATCAAACCCCGCTGCCTTCACTGGGGGCACAGAGTCTTAGCCACCGGATCACCAGGGAAGCCCCTTGTACTATTATTTCAAAGTAAAAAGTTAAAAAAAATTTTAAAGACTATCTGAAAATCAACACTCTATGCTACCATCTCAAGAAGCTAGAAGAAGAACAGCAAAGTAAAACCCAAAGGAAGTAGAAGGAAGGAATGATAAAGAACAGGTAACAAGTAATACAAACAAGCTAATTATAGAAAGTTACGTAATTACTCTGGTGGTGTAAAGCCTCATTCTTCAAGGTGATTTTGGTAGTTCTAGGTCTTTTGCATGTTCTTATAAAATTCAGAGTTAGCTTGTCAAATTCTGTGAAGAAATCTTGCTGTGATTTTGATAGGGAATGTGTTGAATCTATAGACCAATTTTAAGAGAATTACAATGTTGAGAAATTGACATTACAATTGACATTGTAATGACAATGTCATTACAATTTTGTCAATTTACAATTGACAAAATTGACATTACAATATTGAGTCTAACTGTGAGTTTGGTATATCCTTTCCTTTATTTGGATTTTCTTAATCTCTTTCAACTGTATTTTGTAGTTTTTAGTGTAGAGGTCTTACGTTTCTTGTCTGATTTATTCCCAGATATTTGATAGGTTTTGTCATAAGTGATTTTATTTTAAATTTCATTTTCTGCTTGTGTTACCAGCACCTAGGAGTTAATGCAGCTTCTCAAGGGTGTCAAGGTCCAGCCTTCTGTTTTCTTTGACTCCATCATCTTTAGGATCTCAGGGTTGAAAAATGACCTCTTCATCTCTTGGTCTGGAATAGACTTTCCTGGGCGGAAGAAGTATCTGACAATGTGGAACGGAGAGCACCTAGACTGGAAGAGAAAACTTTTCCAAGAAATCTCTACAGAGGTGTTAGGCATGAGGACGCTGTCTGGCTACTTTCTGGAGGTGAAAATGGTATTTTTAAACCAGGTTCATTGCTACCCCCAACAAAAATCAGATTCTATTGTTATACCATGAAGGGAGGGCTTCCCTGGTTATTCAGTGGTTAAAAAACAACAACAAAAAAATCTGCCTGCTGGTGTGGTAGACATGGATTCCATCCCTGATCCAGGAAGATCCCACTTGCCGTGGAGCAACTAAGCCCACGCGCCATAACTGCTGAGCCTGTGGCCTGGAGCCCGTGAGCTGCAGCTACCGAAGGCCCGCACCCTGGAGCCTGCGCTCTGCAACAGGGGAAGCCACCACAGCGAGAAGCCTGTGCACCACAGCCAGAGAGCAGCCGCTGCTCAGGGCAACTAGAGAAAGCCCACGCGCAGCAACGGCCAAATAGTAAGTCAATAAAGCATTTAAAGGGGAAAAACTCAGAAGGGGAGAATAGATATTAGGTAGTCAACTGGCACTGACAACCATATATTTAGCATCTTCTTGCTAAATCACTGGGTATTCTTACCAGCCTCTCCATATGGCTAAGGGACAGTCCTTTTTTTGTTGTTTTTTAAATTTTTATTGGCGTATAGTTGCTTTACAGTGTGTGTGAGTTTCTGCCGAACAGTGAAGGGTGTCAGTTATCCATATACATATATTCTCACTGTTTTAGATTTCCTTCTAAGGGACAATTAGGGACAGTTGAACTCAGTGTTTTGTGTTATTTGACTTATGTAAATATTAGTCCATGCTGACCTGTAATTTTACTCCTTCTGAACTAGCCCCCCAAACCCCAAACTCCTTAAAGGATATCAGCAAAGCATTTTTAAAGAACAGGCGAGGGAGGGACGTCCCAGAGTCTACGATCAGCTCATGCACAATTCTCTGATTGGGTGATGGTGGGATGATGTTACTGGGTGATGTCACAGGGGTGAACATTATCAGCCCTTGGGCTTCAGGAGGCTACATGCTCATGGTCATCAAGAAGTTAACATCTTCCATTTGGTGGGAGTTTCCACCTCTGTAAAACAGCTCAGGAAATTGGCATCCGATATTAATACTATTATCTAGCTACTTCAGAAAGGAGCTAAAGCAGAGAATATGGGGGAAGGGTTTGTCTCAAGAAGGCCCCACAGAGTCTTGTTTGGTAACAATTCAACTTCCTAGGAGATTTCTGCAACTTTATCTTCCAACACTTATGTTCAGTTTTAAAATTATTCCATTAAAACTTTAATTCCCCAAAGTAATTTATATTCTAATTTTTAAAAAATCGTGTTATTGTTTCATAGATACAATATCTTTTCTTATCTCTTTGAGTATGTTAAGTGCAATTTAAACATTTTCTTCTTTAGCTCTCTGCTTTGTCTCAATTTCCTCCAAAGGAAGGAAAATATCCTACTTACATGTCTGATGATCCTGAATTATTTATCTGTTTAAAAAATGTTTTCAAAGTTAATTAATTTTTAAATTTTTGGCTGTGCTGGATCTTCACTGCTGTGTGCACAGGCTTTCTCTAACTTTGGCGAGTGGGGCTACTGTTGGTTGCACTGCCCAGGCTTCTTCACTGCGGCGGCTTTTCTTGTTGCAGAGCTCTAGGCACACAGGCTGTAGTTGCAACTCAGGCTCAGGAGTTGCGGTGCATGGACTCAGTTCCTCTGTGGCATGTGGAATCCTCCTGGACCAGGGATAACCTGCGTCCCTTGCACTGGCAGGCAGACTCTTATTCACTGTACCGCCAGGGAAGTCCCTGAGCTATTTACCTTTAACAGTAAGGTATTAAAAAGTTGTGAATGTGAGATGTGTCTTTTCAACTCAGAGGGCTTCCATGTTGGGTAGGAATCTACCAGCCCTTTGTGTCAGACTCCCAAAGGTCACTGCATGCAGAGCTTATTCAGAGCCCTTCTTCTCTAGAAAAGCATGCTAATTTCCTGCCGATGGTCTTCTGTACCAGTCTGGGTCCAAAAGTGGGTCAGGTTAGGGATGGTTTCACAGTTTTTAGGTGGCTGTCTCTTATGTGGTTCCCTACTTCTCAGAAGAGTTCCTCTTGCCCCCCCTGTACTGGGCCTTGTTTCTCTGAATTTGGAATCTCTCTTGTATAATGTCTTTGTTAAATATACTTCACGCTGGAAGCTGGAGCTAGAAGCGTCTTTGCTTTGACTGTGCGTGATAAGTGAGGGTACCTAAGGATCTAAATACACAGTCTTCATCTAGGCTCTCTATTTTAAGCCCCATGTGACAGTCACTCAGCCGTGTCCAACTCTTTGTGATCCCATGGAATAGATCGTGGCATCTTCCAGACCAGAATAATGGAGTAGGTCAACGTTCCCTTCTCCAGAGGATCTTCCCAACAGAGGGACTGAACCCAGGTCTCCCACATTGCAGGCAGATTCTTTACCACTTGAGCTACCAGGGAAGTCCTTAAGCCCCATGCTTTACCCCATCTTTTGCTAATGTCTGATGCCCCTCATTCCTAATTCTGTTAGTTTGCTAGGGTTGGCATAACAAATGACCCTAGACTGGAGGGCTTGAACAACAGACATTTATTTTCTCACATTTCTGAAGGCTGGAAGTCCAGGATCAAGGTGTTGGCAGGGTTGGTGTCTTCTGAGGTCTCTCTCTTTGGCTTGTAGGTGGCTGTCTTCTCCCTGCGCCTTCACGTGATCTTCCCTTTCTGTGTCTGTGTCCTAATCTCTTCTTACAAGGATATCAGCTGTATTGGACCATGGCTTACCCTAAAGACCTCATTCTAACTTAATTACCTCTTTAAAGAGCCTATCTCTAAGTATGGTCACATTCTGAAGTCCTGGGGTTAGGACTTAGGAAGTGAGGGGAGGGGCAATTCAACCCACAACACTGAGCTTGTAGAACTGTAGACTCTCTAAGATTCTACAATTTCGCTTGCTTATTGTTTTCTTCCTCTCTTTAACGCGTGTGTGCTCAGTTGTATCTGACTCTTTGCGACCCCATGGACTGAAATCCGCCAGGCTCTTCTGTTCATGGGATTTTCCAGGCAAGAATACTGCAATGGGTTGCCATTTCCTCCTCCAGGGGATCTTCCTAACCCAGGGATTGAACCCAGGTCTCCTACATCTGCAGGCGGATTCTTTACCACCTGAGGTACCAGGGAAGCCCAGAGGTGTGTGTGCGTGAAGTTGCTTCAGTTGTGCCTGACTCTTTGTGACCCTATAGACTACAGCCCACTAAGTTCCTCTGTTCGTGGGATTCTCCAGGCAAGAACACTGGAGTGGGTTGTCATGTCCTTCTCCAGGGGATCTTCTGGAGCCGGGGATTGAATCTGTATCTCTCCTGTCTCTCCCATCTCCTGCACTGGCAGGCGGGTTCTTTACCAAAATGGCACCCCACTCCAGTATTCTTGCCTGGAAAATCCCATGGATGGAGGAACCTGGTAGGTAGCTTTACCTGATTTACAGCTATTGAAACATCCTCACATCTCTCTGCTGGGTTATCTGTTAGTAAGTTGACAGCATCACCTCTCTTTTATGGTTTCCTCTGCACCGCAGGGAAGAAACCTAGAATTACATTTCCAAGAATCTCTTTTATAATGTTTGCTCACGAGAGGTACCAACAAAGAACTCAGAAGATAAAAGAGAAATTGCCATTCTCTGTCAACATTTATGGGCAGACGGGTGAGCAGACGGTAAACATAAAGTTCTCAGTATCTTCCTGGTAGGGACAATAAATCACTCCTCTTAATATTATGGGTAGCTGAGCAGACCGCAGGTCCTCCCAGAGCTACTGAGCAGGGGTGGGAAGAGGGTGAAGTGGGCAAGGCAGGATTGTGTAAATGCAGGACCAGATGTTTTCTCTTTTTTTTTTTTTTTCATTTTCAGATGTTTTCTGTTAAAATGTTTTTAATGAAAAAAAATTAAATTAAAAAAATTCTCTTGTAAAATTTTGACATTTTATTCATCATAGATTTTTTTTCTTGCATTGTTTGGCTTTTAAAAAAATGGTAATAAAACATTCTTCATTTTGCTAAATGAGTTGTGACGGTTAATTTTAAGTGTCAAGTTGACTGGGCTAAGAGCTGCCCAGGCAGCTGGTAAAACATGATTTCTGGGTGTGCCCGTGAGGATTAGCATTTGAATCAGTAGACTGAGTAAAGACCCACCTTACCAGGGCAGTTGGGCATCACCCGCTCCATCAAGGACCTGATTGGAACAAAAAGGTGGAGGAAGGGTAACCTGGATATTTTTTGCTTGAGTCAGGCTATTCAACGTCTCCTGCCCTTGGACATCAGCACCCTGGTTCTTGGGCCTTCAGATTTAGACTGGGAGTTGAACCATTGGTCCAAGATTCTCCAGCATTTGGACTCAGACGGAATCATGCGACCAACTTTCCTGGTTCTCTGGCTCAGCAGATTGCAGGACTTTTCAGCCTCCACAACCATGTGAGGCAAATCCTACAATAAATCTTATAAATCTCATATCTATTCTGTTGGTTCTGTTTCTCTGGCGACCCCCTAATACATGAATGTTTTGGTACCTTCTTAAAGTTGGTGTCCAAGGTGACTGTCTCGCTAGTTTCACCCTATGCCCGACCCTGCCCTTGGGATGCACAGAGCTGTCAGATTGTTCCAGAGATTCACTCACTGTTGTGCCAAGGGGTGAGATTAATGACAATGGCTTGCCTGTGCTGTGTCCCCCAGCCTTGCATTAGTGGGGTAACCTCTACATTTCCACTTCCCAATCAAAACACTCAGAGTGGCTTCTGTTCTTCTGATGGAACTTTGATTTACACAGTCTATCACTGACTGTATGCTCTTGTTTTTTTCCTAGTTAGAGTATAATTGCATTACAGTGTTGTGTAAGTTTCTGCTGTACAACAGAGTGAATAAGCTATATGTTTACATATCTTAACATATCTTAACCCCTCTTTTGTAGGTTTATATCTTCTTTATTTTTTTATTCCCTCTCTCTCCCCTCACCTCCCTCCACACACACATACAGACACACATACACATACCCTACTTATTGGTTATGATTCTCTAGTATCTTGACTAATACAAAGCATTACTTGATAACAACATGACTTATCTCTGAGTGGTGTTAACCTTCATCACTTGGTTTAGGAAGTGTCTGCCGGGTCTCCCCATCACAAATTTACTATTTCCCCCTTCCCCCATTTTGTTCTTTGGAAGCAAGTCATTAAGTCTCGCCCACACTCAAGGAGTAAACGTGCTTAAAAAGAAAACCTTATATCATTGCAGCAAGTAGAAAATTAGTGTTGCCACAAGCAGAAAGTGAATGTAAAAACAAATGGAGGAAAACAAAATGATGCAATTGAAATCTATCCAGACAGGTGTTCAGTTATCCAATCATAACAAATCACCCCACAACTTAATGGATTAAAACCACACAACAATCTATTTTGCTTGCGAATCTGTAGTTTGGTCAGGGCTTGGCAGGTAAGACTTGTCTTTGATACATGTGCCTCATTGGGTGGAAGGACAGAAGGGTGGGGGATCCTTTTCTGAGTGCTCACTTACGTGGCTGGCAAATTGGTGCTGGTTACCAGCTGGAGTTCAGCAAGGCCCAGGGCTCAGGGTCTCTGGCGTGATCACTTTCCATGTGAGCCTGCCAGCGTGGCTTGGGCTTCCTCGCAGCATGGTGGCTGGGTTCCCAGGGTGAGCATTCTGAGAGAGGGAGAGAGAGAGAGAGAGAGAGAGAGAGAGAGAGAGAGAGACAAGAGGAAGGTATATAGCTTTTATGATATGGCCTCAGAGTCACATTCTTTCACTTCTGCTGAACTCTCTCAGTCAAGGCTGTCACAAAAGTCACCAAGTTTCAAAAGGGAGGGCATGTAGATTCTACCCTTGATGGGGAATAGCAAGGTTCTCAAAGAGCATGTGGAATAAGAACCACAAACTACCCGAACTGTGCTGCCTGCTGAAGGCTCTGAACTTGTTTTAAAAGGCAGAGAAAGAAAGAGATTAGCAAATGGTGGAGGGGTTTACAAAATGTACTGGTACCACAGAGAGACTTTTCCTTTCAAAAGGAAATGAATGACAGGAACATACTTTGCTTTTCATGTATTTCTGAGTTGGTAGAGCTACCTTGAACTTGCATTTCCTTGACACATGAAGAGTGTTCAATCTTTCATGAAGATTTTTCATGACCATGACGTTTTTTAATTAATAAAGATGTGCTTGAGCCTAGTTACAATGATTTAAAATTCCCTGTCGAAAACCGTAATTATGTTTGTTGTTGTTCACTATCTCCTGGAGTTTGCTCAAACTCATGTCCATTGAGTCGATGATACCATGCAATCATCTCATCCTCTGTCACCCCCTTCTCCTCCTGCCCTCAATCTTTCCCAGCATCATGGTCTTTTCTAATGAGTTGACTCTTCACCTAGGTGACCAAAGCTGGAGCTTCAGCTTCAGCATCAGTGCTTGCAATGAATATTCAGGGTTGATTTCCTTTAGGATTGACTGGTTTGATCTCCTTGGAGTCCAAGGGACTCTCTAGTATCTTCTGCAGCACCACAATTCAAAAGCATTAATTCTTTGGTGCTCAGCCTTCTTCATGGTCCAGTTCTCACATCTATATGTGACTACTGGAAAAATCATCACTTTGACTCTATAGACCTTTGTTGACAAAATGATGTCTCTGCTCTTTCATACACTGTCTAGGTTTGTCACAGTTTTCCTTTCAAGGAGCAAGCATCTTTTGATTTCATGGCTGTAGTCACCATCTGCAGTGATTTTGGAGCCCAAGAAAATAAAATCTGCCGCTGTTTCCATTTTTTCCCCCCATTTATTTGCCATGAAGTGATGGGACTGGATGCCATGATATTAATTTTTTGAATGTTGACTTTTAAGCTAGCTTTTAAACACTCTTCTTTCACTTTCATCAAGAGGCTCTTTTGTTCTTCCTTACTTTCTGCCATTAGGGTGATATCATCTGTATATCTGAGGTTGTTGATATTTCTCCTGGCAATCTTGATTCCAGCTTGTGTTTCATTCAGCCTGGCATTTCACATGGTGTACTCTGCATATAAGTTAAATAAACAGAGTGATGACATACAGTCTTGATGCACTCCTTTCCTAATTTTGAAGCAGTCCATTGTTCCATGTCCGGTTCTAACTGTTGCTTCTTGATCTGCATGCACGTTTATCAGGATGCAGGTAAAGTGGTCTGATATTCCCATCTCTTCAAGATTTTCCCACAGTTTGTTGTGATCCACACAGTCAAAGACTTTAGCATAGTCAATGAAGCAGAAGTAGATGTTTTCCTGGAATTCCCTTGCTTTTTCTGTGATCCAGCTGCTGCTGCCACTAAGTCACTTCAGTCGTGTCTGACTCTGTGTGACCCCATAGATGGCAGCCCACCAGGCTCTGTTGTCCCTGGGATTCTCCAGGCAAGAACACTGGAGTGGGTTGCCATTTCCTTCTCCAATGCATGAAAGTGAAAAGTGAAAGTGAAGTCGCTCAGTCGTGTCCGACTCTTAGCGACCCCATGGACTGTAGCCTACCAGGCTCCTCTGTCCATGGGATTTTTCCAGGCAAGAGTACTGGAGTGGGTTGCCATTGCCTTCTCTGATGATCCAGCAGATGTTGGCAATTTGATCTCTGGTTCCTCTGCCTTTTCTAAATCCAACTTGTATGTTTGAAAGTTCTCAGTTCATGCACTGTTGAAGTCTAGCTTGAAGGATTTTTGAGCATTACCTAGCTAGCATGTCAAATGAACACAATTGTATGGTAATTTGAATATTCTTTGGCATTGCCCTTCTTGAGATTGAAATGAGAACTGAACTTTTCCAGTCTTGTGGCCATTGCTGAATTTTCCAGATTTGCTAACATACTGAGTGCAGCACTTTAAGAGCATCATCTTTTAGGATTTTAAATAGCTCAGCTGGAATTCCATCATTTCCACTAGCTTTGTTAATAGCAATGCATCAATCTAATACTTCACTCTGTATGACAATCTTTACATCTATCTGTGCCTCTGCAAATGGCATTATTTCATTCCTTTGTATGGCTGAGTAATATCCCATTATATATATACACCACATATCACATATATACCACAGCTTCTTTATCCATTTCTCTGCCAATAGACTTTTAGGTTACTTCTATGTCCTGGCTATTGTAAATACTGCTGCAATGAACAATCAGGATGAGTGCATCCTTCAAATTATGGTTTTCTCCAGATCTATGTCTAGGAATGGAATTGCCGGGTCATATGGTAGCTCTATTTTTAGTTTTTTAACTAAAAAAAGCACAGCTGGAGGGACTGGCACACAGAAAGAGCCAAAGGATCCCATGCATCTGGGTGGGGCACTAATAGTGCCTGCCACAACCCTGGAGCTTAGTGAATGTCTGGGCAAAGAAGGACCGGGGCAGTAGATAAGAGAGTCACCACCAGTGATAAGAGAGTCACCAAAAAAAAAAAAAAAAAAGAGACTCTTAAGATAATCCTTGTAAGACTATGCTAGGAAATTGGAAAACACATGTGATTTTCTAGCAAAATAAAATGACTAAAATTAATTATTCAAGAGAAGAAAATTTAGACAGACCAATATTTTTGTTGAAGTATAGTTGATTTACAATGCTGTGTTACTTACTGCTATACAGCAAAGTCATTCAGTTATATGGATATATACATTCTTTTCAAAATATTCTTTTTCAAATGGTTTATTACAGATATTGAATACAGTTCTGTGTGCTTTACAGTAAGATCTTGTTGTCTATCCATTCTATATATAAAAGCTTACATCTGCTACTTCCAATATCTCACTCTATCCTTCCCCAACCCCCTCACCCTTAGCAACCATCAGTCTGTAACTCAATGTCTGTGATTCTGTTTCTGTTTAATAGATAGGTTTATTTGTATCATATTTTAGATCCCACTTATAACTGATACTTTGCCGACTAAGGTCCGTCTATGTCAAGGCCATGGTTTTTCCTGTGGTCATGTATGGATGAGAGAGTTGGACTGTGAAGAAGGCTGAGCGCCAAAGAATTGATGCTTTAGAACTGTGGTGTTGGAGAAGACTCTTGAGAGTCCCTTGGACTGCAAGGAGATCCAACCAGTCCATTCTGAAGGAGGTCAACCCTGGGATTTCTTTGGAGGGAATTATGCTGAAGCTGAAACTCCAGTACTTTGGCCACCTCATGCGAAGAGTTGACTCATTGGAAAAAACTTTGATGCTGGGAGGGATTGGGGGCAGGAGGAGAAGGGGATGACAGAGGATGAGATGGCTGGATGGCATCACTGACTCGATGGACGTGAGTCTGAGTGAACTCCGGGACTTGGTGATGGACAGGGAGGCCTGGCGTGCTGCGATTCATGGGGTCGCAAAGAGTCAGATACAACTGAGTGACTGAACTATGAACTGACTATAACTGATATCATATCATATTTGTCTTTCTCTTTCTGACTTACTTCCCTTAGTATGAGATCTGGCTGCCTCCATGTTGCTGCAAATGGCATTATTTTGTTCTTTTTTATGGGTGAGCATATATGCACCACATCTTCTTTATCCATTCATCCATACAGACCAATATTAATGGATGGAAACTAAAAACTATTTCAAAGAACTCTCCACCCTACTAGTTCCAGAGAGTAAATGAGAGAATTCTTAAAATCTTTGAAAACAAACACATCATTTAAATTGTTTCAGAGCCTAAGGAAAGTAAAGATGTTTCATGGTTGTATTTTTTTTTTTTAAAGCTGGTAAAGGTGTAACCTGACTAGGATAGTCGGCACACACACATACACAGACTGCAGGCTGGCTTTCTTACAAAAATCGATTTAAAATTCTATGTAAAATAGTAGCAAGTAGATAAAGCAAGATATTTAATGCTGTCGGCAAGACATACCATGAGTAGGTTACAATGGTCATCTGTCACTTTTGCTGCCTAGCTTTGAGTAGTCCTCCTTTTGGAGGAAATCTCAAGATGAACAGAAGGCAGCTGTTTATCCCACTATGGAAGCTGTAGGAAGATATGGTCCTCTTCCTAATTTCCACGAGCTAGTAATCAGACCTAGAATTTAACCCAACCAAATGGATGCTTTCACTTCAGGCTTAGAATTTTCAAGTTATGATAGCAAAAGTTCAAGACAATCAGAAATTATTCAGGATTATTTTTATCTGGTATAGCAGAACCAGGGCTTCCCAGGTGGCTCAGAGGGTAAAGAATCCACCTGCCAATTCAGGAGATGCAAGAGACGCAGTTTCGATCCCTGGGTTGGGAAGATCCCCTGGAGGAGGGCATGGCAACCCACTCCAGTATTCTTGCCTGGGAAATCCCATGGACAGAGGAGTCTGGCAGGCTACAGTCCATGGAGTCACGGTGTCTGACACAATTGAGAACACATACACATAGCAGAACCCAGGGTCCGGAAGTGGAGCTGCCACTGTCCAATGGTGGTGCAAGCTTTGGTGGCAGCAGTGTGTTCAGCTTCTCCAGTGGTGCCAACAACGATATGCAAGATGTTTAAGGCAACATTTTCTGGTGCAGGGTCCTACGCACTGTTTTCTTGGTTTCCCAGGTTGGATTCTGAAACTCTTCCAATAGCTATGTGTGCAGCTTGATATCCATCCGTCCAACAAACTCCCTTTCTTTTTGAGTGAGTGAAAGTCGTTCAGTTGTGTCCAACTCTTTGTGACCCCATGGACCACAGAGTCCAAGGAATTCTCCAGGCCAGAATACTCGAGTAGTTAGCCTTTCCCTTCTCCAGGGGATCTTCCCAACCCAGAGATCGAACCCAGGTCTCCCACATTGCAGACAGATTCTTTACCAGCTGAGCCACCAGGAAAGCCCAAGAATACTGGAGTGGATAGCCTATCCCTTCTCCAGCAGATCTTCCTGACCCAGGAATTGAACTGGGGTCTCCTGCATTGCAGGCAGATTCTTTACCAACTGAGCTACCAGGTAAGCCCCTCTTTTTCAAGTTAGCTGAAAGTAGTTTGTATTGTTTGCTACCAAGAACTTTTGATGGGTACACAGGTCAAAGGAAAAAACAGCATATGCTCATTTCTGTTGATGCCCAGAGGCATTTGATAAGCTTCAAGACCCATTTCTGATAATAACTTTTTCTGAAGTAGAAATAAATGGATACCACTTTAATGCAATAAATAATATATATCTCAAACCAAAAGCAAGCATCATGCTTAATGGTAAAGCATAATGTCAGGAACAATGCAGGCTTTCCCACTCTCATTGCTATTACTTAACAGAGTTCTAGAAGGGCAATTAGACAAGAGAAAGGAAAAGATGAGGTACAAATATTTTAAAGGAAGTGGCCAGGTTATTATTTCATGCACTGATATGAATTCCTGAAAAGCCCAGGAGAATCAGTTAAAAATTATCAGAAACAACTAAAGTACATCAAGGTGGATGGTTACAAAAATAATTTTTCCCTAGAGATAAAAAGCAGAAAATATAATGGCACAAAAATATCCTATTCATAATAGCAACAAACAGGAACAAACTTCTTAATGTTATGCAAACCTGCGGAAGGAAACTAGTACTCTGAGAGCCCTTGTCTAACTTCTAAAAGATATATTTTATTCTCAGGAAAGATGATAAATATTATGATGATGTCAATTTCCCTCTAAATTAATCTATATAAATTAACCCCCCAAATAATTAAATTCATTTGAGAGAGTAAGTGAACAAACAATAAAATACTAGGAGATATTACCCTACCAAATATTTCAATATATTCTGTATCTATATTACCATGGGATATAAAGACACCTCAATAAGAAGAGAATTTTAAAAATTTAAATGCACTGGCTCTCTGCTGTGGTATGAGATTTTTTTTTTTAAGTTGCAGCATGCAAATGCTTAGTGTGGCATGTGAGATCTAGTTCCCTGACCGGGAATTGAACCTGCACTGGGAGCATGGAGGCTTAGCCACCGGACCACTAAGGATGTCCTGAGAAGAGAATTTGTTTAAAACCCTACATGTATGTGGAGTTTGACATGTGATAAAAAGTGATATTTTAAAGCAGTGGAAAAAGGTTAGATCATTAAAAAAAAAATGGTGCTGGGACAACCGGCTAGCCATGTGGGTGGGAGAAAAGGCAAGATCCTTACCTCATTTCTTATACAAAAATAAATTCCAGATGGAGCCAACATTAAAACTAAGAAAAAGGGAAAAATAGAAACCATAACAGCACTAAATGAAAACACAGATGAGTAATCTTTTGATCTCAGTGTTCCTAAGCGTGTAAAAAAATTAGAAATCTTTAGCGAAAAAACTGATCAATCTGACTTAGATAAAGTAATTTAAACTCACTATTTGATATAAAAACACTGTAAAGATGGTGAAAGATAAATAACCAAATGAAATTGCATAGACTAAGGAATAACTCATATATAAAGGGCTTTCATTAATGACTATTTATAAAAGGAAAACACCAAAGGAAAAAATAGGCAAAAAATGCATCCAGGTAAATCACAGCAGCAAAAATACAAATTGCTGATAAAAAGGTACAACTACTCATTTTTTGGTTGCAAACAACAGAAGCGGACAATGGTTAGTTTCAGCAAGGAAGAAATTTATAGGAAGCCTATCAGCTTAGCTTACAGAATCAACAGAACTGGAGAAACAGGCTTGGGCAGAAATGCAGGGAGGCAGATACCAGTACGAACTTGCCTCCAGAGCAGTCAGTTGGACACTCACCACCACCATTCCATGCACTTCACCACCAGATCTTTTGTAGACTGTAGAGCCACTGCTGCTGCTGCTGCTAAGCTGCTTCAGTCGTGTCTGACTCTGTGCAACCCCATAAACGGCAGCCCACCAGGCTCTGCCGACCCTGGGATTCTCTGGCAAGAACGCTGGAGTGGGTTGCCATTTCCTTCTCCAATTCATGAAAGCGAAAAGTGAAAGTGAAGTCGCTCAGTCGTGTCCGACTTCCAGCGACCCCATGGACTGCAGCCTACCAGGCTCCTCCATCCGAGATTCTCCAGGCAAGAATACTGGAGTTCGTTGCCACTGCCTTCTCTGAAGGAGGTGCTATGGTTCCCTAATTTCTTCAAAGCACATGACAGCCATGGGATTCTAAGTGGCTGGCTTGGACAAGCAAGGAGAACCAAAAGGAGGGTCCAGGCAATGGTGTTACAGTTCGCCCAAGAATGCTGTATAAACAAGAGGGGCAGGGTAGTAAACTTCCTCTGGTCTTTGACTACTCTCAGTTTTACACATTGAAATAAAGAACTCGTTAATACTTACTGTCTGCTAGGCACGCATGGCAGTAAAGGAGGGAATGATGTTCTGGAAAGCAACTCTCAGGACAGTCACGTGGACAAAGTTCATCGGTGGAGGTCAACGGTTGTTTGCAGCAATCCAGTCTGGGCCAATTCCAGAGCTGTCTTGGGTATGAATTCTCCAGCTCTATTTAAAGTAGCTCAGTGTCTCAGTTCTGGTTCCCCTTAGATCAGAGCCTGAGACAAAGACCTGGGTGCAAATAGTCTGTTTGGGAGCTGATCCCGGAAGCAGGACTGTGGGATTAGGAAGAATGAGACGGGATAGTAAACAAATCCAGAAAAGGGTGCCTCACTGAACCAGTTAATATGGAAGACATTTGGGCTCAATCTTGCTGGAGACTCTGAAGAACTCTGATGGATGCACTCCACAGCTGCTCATTCAAAGGATGGGAGGCTGGGGTGTTTTCCCACCAGCAGGTAGTTCCCACTGGTTGAAGGTTGCCCCTGCTCAGGGGAAGAAGACTTATTAATTCAACTCCACCTTGCGAGTTCCCTGGCTTTAGGGAGAACTCTAAAGCAGACAAACAAAGGAACACCAGGTGTCTGAAGTGTGGTGGTGGGTGTGTGTGTGCTGTCACATGGCAAGGACTTACACAGTTTATAGCAGTGGCTGAAATTAGAGCTGGGCTTAGGGCATAAGATGTGAGGGATGAGAAGCTGTTGCTATGCTCAGTTTCATTCTAAAGCAGTTTATTCATTCAACTGAACATTTATTAGAACCATGGTCAGTGCTGGGTATCTGTGGTCAGTAAAACAGAGCTAGTTTCTGCCTTAAAAGCTGAGAGTCTTTCGCAAATTTTGAGCAAGTGTGATTAGCGCTATGGACGTGAGTTCAAAATGGAGATGTGCTTTAAAAAAAATAACAAAGCAGCAGCATAGGGAAGTAACCTAACTTCCAAGTTAGACTGACATCTACAGAGACCACAGCACCAAGACCACTCCCGTATACTAGAAACAGGCAAGCAAGCAAACAAACCTTCAACATACTGGCCCAATATTGTGATACAATGTTGTCAAAGTGCTTGAAATTCCACCAAAAGCTACTCCCCTCCCTCACCTCATTTTTGGTCCCTCCCTGCTCCTCAATTTCATATTTGAAAAAATTCAAACATGTCTGCAAGGTTTGAGGGCTATTGGGTTCACACTTTAGTATGAACAATCAGACTGCTTTCTTCCTGATGTCCAGAGGAGCTCAAGATGCAGTGGGAATGGAGGGATTTGGGGACTAGGGGGACTAGTGCAAAGAACCCACTGAGGGTCACCATAGGAGTCCTGCTTAATACTAGTGGGAGGTTGGAGCCAAAAGCCATTCACTCCAAAACATGGTGTAAGGTGGGATTAGGTTTTACAAAGGGGACAGGCTCTCCTTTTCCTGATTTCTCCCTTCTGCAGTAACCAGGACTCGGGTGAAGAGTTAGCAAAGAGGAGAATCTACAGAGGTCACAAACCAGTGTACTGGGTAGCACAAAGATGTACTTTTTTTTTTTTTTTGCATTTTTTCCCCTTTACATATATATATATATATATATATATATATATATATATAGTCAAAAAACAGTCTACGTAGAAAATGGACAAGACACATGGAAACGTTTCACCCAGGATGGTAAATAAGCACCCCAAAAGATATTCAGCAGTACCAGGCAGTAGGAAAATGAGATAACACTTTACACACCTATCACAACAGTTAAAATGAAAAACAGTGACAGTACCAAAAGCGGGCAAGAACGTGGAGAAACTTGTTCTCATATATTGCTGGTGGGCAGGTAAAATAGTACAGTCATTCTGGAAAAAAAGCTAAACATACACTTATTATGTGATCCAGCAAATGCATTCCTGGATATTATCCCAGAGAAATGAAAAGAAGTGTTCACACAAAAACCTGTGTATGATTATTCACAGCACTATTATTCAGTTTAGTTCAGTCACTTAGTCGTATCTGACTCTTTGCGACCCCAAGAACTGCAGCACGCCAGGCTTCCCTGTCCATCACCAACTCCTGGAGCTTGCTCAAACCCATGTCCATCAAGTCAGTGATGCCATCCAACCATCTCATCCTCTGTCGCCCCCTTCTCCTCCTGCCTTCAATCTTTCCCAGCATCAGGGTCTTTTCCAGCGAGTCAGTTCTTTGCATCAGGTGGCCAAAGGATTGGAATTCAGCATCAGTCCTTCCAATGAATGCTTAGGACTGATTTCCTTTAGGATTGACTGGTTTGATTTCCTTGCTGTCCAAGGGACTCTCAAGAGTCTTCTCCAACACCTCAATTCTAAATCATCAATTCTTTGGTGCTCAGCTTTCTTTATAGTTCAACTCTCACATCCATACATGACTACTAGAAAAATCATAGCTTTGACTAGATGGTCCTTTGTTGGCAAAGTAATGGCTCTGCTTTTTTTTTTTTTAATTTTAAAAATAGACTTTTCACCTTCCTTTAAAGAATCATATGATCTGAGCCCTCATTTCTGCATGGAAACAATTGGCTGGAGGTGAGTGGCAGTACCCCTTTAGAAGGATGTTGATTTGCAATTTGCCAGTGTTCCCACCATTTCTTATATTCTCTCCAACACTGAGTTAAGTCACTTAAAGTAGTAATGGTCAATATGATGATTGAAACGCCAAAATGCTTTACTCACTGATGTGCCCTTCTGATATTTGTGTGTCTGTGACCTTTCGTTTAGAGGTCAAGTCTAGGGTCTTTGGAACATACTTCGGTTTGAAATGGTTTAAGACTCTACCAAACTCAAAGGGGACAACAGAGGATGAGATGGTTGGATGGCAACACCATCCAACCAATGGACATGAATTTGAGCAACTGTGGGAGATGATGAAGGACAGGGAAGTCTGGCCCCTGTTGCAGTCCATGGGGTCACATAGAGTCAGACACGACTTACTGACTGAACAACAACAACAATCTCAAAGCAACTGAATGGAAGATTGAAGGAGATACTGCACTGCTTAGCACAATGCTTGTAACAGCAGCTACTCTCAGCATCCACTAATAAGAGAGCATGCAGAAACCCTGTTAGCTTCACACGCCGTACTCCCAGTGTCTAGCACGGTGCCTGGCATATAGAGCTCAAAGGGGTCTGGGAAGAAAGGTAAGTGGCGCCGTAAGACATGCCTGCCGAAAGGTGTTAGGCTCTGCGATGGCGTTCGAGGGACACGCAGAAGGTCGGGGTCCCTCGGGAGCCGGGCGGGGCTGGCTTGCCCAGGATCCGTTAGGACCATGTCCATCAGCTCTTCCAGGATCTAGTTAAGAAGGGGCATTCTCATTCATGCACTTTTCCAAGGCCTTCACCATCAGAGCAGCCAAGACCGAGACCCTCCCCGGGGGTCCACCACCCTGCGCTAAGCCGAGCGTTCCCCGGCTGCGCCTGGACCTTGCCCACACTAGACATGTCCTCTCTCGGGCTTCACGCAGCAGGACCGCGCCCGGAGCCGCCAGTCATCGCGTTTGACTGAGGAGGCAGCTCCGTTCCCTCAGTCAACATGGCGACCGCGGCGGCTTCAGCGCTGGGCGGGCAGCGCTGGAGGCGGGTCACGTGAGCGACCCAGCTGGGCGGATCTCGCGCGCACCCGCCCGCCCAGCCGGCCGCGGCTGGCTAGCTGGCTTGCTGGTTTGCTCGGCTGCGCTCTGAGGTGTGTGGGGCATCGAGCCCCCCGGCCCGGTGAGGCGCGGCGGGATGCGGCGGCGGCCGTGGCGGGGCCGCGGGCCGGGCGGGCGGGCGCGGTGATGAGCGTCGGCGGCCACCGCCATGTCCAAGGTAACGGCGCCCGGGCCCGGGCCGCCGGAGGCGGCGGGCGGGAAGGAGAAGCGCTCCTTCAGCAAGCGGCTGTTCCGGAGCGGCCGCGCGGGCGGCACCGGCGGCGCCGGGGGTCCCGGGCCGGCCGCGCCCTCCTCGCCCTCGTCGGCGCGCTCGGTGGGCAGCTTCATGAGCCGCGTCCTCAAGACGCTGTCCACGCTTTCGCACCTTAGCTCCGAGGGCGCCGCCCCGGACCGCGGCGGCCTCCGCAGTTGCTTCCCGCCCGGGCCGGCCGCCGCGCCCACGCCGCCGCCGCCGTGCCCGCCGCCGCCCGCCTCGCCCGCTCCGCCCGCCTGCGCCGCGGAGCCGGTGCCCGGGGTGGCGGGGCTCCGGAACCACGGCAACACGTGCTTCATGAACGCCACGCTGCAGTGTCTCAGCAACACGGAGCTCTTCGCCGAGTACCTGGCGCTCGGCCAGTACCGGGCGGGGCGGCCCGAGCCCTCGCCTGACCCCGAGCAGCCCGCGGGCCGCGGCGCGCAGGGCCAGGGCGAGGTCACCGAGCAGCTGGCGCACCTGGTGCGGGCCCTCTGGACCTTGGAGTACACCCCGCAGCACAGCCGCGACTTCAAGGTGAGCCCTGGGGCAGCCGCCCGCCCAGGGCTTCCTTCCCTGCTTCCGTCGCGGCCGAAGGACTGATGCTCTGGGTGCCTCAAGAGAGAGGAGTGGGCGCGAGTCCGGGCATATGGTGCGGAATGCAAGGAGAGCCGTTCATTCATTGATTCATCGCGCGTTTAAGGGCTTGCTGCGTGCGGTGGGCGCAGGGGAAGGATGGAACAATGGGCAAGACCGTCCGCTTTCTTGGGAACTTAAACATTTTTTGGGATGGGAGTGTTGAGCTTGGGTTCAGATCCTTGTTTTGCCACTTACAAGCGGTGTGACCTCGGGCAGGTTTCTCAGCCACTCTGGGCCACAGTTTTCTGCTCTATCCCTGGTGGCTCAGAGGATAAAGCTTCTGCCTGCAATGCAGGAGACCCGGGTTCGATCCCTGGGTTGGGAACATCCCCTGGAGAAGGAAATGGCAACCCACTCCAGTACTCTTGCCTGGAGAATCCCATGGACAGAGGAGCCTGGCGGGCTACAGTCCACGGGGTCGCAGAGTCGGACACGACTGAGCAACTTCACTCCACTTCACCTACTTCATAGGTGGTCGTGAGCGGCTTACAAGTTGATATGTTGGGTTGTGAGCTGCTTACAAGTTGGTATGTTGGGTTGAACCCTATGAAGTTACCCATTGTTGACCGTTCTGCCTTACAGATTGGCAGGTTTATAAGGTTCAACCTAGTACGTAAAGTGTTTCCGTTGTGTGTAGTACTATGAGTGTTTGCTGCCTTTATTATTTTTATGATTAATAGGTTAACGAGGTAATGTCAGGTAGTGGTTTGGAGGAGGTACAGGCTGGCGATGTGACTTCTGTACTGGCGGGGTACGTTACATGGGAAGGGGAAAGGATTAGGGCGACTTCTCGGAGGAAGTGACTTTTTGAGACTTGAGTAACCACAGGAAGAGCCCTCCTTGAGGAGCTCCAGGGAGAGCCGTTCCCAGGAGTAAGGAAAGTGTGGACGCCCTGAGATGGGAAAGAACTTGGTGCCCTTGATCGACAGGGTAATTCTGGGATGGGTGCACTCTTTCTGTAAAGGGTTGCATAGCAAATATTTTAGGCTCTGCTGGTCAAAATGCAAAATCGGGGATAGGAGGTAGTTACTTATATAACAACAGAAAACACATTTCTACTCCTTTTTTTTTTACTGCCTAAAATAAAAATATAATAATTGATTATAGTATTTTGTGATACAGCTCTGCCAGGGAGAAGAATGGGACTTTTTTTTTTTTTTTCCGGAGAGGATAATGATTAGCTTAATTGGAGTTCAAAATTAATGTTCCCTGTCATCAAATTGATTGCAAATATTCATCTCTACAAACTATTCTTCGCTTGTGGGCTGTACAGAAACAGGCAGTGGGCTCGATGTGGCCCTTGGATCCTTGTGGGTGTGTGTGAGCCAAGAGCAGAGTGAGTGGAGGGCTGGGGCCAAATGGTGTAGGATCATTTAGGCTGTAATAGGAAATGGGCTCTTATTCTAAGCAAAAGGGAAAGATGATATGGGATTGTTGGGATGATGTGGGATTCAGGTGAGAAACATATATAAATAGAAGGAAAGCACAGAGTAAGAAAGTTAATTCCTTTTCTATTCTCTTTCTTTTTCGATCATATCAAAGAGAAGGTCTCAGCTTGGTGATAGCACGTCTGTAACAGTTCTTGCTCACTCCCCCATCATTTTTTTTTTTTTTTCTAAATAACAGAGAACAAGCTTCCAGTTTAGAGACTTGAGTAGGCAACAGTAGCTAGAATTGAATATGTTTTCTTTGGATTTGTTTTTACATTTGTCTTCTATTTATGGCAGATGGTACTGGCTTTCCGTTGGTGCTATGAAGTTTCTTTCTAAAATACTTCTATTTCAGCAAATGATTTGATTAAAATATAAAAGGGTCAGCTATCTAAGGAATCAGCTCTTGGTCGAGGACCTACTTTCTTGCTTTGGAACAACACTCTCTTCCTCTTTTAATGCATTTTACTTACATTTTATTTATGTTGCTCTAGCCTGTTTTTCTTTAAAAAAGTGGTCGCTATTTGGTCTTGGAAATTTGAATGGAAATACTTGACAGGGATAGGAACTGGAAAAAAAAAGAGATTCATGTCAGAGATCTCAAAATAAGAAAATAGGAGAGAAGGCCAGCCCACCAGCTTCTATCAGTCTTTTTTTTTCTGCTTGTGCCTGAAAGTAGCCACAGCAGTTGCCAACTTTGCAAGGTCATGGCCCAGTGTCTTAAATTTGGTTTTCTGTTCCAAAATGTGAAAATCAATTTCTACAGCGTTTTTGTATGTGAACATTTTCATTGCTTTTTAAGAGGTTGAGTTCACTTTTTTGTCCATTAAAAAGCGATCACAGAAATGGGTCAATAATTCTAGAAAAGTATGCTTTGGCGAAGTTGAACAGATTCTTAGAGACCCTGTTTTTAAAAAATGTAATCTTCTGAACCCTTAGTAGATTTCACTTTGCATTCATTCATTCTCCTCTATCTTTTGAAGGTTTATTCAGTGAGTTAGGAATGCATTTAGTCTAGAAAGAGCAAACCCCAATGAGGGTTTCTTAAGCAGTGTGTGCTGTGCTAAGCTGCTCAGTCGTATTTGACTCTTTGCTACCCCATGGACTATAGCCCGCCAGGCTTCCCTGTCCATCAGCAACTCCCGGAGCTTGCACAAACTCATGTGTCCCTGGGGATTCTCCAGACAAGAATACTGGAGTGGGTTGCCATGCCCACGTCTAGGGGATCTTCCCAACACAGGGATTGAACCCAGGTCTCCTGCATTATAGGCGAATTCTTGACCATCTGAGTCACCAGGCAAGCCCAAGAATACTGGAGTGATTAGCCTGTCCCTTCTCCAGGGGATCTTCCCGACCTAGAAATCCAACCAGGGTCTCCTGCATTGCAGGTGGATTCTTTACCAATTGAGCTACCAGGGAAGCCCTTGCCTTACGCAATAAAGATGTTGAATTAGCTCACCTGTGAGAAGTCTAGAGCTAGGTGGTTCTCAGGTGGTGCAGTGGCTTAATGGGCCCACTTAGAACCCAGACCATTTCTGTGTTTCCATTCCGCTGTTCTTAGGTATTACTGGCTGTTTTCCCTTAATGTTTTTCACCTCAGGGCATTCTACCCAGGCAAGGCAGGAAGTCATTAGGGAAATAGAAGTTCCTCCAGAAGCCCCCTCCACAGGCTTCTGCTGACATCTCATTAACTATAATCATGTTGCTTGACTGCCCCTGGCTGCCACGGAGGCAGGAAGGTGGAATGTGATTTTCCTGGCTTAAAAGAAGAGACGGTAAAGGAGGGGATTTTCTCATAGGCGGCCCACCAAAGTGCCTCACCTGCCTTGTGCCAGGCACTCTCACTTGGGGAAGACTCTGCACCTGTGAAAAACAAAGAACGCTGGACAGGAAGCCAGTGGATGCTGACACACCGGTCACCACGCCCCCCTCACCTGTTGGTGGCAGGCATTGATATTTGAGGCAGATTCGTTTCTCTCGAGCTCACATTCAGCACCCTGCTGAATTCTGGGCTCCAGACGGCCACTACCAATTGACAGAGGAGATAAAAAACAATTTACCATCTTGAGATAATTGGCCTTGTGAGCTCAAAAAAAAAAAAAATGCTTAATATGTCTTTGAATGTATTTTTGTTGACTTACGACTTCAAGTTACTAACAATTTTGTTTGTAACATTTTCAATTAGGAGTCTGACTACATTGATTTCAGCCTTAGGAGCTTGCCAGGAAAACAGATTTTTGGTTTTGGGTAAGCTGGATGGTTGTTAAGGTTGGATTTTCATTTTCCAGAATGAAAGAAGTTGAGTGGTCCAATCTTGGTAAACTTTAAGCAACTTCTCTAGCAGCCACTTATATCTTTTTCTCTTTTTGTGCAGACATCTTTCTCCTGTTCTTAAAGTAGTGGTTCTCAGCCAGGGCACTTCTGCCTCCCCTATCCCCCGAGTCCTGGGGACATTTGGTGATGTCTGGAGACCCATACTTGGGTATCACAGCTGGGGTGGGGCTGCTGCTGGCAACTAATGGGGTGATTCCAGGTTGGGGCTGTCACACAACATGGGTTTCCTGGGTGGCTCAGTGGTAAAGAATCCACCTGCCAGTGCAGGAGACACGAGACACAGGTTCAATCCGAGGGTCAGAAAGAGCCCCTGGAGTAGGAAGCAGCGACCACTCCAGTATTCTTGCTTGAAAAATTCTGTGGATAGGGGAGTCTGGTGGGCTACAGTCCACGGAATGGCAAAAAGTTAGACATGACTGCGCACAAGTCATGTAAAAGAGATTTTACTGGCAGGATCCTTGGATCACTGTCTTATTAGTAAAACTGTGAGGGTACGTAAATCTTTTTGAAACTTGAGTGCTCACTGTTCTAAGAGAAAATAAGTGTATTGTCCTCACTTTCATAGGAACACTTGGGTGTTCCAGGTTTGTACAGATGCTCTCTGATTTCTAGTACTCACTGCCCTTTTGCAGTAAGTGAAAGGCGGATGGTCATCTTTCAAGTAACAAAGATAGGTTTTATAGAAGCAGTTTTCAAACTGTGCTTCCAAAGAACAACTGGAACAGAGTGATCTACTGATAAAAGAACTATGGGGACTCCTTCCAAATCTGTAAAACAAAAAGTAATTGATGAATCGAATTTTCTCTCCTACATTTTTTTCCTTGAACTTTGGTGCCTGGTAGTGCTTATTTATTAGTGAGAGTTCTTGGGTTACAAAGGGAGTATATGTGTGTAAATGGTTACAAATGGAGTATATGTGTATAAATGAGTAGTGGCAGACAATTTAGCAATCAGGCTTCCACTGGCTCGGATTCACAACTTACTTTGTCACGGACTTATACTGGGGAGCTCTGATTTTATGTACAGACCTATGGTGAAAGTTTTCCTGGTTGTGTGAAGCAGTTTAGTGCCTTGACATCTCACAGTGGTTCCTAAAAAGTAATCTGACTTCAGGGTGTCCCTCAGATTGATTTGAAACGTAGGAAACAAAATGAAATTGTGTTGCTCACCTTCCGATTTATGACAGTATTAAATAAAAAGACTGTCCCTTCCTGGTCTGTTTCCTTGTCTGTCAAACGCGGTCACCTCTGTTTGTGAGTTGCAGAGCTCTGAAGGAGAAAGGCAGTGAGATTGCCATCAAATTGTAGACTTGGAAGAAGACTCGGGTGAGGTGTGAGTGATCCTCAGCCTTTCTGGGTGAGGAAACTGAGGTTCACCTGCTGGCCAGAGGTTGAGGGAGAGTTCTGACTGCGAGTTTGTCACCACCCCCCCACCCCACCCCACCCCACCCCACCCCTACCATGCCAGTGCACACACGGAGCTCTGGTTCTGTGGTTTCCTTATCAGCACAGCCACTGAAACAACAAGTCTCAATGTAAAATGTACAAACAGGCCGGGTGGACGTGCTGAAACATGTGGCATTTTTTCCCCTCTAAGTTTGCAATGCCGAATCGTAGTGAAGATAAGGTCAGCTGCAGCTAGCTTTATGCATGTGCTGTTGCTCCTGAGGCTTAGGTACTTTTGGAAGTCTTTAAAAAATTCTCCTTTCAGACCATTTAAATGCATATAACAGACACATCTCCTGCATTGACGGGCTTGCACTCCCCATAGAGTCCTGCAACTTTCTTTCCTTTATGTCCCTATCCTGGACTTGAAATTACATCACAGACAGCATAGCTTTCATTGTTAATAACAATTACAGGTCCTTGTCATTCTTTTTAACAGTTGTATAGATGCCCTGGTGGCTCAGGTGGTAAAAAATCTGTCTGCAGTGCGGAGACCTGAGTTCAGTCCCTGGGTCAGAAAGATCCCCTGGAGGAGGGTATGGCAATCCACTCCAGTATTCTTGCCTGGAGAATTCCACGGACAGAGGAGCCTGGCCCGCTGTAGTGGGTCCATGGGGTTGAAAAGAGCCAGACATGACTTCATGGCTGGCACACACAATAGAAGCCCACTCATGGTGTTTTGGTTGTATAGTTTTTAACCAGTCTAGCCAATCCTTCACCGTGGATCTAGTCTCCCTTTCTAAGGAGTAAGTCTTGGCTGTGGTGGTGCTGAGTCAGAGGAAACATGCGTTTACACTGAAGATGGGCCTCTCCAGACTGCCTAACCAAAGCCTGTGCAGGACAAGACTCTGACCCATCCACGCTGCATGCTAGGGCCTCGCCCCTGACGTGTGTTTCCTCTTACAAGTGGCTGCCCTATTCATCAGTTTTCAAACTTACTTTCATGTGGGTCAGGTTTGTTCCTCTACGTATGCCTATTCTCCACGCTTCTTCAGCATGTGGCTCTCTCTCCAGTACATGCCCAGCTGATGTGTGCAGCTTCACGAGAAAGTGCAAGAAAAGTGTAAAGAAGACTAGTTGGGGAACAGAGATACACAGGGCAGTTGTGGAATCACATGTTTGCTGACTTACACCACGTTTACTGAGCAGTTATTGTGTACAAAGGGACTGGTTTAGGGGAGGGGTTGGGGATAGAGGATTAAGTGTGAGGATTCTGGGACGGAGTTCTAGCCATCAGAGAACTTACCAGTTTTATAGGGAAATTTTTAAAAAATTGTATTGACTGGTAAAGTTCAGAGGGGGTTCAGAGAATGGTGAAATCATGGTGAGCGGAAGTGTAAATAGAAGATTCATTCATTCATTGTCTCCTGTTAAGCTTCTACGAATGTATGAATTTATGGAGCTCCTAACTCCATATCACATGCTGCGCTAGTCACTGGGTACTACGTGTGCATGTTCAGTTGTGTCTGACTACGACTCCATGGACTGTAGCCAGGCTCCTCTGTCCATGGGATTATCCGGGCAAGAATACTGGTGTGGGTTGCCGTTTCATTCTTCAGGGGATCTTCCTGACCAGGGATGGAACCCTCATATCCTGCATTAGCAGGCAGATTCTTTGAGCTACCTGGGAGGCCCCAGTCATTGGGTATATAGGGGTAAACCAAGCAGCATGGTAATGTGAAAAAATAGTGCCAGATCCCATGGTCCATTCCTTCCTGAAACTTTTATTGTTACAGAGGAGGCGGATGTATTCATCAGCACACACTGGTAAATGTGAAATGTAAAATTTTAAATTTATTAGAGGACTTCCTTGGTGGTTCAGTGGTTAAGAGTCTGCCTGCCAGTACAGAGGATACAGGTTTGACCCCTGTTCCAGGAAGATCCCACGTGCAACGGAACAACTATGCCTGTGCGCCACGACTGTTGAGTCTGGTCTGCAGCCTGGGAACCGCAGGTCCAGAAGCCCGTGTGCTCTAGAGCCTGTGCTCTGCAGCAGGAGAGGCACCCCAGCGACCCCTGCTCACTGCAGCTGGAGAGAGCTCTCACACAGCAGCGTAGGCCAAGCACAACAAAAAATAAATACAAAAGCAAAATCATTAGCGCTAAGAAGAAAAAGCTAAGGTGTATGAGAGAGAGTAATGACCAGGTAGGGAGATTAAAATGTATTCAAAAGGCTTTGCAGGAGCGGGGCTGGGGGTATATTTGAAAGTCTTGACAGGCCTTTTTCATGGCTTAGAGAGCTAGGTGGGACATCTGATAGATGAAGCTGGAAAAGGAGGCTGGGTGTGCAGAGGTGGGGCCTATAGGACCCCCTTGTAGGGCAAGATGAGATTAGATTTGATTCTAAGAGCAGTGGGGAGCTGTTGCAGATTTTAAGCAGAGTTCTGGCATGATCTTGAAATGTAAAGTGGTCGCGTTATGAGTCTGAATAGTGAACACAGGCTGGAAGCAGGGAGGCCAGTTAGGAGGCTTTGCGAAGGTAAAGCTACCTACCGGTGGGGCATGGGATGGAGAAGCAGATGGAGTTGAGATATATCTGGAGGTAAACTCGACAGGGCTTGCTAAAGGATTGATTCCAGGGAAGGCGCTGAGGCAGAGGGGAGCAGTCAGGGTAAGTCCCCGGTGTTTGTTTTGAGCAGCAGGGTGGTTACTGGTGCTGTGCACTTACTTGAGGAGCAGCAGCTTTGGAGTTCAGTTTCAGATGGGTTAAATAGGACACTCGAGAGGTGTCTAGTTGGCAGGTGGATAAGGGAGTCTGGTGTTCAGAAGATCGGGACTGGCTAGAGATAAAGATTTGGGACTCTTTGGTCTATAGGTGATATTTAAAACTGTGGGAAGTAGCTTAGAAGTGGGGTTTGAAGATAAGTAAAGCTTGGCCCGTTAAAGGAGAGAGAGATGCCATTTCAGACTGTTGGGGAATAATCTGAGTAAAGGCACAGCGTCTGGGGCCAGGAGGCCCTGGGCTCTCTGCTGCGGGGGCCTGGGATTTGGAGCGGTTTTCCCAGCTGTGGCCCTGTTGACATACCTGCATTATTGGCTGGGTGAGTCTTTGCTGTGGGGGCTGTCCTGGTGTTGCAGGATGCTCAGCAGCGTGCGTGTCCTCTCCCCACTAGGCGCGGGTAGTTCTCTCCTGCCCCCACCCCAGTCATGACAATCTAAACTGTCTCCAGACTTTGCCAGATGTCCCCTGGGGGGCAAAACTGCCCCTGGTTGAGAACCACTGATTTGGTGAGAAGAGGAATTAAATGTAGATGGCTGAGGAGGTGGAAGGGGACAGATTAGGTGTGGCCGTGAAAGTGAAGTCGCTCGGTCGTGTCCGACTCTTTGCGACCCCATGGACTGTTGCCTACCACGCTCCTCCATCCATGGGATTTTCCAGGCAAGAGTACTGGAGTGAGTTGCCATTTCCTTCTCCAGGGGATCTTCCAGACCCAGGAATCAAACCCAGGTCTTCTGCATCGTAGGCAGACGCTTTACCGTCTGAGCCACAGCCTACCACAACTGTTTAGCCTTGAGGCAGTAGTCAGCAGTGATTCAGTGGAGGCTTCTTGAGCTGGGCAGACTCTGGTTTGATGAAAAAAGATGGTTCAGCAAAAGCGAATACGATGGAGGAGAAAGTAAGGGTTTGGAAAGGGCAGCCACAGGAGCGACGTGAGGAGGAGGAGGAAAGGGTGCATCCAGAGACATTTTGGAGGCTGTCGTGATATCATTAAGGAGACCCCATTAGGGCTGCCCTGGTGGCTCAAACGATAAAGAGGCCACCCGAAATGCAGGAGACCCGGGTTTGATCCCTGGGTCCAGACGATCCCCTGGAGAAGGGACTGGCTGTCCTCTCCAGTATTCTTGCCTGGAGAATTCCATGGACAGAGGAGCCTGGCAGGCTACAGTTCTTCGGAATGCAGTCTGACACGACTGAGCAATTAACACCAGCTAAGAGATGGAGAGGTAAAGGAAACACCAGGGTCAGACCTGGGTGATGGAGACAATAAGGGGAGCGCCAACAGAGATGGAGCAGTCCAAAAAGGGGCACTGAGGGCAGAGAAGATCATGACTGTAATTTGAGCATGTGGGGTCGGGGGTCATGGAATATCTAAGAAGGAATCTTAATAGCTTGAATTCAGCTGCATAGAGGTGAACTAGAGCCAGGAGTATTGAGTGTGTAGTCAGAAGCCCACGGCCAGCCCCTTGTGGGAAACTAAAAATAAGGGGATAGGAGGAGGGAAGGACTTGTTGGACTTGTTAAGGGGGCAGAGAGAGAGGCGGAAAACCAAGAAAGCTGAGTCATGAAGCTTGTCTTATTTTGGTTGACTTCCTGCTCTTAGCCCTGAATACAGTGTAGAGCTGCAGAAACATCAGTTTGTATCCATTAAGAGTCAAATTCAGGTTGAAGTATTGTAGACATAATTCATTAAATCTACAGATTTATTGAGCACGTTGCTTGTGCTGGTCCTGTGTTGGGAGGCACCGGGATGAGTGAGATGGTCTATGCCTGTAAGGTTCTGGGTCTAGAAGGGAAGGCAGGGGTAAAGAATCAATTGCAGTAGGGTCGGATGAGTGCTGTGATAGAGGTATGTACGGAAGTGCCGTGCAAACCTAAAGGGGGAATCTGAGAGTGGTGGGGGACTGGAGACATGCCCCCTGGGCTGAGTCTGGAAGGATTTGGTAGGAATCCTCTTGGTGGATAAAGGGTGAGGTGGGAAAGGCCTGTTGGAAACAGGGTGGAAAACCCATCATGTTCAAAGGCTTAGAACCTCAGACAACTTGGTTTATTCAAAAAATTTCAAGGTCTAGTGTGGTTGGAGCAGAAGGGTAGGGTGGTGGATGGGGTGGGGAGTAATGCTTTGGGCGAGGTTAGATCTCTGACCTTGATCTAGTTTGGTTCTCTACACATTCCCAGGGACAGAGCTTGAACTTCAACTCAGGGCACTGTGATGATAACATTCATGTTCTCACTCTACTGAACACGTTGCCTTGAAGCGCCATCAGTTTACATTTTTGTACTTGTCTACATATATGGTACTTGTCTACATTTTGTACTTATCTACATATATGGTACACGTTTTACGTAGCTTCTGGCCAAGCTGCGTTGGATTATGATTTTTTTTTTCATGCAACCTATAAAACTTTTTCCCATGTTTCTAAATTGTAGTCATTATATTGTTTAATGATACATATGGTGTCATACTGCTAAGTGATAATTTAATCATCCAGTCCTCTCCTGTTGGGCAGTTTGCCCCATGAAAGTGAAAGTCGCTTAGCTGTGTCTGACTCTTTTCAACCCCCTTTTTGAGAAACTGTAAAACTGTTTCCCGCAGTGACCACACCTTTGTACATTCCCACCAGCAAAGCATGAGGGTTCCAATTTCTCCACATCCTTGCCAACACTTGCTGTTTTCCATTTTTTTCAAATAATAACCATGTTAGCATGTATGAAGTGTTACCTCATTGTGGTTTTGATTTGCATTTCCTTATGACCTAAATCAAATTCTATGACTATACAGTAAGAAGTGAGAAATAGATTTAAGGGACTAGATCTGATAGATAGTGTGCCTGATGAACTATGGATGGAGGTTCATGACATTGTACAGGAGACAGGGATCAAGACCATCCCCATGGAAAAGAAATGCAGAAAAGCAAAATGGCTGTCTGAGGAGGCCTTAAAAATAGCTGTCAAAAGAAGAGAAGCAAAAAGCAAAGGAGAAAAGGAAAGATATAAGCATGTGAATGCAGAGTTCTAAAGAATAGCAAGGAGAGAGAAGAAAGCCTTCCTCAGCGATCAATGCAAAGAAATAGAGGAAAACAACAGAATGGGAAAGACTAGAGATCTCTTCAAGAAACTTAGAGAAACCAAGGGAACATTTCATGCAAAGATGGGCTTGATAAATGACAGAAATGGTATGGACCTAACAGAAGCAGAAGGTATTAAGAAGAGGTGGCAAGAATACACAGAAGAACTGTACAAAAAAGAACTCCATGACCTGGATAATCACGATGGTGTGATCACTCATCTAGAGCCAGACATCCTGGAATGTGAAGCCAAGAGGGCCTTAGAAAGCATCACTACGAACAAAGCTAGTGGAGGTGATAGAATTCTGGTAGACCTATTTCAAATCCTGAAAGATGATGCTGTGAAAGTGCTGCACTCAATATGCCAGCAAATTTGGAAAACTCAGTAGTGGCCACAGGACTGGAAAATGTCAGTTTTCATTCCAATCCCAAAGGAAGGCAATGCCAAAGAATGCTCAAACTACCGCACAATTGCACTCATCTCACATGCTAGTAAAGTAATGCTCAAAATTCTCCAAGCCAGGCTTCAGCAATACATGGACCGTGAACTTCCAGATGTTCAAGCTGGTTTTAGAAAAGGCAGAGGAACCAGAGATCAAATTGCCAACATCCGCTGGATCATGGAAAAAGCAGGAGTTCCAGAAAAACATCTGTTTCTGCTTTATTGACTATGCCAAAGCCTTTGACCATGTGGATCGCAATAAACTGTAGAAAATTCTGAAAGAGATGGGAATACCAGACCACCTGACCTGCCTCTTGAGAAACCTATATGCAGATCAGGAAGCAACAGTTCGAACTGGACATGGAACAACAGACTGGTTCCAAACAGGAAAAGGAGTACGTCAAGGCTGTATATTATCACCCTGCTTATTTAACTTCTATGCAGAGTACATCATGAGAAACACTGGGCTGGAAGAAGCACAAGCTGGAATCAAGATTGCCTAGAGAAATATCAATAACCTCAGATATGCCAGTGACACCACCCTTATGGCAGAAAATGAAGAGGAACTAAAGAGCCTCTTGATGAAAGTGAAAGAGGAGAGTGAACAAGTTGGCTTAAAGCTCAACATTCAGAAAACTAAGATCATGGCATCTGGTCCCATCACTTCATGGGAAATAGATGGGGAAACAGTGGTAACAGTGTCAGACTTTATTTTTCTGGGCTCCAAAATCACTGCAGATGGTGATTGCAGCCATGAAATTAAAAGATGCTTACTCCTTGGAAGGAAAGTTATGACCAACCTAGACAGCATATTGAAAAGCAGAGACATTACTTTGCCAACAAAGGTCTGTCTAGTCAAGGCTATGGTTTTTCCAGTGGTCATATATGGATGTGAGAGTTGGACTGTGAAGAAAGCTGAGTGCTGAAGAATTGATGCTTTTGAACTGTGGTGTTGGAGAAGACTCTTGAGAGTCCCTTGGACTGCAAGGAGATCCAACCAGTCCATTCTAAAGGAGATCAGTCCTGGGTGTTCATTGGAAGGACTGATGCTGAAGCTGAAACTCCAATACTTTGGCCACCTCATGCGAAGAGTTGACTCATTCATTGGAAAAGACTCTGATGCTGGGAGGGATCGGGGGCAGGAGGAGAAGGGGAGGACAGAGAATGAGATGGCTTGATGGCATCACCACTCGATGGACATTAGTTTGAGTAAACTCTGGGAATTGATGATGGACAGGGAGGCCTGGCATGCTGCGATTCATGGGGTCTCAAAGAGCTGGACATGACTGAGGGACTGAACTGAACTCAATGACTAAGGATCGTTAGTTAATGACTTAACTCTTGACTTGGATTATCCTATCAAGTGCTTATTGGCATTTGTATATCTTCTTTGGAGAAATGTCTATCCAAGGACTGTCCTCAGTTTTGAACTGGATTTTGTTGTTATTGTTGAGTTGTAGGAGTTTTTTATATATTATGGATGTTAATCCCTCATGATGTATGATTAAGCAAGTCTTTTCTCCCGTTCTGTGGGTTGTTTCACTCTCTTAACTGTCCCTTGGTGTACAAAGCTTTTAATTGGGATGAAGTCCAGTTCATCTTTGTTTGCTCTTCTGTTGCCTTTGCTTTTGGCATCATATCCGAGTAATCATTGCCAAATTTAATGTCATGAAGTTTTCCCTGTTTTCTACTAAAAATTTATATTTTGGCTCTTACATTTAGATCTTTGATGCATTTTGAATGAATCTTCGTTATGGTGTACAGTTCTTTTGTATGTGGGTATTTAGTTTTCCCAGCACCACTGTTGGAAAGACTACTGCTTTTTCTTTGTTGAATGGTCTTGGTGCCCTTGTCAAGAACCCGGTGTTTATTTCTGGGCTCTCTATTCTATTCCATCGATCTGTATCTCTGTCTTTGTTTCCTGTCAGTTTTCCAGCACACTGTTTTGTTTACTGTAGCTGTGTAGTAGGTTTTGAAATCAGAAGTTTGAGTCCTTCAAATTTGTTCTTCTTTTTCAAGATTGTTTTGGCTGTGGAGTCCCTGAAGATTCCATATGAACTTCAGAATAGGTTTTTATTTTTTGCAGAAAATGGCAGTGGGATTGTTATAGGGATTGCACTGAAGTCTGTAGGTTGCTTTGTGTAGAATCAGTATTGCAACACTATTCTTTCAATCCATGAACTGGAGTGTCTTTTATAAATGTATTGTCTTTAATTTTTGTCACTTAAGTTTTGCAGTTTTCCATGTATAAGTTTTTCACATCCTTGGTTAAATTTATTCCTAATTATTTTGTCCTTTTTGATGTTGTTATATACTTGAAACTGTTTTCATCGTTTCCTTTTTGGATTGTTCATCGCTTGTGTATAGAAATGGAACTGATTTTTTTGGTATGTTGATGTTATATCCTGCACTTTGCTGAATTCATCTATTAGCTGTCTCAGTTTTCTGTGAATCCTCAGGGTTTTCTACATATAAGATCATTTTTTTGCAAACAGAATTTTATATCTTTCTCTCTAGTTACCTTTTTTTTTTTTAATAAAGCTTAGTTGATTTACAATGTTGTGTTAGTTTCTGGTGTGCAGCAAAGTGGTTGTTACATATATGTATTCTTTTTCATATTCTTTTCCATCATAGTTTACTACAAGATATTGAATATAGTTCTCTGTGCTATACAGTAGGGTCTTGTTATCTGTTTGTAACTGCCAATCCCAAGCTCTTAATTTATTCGCCCTCCCCCTTCCACTTTCTTGCCTAGTTGTTCTGGCTGGAAATTCCAGTATTCTGTTTAATAGAGGTGGTGAAAATGGGCATCCGTGCCTTGTCTCTTCATCTTAGGGGAAAAGCTTTCAGTGTTTCACAATTGAGTGTGAGGTTAGCTGTGCGCTTTTTAGATGCTGCTTTTATCACATTAAGTTTTCTTCTTAGTTTGAGTGTCTTTGTCATGGGAGAGTGTTGAATTTTGTCATGTGCTTTCTCTGAATCAATTGAGATGATTATGTGGTAGTTTTCTTTCATTCTATTGATGTGGCATTTTGAAGTGAAGGTGCTCAGTAGTGTCCGACTCTTTGTGACACCATGGACTATAGTGTCCATGGAATTCTCCAAGCCAGAACACTGGAGTGGGTAGCCTTTCCCTTCTCCAGGGGATCTTCCCAACCCAGGGATCGAACCCAGGTCCTCCCACATTGCAGGCGGATTCTTTATCAGCTGAGCCATAAGGAAAGCCCAAGAATACTGGAGTGGGTAGCCTATGCCTTCTCCAGAGGATCTTCCTGACCCAGGAATTGAACCAGGGTCTCCTGCATTGTAGGTGGGTTCTTTACCAACTGAGCTCTTGATGTGGCATGTTACATTGATTGGTTTTTGTATGTTGAACCCCCTCGTTCCAGAAATAAATCCTACTTTATGGTCATGGCACCCCTTGGGATTTTGAAGGTTCTTTTCTTTTGGGACACTTTATAATAGCTCTTTATAGAATAGTGTAGATGTGTGTGAGGCAACACCTTCATAAACTTAGAGCCATTTGATATAGATACTTCTCTCAGTCTATTGCTCTTTTAGCTTTGTTACTTTTGTGTATTACAGAAGGTTTTAATGTTTTGGAACCTGTCCTTTTTCCTTATTGTTTTTGTTACTATACAGCTGAAAAGTTACGCTTTCATACAGGATAATTTTTCTATTTTATTTTTTGTTATTTTTTTCCGTTATGTTCTGAAATATTTCTCTTTCCAGTAGTTGGGGTTTGGTTTAGTTTAGTGCATGTGGAAAGTGGGGATTTATTTTCAGGTTTGAGATCTCCCATCTTATATAGTATAGTGAGTGGTTGAGAACCTGGACTGTGGAGCCAGAGAGCCTGTGTTTCAGTCATGGCTGCACCACTCACTAGCTATGGGATGTTGAGCACTTAACTCTGGGCTTAGTTTCCTCATTTGTAAAATGTGGATAAGAATATATCTACCTCATTTAAAAAAAAAAAAAAAGAGAGAAAAACTTGGCTGAGGGCCTGACATATCATCAGTGCTAGTGAGTGTTAACTGGTATTGTTACCCCAACCTTGTTATCACCCTGTTATTTATAGGAGTCTTCTCCATATTTAGAGTTTTATGGCCTGCTTTTGAATTTTGTATTGTTTCATCAGTACTTTTATTGGTACCACATGGCATTGTTGTTGCTTGTTCTTTTCATGCTAATCTTTTTTTTCCTCCCACTGTGGAACATTTATTTTTGTTCTGCAATAATAGACATGAGTACAACCAGTGCAGAGAAGTACTGAGTTTATTGGGTAAGAAGTGTTATCTTGCTCTTCTTTATAAGTTCTCCAGAAAGAGTTTTGAATCATTTTTGTCAGGTTTCAGAAACTAATCCTGTGTGAATTTTAGGGTTAAGTATCTACATTAATTTGGGAAAAATAACTGTCTTTGCTGAATGGCTGCCTGTCGCTGATAAAATCCACAACTTTAAACAAAATAAACAAATAATAATGTTACAGTAAGAAAACCTGGCTGACTGATAACTGAGGGAGAAATTGAAATAGTTATTAAAAGAACTGCCTGTTCCCCCAGAAGATAACAGAATTGGATGAATTTAGTCATACATTCTTCCAAGGATCAGATAATCCTCGTATTGCATAACTGTCAAAAGGGTAGAAAAATTTCCTCTCAGAGGCAAGAGGATTCTGTTTCCTAAACCTGTTCATGTCTGTCTCCTCCACGCCACTGCGAGGCCCTCTAGGGCAGCGAGTCTGTCTTGCCCAGCGCTTTTCTGTTGGAGGTGCTCGGTTAATCCGAACTGAAGGTGCCTCAGCAAGGAAGGAGAGCTTGCAGACCCACCTCAGCTGTAAACATCGATGTGCCGGTGATGGGCCATTTCTCTTGTACACAGATGGGCCAGAGCTCCCTGAGAACTGTGAATTAACGCTGAGGCTTTAGGCCTTGAGAGAGGACGGGAGAAATTGGAGAAGAGGTGGTATGCCTCAGTATACAGAATTTTTTGAGCAGGTTGTCTGAAAACGGCATGCACTGCCTCACCTCTGTATTTTTATCACTGGACAGGTCTCGCCAGAGCCCTGGGTGGTCTTGTAAGGGAGAGTCACACAGCCCCTAATAGACTGGGTTGCATTCAGTTCATGTCTCATTCCTCGTCTCCCGCTCCTTTCCTCGAACTTTTGGACGTATTAAATGCACGTTAAAGCAGAGTTGACAGTGTTTGGCAGCTTAACATGAAGGGTAGAGGGACGAAGAGATGAAGATAATTCGGATGCTTTGAAACAGTGCGCCTTAGGATGGTGCTTTTTCAGACTGAAAGCACAGTGGAAATCCATTCTGCAGGTGGATGGGTGAGCTCAGTTTTAGACAGTTCACATAGTATGTGAGCATAAGAGCCCTAGGAAAACTTGTGTGGTGGTGTTTTTACATTTGTTGAATGTCTGTCATCTGTCGGGCAGGGACTATAAAGTGCATCACCTGAAGTTTTCAGTGGCTCATGCAGAAAGGTGCTGATGTGGTCTGAAGTGGAAATCTCCCTGAAACTGAGAGAGCTGTAATAATGCAGATGCTGGTCCCGAGCTGGTGGTTTTCTGTCTTCCTCGGTGGGGCTGCCTCTGCCACTTTTGTTTACGGTGTGTGGTGTGGTGGATTCTTCCGGCTGCCATCTGTGCGCTGGTCACAGTGAGGGGCTGCTGAATGGGGCAGTGTGCGCTGTGCCCTTCTCCGCAGCTGTTTCCTATAGTGAGGACTGGAAAACAATGACCTCATGATTTCCACAAAAAAACCTTTTATATATAGTCATGGAAAAGAAATCATTCAAAACCGAGTAATTTAAGGTTTTGTCCCCTGTAGCTTTTTCCTTCAAAATGATTCTTGTTTGTTCTGCTAATTAGTTGTTCATTGGCTGTTCCTCAAATGACCTTTTATGTTTCACAAACAGAGTGTTTGCAGTGGAGCACGTGGGGATATCTTGTTTTTTTCTTTGACTGTGATCTTTCTCTGTTTAGAAACCATTGTTTTATGCCACGAACTGCGGCAGTTCCTAGAGGAACTGGCCAGTCACCCAGCATCTGTTGCTTCTTCCCTCCAGTTGTTGAGCTTGGATGGTAGCGTTGTGTCCACAAACAAACAGTTCACGCTTCGGAAGACTGCGTAGGACTGGACAGGAAATGCCTTCGTTGCTTCTACTGTGGGGAACCTTTGTAAGCTCCTTACCAGCTTAGTAAATTCTTTTTTTTTTTTTCCTAACTTCTCTCTCTCTCTTTTTTTTGGTTTTGTGAATTCTTTGACTTTAAGAGCAAGGCAAAGCTGTCTGGTTCTCAGGAATGTAAGAAATGATAATAATCACAATCATGGAAATACCGTTTGTTTGTATGGAGCCATATTAAGGTACATTCACATACAACTTTTTCTTTTGGCCACACCGAGTGGCACGTGGAATCTTAGTTTCCCCTGCATTGAAAATGGGAGGTGCTAACCACGGGGCTGCCAGGGAAGTCCCTGCTCCTCTCCTTTTGAAAAATCTGTGAACCCATGAATTCTGAACTCAGTCAGAAGCCTGGTATGGGCCTCAGTTTCCTGATTCTCCTTTTCATTGCCATGTGAGAAATATCAGCATCACAGATTGTGTGTTTAACCACTGAACTGCCAGAGAAGTCCCTACAATTTTTTCATTTAATCTTCATGACAGCCATGGGAAAGGAGCATTGCTATTCCATTAAAAAAATTAGGATACAGAGTTTCAGTGCTAGTAAGTAGCAGGGCCAGGACTCAAGCCTTGGGTGGTTTTTATGAAGTTAAAGGAGAAGATGTAAAGTAAGTATTCCAGAAATAGAAGGTGCTCATCCCAAGTCTATGGACACCCAAATTACCCTTTCCCATTTCTAAAGTCTATCCTATTGACAGTTTTTCTTGCTGCCAGGTTAATCTTAAAGGTTATCTTTAATTACATTATTTCTGTTTTCAAAAGTTGCCTTTAGTTTTTCTTTTGTATACAAAATGTGTAAGTTTCTTAGCTTTGCCTTTAAACTTCTCCAGGAAGAAGGCATACCAGGCCCATTAAAAAAAAGTTACTCAGTAGACATACAGTTATCTTAATTTGTCCTAAATGTTTCTAATGCTTACTTTGAATTCTGTACTTCTCTCATCTTGGGTTGGTGAAAAAAATTCACAGACAGGCAGCTGTCTGTGGACCACACTTTGAAGAGCACTGCTGTGCAGCTTCTCAGGGTCTGATTTTGTTTGTTTATTGCTTTAGTTTCAGTGAAAATAGAGTCTGTAAAACGGTAGTTAGATCTAGAGGCATAATGAGATTGAGGGTTGAATTTTTTTTTTTTTTAAGCCCTCTTATTTTTTTCTGGTAAAGCTAGTTTCTGAAAAGTGTTAAGAGCTCCATCAGGAAGCCTGTCCTGTCTGGCTGCGTCACTCTCAATGTTAGCAGTCCTTGATCCATTAGCTCATTAAGGCTTGAAAAATGGCGGTTTTAATTTTAACATGTCTCTTCCCTAATTAGCTGGAGTACTTCTGTAGAGATTCTTGCCCTTGTCGGTGGTTTGGTTACCTCAAAGTAAATTTTGAGAAGAAAGACAAGATAAATATTTGGTGGGTTTTTCCCCCTTATTTTCTAGTTTTCAAAATAATTACTTGATTTCCAAATATAGTCAGTGAGTTTTTTGTTGTAGCTATATGAACTTATGGATTTAGATGCGTGTTTGAAAGGTGTGTATAGTCAAAGCTATGGTTTTTCCAGTAGTCGTGTACGGATGTGAGAGTTGGACCATAAAGAAAGCTGAGTGCCAGAAGAATTGATGCTTTTGAACTGTGGTGTTGGAGACTCTTGAGAGTCTCTTGGACTGCAAGGAGATCCAACCAGTCAATCCTAAAGGAAATCAGTCCTGACTATTCATTGGAAGGACTGATGCTGAAGCCGAAGCTCCAGTTCTTTGGCCATCTGATGTGAAGGGCTGACTCATTGGAAAAGCCTCTGAGGCTGGGAAAGACTGAAGGCAGGAGGAGAAGGAGACGACAGAGGATGAGATGGTTGGATGGCATCACCGACTTGATGGACATGAGTTTGAGCAAACTCCAGGAGTTGTGGATGAATAGGGAAGCTGGCGTGCTGCAGTCCATGGGGTCACAAGGAGTTGGGCACAACTGAGCAACTGAACTGGACTGAGTCAGTTATCAACCTTATTATGCCCAACTTGTCCTATTTTTGGCCATTGAGATAAGTTGGCTACCAAGTCCTTTTGTAATAGTCTGTGATGGCAATGCAAAATACAGGAAATTAAGATTTTCCAGGCTTATCTTATATGTTTCCTGCTCCACATGTGGAATCAGTCATTTCTTTAGGGAGACTTAGTTCCTTTTGGTAGCAGATGGTTCTGAGAGGCCACAGTCGAGGCCATAGGGGTGTACCTGGTTTCCTGGGTCTCAGTAGACAGAGTGAGGAAACGTGTGATTTATAAGTCAAGAATTCATATTGATAATTTCATTCTTGATGAAAGTGAAAGAAGAGTGAGGAGAGTGAAAAAGTTGGCTTAAAGCTCAACATTCAGAAAACTAAGATCATGGCATCTGGTCCCATCACTTCATGGGAAATAGATGGGGAAACAGTGGAAACAGTGTCAGAGTTTATTTTTTTGGGCTCCAAAATCACTGCAGATGGTGATTGCAGCCATGAAATTTAAAGATGCTCACTCCTTGGAAGGAAAGTTATGACCAACCTAGATAGCATATTGAAAAGCAGAGATATTACTTTGCCAACAAAGGTCCATCTAGTCAAGGCTGTGGTTTTTCCAGTGGTCGTGTATGGATGTGAGAGTTGGACTGTGAAGAAAGCTGAGTGCTGAAGAATTGATGCTTTTGAACTGTGATGTTGGAGAAGACTCTTGCAAGTCCCTTGGATTGCAAGGAGATCCAACCAGTCCATCCTAAAGGAGATCAGTCCTGGGTGTTCATTGGAAGGACTGATGCTGAAGCTGAAACTCCAATACTTTGGCTACCTCATGCGAAGAGTTGACTCATTCATTGGAAAAGACCCTGATGCTGGGAGGGATTGGTGCAGGAGGAGAAGGGGATGACAGAGGATGGGATGGCTGGATGGCATCACCGACTCGATGCACATGAGTTTGAGTGAACTCTGGGAGTTGGTGATGGACAGGGAGGGCTGGCGTGCTGCGATTCATGGGGTTGCAGAGTCGGACACGACTGAGTGACTGAACTGTACTGAACTGAATTTCATTCAGGAATTCAGGGTTTTTATTTAACCTCATTGATCTTACATCTATATTTCTCCTAAGCTGAAAATCCTATTCTTAACCCTAGTGTAAATTCTTGTTTACATTATCTCACAATGCATTTATAGTCTCATCACAATAATCTCAATATTAGCACCAACAGGATGAATATTAAAAGTTTAAGATTAATTTTTGTCTCTAGGATATGTCCTACTAGGACTGTGCAGTCATATTTTTGTTTTAAAGTCTCTTGGAATAGTTCTTAAGTGTGACTTAGTCACCATTGTGATATATACATTCATTTGTTCTTTCTGCTTTTGGTTTTTCGGAATTGCTTTTCGGAATTTAGTTTTGTTGTGTAATTATATAAAAAATAAAATTCATTTGCCTGAAGTCAGATATACAAAACAAGGTCTGTTCAAAGAAGCCCAGTTTCTGATGACTGTATTCTATTCCCTTTCTCTGTAAATTTTATGATTTATTCTTTCATTGTTTTAGTAGAAGCAAATATGTGTGTTCATAATCTCTCTCTGACTTAAATAAATGTTAACACACATACATACATGATTTTCTTTATCTTGTTTTCTTCTTGTAGGTAACATGGGTGCTTAGCAGTTGCCCTGCATAGCGGGTTATTTTGTGTATTCCTTGTAACAGTGTAAGGTGGATATACCTATTTTTTTCTGTTTTGTGGACGAAGAAACAGGCATTTCTCCAGACCTTTCATCCTCTAATTCTTGTTATTCCCATAGTGTTGGGTGCTTTATGTTTGTATTCATAAATGAATGAGCAGGGAACTCATTTTTGTATCTTCTCTGCTTTGAGCAATGATGGGAGCAGAGAAGGACTGTGTTTAAACTGTAGGAAGGGAAATTCAGCCTTTTCTTTGAGGTCAGTAGCTCTCTATAGCTGGATAAGAACACATTGTAAAAAGAACCTTTTTCCTGATCAGAGGTGGTCCCAGCAATTATAATGATACATTTACTTGAAACATTCTTTAATGTTACCCTAAAATAAGAGTTCCTTTTTGACAGTGCAGTGATGGCTTGGTAAATCTCCCTCAGATTAGAGTCTTTTATGAAAGTTATAATAAAGTAGGATAGCTAAAGAAAACGCCTTTAAAAGCAACAGCTCATAGGAAATAGCTACCAGTTAATGATTTCAGGATTTTAATAGTGACAGGAAGGAAGGAGGGTAGCCTCATTTCCCTGCAGGCAGGGGAGATTGGGGAACTTGGGCAGCTTTTTATCTCATATCCAGCAGGAGGAAGGGTTAGCTGAGTTAGAGACCTGTTGGTCGCTGCCCTTTGAGCCTTTATTGTGACGTCAGGCAGCTGGTTAGGCTATAGTTACTGCCCCACCCAGTTTCTGATGATGCTGACGTCTCTCTCAGGCTTCGGTGCCCACGGCCAGTGCTGGGAGGGGAGGGTAAGGGCAGCCAGGGTACAGGTCTGCTCCTTTCTTTTCTTTCAGTTTTCCAACCAGGGATCAAACCTGGGCTTCCTGCATTGGAAGCACGAAGTCTTAACCAGCGGATTGCCAGGGAAGTCCCTATTCCTTTCCTTTTGAAAAATCCGTGAACCCATGGATTTGGAGTTTAGTCAGAATCCTGGTATGGTTGAGATGTTGGGGTAATCACTGAGCCTCAGCTTCCTTATTTTCCTTTTTGTTGCCGTGTGATTGTATCAGTCTCACAGACTGTGGTGTTTAACAGCCTTTGGTTCTTTTACACCTGAGTGATGGAAACACTTTAGCAGGAAAACCCCACCAGCCCAGCTTGTGAAAGCAAGCCTAGAACATGGAAAAGGGAGCTTGGTAGGAAGAAGATGTTGATGCTTTCCAGCTGTGGTCTGGAGAAGACTCTTGAGAGTCCCTTGGATAGCTAGGAGATCAAATCAGTCAATCCTAAAGGAAGTCAACCCTGACCATTCAGCTGCCATACTTTGGCCACCTGATGTGAGGAGCCAACTCAGTAGAAAAAACCCAGATGATGGGAAAGATTGATGGCATGAGGAGAAGGGGATGACAGGGATGAGATGGTTGGATGGCATCACTGGTTCAAAGGACATGAGTTTGAGCAAACTCCAGGAGATAGTGAAGGACAGGGAAGCCTGGTGTGCTATAGTCCATGGGGTCGCAAAGAATCAGACACAAATGAGTGTCTGAACAACAACAGGGAAGAAGATGTGGAGACTTCTTCAAAAGGCCACTATAGTTAAGTGCTGAGGAAAAATAAACGTGTTCCACATAAAATTTTCTCTGGGTCTGGCCTTGTGATTCTGATTGTTTTGAGCTCTCCTTTGATGAATGTGTGCTGACCTCTTGAATTGTGGGTTGTTTTTGAAGGCATGGTATTTAAATCTCCAGTGTAACAATGCTAGATGATTCGCTGAAGTGTCTGTTCCCCAGAGGGACTCTCTCTGCGTGATACATTCTGCATCATTTTGTTGTCACCCTATGATTTTTTTGAGTGACAGTAATAATCCATTCATCTGACTTTTTGAGGGAATAAGTGTTTTATGTAAGTTATTTCCTAGATAATTATTTAGATATCAAGTCTTTAAAAGGTTAAGTTTTCCCTTTTTGATAGATGGCTTGATAGCATATTTTACATACTCACTTTTCCAGGGAGGGAATCCTGGACATAGTTTACTCTCTCTGGTGATTTGGAGTATTACGAGCTTCATCTGTTGCACTCTTCTGTAATATGGAGGTATCTTTGGGGACAGTGGGACTGTGCAGGAGTTGATAAATGGTCTAGAATTGCTTAGATTGTTTGAATTCTTTCTTCTGCTTTTGGTAATACTCCTCCTTGCTCTCTCCCATCCTCTATCATGGCCCTTCCTTAGTTTTCTCTTGCTTTATCCGGTTTTACTTTATCCTGGGCATCTTCCTCATTCCTGTGTCTTGCAGTTTTTAATCTGCTTCTAGTTAACTAACCAGATAAATAGAATGGACTCAAGAAACACTAAATATTCTGCATTAGGGCCTGGGATCTGGCTAGATTAAGAAACTTTAGTATTTCCTTTTTGAAGTCATTAAAAAAAACCTTTTTAGTGAAGTATGGGACACATACAGAAAAATGCATAACATCATTAGTGTACAACTCAATGAATATTAAATCCTAAAGTGATACTGAAGGACAGAAATGGTATGGACCTAACAGAAGCAGAAGATATTAAGAGGTGGCAAGAATACACAGAAGAACTATACGAAAAAGATCTTAATGACTCAGATAACCATGATGGTTTGACCACTCCCCTAGAGCCAGACATCCTGGAGTATGATGTCAAGTGGGCCTTAGGAAGCATCACTATGAAAAAAACTAGTGGAGGTGATGAAATTCCAGCTGAACTATTTCAAATCCTAAAAGATGATGCTGTGATGGTGCTTCACTCAATATGGGAGCGAATTTGGAAAACTCAGCAGTGGCCACAGGACTGGAAAAGGTCAGTTTTCATTCCAATCCCAAAGAAAGGCAATGCCAAACAATGTTCAAACTACCACACAATTGCCCTTGTTTCACACACTAGCAAAGTAATGCTGAAAATTCACCAAGCTAGGATTCAACAGTATGTGAACTGAGAACTTCCAGATGTTCAAGCTGGATTTAGAAAAGGCAGAGGACCCAGACATCAAATTGCCAGCATCCATTGGATCATCAAAAAAGCAAAAGCATTTCAGAGGAACAGCTGCTTCATTGACTACGCTAAAGTTTTTGACCGTGTGGATCACAACAAACGGGAAAATTCTTCAAGAGATGGGAATACAAGATCACCTTACCTGCCTCCTGAGACATATGTATGCAGGCCAAGAAGCAACAGTTAGAACCGGACGTGGAGTAGCAGACTGGTTCCACATTGGGAAAGGAAGATGTCAAGGTTGTATATTGTCACCCTGATTATTTAACTTATATGCAGAGTACATCTTTTGAAATGCCAGGCTGGATGAAACACAAGCTGGAATCAAGATTGCCAGGAGAAATATCAATAACCTCAGATATGCAGATGACACCACCCTTATGGCAGAAAGCGAAGAGGAACTAAAGAGCATCTTGATGAAAGTGAAAGAGGAGAATAAAAAAACTGGCTTAAAACTTAGCACACAAAAAATGAAGATCATGGCATCCGGTTCCATCACTTCATGGCCAAAAGATGGGGAAACAGTGAGAGACTTTATTTTCTTGGGCTTCAAAATCACTGCAGATGGTGACTGCAGCCATGAAATTAAAAGATGCTTGCTCCTTGGAAGAGAAGTTGTGACCACCCTAGACAACATATTAAAAAGCAGACACATTACCTTACCGACCAAGGTCCATCTAGTCAAAACTATGGTTTCTCCAGTAGTTATGTATGGATGTAAGAGTTGGACCATAAAGAAAGCTGAGCGCCAAAGAATTGATGCTTTTGAACTGTGGTGTTGGAGAAGACTCTTGAGAGTCCCTTGGACCGCAAGGAGATCCAACCAGTCAATCCTAAAGGAAATCCGTCCTGAATATTCATTGGAAGGACTAATGTTGAAGCTGAAGCTCTGATACTTTGGCCTCCTGATGCAAAGAACTGACTCATTGGAAAAGACCCTGATGCTGGGAAAGAATGAAGGCAGAAGGAGAAGCGGATGACAGAGGATGAGATGGTTGGATGGCATCACCGACTGGACGGACATGAGTTTGAGCAAGTTCCGGAAGTTGGTGATGGACAGGGAAGCCTGGCGTGCTGCAGTCAACGGGGTCACAAAGAGTTGGACGCGACTGAACTGACTGAACTGAAAGTGATATTATCAACCAGATCAAGAAATGGGTTGTCACTAGCTGTCCAGAAGCTCCCTTTTTTTGGCTCCTCCCAAAACCTATATCCTCCCTCTTCCCCAAATGTAACCACTTTCCTGGCATCTAACATCACTGATTAGTTTTGCCTGATTTTGAATTTTACTATAAGTGAAATAAAAATATGTTTTTATTAAAGACAGCTTTCCTGAGATGAGATTTATATACTGTGTACTTGCCCATAAAGTGTATATAGAATTCAGTGATTTTGAATATATTCACTGAGTTATGCATGCAACATCTCAATTTTAGGACATTTTTATTATCCCCAAAGAAACCCCATATCAATTAGCAGTCATTGTTCATTGCCCCCAACCTCCCAGTGCTAAATGTTCACTAATCTGCTACTGGTTTCTATAGATTTTCCTATTCTGAACATTTCATAGAAATGGAATCATTCAACACATGGCCCTTGCATTTGACTTCTTTCACCTAACCTGTTTTTCAAGGTTATGTTGTACCATGAATCACAACTTCATTCCCTATGATGGCTGAAAAGTACTCCGTTATATGAATGCACCATGTTCTGTTTATGACACTTGTTGATTGACATTTCGATTGTCTCTTCTCTCTGACTATTAATGAATAATGAGGCTGTGAACATTTGTCCCAGGTGGTGCAATGGTAAAGAATCCACCTGCCAGTGCAGGAGACACAAGAGACTTGAGTTCGACCCCTGGGTCAGGAAGATCCCCTGAAGTAGGAAATGGCAACGTACTGCAGTATTCTTGCCTGGAGAAACCCATGGACAGAGGAGCCTGGTGGGCTATAATCTGTGGGGTTATAGAGAGTTGGACAAAACTGAGCGACTGAGCACACACCCACACACAAATACTTAACTACAAATTTTGTGTGGAAATATGTTTTCATTTCTCTTGGATGTATACCTGGGAATGAAATTTCAGGGTCATATGGCAACTCCAAGTTAAACTTTCTGAGCACCTACCCAACTGTTTGCACAGCGCCTGCAGCATTTTACATTCCCACTATCGCTTGCGTGAGGGTTCCAACTTCTCTACATCCTCGTCAGTATTTGTTATTGCCTGTCTTCTAGTGTAGCTATCTTAGTGGGTGTGAAGTGGTATCTCAGTGGCTTTTCTTTGCAGTAGGGAGTCTTTTGTGTCTGGTTTCTTTTGCCAGAATTCGTTATGAGTAACATCTCTTCTGGTAAGTGTAATATCTAAAATATGATAGAAAACTTGGAAAATATGTGACAGTTGAAAAAGGAAAATTGAAAATGTATAAAAGCTGTTTAGCATATTACTTTTTTCCCCTTTTCTTGTGTGTTTTAACATAATTGAGATCAAACCATATAATTTTGCATTGTGTGATTGTCTTCATATTGCATTATGTAAGTCATTTTTTTTAAACAACTCTTTAGATGAAGATTCTAGTACCTATTTTTGGATTGTTTCTGGTTGCAGTGAACATATTTTTAACATACATTTTCATTTTGACTTTTTCTTCAGGATATTTAGAAGTGAAATTCCTGTCAGAGATTATTTATTTTGAAGGTTCTTAAATCATGTTGTTTCTTCATTTTGGGAAGGGTTGTGCCATTAGTAGTTTAAGAATGTCTGTCATGCCCCATTGTTGCAGGAAAGAAATCCTGAAGTTGATAAGTGGGGAAGAGCATTTTATTGTTTTGATTAGCATTTCTTCATTGATAGTGAAGGTCACACAGCTTCATCTGTTCTTTAAAGTGGGAGGACGCTTATATGAGACTGACATTGGGATAATTTAGGGCATTACCCAGTTTGAATTTCACAGACTTCTTTTTGTTTGCTCCCTGTGTCTTCACATACTCTTTGAGTTAGCTTTCATGTTCTATAGGCAGATGAACAAGCCCTGTACCGACTGTGTGTGCGTGCTGTGTGCTAAGTCACTTCAGTCATGTCTGACTCTCTGCGACCCCATAGACTATAGCCTGCTAGGCTCCTCTGTTCGTGGGATTCTCCAGGAAAGCATTCTGGAGTGGGTTGCCGTGCCCTCCTCCAGGGGAATCTTCTCGACCCAGGGATCAACCCTTGTCTCTGGCATCTCCTGCATTAGCAGGCGGGGAGTCCTCCCTGTACTGACTAGCATTGGGTGAAATTGGGGCATGTCAGACCAGGTCTAGACTAGAAAGGTTCTAGCACTTTCCCCGGGAAAGCACAGAGCCCGAACAAGCTGGAGGCTACCCCTGTGGTGGTTGTGTGCTGCCTGCTTCTCGAAGTGAGGGTTGAAGGAACCCGCGGAGGCTGGCCAGATTTGGAGACTACAGCCGTGTGTGGCTTCCTAGTCAGCCTGGCTTGGCTGTCAGGCGTGCACAGTGCTGGGCGTGGAGGAGAGTGATATGGCAGGTCCATGACCTGAAAGCCTCTTTAGCCAGTTAAAATTTATTGGGAGTGCTCAGGGTTTATGGCAATATGAATGTGTAGTTCATAGTAAAATTGACTGGGTCTCTGCTTATGAATAACATCTCTTGATTACTAGTAATTAATGTTTTAGTTATCAAAATGCAATCACAGAATATTGATTCAAAACAAGGCTATTTCCAGAATAATTTGAATCCCTTTAGAAAATTGTCTGTTTGGTCAAAAACATTTTAGATCTGATTATCATCAAATACCAACATATTCAAAATCACGAGGACGTATACTTTGCCAGTGAACACACACACTGACTATAGAAGAAGTTTATTTGGCCTTGGAGTAGTTCAGGGCCTCATGCCTCCCCCACTCTTGTCTTTCCCACACTGTTCCACCTCCAGTTATGGGTAGGTCTCTTTGTTGCTGTTGTTTGGTTACTAAGTCATATCCAATGCTTGCGACCCCATGAACCATATAGCATACCAGGCAAGAATGCTGGAATGTTCAAGAATACTTCTCTGTTCATGGGGATTTCCAGGCAAGAATACTAGAGTGGGCTGCCAGTTCCTTCTCCAAGGGATCTTCCTGGACCAGGGATCGAACCCATGTCTTCTGCATTGACAGGCGGATTCCTTACCACTGAGCCACTAGGGAAACCCATAGTTCTCTTTACTTCCACTCCACAGGGGAGTGACACTCAGTTGAGAACATCACTGGCCTCTGTGAAGGTGAGCAGGACCATGTGCTGAGTTTATAAGCCAAGCCCTTGTTTCCCCATCACTTCATCAGGAAGCTGAGGCTGCTGCTCTTTTTTTCTCTTTCTAAAGCTGAGCTTTCACCTCCCACCCCGCAAGCCAGGAGGCCTAAAAAGACCCCTGGTGGGTGGCTGGAGGCATAAACTCTTTCTTTCCTCTCTCTTTCCCTCATTTTTCTTTGGTCCTGGTTGCTTTTCCCCCTACTGGTAAGATCCAAAGGTTGATTTAGGTTTTTGGTTTATGGTTAATAAGGCAGGAAACTTTGATTTAAAACTCGCAAGATCTGTCTAGCAGAGAAAAAAATTCTTAGCATAGTGCAGCCTGACTCTCAGGGATTTGGGGCCAAAACCTCAGCTAGAAGTAAGGTCTGTGTTTTGTTGGTGTTTTTTGTTTTTTGTTGTTGTTTTTTTTTTGCCAGCCCTTTCTGTGAATGAGATTTGGTTCCTTGGCCAAAATACTAGGGTGTACTAAGATCACCCTGTATACCACTTGGTTATCATTATCAACAAATTCATTTAGAAAATGTGGAAAACAGTGAAATACGTAAAGGAAAAATCATTCCAAACTTGCCCCTTTAAGGTAACGGTCATTAATGTTTTGGTGTATATTTACAAAGATAAAAAGCTAAAAGGTCTTTAAAAAATGTTTTTTCAAAGTTTGAAACCAAACTCATATGTAGTTTTGTATCTTCTTTCCACTGAATTTTATTATATATGTATTTTTAGTATTTTCTAAAACTTTCAAACGTCTGTAATGTTCTGTGGGAGGACTATACAGTAACTGCTTGGGTTTTTAGATGGCTTTTCCAGTTTTTGTTTTGAGTGTGTTTATTTATTTTGGCTGTGCTGGGTCTCTGTTGTTGCGGAGGGCTTTCTCTAGTTCTGAGTGGGAGCCCCTCTCTAGCTACAGTGTGCAGGCTGCTCACTGCAATGCCTTCTCTCACTGTGGTGCATGGCCTCCAGGGCCCGTGAGCTTCCGTAGCTGTCGGCACAGGAGCTCAGTAGCTGTGGCTTGCCCGGCTTAGTTGCCCATAGCATGCGGAATCTTCCCAGACCAGAGATCAAACCTGTGTCCTCTTCATTGGCAGATGGACTTGCCTCCACTCTGCCTCTAGGAAAGTCCCTGTTTTGAATTTTAACTGTTGAAGATTATTGCATTTCCCATATGATGACCTTTTAGTCACATCAGGGCTTGGGTGTTTCCTTTTTTGATTGTGTTGATGGCTAAAATTCTCCCTCTCCTTCTTCTTCTTCTTCTTCTTTTTTTTTTTTTTGGTTAAGTTTTTAAAAAGCTCTATTTTACTATAGTTGGGAAGAATCTTAGATTGTGTAGGAAAATGTCGAGGAGACTAAAAAGAAGACACTTGAGTTTCTTGAGTTAGTTGATTGGATGCATAAACACATTTTGGTGACCCAAGTTAACTTTGGAATTGGCTCGACTTGGCCAGTTAGAGGGTCCTAGGACGGATGGAATGACGAGATCAGAATCATCACCACCAGCAGGCCAGCCTGAGCGTTATAAGGTGAACGCTCCCCTTTATATTTGCTATTGGCAGACAGATGCAGCTCTCTCAGGGCAGATGGTTGACTCTCTGGTTTGCTTTCTGTAGCAACCGGGACGCTCAGGCAGGGCATATTTCTTCACATGCTGCAAGCTGATCTGCTGACATAGTCCGAATTCCTCCTTACTCCTTGAATAATAACATTTCAATTAGATAGACTGCATTTTTCTTTCTGGGCCATATTTCAGTCATAGGAAAAAAATGCTAATTAGAACAAAACAGACACTGATTAACACAGATTTATTTAAAAGCAAAGCAGCTCCCAGAAGCCTCAGGCTTGGTGCAACTGTAGGTCAGTCTCCAGCACATGTTTTGTGTCTGCATTGAGACTGGCGCTCAGGATGAAGAACCCAAGCCCTACATGATCCTGAGTTGTATAAGGGAAAAACCATTCATTGAAAAAAGTTATTATGGGTAAAAATGTTTCAAGGTCATTTTAATCAGATGTGGGCTTCCCTGGTGGCTCAGCTAGTAAAAAATCCGCCTGCAATGTGGGAGACCTGGGTTTAGTCCCTGGGTTGGGACGATCCCCTGGAGAAAGGAAAGGTTACCCACTCCAGTATTCTGGCCTGGAAAATTCCTGGACTTTATAGTCCATGGGGTTGCAAAGAGTCAGACAGGATTGAGCGACTTTCACTTTAATCTTATGAGGTTGGAGAATAGTGATAACACTGGACAAGTCACTTTACTGAGCCCAAGGTCTGTAAATAATGATGTTAATATTGTACTTAACAGCCTAGGGAATTTCTGGGGATTAATTTTTATAGGAAATAACACCTATGAAAGAATTAGTACAAAGCCTGATACATTAAAGGCACCCTAATATTAACTTGTTATTATTATTCTTTGTGTCACATACTGTATTTGCTAGTTTTCTAGGAAATAATATTGAATAAGACATCCCCGAGCAGTCTAGTGGTAGAGACGGATATGAGATTATGTATCCTGGTGTTTTGAATAAAATGCAGTAATTGATATAACACAGTTATGACAAAAGAGCCTCCCGTAAGTTTTCAATGCTTTTGGAACTGAAAATTTAGGGTTTTTTTTAGTATGGCATGCTCTTTCTCAGTCTTGGCTTCACATTAGAAATAGAATTGTTAAATCACATTTGAAAAACAAAACTGTTGATGAACAGGCCCCACCATAGACCTAATTAAGTCAGTATCCCATGGCTGCTGCCGTGTATGGTTTTTATTTGTTAAATAAATTTTCCCAGGTGATTCTGTTGTACCACCATGAGTCAAGAGCCAGTGCCTTAGATATTTCCTTCTCTTTTTCTTTGTCATTTTCCAGGATTATACTATACCATAGGCTAATTTCTTACTTTTTTCTTGACTTTTGAAACTTACATGATGACAGGTATTTAGAGTTTAAAATGCTTTTGTGATTTCATGAAAGCCTCACAATGGTCAATTTAAAAAAGTATTATCATCCCCGTTTTGCAGAAAAGATAGCCAAGGCTCAGAAAAACTACACATTAAGTAAAAGTTGGACTTAAACCCAGGTATTCAGAATCCAGTCTTTCTGATTCTACTGCATTTCTACCAGAAATATTCAACCAGTGTCGAAATACTTGAAGGTCTTCTCTTGCTGCTGTGTTTTCTATTGATACAGCTTTATGATCTGTTGAAAAATCTTGTTCATTGTTCATCTAGCTGAACCACTTGTGGTCTGTTTCTTTTATTCTGGCTCTAATGCTCTTGACCATACTTCCAGCCTTAGCTATAATTTCTTGAAATGCACTAGCCATTTCTCAGTCCTTCTATTACAACTTTTTCTTTTATGAAAGAATAGTAAACCCTTTCCTAATTTTTATTTCATCAGTAAGTCCCTGCCACCGAGTTGTTCTGGTACATATTAATTTAATATTGAAAACTAGTAACTATAAGTGTCCCTTGCTGTCCAAATCTGTTCTCTTTTCTAAATTTGGAACTTGAGAACTTGGACACGGGGACACCTGTGCTTGAGCTACCCTTTGTTTGGCTGTCGGTCTGGAAGGATCAAGGAGCTCTGTACCAGAATAACTCACTCGTCCTTATGGCCGAACGTGTACGTGTGAACAAGTGGTTTGTGGCGATCTCTGCAGTTCTCCTTGAGCTGTCTTTCCATCCTAGAAGGAAACTCCTTTCCCATTGCCTCCTTCCTCCTCTGTCTTTCTCCTCTCCTCCCCAGGGTCCCAGCTCCATCTTTCTGAGGAAGGAGAGGGAGCAGAGGGAGACCTTGGGGGGTGGGAGTGGAGGGCATTCCAATCGTAGGGAGCATGGAGGCCGTCCAGTCTCTTTCAAGGGCGGTAGTTGCCCCAGCTGGCTTAGTCCTGAGGGCCTCTTTGCCTCGTTTGCGCTGTTATGTGAATAGACCTCCCCGCCACAGGTGAAGACACAAGGAGGAAGGGCTGGATGAAGGTCACAGAGAGCCCTGTTGAGTGTGGCTGTGTCCTATACCCTGGCATGGAATTCTGTTTTACAGACATTTGTCACTGTTTTTTTATGGGTCGTATCTGCTTTTACGGTTTTCATCGATTAGTACCAATTGCATCCCCTATGTTTTTAGTTAGTTATTCATCAGCTTAAGTGTCTAGAAGGTCAGATACAAGAGATGAAACTTTTCTCAGGACAAGTGCTTATCGTTCTGTCCTTTCCAGCACAGCCCAGAAACCAAGTTTCAGTTTTATATCGTTCTCTTAAAATGTAAATATATTGTCCTCCCAAGTTCTTCTGTTCTTTTCCAGAATCGCTGAAAGTAAATTCTGTGTTCCTTCTGGCATAGAACCAAGGAAAGTGAGTGGTGATTTGGTTTGATGAGTTTTGGCAAGCTACCTTTTCTCCTGAAGAGTAAGCCAACTCCTGATCGTTCATGTCAGATATTGCCACATCCATTCCCCATGGAAGGAAATCACCAATAGCCATTGCTTTGTCATCTTTTTGGAGTTAGGTAAAGGATGTCTTGTACCAGTTACTGTATTTTCCCTGGAGCCCAGGATTCTGCTTCTTCAGTCCTAGGGCTATATGGAATGAAAGGACCTCATGTCAAATTTTTTTTTTTAAACTCCAGTTGGATAGACTTCATTCTTTTTCTTTTCTGCTTCCAACTCATTTCTGCCCCCGCCCCCCACCTTTAAGGGAGAAAAAACATTCTCTGTAGTTCTAGACTTTAAGGTTTTATTTGAAGTGTGAAGAGAAATTTTAAGAGGTTTGAAGGCTCTAAAAATGTGTTTTGACTTTTACTCATTGTTTAGTAACTAGATGTTAGGGATCATCTTGAATGAAAAATTGGAGAGATGGTTAGGTTTATTTATAGTAGTACGTAAAGTATTTAAAGCAGCAGTTTCCAATTTAATGTTTTTACAAATCAGCGTCACACCCAGATTCTGCAGAGTAGACAGACGTGTAAGGTTACACAGATGTGTGATTTTACAGATGTGTAATTTTAAGAAGGTTCATACTCTGTCATAGAAGTGACAAATTTATATGATTTCTCAGATGGCAGAAATATTTACAGATGACATATTCTATTGATAATCAACTTTTAAAAAACCTGCAAAACTAGAGGAGGATTAACTGTATGACATCAAATAAACTAAGATTTAATTAGAAAAAAAATGATAAAAGACAAATGACAACAGTGTCAGATGAGGCCCCAAAGAAAAACCAAATCACTTGCTGGTATTCTAGGGGCAGAGTTTGGGTAAAGATGTGAGATGCCGGGGTCTCTACGATGGTCCAGCTCAAGTGCTTCCTCGCGTGAGCAGCAGTCAGGTTCAGTGAGTCCCCGAGATAGCCAGCGGTGTGGGGCGGGGCCGTGCTGGAGCCCAGGCTCCTCGACTCCTATTACGTTTCCTCTTCTGTAACACACATTAAAGGATGGTTCCTAGATTATTCTGTGTTTTGGTTTGTCTGGGGAAGAAGTGAAACGATCCCAGTAGTCCCTTGGGTCTCTGCAGTGGGAAGAAGTCACCACTGAGAAGAGGGAAAGGAGCCTTTGTGTTGTGTTTGTTCAGTGAGGTTTCCTGTAAAATCTCCTTTAATTTGAGATGCTGTGATTTAGGATGGGCTTGGCCCTAGAGCAGATTTGGCTGTAGTTAGAGAGGGCTGTGGAAGTCCTGTTGCTTGTCGAGTCGTGCCCAACAAGAATCTTGCTGAGCAGCTTCAGCACAGCACCTTTTACACAGCGATTGGAGAAGTGCTGGATGAGTTGAAGTGATAACGGCAGGAAGCGTAAATCAAGTTTCATGCAATCTTGATAAAGAATTGAATGTTGTCCCCACCCTGAATTTGATGGACACTGTGCATAAAGTATCTGTTTTGACACATAGAGAAGCATTTTATTTCCGCTAATTAGTTTCTTAGGAAGCGTATGCTGGGAACTACCCCTCCTCTACTTTGGAAGTAAATAAAGGAGAGGGTCTTGAGCAGAAGCTGGTTATGCTGCCAGCATTTTGCGTGCCTCATCTATATGCCACGAGGCTTGTCTTTATCCCTGCTGAACCTAAAAGTTCCTCTTGGCAGTTGGCCTCTGCTTCCTCCAGAAAACAAAAACAGCGTTCCTGCCGTCCTGTCTATCACTTCTCTGAATCCGTGGCTATCCTTCCCTCCTCTGCTGTCTCTCCCTGCTCCTGTTAAAGGCAGTTCCTCTGCCTCTTTTCTGAGTCCTTCCTTCTCCCTTTACTGGAGAATCCTTTTGTCAAGGATGCCCTTTCTGCTAGCTTCTCCCCTCAGCACTTAAGTCCCTCTGTCCTGTAAGTGTGCCCTCTGGAGAAGTAGAGCATTGGTCTTCCTTCCTTTTATAACGCAGCTTCTTGGATATGCAGAGTGATATTCTTGGTACCGTTCAGCTGCCTTGCCTTTTCTCCTGTACCCTCTCTGATCTGTGTCACTGAAACGGAGCAGGAATCACTCTCTTGATTTGCTGTTCTGAAGTACCCCCCTCTGTGCTTGTTGAACCTGGCTTTCCTGCGGTGGTTTGAGTCGGTTCCATCCCCTTTAGGGTTCTTTTCCTGGGCCTGTGTGGTGCCACCCTCCTCTGGCTGTTCCCTAGGGTCCTCTTCTCGGGCTTCTTTTCTGGGACTTGTCCCTTCTATAAGATTCCGTCCCAGATGCCCACCTTTTCTCATTAAATGTTCCCTGGATTATTTCTCTATGCTCATAGGATAGAGTGTCTTCCCTGTGGCTCAGATGGTAAAGAACATGCCTGCAACATGGGAGACCCAGGTTCGATCCCTGGGTCGGGAAGATCCCCCTGGAGAAGGGAATAGCAACCCACTCCAGTATTCTTGCCTGGAGAATCCCACGGACAGAGGAGCCTGGAGGGCTACAGTTCATGGGGTTGCGAAGAGTTGGACACGACTGAGTGACTGACTCTTTCACTTTCACAGGATAAGTGTACATGCTCTGATTGAACTTACCAGCTCAGATCTTCTCCCTGAGCACCAGACCTCTCCTCACTGGGGATCCTGTGAGTCCCTCAGACTTAACTTGTTCAAAGTTCCGCAGGCCCCCGCCTCTTCCTCTGTTCCCAATTTCTTTATCCACCGAAGTCAGAAGCTAAGAACCTCGGTGTCATCCAGATGTCTTCTGTGTATCACTCAGTATAGCGTCATCGCTCATGGGTTTCTCTTCACGCCTGAATCAGCTGCAGGCTCACCTGCCAGTGCTGCTGACTTCTTTTCTTTCTTTCTTTTTACAGATTCATTTTTCTTTGCTAGGAGGTCTCTTTCTTCTGTGGATCACATTTTTCCACTGTCCATCACAATGGCTCTAGTTTTGATTCTGCTAAATGAGAAAATAATTATGGCCACAAGCCAAACCATTTCAAAATGGAGCAAGATGTCAAGTATGTGAGATGCTACAGAGGGATTGAGGAAAATGAAGGCTGAGAAAGAAGGAATTAGATTCGGGGACTGGGTGGTGTCAGACCTCTGGTGAGTTCTGTAGTGCAGTGATCTCGTTACCCACAATCCCCCTTTTTTATTCCTGCTTCTAAGGTGGTGTGCGCATGGTATCCTTCAGGTCACACAAATTCTTGTTTGTTCCCAGGGTCCTTCCTCTTCCTTGTTCACTTTATTCAGTTAGTGAGCTTTGCCCATGACACCTCCATATTCTCTCTCATTTGTGTCCCTTTAAATTTTTTCCTCCTTAAATTCGAATTTTGTAAATCATCTTTTTGTTACTCACATTGAATTTGATCATCAGTTTGGGATGGTTCTTCCTAAGTAAAGATTTATCCGTTTTCATCTCTGTTATCATTATCTTAATTAGAAAATACAGTGGACAGTTGTTAGTTCTTTGGCTTACTTTGTCATTCTTCAACTTTTGACACTGTTGATCACTCTTTCCTTAGCTGTCTGCTCTTGACTCTTGGGACTTCATTATCTTGATTTTCTTGCCACATGTTTGATGGCCTTTTCTTGGTCATCTTTAAGGGCCTCCTAAATAGAGCAGTCCTCTGGATTCTGTTCTCTGGCGGATCTCTCATGCTCTTGTCTGGACAGTGTCAGTCATACTCATGATTTCAAGGACCACTCATCCCTTCACCCCGAAATCCTTGTCCTGAGCACAGACTCTTTCACTGAGTGCAAGACCTGTTTTTTTCAGTTGCTTGCCAGGTATGTCCATTTGGAGGTTCCACAGAACTTCAGATATAGTGGATTCTGATAGGAACGCATCACTCTCTTTTCCAGACTTTTTTTTTTTTTGAAATCTTGTCATGATGAAGAGACCCAGCAGTGGCCCATCATTCAGATAAAGACACATGAATGACGCTAATGCCTCCTTCCTCATTTTGCACATTCGTTAGGTCACGTGCTTGGGTGTGCTAAGTCGCTTCAGTCGTGTCCAACTCTTTGTGACCCTATGGACTGTAGCTGTCCAGGCTCCTCTCTCCATGGGATTCTCCAGGCAAGAATACTGGAGTGGGTTGCTGTGCTCTCCTCCAGGGGATCTTCCTGACCCAGGGATCAAAGCCCATGACTCTTATGTCTCCTGCACTGGCAGGTGGGTTCTTTACCACTTGCACCACCTGGGAAACCCTCATTAGGTCACAAATCTTATCAGTTCTGCTGCCCCAATTTTGGAAGCGCTTTCAAATTCGCCCTCACAGACTTAGCTTAGACCCTTAATCTCGTCGCATAGTTTCATTTGTCTCCTAACTGTGCTTCCTTTGTGCAGTTGTCTCCCCTTCTTTCTCCCTGCTTTCAAATCCATTACTGATAGCTCACATTTGAGTGCTTATTATATGTCACTTATTTGTGAAATGTTTTGCATGTATTCACACTTAACCATCACACTAAACATTTATTATCCTTTTTACTTTGGAGCAGAGTAGGCCAGGCCTCACCAATAGTAAGCAGCAGGACAGAGGTCTGAATTCAGGCTATATGCTTCAGAGCCCGTGATCTTAATTTTAATTCACTGCTTTACCTGCAGCCTTTCACTGGCTACTCCTCTTTGCAAAGACTAGAATCTTTGGAAGCAAGTCACTGTCACAGTTCATATTCAAGGTGGTAGGGTTGGGGTTGTGGGGGTTAAGGTCCAGCTTCTGGAGGAGAGATTCTTGACACATTATTTAGAATTATTCTTTAAGGGAGATTTGCCTCTTCCTACTTATTTACTCAGTCGTTTACCTTATGTGGACTTATTTTATACTTTGGCTTATCATCCAACACCGTAATACTTACTTTTACCGATTCTCATTTTTTCTTTTACTTAAAAAAAAATTGAAGTTATAATTGGCATAGAACATATTGGTTGCAAGTTAACATAATGATTTGGTATTTGTAACAGTTCCTATATTTAAGATGTTCAAGTTTTAATCGTTGTTTTTTTTTTTTTTTCTGTTAGTGAATCAGAAGTGAATTTTTTTCCTATTAGAGGTCTTAGCATGCTGTTTTGATGGTTTCCTTTAGACCATGTTCCTAAAAGCAGGATTGTTGGGTTGGTGCATTTAAAGGTTTTTGGTGCACAGGTGGGGCTTTTCTGGTTTCATATCTGCTGTCTTTACAGGAAGTACTCACTAACACCCTTGAGATCTTGCATTCCTCTTTGGGATTATGGATGGTTTATCTTTAAAGCCAGAAACTTACTATTCATGCTGATTTATCTACCCGTTTTAGAGTATTGTGTCAAAAAATGCGCTGCAGTATCGGGGAAATTCCCAGCACGACGCCCAGGAGTTTCTGCTGTGGCTTTTGGACCGAGTTCATGAAGACCTCAACCACGCTGTGAAGCAGAGTGGCCAGCCTCCTCTGAAGGTAAGGGCACGCCCCTGGGGCACTCAGGGAGTGCTGAGCTGAATGGAGGAAGGAGGGAGTGTAAATTCTTCAAAGCTCCTCTGAGTAGTGGTTGCAGTTTGTAGTTAGTTAATACTGTGAAATTGACTAAGTGAGTTTCGTGGATACTTAGAGGCTGTCTCCCACTGCGCTGCCACCACCACCACTGTGCTGGCAGTTGTCAGGAGCAAGAGTCGCTGTCTCCAAGGAGCTTACACTCACGAGAGGGGACACATGTGCCTGTATACCTGTAGACTGACATTAGACTCAGTAAACTGTCTTTAAAGCAAAAATTTGCCTTCTATTCCAATGAGACATAGTCTGTAGATCACTGGAATGTGATCTACACACAATCAAAGAGGAAATGTATGGACATCTCTGCTGTTAGGATTAGACTTGAGTGTAGGAACTGAACCCTTAGAATATTCTTACTGAAAATCAGTGATTCATTATCAGTTTTTTGTTTAAATGTAGTCTTAATATGACAGACAAAATGATTTATGTAATGGAAATAAAGTGTTATTCTCCTCTCATAGCTTTAAAAAATTTTGATAATTCTATTCTGTACCTCAGATTTTAAATTTCTAGTTTTGGTAAGCTGTTAAATTATTCTGATTCAAGGTCGTTTGACCCTGAACATTCTGTACTGTCATATGACTGTGCGTTTGTAGCTGATTCTCCCTCCAGACTGAGACATACTCAGGATCAGGCGCTGTGTCTTACCTCTCTTTGCATCCTTATGCCGTTTGCAGCTCTCTCTGCACGAGGTACCTGATGCTCAGTAACTAACTGTGGTGATGGGGAGGGGCATGAAAAGCTTAGGTAAAGTGTGAGTAGAATGATTAGGCCTAAGTAGGCAGCAGAGCTAATAGGTGCTAGAGAATAAATTCCCTTTAGGCAGGAATTGCTACTTTTGAATGGTTGAGATTATTCCCTGGAAGAGGTTGGAGGGAGCCTGTTGAGAGCTGGAGGAAGATTGCAGCGCTCAGGGGAAGGACTGCCCAAGGGCCTGGATGGTGTGGAGAGACGGATAAGCGCTGTGTCTGGGAGAGCCTGTGAGGCCATGAGTCCATGCGACCCACGTCCTGGCAGCTGTGTTCTGGTTCCTTGAGCAGGTGCCTGGCAGCTGTGTTCTGGCCCCTTGAGCAGGTGCCTTTCCCTGAAACATCTGGATCTGATGCAGATCTGGCAAAGGCAGTCTGGGACATTTGTGACATCTTTAGGCTCATCATCAGTCGAGACCTGGCACTTCTAGTCTGTGAAGTTGTACTTTATTTTTCTTTTAGCCACCATCAGAGACTGATATGATGCCCGAGGGACCATCTTTTCCTGTCTGTAGCACTTTTGTACAAGAACTTTTTCAAGCCCAATACAGGTATGAGCAAATTAAATTTCCCTGATGTTGTCTGCTTATATAGTTCGAGGTGATCTTAATGGGAGTGTCTTACATTCTTATTTTTGAAGATCTTCTTTGACGTGTCCTCATTGTCAGAAGCAGAGCAACACCTTTGATCCTTTCCTCTGCATTTCTTTGCCAATTCCTCTACCCCACACAAGGTAAGAACAGAGTTAATCAAATTAAAACTGTGTTCCTATATGTTCCTTTTCTTCCGTAGGCTCCTCTATTGGGGCTTCTTACATATTTAGACAAGTAATAGCATTAGTGATAAATTGAATACAGGCATTATTAAGGCCTTAGAGAAATTTATAAATGCCAGTCTGAGCCTGTGGGGTCGGCAGGTACATGGGGCAGGCAAGTCTTTTTGGTTGGTCTGGTTGTATTTTGTTCAGCTGGTTGTCCACCTGTAGTATGGGAGCTGGAGAAGGTTGTCGAATGCCTCCTAGAGCCTCTCGAGACCTTGCATTGCACTTTTAAATTAGCTGTTTTATTTGCACTGTTCCTCAAAAAAAAAAGTTACGCTGTTTTAAAGAAACCACAAGGCACAGGACCAAGTATTAGTACGCTGTATGGTGGTTTTAGAAACGCTGCCCTTCCCAAGGCGTTCTTCAGCGCTCTCACAGGGGCCCGTGGGCACACGTCCATCTCCTCCGCCATCTTGAGCCGGTTCTCTCGAGTTGTTGATTATCGATGGATAGTTCTGCATGGGTCCAGCTGAAGGTGTGGGTTTGCTTTAGTGCTATTGATTTCATGTCAGAGTTGTTTTGCTCGTTCATTTTAGTTGAAGTAAGTGACTAATGAGAAGATCTGACTTTGATCTGCACAGGCCTCTCTATGTCACCGTAGTGTATCAGGGGAAGTGCTCTCACTGCATGCGGGTTGGTGTGGCCGTGCCTCTGTCTGGGACTGTCGCCAGGCTTCGGGAAGCAGTGTCCGTGGAAACAAAGATCCCCACTGATCAGGTAATAAGCTTGCTAAGACCGAAGACACACGAGCCACAAAAATACTGCTTTCTCTTCTTCTGGAATTATTTTTTTTAACAGTTCTCAGCCAAACATGGTTGGATAGAAATTTAAAACTAGTTGCTTGTACTGTTAAAGGAAAGATAAAAACATCGAGATCCAAAAGAGAAAAATATACACAAAAAACTTTTCGTGCTTCATTTAATTGTGTGTATATATATATTTAAAAGGAAAAGCTGTGACTTTACACCAAGACCTTCTTTCAGCTTTGTTTATAGAGTATAATTAATTAAACCACCACCACCTTAAATCATTCTGTGGATGCTCATGTGGGCCACAGGGAGAGCATCCTGTGGTATTTGAAGGTCAGAGGCTTAGAAAACCCAACCGGTTGTTCTTGAAAATCCCTTCCCTTTATGGTGAAAAGAATGAGAATATTGTTAGTACTGTACATACAGGGGTCAGTGTGGTTTATTTTCTGATTAGAGTGTTTTACCTTGTTTAGATAAAAAAAAGGAAAGTTGTAACCCCCTCCAACCCCCAACCTTTCTTTTTTGGGTAAATATTTGATACACAGTTGTATTGACCCAGAATAATTTTGGCCTGTTTGTGACTTGACATACTTTTACATACCTCTTTTACTCAATTCACTGTTAGAGTTTTATTTGGGAAAAAATTCCCTATTTAAAATTTACCAAGGAAAGATGATTCAGTGGCTGAACGGCTTTTCCCTAGATAACTTCTGAATGCTGCTATGTAATCAGGTAAATAATGAAGGTGTTTTGTATTTTGGCCTCCTGTGACCTCATCTGGGAAGTATTGCAGTAAAACATACCACCAGCAGTGCTGCCCTGATGCAGCAATATTTCATATTTTCGTAGGCCAAGTGCTCACAGATTGATAAAATGTTCGTGATTTTCCTTACTTTGAAATGCCCGTTCATTCTTTTTTTTGTAAATTCAAGGTGAGGCGAAAGATAGAGGGAGGCTTCGGTGTGTGTCTGAGGCTAATCTGGTTGTATCTTTAAAGCCTGCAGTGCTGTCTGGCTCTTTTTGCATTGTTTAAGTGAGTGGTATAATTACAGGTTTGTTTTTGACCTCAGCTTGCTGGAGAAAGTGACGTATACTTGGACGTTCACCTGCAGGAAAACAGTGTGTTCATTAAAATCATTAGAAGAGAAATGTGAGAGGATTGTTTTTCTTGGATTGTTTGTGGACTGTGCCACCAAGCCCCTTTCACCTCATTGACTCCTAGTATGTCTGTGATAGTAGAGGGGGCCTTAGGGGCCCAGTCCAACCTCCTCATCTGAAGGAGGCCTAGAGAAACCACGTGACTTGTTCAGGGTCACGGGGCTGGTTGGTGGCAGGCCAGAACTGGAACCTCTTCAGGCCTGGTCCAGTCCTTTTTCACTGGACAGTGCTGCTGAGTGTGTAGTGAGGTCTCTACGTGTCTCCGTTGTCTTTTTCCCCATCTTTTAATTTTCTTTCTTTATAAAGTAGTCAGCCATTTCAGAAGCTTAATAAAAGTTAGTGAAAATGAAAGTACCTTGTATTAAGGATCTTAGAACTAAGGCTTATTAACTTTACTACCGTGTTGTATATTCGTTTATGTTTTGTCTTGTGCTTATATTTATTTACTATTTTACGAAAATGGAACCGTGTACTCATACTTTTCTTTTGCGACTTTCACTATTTACTTAGGAGATCTTTCCATGTTAGTGCAAATATCTGTAGCTTATTCTTTGCAAAAACTTTATAATTCCAGTAGAACTATAGTATAGTTAACTAGTTCCTTTTGTTGGGCATTTGAGTCAATTTACTTTTTTTTTCCAGTACAAATCTCTAGGTTATTTGACATTTTTTAATCCGAAAAGAAGAAAATTTAATGGTAGAAAATCTCAGAATCAGATGTAGACTCTTACCATTGCTGTGAGGCTGGATAGTTGTATAACCTTAGGCAAGTCACTCCATCTCTCTTTAGTTTCTTCTCCCTGTGAAACAAGGGCTTTAGACTTTGTAAGTGCTGACTCTCTTCACCAAAGCTGGATATAGTGCCCCAGCACTCTGAAATCAGAGTTTGTTGTTATAAAACCGCAGAGGATATTGTGCTTCCAAGACTCTCTTATTAAGGGCAGATCCCCCAGGCGTGATGAGGTGTTTCCATGCCCTCAACTCCCCTGCAGACCTGCTGATCTGGAGAAGTTCACAGCTGGATTAGGAGATCAATTCTTACTGACTTTCCAGTTACCCAACTATTTGCATTTTTCCCGTTTTTAGATTGTGTTAACAGAAATGTACTATGATGGGTTCCATCGTTCCTTTTGTGACACAGACGACCTGGAAACAGTCCATGAAAGTGACTGCATTTTTGCCTTTGAGACTCCAGAAATATTTAGGCCTGAAGGAATTCTCAGTCAAAGAGGTAAATGAGCATCTGTTTCCCTAATACCACCTGGGTTTGCAGGTTTAACAACTGTCTACTCTTTTAGCTTATTGTATGATGGTATAATTTTTTGAAATTGTGGTGAAATACACTTAACATACCTTTTTATGATGGTATCCATTTTAGGTAACATATTTCCCTCGAAGAAGGTAATTCTTGAAAAGAACTTTGTTCCTGGCCTTAGGTTCTTCAGTTCCTAGGGCTTCTGTTCTTTTTACTCTGCCCCAGGGGTTGTCAAGGCATCAGTGTCACCTGGGAACTGATGAGAAATGTAAATTTTTAGGTGCCCCTCTAGACCTACTGAGTGAGAAACGTTGGGGGCAGAGCCCAGCAGTCAATTAACAGGTGATTCCGATGCAGGTGAAAGTTTGAGAACTGCTGCCAGTCTTACCAGTTTTTTGCACTGGTGATTTTTAGAACTAAACTCTCCTCTAGCCCCTACTTTTCTTCTGGTTGCGTGCCCTGACTCTCAGCGGTCCACTGGAATCTCTGCTTAGAGCCCCGCAGCATCTCACACTGAGCATTTCTTTCTAGCTCCTCTTGTGTTTCTTCTGTGGAGTATCACTGTCCTTCTTTTCACCCAAGCTTGGCCCAAGTACTTTTCTCTTGGATTTTGACTTAAATTCACAACTGATCAAATACTCTGTAGTTTTCCTCTTCATTCTACTGCTGCTGACACGGTGCAGACCAGTCTCAACTGGGCTTTTCTAGTAATTTCTTTACCCTTGGGCTTTCTCTTGTTCAATTATTTCTTCACAGTGCTACCAGGCTTATTCTTACATAGAGTTCTGATCATGTTACATGCTTATTGATGTCCCAGTGGTTCCCTTTTGTCTGCAGTTAAGTCTAAATACCTTGGAAGAATGCCTGGCCCCTTTTGTCTGCATTTAAATCTAAATACCTTGGATGAATGCCTTGCTTTTTCTCTAGCCTCTCTACTATTAGGTTGGTGCAACAGTAATCACAGTTTTTGCATTGTTGAAATTGGCCATTTGATAAATTGGAATACATTCTAAATAAATGTGGTGATTATTTTTATACATCATTTTAATGTGTGTTTCTTGCTTTGTGTTTTTTTTTTGTTTGCTGTTTATTTTATATTTATTTTAGACTATGGAAAGGATGTTAGACAAAAAGCAGATTCGAGCGATTTTCTTATTTGAGTTCAAAATGGGTTGTAAAGCAGTGGAGACAATTTGCAACACCAACAACACGTTTGGCCCAGGAACTGTTAACAAATGTACAGTGCAGTGGTGATTCAAGGTGTTTTGCAAAGAAGATGAGAGCCGAGAAGATGCGCCTAGTGATCAGCCATTGGAAGTTGACGGTGATGATTGAGAGCCGTCATCAAAGCTGATCTTACGACTACATGAGAAGTTGCTGAGGAACTCAGTGTTGACCATTCTATGGGCATTCAGCATATGAGGCAACTTGGAAAGGTGAAAAAGTGCAGTAAGTGGGTACCTCATGAGCTGACTGGAAATCAAAAACATCGTTATGAAGTATTGTCTTCTCTTATTCTACACAGCAACAACGAGCCATTTCTTGATCAGATTGTGACATACAATGGAAAGTGGATTGTAAACGACAGCTGGTGACGACTAGCCAGCTCAGTGGTTGGACTGAGAAGAAGCTCCAAAGCACTTCCCAAGGCCAACCTTGCTCCAAAAAGAGGTCACGGTCACTGTTTGGTGGTCTGCTGCCCATCTGAGCCACTTGAGCTTTTTGAATCCTGGCGAAACCATTACATCTGAGAAGTAGGCCCAGCAATTGATGAAAACTACAGTGCCTGCAACCAGTATTGGTCAACAGAAAGGGCCCAGTTCTTCTCCACAACAACAACTGACCACACTTTGCACAACCAACGCTTCAAAAGTTGAACGAATTGGTCTACAAACTTTTGCCTCATCCACCATATTCACTTGACCTCTCGCCAACCACCTACCACTCGATAAGCATCTCAACAGCTGTTTGCAGGGAAAATGCTTCCACAATGAATAGGATGCAGAAAATGCTTTCTAAGAGTTTTTATGCTACAGGAATAAACAAACTGATTTCTTATTGGCAAAAATGTGTTGATTATAATGGCTCCTATTTTGACAAATAAAGATATGTTTGAGCCTAGTTATAATGATTTAAAATTCGTGCTACAAACCCTTAATTATGTTTGCACCAACCTAATATATTCCATCTTCTTTCCCATGTACCCTATCCAGATTTACTCTTTATTCCTTGAACATGCTACATGCTTTTGTACTTTCCCTCCTGTTTGCTCTGCTGAAAATTCATTTCTGCAGCTTTTATTAACACCTACTCTGTCTCCCCTAAGCACACATTCCAGTCTCCTCATCCCACTCGTCCTAAGCAGCCACCGTTCTGCTTTCTGTCTCTGTAGATTTTTCTAGTCTAGATGTTCATATGAGTGGAATCATATAATATGTGGCCTTTTGTGACTTGTTTCTTTCACCTCACATAATGTTTCTAGGTTCATCCATTATAGCATGTATCAGTCCTTCAGTTCTTTTTATGGCTGAATATTATTCTGTTATATGTATATACCACATTTTCTTTATCCATTTTTCTGTCAATGGGCTTTTGAATTTCCACCTTTCGTCTGTTATGAAATAGTGTTGCTGTGACCATTCATGTACAAGTATTTGTTTGAATACCTATTTTCATTTTTTTTGGAGTATATACCTAGAAGTGTGAATGCTGGGTCATATGATAATTCTATGTTTAACTTTCTGAGAAATTGCCAGACTGTTTTTAATAGAAACGGCATCATTTTTTCCTTCCCACCAGCGATATATGAAGGTTACAGTTTCTCCACATTCTTGCCAATAATTGTTATTTTAGCCATCCTAGTGAGTGTGAAGTGATATGTCATTGTGATTTTTATTTGCATTTTCCTAATGATAAATGACGTTGGTCATCCTTTCATGCATTTTTAGGCCATTTCTTCTTTAGAGAAATGTCTATTCAAGACCTTTCCCTCCTTTAAACTTGGGTTGCTTATCTTTTTGTTTTTGAGTTATGTGTTCTTTATGTTTGCTGGGTACTAGACCCTTGACAGATATATGATGCAGATATTTCCTCCCATTCTGTGGGTTATCTTTTCACTTCCTTGATACTGTCTTTTGATGCATGAAAGTCCTTAATTTTGATGAAGTTTAGTTTATCTTTTTCTTCTTTTGTTGCTTTTGCTTTTGATGTCGTTTCCAAGAATCCATCACTAAAGCCAAGACCACGAAGATTTATCTGTTTTCTTCTAAGAAAACTGTAAGTTTTAGCTCTTAGATTTAGGTCTTAGATTCTTTTGAAGTTAATCTTTGTGTGTGGTGTGAAGTACCATTCTTTTGCATGTGAATGTTTGGCAGCCCCAGTACCATTTGTTGAAGAGATTTTTCTTTCCTCCTTGAATGGCCTTGGTGCCTCCGTTAGCGGTTCTCTTCTTCCTCTTTTCCTTCACCTCTGCTTCCGCAGGTCTCTGGTGCCTTTAGTCTCTGAACCTGTGGTAATTCTGTGTTGTGGGTTGGTCAGCTTTCCCCACTGCCAGCTTAGGATTCAGTTTTCTCTCTGTATTTTCAGGCATATGCTTTTGTTTTTTTTTTAAGTTGCTTTCTAATTTTAATTGCGTCATAGTGAAAGGCCAGAAAGCCTGTCCTCACTTCCCCAGCCCCACACTGGCAGACTGACTCCTGCTCTTCCGCGTTCCAGCGTGGCTGCTGCTGGTCTCTGACACTAGCGTGTTGTGTGGAAATGCTGGTTTCTTCTCTGTCCTTCCTACCATACTGTGAAATTCTTTGTAGCTGGGGCTGCATTTTGCTTCATCTTTCTGTACCCAGAAAGATGAGTATAATTCCTAATACATGGTCAGAGCCTTTCCCCAAATCCCCTTTCATATCCCAGTTGCTTAGGGTTAACACTGTTTCTATCTATAAATGAATTTGGTGAGGTCCATGGTTATATAAGTGCCTTTGTTGGAAGAATATAGCACTTAGCGAATATGTATAAGCCTCTGCTCTTTACAAAGGCCTCATCAGTATTTCGTTGATGACTGCGAGGCTCTTCTTTTCCCCATTTTACAGGAGAGGGAGCTGAGACTTAAAGAGGTTAGGTCAGGGGCCCAGGTCACACAGCTGGTAATGGTGGGGCTAGACTTTGAATGTGGAGCTTGATTTTTCAGCAGCTGAGTGTATCCTCTCATCTCGTTAGGAATCCTGATCACTTTTAGCAGAACAGGTCTTCCCAACCTTACCTCTGCTAAGAACCTAGGAAATGAGCCCATTAATTGTCTCAAATTCAGTATTTTCTCATACCAAAGTTTAAAATGGTTATGAAGTGAAACCTGCTGCTCTTTCGTGATTTCTTTATGGTATTTAAGCTTAAGAGGTTTTCTTTACTAGCTTGGTGAAGATTCAATTCTTCCTGATTTCTAGTTTCTGTGTTCTCATTTTTAGACTCTAACTAATTTGGAATGTATTTGGTATTAACTAGATTCAACAAATGCATAGTTAATACCAAAATAAATTTGTTCAATACCTGTTGCTGGGTATTTAGCTTATTGCTGGAGTATTGCTATGAATACTTTTGTGTAAACCAGCTTTTATTTTATTATCCTTCTGGTAATACTGTTATTATTTCTTTGGTGTGGTGGTGGTGGAGGGCTTCTTTTCTCCAGTTGGCATATCATTTCCTTAGGCTATCCTTCCAAAGGATTACGGAAATGAGCGGTTATTTAGTCAAGCACTTACTGAGCTAAGTGTAAGACCTTGTACTAGATGCTAACTTCCTCAGTATCTCTGATTGGCAGATAGCTCTGCTCTGGGGCATGTTCAAAGACCTGGATTTTGAAGACCTGCACAGGCCAGCACTGTGCTTGTCAAACATACATTTTTGTTCACTTTCAGTTCAGTTCAGTCGCTTAGTCGTGTCCGACTCTTTGCGACCCCATGAATCGCAGCACGCCAGGCCTCCCTGTCCATCACCAACTCCCAGAGTTCACTCAGACTCACGTCCATCGAGTCGTTGATGCCATCCAGCCATCTCATCCTCTGTCATCCCCTTCTCTTCCTGCCCCCAACCCCTCCCAGCATCAGAGTCTTTTCCAATGAGTCAACTCTTCGCATGAGGTGGCCAAAGTACTGGAGTTTCAGCTTCAGCACCATTCCTTCCAAAGAAATCCCAGGGCTGATCTCCTTCAGAAAGGACTGGTTGGATCTCCTTGCAGTCCAAGGGACTCTCAAGAGTCTTCTCCAATACCATGGTTCAAAAGCATCAATTCTTCGGCACTCAGCTTTCTTCACAGTCCAACTCTCACATCCATACATGACCACTGGAAAAACCATAGCCTTGACTAGACGGACCTTTGTTGGCAAAGTAATGTCTCTGCTTTTCAATATGCTATCTAGGTTGGTCATAACTTTTTATTGTAGATCAATCCAGTCTAGTTGATTAAAGTTCTGTAATGGCTGTGCGCGTCTTAGATGCCTGGGTCTAAATCAAAGAAAAGGAGCTGCCTTTGGAATGTTGAAGATTGTTCCACATATAGTGGTCTTTATTGTTTATTAAAAAAAATTTCGTTGCTGGTTGTATGGACTCACTTTAAGTCTGTCCTGGAGAGTCATCCTGCAGACTTGCCATTCTAAAACCAATATTCGTTGAAGTGAATCGTTTTAATGTTCAGTTTTTAAGGTAGGTAAGGCTAGTTTAAATGATATAATGGATGCCAAGAATTTTTTTAAGGGCTGGATGAGTAATCTCAAAGTCAGTCATTTGTTCCTCACTCAGTTGCCGTGTAAATAACATAATGACGACTTAACTTCTCTGATGGGTATGTTTTTTATAATGAAAGAAGAAAGACATTTGAAGAGATAAAGTAAGTTTTCATTTTATTTTAGGAATTCACTTAAACAACAACCTAAACCACTTGAAGTTTGGCTTGGATCATTATAGACTGTCTTCTACACAAGCAGCAGCAAAGCAGGGGAAAGCGGACTTGCCCCTCTCAAGAGCAGGAAGCGACAAGATCGTTCTGTTAGTGTGCAACCGAGCCTGCACGGGGCAGCAAGGGAAAAGGTGACAAGCAACTTACTTTCCAATACGTACAGAGACTTTAAAAGCCTAACATTTTCAAATATTTTAAAAAGGAGGGATTAAAAAATCCTTACTCTTGAGTACTTAATTTTTGATTCTGATATTTAGAAAGAGCATGTGTGTAAGTTGACCTGATTTGAGGGGTCGACACGGGGAGAATATAAAATTAGGATGATAGGATCTGAGTTAGGGTGGCTTTCAAGCTCACGTAGTTTTCAGAGGCACATTTCTTATCTGTATTTTCAGCTCAGGATCCTCCTGGAGCTCAAGACTTCTAGACCTGTATCCAGCTACTTTCTGTACAGCTTAAAAAAAGAAAATCTTAACAAAGCTGCTTGGAGGGCATGTGCACCTCAATCTTGTGTTCCAAGCTGAACTCATTGTCTTTCCCTATAAACCTGACCCTCCCATCATTTCCTGTTCCGGCAAATGGCACCACTGTTCATTCAGCTGTATTTAGTCAGACATTTGGGAGTTAGATATCTCTCTTAAATCTGTTTCCCTCTCTAAGGATTTATGGGAGTCTTAAGACTGTCTTTTAAAGTAACATTATCACACTAGTAATGTAACTTGAGTAATAACAACATATGGATGTGTTTCAGGGAGGAAGCATACAGTGTTTCTAATATTAGAGTAGCATTTATATTAACCTTTTAAAATGTTTTGAAATAAGTTTCTTATTTAAGAATGGAAAATAACATAAATGCAAAATGTGTTGATTTGTATATTTATGATGTTCATTAGCGAGTGTTTATAGTGTGTTGGGCACTATTCTAAACACTAGGGGTACAGCAGGATCTGTATTCTCTTGGTGCTTGCAACCTAGTTAGGACAGAGCCACTAAAGACAAGTAAACATTTAATTTCAGACAGTTATTGTTACTTTGAAGATATTAAAACATGCTGGTATGATAGAATGTGCTGGTGGGGGTCTGGCTGCTGCTGCTAAGTCACATCAGTCGTATCCAACTCTGTGCGACCCCATAGACAGCCGCCCACCAGGCTCCCTCGTCCCTGGGATTCTCCAGGTAAGAACACTGGAGTGGGTTGCCATTTCCTTCTCCAGTGCATGAAAGTGAAAAGTGAAAGTGAAGTTGCTCAGTCATGTCTGACTCTTAGCCACCCCATGGACTGCAGCCTACCAGGCTCCTCCATCCATGCGATTTTCCAGGCAAGAGTACTGGAGTGGGGTGCCATCTGGCAAAACTACATTAATGAGGAAAGTGAGGGAGGGCCTTCCTGAGGAGGCGGTAGCTGGGTCAAGCCAAGTGAGAAGTTGTGAGCTATGTGAGCCTCTGGGGAAAAGATCTCCTAAAGAGGGGACATTGAGTACAAAGTTGCTGAGATTATGGCTGAGTAATATTCCATTGTTGGAGAAGGCGATGGCACCCCACTCCAGTACTCTTGCCTGGAAAATCCCATGGTAGGCTGCAGTCCACGGGGTGGCTAAGAGTCATACATGACTGAGCAACTTCACTTTCACTTTTCACTTTCATGCACTGGAGAAGGAAATGGCAACCCACTCCAGTGTTCTTGCCTGGAGAATCCCAGGGACGGCAGAGCCTAGTGGGATGCCGTCTATGGGGTCACACAGAGTCGGACACGACTGAAGCGACTTAGCAGCGATATTCCATTGTATGCATATAGTACATCTTTATCCAGTCCTATGTCCATGGACATTTAAATTGCTTCCATTCTTGGCTATTGCAGATGTGCTGCAATGAATATTGGGGTGCATGCATCTTTTTGGGTTAGGGTTTTCTCCGGGTATTACTGGCTGAAAGGGAAGGGGAGGAATAAATTGGGAGATTGGGATTGACATACACATACAACTATCAATATATTTATAAAATAGACAGTTAATAAGGACCTACTGTGTAACAGAGTTCTACACAATACTCTAGCCTATGTGGGAAAAGGATTAACAAACGAGTGGATATATGTATATGTAAAACTGATTCATTTTGCTGTACACCTGAAACACAACATTGTTAATTAACTGTACTGGAATAAAAATTTTTTTGAAAAGATGCTGAAATTAGAAGGAGCTTGGCATGTTTAAGGACAGAAGGAAAGGCAGCTCATCAGACTTAATATAAAATAAAGAACTTATGGAATCCCTTTCATGATGCTGATCTCTTAAAAGTGAAGACATTGTCATATGAAAAATATGGCTGCTGATTTACACATCATGCTTATAACATATTTCACATCACAGTTGTTTTTAGGCAGGTAGGCTTACTGTTGAATTCTACTGTGAGTAAACTGGTACTTGTTAGGAGCAGGTTTCTTGGTGACATTAGCACCTCTGCTTTGGCCTAAGTCAGGCTCAGTCTGTGTATTCATTTGTTCATTCATTCATTCAGCGTCTGCTGTTTTCTAGGCATCGGCTCTTTGGGCTAGTAAGATAAATCAGTCATAGTGCCTGCTATCAGATAATGCAGTCTGTTGGTGGAGGCAGAATAAGCAGGTGGTATTTGCAGTGCAGCAGTGCTTGGTTCCCAGAGCTCAGGGTACCACTGGGTCCTTATATGGTTGAGTAGGAAATAGCTTAAGAGTGACAAGGCTTTTCCAGGCTGAGGGAGTTGACTGCCTGTTGAGGGTGTGAATTGGATGCATTCAAGGCAACAGTAGGTAGGTCTGAATGGCTGGGGCTTGGGTGAGGGTTGAGGCTAGACCAGTGCTCCCCAGCCTGGCTGCATCTTAGAACCACTTGGGGTGGGAGGGCCTAAAACAGTCTCAGTACTCAAACCACAGACCAGAGCAATTACAGCAGAATCTCATGGGCGTCACTGTATTTTAAAGTTCCCTTGCTTATACCAGCCTGTATGCGTGGCTGAGAACCACAGCTCTGCCTCTCATTCTCCCTGTGAGCTCAGCATGGGATAGGAAACCTGGCAGCGGCCACATGGCTTCTCCCCTTGACTAGAGCTGACTTTTAATGTCACTTGCTTGCCAGTGTCTTCCTCGTCAGACCACCAGGATATGGCTGCCTCCCTGCGAGGCCTCCCTCTCTCTCTATTCCTCTGGCACCTAACCCCTTACGTGTTTGATCCATGTTATTTGCTAGACTCACGTCCACGCCCACCTGCCTTCCCCACTGTCTCCACTAAGTCTGTCATCTTAGTACCTAATATCATGGTAGCATACTTTATTGGAAGCCATTTTGGTGTATACGTTGTTAAATTTCATTTATAAATCTGTTTCTCTTCTGATTCTTTTCATCCACTTAAGAGTGTTAAATTTCCTATTTGCTTTCTTTTGAAAACTGCCCTAAAACTAATTGTATTGTGATGCTATTTAAAAAGATCACGAGAAAAGAGTTACAGTATTGAAAGACTTGTCATACTTTTTAAGGTGATGACAGTTATTTGTGTATGTTAGATTTGGACTACCTTTTGTGCTGCACCTAGAGAAGACAATAGCATGGGACCTTCTGCAGAAGGAAATCTTGGAGAAGATGAAGTACTTCTTGAGGCCTACAGTTTGCATTCAGGTATGTAAGCCTTTTGATACTCCAGAATAGCATGTGTGTGCCCCATGCAGGAACAGTCACCGCAGTGAGATGGGAAGTTCAGACCTTTGACCTTGGGAAGACTAGCCACTGTGCTGGAGTGTTGGGGAGCCCCAGAGAAAAGCTCCTTAGCAGAATCTGCATTCAGGTTTTCCAAACTGAGAACTTATCCCTTGTTTTATGAAGGGAGCTGGCTCTTGCAAAGTTTTCTGTGAACTGCCGGGTATTCCTTTATGTTTGTCTAACAAAGTTTAGCACGTGTTCAGCTTTTGTAGAGAGAGAGATTTTGTAGACAAACTATGTTTTCAAAATTCTGACTACTTTGTTAAGGCGTCTGTGGGAAACTTAATGTTAAGCTAAAGCAGCATGTTACTTGTCTTGCATAACATTTGATATGTAAATTGCTTTTGGGTCAGTCCTATTTAACATGTCTTAGAGTGGCTCAGCAACCTCACGGAATATTGCAGAGAAGCATTTTATAGAACAGTGTGCTTTCCCGCTAACCTGGCTGGGAAATGCCCCTGTGAACCACATGCCCTGGAAGAGAAACCGAACCTGATTTGCCTTTGCTGTTTGATGCAGGTGTGTCCATTCAGTTTGCGTGTGGTCAGTGTTGTGGGAATAACGTACTTGCTGCCCCAGGAGGAGCAGCCTCTGTGCCACCCGACGGTAGAAAGGTAAAAAAAAAAAGATCACCTTCTAGGATTTCATGTATGCTTGTGTGTAATTTCTAGTGATTTCTGATGTAATTTCCGTAGAAGAGTGGTAGGTTCTTCAGGCTCATTTAGAAAGTAAACCCTTACTTTACTTTGATTCATATTTGAGTGGGATATGTTTTATGATCATTTTTGGAATCAGGAAAACCTAGAGTACTTACGTTAGGAAACTAAATTGGTCTAAGTCTCAGGATGATAGATGAATTTCACTTGCATATTCACCAAGATTGAAGTTTTCCAAAGTAGAATTCTAATCATAACAATTTCCTCCTTGAAATCCTTAAATGATAAGCCCAGTTTCTCTACAGTTTCAACCCTGACTGCTTCTTTTCTGTCAGGCCTCATTCTTTTCCCACTGTCTCAGACCTTCAGCAGCATCAAAGCGCTGAGGGTTGTTTGAATGTAACAGCACGGGTCTACATGGGCCTTCCCATGTGCAGCCTCTCTGTTAATAATTCCTTTCCTTTGAGACTCTCTTCACACGGTCCCCTCCCCCTGTTTGCCCCCAGAATTAGTCTCTCCCCTATGCTACTTCCGTGCTTTTTATACACTTCTGTCCTCTTACAACACTCTACTGTATTAATAAAATAATAGACATGTGTACACAGACACACTACACATATATGGATATACATAAAACACAGTATTGCCTCTATTATAATGCCTTTTCCAGTAAATATTGAAGTGCCTGCATTTCAGGATTCCAAAAAAGTATGCAACATAGTTCTGTTCGAAAGGAATTCACTGTTTGGCTTTAGAAATTAGAGTTAATCGATTAGATAATGATCTAAAACATTGCAAAAAATAAAAACTATTTGAGAAGTAATATTGACTGTTAATGCTGAGTGTTTCAGAAGATGGCTGAGGAGCCAAGGAGCTCAGGGGCAATAAATGAGGTAAAACTTGAGGGGTCCCTTGCAGGAAGGCATAGTTTACATTGGTGTGGGCACAGTCCCGGGACCAGGCATGATGTATGGAGGGAGGAGGAGAGAGGCAGACTTCGTTCTGATTGTTGTCTAGTCTCTGGTTTGGTGAGAAATTAGACAAAAATTGGAAAGATCATACCCTCTAAGAGTTACATGGATAGCCTTATAGTGTGGTACTAAATTTCTTCCCGTATCTTTATTTCCATGTTGAATATTTTAATTTAAGGATTTCTCAGTCCAGTTGTAATCAAATCATTAAATATGAGGTTATAATGGTCAGAAACTTTTTCTGATGGGAACCAATGATGAAGATTTTCAGCAATCACACTATGATTTCAGATGGTTCACATATTTAATTAAAATCATTTATTTAGAAAGTAATATGTGACTCTCTTCTCTATCCTGTAGGGCACTAAAATCTTGTGGACCAGGTGGTACTGCTCATGTGAAATTAGTAGTAGAATGGGACAAAGAGACAAAAGATTTGTAAGTATTTTCTTACTTAGTGTTTATATAGTCAATTGTCTTGATGCTTATTTTAATAGCATACGTTTGAGCTTTCAAATTAGCTGAAACACAAACCTCTCTTTTCTTCAGCTAACTATCCAAGTGTATTGCTAATCCTTTATTTAAGCAATGTATTATTTCTCTCCTATACATTCTGTTGTCTGGATCCCCAAATCTTAGAATATTTGTTTGCTGGTAATGAGACAGAAGCTATATATTCAAATTACTTTGGTCATTATTACAGGCCCATTAACTCTAGCTGCTGCTGCTGCTACTAAGTCACTTCAGTCATGTCTGACTCTGTTCAAGTTACGCCAAAGGCATGCCCTTTAATACAAAAGGATAAGAATATATGAATTAATCAGCATAGTGTGTGGCTAGTCACGGAAAAACCAACTGCAAATTATCTCTTGAAAATGACTTTGTAGATTGAAAACTTTTCAAGAACATTTTGGATCCTGGAAAAGCTGGATTGCCCCTTTGCTGTCTTACATGGTGATCTTCTCAGTTACGAATTTACAGGCAGGTTGTGAAGCGGTTAATCCTACTCTCGTGTCAGTTTGCATGACCGTCTCTGATGCGTGCTTTTCTGCCCCTCACTGCAGTTTGTTTGTGAATACTGAAGATGAGTATATCCCTGATGCCGAAAGTGTCCGGCTACAGAAGGAGCGTCACCATCAGCCTCAAACTTGCACTTTATCCCAGTGTTTCCAACTCTACACCAAAGAGGAGCGGGTAAGGGTGGGCAGCGTTCGCTGGGTGATGAGGGTAGTAGGGAGGCACCAGCGTGGGATGACCCTGGGGAAGAACAGATTATGCCCGAGATGACCTCAAGAATTGGTTGCATTTATGTAGCTTCTGCACATGTGTTAGTGTTAACACGCATCTTAGTGTTAATCCTTTTAGGACTTTAACAAAAAGGAGTTTAAATTTCTGGAATTTCTGGGAAAAAATGTTCTAGACACATATCTTTGTATAGTTCTTTTTTTTCCTCCTTTTTAATAGTTAATGATTGTGTTATTTTTTTTTTTTTTTGGTTTTAACTTTGAGATTAAATTATTTTCCTTTGTAACTAGGTCAGTGGTTCTCAACTTTTTGGTAGTGAGAACATAGATGCCAGGACTTATTAAAATTAATTAAAATTGAAAATTCAGTTCCTTAGTTGCATTAGCCACATTTCAAGGGCTCAGGAGACACTGTGGCTGGTTGCTTTTGTTTTGGACAGTGTAGATATAGACGTACATCTGTACAGTGTAGGACAGTATGGTTTAGACCACTTAGCACAGTGCTTTGCATGAGGGTGTACTTATTTTGTCCTTTGACCAGTAATGTCACTGATGTTGCATTTCTCAATAAAGGTGAACTTGTCTTCTCCCAGTGTGTAGTCATGACAAGTTCAGCATGTCCCAAACAGCCAGGATTCAGGTTATCAAAAGAATTTAGAGCTACTCCACCACAGGCCAGAGTCAGCTTCTCCACCTTGCTCTTAGCTCTGTGCACAGCTTCTAGGCCTTCTTTAGCAAGAGCATTTAAGGTGAAGGAGTCAGTTCCCTTTTGATTAACAATAGCACACCTTTTAAGTCACAGCCACACTTTATTTTGTAAAGTTTTATTACTTTTAAAACTCCATCTTTAGTGAATTTTCTTTACTAATTTCTCTCTCTCTCGCCCCTGCACTCTTATTTTTAAAAAGCCAGAATTCACTTCTGTTTTTTTGTATTCTAATGGCACATTGCATATAAGGATATATGCATCTTTTACTTTTTTTTTTTCCACATCAGGATGGCATGTCCCATCATCCAAAACAAGATCTCTGATTAAGCTTATGTAGTTTCAGGTTTATGTTCCATCTCCATGATCTCAACCATGAAGGGGTCACTATGTTTATCTTTTTTGTTAATGACCAAGATGGAATCTACTGCTGCTTCTGTTAAAACATCAGCAAGTTTAGCATGAATTTTAGTATATAGAGATGTTTTGGCCGTGTCAGTAAATGTTTCCTGTCCATCTCTTAGTGTATTTTGATTCATTGACAAAGCTAAAGTGCCTTTTCCTTTGCAGTTTTGTAAAAATCCTTCTGTTATTATTCTGAGATGAAAACACACAGAATTAAATACACAGTTAGAAAGCTACCACCAACTTGGAGATCTTTAGTTAGATGCAACTGTAGTTCATGATAAAGCAAATTTATGGAGGGATATTCTGGATCATTCATACCCTTTCATGCAGCTAATATAATGTGCTGACTTTCTCAGTACTTTTAAAAGGATAAATAAATAGCCCTTTGAGTGTAGAGAAAAAGAACAGATATTATGATAGCAAAGTCAGAACCAAGGAATTAAAGCACTCTTGGTGCTCACTGTGCAATAGGCCTGTGTGGTTTTTAAGCCTTTTCAGGTTTAGACACCTTGAGAAACCTTGATGAGAGCACTTAGAGTTCATCTGATTTTGAGTTGATGTTTAGGATCATAATTCCAACTACTGATTGTTACTACTCATTCTTGCATGTAGGGAATCATGGAATTTCAGAGTTGGAGGGGGCTTCAAAGCTTTTTTCTAATGATTGAGTTCTTCTGCCTAATTTCAAATAGATAATTATCCAGCCGCTGTTTGTCAGAGACACTATTTCTTCTTTGGATATCTCTGATGGTGACTAACTGATGTTATCCTGAAATACGTTCTCAGTTGCTACAACCCACAGGCAAACTCTCAGGTCATTAAGAACAGTTGAGAACAGGTCTTTGTTTTCTTGTTTATCCTTCAGATGTTTGAAAGTAGTTTTCATCTTCTTACTAAGCCTTTTCTCTTCCACTCAGTTAATGGCTAGTTCCTTTACTAGTTTTTCATTAGACATATTTTTCTAATCTTGGGCTTACATAAAACAATTGACATTGACCCTGACTGATTACATGCTCTGTGTAGACCCTTATCCTATTTAGCCTTTTTTTTTTTTTTTTTTGATTTGGGAGATGTTCAAAGATTAAAGTTGGGCAGATCTACTAGGTGATGATGAATTGAACCAGTTCTCCTGCATCGTAGGCAGATTCTTTACCAGCTGAGCTATCAGGGAAGCCCAAATGACAACATTGGTGTTCTACAAAACATCTCACTGATCTTGTAATCAGGATTTGTTCATTCAGTACCTGTTTGTTGAGTACATACATGTGCCAGGTCCTGTGCTTGGCCTGGGGTTATAGCAGGGGCCAAGACAGACAGCATTTTTGCCCTCAGGCTGTTATAGTGTAGTGGGAATAAACAAGTAAATAAAGAAGCAAAGCCCCTCGAGTAGAAGAAAGGTTGAGAAACAGAAATGAGGCCGATGTGGTGGGGCACGGCAGGTAAGAGACTTTTCCTGGTCATAAAATAACCCTATCAAGTACTGCAGGGTCCAGCCTTTCCATAGAAGGCTTTCAATAAATATATCCTGCAATGAATGAGTGAGTGTTCCTTGGGAAGCTCAGTCACTGGGTCCAGAAATAACAGTTCAGATAGGAAAGAAAAGGCCAGACTGAGGCTGTGTGGTGATAATTCTGGGGTCAGGCTGTCTCTGCAAGCTCAGTGATGGGCAGCAGCATCCGTGAGTGTCAGTGCAGTTGGCCGCCTAAGGATGCTTTGGAAACAGTGTCCAGGTCTCAGGTGGTGACAGCCCTACTCTCACCACCCTGCTTTATCACCTTGGCTGTTCACTGTTAAGAGACTGACATCCCGGGGCATGGGCAGAGAGTGTGGGTCGTGGATGGTGCGTCTGGAAATGCTGGCACGGCTGAATGTGTTTTGACAAAGGAGACCTAAAGTGAAGATCTGATAGGTATTTTCATCCATTTCATCTTGTGGATGAGGATTTGGACTTCTTTTAACTAAAAAACAGAGACTGGAAATTGCAGGGAGAGTAATTTCATCTTAATCTGAGGACGAGCTCTGTAACAGACTGAAAATGGAGCAGCGGCCTCCTGAGCCAGCGCCTTCCCTGCCAGGAGTTGGCGAGGCCAGCCGTGCTCCAGCTGTGCTCCGTAGGCCCGGCAGCTTTGTGGCAGTTTATGACGAGCTCAGTACAGGAATAGGGCGTTGCTGTAGAAACTGTCAAAACTATCGCACGTTGTCATGACGTTCTTACCATATCTTCTAAAGGTGTATCTGCTCACAATGTGTTGAAAATGAAAAAACAAGCAAACAGCCTGCTTCTTTACCAGAAGCACTGGGCCGGGTGGCCACGTACTTAGGTAGACAGTTTGCATGTTGCCAAGATGTGGACTTGCCAGACGGCAGTGTAGGTCCCTCCTGTCCAGCGTTCTCACTCAGCTCCAGCCACTCAGACGCCTGTCCCTCCCCATCTTTCCTGCACACGCAACTGGGTCTCCCTGTCATGAAAGAAATCCTCCGAGCTCTGCTTCCCCTTCAAGCCTTCTTGCCAGTCTCTCTTTTCTGCCTAACTTGATCATTAGTGGTTTCAGTGTGTTCTCCTCCCTCCCTCCCAGACCTCTCGTCATCTCTCTGACTTGGCTTTCTGACAGCTGTCCGGGGTTCTCAGCGCGTCCTCCCTCCCAGGCCTCTCGTCATCTCTCTGACTCGGCTTTCTGACAGCTGTCCGGGGTCCTTGGGGCCCTCCTGGGCCCAGTTCAGTGGCTTCGCTCCGTCTGCATTGAGCCTCTCCATGGGATGTGGTTCTGATAACCAGCCTGTTCTTGCCACTCTTAACGTGGTCTGCATGAAAGGATTGTTTTTGACTTGCTTGTGTTTCTGACTATGCATCCTCAGCTTTCTGTGACTTCTTGATCTTTGTTTCCCTTAAAAGTCCACATCCCCCCAGGTTCTGTCCTCGGCCTCTCTGACATCTCAGAGGGCATGGCTATCCATTCCGATCCCACGGCTGCCCTCACTTCATCGTGTTAATGGTTCCAGATCTGAGGCATCTTGTGAAATCCAGAATGAAATTTAAAAACCTCTCCCACCAGACATGTCCTGTTAGTACCTCTATGTCCCCTTCCTGAAACCCTTGCCCGCAGAGGGGACACCCAGGGATTTGAGGCTTCAGACTGGTGTTGAGAAAGACCTTGGCGGTAGCAGGAGGGGGAGGATTGTCTGGGGCAGTTGGGTGTTTGGGGAGGAAGAGCAATTAAGAGACTAGAGGAAGAAGAGGTGAGAGTGAGTGAGGACTTTGAATTAAGCTGGGTTGAGGGGACGGAGAAGGAAGGAGACAGGTGTGAGGAACGTTAGAGGGGCGTTATCTTGGATGGATATGGAGTGGAGGAAGAGGGAAGGATTTGAGGCTTTAGGATGACCCCTGTGTTCTCTGGTAGTGATATTTTCTGGGGTAGGACATACAGGAGGAGGAGGAGAAAGGTGAACTGTATTGACAGAAAGGCGATGAGTTGAGTTTGGGAGTATGATGAGCTTCTGTGACATTTAACATCTTTATATAGGATTTACTTCATTGGTCATTCCTTTTTGAGAGTCTATTCAGCAATCATTGGAAAAGACCCTGATGCTGGGAAAGATTGAAGGCAAAAGAGGAAGAGGGCAACAGAGGATGAGATGGTTACATAGCATCACCAACTCAATGGACATGAGTTTGAGCAAACTCCGGGAGCTAGTGAAGGACAGGGAACCCTGGCGTGCTGCAGTCCATGGGGTCACAGAGTCGGACACAACTTAGCGAGTGAACAATAGCAGCAGTAGCTGTTCCGCCAGTGTTTGGGTGCCAACCCTAGCCCTTTGATTGTGTTTTTCCATTGACTCCCGTTAAACGTAGTTTGTGGAGGGATTCAGAGTTGTGCCATGCCTTGGCCCAGAAGTGAGGAGACAAGACTGTCTCCTGTATGGGTCCTGCTTAAGCAGCGCTAACAGCGTCGTGCTCCTTGTTTCCAGCTTGCCCCCGACGACGCCTGGCGGTGCCCGCACTGTAAGCAGCTGCAGCAGGGCAGCATTACGTTGAGCCTCTGGACTCTGCCCGACGTGCTGATTATACATCTGAAGAGATTTCGACAGGTAAGGAGAGCCTCTGGCCTAGGGAAGAGCGCTGTGACCAGGTGTCTTAGGCCCCCACTGGCGGGCTGTTGGGGATGGCTCTTTTGTGTCCCCTTGTGAGCCCATGATCTTGTGTTGTTACAGACCCACATTTTCCCCTGCGTTTGGGGCCCTGTGTTGTTCTTTCCCAAAGCAAAGTTCAAGCGTCCTGTGACCTTTGAATCCTAACCGTTTTAGTTCATACGGCAGATGTTTTACTTTGTTCCTGAGGATTTGCTTTAGATTTGTAAATGTTGTGCTCAAGTAAGTGTGCTTTGGGATTTAAAAAAAAATTTGAGCTCCTTTCTGGGGGCGGGAAGAATTCTGTTTCTACCTAAATTAATAACGGGTGTTGTCCTGCTTCCAAGGAGCTGTTGTACAGTTGGGGAGATGAGTCATGCATGTATACGAAGAAAATCTGCTTTGCATTGTATGGCTTTGTGAGTCAGTTTTCCCAAAAAGGCTTGTCTGTTCCTGAGGTTAGAGCTGTCCCGGGCTGCCCCCTTGTAAGGGAGGTAAATGAAAGGTAGATGCTGGAAGGAGTCTCTGAGCCTGGCTACGAGAAGGTACGGATCTGAAAGATTAGGAGGAGGCCTGCAGCCGGTGACGGAGGAGCACGTGTATAGTGCCTGGATGCAGTGGGCGCAGAGCAGGGCAGGAGGCTGAGAGCTGCGGCCAGTGTGGCTGGAGGTCCGGGGGGTCGGGGAGAAAGGCGTGAGTCGAAGTAGAAGAGGCCGGCGGTGGCTGGTAATCCAACCCTTGTAGGCACAGTGGGATTCTGAACCAGTGAAGCAACATGACCAAAGGCGCGATTTGAAGAGACCGTTCAGGCTGCTGTGTGGAGAATTAGAGGCTACAAGGATGCAGATGGGGAGGTCTGAAGGAGGCCATTTATCCAGGGCAGGCCTGGCTGATGGCTGGCATTGGAGTTGCGGCAGTGGAGGTGGAGAGACCTGGATAGATTTGGGAGATGTCTAGGACTCGCTGATGAAGTGAAGATGTTGGGGGCGCACGTGGTCGCTGGGGGTGGGGCTTGCACACGGAGGTTTGGAGTCCAGCCCCTGTGCTAGTGAGGAGTGAGCTTTTGCCTTGAGTGTCCCAGCTGCACACCTCCATTGAGGTCTGCGGGTGGACGGCCTGCTGGGGGTTTGCCCAGCCCTCTGTCTCTTTCCATCCACACAGACTGATGTCCTTTGCTTTCTGTTTCTTTTGAAGGCATATAGGCACGCCTCCAGTGCCCCAGCTCAAAACTGTAGTGTCATCTTTGACTGTTCTTTCTTGTCCCTGACACCTAGGCTTGCTTGTCCTCCCCACTTCCTTCCGTATGTGGCCTCTTCTCCCCATTCTTGCTGTCATCCTGCCAGTTCCAGCTTTCCTCTCCTTCCCAGCAGGTTGCAGTTGCGGTGTCTTTTTATTGGTTTTGTAACCTATCCTGCTCTTCCCTCTCGAGCACATTTTGGCCACTACTTCATGACAGCTCTGATGACATCACCTCCTGCCTCAGAGCCTCCCCTTGACTTCCCCCAAGCTTCCTCCCCAAGCTTCCCCCTTGACTACAGAGCAGGATCCAGGTTCTTAAGCCTGATAATGCAGGACCTGCCTCCCTTTCTCTTAGGAACTTTTCTCTCCCCTTAGAATGGGCATTATCTGTACCTGATTCATTTTTTTAAAGCCCCCATAGACACAGGAGGGCTTCCCTTGTGGCTCAATTGGTAAAGAATCTGCTTGCAATGTGGAAGACCTGGGTTTGATCCCTGGGTTGGGAAGATCCCCTGGAGAAGGGAAAGGCTACCCACTCCAGTATTCTGGCCTGGAGAATTCCATGGACTGTATATAGTCCATGAGGTTGCAAAGAATCAGACACGACTGAGTGACTTTCACTGTAGACACAGGAAACATTCAGTAGATATGTTTCAACTCATGGCAAGATTTCCAGATTGCCTAAGGTTGTCAGCTCAGTGAAGGTAGCAAGCTAAGTCACTGTTAACTTTGCATGTACTTGCTGGAGGAGGTGGGCCAGGAAGAGGCCCTGTTCCATGAGTTTGGTGCCAACACCGTGCTGTCCCTTGACGTATGTTGTTACTCCGTTCCTTTTCACGCCTCTGGATGAACCACCGGAAATTGTCATTTTGCACGTTAAAAGCCTTTATTAGGTAAGGGCCAGAAGGCTCATTATCCTCTTACATGTAGTTAATCACGGGTTCCATTTTTGGTGATATTAAAACCCTCTAGGTATTGGTGGGCCAGAAAGTTCGTTCAGGTTAGTCTATAGCATCTTACGGAAAAACGTGAATGAACTTTTTGGCCAACCCCGGTAGTTAACAGTGTTAACCTGTTCCCTGTGTCGTATGTCTTTGGAAACATCAGATAGGAAACCCAAACCTGCTTCAGCCGATAGAGTCTGCCTTTCACGCTGAACTGGCCTACCCTCTGCTCACATGAACATGCCATCAGGACTTGTTTTTCTTCTTGCAACAGGAAGGAGACAAGCGTATGAAACTTCAGAACATGGTCAAGTTCCCTTTGACCGGCCTGGACATGACACCTCACGTGGTCAAGCGAAGCCAGAGCAGCTGGAGTCTGCCGTCCCACTGGTCTCCGTGGAGACGGCCCTACGGACTCGGGAGGGACCCTGAGGACTACATCTATGACCTGTATGCCGTGTGCAATCACCATGGCACCATGCAAGGGGGGCACTACACAGGTCTGCAGCGCGAGAGGCCGGGCGCCTGTGCTGACGGTCCCCCGACGTGTTGTGCTTGCGACAGGGTGGCTGTGCTTTAGAACCTTGCTTTCTCTTCCAGCGGGAAGTGTGCCAACCACGAGGGCAGCTTTCACCTTCCAGTTCTCTGTTCCCTGGCCTCATCTGGTCAGGCTCTGACCCGAGCAGGGAGAGTGGTGGCCTGTGCAGAGGGGTGGCCTCGTCTGGCTCACCAGGACTTGCCTTCCTGACCTCACCTGCACAGCCCTGTTTAAGGTTCTGCTCTGCTTCCTTGAGGGCCTAGCATCTCCCTGATTTGGAGTGTTTGTGGACCACTTTTTTTTTAACAGTGTCTTTAAAGTGACTTGTAAGGGTTTTTCTTTTTGCTTTGTGTTCAAATTTATTTTTTTTTATTTGTCAAAGCAATAGTGCTCATCATGAAATTTAGAAACTAGAAAGAGGCAAAAAGAATAGTGCCATCAACCCATGAGGATACCACTCCAAAATAATTTGTGAGATTATTACTCAGAAAATGGTGGTGGGCATTCCCTGGAGTCCAGTGATCAAGACTTTGCACTTCCACTGTAGGGGGTGGGGGTTCAGTCCCTGGTCGGGGAGCTCAGAGCCCACATGCTGTGTGGCATGGCCAAAAACTTCAAAAGAAAAAAAAAAGGTAATATTTTTAGAAACTGTGATAAATAGCACGCAACAGAATTTTCCTTTTTAACTATTGTTAAGCATACAGTTCCGGAGAAGGCAATGGCACCCCACTCCAGTACTCTTGCCTGGAAAATCCTATGGACGGCGGAACCTGGTGGGCTGCAGTCCATGGGGTTGCTAAGAGTCGGACACGACTGAGCAACTTCCTTTTCACTTTTCACTTTCACGCATTAGAGAAGGAAATGGCGACCCACTCCAGGGTTCTTGCCTGAAGAATCCCAGGGACGGGGGAGCCTGGTGGGCTGCCGTCTGTGGGGTCGCACAGAGTCGGACACGACTGGAGCGACTCAGCAGCAGCAGCAGCAGCGGCAGCAGCGGCAGCTCGGTGTCATTAAGTCCATTCACATCTTCGTGCAATCATGGCCACTCTCCGTCTCAAATTTCTTGCATCTTCCCAAACTGAAACTCTGTATCCATGAAGCAGTAACTCCCTGTTGACCCCTCCCCAGTCCCTGGCAGCCACCGTTCTTTCTGTGAAGCTGATCACTCTGGGTACCTCGTGTGAGTGAATCATACGGTATTTGTCCTTTTGTGTCTGGCTTACTTCCCTTAGTGTGATGTATTCAAGAGTCACCCATGTTGTACTGTGTGTCGAATTTTCCTTCTTTTTTAAGGCTGAATGATATCCGTTGTAAGTAGGTAACATTCTGATAAGTGGCGTTTACTTCCAATGTTTTTTGTAAGTTGTGGCCATTACTTTATACTGTTGTGATTTGTACTGATGGGCTCTGTTCAGGTGAACCTCTATGGAGCACCTGCTCTGTTTCTTGCTTGCCATGGGCCATAACATATCAGAGGCATGTTGGAAACTAAAAAAACCTCAGCCTCTGTCTTCCAAGAGTGTAAACAAGTGGTTGGGACGGCGTAGGCACACATAATATGAAAGAGCGGAAGTGTGTATTAGGTTCTGTGATTGACGTGTGGACTGTGGGTTCCGGGAGGAGAGACTGGCTGGAGCACCCCCTTCTTGGAGGGTCAGGGGAAGCTGCGGTTAGTAACCTGCCACCTACACTCACGGGGCAGACACTTAGTTTTTGTAAACGTTATTTTTAATGCCTGCAGGATATTCTGATGATGAAACTCTAGTGTGATATATAACCATTTCCTGTTGTTGAACACATACATTATTTCTGGTGTTTAACTTTGAGGATGACAGTGGTGAACCCCTTTGTACATAGTCCCCTTCTGTATCTCTTTGAGATTGAGTCTCAGAAATGGAGTGATGGGGTTCAGGGCATGCATGCATGCTGGGGAGGCACGTATACTGGGGGCTTCTTGCCTGGACATCTGTATGTGGGGGGAACTTGATGTGTGGGTGGCCAGGACTAGGGTTTCTGCGTCCTTCCCACTCAGCCCGTTTGGCAGAAACACTTCTCTGGGACTTTCTTGTGTCCTCAATTCAATGGTTTCCACCACGGGGCCCCAGGGTGCTATTGGTTCGTAAATGCAGGGGGAGGTGGAGGAGGGTTGGCCCTGCCGGTTGGTCTTTCAGGCTTTCTGAGACTCCTCCCTGGCAGTCAGCCCCATAACATGGTAAGTGAGCCTGGCGGGTCCTAGACCCCCTCCTTGGCCTTGCACACTTCCTCTCTTAACTTGTTCTTCCTCCAGGAGGCAAGAGCTTGAGTGTGACTGGACACAATCTTTGGTTCTTGAAACCCAGTAAGTTCAAATTCTTTCAATATTTAGATGCTGCAAGCTGCAGTCACTTGTGAAAGGAGTGATCCAGCTTGGAGTGTGTCTCATAGTGGAGCGCTTTGGATGGCCTCCACTTGCCCTGCGAAGCACTTTCTAGGAGAAAAAGGAGATAGAGGATCTACTGAAAAAATCTATTAAAGCCAGATTTTAATACTAGATTTTGTACCTTACATATTTTATATTTATATTCTGTGGGAACCCCTTTGTGTATCTAGTTGGATTTTTCCTCTTGGGGCATTCCTGGTCATATCTCCATTCCTTGATACTAAGTCACAGAGTTATGTACTCAGGGACTCTAAGAATTGAAAGGGACTTAGAGGGAATTTAATTTCACTCATTAGTTGGTGAAGTAACACCTTCTCCAGCATCCCTGGTTGGTGTTTGTGTAGCCTCAGCTTTGGTAAAGAATCTTGCGTGCGGAACACTGTTTCTCAGGAAAATATGGACAAGCGTGTTGTGTGGTTTCTAGCTAGAAACTGTTAAGGAAAATAGGACATGCTAGCCTCATGTTGCTCTTTTTATGGGATAGACTGGAAAGTGCCTGGAAACCCATAGCTACCTTGGAGGCAGTACAATTAGAGGAGTGTGGGCTAGAAGCTAGACACGTCTTCCTAGCTCTGTGACGTTAGGCGAAGAACCGTATTCTAACCTAGTGGCCATGCAGGGGAGCTGAAATGCTCATGTCTGCTTCTTGGGGCCTGTTACCTAGGAGTGACTCAGATGTTTTCTGCATTTATTTCCCCTCTCCCATGCTTAGACGGTAAAGCGTCTGCCTACAATGCGGGAGGCCCGGGTTCAATCCCTGGGTTGGGAAGATCTCCTAGAGAAGGAAATGGCAACCCACTCCAGTATTCTTGCCTGGAAAATCCCATGGACGGAGAAGCCTGGTGGGCTATAGTCCATGGGGTCGCAAAGAGTCGGACACGACTGAGCAACTTGACTTACTTTACTCCTCATGCTTAGACCATACCACTGCTTCTTGCATAAGAACATTTAAGTACTTGAGCATTGTTAAGTTAAAGATACCTTACTTCTAAGCTTTCACTTGGAATGTTTATTTTAATGTGTTCTTTATTTTGCACTGGTTCTACCTATAGTTACATGGTATATGTATGGCTGACTTGTAATGATTCTAGAACAGTGCTTCTTAAATGATCTGCGATGAAGAACCTTTTAAAAGATTTCTTAAATCTTTTAAGAAATTTCCAGTCCTTTGTGAGCCAGAACTTACTCAAAAACACAATAAAAACATCAGACTACTCTGAATGTTTTTAAATGCTTACCCCGTTTTGGTGCTTCTCCTGTGGTCTGGCACCAGTCTGTGAGACACAATTTGCGTAGCACTGGTCTAGAAAACAATTTAGGAAACAGCGCTGGGAAGAAAAGCACACAGAATTATTTTATGAATACATCATTAGCCCGTTGATGAGCCCCTGAGAGTTTCCATGCTGTGTCTGAGGACAGAGCACCCCGAGGAGAAGCAGACTGGAGCTGGAACACGGTTGCCCTGCCACCTTCTCTCGGGCACGCTCCTCCGTACAGTTGCCCTCCCGCCCCTCCTCCCACTCCTGAACAGCACCCCCTCTCCAGCTGGGCCACAGTGTATCACGCCTGACCACGCCACTGACCAGACAGTTGCTGTTTGACCAGCTCCATTTGCGCTTTCCCCTCTGGTTCCAGTGAGTCCACAGCTGCAGACGACTTCCTGCCCTGCAGTCATAGGTTCTTCGCCTGCTCTTCTTTGTTGGCACCTGTCTGGTGTAGCCCTGCCTCGCCTGGTCCCTTTCATCTCCTTGGAGTCCATACTCACCCAGTGGTTGTGGCCTATCAAGGCTGTCACTCCTGGTGCCACTCGGGGACCTTATGTGTCCTGCCCCCCAGGCCCCTACTGCGTCTGTTCCGGCATTCAGCCGAATGTGGCAGCACTCATTCATGTTCACCCCAATAAGTTAGAAAGTACTGGTGCGCATATAGCTTTCCGGATCAAGATTCTTGCTGGTGCTTCAACACTCCTGATTCTTATCTCAGGCTTAGAATTTGATCTGGAGAGAAGGCCGCATGCATTCATCAGCCCCCATTCTCAGTTTGCTGGGGGACTTCCATGAGGCACCGTTTTGCTGCCTCTGAGGGAGGCAGGATACGGTGGGGGTTTAAGAACAAGCTCGAGGACTAGATAATTCTGAAACAGACTGGACCCCGTGCTTTACCAGCTGTGTGGCCTTGGGCAAGCTGGTTAATCATTTTGAGCCTCTGTAAAATGGGAGTAGTGATAGAACAAATTACATAGGATCAAATGAGATATACATAACAAGTGTTAAACAAGTATTAGCTGCTGCAGTGGCCACAGGCCTGGAAAAGGTCAGTTTTCATTCCAATCCCAAAGAAAGGCAATGCCAAAGAATGCTCAAACTACCACACAATTGCACTCATCTCACATGCTAGTAAAGTAAAGCTCAAAATTCTCCAAGCCGGGCTTCAGCAATATATGAACCGTGAATGTCCTGATGTTCAAGCTGGTTTTAGAAAAGGCAGAGGAACCAGAGATCAAATTGCCAACATCCGCTGGATCATGGAAAAAGCAAGAGAGTTCCAGAAAAACATCTATTTCTGCTTTATTGACTATGCCAAAGCCTTTGACTGTGTGGATCACAATAAACTGTGGAAAATTCTGAGAGATGGGAATACCAGACCACCTGACCTGCCTCTTGAGAAACCTATATGCAGGTCAGGAAGCAACAGTTAGAATTGGACATGGAACAACAGACTGGTTCCAAATAGGAAAAGGAGTATGTCAAGGCTATATATTGTCACCCTGCTTATTTAACTTCTATGCAGAGTACATCATGAGAAACGCTGGGCTGGAAGAATCACAAGCTGGAATCAAGATTGCCGGGAGAAATATCAATAACCTCAGATATGCAGATGACACCACCCTTATGGCAGAAAGTGAAGAGGAGCTAAAAAGCCTCTTGATGAAAGTGAAAGAGGAGAGTGAAAAAGTTGGCTTAAAGCTCAACATTCAGAAAACGAAGATCATGGCATCTGGTCCCATCACTTCATGGGAAATAGATGGGGAAACAGTGGAAACAGTGTCAGAGTTTATTGTTTTGGCCTCCAAAATCACTGCAGATGGTGACTGCAGCTGTGAAATTAAAAGACGCTTACTCCTTGGAAGAAAAGTTATGAACAACCTAGATGGCATATTGAAAAGCAGAGACATTACTTTGCCAACAAAGGTCCGTCTAGTCAAGGGTATGGTTTTTCTAGTGGTCATGTATGGATATGAGAGTTGGACTGTGAAGAAAGCTAAGCACCGAAGAATTGATGCTTTTGAAGTGTGGTGTTGGAGAAGACTCTTGAGAGTCCCTTGGACTGCAGGGAGATCCAACCAGTCCATTCTGAAGGAGATCAACCCTGGGATTTCTCTGGAGGGAATGATGCTGAAGCTGAAGCTCCAGTACTTTGGCCACCTCATGCGAAGAGTTGACTCACTGGAAAAGACTCTGATGCTGGGAGGGATTGGGGGCAGAAGGAGAAGGGGACGACAGTGGATGAGATGGCTGGATCGCATCACTGACTTGATGGACGTGAGTCTGAGTGAACTCCGGGAGTTGGTGATGGACAGGGAGGCCTGGCGTGCTGTGATTCAGGGGGTTGCAAAGAGTCGGACACGACTGAGTGACTGTACTGAACTGAACTGATTGTTAATATCATGATTTCTAGTTCTCAAAACACTAAAATGTTACAGCATCCTTAAAGCAGAGCTTCTCAGTCCTGGCACATTAGCATGTTTGCTGGTAGCTCTTCGTTGTGGTGCCTGTTCTGCGCACGGTAGCCTGTTTGGCAGCAGCCCTGGTCTCGATCCCCGACTCATCATTAGTGTCCTACCTGCCCTGCCAACCCCCAAGTTGTGACCGTCAAAAATGTCTCCATTCATTTCCAGGTGTCCCCTGGGGCAAAATCATCTCTGGTTGAAAGCCGTTGGTTTAACAAATACTCATTTTCTAAGATTAAGTAGAATTTCATCCATTTGGAATAGGTTGGAATTTCGTGAAACATCTTGCTTGTGTATGATTTGGAATTTGGCTTTTTTTTTTTTTTTAATCCTTTCTCTGCATTACTGCCTGCAACCTTAAAAAGTTATTAAATTATGTGAGGCAAGGAAGCGGTGTCTGTGGGTGGAGCGGAGCAGCCAGAGTGGCCACCCCGGTGCTGATGGCTGGTGGGCTCTCTTTGGCAGCGTTCTGCAAGAACTCCGTGGACGGCCTCTGGTACTGCTTCGACGACAGTGATGTGCAGCAGCTGTCAGAAGATGAAGTCTGCACGCAGACGGCATACATCCTTTTCTACCAGAGGCGGACGGCTATACCATCGTGGTCGGCCAACAGCTCGGTGGCAGGTAAGACCATTCCACTCCAGGGGCGGTTTTTCTGAGAACGGAAGGTGGTACTTGATGATCCAGAGGACTTCTCCAGAAGGTCCTCTGATTCTGCCGGTTGGATCAGGTTAATTGTCACATTTGCATTTAATCTGAAGGCAGAATGGTTGCAGTCAAGGAGACGGGGCTGGAATGTGCGAGCAACTGTGACCAGGAGTTGCCTTGGAGGTGGAGTGGAGTCCGGCTCAGTGCACGCTCGTGTGCTTACTTGTGGAGTCAGTGAGCGAGGGAGCTGAGGAGCACCACCGGGTGCTCACAGAGTAGAGGGACCGAGCGATTTGGAAACAGAACCAGACTCGGCTTTGCCACCCCTTGGTCGGGTTATCTTGGAGCATGTCCCATCTAAGCCACATATTTGTCATCCGTAACAGGGGTGTAATAATACTACCTACCTCATGAGGTCGTTGTGTCCAGCAGATCAGATAAACTTGGCGTTAAAGCCTTTTGTAAAGGGTAAAGCACCGTTACAAATTATTCTTTTTTTCCAGTAAGACTGGCCTATTCTGTTAGGAGAAGGATTGAAGGCTGTAATAATCACAGAGGGCTTGGGTTTAGTTTGATGAGATCTAGTCTGTTGTGTTAAACAAACACAAGAACCAGTATCCACACTTAATGTTGATGCAGCCACACACAATCCAAACGGGGAGAAGGTGTCTTAATGCCACGTTGGGGTTGAGAGAATAGGACAGAGTTCTGGAACGTGGCAGTGTGTGATCAGTTATTCATCCCTGCGCCCCTCAAAGCTTGTGAGGGATAAGCCGGAAGCCACTCAGAGAAAGCGTCGCTGAGGCAGAGAGACCCCTGGTGCATCACGCCCCACGCGGTACAGCACTCAGTCTGAAGCTGCTGTCTTCGTTCACAGAAGGCGCGAACTCACGGCTCTAGTGCCGTCCCGCAGTGCTTTCCAGAGTCAGATGTGCTCGGACCTGACACCCCCTTGAGGTCTCGAGACGGTCATGCTGCTGCACGCTCTCCATCTCAGGAGTGGTTTCTGTTGTCCTAACTCATATTTAAGGGCCTTCCTGGAACAGACAAGACAGAACGGCACGTGGCCCTGTGTGTGTGTGTGCTTGCTTGTTGTATATTAATACTGTGGTTTAAATGATTTAAAAATTTCACCGAACAGGCCAGGAAAGTAACAGTACACCGCTGCTTGCTTTCGTCTCTCTGTCTGGAGTATTACTGCAAGTGCTTAGAACAGTGCTGTGGTGCTCAGTAAACGTTTCTAGGGTAGATGGAAGGTATGAACAGTTGTGTCTGTTCCATTCTGTTGCTGGCTCTTAAGACTTTGCCTTATGAAGTGTCCGTCCCTGTACTTGGATTTTACAGCTACAGACGTGAGTGGGAGTCTGCCCTCTTTCATCCTCACAGCGGTCATTCGAGCGGGCATGGTGTGGGGTCTGGGAGTTAGCGCCGGCCCGACAGTGAGGTCCCCGGGCTTCTGGCCTGACCTCGGTGCCCGCTTCCTTTCCTGCAGGCTCCACGAGTTCCTCCTTGTGTGAACACTGGGTGAGCCGACTCCCGGGGAGCAAGCAAGCCAGCGTGACCTCTGCGGCTTCCTCCAGACGCACCTCCCTGGCCTCGCTGTCTGAGTCCGTGGAGATGACCGGGGAGAGGAGTGAAGACGACGGTGGGTCTGGGTTTCGGTGACAGATTTCCAAAACGGCGACTTGTGGACACGCACACAGGCTCCCTCGTATTGAGGAGCCAAGTGCCAAGAAGGGGTTGGGGGAACATCAAAGAGGGTGACAGTGAGGGGACTGCGTGGCTGTGGTCACCATCGTATGTAACCTTTTATATCACCGGGCCTCTCGCTTTTCCTCTGGGATCCAGGACTTTCTCCTTCCACTTTGTCGTTTTTCACTTTTAAAGTCTAAACGTGGAGGTTAGAACTTTAACTCTGTACGGTAACGGGTACAGTTTAATCGAAGTGCTTCTTAAACTCTTCAGAGTAGCTGTGAGGGGACTCGGCGAGCTTGCGGTTTGCCGAGGGCTTTGCGGGAGGCTGCCTGGGGATGAGCTGCTATGCGGGGCCTGGTGTGGGAGCGCCTGACTTGGCTCGGCTTCTCCTTCCCACCACGCTGTCTCCCTGGAGGGACTTGGGGAGTGCAGAAGCAGCTAGAACAGAAGCCATTACCTTTTTATAAAGCTGTTTGGGGGGATTTTGAAAGCAGTCACAGTATGCAAGCTTGGAAAAGCTGATAAAAATTGAGCTCTGGTGTTTTCGCCTTCAGATCCCGCTGGACTAGTGGCAACACAGCCCTCCGTTCCACCCAGGGCCCCAAGCTGGGGGGAGGCGATCAGGCAGCTGGAGTCCTGAGCGTTGGGAGGGGGAGAGAGTGAGCTCAGCCTCTATGGGATACCATGAGCTCGGTGACTCACCCCCAGCAGGCCTCAGTCAGTCTGTGGCCTGCATTTCCATCGCTTCTAGTAAACTGCTGCTTGCTGGTGGTGATGGGTAAATCTGAACACAAATTGTAGGAAGAAAACGGGAGTCTGGAGGAAGGCCTGACGTGGAGAACTCCCTCCCACCTCCAGCTCTGCCCCTTCTTCCGACTGTTGCGTCTTCATTTGTAGCGTAAGAGTCTTGGGATATAACCACCAAGCTCCTGGCTGGCACTCCTGACATTTCATGAAAAACTGACAGTGCCCCTCGGCTTGTTTATCATTTAGAGGTGGTTTTCAGCAAAGCCTTTAAACTTCGAGCTCACTGTTTCAACAGTGAGCCTAGATATGGTTTGCCCCCAGTCTGTTTTAAATGGCGGAGTTGGGGGAATCGGTATCCTCTTTGGGGTCATCATCATACAGTCGTGCTGGGTGATGCCCATGGACCAGGGCCTGTCTCTCAGGGTCTCATCCAGACGGAGCTGTATTAATACCACAGCTCCAGTAGCAAGTGTGGAGAATTTCATTTAGAATATTTTCTTTGGAAGTTCAAAGTCACTTACTGCTCTAATTATGAATATTTTTCTTGAAAGTTTTAAGGCACTCAGGGTAGAAGTGTATTGTCTCTAGTCCTTTCCACTGATGGCATTCACAGCCAGCGATCACAGGCCCGCCTGCCTGTGATGTTGAGTTGGGGGAAGGGGTTGTGGTTCTGTTGCTGGCTCTGCCTCTAATTACCTTTGTGGTCATGGGCACGGACCTTGCTGCTGTGGGCCCCAGTGTCCTTAATAAGATGAACTGCTCACGTTTATTGAGCAGTGTGCAATGTCAGGTACCTTGCCGGGCACAGGACTTTGAAGACTTTATTTAATTCTTCTAGTAGCTCTGTGAGTTACAAGGGTCAGGAAATTATGGCCCACAGGCCAAATATGGCCCCTGTCTTTATTTGTTAACAAAAAAAAGTTTTGTTGGAACACAGCCATACCTGTTTGTTTATTTGTTGCCTGTGGCTGCTTTTGCACTAGGGGGGCAGAGTTGAACAGCTGCCCCACAAAGCCTAAAATATTTACTGTCTTGGCCATTAGAGTAAAAGTCTGCTGAGCCCTGATGTTGAGCAAGAAGGTGCTTTGCTGGTCCTGAAGTTAGAATGCCCCTATTTTATAGGTAAAGGCTCAGAAAAGTTAAAATCACGTGATGACTCACTGACCCCAGACGCACTGGCTCTGAAGGTCACGCTCCCGTCGTCCCCTGAGGCTGGCCTTCGTTTGTTCTGTACATGTTACTAGCGCATCTTGTTGGCTTGGCTTAACGGTAATCTCTTTGCTGCATTCAGGAGGCTTCTCAACTCGTCCGTTCGTGAGAAGTGTCCAGCGCCAGAGCTTGTCATCCAGACCGTCTGTCACCAGCCCCTTGGCCGTCAATGAAAATTGCATCCGGCCTTCCTGGTCCCTGTCTGCCAAGCTGCAAATGCGCTCCAGTTCCCCTTCCCGCTTCTCAGGGGACTCTCCGATTCACACCTCTGCGTCCACCCTGGAGAAGATCGGGGAGGCAGTGGATGACAAGGTCTCCATCTCCTGCTTCGGCAGCTTGAGGAACCTGTCCAGCAGCCACCAGGACTCGAGTGACAGTCACAGTCGGCGGGAGCACAAGGCTGTGGGTCGGGCCCCTCTGGCTGTCATGGAAGGTGTGTTTAGAGACGAGTCAGATGCCCGCAAGTTGAACTCCAGCGTGGTGGACACACAGAGCAGAAGCTCAGCACATGGGGATCACTTGCCCCCTGTCTCTGATCCATTTGATAACAATAACCAGATTGCATACGTGGATCAGAGCGATTCTGTAGACAGTTCTCCAGTCAAAGAGGTGAAATCCCCAAGCCACCCAGGCTCCCTCGCAAAGAAGCCAGAGAGCACAACCAAGAGATCCCCCAGCGCCAAAGGCACTTCTGAGCCAGATCGAAGCTTGCGGAAGGGGAGACCAGCCTTGGCCAGCCAGGAGTCCTCTCTTTCCAGTACGTCCCCTTCTTCTCCCGTTCCCGTGAAAGTGTCCGTAAAGCCCTCCCGCTCCCGAAGCAAAGCCGATTCTTCCTCCAGGGCCAGTGGACGGCATTCGTCCCCGGCCCCTGCCCCAAAGAAGGAGTCCTCCCCCAAGTCCCATGAGTCTGTGTCGTCCCCTTCGCTCCAGAAGCAGAAGTCGGCTTCTTCCCTCGCTTACACTGCTTCCTCCACATCTGCAAAGAAAGCCTCAGGCCCTGCCCCGAGGGGCCCCTTCCCTCCTGGGAAGAGCAGGACTTCAGACAGGAGCTTAAGCCGAGAGGGCTCCAGACACAGCCTGGTTTCCGACAGGGCCAGCGTCACCTCCAGCTCCAAACCCAACTCCCCGCGCGTGAGCCAGGCCAGGGCCGGGGACGGCAGGGCGGATAGCAAGCACGTGCGGAGCTCCTCCATGGCCAGCCTGCGCTCCCCCAGCATGAGCGTGAAGGCTGGTCTGAAGAGGGACAGCAAGTCCGAGGACAAGGGGCTGTCCTTCTTCAAGTCGGCCTTGAGACAGAAAGAGACCCGGCGGTCAACAGATCTAGGCAAGACCGCCTTGCTGTCCAAGAAGGCGGGCGGGGGCTCCGTCAGGTCCGTCTGTAAGAGCGCAGTGGATGACAAGGCAGAGAAAGGCTCCCAGTCGCCAGGCTCCCAGCAGCCAAATGCCAGTGCGGTTGGGAAAGAGCCGCTCGCCTCCAAGGACCCCGCTGCTGCTAAACTTTCCCTGCTGTCTGCTCGCAAGCCCAAGACTTCTCAGCTCGATTCTGCAGTGCCCTCGTCTCCTGGGTGCAGGCAGCCTGCTGAGAAATCCTCCAGAAAGTTACCTTCTAGCATGCAAACCTCTGCACGGCCTTCTCAGAAACCTCAGTGATACTTCTGCAGTCCAGGTGTTTTATCTGTAAAGATGTTAATTTATTTAGAACCCCTTCCCTCCCACCAAAGCCCTTTATGCTTCTGTTTTGTATTTTTTGGGGGTCATGTGCCTGCCATGTGTGTGTGTGTGTGTATGTGTGTGTGTGTGTTTGTGCGCACGCGTGTGTGTGTATATGGAGAATTCAATTGCAAATTGTTAAAAGCGTCGCCTTATTCTGCCATTGAACCAAATAACAGCCATAGGCAAAGCATTGACACCAAGCTAACTGAAATAATTATAGACGATACCCTGGACGGTCCCTTTAGTAACTGTACATATTTCTTTCTAGAGAACTCTTAACGACTTTCATTGGACACTAGGGATTTGAAACCTGTGAAACCAGTTAAGCTATCACTAGTGTGCTCTGTAGAAGGATGAATTACTTGACTCTCGTTTCATCTGAGCGGAATTTGTCGTCAGCTGTGGATTGTCACGTGGCACCAGGAACTCTTGTGAACTGTGACACTAACAGTGAAATAAACCGAGGGGAAAACTGTCGCTTTCTGCACTTTGGCCCCATCTTACCAGTTTTTGTCAAGGGCAATATTTTCACACTAACGTTTCTCAGGTATATACTCAGCTAGTGTAGGACGGTTGCGCATCCGTGAAAGCATCAGACAAGGTGGCCTGTGGGTTGCTGTTATTTCTCCTACTGCCACAGAGAGAAGTTTTTAGAGGTAGAAATGAAGCCTTTCACCACCTTCCTATCTGCAAAGACGTGCATTGCCATAAGCTGTCTTGACCTGTGGGATGTGTTTTAAGAGATGGCAAGTCGGATAGCCAGAAAGCCAGTCACTAGTAGTTAACATTTTTTTTTTCCCTTGTAAATTTGCTCACTAAGGTCATTGGGGTTTTGAAATGGACTAGAGAAAATTCCTGGAAAAAAAGAAATGAATTCTAGACTGGATGCATAAATCTGTGCCATTTCCTTCTCTGGTGTTGCTTTTTTTCCTATGTTAGAAATGGAAGGCCCCATGCTGCCCCGAGTGCGCACACCCGTGTTTCCTCGTCTTGTAACCTGGAGAGGAAAGAAGTCGCCTGATGCCAGCAGCCAGTGGTGGTGTTTTCGAGCGACGTGTGACAGTGTTATGTGCACACTGGTCCTGCCTGTCAGGCTTCGTTGGGATTGTTTTTCAGGAATGCATTTATTTCTTCTTTGTGCTGAAGATGTAATGAAACTCACAAGCAGGCTGGAGCCTGTTTCATCTGGCATTGTCAGTGAAAATTGCGTTTCTTGTTTAGAGAAAAAGGGAACCTCAAGAAATTCACAGATAGGCAAGATATGTATATAGATTATTTCAAGCTTTTAGGAGGTGTTCTGGGATTTTTAGCTTTTTTATTTTCCATTTTTTAAAAATGTCGAAGAGAGTCATGGTTCTGATTCTCTTTGAATAGCATTTGTCACTTTGCTGTGAAATATGGCATGCTAAGTTTATACGCGTTTACATATTAACTTTTTTTTTAAGTCATGGACTCTTCAGGTTCTTCCTGAACACCTTGTACACGGATCCATTCATATAATCTCCCTTTTCAGTATTGCCGTGTGCCAAGTAACTAGAACATACATTACCTGCATAGCTATGGGTTCTGCACTGCCCTGTTTTTCTTTTTTTCCCCCTTTCTTTTCTGTGAATGCCTCTAGGGAGATGCTTCTAGTAGGTTGCTTTATTTTGCTGCTGATTTGAGCACGAGCAGGTTAACCTGCAAGTCTGGAGGCCACGTGTGTTGGGGGTAAGCTGAAATTGTAGACCCCTGCGACGTTTAAGACAACACATCTGGCCTTGTGAGAGTTATGCTAGTGCTCCGTGAAATCCACTTACTCTGAGCCTGTTGTGCTTGATCCTGACTTCACCACTCTACCAGGAGTCCTCATCTCACCGTGCAGGCGTCTGGCTCCCCAGAGCAGCTTCACTCTCCCCTGCCGGGCTGTGACTGCCTTCCATCTTGATCTTGTTGCTTCGAGCAGCACATTGACAGCTCCATCAGTGTTTAGCCACCGTGAGTTTTCCTGTATCACTTTGATTTCCTAAAAAGATTGCACCAAATGTGGGGTTGTCAATATCTGGAATTGAGTGTTTGTCTATTTGAACCTCTCATCTTTCTTTAATAGGTAAATCTCATTTTAAATCTTTTATCTGAAGCTCTGAAACAGTCTTAGAATCACAGTTGGACTACTCAGTGTTTTAATAACACTTTTTTTGGAGGGGAGGTGGGGAATATAAACAGTTAAGCATTAATAGAATGTAATTTAATTTTCCCAGGGGTAAATATTTCGGAGTTCTCCAAGAATGGATTTTCTGTTGTGTTTAGTGTCTTTATAATAATAATAAAAAAAACAAACCCAAATCTATGAAATATATTAAAGTTCCATGGGATCTAGAAATAAACTTTGCATATCTATAAACTGTATGTCTATGGAATTTAGTTCCTGTTTCAGATTTTAATGGTAAAGAAATCAGGAAGTATGGCACTGTCTAGGCATCTTGGTAAGCAGTGAAAATTTCATCCTTAGTTATTAGGTTGCAACCTTTAAGCCACAGAAAAAGGATATTTTGCTCAAAAGTTTGGAGATGCTCTTTGTGATGTGAGGTATCTTCTAGAAAAATTACACTTGGTTCAGTTCTGTTCTTTGGTGGAGTTAGGGACTCGGTGTTCTGTTTTTTCTCTTCTCAGAGATGTTTGGCACAATGAGCTTATATGTGTGTTGGGGTTAAAAATCATCTGCTGAAGATGGTAGACCCCTTCCTAGTTGACAACCAGGTGGGCCTGATTAGAGCAGTCATATTTCCTGATAGGCACAAACTAATCACCAACAGTAGTGTTGCATCTGTAATGTTTGTTTGCTTTTTAAAACCTTTATCCTTGATTTCTTTTCCCGTGAACATCGGGTGCACTGAGTCTTCATCATTCCTTCCAACAGCCCTGCACCTTGCCTTTGTAACCCCTAATGTAATGGGGAAGCACAAAGAAACTTAAGCGTGTGGCACCTCAAGACCGTCTCCCACCTTTTCTGTGTATTTTCTCATCCTAAAAGCAGCCTAGCTGAAAGTAAGTAATGCTCCACTGGGCCGATAGAAATGGGTATGGGAGTGTTTGTGGTATCGCAGAGTACTGTTACTGTCTGTGAGGCTGCCCTGACCTCTTCTGCAATCTTCCTTTCATCATGCATTCGGCAAACATTCGTTGAGGGCCTGCTTTGCTTGTAAAGGCAAGCTGCAAGCTTCGGGAGTTTGTGCAGCTGATGGGCCCTGGGAGCTCCACTGAACCAGGGGTGCCAGTGATGTCCTAGACGGGGCGACAGTCCTCCCAAGCAGGAAGCTCAAGTGGATCCTGGTGATCGGCCGAGGCTTGGGGGCCTCCTGAACAAGTCTGCTCTGTTCTGGAAACCAAAAGTGCCCTTCTTCATCTTTGGAGACATTTTACTGTCACATCCTGTTTCAGACTGTGCTGTCTCGACTAAGAGGTTGGAAATCCGATCTGCAGTCCCTTTTCTTTAGAATTTGGTCACCTGCATTTGTGTGAGGTGGATGTGGGGATTTCTGTGGGTGGTGGGGGGGAAATGGTCATCCCTCTAAAATAACCTATCATGAAGAAAACAGGACAGAATGTACAGGAAACAGAGGTGACAGCCTTTACAAAAAAAGGAACAGAAGAGCTGTGAACAAAGCTCATTTATTTCAAATAAACGTGTTTTAAAAAGTAGATTGACATCCAATGTTAAATTTCATTCTGACCAATTACTGAGCAGCTGGAGATACTGTTTTCCTGTGTAGGTTATAATAATTATTGGATGCAAAGATTATTAGTGTTCCCGGGTTGGATTTTTGAGCTAGTATGCAAATCACAAGCACAGTTTCAATAAAACGTATTCTATGAGGCACACTGAACTTTGTATTACTTGGAATTGAGAAGAGCAAAGTTGCTGACAAACCAGTGCCTATATCATAAACATAAACACAAAAAATAGCTGTTACCGTGCAGGCTGTCTGTCTTCAATTTCTTAAAGGGTAATGTTATTGCTAACTTCATATTTTGGGGGGGAAATCCCATGCGTTTATTTAAATGGACAGTCCATACTGCCGTTTGATCAACTCTCAAAGTGTTTTTGCATCTGCATTTTGAGCATGATCAATCATTTTTTTCCCCCAAGTAATGGAAATAATTTTGCATGGCCTCCGTCTAACCCAGAAAGCATGCTCTTACTACCTATGCAAACAACTAAGAAAAAATACAGACTACTTACACTCAATGTGAGTTTGAAAAAAAAGACATCTGTTAGATTCTGGAGCTCTATTTTTGAATCTGTAATTCTATAATCAGTATTGAAAAGCATGAATGTGATTTTTTGTTTTGCTTTGCATGTGTTTCTCTTGGCCGGTTTTTTTTTTTTTTTTAATCATTGGCAAGATTGTGTGTAAAATAAGTATTTTGCAAGCAGGAGTGGAAATGGGTGTGTTTAACACACAGTGGTTTATATACTGTATTTAGCCAGAAGACTTTCCTAAAGTATTTTGTTCTAAAAATAACCTGCCATTTTCTATAGATCTTAATGTTTTATATCTTCTAGGGTTCTATCGTGGTCACAAGGAAAGAATGTGACTTCTAACAGTGCTAACAATTTTCAGACACTTTTGTAGAGACTTAGAGCTGTTCTGGAAAGCTTTGGCACTTTCCCCACCACTGGTCACAGTGCGACTGAGCTGTGAGCGTACGGTAGCGTCCACAGAGGATTAGGTTCTAGAGCTGCTCACAGTCGTCTAAGACTGGTGTTTCCCAGTTGAGGGAGAAGGGAGATCCAGACTTGGGAGGCTTTTTTCAGATCTCATGTACTCTCCTGGATTCCATCAAGCCTCTTGCGAAGAACTTGTCTGAGGTTGGGATATCCAGCGCTCACTAGAATTGTCTGGGGAACTTTTAAAAATGCCTCGGTCCCACTCCTCAGCTTTTGATCTAATTAGTGTAGTGGCAGGTCCCAGGAGCTACCATCAAGATATTTAAAGCTCGGAAGTGTTTCTAATTTGCAGAATTGAGAAGCACTGTGATACACCTTCCCTTTGCTGAGAAATATGGCAAGAATCACTGCCTTGTGACGTACTCACAAATGACTCAGAGTCCTCTGTTGCTTTGGAGAGAGAGACAAGGGAAAAAAAAAAGTTAACTGACCAAACTCCTGTTTGAAATAAGGGGGGCTGCCTTTCTGATGTGAGGAGCTCGGAGCATTGAGTGCCTCAGCCGTTGCCCATCTGGTGGGAGCCAGGGGTCTGGAGTTCACTGGAGTCGTCAGTGTCCCGTGGGGCTTGCCTCCTTCCCACAGCCTCTCTACCAGAGGCCACAGCAGGGCCAGACCTTGGCAGGGAGCAGGGTGGTCACTCTGAGTTAGAAAATGCTAAAGTAAAACCTCCAGTGGCTTTGAAAAAGCTGTCCCTGATTCTGATAGACCATGGTCACCTGGTAATAGTTACAGTAGCAAACCCTAGGCTGCTGCCCAATTTCCTATTTAGGAATATTTAGCTCACTCTCTTACTATCCAGAATATAGTTTCAGGATTTTTTTTTTATGACTGTGAAGCATTTTATTTGGGTTTTTTTTTGGGGGGGGGAGGGCGGTGGTCAGTAACCCTCAGTATTTTTTTTCATGTAACTAAAAAAATGACTTTGCATCCAAAAATTTGGCAGTACATGTTACCTATGGAGGCGAATGAAATTTAGTTTTAATCTGTGGTGAGCTGAATGCACTAAGAATATATTCAAAATAAGCTGCTGTGCTTCCCAGGTGATTTCTGCCTGTTAAGCATGATGCTGCCTACAGAAAAAGAAAACACAGTTTACTGGAGGTTTTCAGCACTTCAAGGAATAAGTTAGAAGTAAAAACCCAAGTTGGAAATGCTCCTTTAGAAAGGCTGCCCTGAGCAGTGATACCAGTTGTAACGGTGAAAATGCAATATGAAATCCCCTAGGTGCTATTCTAAATGGTGAGGTGTCATTATACCAAATGGGGGGGGGGGCAGTTACTGTGTTTCTGGAGCTGAAGTTCTCCTTGTAGGCCTTTCACATATGCATTTATGTTCCCTTTGGTTTTGCTCACCAACTGTGCCTCTCACCACTGGTTAAAATTGAATTCAAGCCCCATTACAAAAGTAGTTTCTGGATTGAACTCTTAAGTTTTTACCGTGGAATTTCTATAGTTGTCTTAAAAGCTGCATGTCATATCACTGTATAACAAAATGCTTTGGTGGTGGTCATGCACCATTCATAGTGATTTGTGTATGATTTTCTTTTTTAGTTGTACAGTAATATGGAAGGCAGGATGTCTTTCCTTGAGGCTGGGAACAAAGTGTATCATACATTTTAAATTATTTTAGAACAAGTGCATGAGATGTGTCACTGACTTCTGTTATTTATTTGTATGTTTTATTATTCAAAGTGTATGCACTTTTAAGAAGCAAAATTTATATTTTTATGTTTAAAATGTTTTATTTCTGGAACAGCAGTTGATTATATAGTATACAGTTGGAATTTAAGAGAAAAGTGGAAAAATGTAATGAAATATAATAAATTTATTACATGATGCCCTCTTCAAGCCATATTCCTCTTTCTCCCCTTGCCAACCTCCATATTTTTGGTGTTTAAACTAACTTTGGAAATTAAACAGGTACTTGTACTATACTGATGGATACAAAATGCTTTAAAGTTATAGTATTAAGTGAAAACAGGTTGCAGAAGGATACATACATTTTGTAAGTAACATTTTAAAACAAACAAAAAATCTCATCCATGCTTATTTAATTTTCATAACCAAGAGTAAATGCAGCCGTTTTCTTCAAGAGGCATGGGCCCTGGAAGTAGATAAAACCTCACATTTTAACTCAGTTCCAGTGGGCTTTCAAACTTTTGTATTATTTCTCTCTTCTACCAAGATTTTATGATGGGAGGCAACAGCGGTTTAAAAGGAACCATCTTTTCTGGACCCTCTTGCCCCTGATAGCTTCTTTTTCCGCCATCCTGTTGTGATGAAGATGTCACCTCTCAGGATGACTCCCTATTGAGGATGTCACATCACCTACAACCACTTGGGGGCACTAGAGGTCAGCATTATCAACGGTGTCCGTCCTTCAAGTTCTTAGCCTATGTGGGAATGCTTCTTATATGAGTTGAGGAGCATTATAAGTGGATAGGGGTTTCAGTTTAGATAAGTACCACCAGCCATCATTTTTCCTAAGAATTGTTGGATACAGATCACAGGACAGATCTTATTTTCCTATGGCACAGCATTATGGTTTAGGGTTAGGGCGGGGAGGCTGTTCCTAACCAAGGATGAGTGAACCATAAAACCTAAAGTACAGCACCATAAACCTAATTTTAACTGGTAAGATTGTGCTTTAGGTTGTATGAGAGAATGTAACCATGTGGTACACTCATCATTTGAGAGGCATCTTTAATGTCCAAAAATGTTCACGTTGTAAAAAAGATAGATACCGTAGTCATTTTAATAATAAGGCAAGTATTGAAAGATCACTGTCTCCTTAGAATTTGGAAGATGATTTTCAAATATTTGAATGATCAATATCTCCCCACACATGTTTCCCTTCTGTGTCAGTCTTCCTGGAAAAAGCAAAAGCCTGATAAATCCCCTCTTCCTGGCACACATATTCCTGTGGGGCCCGTGACTGATTCCAGGTCACTGTCACTCCACAGGGTGTGGCTTGAAGCCACCCTCAGCCCCCAGGATGCCCTTTCTCCTTCCCTGGCACCTCCTGAATTCTCCCAGGTGGACGTCTTCGGTTTTCTTTTTGTGGCTCTGTTCTCTGTCTTGAGATGGGTCGTATGGTAGGTGTGCCCTCTTTGGGTGGGTTGGGTCTTCCTCATTTAGAACCCTCTGCAGCTCAGTCCTGACCTGGTCTGGCCTCAGCCGTGTTTCTCACCCCCTCCCCACATTTCCACACAGAGGACCAGAGCTCTCCTCTCCCAGACAGGTTTTTGCCTGATGCAGCGTAACCCATCAGCTTGGTACCCTGTTTCTTGGCATATGCAGGAGGCTGACAGTAATTTGACTTGCTCTTTGGATTTAAAACAGCTCAGTTTTTCTTTAAGAAAGTGGGAAGACAACGTGAGTGAAACCAGTGTTGTGGTCAGAATTGGGCTTCCCTGCTGCCAGCAGGCTCTCCTGTAGCTTTCCTTGGTTTAGGAAGATTTCATAGAGGCCCTCGGTGTACAGATCCAGTTCCTAGGACACAGGGGCGTTGTGTCAGAGTCCTCATCTCCAGAGAGCAGGAAAGGGAAGGCACGGGGTGGGCAATGATGCTGTGTGGTCAGCGCCAGCCTCAGGATTCCAAATCCATAAAAGGGTGTGTTGGGGAAAGCACCCCTTTAATTGTCTGATTCAAAATTAAAGTCCAAGCTTCCCTGGTGGCTCAGATGATAAAAGAGTCTGCCTGCAGTGTGGGAGACCCAGGTTGGGAAGATTCCCTGGAGAAGGAAACAGCAAACCACTCCAGTATTCTTGCCTGGAAAATCCCATGGACCGAGGAGCATGGATGGAGGAGCCTGGCAGTCTACAGCCGGTGGGGTCCCAAAGGGTCGGACACGACTGAGTGACTTCACTTTCACTTTTCTTTGTTTAGCAACGCCTCCTGTCTGTCTGGACACAGGACCGTTCTCCAAGGAACTTGCTGTCTAGTCGGGGTTAGGTTGGTGGATAGATAATGAAGATTTCAGCATGTGCTTTCTGCTTTTCCTCCCTCAAGGCACCTCCACATTCCCACCCCATCTCCAGCCACTTCCTGCTGTTGTGCTCAGAAGCCTTGTCTCTTGAGGTGCCCGGGCTCACTCCCTTATCTCCTAATGTCTTTTATCAGATGTCAGCCTCTTAGCTAGGTGTGCCCTGGCCACCTTGTAAAACACTGCACCCAGCCTCACATTTTCTCCCTCCTCCCTGCTTTGCTTCATGTCACTTAGTACCAACAGCCACTATCTGTACAGTATATATGCAACATACAGTCATGTGTGTGCCAGGTCGCTCCAGTCATGTCCAACTCCATGGCCCTACAGACTAGCCCACCAGGCTCTTTTGTCCCCGTGGATTCTCCAGGCAAGAATACTGGAGAGGGTTGCCATGCCCTCCTCCAGGGGGTCTTCCCCACCCAAACATCAAACCTGCGTCTCCTGCGTTGGCAGGCGGGCTCTTTACCATTAGAGCTGTGTGTGGGGTACAGTGTGTATACCTAAAATGGTTTGTGTGCTCACAGGAGGGCATGGCTGTTTGTTCTGTTCTTTTCCCACCACCTAGGAGAGTGCCAGGCACAAGTAAGTCACTACTAAGTAGTTACTAAGTAAATATTTACCAACTGGAGGAGTGGATTTGCTTGGGTAATCCACTTAGCCTTTCTGCATTTGGCTTTCTGTCTAGAAGATGAAGAGTGATGGTACTTCATGGAGTTAAACCGGAAAGATGCCCTAAGCATTCAGCACAGGGCGTGGCACAGAGAAAGGCCTCGGGATGGGAAGGAGGGGCTGACTCTGACCTTCAGGGGACCTCTACAGAGGAGCAGGCATCTGAGCATAACTTGCTCATCCCAGGCTGGGGAAACTGCTTGCGCTTTCTGGAAATTTCAGGAGTCCAGTCTTCTGGAATGTAGGACAGGAAGGCAGGAAGCAGTGACTGAAGGGGGAGGGAGGTTGCCAGAGGCTTCATCTGGAAGGATCTTTTATGACCATACACATTTGTCCTGAAGTAAATGAGAATCCAGGAAGCGATTTTAATTTGGAAGAGAGATGAGATCCAGTTAGCATGGTCACCATGGCAACGACGTGGCACCAGCAAGCCCTGGTTAGGAACTTGTTACAGGAATCTGGTAGAGTCCTGTGCTGACCTGAAACAGTGTTGGGTGAACAGAGGGGAAGTGGCGTGCTCAGGCCTCAGGGGCAGGCTCCTAGGTTTGAACCCTGGTACCATGACTTCCTAGCTGGACAATCTTGGACAGCTCACCTCTCTGTGCCTCAAATTCTTTACCTGTTAATTGTGGCTAACAGTATCTATATGATGGTGGGGAGGCTAAATTGGTATGCTTGGTTTATTTACTTTTAATATGGTCACTAATGTATTTAGTTTTACCCTATCTGTTTTGTTTTTCTTTTTCTCTTCTTTCTTTTAGATTCAGTTCAGTTCAGCTCAGTCGCTCAGTCGTGTCCTACTTTTTGCGACCCCATGTATCGCAGCACGCCAGGCTTCCCTGTCCATCACCAACTCCCGGAGTTCACTCAGACTCACGTCCATCGAGTCCGTGATGCCATCCAGCCATCTCATCCTCGGTCGTCCCCTTCTCCTCCTGCCCCCAGTCCCTCCCAGCATCAGAGTCTTTTCCAATAAGTCAACTCTTCGCATGAGGTGGCCAAAGTCCTGGAGTTCAGCTTTAGCATCATTCCTTCCAAAGAAATCCCAGGGCTGATCTCCTTCAGAATGGACTGGTTGGATCTCCTTGCAGTTTTTAAATTCCAGTTTTCACTTCTGTATTTCATTCTTTTGCTTTTCTTTCAGTGGTTATCCTTGTGATTTCAACAGGCATTCTTGATTTTTAAAAGAGTGTAAGAAAAACTGGTAATTTTTACCCCTTCAGCGTTTTAGAACACTTTAACCCCATTTTACCCTTTCTGCCCTTTGCTATTTGTTGTGTATTCAGATTCAATGTGTGTTTAGCATATATATACGCAGTCAGCCCTCCCTTCTGTGGCTTCTACACCGTGATTGGTTGAATCCACAGATGGGAGACCCGTGAACATGGACAACTGACAGTACTATGCCATCCTTGGACTTGAGCATCCTCAGATTTTGGTACTCACGAGGTGGGGGTGGGGGTCCCGGAACCAATCTCCCATGATACTGAGGGATGGCTGTGTATATAACTTATACAACAAACATTACTATTATTTTTTCTATCCTGTTTTTGCATTCATTTATTTTTGGCCGTGCTGGGCCTTTGTTGCTTTTGAGTGGACTTTTCTCTAGTAGCAGGGGGCAGGGGCTCCTCGCTAGTTGCAGTGGGCAGGCTCAGTAGTTGTGGCACCCGGGCTCTAGAGCACAGGCTTAGTAGTTGTAGCTCAGTTGCTCCTTGGCATGTGGGATCTTCCCAGACCAGGGATCGAACCTGTGCCCCTTGCATTGGCAGGCGGATTCTCATCCACTGTGCCACCAAGGAAGTCCTCACTGACATTATCATAATTGATGTTAAAGCCAGTATTCACTTAGACTTACCAAGATATTTACTGTCCATCGCTCTTCTTTCCTTCCTGCATTTCAGTGTTTCTTCTGTGGTCAATTTCCTTCTTCCTGAAGAATTCCTTTCGTGTTTCTTTTTTAAGCCCATGCTAATGAAAGTGAAGAGGAACTAAAAAGCCTCTTGATGAAAGTGAAAGAGGAGAGTGAAAAGATTGGCTTAAAGCTCAACATTCAGAAAACGAAGATCATGGCATCCAGTCCCATCGCTTCATGGGAAATGGATGAGGAAACAGTAGAAACAGTGTCAGACTTTATTTTTTGGGGCTCCAAAATCACTGCAGATGGTGACTGCAGCCATGAAATTAAAAGACGCTTACTCCTTGGAAGAAAAGTTATGACCAACCTAGATAGCATATTCAAAAGCAGAGATATTACTTTGCCAACAAAGGTCCGTCTAGTCAAGGCTATGGTTTTTCCTGTGGTCATGTATGGATGTGAGAGTTGGACTGTGAAGAAGGCAGAGCGCTGAAGAATTGATGTTTTTGAACTGTGGTGTTGGAGAAGACTCTTGAGAGTCCCTTGGACTGCAAGGAGATCCAACCAGTCCATTCTGAAGGAGATCAGCCCTGGAATTTCATTGGAAGGAATGATGCTGAAGCTGAAACTCCAGTACTTTGGCCACCTCATGCAAAGAGTTGACTTATTGGAAAAGACTCTGATGCTGGGAGGGACTGGGGGCAGGAGGAGAAGGGGACGACAGAGGATGAGATGGCTGGATGGCATCATGGACTCGATGGATGTGAGTCTGAGTGAACTCTGGGCGTTGGTGATGGACAGGGAGGCCTGGAGTGCTGCAATTCATGGGGTCGCAAAGAGTCGGACATGACTGAGTGACTGAATTGAACTGAACTAATGATGCATTCTCTTAGGTTTTATGTGATTATAATGTCTTTATTTTGCCTTTGCTTTTAAAGGTTATTTTCAGTGAGGATAGAATTCTATGTTGGAAGTTATTTTCTTTCATTTTCATTCCATGGTCTTTCACTTTTTATTATTTCTCTAGATAAGTCAGTTCCTTTGAAGGTGTGTATTTATTTTCTAAATGCTTTGAAGATGCCTCTCTTTGTTTTTCTTCAGTTTCATTATGATGGGTCTGGTGTGGGGTTATCTTCTGGTTTGTTTCTATCCTGCACTTCATGCATCAGACTTGGGAAAGTTTTCAAGCATTATCTCTTTACATACTGCTTCTGACCCATTTTCCCATCTGCTTCTAGGGCTCAGTAAATGGCATCACCATCCGCTCCAGGTGATCAGTCCAGAAACCCGAGATCCATTCTTGACTCTGCTTTTCCCCTCAGGCCTATCTTTACATCTAATCCATCTGCAAACCCTGTCTAAGCCTGGTTGTTTTCAGCTGCTAAGTTGTGTCTGACTCTTTGCAGCCCCGTGGACTGCAGCATGCCCGGTTTCCCTGTCCTCACCATCTCCCAAAGTTTGTTCAAACTCATGTCCATTGAGTGAGTGATGCCATCCAACCATCTCATCCTCTGTCACCCCTTCTCCTGTCCTCAATCTTTCCTAGCATCAGGGTGTTCTCCAGTGAATTGGCTCTTTGCATCATGTAGCCAAAGTATTGGAACTTGAGCTTCAACATCAGTCCTTCCAATGAATATTCAGGGTTGATTTCCTTTAGGATTGACTGGTTGGATCTCCTTGCTGTCCGAAGGACTCTCAAGGGTCTTCTCCAACACCACAGTTCAAACGCATCAATTCTTTGGTGCTCAGCCTTCTTTATGGTCCAACTCTCACATCTGTACATGACTACTGGAAAAACCTTAGCTTTGGCTATGCAAATCTTTGTTGGCAAAGTGATGTCTCTGCTTTTTAATATGCTGTCTAGGTTTAATATAGCTTTTCTTCCAAGGAGCAAGTGTCTTTTGATTTCATGGCTGCAGTCACCGTCTACAGTGATCCCACAATTATGTACTGAATCTGCCCACCTTTCTTTCCACTGATGACATCTGACTTCGGGTCACTATAGTCTCCTGACTGAGCTTCTGCATCAGCCTCTTAAATAAATCTCTCCACTTCTCCAGTCCTGTCTTATGTCACTCTCCTTCACTGCAGGCATAGAAGCCACCTGAGTGTCTTGACCACAAGGCCTTGGCGCTGGCTGTTTCCTCTGCCAGGAATGTTCTTCCCTGGCATGTCCATATGGCAGGTCCTGTCTCATCCCACACGGAGTCCCACATCCAGCGTCCTTGTCACCTGACTCTGCAGTCATTTTTTAAAATGAATACCTCTATATTCAATTCTTTAGTTCTTTTCATTCTTCATTTCATCACCCTACTGTATTTTTATAGCACATCCCAGTCTCTGATATTCTTACTTCTTCACTGGTACTAATTTGTCATGAGTCTTCCCCACCAGAATGCAGTCACCATGAAAGCTGAGTCTCTGTCTTTGCTGTGTTACTTATGTCATTTTGTATGTTTTCAGCTCTAAGGAACAAAGTGTACAACCAAATTTGACTATGCTGCTGCTGCTGCTGCTGCTGCTAAGTCCCTTCAGTCATGTCTGACTCTGTGTGACCCCATAGACGGCAGCCCACCAGGCTCCCCCGTCCCTGGGATTCTCTAGGCATGAACACTGGAGTGGGTTGCCATTTCCTTCTCCAGTGCATGAAAGTGAAAAGTGAAAGTGAAGTCGCTCAGTCGTGTCTGACTCTTCGCAACCCCATGGACCGCAGCCTACCAGGCTCCTCCGTCCATGGGATTTTCTAGGCAAGAGTCCTGGAGTGGGGTGCCATCTATGCATGTATGCTGAGGTGCAGAGAGAGTAAACAACTTACCTAACAATCACACCAGTCTAAGTGGTACATCTTGGATACAAACATAGGCCCACTACTTCAAAACTTGTGTGTTTTTTTCATTATTACTCCAATACTCTATACTATTATTAAGGAAATTTAATAATCAACCTATACAACTGCATTTAGTAATGCAGTTACTAGAAGAGGAATCCTTCTACATTGTATGAAGTCCTCTTTTGTGTGGAATCTCTGAGTAAATTTTTACTACAGTGAATTCCAGAAGTGGGGAAATTGCTACTTTTTGGAAACACAGTTTAGAAGAGTGTCATTGGCTTAATTTTTTGAAACTTAAAAATTAATTTTGGACTCATAGAAAAGTTGCAAAAAATAGCTCAGAGGATTCCCATATATTCCTCCCTCAGTTCAGTTTCAGTTCAGAGCTCAGTCGTGTCCAACTCTTCGGGACCCTGTGAATCGCAGCATGCCAGGCCTCCCTGTCCATCACCAACTCCTGGAGTTTACCCATACCAACCTGGGGAGTTCCTCTTTCAGTATCCTATCGTTTTGCCTTTTCATACTGTTCATATGGTTCTCAAGGCAAGAATACTGGCTTTCCATTCCCTTCTCCAGTAGACCACATTCTGTCAGACCTCTCCACTGTGACCCATCCGTCTTGGGTGGCCCCACACGGCATGGCTTAGTTTCATTGCATTAGACAAGGCTGTGGTCCATGTGATCAGATTGGCTAGTTTTCTGTGATTATGGTTTCAGTGTGTCTGCCCTCCGATGCCCTCTCGCAACACCTACCGTCTTACTTGGGTTTCTCTTACCTTGGATGTGGGGTATCTCTTCATGGCTGCTCCAGCAAAGTGCTAGCTTCCCCTAATGTCAGCATTCTGCAGAACCAAAATACTTATTGAAACTCAAAATTAATACTGGTTTACTATTATCAACTAAACTAGACTTTATCTGAATCTTACCAGTTTTTCCACTAATGTCTTTTTTTTTCCTATTCCAGAAACCAGTCCGAGACCCCATGTTATGTTGAAGTGACATGTCTCCTTAGTTCCTCCAAACTGACAGACCTCACTCTTTCACAAGGGGCTTCCCTGATAGCGCAGTTGGTAAAGAATCTGCCTACAATGCAGGAGACCCCAGTTTGATTCCTGGGTTGGGAAGATCCACTGGAGAAAGGATAGGCTTACCCACTCCAGTATTCTTGGGCTTCCCTTATGGCTCAGCTGGTAAAGAATCCACCTGCAATGTGGGAGACCTGGGTTCAATCCCTGGGTTGGGAAGATCCCCTGGAGAAGGGAAAGGCTACCCACTCCAGTATTCTGGCCTAGAGAATTCCATGGACTGTATAGTCTATGGGGTTGCAAAGAGTCGGACACGACTGAGCAACTTTGACTTTCACTCTTTCAAAACCTTAACAATTTTGAAGAGTATTAACCAGTTATTCTATAGCATGTGTCTCAGTTTGGATTTATTTCATGCTTTGTCATGGTCAGACTGAGATTTTTCATTGTTTGGCAAGAATATTCCAAAAACAACGTATCAGAGGGAGAAGGTGACTGATAATGTCCTTTTACTGGTGGTGGTAAAACATTGGCCATTTGGTTAAGGTGATGTCTTCTGGGTTTCTACATTGTAAAGGTGCTGTTTTTCCCTATGGACTTAATAAATGTCTTGGGGAGGTAACGTTAGGTCATGCAACTGTCCCATCTCTCCTCCTGTGGCCCACTAATTTTAGCATCCACCAGTGTATCTTGCCTGCAACAACTTTTTTATTGCAGAGGTATTCTTTTTCTTTTGGGGAAGGGAGGTTTTTATTTTTACTTTTTGGCTGTACTGGGTCTTGGCTGCTGTGCGGGCTTTCTTCTAGTTGCAGCAAGCAGGGGCTGCTCTCTGGTTGTGGTGCACAGGCTCCTTACTGCGGTGGCTTCTCTTGTTGTGGAGCAAGGCTGTAGGGCAAGCAGGCTTCAGTCGTTGTGGCTCCTGGTCTCTAGAGCACAGGCTCAGCAGTTGTGGCACACAGGTTTAGTTGCTCCATATCATGTGGGATCTTCCCAGACCAGGGGCGGCACCCGCATCTCTTGCATTGGTAGGTGGATTCTTCACCACTGAGCCCCCAGGGAGGCCCATGGGGGTATTCTGGTGGTGAAAGAAAGACATGGTAAAAACCTCGCTTAATGAGAAGGTCAGAAGCAGGGAAGTGCAGGGCTGGCTCAGCGCCTCAGCCTGGACCAAGGCTCTTCTCTCTGCCGTTCTCAGCAGGTCCTCAGATTTGGCCTTCAGTGATGACATCCAGCAGAGAAAGATGGGGCCTTTCTCTACCAGAGTGTCTTGACCAGGGAGGGGAATGTTTCTCAGATCCGCCCCCTCACCCCAACCCCTCAGCATTTTCTGAAACCCTCCCCTCGGATCCATTGACCAGGATCTTGGTTACCTGCCCATGGCCAAGCTACAAGGAAAGCAAAGGAAGTGACTAACCACCATTTCCAGCCAGTGTTGGGGGAGGTGTGGGAGGGCAGGTTCCAGCAGAGAAGCAACTTACGGGAGCTGGTGAGTGCTGGGGAGAGAGCCCGGTGTCTGCCACACTGCACTGTCCCTGGCACCTAAGGCAGCGCCCCACACCTGTAGGCACCCAGTTAATCCTTGTGGAGCCTGTGAGTTCTTTGTCCTTGGCTGCAGATGTAATCTGCCATGACCTGGAAGCATTAGAGCTTGGGACGGTGGTCCCAGACAGACGAGAGTGACGTGGGGAGTGGATCAGGGGATTGGTGAGTTCAGCATGGCAAGGATGGCGGAATGGCAAGGGGGGCCCGGTGGGAGCCCCTGCTCATAGCGCCTTAGCTTCCTCATGCGTCGGTCTCCAGCAGAGTCACGCACCTCCAGCCCCCCACCCCATCCCCTCCAGGCAAGCCTGGGGAGAACCTACAAAGGCATTCATGCAAGAAGGGAGAGAGACCTGTCTGCCAGACCCACTGAGAAGGTTCTCCAGAGGAAAAAGGGGTGCTGGGGTGGGGGGAAGCCCTGCTCTGTACACGCAGGAGCCAGGCTCTGGGGACCTCGGACACAGCCTGGTAGCTTGTTTGGTAAATAATGACATTGTTATAAATATTTAATAAGTCAAGGGACTGCAGCACATGAAAAATGGATGAGGTCCCTGTGTGGGACAGCGCAGGCTTTCTCCCCACGTCTGCTCTGGGGGAGGCAGTTAGAGGCTGACGTCTGTTTGGGCTGACACCTGTATTTGTGGTGGGGCTGATGAATGGCTGGAGAAATAGTCGCCATGTTTAGGAAGCATCAATCCATCAAGCTGGAGTTTAGGCTGAGGGAGGAATTCACAGCCATCAATATTCCTGTGTTTATTAAGCAGCGCGGGTCGAGCCTCGAGTTGGTCCTGGGAGCAGTGCCTCCAGAAAGGGCACAGTGGCTCCTTGATGAATGACTTTAATAAGAAGCAGCTTAGAAGTACCTTCAAGTAAGAAACTAATAACAATAATTAGATGTTTCTTAATCATTTATTTATTTTATAATTTATGCCCTGCCTGCTTCTGGAAAAAGAATGGAAGTGGCTTGCAATTAAAACACATCTACCCAGGATGGTTCAAATGAAGATAAACATGCGATCAGAAGCCGTATTGAGGGAGTGAATTTTTCTTAATCAACTTGCCTGCTACCCGCTGAGAGTGTTGTGTGCCCTCTCCTTGCCAGTCACCTTTGGCTCCTCAGTGCCACTGGGATGTGGCAGGTGCAAAGTGGCGGCTGCGGGCGTCATGGGACAGGTGGGTGAGGCCGGAGCAGGGTGTGACCCGTGGTCTCCGCATCTCAGCCCTGTGCCCCCAGCCACATTTGCATTTCGTTTGTCATCGCTCCAAACAAATCTGTGTGTCTGTGGCAGAGTGGCATGAAAAATTAATCCCCTGTGTCAGAGCTTGTCAGAGTGACAGTGCAGAAAGGGAATAACGGGGGCAACACGCATGGTGCTTTCTACTTAACAGCCACTCTCGTGTTCCCTGACCGCCTTCTCCCGAGCCTGTGTGTCTGGGCTAATAGGGTTTCAGCAGCCAGACCCTCCCCATGGGCTGAGGCCAGAGAGCCTGCCTTCACACAGTAGCTCAGACTGTGTCTGGTCTGTGCTCACCCTCCTCCCTGCCCAGTGGAACAGAAGTGGCTGTGGTCAGAGCTGGGTGGCCAGTTGACCAGTCTTGGCTGAAGCATCCTGGGCTTAGAGAAGGAGGAGGAAGGTGGGCAGAGGGTGGGCAGAGGGCAGGGTGAGGCAGAGATGTTCTGGCGAGGCTCTGGTGTGGGAGAACCTGGCGAATAGGTGGGCAGGGGGTAGAGAGGGGATTGGGGAAGGCTTAAGTGTCTGCTGCTTCAGAACCTCCACGAGTGGCAGAGTCAAGTTTCCCTGCACATTGAGACGTTCAGCAAATGTCTGTTCGCTCTGAATCTGAGGTTGGCTTCTTTCTGACTTGAGGTCATGGGGACGGGAGAGGCCACCTCCTCTCTGCAGCAGGTGCGGTCTCGTGTAACAGATTAAAATCATGGATTCTGGAGCTAGACCACCTGGGCTCAGATCTCAGTTTTACCATGCCCTAAATTTGTGAGTGAACATCGCTCAGTTGCCTCCAATTCTTTGCGACCCCATGGATTATACTGTCCATGGAATTCTCCAGGACAGAATATTGGAACCAGGTAGACTTTCCCTTCTCCAGGGGATCTTCCCAAACCAGGGATCGAACCCAGGTCTCCCACATTGCAGGTGGATTCTTTACCAGCTGAGCCACAAGGGAAGCCCTAGGGCCCAAATTTGTGGCCCTAGGCAAATTGTTTAAGTTTTTTTTTTAGTGCCTCAATGTCATGTGTGTAAAGTAGGTAGAAGAATGCCCAGTGCTTGGTGTTAAATGGATTAGCAACTAGATTTCCCTGATCTTCATCCAAGGTGAGTGGATGAGGACAGGCCCTGGAGCTCAGTGACCTGGCCTTGAGCTATGCGGGGAAGGTCGTGTGGCTGGAGCTCGGGGGAGGGAGTTAGGAGCTTGTTGGCCTGCTGAATGGCCTTGGGAAGATACACATCCTCTTCTGTCCGCTTGGCCAATTGATCAAAAGAAATCCCCTTTGCCTCCCTATCTATTTAGATAAGTGTGAACACAATGTTAGGGTTAATTGAGATGAACTACCCTCATCCAAGCCAGGGCCCAGCCAGGTTCCCTGCTCTGGCCCGTAAAACTTCTGTCAACACCCAAGCAAGTGCTAATAGGCATTGAAGAAGTGAATTGATTTCTCTGGGTTAATGATCTTGTTTTCTGCAGTAGATACTGGCAACTGTTCTGCATTATCCCTTCCCTGTGCTACCAGAGGCTGCATCTCCCAGCCTCCCTACAAGTAGGTATGGTCACATGACTAACTTCTGGCTGAAAGAGTGTAAGAAGAAGTGGTATATACAATGTCCAGATCACATCTTTTTTTTGGGGGGGGGGGCACTAGGTCTTTGTTGGGGCTTCCCTGATGGCTCAGACAGTAAACTCATAGCTCAGTTGGTAAAGAATCTGCCTGCAATGCAGGAGTGAGTGAGTGAAGTCACTCAGTCGTGTCCAACTCTTTGCGACCCCGTGGACTGTAGCCCACCAGGCTCCTCCGTCCATGGGATTCTCCAGGCAAGAACAGTGGAGTGGGTTGCCATTTCCTCCTGTTCAATTCCTGGGTTGGGAAGATCCACTGGAGAAGGGATAGGCTACCCACTCCAGTATTCTTGGGCTTCCCTTGTGGCTCAGGTGGTAAAGAATCCGCCTGCAATGCAGAAGACCTGGGTTCGATCCCTGGGGTGGGAAGATCCTCTGGAGGAGGGCATGGCATCCCACTACAGTATTCTTGCCTGGAGAATCCACGTGGACAGAGGAGCCTGGCGGGCTACAGTCCATGGGGTTGCAAAGAGTCGACATGACTGAGCAACTAAGCACAGCACCAGGACTTTGTTGTGTCATGAGGGCTTTGCTGTGGGATCTTAATTCCCCAACCAGAGATCAGACCCACATCTCCTGCTCTGGAAGGCAGATTCTTAACCACTGGCCTACCAGGGGAGTAACATCTTTTAAAAGGGAGTAGGTTGCCCTCCACTTCCTCCCTTCCCCCCTTCCTGCTGGCTGGCCCCTGGAGCAGACATGGAAGCCACATGTGGGGGTGGGCAGTGCAATCCTGCAGTTCTGGACTGTTGTGTGAAAATAAAGCCTGTTAATTTATTTAAGGTAGCACATTGTTAGGTCTTTTGTTTCAACAGAAGAGCCTCTTCCCTAACTGACATAGGCTTCCTTTGGCATAACTTTGGCACACTCAGAATTCTAAGACAAGGACTGGAAGAGTAGAAAGAGGAGGCAGAAGAAAAAGAAATGAAGAAGGAAAGAAAAGGATGTCCCCCTCTCTTTGTTACCTGGTTGATCCATATTAATTTCTTCTCAAGTACCAGAAAAGTCTTCCCTGACTTCTACCCTCCTCCAACGTCACTATCAAATGCCTCTCTAGCTCCAAGTAACCCTAACACAGCATTTATCACAATTGCAACACACACTTCTTTGGCTCCTGTTTCATCTTCGTCTTTGCTCTCAACTGACTCAGATTCTAGGTCTGTTGTCCGAAGCCTGCCAGGGCAGGACCACATTAATCCTTGACCCCTGGTCCCACTAGCATTAGGAAGCAATGATCTACAGCCAGGTTCTGTGCCCTCTCTTGGGGTCAAAAGATGGAACTGCAGGATCAACTGAAGCCCTCCATTTTCATCATAGATTCCACGTGGTTGCCCAGTGTTTGCTGAAGATTTGATCATTCTTTCAACAAAGGTTTATGAAATGCCTTCTACATGTCAGCCAGAGTTCGCTAGACTCTGCTGTTGTTGCTGTCCAGTTGCTAAGTTGTGTCTGACTCTGCCACCTTGTGGACTGTAGGATGACAGGCTTCTTTGTCTTCCACTATCTTTCAGAGTTTGCTTAAATTCATGACCATTGAGTTGGTGGTGCTAACTAACCACCTCATCTTCTGTTGCCCCCTTCTACTTTAACCTTCAATCTTTCCCAGCATCAGGGTCTTTTCTAACAAGCTGGCTCTTTGCATCAGGTGGCCAAAGTATTAGAGTTTCAGCTTCAGCATCAGTCCTTTCAATGGATAGTCAGTGTTGGTTTCCTCTAGGATTAACTGGTTTGATTTCCTTGCAGTCCGAGGGACTTCTCCAGCACTGCAATTCAAAATCATCAGTTCTTCAGTGCTCGGCCTTCTTTATTGACCAACTCTCACATCCATACATGACTACTGGAAAAACCATATCTTTGACTATATTGACTTTTGTTGACCAAGTGATGTCTTTCATTTTTTATATGGTGTCTATGTTTGTCATAGCTCTTCTTCCAAAAACAAGCATCTTTTATTTTCATGGCTGCAGTCATTGTCCATAGTGATTGTGGAGCCCAAGGAAATAAAATCTGTCACTGCTTCCACTTTTTCCCTTTCTATTTGCCATGAAGTGATGGGACCAGATGCCATGATCTTAGTTTTCTGAACATTGAGTTTTAAGCCAGCTTTTCATTCTCCTTTTTCACCTTCATTAAGAGGCTCCTTAGTTCCTTTTCACTTTCTGCCATAAGATGGTGTCATCTGCATGTCTGAGGTTATTGATATTTGGCAATCTCGATTCCAGCTTGTGATTCATCCAGCCCAATGTTTCACATGATGTACTCTGCATGTAAGTTAAAGAAGCAGGGTGACAATATACAGCCTTGATGTACTCCTTTCCCAGTTTTGATCCAGTCTATTGTTCCCTGTAAGTTTCTAACCGTTGCTTCTTGACCCATATACAGGTTTCTCAGGAGACACATAAGGTGGTCTAGTATTCCCATCTCTTTAAGAATTTTCTACAGTTTGTTGTGATCCATAGAGTCAAAGGCATTTGTGTAGTCAATGAAGCAGCAGTAGATGTTTTTCTGGAATTCCTTGCTTTCATTATGATCCAATGAGTGTTGGCAATTTGATCTCTGGTTCCTGTGCCTTTTCTAAACTCAGCTTGTACATCTGGAAGTTCTTGGTTCAGATACTGCTAAAGCCTACTTTGAAGGATTTTGAGGATAACCTCACTAGCATGTGAAATGAGAACAATTGTCTGGTAGTTTGAACATTCTTTGGCACTACCCTTCTTTGGATTGGGATGAAAACTGACATTTTTCAGTCCTGTGGCCACTGCTGAGTTTTCTAAATCTGCTGACATATTGAGCATAGCACTTTACAGGCATCATCTTTTAGGATTTGAAATAGCTCAGCTGGAATTCTATCACCTCCACTGCCTTTGTTTGTAGTAATGCTTCCTAAGGCCCACTTGACTTCACACTCCAGGTTGTCTGGCCCTAGGTGAGTGACCACACCCTCATGGGTATCTGGGTCATTAAGACCTTTTTTGTATAGTTCTTCTGTGTAATCTTGCCATCTCTTCTTAATGTCTTCTGCTTCTGTTAGGTCTTTACTGTCCTTTATTGCGCCCATCCTGCATGAAATGTTCCTTTGACACCTCCAATTTTCTTGAGAGATCTCTAGTCTTTCCCATTCTATTGTTTTCCTCTACTTTGCATTGTTCATTGAAGAAGGCTTTCTTATTTCTCCTTGCTCTTCTCTGGAACTCTGCATTTGGTTGGATATATCTTTCTCTCACTTTTTGCTTGTCTTCTTTCCTCAGCTATTTGTTAGACAACCTCTTTGCCTTCTTGCATTTCTTTTCTTGGGGATGGTTTTGGTCATTGCTTCCTGTATAATGTTACGAACCGCTGTCCATAGTTCTTCAGGCACTCTATTTACCTATATATATGCATAAATAAAGTAAGAGAAGTAGGATTTTCACAGCCTGAAGGTGGTCATATGCCATAAATGAGAAGTATATTTATCTCAAGTTTCTGTAACTGAGGTCAATTAGATAAACAGTCTAATGTAGAATTTCCTTTTCCTTTGGTCTCACAATTCATCAATGTGAGGAATTATTAATGCAACTGCTTCAGCTACTGGCCTTAAACTATCTTCACCTTATTTCTGAGAAAGCTCTCTAGACACGTGAAAACATTCATCAGAGTGAGTCTCTGAGGATTCAAAACAAGCACCATCTTATGAAGCCATACTGCAGCAGTGAGACTGGGGAGGATACGGCAGTGACGTAAGTAGAAGCAGGCTACTAGGAAAAGGCATTATCAGAGAAGCAAAGGGAGTTTTTGGAGCTACAAAACATGATTGAAAAAATAGATTAGCACAATTAAATTAATTCGTTAAAAAGCTCTATTTAAGAAGCTCCTCTAGCACTTGGTTAAAAAGGAAAAAGAAACAACAATCCTGAAAGACAAAATAAGATATCAAACTAGATAGAATGATTCAGCATTTATGGAAAAGGAATTTGAAAAATATATTGAAAGATAGAGGAGAAAAAATAACCAAAGAAAAAATGAAAAATTACTTGACCTGAAAATTTATTTATTTTTTTGACCTTAAATTTAAATCTTTATGCCAAGAGGGTTTCCTGATTTATCCTCAGAATTGACTGGAAAAAAGTCTGTACGTGGATGTATTTTGTGGATTTTTATAAATCTTCCGTGTTAACATAGTAAGAACAGTTCAGTAGGTTAAAATGTGATTAAAGAGGAAAGAAAGATGCATTAGATTGTTCCCCTTCAACAGTGAGTATTAGAAGGCAATGGCTAAAAGTTTACAGAGTTTTGAGGAAAAATGATGGCAATTCTAGAATTCTATACCCTTCCAAACTATTGTTTGTGCATAAGAATAAAAGACAAAATTTTCAGTTTTTCAAAAACTCAGAAAAGGTATTATCCACATATAGCCATAAGAAATTTACTGGAAGCAGGTCTCCAGCAAAATGAAAAAAATTCAAAGTGAGGAACTAAACAAAAGGAAGACTTGGTATTCAGAAAACAGTAGTTCCAACTTATATACATAATAACATGAAGTGTGAATGAGTTAAACAATCTCATCAAAAGGCAGAAGTTGTCAGACTGGATTTAAAAACAAGATATCATTATCTGCTATTCATAGAAGATACACTTTAGACACAAAGATAGAAGTGGGTTGGAAATAAAATGATGTAAGAGAAATAACATGCAAATAGCAAGCATAAAAAAGCTGAATGGTTATATTAATACCAGAAAAAAATAGACTTTTAAACAAACAAAAGATACTAAAGTAGGGCACTTGATAATGAAAGGATTGATACATTAGGAAGATATGGCAAGTATATATATTCACCTAACAACGGTGCCCTCAAATACATAAAACAGAAATGGACAAAATTGGGAGAAAAATATATAATTCAACAGTAATAGTTGGAGACTTCATTAGCCCATTTTCAGGGATGGGGATGGATGGAACTAAACAGAAGATCAACAAGGAAATAGAAGACTTCAACACAAATGAATTAGACTTAACAAATATCTATAAAACACTCCATCCAACACTGGCAGAATATATATTTGTCTCAAGATCACAAGTGGGACATTCTCCAAGGTGGGTCATACAATACACCATGAAACAAGTCACAATAAACTTAATAGAATCAAAATCATACAAAGACTGTTCTCTTTATATAATGGGGTAAAAGCAACAGAAAAAATTTCTGTTTTTCACAAATTCACAAATATGTGGAAATTAGAAACACACTCCTCAATAGCCAATGTGTAAAAGAGAAAAATCACAGGGAATTAGAAAATACTTTGAAATGAAAGGAAAAGAAGATACAACATGCCAAAACTTATGGGAAGCAGCTAAAACAGTTAAAAATGTATAGCTGCAAATACCTACATTTAAAAAAGAGAGAAATATCTCAAATCAACAACTTTTTGCATTAAGAAGTGGGGGAAAGGGACTTCCCTGGTGGTCCAGTGGTTAAGAATCTGCCTGCCAGTGCAGGGTAGGCAAGTTCAATCCCTGGTCTGGGAAAAATCCCACAAGTGCCTGGGCAACTAAACCCTTGCACCCTAACTATTGAGTCTGTACCCTAGAGCTGGGCTGAAACTGCTGAAGCCCACAAGCCCTAGAGTTCATACTCGACATCAAGAGAAACCTGAGCATCACAACTACAGAAAAAGCCCATGGGCAGCAAGGAAGACCCAGTGCAACCAAAAATAAGTAAATGAAAATTTTAAAAAAAGAAATGGGGAAAAAGAACACACTAAACCCAAAGAAAGCAGAAGGAAACAATAATGTGAGGAGTAGAAATTAATGAAGCTTAGAAAAACAAGAGAAAAAACAAAAAGTTGGTACTTTGAATAGGTCAACAAAAGTGGCAAATCTTTAGTTTGATCAAGAAAAAACAGGACTCATTAAAATCAAGAATGAAAAAGAGGACATTGCAATTTATAATAAGAAATATGTACTTGGTCTCCATCAGGTTACTGATAACGGAACTTTTAAAACCTTCGGAATCTCCTAAGTGATGAGAGATAACGACGAAAGGAGTGCCATGTCTTTTTAGTCCTAACACTCACCTTTCAATCACACCTGAGTTTATAACGATGTGATAACTTTGGGAAACCTCCTAAGGGTTGGGGCAGGGAAGAACTGGTTGCCAGGGGAACCAGCTACTTGTTTAGAGGGTTGAAAATTTCAATCCCACCCCCACAACTTTCTGAGAGGAGTTGGGGCAGGCTGGAAGTTGTGTTAATCATCAACAGCCAACGATGTAATCAATCATGCCTACAGAAAAGTCTTTAAAGTACAGAGTTTGGAGAGCTTCCCTGTTGGTGAACACAGAGGTTGCTGGGAGTGTGGCTTGCTGGAGAGGGCACGGAAGCCCCTTGTCCCTTCCCACATATCTTTCCCTGTGCATCCCTTCCATGTGGCCGTCCTGAGTTGTATTCTTTTATAATAAACTGGTAATCTAGTAAATTGTTTGCTGAGTTCTGTGAGCCATTCTAGCAAATTATCAGAAGGAGAGGGTGTAATAGGAATCTGTGATTTATAGTTAGTTGGCCAGAAGCACAGGTAACAACCTGGAACTGCAATTGGCATCTACAGTGGGGGCATGTGTGCAGTCCTGTGGTGCTGAGTCCTTTGTCTGTGGGAGATTTGCTAACTCCAACAGACAGTGTCAGGGCTATTGCACTGTAGGGCATCCGGTTGGTTTCTACAGAAAATTGGAGAATTTCTTGGTGTTGGAAAAACCCTCCCACATTTGGGTGTCAAACGTTAAGTATTGAGAAAAGGCATAGAGTAGAGATTTGAGAGAAGAAGCTCTTTTTCTTCTTCTTCTTCTTCTTCTTTTTTTTTTTACAGCATAACTATTGACCTTACAGAAATAAAAAAGATTATAAGAGAATACTCTGAACACTGTAGCCAACAAATTAGATAACTTAGACAAAATGGACAAATTCTTAGGAAGATATAAACTACCAAAACTGACTCAGGAAATAGTAGAACGTCTCAATAGACTTTTAACAAGAGATTGAGTTAGTAAAACAAAACAAAATTACCCACAAAGAAAAGCTTCGAGCCAGAGGGTTTCATTGGTGAATTCTACCAAACATTTAAAGGACTGATACTAAACTCTTCCAAAAAACTGAAGAGAAGGGAACACTTTGCAACTCATTCTTTGAGACTAGTGTTACGCTGATACCCCAATAAGGTAAGGCTTTCATAAGAAAAGAAAACTGTGACTATGAATGCAAAAATCTGCAACAAAATCTAGCAGGCTGAGCCTAGCAACATATAAAAATGATTACACCCCATGACTAAATGGGATCTGTCCCTGCAATGGGAGGTCCCAAACTCAATTATTTTAAAAGACCACATGAATAGAATAAAGGACAAAGTCACATGATTATCTCAGTAGCTGAGGAAAGGGATTTGACACTATTCAACACTCCTTCATTATAAAAATACTTAACAAACTAGAAATGGAAGCAAACGTCCTAACCTGATAAAGAACATCTATTGAAAACCCACAGCTAACATCATATAAGCGGAAAAAGACTGAATGTTTCTTCCTAAGATTGGGAACAAGAAGGATATCTGTTCTCATTTTTTTTTAAATTTCATTTTGACTTTTAATGGTAATATTCCCCTTAATAGCCAAAGCAGATGTCACCGTTATTGATGTTAGTTTTTCTTTAGGTAGAAGAAGATGCAAGAACTGAGACTCATAAAAATTTCTCCTGAAAATATCTAATGTTTTGAAGACCTGTTCTGCCAGTTTTTCCCAGAGCACAGAGTGCCTCACTCCTATCTCCACCCTGAACTTCTTTCAGGGGATGTTGAAGGTCAGCAGCTTCAGTGGCCAGGATTTAATCCTTGTAGAGGTAGATGACAAGGTCCAGTTTCCAGTCAGCAGGAAATCTGACCATGGTTTGTGGGGCATTTCATGACCATTTTATCCCATATTGCTAGGAATGCTTATTCCCAGGTCTGGCAAAGCTTTCACTGATAGACCACTCAGCGTGCTGTTATTGGGGTAGGCCTCATTCACAGTGCCAAAACGCTACAGGCCGCCTCCAGATGACTTGCCTCTTATGGTCCTGGAAAGTATTCCCTCTTGTTGCTTCTTCCCATATCTGGAGTTACACTATTACAATCATTGATTTCATATGTTTTCATCACTTTTACTAAACATTGTACTGGAGGTTCTAGTCAGGGAAATTAGGCTAGAAAATGAAATAAAAGACACAGATTGGAAACAACCAAGTCAGATTACCTCTAGTTGCAGATAACATGGTCTTATATATAGAAAATTCTGAAGGAACCCACTAAAAAAGCAATTAGAACTAATAAATAAATTAAGTTTGCAAGATACAAGATCAATATACAAAAACTAATTGTATTTCTATGCACTAGTGATGAACAACCTGGAAATGAAGTTAAGAAAACAATTCCATTTACAACACCATCAAAGAATAAAATAGGAATACACTTAAGAAATGCAAGGTTTGTATGTTGAAATTACAAAACATTATTGAAAGAAATTAAAGAAGATTTAAATAAATCAAAAGGCCTCCCATACTCATGGGTTGGAAGACAATATTGTTTAGATGGCAATATTTCTCAAATTGATTTACAGAGTCAATGAAATCCCTATCAAAACCACAACTGTCTTCTTTGCAGAAATTGACAAGCTGATACAAAAATTCATATTGAAATTTAAGGGATCCAGAATAACCCAAAAGACATCTTGAAAAAGAAGTTGGAGTACTCCTATGTCCTAATTTCAAAACTTACTAGAAAGTTATGGTAGTCAAGGCAGTATAGTGCTGGAATAAGGACAGACATCCAGGTCAATAGAACAGAACTGAAAATCCAGAAATAGAGCCTCATATTAATAAAAGTCAACTGACTTTCAACAAGAGTGTGAAGACAACCCAGTGAGACAAAAAACAAATACTGTCAAGGCAACTGGATATCACATGCAAAAGAATGAAGTTAAACCTCTATCTTATACCATGTGTGTTGGTATGAGAAGCAATCAGCTCATATTCAGTTGCTTCAGTTGCGTCTGACTCTGTGCAACCCTATGGACTGTGGCCAGCTAGGCTCCTCTGTCCATGGGATTCTCCAAAGCAAGAATACTGGCGTGGGTCGCCATGCCTTCCTCCAGAGGATCTTTCCAACCCAGGGATCGAAACCGCGGTGTCTCCCATGTCTTCTGAATTGCGGGAGGATTCTTTCCTGCTGAGTCACCTGGGAATCCCATCTCACACCATAAACAAAAATTAATTCAAAATGAGTCAAAGACTAAAATTAAGTGATAGGGACTTCCCATGGTGGCCCAGGGGGTAAGAGTCCACAATCCCAATGCAGGGAGCCTGGGTTCAATCCTTGGTCTGGGAACTAGATCCCACATGCACACTGCACCTACGAAGTCCACACACTGCAACCATGAGACCCTGCATGTTGCAGTGAAGACTGAGGATCCAGTCTGCCACAGCTAAGACCCAGCCAGCACAGCCAAATAGTTAAGTGATAAAACTATTATATTCTTGAAGAAAATATTGATGTAAATCTTTGTAAAGTTGACACCAAAAGCACAAGCAGAAGGGGAAAAATAGATACTTGGCATCATCAGGTTTAAAAACTGTTGTGCTCTGAAAGTCACTATCAGAAGGTGAAAAGACAACCGATAGAATGGGAAATAATTTTTGCAAATCATATTCCCAATAAGAAATTTGTGCTAATATATTTAAAGGACTCTTAACATTCAACAATGCAAAGACAGCCTAACTTAAAAGTAGGTGAAGAATTTAAATAGACAGTTCCCCAAAGAAGATACAAATATGACCAATAAACATATGAGATGTCAGTATCATTAGCTGCCAAAAAAAATGCAAATCAAACCCACACTGAGGTATTATACTCCCTCCAAGAGCTAAAATAAAAAAGATAATAACAAGGGTTGGAGAAGACATGGAGAAATTGAAATCCTCATAACTGCTGGTAGGAATGCAAAACGGTGCAGCCATTTTAGGGAGCAGCTTGGAAGTTTCTCAAAGAGTTAACATTGAGTTAACATACAACTCAGCAATTTCACTCCCAGATATATATCCAGAATAACTGAAAGCAGGTCTTTAAATGAACACTTGTATAATAATATTCATTTCAACATTATTCATAATAGCAAAAAAACGGAAACAAATGTCTTTCTACCAACAAATAAGTAAAAATGTGGTATATTCACACAGTGTAATAATATTTAAGAATAAAAAGAAATGAAGTATTGATACATGCTAAAACATGAATGAACTGTAAGTGGAAGAAGCTAGTTTAAAAGACCGCATACTGTATCACTCCATTTATATGAGATGTCCAGAACAAGCAAATCCATAGAGACAGAAAACAGATTAGTATTCATTGAGGGCCGTGGGTGGGACTGGAGTGAAGGAGGAGTGAGTGGGGTGGGGACAGGCTGGGGTGAAATAGGCACTTCTGGTGGGTACAGAGTTTCTTGTTGGGGTGATGAAAATATCCTAAAATAGATTGTGGTGATGGCTGCACAACTCTGTGATCATACTAAAATCCATTGACTTACACTTTAAACAGGTGAATTTTGTGTTTATGTATCATATCTCAACAAAGCTGTTACTGCAAATAAGAACAGTGAAATCTAAAGTTGTCTAAGTAATTGTTAGTATGGTTGTTAAGCCTATTATGTGTGTGTCAGGTGTGTTGACTCTTTTCAACCCTATGGACTGTAGCCCATCAGGCTCCTCTGTCCATGGAACTCTCCAGGCAAGAACACTGGAGTGGGTTGCCATTCTCTTCTTCAGGGGCTCTTCCTGACTCAGGGATCGAACCTGGGTCACCTGCACTTTGAGCAGATTCTTTACCATCTGAGCCACGTGGGAAGCCCAAGCCTATTATAACTGATAAAAAAAGAGAGGGAGGGAAAATAGTTTCTTTGTGCTATAATCAGCAACATTTTGCAAATCTTATTTCACAGCGTATTTTTAAAATTTATTATCTATTTTTATTATTTTTGTTTTTCCCTGCCCTGGCTTCATTGCTGCTCATGGGCTTTCTCCAGTAGCAGGGAGCAGGGCCTGCTCTTTGTTGTGGTCTGTGAGCTTCTCACAGCAGTGGCTTCTCTTGTTGCAGAGCATAGGCTCTAGGGTGCCCAGGCTCTAGGGTGCCCAGGCTCTAGGGGGCCCAGGCTCTAGGGTGCCCAGGCTCTAGGGTGCATAAGCTCTGGGGTGCCCAGGCTCTAGGATGCCCAGGCTCTAGGGTGCCCAGGCTCTAGTGAGCCCAGGCTCTAGGGTGCCCAGGCTCTAGGGTGCCCAGGCTCTAGTGAGCCCAGGCTCTAGGGTGCCCAGGCTCTAGGGTGCCCAGGCTTCAGTAGCTGGGGTGCACAGGCTTAGTTGCGCCATGGCATGTGGAATCTTTCCAGAGCAGGGATTGAACCCATGTCCCCTGCATTGGCAGGTGGATTTTTAACCACTGGACCACCAGGCAAGTCCTCACAGCATATTTTTAAGGATAAAGATTTTGTGACATTTGAAATCCCATAAACCCTTTCGCATACTTAGAAAGCACTCAGCATTGTGTTTGGCTGTCTATAGATAAACAGGTAAAGGCCACCCCTCTTGTGTCTTTCATCCTTAACTCTCATACGTACTACTGCTACTGTGCTTACAACACTCCGGCATAAAAACTTCTGTCCCAGTGGAGTCGGGGTGAGTCACCTTCCTAATACATGGATGTGTTCAACCTGGATGTTTTCTAAACCCTATACTATTGGATTTTTTAAATGGAGGCTTCCTCACATAGGCATGATCAATTATTAACTTCATTGGCAGCCCCTCTCCCCTCTCTGAAGAATTGGGAGTAGGGCTGAAAATTCCAAGCTTCTAATTATGTCTTGGTCTTTCTGGTGGCTTGCCCCTCCCTCATCCAGGAGTACACAAAGAGTCCCTTTTGAGAACAAAAGAAACTATCACTGAGGGAATTCGTGGGATTTAGGAGCTCTGGTCAGGAACTGAGATCAAATACCAAATACTAGAACAAAAGATGCTCCAAATGCTCTTACCAGTCCGAAAATTACAAGAGTTTTAGGAGCTCTGTTCAGGAACCAGGGTCAGAACATATGTGTGTGTGTGTGTTAGTTGCTTAGTTGTGTCCAACTCTTTACAATCCCATGGACCTTAGCCTGCCAGGCTCCTCTGTCCATGGGATTTCCCAGGCAAGAATGAAACAGATGACCAGTCCAAGTTCAATGCATGAATTAAGGGATTCAACCTGGTGCATTGGGACAACTTGGAGGGATGGGATGCGGAGGGAGGTGGGAGGGGGGTTCAGGACGGGGGACATGTACACTTGTGGCTGATTCATGTCAATGTATGGTAAAACCCACCACAATATTGTAAAGTAATTAGCCTCCAATTAAAATAAATAAATTAAAAAAAAAGAATACTGGATTGGGCTGCTATTTCCTTCTCCAGAGGATCATCCTGACCCAGGGATAGAACCTGGGCCTCCTGCACTGCAGGCAGATTCTTTACCATCTGAGCTACCAAGGAAGTCATATATACATACATACATACATATATATATATTCCAATATGTATATATTCTATATTCTATTATCTCACAACAGAATACTTCCAAAGGATTATTATTCACTGAAGATAGAAATTGTCTATCTTGTTTATATGCTGAATTACTAAGTGGATCAGAAATGCTTTCAGCAGGAAGCCAGCTTGGTGCTTTGTGATGACCCAGAGGGGTGGGATGGGGTTGGGGCAGGAGGGAGGTCCAAGAGGAGGGACATATGAATGCATATGATGGATTCACTTCATTGTACATCAGAAAGTTGTGTAAAATTGCAAAGAGCTATACTTCAATAAAATAAGTAAATCACTTCACTTCACTTCAGTTGCTCAGTTGTGTCTGACTCTTTGTGACCCCATGAATTGCAGCACGCCAGGCCTCCCTGTCCATCACCATCTCCCGGAGTTCACTCAGACTCACATCCATCGAGTCGGTGATGCCATCCAGCCATCTCATCCTCTGTCGTCCCCTTTTCCTCCTGCCCCCAATCCCTCCCAGCATCAGAGTCTTTTCCAGTGAGTCAACTCTTCACATGAGGTGGCCAAAGTACTGGAGTTTCAGCTTTAGCATCATTCCTTCCAATGAACACCCAGAACTGATCTCCTTTAGGATGGACTGGTTGGATCGCCTTGCAGTCCAAGGGACTCTCAAGAGTCTTCTCCAACACCACACTTCAAAAGCGTCAAATCTTCGGCGCTCAGCTTTCTTCACAGTCCAACCCTCACATCCATACATGACCACTGGAAAAACCATCGCCTTGACTAGACGGACCTTTGTTGGCAAAGTAAGGTCTCTGCTTTTCAATATGCTATCTATGTTGGTCATAACTTTCCTTCCAAGGAGTAAGCGTCTTTTAATTTCAAGGCTGCAGTCACCATCTGCAGTGATTTTGGAGCCCAGAAAAATTAAGTCAGCCACTGTTTCCACTGTTTCCCCATCTATTTCCCATGATGTGATGGGACCAGATGCCATAATCTTCGTTTTCTGAATGTTGAGCTTGAAGCCAACCTTTTAACTCTCTTCTTTCACTTTCATCAAGAGGCTTTTGAGTTCCTCTTCACTTTCTGCCATATGGGTGGTGTTATCTGCATATCCGAGGCTACTGATATTTCTCTTGGCAATCTTGATTCCAGCTTGTGCTTCTTCCAGCCCAGCATTTCTCATGATGTACTCTGCATAGAAGTTAAATAAGCAGGGTGACAATATACAGCCTTGACATACTCCTTTTCCTATTTGGAACCAGTCTGTTGTTCCATGTCCAATTCTAACTGTTGCTTCCTGACCTGCATATAGGTTTCTCAAGAGGCAGGTTAGGTGGTCTGGTATTCCCATCTCTTTCAGAATTTTCCACAGTTTATTGTAATCCACACAGTCAAAGACTTTGCCATAGTCAATAAAGCAGAAATAGATGTTTTTCTGGAACTCTTTTGCTTTTTCCATGATCCAGTGGATGTTGGCAATTTGATCTCTGGTTCCTCTGCCTTTTCTAAAACCAGCTTGAATATCTGGAATTTCACAGTTCACGTATTGCTGAAGCCTGGCTTGGAGAATTTTGAGCATTGCTTTACTAGCGTGTGAGATGAGTGCAATTGTGCAGTAGTTTGAGCATTCTTTGGCATCGCCTTTCTTTGGGATTGGAATGAAAACTGACCTTTTCCAGTCCTGTGGCCTCTGCTGAGTTTTCCAAATTTGCTGGCATATTGAGTGCAGCACTTTCACAGCATCATCTTTCAGGATTTGAAACAGCTCAACTGGAATTCCATCACCTCCACTAGCTTTGTTCGAAGTGATGCTTTCTAAGGCCCACTTGACTTCACATTCCAGGATGTCTGGCTCTAGGTGAGTGATCACACCATTGTGATTATCTTGGTCATGAAGATCTTTTTTCTACAGTTCTGTGTATTCTTGCCACCTCTTCTTAATATCTTCTGCTTCTGTTATGTCCACACCATTTCTGTCCTTATTGAGCCCATCTTTGCCTGAAATGTTCCCTTGGTATCTCTAAGTTTCTTTAAGAGATCTCTAGTCTTTCCCATTCTGTTGTTTTCCTCTATTTCTTTGCATGATCACTGAAGAAGGCTTTCTTATCTCTTCTTGCTATTCTTTGGAACTCTGCATTCAGATGCTTATATCTTTCCTTTTCTCCTTTGCTTTTTGCTTCTCTTCTTTTCACAGCTATTTGTAAGGCCTCCCCAGACAGCCATTTTGCTTTTTTGCATTTCTTTTCCATGAGGATGGTCTTGATCCCTGTCTCCTGTACAATGTCATGAACCTCCATCCATAGTTCATCAGGCACTCTATCTATCAGATCTAGTCCCTTAAATCTATTTCTCACTTCCACTGTATAATCATAAGGGATTTGATTTAGGTCATACCTGAATGGTCTAGCGGTTTTCCCTACTTTCTTCAATTTAAGTCTGAATTTGGCAATAAGGAATTCATGATCTGAGCCACAGTCAGCTCCTGGTCTTGTTTTTGCTGACTGTATAGAGCTACTCCATCTTTGGCTGCAAAGAATATAATCAATCTGATTTCGGTGTTGACCATCTGGTGATGTCCATGTGTATAGTCTTCTCTTGTGTTGTTGGAAGGGTGTTTGCTATGACCAGTGCATTCTCTTGGCAAAACTCTATTAGTCTTTGCCCTGCTTCATTCCATATTCCAAGGCCAAATTTCCCTGTTACTCCAGGTGTTTCTTGACTTCCTACCCTTGCATTCCAGTCCCCTATAATGAAAAGAACATCTTTTTTGGGTGTTAGTTCTAAAAGGTCTTCTAGGTCTTCATAGAACCGTTCAACTTCAGCTTCTTCAGTATTACTGGTTGGGGCATAGACTTGGATTACTGAGATATTGAATGGTTTGCCTTGGAAATGAACAGAGATCATTCTGTCGTTTTTTGGGATTGCATCCAAATACTGCATTTCAGACTCTTTTGTTGACCATGATGGCTACTCCATTTCTTCTAAGGGATTCCTACCTGCAGTAGTAAATATAATGGTCATCTGAGTTAAATTCACCCATTCCAGTCCATTTTAGTTTGCTGATTCCCAAAATGTCTATGTTCACTCTTGCCATCGCCTGTTTGACCACTTCCAATTTGCCTTGATTCATGGAGCTAACATTCCAGGTTCCTATGCAATATTGCTCTTTACAGCATCGGATCTTGCTTCTATCACCAGTCACATCCACAACTGGGTATTGTTTTTGCTTTGGCTCCATCCCTTCATTCTTTCTGGAGTTATTTCTCCACTGATCTCCAATAGCATATTGGGCACCTACTGACCTGGGGAGTTCTTCTTTCAGTATCCTATCATTTTGCCTTTTCATACTGTTCATGGGTTCTCAAGGCAAGAATACTGAAGTGGTTTGCCATTCCCTTCTCCAGTGGACCACATTCTGTCAGGCCTCTCCACCATGCCCACCCGTCTTGGGTGGCCCCACAGGGCATGGCCTAGTTTCAGTGAGTTAGACAAGGCTGTGGTCCTAGTGTGATTAGATTGACTAGTTTTCTGTGAGTATGGTTTCAGTGTGTCTGCCCTCTGATGCCCTCTTGTAACACCTACCTTCTTGCTTGGGTTTCTCTTACCTTAGACGTGGGGTATGTCTTCACTGGCCGCCCCTCCTGACCTTGAACGTGGAGTAGCTCCTCTTGACCCTCCTGCACCCATGCAGCCACCACTCCTTGTACGTGGGGTAGCTCCTCTTGGCCACTCCTGTGCCGTCACAGCCTGTCACTCAATAAAGTAAATCAATAAAGATTAAAAAAAGAAAAAAATGTCCTCAGATGCAGGTAACAAGAGACAACCACAGTGGCTTGTCCAAACCTGAATCTAGTTTTTCTTCATATGAGAAATCTGAAGATAGGCTGCTGCTGGTTTTGGTTCAGATGCTCAATAATGTCAAGCATCTGGGATTCTTTTGGCCTTTCCCACATTAGCAGTCAAGACAGAGAGAAGGAGGAAGAAGACAGGGCAGCACCAATATCAGAAAAGCAAACTCTTTCCCAGGAACCCCACCAACTTCCACTTACATCTGGGTCACATGGCCACCTCTGGCTGGAGAATGGATGGGAAAAGGAAGCAGGACTGGAGCTAAAAGCTGTCTGTCCGGATCCCAATGTCTATAACAATCTAGGATGTATGGTAGGTGTTATCCCCATAGTCCTTTATAAGTATCTGTTGAATGCACATGGTAGAATGCTTATTCGTAAATACTCACTACTCCTCTCTTTAGAGGATAAGACATCCATGCTCCATATGTAAAATAGATAGCCAATGGGAATTTGCTGTATGGCTCCGGAAACTCAAGCAGGGGCTGTGTATCAATCTAGAGGGGTGGGATGGGGCAAGAGATGGGAGGGAGTTTCAAGAGGGAGGGGATATATGTATACCTATGGCTGATTCATGTTGAGGTTTGACAGAAAACAACAAAATTCTGTAAAGCAATTATCCTTCAATTAAAAAAGTAAAAAGAAAAGACATCCATGCTCTGTTGAACTGAGGAATCTGAGTTTTCTTTAGCTGATGAAATGGGCATAGAAGTGGTTTAAAGAGCCAGGCTTTATTATACGAGCAAACTAAGTCAGAAAGAGAAAGACAAATATTGTATATTAACACATATATATGGAATATAGAAAGATGGTAATGATGATCCTACATGCAGGGCAGCAAAGCAGACACAGATATAAAGGACAGACTTTTGGACTCAGGGGGAGAAGGCAAGAGTGGGATGATTTGAGAGAACAGCATTGAATGTTTAAAATAGATGATCAATGCAAGTTCGATGCATGAAGCAGGGCACCCAAAGCTGGTGGTCTGGAGCAACTCAGAGGGATAGGGTGGGGAGGGAGGTGCGAGTGGGGTTCAGGATGGGGGGAACACCTGTCTACCTGTGGCCAGTTCATGTTGATGTATGGCGAAAACCATCACAATATTGTAATTATCCTCAAATTCTAATTAATTAATTAATTAAAGAAAAGAGCCAGGCTCTTTTCTCTGCCTCTGTGATCATGGAAGTATGTGTCAAAATGGCGATTCCATCATATTGGGCCCCTGAATGACTGCGCTGAGAAGAATTCTCAGTTTACCCAAGATATTTAAACCACTGATGTCTTAGGTGGGGTGTTTGGACTGCAGCTTAATCTAACTTATCCTGACTGATATACAATACAAATATCTGGTGAAGAAATCCACAAATCTCCAAATTAAAACTTTACAAACTATATTTCCTGGTCACATTAATAGCAAGAGTACGCCTAGATTAAGATAAATGATATTCAGAAATTAAACAAAATAAAAAATAACTCTTCTGTCAAAATGGAAATCAATACTGAAAAGATAGACTACTTAGACATTTAAGGTGGTGAGAGCACTGTATAAAAGTACATATGGGAATTTGACTAAAGTTACTCTCAGTAAAATCCTTAATCTAAAGCTGTTATTACTAACATAAATATGCTTAAATGTTGAAAGATTGAGAATAATTGGCTTAAGATTTCAAAATCAGAAGCTGGAAAGCAAATAGCAAAATACCAGTGAGAGGAAGAAGTTAATAAAGATAAGAACCTACATTAATCACAAAGCAAAAAGTCAAGGAATTGATTAGTCAAATCAAGAACCAGAACTTTGAAAAGATAAATCAAATAGACAAATCTCTGGGAAGTTTGACTCCTTTCAAAGCAGATGAAAACATGATAGATACTCAGTGTAAGGTAGGAGAAAAGGACAGTATAAATTGGTACATTTCCAGTGGGACGTTTAACGTAACTGTTGAAAATGTAAAGTTTGCCAACCTTGAAAATTTGATGAATACATAAACATTGGACTGAACTGAATGAGGTTCTCAAATGTGAAGTCTCATGAAAAAATACTCTTTTATAAGAAGGTTGTAACTGTATACCTGGTGAATAGGAGATAAAGTGGAATGCCATCTCCAGCAGACTTTGGAGAAGAACATGTCTCAAAGATTCTGGTCCTGGAGACGGCCCACCTGGAGGCTGACCCCATGATCCTATGTGTCTGTACAAACAGAGTGGTCCTGGCTATACCACCTACGTTCCCTTTTTCCCTCAAGAAAATTTTGCTTGATTGACCTGGTTCTCAAACAGATAAGGTCATCCCCAGGCTCCCAGAGCACCCACAGACTTTATGGGTATTCACAGCAATGCCTCATTTTTCTCTGAGCTGTCCTCACCTCTGATGCCTCTGGGAAAATCCTTGAGTCAACTTGTCCCTTCTCATGCTGTGAACCAGAGCATCTTTTAAACTCAAGTTCAAGCTCCCTCTCCTTTCACCATTTTGCCCCCCAGTTAAATAGACACAACTGGAAGGTTAGGGCTTATTCTAAGCTCTGGAGCTTACTCGGAAGATGCTCACTGGATGATACCCCTACAGCCTCCATCTCCCATGGGAAGATTTTTTTGATACCCAGCATGCTAGGATGCAAAGTGCAAATGCATCCAGGCTCAGTCACCAAGTCATGTCCAACTCTTTGTGACTCATAGACTGCATCACACCAGGCTTCACTATCTCCCAGAATTTGCTCAAACTCATGTCCATTGAGTCAGTGATGCCATCCAACCATCTCATCCTCTGTCATCTCCTTCTCCTCCTGCCTTCAATCTTTCCCAGCATCAGGGTCTTTTCCAATGAGTTGGCTCTTTGCATCAGATGGCCAAAGTATTGGAGTTACCACTTCAGCATCAGTTCTTCCAAAGAATATTCATGGTTGACTTCCTTTAGGATTGACTAGTTTGATCTCCTTGCAGTCCAGGGCACTCTTGAGTCTTCTCCAACACCACAGTTCAAAAGCATCAGTTCTTCGGTGCTCAGCCTTCTTTCTGCTCTAACTCCCACATCTCTGCATGACTACTAGAAAAACCATTGCTTTGACTGTATGGACTTTCATCAGCAAAGTCTCTGCTTTTTAATACACTATCTAGATTTGTTATAGCTTTTCTTCCAAGGAGCAAGCATCTTTTAATTTCATGGCTGCAGTCACTGTCTACAGTGATTTTGGAGTCCAAGAAAAGAAAATCTGTCACTGTTTCCATTGTTCCCCCATCTATTTGCCATGAAGTGATGGGACCAATGCCATAATCTTAGTTTTTTGAATGTTGAGTTTTAAGCTAGCCTTTTCACTTTCCTCTTTCACCCTTATCAAGAGGCTCTTTGGTTCCTCTTCACTTTCTGCAATTACAGTGGTATCATCTGCATATCTGAGGTTGTTGATATTTCTCCCTAGAGTAGACCCTTGCCATTGTATTATTCATTCATCCATATACATTTATTCCATTCACTCAAAAACTATTTCACACCTACTTAGGGCCGGGCATTTTTGTAAGCACTGGGGATTCAACAGTAAAAAACAGCAGAGAATAATCCTTGTCTTCCTGGAGTTAACATTGTAGGAGGGCAGCTAGACAATAAACAGAATAAATGAGTGAACTAAAAAGGTATGTCAGCGGTAAAACCTATGGAGAAAGATAAAACTAAGTGGGAGGATAGGGAGTGTGGGGTAGTGGGAATTTTAAATGGGATGATCAGAGCCTCCCACCCCCACCCAACAAGAGGTGACATTTGGATAAGACATGAAGGAGTAATGGAGCGAGCCTGCAGATTTCAGAGGGAGACAAATTCCAGGAAGAGTGAATGGTAAATGAGAAGCCTGGAGGAGGAGGCACGTGAAGAGTATCCAAGGAGGTAGCTAGGAGGTCAGTGAGGGTGGAGCTGAATGAGCAGAGGGGAATTAGGAGACAGAGTCAATAGGAGCCGCAGGGTGGAGGCCATTGTCAGAACCCTGGCTTACTTCTGTGTGAGCTGGGGGCCACTGCAGGGTCCTGGGATGGGGAGGGGAGAATGGAGGGACTCCAGATGCTGGTGGAAACAGATGGTGGCAGGGCTGGGATAAACAGAGGAGGCCAAGAAAGAGGTTTCTGCAGTAATCTGGGCAAGAGGGGAATGTGGCTTAGATCTGGATGATGGCCTGGAGGTGATGAGATGTGGCTGGATTTTGGTGACGCTAAAAGTAAGGCTGCTGAGAAGGGTTGTGGGAGAAAGGTGTCAGCAATGGCTCTGACACCAGCTTTTAAAACCATGAGCCAGCTCTTTCTATAGGAAACCCTAACAGGGTAGTGTGAGCTGTCATAGCTCATCTTTTAACCACCCAGGTCATCTCCGAGGACTGGCGTGAGATCATCTCCGAAAGCCCTTCCTAAGAACTCAGCGATTCTCCCTCCAGAGGGCTCTGCTTCCTGTTGTTGGATGAAAAATGAATAGGATGTGAGCAGGGAGGGAGCCCCGGCTCATCTGAATTCTGCCTCGGTCCCGTGCTCTCTTCAGTGACGGGGAGAAAAACGCTACAGTGTAAGCTGCTCAGTGAAAAACAATATTTAATTAGGACTGAGAGAGTTAGACAAGCAAACAATTAAATGTTCTATTACGATCAGTCTTGAGCCATTTAAGCTTCAGTTCAATAAGAAATCATTATAAAGGTCTAATAGAATTGAAAATATAAATAGTGTCGTTTTCTGTTGCATTTCAACTGTCTGTCTGCTCAGCCTTGAAGATCTAAGCATGGGTTTGCCCATGGTGGGTGAAGTCTCTTAGCCACAAGGGGATTTAGCACAAACAGGAAGGTGGGTGTGTCCACCAGCTGGCTGGGGAGCTGGCAGGAGCCAGTCAGCTAAGCTGGTTAGGATCTGAATGACAGGGGCTTTCTCGTCTTATTTTTTAATGTCTGAGGAGCAGCATGAGGATTCTTCCTGGGAGGGAGGAGAGGCAGCTTAAAGGAAATCCCTGGATGTCTTGTGAGAAGCTGGGTTACAGAATAGATACGTCTAATCAAGTCCCCCTGGCTACACAGCTTGGAGGATTTGGAAATAATTTCAGACTGTTTCATGAAGGAATTGCTTTGTCATAACAGGAAAAATGCCTGCAAAGGGCACTGCCATCACAGCAGAGGGCTTTGGGATAAAGATAATATCCATCTGTGAGGTCCGAGTCTCTGCATTAGGACTCCTGCCCTTGCCTCTGGGGATGTAGAGGTGCAAACCAAGGTCACCTCTTCCTTGTATCCTTTCAACATCTCCAGCCTCTTTCTAGGAGTCCTAGTCTCCTTTCTGAAATACCCAGTATATCAGGAGGATATGGTCTGGATGTATTCCTACTACAAATCAAGTCAGGTCTTTTTAAAAAGTATTTATTTATTTATCTTTGGTTGCACTGGGTCTTTGTTGCTTCTCGCGGGCTTTCTGTAGTTGCAGCGAGTGGGGGCTACTCTTCGCTGTGATGCACAGGCTTCTCATTGCGGTTGCTTCTCTTTTTAAAGAGCGCAGGTTCCAGGGTGTGTGGGCTTCTGTAGTTGTGGGGCACAGGCTCAGTTGCTCCGTGGCATGTGGATTCTGCATGGATCAGGGATCAAACCCATGTCCCCCGCATTGGCAGATGGATTCCTATCCACTCTGCCACCAGGGAAGTCCACAAGTCAGGTCTTTGGGAAGCAAGTGACAGAAAAGCCCACTCAAACTAGTTTAAGCAAAGTGCAGAACCTGCTGGCTTATGTAACCAAGAATTCCAGGGCTGGCTCCAGGCATGACTTCGGCATGACTAAACCCAGGTGCTGAAATGACATCCATAGGAACCCATCCCCCTCACCCTTGGCTCTGCTTTCGTAGATGTTGGCATCACTCTCAGACAAACTCTCCCTAAGCAGTGGCAGGATGGCTCCCGAAGTGCCAAGGTTATGTATCAGTCTTTCAGAAATGATAACAGGGAAACCTCTTCTCCTAATAGCTCTAGTCAAAGACCAGCATGACCTGTGTGCAATGCAATGTATTTACTTAGTTATGTCCAACTCTTTGTGACCCTGCAGACTATACCTCACCAGGCTCCTCTGTCCATGGAATTCTCTAGGCAAGAATACTGGAGTGGGTTGCCATGCCCTCCTCCAAGAGATCCTCCCAACCCACGCTGTCCCCACTCCGCAATTCAGTTACAGTGTCCAGAGGAATGGAACATTCAGATAGGCCAGGCTAAGGTCTCATGTTCATCCTTGGATCCAGAGGTGACATTCGCATCTCCAGAAACCACATGATTTTGAATGGAAGGGAGGTGGTTTCCCTAAGGAGAATCAGAGTACTGTTCCCCAAAGTGGTAGAGGTGTGATGGGTAACAGTAACAGGTTACACCACATCCTTGCCTCCTGATTTTCATAGTCATGGTCAAAAGCTTGTAGGCCCCTTTAAGCCCAGACACACACACGGCATGGCAGGATGGCTTTGCAGCTTCGTCAGTGGACAGAGCCAGGCTGAACATGGCGAGATGACGCAGATCTTCCTTGACCTTCCAATATCTTTCAGACTCTGAATTCTGTACTTGTAGTTTCGTATCTACTTCAGGGTCTTGTTTGAGACCAGTTATGAGTTAGGGAGAAACACACATAAAATGGGGGCACAGAGAGGGTGTCTCAGGCTCACGGGTCCAGGCTTTGGGAAGAGACCCTTATTTCTCATTGCATTAGTCTGTGGTTGCCATATCTAGAGCAGAGGTTGTTTTTTCATTTCAAAATATGAAATATTTTAGGCTTTGCAGGTCTCTGTTACAACTGCTCAACTCAGCCACTGTAGTGTGAGAGCAGCCAGAGACAATAAGTAGACATGCAGACTTGTCTGTGTACCAATAAAACTTTATTTACAAAACAGGCCACAGGCCAGGGCTGGGCCGCGGGCCACAGTGTGCTGACCTCTCATCTGCAGCACGGCTTGCAGGCTGGGATCCTCACGATGTTGGAATGGACTAAAAAGCAAAACCTTTTCCTGGGAGTAACTCCTGTGTAAAGAAAATGGGAGAAGGTAGGATGGGCCAGAGGAGCTGTGAGACCACACTGCAGACCCTGTAAGGCCTCTGCCAGCCCAGGGGATGCTCCAGAGCACAAGTTGCCCATTAGCAGGGTTTTGCATTGGGCAGAAATGGCCAGGCCAGAGTACACTGCCTTGCTCAGTCATTGGCCAGGGGCTAACCCAAGAGGAGTGGTGAAGGCCCCTGAAGGAGTCTGTCAGTTAGGAACACTCCTTTCTGCTGGGCAGTGTGCATCTCTTGAAGGGGGCCTCTGGGTCTTCCACGAGCCCCGAGATCAAGCATTAAACACAGGGGGAGGGGCCTGGGAGGAGACTGGCTTGCACTGGAGGAGGACTTTGTTCTGCTCCTAGAATGGGCCAAAAGCTTTAGATTTGGGCCAAAAGCCTTTCTGTGCAAAATGTGCTTTGTCCTGGAGCATACCCTCTCTTGAGACTCCGCGGTGGCATCCAGCCGCCAAATGAGAAGTCAGAGGCCCTGGGTCCTGGCTGAACTCATCACGGCCACCACATCTGAGGTCAGTCAAACCTGTTTTGTTCATTTTTGTTTATTTATTTATTTGGTTTCTTTCTTTCTTTTTTTTTTTTTTTTTACAATGTTGTGTTGGTTTCTGCCATACAACAACGTGAATCAGCCATGATTATACATATATCCCTTCGGTCTTGAGCCTCTCTCCTCCTCCCCCTCCAACCCCTCTAGGTCATCACAGAGCACCAAGCTGGTCTCCCCAACTTTTGAATATAATTTGGCTTCCCATGCAGCCTCCTCTACAGTAAAGAACATGCAGGTCACTAGGCTTGAGTGAACAATTGTTTTTCTCACTGTAAGTGAATGTGTGTGTGTTAGTCGCATCTGACTTTTTGCGACCGCATGGTATGTAGCCTGCCAGGCTCTTCCATCCAGGGGATTTTCCAGGCAAGAATACTGGAGCGGATTGCCATTTCCTTCTCCAAGTACTTTGGAAGTGAATACTTTGGAATTAAGGCACATGGTAAGTCTCAGTTTCACGTGAGTCCACATCAGAGAAATGGGTTCCCTGTCAGAGCCCGGACAACATTTCAGCCTAATAAACTGAGAACTGGACCGTGAACCCTTGAAAGGCAGTGCCGCCTCGTAAGGCTTTGTGGGACACAGAAGTCTGCCTCCTGTAGACACTCCCCTGCCTTGTCCAGCTCATCTTTGGATTGTCCACATTGCACATATTTGAGAAGGTCATTTGGGTGGATGGGAGCTTCTCTGGTGGCTCAGATGGTAAAGAATTTGCCTTCTATGCAGGAGACCTGGGTTGGATCCCTGATACCCTGGGGAAGGTAATGGCTACTCACTCTGGGATTCTTGCCAGGAGAAATCCATGGACAGAGGAGCCTGGCGGTCTACAGATCATGGAGTTGAAAACAACTGGACATGACTGAGCAACTAACACTTTCACTTTGGGTAGATAACAACCACCAAATCTTGCGAGATGTGGAAGGACTCATCACTCACAAAAGTCTGAAACACCATGAGGGTAGCATGGGAGGCCGATAACCACAGGCATATTCAAACCTCAGACCTCCTGGAGAGAGTCTGAAGGCCAGGTTCCCAGCCAAAGGCTAAATTTCCCTGCCTCCCGACCTGGAACCCCTGTGGTCAGGGTCCTTATTCCACTAGGAATGGCAGAGCTGTGCTTGCAGCACTATGACCTGGGCCAGGGACCACCCAGGACCACAGTGGGGCAGTGCCTTCCTGAGTGATAGAGAGACATCACTGGAGATGCAGAATCTCCATCATCTTGTTAGGCATGGAGGGTTGGCCACTGGGACCTGGTGCAGCTCTGGGGTGGGTGAGGAATAAATGTGTGTGTGCTGGGGCTGCTGTGAGTGGAGGCACTGTCCCTGGGTGGTCTCTGGGTGAGTGGGGCGCAGGCAGAGAGAGGAATTTTGCATCTGATTGGCATCAGGGTGAATGCAGGCACAGTGTCTGCATGGACGTGATGTATGAGGAGCCTGTGCCGTGAACAGAGGGTGTGAGATGTGTGTGCTGCATCTGAATGAATGTGCTTAATTTTTATCATCACACAGCTCTTTTATCAGCATTACTATTTCAGTTTAATTGATAGTAGCTCTCCCTCCTCCAGGATAATTCATTCAAGTTTATCATTAAAAGCAGAACGAAGGTCTATCCATCCTGGTTTTGCAGGATGTGGCAGGCTTATCTCCTGGTTTGCCTGTCTGTTTAACTGGTTAGCTAGCTGGCTGAGCAGTCAGACTTTAGATCACCTCTGTGGGTTTCCTCTCTTTTCTGAGCCACATTTTTGGCTTGTTCTGTGCAGTCATCAAACCCCTGTTTCCTCTGCAGCTCATCATTGCTGCAGAATTCTTTTTTAAAATTTAAATGAGTTTAAATCACTTAGAATATATTAGATTACCCTCTCCCTTGGGCTGGATCTTTGTAGGGATGGAAGTAAACTGAACATGTAGCAGTCATCTCTTCTTTGTCTCTTAATTGAGCAGGGGCTGGCTGCTGGGCAGATGGGTATTTTGCCCAAAGACGTCCCCCAGCATCTACAGCTGGGCTCCTGTTGTGTCTGTAAACACACAAGGCCAGGCTAGGGTGAAGATGCGTCAGGATTTAGAGCCAGAACCTCACTAAACAAAGCCCCATTTGAGGCCCTGCTGAATTTATGATGGCCAGTCCCTTCTTAATTGGCAGCCATCTGCCTCACGTAGTAATTCACAGAGACCTCGTGTCAGTGTTTAGGCAGTGTCCTCTTTTGCAAATGATTTATGATTCATAATGAGCAAAAGACTGCTCTTCAGATGACCTATCAGGGTTAGCTGACCCAGCACTGGGGTCCACAAGAGAGGAAGCTATTCTCCAGGTTCAGGGTGGGAGAAGAGGAGGGGCCGCAAGAAGCAGGCGTGCTGCAGATCAGGGCTGCTGTCAGCCTACACAACGCCTTTGTGTGCATTTGCAAAGTGTGTCTTCTCTGGGCAGACACAGCCCCACGGCCATATGGTTTGAAGGGGAGGACTCCTTCTAGGAAGAAACGTGACTTTCTCTGGGCACCCTCAGCCCTGTGCCAGGGGGCATGCCGTGGAGAGGAGAGGGACAACCATATTTCAGGCCTGTTAGACTTCTTGACCAGGCCCTTTAGCGCACAGCCCTGAAAAGATGCTGGTGCTTCTCTTGTGGCCACTGGCCCAGCTGCTTCCGGTGCTGGTTCTTCCCACCTTGAGGGCAAAAGTAATCTACCATCTTTTCTTCCCCATATCCTCCTCATGCCTTAACCATTCTGCTATGGTTCAGGAATAATTGGCTCCACTGTAGAGATGAGAAAACTGGGGATCAAAGCAGTTTTCCAAGGCTATGCAGTGTGTAAGTAATTGGACTTGGTTGACTAGAACTCACATCTGTCCAACACCCGTGGTCTTTCAACTACATGTCCTTGTAAAATTGTTGGATGGATACTAAAGGGTGATCAGAATGCAGCCATCCTTCAGTACCCACAGAAGAGTGATTCTAGGAGCCCCTGTGGAACCAAAATCTGCAGACACTCAAGTCCCTTATATGAAATGGTTTAGTTCATTGAAGACAATAGACCCTCCAAGCCCATGGATTCAATCAACCGACATCGAAACTCAAGAGTTGGACTGTACTGCGGTGTTGGGTCTCTCCCTTCTCAACCCTGTGATGATGACTTCAGTCAGCACTAGCTACTAACTCTTTGTCAGACTCTGGGATATACACTGGGTTTAAAGAAGTAAATGAGCAAAAGGGGCTTCCTGTCTAGTTGGGTGAGACTGAGAAATCCTGTCACCCAGCACTCCCATGTCCATTTCTGCCTCTACAGAAACAGACAAGAAGGGGCCCTGGACCAGGGATCAGGGGTCTGGGAGCCTCCCCTAAGGCTGGCTGCTGATTTGCTGTATGATGCCCTGAGCAAATCACCCAACTAGGTGACTGACTCACTCTGGCTTGCTTGGGACCTCCCCATTTTCAGCATTAGAAATCCTATATCCTGGCAACCTTCTTCCCCACCTCTGCAAAACGTTGCACAGTTAGTTGGTCACCCTACATTCAGCCCTAAAATGTCCATCTGGCTCCTTTATGGACTGTAAAGCACTTTGCAGAAAAGAGGGGGCCAACATTTTTCTTTTCTTCCTTTAATTATATAAGTCATGCATGATGATTGCTGAAAACAGAGACAACCAAAAAAGTACTATGCTAAAATGGCTAATAAGCATAAGAAAAGATGCTCAATTTCACTCTAAAAGAAATGCAAATCAAAACAAGACATCATTTTCACCTCTCAGATTGGAAAAGAAAATGAAAACAGTGAGAACACTTAGTTGATGCTGGAAAGACTGTGGAGGACACGTGCCCTTTCATTTTCTGTGGTGGGAATGCAAATTGGTGCATCGAGAAGTCCATTTGGCATATCTAACAGTGTTTGAATGTGTGCACATCCTTCATGCTAGTAAATCCACTTTTAAGAATGTGCCCTACAGAAATACTAGCATGAATCCACGAAGATGTATATATGAGAGGATGTCTGATACAGACTTTTTGTTGTTGTCAGAAAAAATTGGAATTAATCCAGGAGTCCACCAACTGGGGCAAACAGTAGAGCAATCACACATCATTTGAATTTGAGGCAGCTTCTTCTTTTGATGCCTGTCGACAAGGGTTCTCAAATGCCAGTGTGCAGCAGAATCCTCTGGAGGGCTTGCTCGAGCAGATTGCTGGACGTTGTCCCCCCAGTGTTTGTGGTCTGGGGTGGAGCTGTAGGATTTGCATTTCAAATAGCTCCCAGGTGATGCTGCAGGTGCCAAAGTGTGGTCACACTTTAAGAACCACTGATACAGAGAGAAATGAGAAAACCATCTTCAAGTATGACCTAATCCAGATCAGGGAGCAGCACAGAGACAGAGAGGCCTGGGCAGGGATCCAGGAATGGGGTGATGGGTCCCCTCTGATTTCCCCTCCACTGGCCTGAAGCCCCCATCTGATCACTCAGCATGGGCCAGGTAAAAGGCAGCTGGATTCCTTGGCACATATGAATGCCAGGACTTTCTACAGAGTGGGTCTTAGCTGAGGCCCGAGGGAGGGAGCAGCGTGTGGGTTGGCCTCACCAGCAAAGTTACAGGGCTGGGATGAGGAAGGAGGCCAGCTGGGTGCCTTTTGCCAGCTGTGTTTGTTGGTGTTTCTGCTCCTCCCTGGGAAGCTGGCATTCTGATTTCAAGGACAACATCAGATGCTGGGGGAAGAGAGGAGCAGGTGTTCTCAGGAACCAAACCTTGCAAATGAATTAACAGGTGTTGATTGCTGCCAGGCAGAGGTGTGTTATGTGTGGATATTGTTTCTGCCTTCTTCTCCCTTCAATTTCAGGCTAACACCATGACCTCACCCTCAGCTAGAGCTGCTCTTGATCTCTCCCCATGTACATACTGTGACAATTTGGGATTTTCCCTTAGGTACACAGCTTTGCTCTTCTTTATCCAGGGCAGCGGTTTGTGACATGATGATGAATATGATAAAGGAGTGGGGAAACACCCCCTTCTTGCCTTCCTCCTGAAAACCCCTCACAATTCCCATCACCACCATCTTTGCTAGGAACCACCCCTAGGGAAGGCCCTAGGTCCTAGGAAAGGTCCATGGAGGGATAGAAAAGGACAATAAATCACTGCTACTGCATTGCTCCTCACCCCTCAATTGGGCAGTGCTCCATTTCTAGCTTTTGTTTCCCCAGTGGGTGCTTTGGCTTATGTTGACCCAGCTCCTTTGAAATGATATTCTCCTGCATATTCTGTGCATCACTTTGAAAGAGCATTCTAGTGCCCACTAGCTATTCATAGTCTTATTCTTGAACCACTTTGATCCATGCATTGCATCTTGCTTTGTTGTGAACTTGAGTCTTCTGGGTGTTGAATTTGCTGTATATTCTCCCATTTGTTTCTCTTCCTCTTCTTTCAGATTCATACCAACTTGGCTTTTCTAAAAAAAAAGAAAAGTTCTTACTTCTCCACCCAAGCTACACTGTCCTGGATTATCAAGGGTAATTCCCATTCCTAGTTCTCCCAAGTAACCTTTGTCTCACCTGTCCCATTCCAGAAACCCACACCTGCAGGCAGAGCAGTTCCTTTCAAAGACTGGGAATTTCTTCTAGAGGAATCCCTGACCTGAACTAGAGGAGAGAAATACAAACTGGGAAGCAAATGTTTCCCACTGATGAGAGCCAGAACCACAAGACTCCAGGCCAACACCAAGTCAACAGTACAGCTCACAGTAAGTCTTTGAGCCCTGAGCTGACAGGAAGGGGCCAAAGTGCCAGTCAGCCAATGAACGCCATGATAACCAGGCAAAAAAGCACCTCTGCTGTCCGTGGTGCTGAATCCCTCTGTTTGCCTCTGGGAGAGAAACATGTTCATGAAACCCACATGAAGGAAATTAAAATTGTCCTGAAACCTAAGCCCCCATCAGGAAGGTGAATACCACTAAATTAATGTCTAAGCACTTATCTGGTGGTCCAGTGCTTAAGACACCTTGCTTCCACTGCCGGGGGCATGGGTTGGCTCCCTGGTGGGGAAGCTAAGATCCCGCATGTTGCCTGGCCAAAAAATAGAAAGAAAAAAAAAATCTAGTTAAACTGTTTGTTGTTTAAGGTCATTTGGTTGGGCTTCAGGTCCACTGATCAAGAAGAAAAGAAATAACATTGAACACCTGGACAAGCGATGTGCTTGACACCTTGTGTACATTATTTATCTTAATCTTTAAAATAAACAGTGGGGATAAGCCTTGTTATCTTCATTTTACTGATGAGAAACTAGGGGCACAGAGAAGTTGCTCACACTTTGGCTAAGCTCATACAGCTATTAAGTGGTGGAGCCAGGACCGAAGTACAGAGGTGCTTATTCCCAAAGCTGGAACTGATGGCATTAGACCCTCATGGCCCTAAGTGCTGATGGCTCTTTGTTAGGCAGCTGCTGACATTTGGGCAGGTCACCAGATTACATGTTTTCTCCCTGGGACATGTCAAATTTCAAATCTTCAAGACTCTGAAACCATTTCAAAAACCTTCATTGTCCTCGAAAAAAAAAAAAAAAAAAAAGAAATACATACCACGTCCACACAAATGAGCAGGCTTCATTTACTTTCTCATTTATGGGAAGAGGATGTGAATATAAGCAAGACGTTCAAATTAAAATTGACTGTTTCATTTTAATTGACCTTTGATTCCCAGCTCACTATCTCCCTCATGTCCCCACTCTGGCCCCTTCCATCCCTTGCTGTGCTCTGTGATTCATCAGGGCCTGAGGCTCAGCAGCTGTAATTGCTTTGTAACTTCCTGGAATGTCAAAGCCAAGATGGAAATTTTACGTATCACTCTACCGATTCCATCCTGGCTTTAATAATAAGTTGGCAGAAGGGAAGGCAGATTTACAGCAGGAGAGAAATGTAATCAAATTTGGAGGTGAAATGCAATAAGTACAAATGCTAGTTTTCATTTGGAAGCTTCTTAGATAAATGTGATCTCACCCAGCTCTCCAGCCAAATCTATTGTTTCTTCTGGAGCAGTGGGGGCCCCCACTGGAACAGTAGTCCCCAGAGGGAGAGTTTGTATCCAGTATTGCCCCGTCCCAGCCCCAGCAGAGTGACCCTGGTGGATGGAAAGCCATGAAGGGAGAAGCATGAAGAGTCAGTTAGGGAGACAAGGCTTAATAGAGGCCTCTGATAAATTGCATGTGTGTGCCGTGCTAAGTCCCTTCTGTCCTATCTGACTCTTTGCAACACTATGGACTGTAGGTCTCCACGCTCCTCTGTCCATGGGATTCTTCAGGCAAGAATACTGGAGTGAGTTGCTGTGCTCTCCTCCAGGTGATCTTCCCAACCCAGGGATCGAACACTCATCTCTTACGTCTCCTGCATTGCCAGGCAGGTTCTTTATCACTTCTGCCACCTGATAAACTTCATACTTGAGGGGAAAACAGTTAAGTACTTTCTAGGCACTTGGCACCCCACTCCAGTACTCTTGCCTGGAAAATCTCATGGATGGAGGAGCCTGGTAGGCTGCAGTCCATGGGGTCATGAAGAGTCGGACACAACTGAGCGACTTCACTGTCACTTTTCACTTTCATGCATTGGAGAAGGAAATGGCAACCCACTCCAGTGTTCTTGCCTGGAGAATCCCAAGGATGGTGGAGCCTGGTGGGCTGCCATCTGTGGGGTCGCACAGAGTAGGACACAACTGAAGTGACTTAGCAGTAGCAGTTAGCAGGCACTATAGTAAATGCTTTACATGTCTTATCTGAGTTTCTTGGCGACTCAGTAGGGAAAGGAATGTCATTCTTCCCATTTAAAAGAGAATACAGTGAGAACTAGAAAGGAGATTCTCAGCTACAGTAGGGCAAGGTTCTGTTTGACTTTGCAGCTTATACTATTATTTATTTATTTATGGCTGTGTTAGGTCTTTGTGGCTGCATGAGGGGTTTCTCTAGTTGCAGCAAGTGACCAGGGAAATCCTAGCTTATACTGCTAACCCCTCTCTTGCAAGAACAGACACAGCTAACATTTCTTGAATCCTTATGTGCCAATCACTCTTTAGGTGCTTCATGAAAACTTTCACAGCATCTCTCTGTGTTAAGTGCTATTGTTGTTATTATCTTTATTTACCAAGTGAGAAGAATTTCTGAAGATGGATCATGTCAAAGTCAGTGAGGGTCATGTGAAAAGATGTTCACATGATTAGCTGTTGGGGAAATGCAAATTAAAACCACAATGAGATATCACTATGTATCTATCAGGATGGTTAAAAGTTAAAAAAAAATAGTGATAAAACCAAGTGCTAGTGAGAATGAGAGGACTGGGATCATTCATTCATTGCTGATGGGGATGTAAAGTGACACAACCTCTCTCAAAAAAGAATATGGCATTTCTTATGACATTGAATATGTGTTCTATCCCTGGTGGCTCAGAGGATAAAGCATCTGCCTGCAATGCAGGAGACCCAGGTTTGATCCCTGGGTTGGGAAGATCCCCTGGAGAAGGAAATGGCAACCCACTCCAGTACTCTTGTCTGGAGAATCCCATGGACAGAGGAGCCTGGCGGGCTACAGTCCACGGGGTTGCAAAGAGTCGGACACGACTGAGCAACTTCACTTCATTTCCCATGTAACCCAGCAATTGCACTCCTGGGCATTTGTCCCAGAGAGATGAAGACTTAACGTTCACAGAAAAGCCTATACATGAATGTACATAGAAGCTTTATTCATAATAAGCAATAATTGGAAGTAATCCAAGTGTCCTACAATGGATGGGTGGTTAAACAAACTGTGGAACATCCCTGCTATGAATTACTGGTCAGCAATAAAAAAGAGCAAACTGTTGATACATATAACAACTTGGATGGATCTCAAGGGAATTAGACTGAGTGGGGAAAAAAAGCCAGTCCCCAAAGAGTACATACTGTATGATTCCATTTAGGTAACATTCTTGAAATGACAGAATTACAGAAATGGAGAATCCAGGTTGCCATGGATTTGACAGTAGGGGAGGGAGGCTTGTGGTAATGGATCTTGACTGTGGTGGAGATCACACAGATCTATGCACATGATAAAATTTAACAAAGCTACACACACACACACACACACACACACACACAAACATTGTGTGTGATGTTGCATCACAGCAACAGCCTACTCAGCAATGCCTGGGTCAAATCTCAGGCAACGAGGGTGGCTGTTCTCATCTCCTTTTGGCAGATGAGGAAATTTAAAGTGTGAGCTGCAAACCATGGCATGAGAGAATGACCCAAGAATAGTGGTTCCGGGATCTCGAATGAAGAGAACAGCTGTTACTCTGGCTGGTACTGTCCTCAGAACTTTGATTCTCTTTAACAGCTTAATGAGGTAGATATGAACATTATCTCCAGTTTTTGGAGAAGTAAACTGAGGCACACAGTGCTAAATAAATTTTCCAAGGTCAAACAGCCATGAGTGGAACAGCCAGAAATTGACTCTGGTGCCCATTCTTTTATCCACAAGAGCTGTTTTGATTTCCAGATTGACTAGGTATTTTTGACGTTTAAACATTTTCAGGTATCTAGTTACTTGCTGCAAGCTTATCTCCAAGGGGATGATTTTGCCCCAAGACTTATAGGCTACAGGCAAAACCTTCTCCCAGGGCAATAATAAACAGTCTTTCCCGGCATGTAGCTCTTCCCTGCAGCACTGGACGTGGCCACACTGTGTAACCAGGTAGGATGCAGCGTCAGGATGGTGTGCTGTCAGGAGACAAAGGAGGGGTCTGCTTGCTGCTCTGTCTTGGGCAGTTTCCCATCATCTCCTCCTCAACTCTTCATCCCTTTAGGATTTTTTTTATCTTGAAATATCTGTAGGTTATAGATTTTTTACTAACCAGTGTGGTACTTGAGTCTCCTTCTTTTGACTCCATGTCCTGATGGAGTCAGGACATTAAATTCATCCTTCAGAGCAATGAGACATATTTCTCACAGCAGAGTCTGTGGCCAGGCTCTACCCTAGAACCACTGGGCCCAGAAATCTGCATTTTACTAAACCATATCCAAGCCGGGTAAAACTTACTCAAATGAAAGGTTGAGATTGCTAGAGGCTCTAAATTTTAGAGTCAATGGCGGGGGGGGGGGGGTGCTTCTCAGGTGGCTCAGTGGTTAAAGAATCTGCCTGCAATGCAGGAGATGCGGGTTCAATCCCCAAGTCAAGAAAATCCCATGGAGGAGGGCATGGCAACGCACTCCAGTATTCTTGCCTGTAGCATCCCATGGACAGAGGAATCTGGTGGGCTACAGTCCATGGGGTCGCAAAGAGTCAGACATGACTGAGCAACTGAGCATACACACATATACAAAAGTCAGTGGGTGCTGAGTTTTCCCTTGGTGGCTCCATCTGATAGATAAGGTTTGGCAGGATGGAGAGCTGCAGAGTTTAAGGCTGGGTTTGAAGGCTTTAAGCATTGAAAAGTGTATGGTGTTCCCCAGATCACCACTATTACTTCAAAATAAAAATACCACTGAAGCATGAAACACAAAATGTACATGTTGAAATAGCTTTCTCCTAGATGTGCTAATTGGCAAATGTTGAGTAAGTTTATTGAAATGCAAACTTGTCTTATTCCAGGGCTGCCGCTTCTTAAGTGGTGTCCTACAGGTGATGTTTGTTCTGCCTCAAGTCATCTGCCTCTGGTAACGTTCATTCATTTGTTGGTTTCTTTCATGCAACAAATATTTATTGAGCTTGGCATAGCAATTAACCAAAAAGCAAGTATCTTTCTTCCATGAAGCTTGCATTCTAGTGCTGGGGAGACAGGCAAGAAACAATGTCAATATGTAAATCTATGGAATGTTCAGAGTGACAAGTCCTTTGGAAAAAGTAAGATGGGGAAAGGGGAGAAAAGTTCTGGAGGTTGGAGGAGAGGTTTTCAGAGAAGTTTTCTCCAAAGGTGAAGTGTAAAGAAAATCCTGAAACTTCCCTGGTGGTCCAGTGGTGAAGAATCCATCTGCAATGCAGGGGGCACAGGTTCGATCCCTAGTCTGGGAAGGTTCCACATGCTGTGGCACAACTAAGCCCGTGTGCCACAGCTACTGAGCCCAAGCTCTAGAGCCTGTGCTTTGCAACAAGAGAAGCCACCTAAGTGAGAACTAAAGAGTAGCCCTGCCTGCCTCAACTAGAGAAAGCCGTCACACAGCAATGAAGACCCAATGAAGCCAAAAAACAGTCTTGAAAGAAGTGAGGGAGCCATCGTTTTGGAGGAGGAGGGTTCAGGCAGAGGGGACAGAGCTTTGCCTGATCCTGGAGCAGCCAAGAACACAGACCCCTGACCACCACCCCTCCCCATAGCCACCCTCCACCACCCAACACCCCTGACCACCACCCCTCCCAGCAGCCACTCTCCACCACCCAATACCCCTGAACACCACCCCTCCCCACAGCCACCCTCCACCACCCAACACCCCTGACCACCACCCCTCCCCGCAGCCACCCTCCACCACCCAACACCCCTGACCACCACCCCTCCCCGCAGCCACCCTCCACCACCCACATGCTGCTGCTGCTGCTGCTGCTAAGTCGCTTCAGTCGTGTCCGACTCTGTGCGACCCCATAGATGGCAGCCCACCAGGCTCTGCTATCCCTGGGATTCTCCAGGCAAGAACACTGGAGTGGGTTACCATTTCCTTCTCCAATGCATTAGAGTGAAGAGTGAAAAGTGAAATTGAAATCGTTCAGTAGTGCCTGACTCTTAGCGACCCCATGGACTGCAGCCTACCAGGCTCCTTCGTCCATGGGATTTTCCAGGCAAGAGTACTGGAGTGGGGTGCCATTGCCTTCTCCCACCACCCACATAGAGAGCCCTAAATAATCCTCAATTCAGAGAGAAGCCAAGCCAAGCCATCCCTCCCATCTCATTGCAGCATGAAGTCTGACCTCCTCCTCATAGCAGTGGCCCTATGACTGCCATCCAAACCCTCCTGATAGGTACCACCTTCTCCCTTGGGGGGTCAGGTCAGATCTGTTCAGTGAAAACCAGTTAAGCCCCGATTATGTGCCCAGGCTAGGACCCATCAGAGGCTGGCTAGAAAACCTGACACAGAAATGTACTAATAGAATCCAAGGGTGAGGGGTCAGAGGAGAGGGGTTGAGCCAGCCTGGGGGCGGGGCTTTGGATCTGTCTTGGCCCACCCCCATCACTCCTGGTCCCCAGACACACAGCTGCTTTCAGTTCTTAGACTTAGCCTGTCTGTTCTCGCATCAGGACATTTGCTGTCTCTTTCCCTTGAATTCTCTCGCCCCAGACCTCCCTGGAGTTGGTTCTCACTATTCAGGCTTCAGCCAAGGGCCTCCTCCCCAGAAAGGTCTCCAGGATGGCCCTGCAGCCTGCGCTGGTGTCACTCTGGGTCTTGTTTTTCTTTCCTTCCCCTCACTGTCTCCATCACCAACTGCGATGAGTGGTGTCCAGGTCTCCTCTCTCCCCTGCCTCCCAGAAACTGGGACCCAGTTTCTCCCATTTGCCCTTCTATCCCCAAGGCCTCAAAAATAGGAGGCGCTTAATAAATATCAACCAATGAATTTATTTACCGTGTAAGGGACTATCAATGCTTACGTGAATGACCCATGCCATATGACTAGCTCTTCCCCTGCCCACACCCCTCTGCCTGCAGCCCAGGCCCCTGAAATATATTATTGGCTGCTCCTGCTGACTATGGAGAACTGTTTTAATCTATCCTACAAAGCGGAGGGCAAAGTAATGTCAAGAATGTGGTTTGGAGATCCAGATGAGTTTGCTTTGTCCTCTGGCTCTGCCACTTTTAACCTGTGTACCCTAGGCAAGTTAACTAACCTCTCTGAGGCTCAGTTTCCCCACCTGAGCAGAGCCGTTTTCAGCAAATAGTAGCCTTTGTTATTCTACCCAAATCACAATGGTTACTAATTCTTGCTGTCTAGAAGGGAGGTTTGTACCACCTTCTTCCAGAGATGAGCACCTGGGCCCTGGCTGGAACACCCAGGGACCCTTGCAGAGAGACCAACCAAAGGAAAAGTCCAAACTCAGTGATTGTGCCCCTGGGGACCCAGAGTTAATGATCTGGGGACAGTTAATGAGCTTTCTTCTCTGCTCTCTCCCATCGCAGGTGGCGTGGCAGCCTTCCAGGCCCGGCGGCTGCTCCCTGCACCTGCCCCTCCACATCCAATTTCTTTGCAGTGTCCTAAAAAGCTAACCAACCTGAAATAGCTGATGCCAAGGCTTTAAAGCTCCTGCACCAGAATTTAGTGTTCTCCAAGGCCCCAGCCTCGTCTCCGACTTCTAATCCTTTCCATCTGCTGGGAACGGTCGAAGGATTCAGTGATGATCACTGCTGAGATGGTCTCTTCTGCTTGGGGCTGGGAGGATGGCTGTCCTGGAGGCCCACTTCTCATGAATTCTTGCAGTGTCCCTTCTTGTGCTTGAGCATCTTCCTGGGTGCCTCCTGAGGAAGCCCCAGGCATTAACATCACAATCGTATTATGACATAATAAATCTGTCGGTGATTACCCCGGAGAGGTGGCAGGCCATACTGATGGAGAGCACAGACTGAGAATCAAGTTGCCTGGATTGAATCCAGGCTCCATTTAATAACTGTGTGATCTTGGTTCAGAATAATGCTGTCTTTTATATTACATACAGCTTACCTGGCGGGAGCCAAGCATTGTTCACGAACCTTCAATTTAATAATAATAATTATAACAACAACTGATATTTATTGAGAACCAGAAATGCCTTGATGAATCCACTTAATCTCCAGAAGACAGCCATGTTAATGGACAACCTTTGTGGTGATCAGGGCTGTTCCTCAGTCAGGACTGGACCCAGAAGCTTATGCACCTGAGACATTAATTGCATGGGTGGCTTGCCTGAGGGCAAGGAAATTGTGATGAGGATCCTTTAAGGATTTATTTCTAGGCTCAGAGAAGACAGGAGGCCATGTCCCCAGCCCAGCCCACACTATATCCCTTGGCGCTCGTCAGATTTCAGCAGCAGCCTCTGCAGGCAGTTCTTATGCATTTGGATGGTGTCCTGCCTCAAGTGCCTACATTCTCTCTCTGCTTCTTTACCTTGGTGGATGACAATGCCCCCAGGGATAGTCTCAAGGCAGTAGATAAATGTCCCAGCCTCCGGTCCTTCAGAGGGATGGTTCTTCAGAGAGGCCACAGTGGGACTGAATCATAATCGAGTAGTCAACAGCTCACCATTTATTGGTTTTTCCTCCTTCCCTCACTACTCTCCCTGTTTCTTTAGTTTTGTCTCTTGGGATCCCATCTCAAATCAGCTCAATTCATTTCAGTCACTCAGTCATGTCCAAGTCATTGTGACCCCATGGACTGCAGCACTCCAGGCCTCCCTGTCCATCACCAACTCCTGGAGCTTGCTCAAATTCATGTCCATCAAGTTGGTGATGCCATCCAACCATCTCAGCCTCTGTCATCCCCTTCTCCTCCCGCTTTCAACCTTTCCCAGCATCAGGGTCTTTTCCAATGAGTCAGTTCTTTGCATCAGGTGGCCAAAGTACTGGAGTTTCAGCTTCAACATTAGTCCTTCCAATGAATATCAGGAGTGATTTCCTTTACAATGGACTGGTTGGATCTCCTTGCAGTCCAAGGGACTCTCAAGACTCTTCTCCAATGCCGCAGTTCAAAAGCATCAATTTTTCAGCACTCAGCTTTCTTTATATACCAACTCTCACATCCATACATGATTACTGGAAAAACCATAGCTTTGACTAGGTGGACCTTTGTTGGCAAAGTAATATCTCTGCTTTTTAATATGCTGTCTAGGTTGATCATAACATTTCTTCCAAGGAGCAAGCATCTTTTCATTTCATGGCTGCAGTCACCATCTGCAGTGATTTTGGAGCCCCCCAAATAAAGTCTCTCACTGTTTCCATTGTTTCCCCATCTATTTCCCATGAATGATGAGATTAGCAAAAGATGGTGGAGTAGAAGTTTAGTAAAAGATGGAGGAGAAGAAGGATGTGCGCTCATCTTCTCCTGCGAGAACTCCAAAATTACAACTCGCTGCTGAACGACTGTAGACAGGACAATGTTAGATCCCACCAAAAACAGATACCCCACGTCCAAGGGTAAAGGAGAAGCTCAGCAAGATGGTAGGAAGGGTGGATTCGCATTTAGAATCAAACCCCATACTCACCAGACATGCCCAGAGGACTCAAACAAACCTTGTGTGCACCAGGACCCAGAGACCCCACAGAGACTGAGCCAGAATTGTGTTTGAGTGTCCCCTGCAGATGTATGGGTCAGCAGTGGCCTGCTGCAGGGGCAGGGGCTCTGGGTGCAGCAGACCTGGTTATGGCATAAGCCCTCTTCAAGGAGGTCGCCATTAACCCCACCATAGAGCCGCCAGAACTTACACAGGACTGGGGAAACAGACTCTTGGAGGGCACACACACGCACTCACACACAAAAACCCTTGTGTGCACCAAGACCCAGGAGAAAGGAGCAGTGTTCCCACAGAGACTGACCCAGACTTGCCTGTGAGTGTCCAGGAGTCTCTGGTGGAGGCATGGGTCAGTGGTGGCCTACTGAAGGGTCAGAGGCACTGAGTGCAGCAGTGCATGCATGGGACCTTTTGAAGGAGGTCACCATTATCCTCACTACCTCCACCATAGTTTGGCCTCAGGTCAAACAACAGGGAGGGAACACAGCCCTGCCCATCAACAGAAAACTGGGTTAAAGACTTACTGAGCATGGCCCCACCCATCAGAACAAGACCCAGTTTCTCCTTCAATCAAATCAACTACCTGCACCCGAATACTTGCCTCTGGCTTGGCTTGGAGGGATCCCTAACTAAGACAGTGCTGGAAGCCCAAGAGGACACCCTCTGGTCAGGGCAGTGCTTTCCATGCAGATTCTCAGAGCTCTGGCAAAGCAGAGATGGATGACACACAGGGATTGTGATACTCAGGTGGTGTTCAAGTTCGTGAGAAACGTATTCCAAGGTTCCCGGCAAGCTTGGGGTGGTGCTGTCCCATGAACTCCTTATGGCTCGCCAGAATGTAATCTTCTCATTTTTCAGCAGTAGGACTCCACAGCTACCTAATGAGGACCGCATTTCCCAGCCTCCCTTGCAGGCAGGTATGGCCATGGTCTTGCCAGTGGAGTGTGAGAGGAAGGAATGTGTCACTTCCTTAAAAAGAAATTGCTTGGCCTCCGCTTCTGTTGCTTGGCCTCTTCCCTCTCTTCCTCTTCTCTGAGGACTGGAATGTGGACTTGAGCTCTGACTTGGATGAGAACATCTCAGGTAGAAGGAACCAAGAACCTTAAGCAACAGTGTGGAGTAGAGTCACCCTCCTGCTCAGGACTACTGCCTGTCTTTGAGATGTTACATGACAGAGATATAAACTTCTATTTTGCTTAAGTGTGAAAGTTGCTCAGTCACGTCCAACTCTTTGTGACCAGAATTATCCAGGCCAGAATACTGAAGTGGGTAGCTGTTCCCTTCTCAGATCTTCCCAACCCAGGGATCAAACTCAGGTCTCTCTCATTGCAGGTGGATTCCTTACCAGCTGAGCCACCAGGAAAGCCCAAGAATACTGGTGTGGGTAGCCTATCCCTTCTCCAGTGGATCTTCCCCACCCAGGAATGAAACCAGGGTCTCCTGCATTGCAGGTGGATTCTTTACCAGCTGAAATAAACTACTATGTATTTGCATCTCTCTGTTCCAGGAACTTATCTTGTGCCTTAGCTAATACAGTCAACAGGAAGGGGTCTGAACAAGCAAATTATGAGTATGAGTGCTGATGTGACCTCATTTATGTCCCAGGCCAGTGGCACCTGGGATGTTCAGGTTATGTGGCTCTCTTGCATGGTGTGCGAAGTGGTACAACTTGAGCAAGACCTCACTGGGAGTGAGGTGAGACCCAGTCTCCTCTCAACTTGTCACGGACCGCAGGGGCCCCCTCCTTGACGTGTGTCCCCTTGCCTGGAATGCTGTGTACCTCCATGTTCTTTTTCCCAGTTCCTCTCCTCCCAGGCTAGGTTGTGCATTGGATCGCTGTTGCACTTGGCTTCAAAGGGTGTATCCTGTCAGCTTGGGGAACTGGCCTCCACAATAAGTGGGCAGCTGGCTTGTGTCTGCTCATCTTTGTTCTCCAGGTGTAGGCAGCATTACATCCTTTAGTGTATCTCTTTCTCTATTAAACAGAGCCAGGTGGTAATGTCATTAGTTTTCTTTTTCTTTTTTAATTTAATTTTATTTTATTGAAGTATGTGTGTACAGTACAGTGATTCAATTATTCATATATATTTTTTTCACATTCTTTTCCCTTATAAGTTATTACAAGATCTAGTTTCCTGTGCCATATAGTAGGTCCTTGTTGATTGTCTGTTATATATATAGTAGTGTGTTTCTGTTAATCCTGACCTCCTAATTTATCCCTCCCCCACCCTTTCCCCTTTAGTAATAACCATGAGTTTGTTTTCTATGTCTGTGGGTTTATTTATTTCTGTTTTATAGATAAATTCATTTGTATCTTTTTTTTTAGATTGCTCATATAAGTGATATCATATGATATTTGTTTTTCCCCATCTGGCTTACTTCACTTAGTATGATAATCTCTGGGTCCACCCATGTTGCTACAAATGGCATTATTTCATTCTTTTTAATGACTAATAGTTCATTATAGTGTATTTTAAATAGCTATTATAAATAGTGCTACCCTGAACATTGGGGGTGTATCTCTTCATGGTATTAGTTTTCTATTGCTGTGTAACTAATTACTACAAACTCAGCGGCTTAAAACAGTATCTGTTTATTATCTCACAGTTCTGTGGAGTCAAAGAGAACTTAGCTGGATTCTCTGTTTCAGTTCTCCTAAGGCTTCAATCAAGGTGTTGGCCAGGCTAGACTCTCATCTGGAAGCCCTGGGGAAGAAACCACACCCAGGGTCATTTACAGGGTTGGTAGAACTCTGTTCTAGTGGTTGTAGGACTGAGGTTCCAGTTTCCTGGATGGCTGTTGGCCACACTCAAGTCCTTATATTGGTCCCCTTTATAGTCAAAGTCAATGAGGATATGTATCTTTCTCATCTTTTGAATCTCTTGTACTTACTCTTCTGCTGTCAACTTGAGAAAACTCTGAGCTTTTAAAGCTCATATGATTGTATTAGGCTCACTGGATAATCTCCCTTTTGATGAAACTCAAAGCCAACTGATAAGTTACCTTAATTAAATCTAAAAAGTGGTTTTTGCCACATAAGGCAACATGACCACAGGCATATTTTTGCATCATATTCATAGTCCTGGAGATTTGAGCAGGAAATCATGGGAACATCTTAGAATTCTGCCTACCTCATCTACAATCCCTTGAATTTTAGAATGTTTTGCCTTCACCTTTCCTTGGAGTGGGCAGGAAAGCTGATATCTTGATGCTTGATTTGGAAGAAATCTCTCACTAGGGCAGAATATCCAAGAATGCTTGAAGGAAGTAAGATTAACAGTCAGAAGGATGAATAATTAGTCTTGGATAAAGGATAGACATTTTATTTGCTTATCCAGTCATTTTTATTGAGAATCCCTCAGTGCCCAGGATCTAGCAGTGAACAGAACAGACATAGTCCTTGCCCTCGTGGAGCTGATGGTCTGGTGGGTGGTGAAGTTTCCCCAAAGAGAAGTATGGGGTTCAGTGAGAGGAGGGAAATAAAGGCTAGCGTGTCATCTAAGGGTGATGAGGGCAGGGGTTCAGGTAAATTTTTACAGTTTCTGTGAGGAATGGAAAAGATACCATCTCCTAGGTGAGGTAGAGCTCAAACAATTATAGGCTGGTCTCAAGAACATTAAGTGCTCTAAGGATCTTGAGTCTCCTCTCATGCCCCGTGGATCACCAAGAAATATCTTGGTTAATTTGCTTAGCCTGCAAGTCACTAACTTGAGTATAGAAATGCCTACTAGGGCAGGAACTTAACATAAATGAATGAAACAGCCTGAGTGTGAACAAAAGACTAGGGCATGTATAATGGCAAATGGTGACTGGCCAGTGGCCTCAATGTCAGAGGGTTAGAGGGAGTGCTGGAGTCCCCTCACGCTGGAGTATAGACACCTGTCTATGGGGGTGGCCAAGATCCACTCCAGCTGATTGTGCCATCAGGGACAAATCATCAGATCTTCAGACTGACAAAATTCAGATGATTTTGTGGAATATCTCAGATTTTAAAAATTTAAGTAATTTCTTATTGCAAATAGAACTGTCTTATGACCCAGCAATCCCACTGCTGGGCATACACACTGAGGAAACCAGAATTGAAAGAGACACATGTACCCCAATGTTCATCGCAGCACTGTTTATAATAGCCAGGACATGGAAACAACCTAGATGTCCATCAGCAGATGAATGGATAAGAAAGCTGTGGTACATATACACAATGGAGTATTACTCAGCCATTAAAAAGAATACATTTGAATCAGTTCTAATGAGGTGGATGAAACTGGAGCCGATTATACAGGGTGAAGTAAGCCAGAAAGAAAAACACCAATACAGTATACTAACACATATATATGGAATTTAGAAAGATGGTAATGATAACCCTCTATGCGAGACAGCAAAAGAGACACAGATATATAGAACAGACTTTTAGACTCTGTGGGAGAGGGAGAGGGTGGGATGATTTGGGAGAATGGCATTGAAACATGTATACTATCAGGTAAGAAATGAATTGCCAGTCTATGTTCGACACAGGATACAGGATGCTTGGGGCTGGTGCATGGGGATGATCCAGAGAGATGATATGGGGTGGGAGGTGGGAGGTGGGAGGTGGGAGGGGGGTTCAGGATTGGGAACTCATGTACACCCATGGCAGATTCATGTCAATGTATGGCAAAACCAATACAGTATTGTAAAGCAAAATAAAGTAAAAATTAAAATTAAAATAAATAAATAAATAAATAAAAATTTAAGTAATTTTTTAAAATGTAAGGATCTGCAGATGTTTGTGGCGCAGGGCCAGCCCTCAGGCATCTACTTGTGCCATTCGATAGAGCTGCCCTCAGTGGGTTATGTTTGGCTGCTTCATCATCAGCTTTAACTGAGAAGCGCAGGTGCCCTCTGTGGCCCAGGGTTCCCATTCTGAAGTTCTGCATCATAAATGCCTTTGTGTTTTCAATAGAGGAATCCTTGTGTCCTTGAGATTTCTCTGCTTTCTCCTCTTCCGTCATGACCGTGGGAACAATTGCATTGCCCTCTCTGCCATGCATGCTTTCACTTCCAATTATTGCTCTTCTGGTGTCCAGTGTCTGCCTTTCCCTCCTCATGGTCTCATTAACTGAGGCAGCTGTCCAAGCTTCTGCTCCATTTCCTAGCAACCTGCTCTCTGACTCTGGGCTGAGAACCTAACCGTTTTATTTACCTTGGTATCTACAGGGCCTGGTCCACGGCAGGCATGAATTTCTCTGTGAGCACATTTTCCTGGGTAAGCATTCTTAAATTCTCAGTAAATACTTGAATGTTGAATGAATGATGTGTTGGCAATTGTTTTTTTTTTTTTTTTGGTTGACACAAGAAATGAACATTTGTGAAAATAATTCCATACATTAAGACAGTATCATTGAGAACTCAACCCTCAGTGTTTGTTAAAAAATTAGGGTGAACAACCATCCTCATTTGCCCAAGAATGAGGAGATTCTTGAAATGTAGAACCGTCAGTTTTTAGACTGGGATGGAGGAGTTTCTCAAGACATGAAACTTTCATTGCTGTAACTGTGACTGTCCTGGGAAAGCGTTGTTGGTCACCCTCCTCTAAAACAAACAAACCAAAAAACCCAAAACACCACCAAAAGAATACAAGATTCTCTTGAAGCTCAAATAATGGGAAGAGACCAATTTTCCTTCTAAACCAGGATGTTTTCTTTTATCTGCTGATGAGAGGCTTGAAAGTCTCATGTTTCCCTCTTTGCCTTGACCTCTAAGAAAGTCCAAAGTAAGTTCTCTGAATAAGGTCAGCAGCATCTGTCTGAGCATCTGTCTCAGCAGCCTATCTCTAGGCTGTCTGAGATAATTGTTTCATTGCCTCGGCTTTGTTTTTTGTAAAATCCTTTTTCTCTTCAAAAGTGTTACCGTGGCATAAATCGCACCCAGAATTACATTAACTGTTGCCAAGCGAATGTGAGAGAAAACCTGTCATTTGCTTTTTTGCTTCTCTTCAGTTGGCTACTATTTCATTCCATGTGTGTATTTTTCAGGGGCTGGCAAACTATGGCCTGTGGGTCAAATTTGGGACGACTGCATCTTTTTGTAAATAAACTTTTATTGGGGATAACAGCCACACGCAGTAATCTATGTGTTGTCCTTGGCTGTTTTCAAGCTACCAGGGCAGAGTTGAGTAGTTGTGATGGACACGGTGTGGCCCTTAAAGACGAAAATATTTGCTCTCTGTAAAGTTTGCCCCTGTCTCCATTATGTCACAAACTGTAAACCCTTTTGAAAAGATTGCTATAGAAATTCAAATTATACATGCATATATGTATAATTTGTTTTCAAAGGTAGTTTCAATATATATATATATATATATATGTTCTGTTTACAAAAGTAATATATGCTTATTATAAAAATGTTAACATCACAGAAGTGTGTAATGATGACAGTAACCATCCTTTTTAAAATGGTTTTATTTGTTTATCTGTTGGCTGCGCTGGGGCTTTGTTGCTGCACAGGCATTCTCTAGCTGCGGTGAGCGGAGGCTACTTTCTAGTTGCCGTGCTCAGGCTTCTCAGCGCGGTGGCGTCTCTTATTGCTGAGCACAGACTCTAAGCAGGACGGGCTTCAGTAGCTGCGGTTCCCAGGTTCTGGAGCACAGGCTCCATAGCTGTGACACACACCTTTGTTGCTCCGTGGCACGTAGAATCTTCCCGGATCAGGGATCGAACCCGGGTCTCCTGCATTGGCAGGTGAATTCTTTACCACTGAACCACCAAGGAAGCCCAGTAACCATCCTTTTTAAACTTCAATTCCTATTGGTGGCCTCAGTTAGCTAGTAATATAGATTGCTCCTGATTCCTTCTGGTGCATAAACTAATCTATCTATGTATATTATATATAATCTATATTAAAATAATAGTGAAAAAGACATAAATCTCTCTGTGAGCACATTTTCCCGGGTAAGCATTCTTAAATTCTCCATCAGCAGCATTTTCCACCCATGTCTCCACTGACACATTCACACTCTCACTCATTGTTTCCAATATCTTCCCTCATTGATCTAGTTTAATCAAAAGCCCTTTCTAACTTGTCTTCAGAACAGCATCATTGCAAATTCTAATTATTCCTGGTACCTCTCATTAGGATAATTATTCTTTTTTATCAGTACTAATTATTATTCCTTTAAAACATCTCTCAGAACCAGTGAGAATGTCAGTTGCCTGAAGACTGTCACTTAGCTTCTAAACCATCAGGCTAAGTATTCGGGACATGGCTTCAGCTGATCATTCACTTGCTTCTGAGATGTTCTCAGGACCAGAGCCCTGACAGCAGGGGCCTGATTGCATCACTCACCCTCAGAACTCCAAGTCTTCAAGGGCGTCTGCCATCACCCAGCATCGTAGACCCACACTGCTTTCTTCATAGTGATTGTACCAGCTTCCCCTCTCTCCCATCTCTTCCCTCCCCAAACATTTCCTCTGAGCTCCCTAGAATCCCCAGTTTGTAACCAGGAGGCATCCCTATATTTTCAAGTTCTCCCCCAAACATTTTTTTTGTTTGTTTCTTGCCTTGCCTTAAGCCAGAGTTCTGCAAGCCTCCTGGGCAGACTTCCCAAGTTAGGTCGCTTTTCTCTCTTAACTCATGAACCCCAGGGCTCCCCTTTGCCAATCCTCAAACATTTTCCCTTTCCAAAAATTCCCAGAATCTTTCAAGTGAAGCCATAGATTATAGTGCCAGCTGTTTCTTTTCAAAGTGGTCATCTGCTTTCTTCTCAATCATTAGAGACTCTAGTGCTTAAGGAGCCACTGTCTCTATTCCCACCCTGTTCTCATCATTCTTGGTGATTTCAGCATTTACACAGATATCATCCAACCTTTTAATGTCCCCTTTGCTTGGCCTTCCCGTCACCTTGTTGTTGATGGTAACTGTACAGTCTCTTAAATGTGAATTTCAAGTTTTCCCCTTTTTGATCTATATGTCCTCTCCTATTCTAATACCTCCATTTGAAACATTTTCCTAACTCAATGAGACTTTTAGTTCAGCCCTGTCCAGTAGAAAACTAATGAAAGCTACATATGTCACTTAAAATTTTCTAGTAGCCACATTGTAGTGAAGTGAAGTTGCTCAGTCATATCTGATGCTTTGCAACCCCATGGACTGTATGTAGCCCACCAGGTTCCTCCATCCATGGAATTTTCTAGGCAAGAGTACTGGAGTGGGTTGCCATTTCCTTCTCCAGGGGATCTTCCCAACCCAGGGATCAAACCTGGGTCTCCTGCATTGTGGGCAGATGCTTTACTGTCTGAACCACCAGGGAATAAAGAAATATAAATAGTTAAATTAATTTAAGTATTTTTATTTAACCAAATAGATGCGAAATATGATTGTTATATTTTGAGGAACAATATAACAGTGACAGACTTTATTTTCTCTGGTTCCAAAATCACTGTGGATGGTGACTGCAGCCGTGAAATTAAAAGACACCTGTTCCTTGGAAGAAAAACTATGACAAACCTAGATCACATGTTAAAAAGCAGAGACATTACTTTGCCAACAAAGGTCCATATAGTCACAGATATGGTTTTTCCAGTAGTCATGTATGGATGTGAGAGCTGGACGGTAAAGATGGCTGAGCACTGAAGAATTGATGCTTTTGAACTGTGGTGTTGGTGAAGACTCTTTAGAGTCCCTTGGATTGCAAGGAGATCAAACCAGTCAACGCTAAAGGAAATCAGTCCTGAATATTCATTGGAAGGACTGATGCTGAAGCTGAAGCTCTAATACTTTGACCACCTGATGTGACGAGCTGACTCATTAGAAAAGGCCCTGATGCTGGGAAAGATTGAAAGCAGGAGGAGATGGTGACGACAGAGGATAAGATGGTTGGATGGCATCACTGACACAATGGACATGAGTTTGCACAAGCTCCAGGAGATAGCGAAGGACAGTTAAGCCTGGCATGCTGCAGTCCATGGGATCACAAAGAGTCGGACATGTCTGAGACAATAACAATCACAATTATCGTTATCATTGTAGCCAACAGAAACATCATTATTGAGATATTTCACATTCTATTTTTTTTCTTCCTTTTAAAAAACTACTTATTTATTTATTGAGTTATACCAAGCCTTTGTTGCAACATATGGGATTTTTAGTTGTGGTACTTGGGATCTTTAGTTGCAGTATGTGGGATCCAGTTTCCTGACCAGGCTTCAAACCTGGACCTCTTGCAATGGGAGTGCATAGTCTTAGCCACTGGACCACCAAGGAAGTCCCACGTTCTATTTTTCATACTCTTTGAAATATGTGTGCTTTATACTGACTGTATATATCAATTTCAACCAGATGCATTTCAAGCATTTGATAGCCACATGTGGCTATCATACTGGACAAAGCATCTCTAGTCCATTGACCTAAATCCTGTTTCTTGAATGTCCTTCTATTCAAGAGACGCAGATTCCATTTCCCATTACTATCAGCACACTTTTTCAAACATCCTCCACTGCCCCTTTATCTGTTCATCTAGAAAAAAATTCATCATTGGTTGGACCAAACCATCAGTCTTCATGTATGGAGTTAAATACTACAGGAGAAAATCACACATCTGGGTTGCCTTGCTTAATGTTAGTTTCAGAACCACAGATTTCAAGTGGTCATATAACCTTCCCCAGAAACCTCATCACATGTTCTTTGTGAAAGCGAAAGTTGCTCAGTCATGTCTGAATCTTTGTGACTGCATGGACCATACAGACCATGGAATTCTCCCGGCCAGAATACTGGAGTAGGTAGCCTTCTCCGGGGGATCTTCCCAACCCAGGGATCGAACCCAGATCTCTTGCATTGCAGGTGGATTCTTTATCAGCTGAGCCACAAGGGAAGCCCAAGAATACTGGTGTGGGTAGCCTATCCCTTCTCCAGCAGATCTTCCCAACCCAGGAATTGAACTGGGGTCTTCTACTTTACAGGAGGATTCTTTACCAACCGAACTATCAGGGAATCCCCATGTTCTTCAAGGCATTTGTTTAACTGGTCTCTGAGACTGTCATTTCAAATGTTTTTCTCTCTTAATTCCCCTCTTCCTCACCACCTCTCCCTCTCAGCAGATGCCCAGCTTCACTATCCACTAACAGGCATCACAAATGAAATAGGTCCAAATTGGAACCCCACATGCGCTCCAGGTGATGGTGCCATGCTCAAGCCCTGACTCTGGGAGTCAAGTGGCTTTCCTCACTTATAATTCACCAACATGTCCTATCAGCCAAAAGTAATCTAAAATCTGTCCCTTTGTCCTTGAGTTTATAACTACCACCTCAATCTAGTCAGCATCGCTTCTTGCCTGGACTTCAGTGACAGCTAACTGGCTTCCTTTTTTTCATTCTTTCACCTCACAATCCCTTTTCTACTCAGCAGTCAGAGCATCTTTAAGAACATAAACTGGAGAGTATTGCTCCCTTTCTTGCAACTCCTTGTTTCCATGGCTACAAAGGTCCTACACGATGGCCCTTGCCCACTTCTTCAATGAAAGCTTTGATAGCTTTTCTCCCCACTCCCCACTCTATACTCGTGCTGGCTTCTGCCTTGATTCTGGAACACAGCAAGCTTTTTCTTGCCTTCTGCCTTTGGCAGTGCTATTCCCTCTGCCCGGAAATATCTTCCCCTAGTGTTTCTCATGATTGACTCCTTTTCTCCTTTTGGTTTTTAGAGACATCTTCTCAAGAAGATGTAAAGCCCCGTGTAGAGCCCTCCTCTCTTCTCCCCCATTGGTTATTCTCTCGCCAGGTCTCCTGTTATCTCCCTCATGGAACTTATGGTCTGAAATTACCTGATTTATCTCCTCATTTACCTCTTTATTAACTGTTTACCCACTAGAAATAAGCACCATGCTGATATGAATGTTTTCATGTTTAGCGCCGTGTTCCCTAAGCCTGGTACAGCAACACATAGCAAACTCAATAAATACTTATTGAATAGATGAATTAACAGTTAAGGAACTGGATGTTTCAGTATATCCGGGCTCCTCTCATTACTGTGAAATGCACAGAATCACAAGATTGAACTTAACAGCCCCAGCAAGATCATTAACCTCCGATCTGGGTCACCAAGATTGACAAAGAGCCCTTTCCCCCCGCCCTTGATAAGGATCATGTCTATAAATACTGCTGGGTGTTTAAGCTCTTTGAATGTGATAAAACAGCAAGTATAAATAGGCTGCTTTCCTGACAGTGTTCGGTCAACAGAATATATTATCCCAGAGAGGCAGATGGGGTTGAAGCCGCAGGGCTACATCAGTTCGAGAGCTCAAGTGATGTTCATCACGCAGGCTGTACAAATAGGCTGTGACCTAGGGGTAGTTCTGAGAACTTATCATATATTCACAAATCATGCTGGCTTTGTGTGGAGGAGGGGTTGAAATAAGCAAGAAGGAGTATGGAGTAAAAAGTCTTTCACTTGCAAGTGACAGAAATTCAACCCAAATTGGTTCCAGCAATAAAAGAACATATTTACTCATGGAAACTAAAATGGCTGGGGGTGTCTGGCTTCAGCTATAGGTGGGTTCAGGGGCTCAAAACTACCACTAGTCAGGAGTTGGAGCTTAATTACCACTTCTCTGGAGCATGGTCTGGACTTAACTTCATGCTTCCAAAAAACAGAGTACGGACAGGGGAAACTAAATAAGGCAACTTTAAGGAGAAAAAGCCTGGTGAACATCATGTTGGCCAAGTGATCAAAGTCAACACGGCCAGTGACAAGTCATTTTGACAATATGTACATCTTGCTGTGCTCTGTTGGGAAGGGCACTTCACTTCTGGGATACTTTCCTTGAAGCCCATGACTCCAGTCTAACCATAAGAAAAACATCAGAGAAACCCAAATTGAGAGAAATTCCACAAAATCCCTGACCAGTACTCTGTAAAACTCTCAATGCTGTGAAAAACAACAAACAAACAGAAAAGACCGAGAAACCATCACAAACTAGAGGAACCTAAGGAGAAGCGACAGCTAAATGTAATGCGGTCTCCTGGGTGGAATCCTGGAACAGAAAATGTCACTAATGGAAAAGGCGGTGAAATCTGAATGGTCTGGACTTCAGTTAGTAGTGATGTCCAAATGTTGTTTTCTTAGCTGTGATAAATATAGTTGGTGATGTAAGAAGTTAACAGGGGAAACTGAATGAAGAGTATATGGCAACTCTCTGTTCTGTCTTTGCAGTTTTTCTGTAAATCTAAAATTGTTCTAAAATAAAAAGTTCGTTAAATCCTTGGTGTTTAGGAAAATGAGTTAAAAACAATGTCTTCACAAAAACTGGCACGTGGATGTTTTTAACAGCTTTATTCGTAATTGCCAAAACTTGGAAGCAACCAAGCTGTCCTTCTGTAGGTGAATGGATAAATAAGCAGCGGCCCATCCAGACAGTGGGCTATCATTCAGTGCTAAAAATAAATGACATATCAAGCCACAAAAAGACACAGAGGAAACTTAATGCATATTACCAAGCAAAAGAAGCCAGTCTGAAAAGTCTACTTAATGCATGATTCCAGCTGTACAGCATTTTAGATACAGCAAACTTTTTGTTCAGTCACTCAGCCATGTGCGACTCTGCAAAGCTAAGGAGACATTAAAAAGGTGAATGATTATCAGGTGTTCAGAGGAAGAGAGGAATGGATAGACAGAACACAGGGGATTTTTAGGACAGTGAAATTACTCTGTGTGATACTCTAATGATGGCTATATGTCATTGTACATTTGTTCACACCCACAGAGTGTACAATATCAAACATAAACCCTAAGTAAACACTATGGACTTTCAGTGATAAATGTGATGTTATAGCCTCATTGATTATCACAAATGTATCTGGTGTGGGATGCGGATAGGCAGGGCGGCTGTATTTTAATGTGAAGCTGCTGCTGCTGTTAAGTCGCTTCAGTCATATCCGACTCTGTGCGACCCCATAGATGGCAGCCCCCCAGGCTTCCCTGTCCCTGGGATTTTCCAGGCAAGAACACTGGAGTGGGTTGCCATTTCCTTCTGTGAAGGGGCAGGGGTTATAAGGGAGCTCTGTCTACTTTCTACTCAATTTTACAATGCACGGAAAACTGCTCAAAAAAAAACTATTTAAAAAATTCAGTTCAGTTCATCTCTCAGTTGTGTCTGACTCTTTGTGTCCCCATGGACTGCAGCACACCAGGCTTCCCTGTCCACCATCAACTCCCAGAGTTTGCTCAAACTCATGTCCACCGAGTTGGTGATGCCATCCAACCATCTCATCCTCTGCCATCCCCGTCTCCTCCTGTCTTCAGTCTTGCACAATATCAGGGTCTTTTCCAGTGAGTCAGTTCTCTGCATCAGGTGGCCAAAGTATTTTAATAATTTAAAAATTATTAAATAAAACCAATTAGCAGGACCCAGTTTCTATTTCTGAGTTCCCTTTTCCTTGCTGTCAGCTCTTCTCATGAATAGAATCACTCCATTTTGACTGGGAAAATGTGAATATTTACCTGTTGTCCAGCATAATCGGGGTGTCCCTAGTGGCTCAGATGGTAAAGAATCCACCTGCAATGCAGAAGACATGGGTTCAATCCCTGGGTAGGGAAGATCCTCTGGAGGAGGGCATGGCAACCCACTCCAGTATTCTTGCCTGGAGTTTCCCTGTGGACAGAGGAGCCTGGCAGGCTATAGTCCATGGGGTTGCAAAGAGTTGGACATGACTGGAAGACTAAACACCAGCATAGTTATTAACGGCATCTCCTTTTACCTTCAAAAGTGTCCAGATTTGGGTGATAAATTATGTAGTCACCCAACTTTGCATGGACCCCAGCAGCTCTGGGACTTCATTCTCTCAGCTTTAAGGTCAAGAGACAGGAGAGGTTCTTGTTTCTCAGAGGCCTGGCTGAGGTTCCAGCCCTGAGTCTGACTGGGCCTGCTCGTGTGAGGTGACCATCCCTGAAGCAACAGTCAGGTTTGGGGAGTCTCGTGGGCTCAGTGGCCAAGTCCTGGCCACATGGCCACCACTGGCACCAGGTCTGGGTGCCTCTACCCAGTGTGCCTCAGACAGAGGGAGAGCTCATTCCTCAGGCTGAGCTGGAAGTGCAGTGGATAACAGGCAGGTAAAAACATAGATGTCAATCAGGTAGGGAGACAAGAGGTGATCAAATGATTTACTTTCCGACTCCCAAAATTAGAGTGACTCTTCTTTTAAACATGTTTTATCTATTTATTTAATTTAATTTTTTGGCTGGACCCTGAGGCGTGTGGGATCTTAGATCTCTGACCAGAGATCAAACCTGCAACCACTGCATTAAAAGGTGGCGTTTTAACCACTGTATCTTTGGGGAACTCTCTCCAAATTAGAGTAGGTTTAAGGTTGTACTCATGGCACATTGCTCTCACCCCCTCTGCACCACAGTTAGTGTGTTAAGACTCACACATATAGACAGACTCTCTCATCTTGGCCGTGGTTCATTGTGATCGATTGTTGCCGTGACATTGTTGTCTTAACGGGGATAGTTGGGAATTATTGGACTGCTTGTGAGTCAAGATTTATAGTTGCTTCCAGTTTCTTTGACACTTCACCCATGTGCAAGGCGGAAATTTTGCTGTGTCTGCGGAGGCATATTGTGAATTCCACTGGTGTGTGTGTCAATGGTGGGGCATGATGAAAACCATCGTGGCAGGGGACAGATGGCCAGTTTCATAACAAGAAGTCTCAGGATCACCCAGCGGGGCTGGCATAGTCCTCAGCAGGCTGGGTTCCTAGCAGGTCCCACCCACTTGGACATTTGATGTAAGCACTGGGTTAGGTCACAGGCTCAGAGGGTGGAGACGGGGAAAAAAATCTCAACACTGCTAAAGCTGTGTGGCCTTGGGCAAATTACTCAAACTTTCTGAGGCTAATAATTGTACCTCCTCATAGCACTGTTTTAAGAATAAAATAATACATAGGAAGCACTTAGCAGTGAGCAGCACATAATAAGAGCTCAATGAATATTCACTATTATTTTTATTATCTTAGTACAACTCCAGAAGCCTGGCTACAAGAAGTCAGTATTTCAGTCCAGGATGCTTTACGGCAATGCAATTCAAAGTGTGGTCCATGGCCTTGCAATAGCAACAGCAGCTGGGAGCTTGTTAGAAATACAGACCCGTGGGCCCCATCTCACACTTCTGAACCCAAACCTCTAGGCTTGGGTTTGCAGTAACAAGCTCTCCAGCGAGTTACATGCATGGGAAGTGTGAGACCCATCACTGTGAAGTGCCTTCCTGTTCACGGAGAGGCAGTGCCTCCGAGCCACACCCTTGCCCTTATGAGAAACAAAGAGGATAAAGCAGAAGGGATGAAGTTGCAGGAGGGAGGCTTTGGTCCCTGGGAGTCTCCTCTGTCCATGGGGACAGGCTCCGCTGGAGGTGCAGAAGGCTCTTCCCATAAAAGGGAGCAGGCCCCTGAGGCCACACTTCTCAGGAAGACTTCTAGATGCAGAGGAGAGCAGGTGGCTAATTTTTAACGAAGCTTGCATTTTGCAAAAGTCTTTCCTCTTTTGGCTTCTGTGACCCTGAGCTATCTGGAGCTGTCCTGATGTTCTTGACTTGACCCAAAGGCTCCTTTGCTGTCTGCTCCCCACCCTACCCCTCAACATGGCTCTCCAGGACTCCACTCAGCCCCGCCCACAGTGTGTCTGCCTGTGTGATCTCAGCCCCGCCCACAGGAACCACCGCCAGGAGCCTCTCCCTTTTCTTCCCGCTGGAACTCCAGCTAAGTATTTCGAGTTGCCAACACCACTTTCCATCCAGAGGACCACTAACTTAAAATGCCCAACGCACACTCAGTGATCTTTTTCTCTCAAATCTGATTTCCTCTCTGGGTTCTTTATTCAGTCGAATGACTTTTTCCAACCTCTCCTGCCCACCACCCTCACTCCATATGCCAACCACATTACACTCGTTAGATGAGCAGCAGGTTCTGGAATGTGTGCTGTATTTTCCTATCTCGATGGCATCAATGTTACCTCCATCTGGAATCCTTTACATCTAACCTCTATCCTTAAATTGCCTACTCATCTTTCTTCCTCTTTTTAGTAAATGGCATCACTGTCCATCCAGTTGCCAAAAGATCAAATCTGGAAGTCATCCTGACCTTGTAGCTCTTCCTCACATGCCTGGCAAAATGTCAGCAAGTCCTGCTGTCTGTCCTAAGTGTGGGACGCAGATCCCTCTAATGCTGTCTCCTCTGCCACCTCCTTAGCCCAAGTCACTGTCACCTCTAACCCACACTGCAATAAAACTTCCCAGCAGGTCTCCCTGCCTTCTTTACCTAGCAACCAGAACCATCTTCCTTTTTCCTAAACTGCAGAAAATACTCCCCACCCTGAAATTGCCAATGCCTTTTCATCTTCCTTAGAGTGCAATCCAGCTGCCTAATCTTTAAGGTCTGACATGATCTTACAAGCCTCCCGTCTTTCTCCTGTGCCCACTCTCATCTTGTCACATGGGTCTTTTTTGGAACTTTTTATTTATTTAGTTTATTTTTGGGTACACTGAGTCTTTGTTGCTGCATGTGGGCTTTCTCTATTGGGGCAGGCAGGGGCTACCCTTCATTGCGGTGCACAGGCTTCTCATTGCCCTGCCTTCTCTTGTAAAGGATAGAGGTTAGATGTAAAGGAGCACAGGCTGTAGGCACACCCGCTTCAGTAGTTGCGGCTCTCCGGCTCTAGAGCGCAGGCTCAGTAGTCGTGGCACATGGGCTTAGTTGCTCCGGAGCATGTGGGATCTTCCTGGACCAGGGATCGAACCTGTGTCTCCTGCATTGGCAGGCAGATTCTCATCCACTGAGCCACCAGGGAAGTCCATCACGTGGGTCTTCATTTCGTTCCTTAGGCACACCCGGTTTGTTCCTGTCTCAGGAACTTTGCACTTAACATGTCCTTCACCTAGACTGACCGAATCTGACCCTGGCCAACCCCTTTGACATTGTGGGGGAAGGCCACCCTGCCCAAAGGAGCCCTTTCCTATGACTTCTTATTTTATATTAGCCAACACCACTTTCTTTACTTCTTTGCATTTATCTCTTGTTTGTGAGTGCAGTAACCAGATCTGCCTTGTGAGCTATTGTACCCACAGTGCCTGAGATGGTGCCAGGTCAGAATAGGTACTTACTAACCACTGGCTGAATAAATGTCCAAAATGCCTTTCCAGATTTTCTGGTTTGAGTAAATTCCTTTGCCCTTTGTACCCATCATGGCTTGGGTTCTAAGGAAATGGACTCTTGAGGCAGAAATTTGCATGTAGGAGAGACAGGGAGCTGGAGAGGCAGGAGTGAGTGGACGGAGTTATAAGAGAGACCTTGGCTGATCTGCAGAGACGACCCCACACCAGCCTGTCACTGCATGGGCTGCCCCTCAAGAGGAGGCATTACCAAGAGCAAGCCAGATTCCCTCAGCTGAGGGCTGCGCCTGCAGATGGACCCCGGTGTGAGCTGATGGCCACCAACATCTGTGGCAGCGGGGGATGAAGTTATCTGGGAAGATCTGGGCAGCCCATGTGGTGTCTGCTACATGCCCCCAGCACAGCATTTAGCAGAACCCGCTGTAGCTCACTTATTTGTGTATGTCTCTCCATCTATCAGCCCCAGGAGGCAGGAACTAAGATTCCCCCCTGCCCCCGCCTTTTTTTTTTTTTGGCATTTCCCCATCATGTTCAATACATAGCATGTGTTTAGTAACTGGTATTTAAATTTAATTTAGCAGCAAAAAAAAAAAAAAAAACCTTGTAGCTAAGAATTTCCTTTATGTTTGAGAAATTCTTAATGTAGGCTCCACAAAAAGAGTTAATGGAAATGCTTTTGGGCTTGGAGAGGGGAGGCTGTAGCCAGGCTCTCAGAAATGTTAGCACAGAAACTAAGTAAATCCTCCACTTAATAAGCTTTAAAGACTCTCAGCCCTTGGGTGTTTTTCTTTACATGAAAAGCAGAGCACAAAGTAAGCACTAGGCATTGTAGATCTGGACCCTGGCCATAAGACCCGCATGAGGAAGTGATTCTATGGCAGAAATTTGTTGGAAAATTCAGTGTATTTAGCTGTACTCCTTTCAGATGCAATATCTAGAATACATAGGCTGGAGGAAGGAACCAGAAGGAAGAGGAATAATTGAGAAAAATAATGGGTTTCAAACTAGAGTTCAACCTTCTTTAGTAAAAATTTGATATGTCTTTCTAATGAATGAATAATTGAACAGAATGAGATAGGAGACACCAAACAGAAGGCTCTTGACAAGGATTATCAATTTAGGGTTGAATCATTTCAGATCTATCCTCATGCCAGGCTCTCCACCCAGCTGGAATGGCTTACGGCTCTCTCATTCCTTGTTTCGTAGACTCACAGCTGTTGGGGTTTTACCAGGCCTGTCCCAGCTGGATGAGACCATGAGCAGTGCCAGGGCAGTGGCGGAGAGGGTCCCATTGATTTAGGAATTGGAGGAGCAGCTGGAAAGGACAGAGGAAACAATCCACTTGGGCTGTGGTGAGATGCTGTGACCGTATCCCTTTAGGTTGTAGGATTAAGCCCAGAAAAGTCAGAGCCCAGAATGGATCACAACACCTTTGAGGTTTTATTAATGTCATGATGCTTTCTCCACGTGACAGTAAGACTATGCTGTCAAAGGAGCTATGTGTATTTGAAGTATTTCCTTAGTCACCGACTAATTCAGCTGTCCTTCCCATCATCTTAACAACCTGCCTTCCATGTCAAGTGGTAGGGAGGTGCCCTACTCATTAAAAGAGGTAGCTTAAATGAATTCCACATACATAATGGCTTCGGATGGTTTCTTTTTTCCATTTTTGAGATCTTAGTGAATACGACACTCAGCATATGCTGACTATAGTGGATAGTTGACCAGAAGCCTCCAGGATTTATTTATTTATCCCAGTAATCTCACCACTGTTGTTGTTGCCATTTAGTCACTAAGTTGTGTCCAACTGTTTGCAACCTCATGGACTGCAACACGCCAGGCTTCCCTGTCCTTCACTATCTCTTGGAGTTTGTTCAAATTTATGTCCGTTGTGTCAGTGGTGCTATCTAAACATCTCATCCTCTGCCACCCTCTTTTCCTTTTGCCTTCAATCTTTCCCAGCATCAGGCATCAGATCTACCATGAATTAATCAGACAAATACTCAAGCTGGAGTCTGGCAAGATAGTGAAGATTGATAACTGAGGAACGTCCCTGGGAGCTCAGTTTGTAAAGAATCTGTCTGCAGTGCAGGAAACCCAGGTTTGATATCTGGATGGGGAAGATCCCCTAAAGAAGAAAATGACAACCCACTCTAGTATTCTTGCCTAGAGAATCCCAAGGACAGAGGAGCCTGGCAGGCTACAGTCCATGGCATCGCCAAGAGTCGGACATGACTTAGCGACTAAACCACCACCATCTGGTGATCCAGTGACTGAGACTCTGAGCTCCCAATGCAGGGACCTGGGTTTGATGCCTGGTTAGGGAACTAGATCCCACGTGCCACAAATAAGAATTCACACTGCTGCAACTAAACTATCTTGCATGCTGCAACTAAGACCTGGTGCAGCCAAATAAATAAATATTTAAAAAAATTACTGACAATTATAATGACTGGGCATGCACTAAGTGCCCAGGTTGGCAGGCCCTGTGGGCCAGAATGTGTGCCCTGGGGTATGTCACATGGAGGCTTGGGTGCAGCCCACTGGGGATAGACAGAGATCTGATGATACATTTGGAAGGCAGATGGGTCTTGCTGGGGAGACTCTCTTCTATGGGCTGAACTGTGTCCCCCTCCAAAAGATATGTTGAAGCTTTAACCCCTCGTACTTCAGAATATGACCTTATTTGGAAATGGTCTTTACAGAGGTAATCAAGTTAAAATGAGGTCGTCATTGGACCTTAATCCAAAATGACTAGTGTCTTTATAAAAAGAGGAAAATTTGGATGGAGAGACAGACTTGCACAGAGGGCAAAAATGATAAGATGCGCTGGAAGAGGATGGCCTGTGATTGGAGTGATGCTTCTACAAGTTAAGGAAAACTGGCAAAACAGAGAAGCTAGGGGAGGCCAGGAAGGGGTCTCCCCCAGAAAGCATGGCCTAGCTGACACCTTGATCTTAAACTTCTAACCTTTAGAACCATGAGACAATACATTTTGGTTGCTGTAAGCCACCTGGTTGTTGGTACTTTGTTACAACAACCCCAGGAAACAGACGCTCTGCAAGAGATGCTGTGGCTGAGTTCAGTTTAGTTTGGTCACTCAGTCATGTCCGATTCTTTGCGACCCCATGGGCTGAAGCATGCCAGGCTTCCCTGTCCATCACCAGCTCCTGGAGCTTGCTGAAACTCATGTCCATTGAATCAATGATGCCATCCAAATCCAACTATCTCATCCTCAGTTGTCCCCTTCTCTTGCCTTCAATCTTTCCCACCATCAGGCTCTTTTCTTATGAGTCAGCTCTTTGCACCAGGTGGCCAAAGTATTGGAGCTTCAGCTTCAGCATCAGTCCTTCCAATGAATATTCAGGGCTGATTTCCTTTAGGATTGACTGGTTGTGGCTGAGTAAGTGAGAGCAAATGCCGCATGGTGTGGTGGGGATCAGTCCTTGGATCAGTTCTTGGGGATCAGTCCTTGGTAGTCCTCTGGCAAGCCAAGAGCCACCAGGATGAGACAAGCCGTTTCTATTCTCTCATCATCCTCCAGAGTGGTCTGTGCTGAACATGGGGGTGTCCTCCTGGGAAGACCCACTTCTATAGCAGTTTTGCCCACATAGCCTTGTGTATGGGGGAACATAAGGCTCTGTCACACGTCATCTGTCTTTAGAGTCCGGCTGCACGGGAATAGCGAGGGACCTCCAGCTTCTGGTACCTGCAGGATTCTTGTGGAAGTTGGATGTGAGTTGCAGCCCGGCCTCTGAGAGCAGTGGGAACCCTGATCCCTCTAGCCCACTGCCAGAAAGGCTGAGCTTTGAGGATCACTCACTGGACAGTCCTATTTGTCTCTCCAGAGGAAGCATTCCTTGACGTGGGCTCTAGGCAGGATTCAGGGATGTGCTTCTATTCCTCAGCTGATGCCAGAACATCAGTAACGGAAGGGAGGAATGCTGCAGATAAAAACTATGGAGAGTTACGGCTCAGAGCGTCAGATGGTGCCAGAAATTACCCCATTGTCACTGGGGACCAGATTCAGATCAGAGTCACAGAAAAGGAGATGCAGTGTAGGGAGAGTGGGGAGTGAGCTCTGGGGCCCCCAGGTCACAGATGTGGCTCTGTGACTAACACTGCACTCCAAGAGGGGAGGAGGCCGGTGTGCGATGGGAACTGGGGGGAAGAAGCCATGGGCGCTGCTGGAGTTGAGTGCAGCATCACAGGAGGGAAGGCTTTTTCAGCATTGCTTCAGGACCTGGGGGAGGTGGGGAGAATGGGGGAAGGCTTTGGTGGGTGGGGCAGGGTTGGGGAGAGAGAGAGACAATGACAGACCACTCGGAGGAGCACAGAAGTAAAGAGGAAGGTGGATAATCTAGAAACTAAACTTCATATGGAATTCTATTAACAGCTGATGGTTTTACAAGGGTGGCATCCTTTCCCTATTTGCTAGATTCCCATGAACTCCTCAAGGGCAGAGACCAAGCTTGGTTTATCTTTGTATTCTCCCTTCCTGACTGAGTGCGGCCACGGAATTAGTGCACAAAAGGAAAGTTCACTGTTGCATGGATTATTATTATGGTTATTGCATGAATAAATTATTGCTGTATTCATGGCCTTGGAGACGAGAGGGCTTAGTATGATTGCTTCCTTATCCGTGGGGAGGGTGAGCCCCCAGGGACGGCCTGTCCCAGCAGGGAAACTGATCCACAATCTTGGAGTGGGGGTTTTGGAACTCAGTGGAGGTCAACCTTTGAACAACTCTTCACTTCAGAAATTAACAATGAACAGGAGGGAGAAAAGGGCAGGAGAGATTTGGATGTGCTGAGTGAAGCCGGTGTTTGCCAACCTGTGTGAGCTGATAGAAATACCAGGACTGGGAATTCCCTGATGGTCCAGTAGTTAGGACTTGATGCTTTCATCGCAGAGGGTCCAGGCTCCATCCCTGGTTGGGGAACTAAGATCTTGTAAGCCACACAGTTTGGCTAAAGAAAAAAGAAGTAGTACCAGGACTCTCCTCACCCACTTAGTTGATGAGGTTGCCCTAGAGTCATATGGAGAAGGTCAGAGCCCATTGCGGTTTAGGGAATTTCTGCAAACTTTATGGACCTCAGGGTGTCATCTGGCATTGTGGAAATAGGATGTCTGACAGTAAAGGATACAAAGCCCATAAAACTTGTATAAAGCAAACAGTTGTTTTTTTATATAGAAAAATGTACAATTCTCTCAGCCCATTCTCCATCCTTTCCCACCATCTCCATACAACCCACATCCCTTGAAAAGTGGTAAGGATGCTATGAGGGGAACAGGAGAAACAAGGCTGCTAGGGAAAGCTTCTCCTCAATTTGGAGATGTTCCTCCTTCACATCTCATATGGGAAGCTATCTCCCTGTGGGCCACGGGAACTCTCTGGAAAGTGAGATGCTGCTCGGTGGGTCAGGCTGATCCGGGCACCCAGGAGATGCCTGGGCTCATATACTCGCTTCTCTCTGCCTGGCATTTGTGTAAATTGTTTTTGCCTTTTCCCTGCATCTCTTTTGGGGAGTTCATGAGTATCTTATCAAAATCAATGACTTATTTAGAAAATACAGACTTTCATTTGTTTCATGTCAAGGAATGTTTCCCCTCCTGTCCATTTCTCTTTTCGTTGGAGAAGGCCAAAGGAGAGGACAAAAGGCGACTTTTTGAATTTCCATCCCCACCCGCCCCCACTACTCCAAAAAAGACAAGAGTTACTAAGTGCTCAAAAAGGGATTTCCCACAGGTTAGAGGGAAAGGATGCTTAAACTCCCCTTCCTAACCTCCTGGTGGCTGGCAAATATTTGCATCAAGCAGAACTCTTGGTTTAAGAGACAGATAAAAGAATTTATTAGCTTATGAACTGGAAAGGTCAAGGGCTCAGTTGGCTCTAGACATGGCTAGATTTGGGGATATCATCAAGGCTTGTCTCTTGGCTCTGCTGGATTGTCTAGGTTGGCTCCATTCTCAGGCAGACCATCTTCAAAGGAGACAAAGATGGGTCCTCAATAGCGCGACTCACATCCATGTAGCTTGCCTATCTAGTGGAAAGCTAAGACCTTTGGCATGATGCTTGTTGGTTCTGATTGGTTCAGTCTGGGCTTCTGCTCACCTCTGAACTCATCACTGTGGCCAAGGATTTGCAGTGTCCTCACCGGCTTACTTGCCCATCCCTGGAGCAAGGGAGTGGGATCAACCCCACCTAACTGTCAGAGACTTACAGGCTGATGAGGAAGGCAGGAGGGCAGCAAGGGGAAATGGTTCCACAAATGAAAACCTCAGTGGTTTTTACAGAACAGGGGTGATAGTGTGCTGGGTAGAAAAACATGTCCATCACATTTCTACACAAAGGTTCCAACAGGACTAGAATAGCTATTCTTAGTCATATGTCAAGTTGTATGTGGCAGGGCTGCAGCTGACCGAAGACTTTGTAGGTCATTCTTAGGTAGATTCTGGACAATTTCTTTCCTTTAGCTTCTATTCTAGATATAATAATGAGGTGTAGGGAAGGCTGGGCTCCCCCATCTGCTCAGAAAATGTTTCTTTATTATTATTGGAGTACATTTGTTTTACAATACTGTGTTAGCTTCTGCTGTGCAACAAAGTGCATCAGCTGTATATATATATATATCTATATATAGGTAACTATGGATCTGTGTATCCCCTTCCTCAGACACCTCCCTACCCCCATTCTACCTCTCTAGGTCACCACAGAGCGACAAGCTGAGCTCCTATGCTATACAGCAGGTTCCCTCTAGCCATATGTTTTACACATGGTGAATGTCAATCCCAGTCTCCCAATTCATCCCACCCTCTGTTCCCCCAAGGTGTCCACATGCCCCTTCACTTCTGTGTGGTCTGAGTGGGGCTGATGACACTCAAAAGAAGTCCAACATGAATGGTGTCAAAATGAGAAAACTCTGCTGCCTCGCAGCCTGCCCAGAGCAGCCCCTCTTCAGCAGGTCAAGAGACCGAGGTTCTCCTAGGAATCAAGCCCATTTTCCAGCAGAGATTTTCCACTGCACTGGCCAATTTTTAAAATGCTCTCTCTATCTATGTCTCCATAGCTGCCCTGCAATAGGTTCATTGGTACCATTTTTCTAGATTCCACATATATGCGTTAATGTACAATATTTGTTTTACTCTTTCTGACTTCTCTCTCTATGACAATCTGTAGGTCCATCCATGTCTCTCCAAATGATCTGATTTTGTTACTTTTGATGACTGAGTAATATTCCATGTGTATATGTACTACATCTTCCTTATCCATCCATCAGTTGATGGACATTTGGGCATACACCCCAAGAAAATGTGGAATTCAAAAAGACGCATGCACGCCAGGGTCCACTGCAGCACTGCTTACAATAGTCAGGACATGGAAGCAACCAGATGTTTTTGACTATCCTCCTTCCATCTGCATCTAACCTTCATTACTTTATAACACAAAATGGCCCAGCTATTTTGGAACATGGGCTAACTTTGGAACATGGCTATCATTCTGATCACTGCAACTTCTCCCCCTACGCTTCCCTTGTGGCCAGACAGTAAAGAATCTGCCTACCATGCAGGCGACCTGGGTTTGATCCTAGGTTGGGAAGATCTTCTGGAGAAGGGAATGGCTACCCTTTTCAGTATTGTTGCTTGGAGAATTCCATGGACTGAGTGAGCAACTAACACTTTGCATCTTTGGGCTTCCCTGGTGGTTCAGACAATAAAGAATTTGCCTGCAAAGCAGGAAATCCAGGTTTGATCCCAGGGTTGGGAAGATCCCCTGGAGAAGGAAATGGCAACCCACTCCAGTATTCTTGCCTGGAGAATTCCACGGACAGAGGAGCCTCGCAGGCTACAGTCCATGGGGTTGCAAAGAGTCAGACATGACTGAGCTTCTAACACTAACTAACCCCTGTTATAAACACATCCAAATGGTTTCCCCCTCATTTTAAAAGGAGATATAAAAGGCAGCTTTTGTCCACACATTGGAGTGTAATGCAGTTTGAGTCTGGGAGGGGTATCGGGAAGACTTCTGGCCCCAGAAGCTTCTGGGATGCTGCAGGTTGGAAATAAGATGAGAATACTAAGTGAGCACCTGAGATGGTGGTGAGGAGGGAGACCAGAGGAATGACATCCACCCAGTGGCCACAGAGGCTCTGAGAGCTGGATGGTGCTGTTGCCCAGAGTAGGGAGCATCTTCTAGACTGAGCCCACAGGGGGAAGACCATTTAAAAAATTGGCCAATGCAGTGGAAATTCTCTGCTGGAAAATGGGCATGATTCCTGGAAGCTACCTGGGTCTCTTCACCTGCTGAAGAGGAGGTGCTCTGGGCAGGCTGGGGGTCAGCAGAGTTATCTCATTTTTGTCCCTACCATTCCTGTCAGACTCCTTTTGGGATGTCATCAGCCTAACTCAAACCACACAGAGGAGTGAGGTATGATTTTATCTGAAGAGGGGAGAGGGTCGCGGGGGGAGCCTGAGATGTCCACTGGTGCCTGAGCGCACAGGGCTTCTCTGAGGACAGCTGGGCTGTGATGTTGACACAGATGCAGAGATGCGGTAGCCTTGTGATTGTTAGGGCTGGTTCTGGGATGAACTGTCCATCATTGCATCTGGGTGGAACTGTACTTTGGCTCAGTAAATGGGGTAAGTGAAAGTGAAAGTAGCTCAGTCGAGTCGAACTCTTTGCGACCCCCATGGACTATACAGTCCATAGAATTCTCCAGGCCAGAATACCAGAGTGGGTAGCCTTTCTCTTCTCCAGGGGATCTTCCCAACCCAGATATTGAACCCAGGTCTCCCACATTGCAAGCAGATTCTTTACCAGCTGAGCACCAGGGAAGCCCAAGAATGCTGGAGTGGGTAGGAGGAGGGCATAAGTGGCGGCAGTGTGTGAGGCCGTAATAGTTCCTGCTGGGCATTTGACTCAGCCTCTTGGCATGCCATCACACTGATTCTCTCTGCAGCCTTCGAGGGAGATGCTGTTGGCACTGAGAAGTTAACCTAACATGTCCATGTAAGTGGAGAGCTGAGATCTGAACTCTTGGTTGGTTGTTCAAGAGGAAGGAATCCAGGCAGAAACCCTACAACCCAGGGGCTGCACTCCGGGTATGTGTGCGTGTGTGCACACGTATGTGTGTGTGAGGGGCGATGTGTGGAGGCAGGGCCTATATGCCTAGTGGAAGAAACAGGGGAGAGGGACCTGAGGGCCTCTGGGTGTCCACCGTTCATCTCAGACCAAGGAAGGAGCTCCTCAGAATGGCAGCAAGTCTCAGCCGGAACCAGGCTGTGACTCTCCAAAGACCCAGAGCAACCTCGCTGGGGGTCCTGGCTTTCAGTTCAGTTCAGTTGCTCAGTCCTGTATGACTCTTTACGACCCCATGAACTGCAGCAGCCTCCGTGTCCATCACCAACTCCTGGAGCTTGCTCAAATTCATGTTCATCGAATCGGTGATGCCATCCAACCATCTCATCCTCTCTCATCCCCTTCTCCTTCCACCTTCAATCTTTCCCAGCATCAGGGTCTTTTCCAGTGATTCAGTTCTTTGCATCAGGTGGCCAAAGTACTGGAGTATCAGCTTCAGCATCAGTCTTTCCAATGAATATCAGGACTGATTTCCTTTAGGATGGACTGGTTGGATCTTCTTGCTGTCCAAGGAACTCTCATCGATTCTTCCATGCTAAGCTTTCTTTGTAGTCCAACCCTCACATCCATACATGACTACTGAAAAAACTATAGCTTTATTCTGACTTTAGGGGGCTTGATTTCCACTAGGACAGATGAGTGAAGTTTTCTGCAAAGGGTCAGGTAGCAAATATTTTCTGCTTTGGAGCTGCAAGGTCTTTGGGGCAGCTCCCCACCTCTGCTCCAGCTTAAAGGAACCAAGGAGGTGATGTGGCTGAATGGGCGTGGCTGTATGCAAGCCAAAATAAAACTTCATTTATTGATACGATAACAGGCAGAACAAGTTGTAGTTTGCTTTAGGGTCACTGGGAGGGACAGATGGACTGCCAGGCCCCAGGCTAGATGGCAGAAAGTGGGGATCTCACCAGAGAATCGGGCTTTCTGGGGTAACCTCTTCTTAATAAACTCTACCCACCCCAGATCTCTTTGTCCTGTCTCAGCAGGAGAGCTGAGGGGCCTTTGAACTGTCCTCTGTCTGACAAGTGAAAGATGATTGGTCTTTAGTATATGAGATCACGTGCAGGACCTTGGTGATGGAGAAATGGTCCAGCAAGGCCCAACTTATTTCCCCATGGACAGAGTTTACGCCAAAGAGAAGTGTATCAAGCCATATAATAAGTGGAGAAGCTATCTTCACTGACACTGCTTCATCAGATGGAAACTCTCCTATGACTCCATCTCAGCCCAAGTGAAAGCCAGCGCGCTTTCTGAAGGGCTGCAGAGTCCTGCACAATCTGGGCCCTGGACTCCCCTTGAAGTGCTTCTCTCCCACCCCTCTCCCCAGGCTCCCTCCAGCCACAGTGACCTCCTTGTCTGTTCCATGAACATATTAGGTGCACTCCCACCCCAAGACTTTTGTGCTGGCTGTTCCTTTTGTCTTGAATTCTTTCCCCCCATTTATCTGCATAACTTGCTCACTCCTCACCTCCTTCTAGCCTTTGTTCCTATGTCACCCCTTCACAGCCTTCTCTGGCATCTTATTTGAAATTGCCACCTGCTATTCCTCCACCTCCTCATGCTCCTTATTCCTTTTTTTCCTGCTGTATTGTTCTCCATCACACCTACAGCCACCTGACATTCTATGCATTTATGTGCTTTTGTCTGTCATGCTCCATTAAAATATATGTTCTGAGAGGGCAGAGATTTTGCTTTATTCATTGCTATCTCGCTAACACCTAGAATAGAACCTGGCACAGAGCATGCATTTAATAAATATCTATTGCATCTTTCTGGCTGGTGTAAATTAATCACAGCTTTTATGAATTCCATTACATGGATATATCCTCATTTATTTAACTGACTGTCTTTTGATGGAAGCATCTCCTGGTTCCAATGTTTTGTTATTAAAAACCAGTGCTGCAAAATCTAGGCTGTGAAAGACTCTACAGACAAATGACCTGGTTTCTTCAGCAAAGAAATTGCAAAGGAAATGAGAGAGAAATGGATGGTGTTGGGGAGAAGGCTTCCAGATGAAAAGAAACTTGAGAGATATTGATATATATCAGCAAATAGCAACATGTCAACAAACGCTTAAAAGAATGTTTTTGATATTTGTGATACAGTTGGAAATCTGAATGCTGGTTACTTAGTAATATTAGGAAAATATTGTTAATTTTGTGGGAGTGATAATGGTGTTGGGGCTGAATTAAAAAAAACCAAACACCTCCCTGCCTTTTAAGATAATCAGTGGAATATTTGCAGATGAAATGATTCACAGATGAAATAAATGCAGATGAAATGTCTGAGGTGTCTTGCAAATAATGCAGGGGTGGGGATAGTGAGAGGGTGGCAGATGAAACAAGGCTGGCCATGTGCTGATAACTGTTGAAGCTGGGAAGCAGGATGATGGGGTTTATTGTACTGTTTTGTCTGGATTGGGATATGTTTGACAATTTCCATACTAAAAAATTTAAAAAAATACAGAGCTGTATAATCCAGCATATGGAGTGAGATGAAGTAGGTGGGGTTTTAGATGAAACACAATTGTCCACAAGTTGGATAATTGCTAAAACTGGATGCTGAATGCATGAAGGTTTGTTAGATCATTCTATCCACTGCTATCTGTGCTTGACATCTCATATAGTGGAAAGTTAACTGTGCTGCAGTGGCCATCCTGTCTTCAGGATGAAGTGACCCCCTACTTCAGTTTTTCCTGGCCTTGGTCTCCTTAATCCTTGGTGTGATTGCATGCAAAGCTGCTACAAGTGGTGTCTGACCAAACTTTGTTATGCTTTGGTATACTCAAGTCATTTAAACAACAAGTTTGTTGAGGTATCATTTACATATGGTTGTTCAGTCATGTCCATGTTCAAGTCATGTCCAGCTCTTTGTGACCCCATGGACTGCAGCACTCCAGGCTTCCCTGACATCATTATCTCCCGGAGTTTGCTCAAACTCATCTCCATTGAGTCAGTGATACCATTCAACCATCTTTTCCTCTGTCACCCACTTCTCCCCCTGCCTTCAATCTTTCCCAGCATCAGGGTCTTTTCCAATGAGTCAGCTCTTCACATCAGGTGGCCAAAGTATTGGAGCTTCAGTTTTAGCATCAGTCCTTCCAGTGAATATTCGGGATTGATTTCCTTTAGGATTAAATAGTTTGATCTCCTTGCTGTCTGAGGAACTGTCAAGAGTCTTCTCCAGCACCACAATTGGAAAGCACCAATTCTTTGGTGCTCAGCCTTCTTTATCATGTTCATATCATACACAAAACTAATCTATGCAATTTAATGATTTTTAGTAACTGGACAGAGTTGTGTCCAGTTGTGTCCATCACCACAGTCCAGTGTTAGAAAATTTCATCACCCAGTTAAGACTCCTTGATCCCATTTGCACTGAATCTCTCTCTGTACCCCCAGACCCAGGCAACTACTACTCTACTTTCTGTCTCCACAGATGTGCCTTTTCTGGACATTTACCAGACATTGAGGGTCCTCAGCTGGAATTTCTGACTTTCTCTTTCCTACTATTTTGTTTCTTACTCAAGGATGCTCCTGGTTCTGTTATCACTGAATCATTTTTTGAGACATATCATCACATTTCTTTTTAGAAATTTAAATGATTCAGTTCCCTACACTTTGGGGATTGTATTGCATCACAGTGATGGTCTGTGACTTCTACTTTACATAGAAATTAATGGTATGCTATTAATGTTATGATTAACTTATATGCAAAGTATATCATGTGAAATGCTGGGCTGGCTGAATCACAAGTTGGAATCAAGATTGCCAGTAGAAACAGCAACAACCTCAGATATGCAGATAATACCATTCTGAAAGTGGCAGAAAATGAAGAGGAGTGAAACAGCCTCTTGATGAAACAGAATGAAAAAGCTGGCTTAAAACTCTACATTCAAAAAATTAAGATCATGGCATCTGGTCCCATCATTTCATGGCAAATAGATGGGGAAAAAGTGGAAACAGTGAAAGATTTTATTTTCTTGGGCTCTGAAATCATTGTGTACAGTGTCTGCAACCATGAGATTAAAAGATGCTTGCTCCTTGGAAGAAAAGCTATGACAAACCTAGACAGCATATTAAAAAGCAAAGACATCACTTTGCCAACAAAAGTCCATATAGTCAAAACTGTGGTTTTTCCAGTAATCATATACAGATGTGAAAGTTGGACCATAAAGAAGGCTGAGCACTGAAGAACTGATGCTTTCAAACTGTAGTGCTGGAGAAGACTCTTGAAAATCCTTTGGACATCAAGGAGATCAAACCAGTCAATCCTAAAGGAAAACAACCCTGACTATTAATTAGAAGGACTGATGCTGGAGCTGAAGCTCCAATACTTTGGCCACGTGATGTGAAGAACTGACTCATTGGGAAAGATACTGATCCTGGGGAAGATTGAGGGCAGGAGGAGAAGGGGGCACAGAGGATGAGATGGTTGGATGGCATCAGTGACTCAATGGACATGAGTTTGTGCAAACTCCAGGAGACAGTCAAGGACTGGGAAGCCTAGGGTGCTGCAGTCCACGAGGTCGCAGAGAGTCAGACATGACCAAGAGACGGAACAACAGCAAGAAATGGTATGCTGATAAGCTAGTCTTGATCAAGGCTCAGAGAACTTCCTGCAGATTAATGCGTGGCTTGAAGAGCAGACAGACAAATCCATATCTAGAAGTCACCAACCCCAGTGAGTAAATTTCTCAGTAAATATCCTCAGGATCATGGTAGTTGGTAAGGTCCTAGAGCCCTCTGGTATATCTTGCAGTTCCAGGGCTCAATTTTGCATTACTTCCTTATCACAGCTTTTTGACCCCAGACTCAATGGAACATCAACATAATCACATTGCTGAGCTTAATTCCTGGTTTTGTAGTGCACCACATCTTCCCAACTCATTAGAAAGCATTTACTAAGAGCTTCTTGCATTTTGTGAACAAGATTACTCCCAGGATCCAAATTATTGATGGAGGACCTGATTATCTAGTGATTGAATGGTCTATATCTATTGAATTTCATCTGTAAATCCAGAACCATGGGGACCATTCATTCACCAGATGAATACATGTGAATAAGTACCTACCATATACCCAGCTCCTAGAAGTGCAAAAATTAAGTAGCTCTTGTCGTTAGGAAGTTCAGAGTCTAGTGATGGAGATAGACACATAGAAATAATGCCAAAAACAAATAAGTGCAAGGTAAAGTGTTAGTACAGAGGGATTCCAAAAATATTTCACAGAACTTGTGTTTGATTTGGACCTGAGGGATGAATAGGAGTTGTGCGTGCATGCATGCTAAGTCACTTTGGTCCTGTCTGACTCTGCGACCCCATGGACAGTAGGCCAGTAGGCTCCTCTGTCCATTGAATTCTCCAAGTAAGAATACTGGAGTGGGCAGCTGTTCCCTTCTCCAGGGGATCTTCCCAACCCAGGGACTGAACCCATGTTTCTTATGTCTCCTGCATTGGCAGTTGGGTTCTTTAGCACTAGTCCCACCTGAGAAGACTGAGTAGAAGTTTGCATACGACCAAAAAAAGTGGGGCGGGGGGGGGCAAAAACATTTTAAGAGAACAGATATAAAGCACAAGGTGTAAAATGAGATTTGAGAGCCTAATTATTCCCTGCCTTTTATTTTCCTTGGAGTATGCGCTTATTCTCCTTTCAAAAATTTAAGATGAAATGCTTGTTTTCCTTTTTAGATATTCAGTTCAGTTCAGTTCAGTACTCAGTTGTGTCTGACTCTTTGCAACCCCATGAATCACAGCACGCCAGACCTCCCTGTCCATCACCAATTCCCGGAGTTCACTCAAGACTCAAGTCCATCAAGTCAGTGATGCCATCCAGCCATCTCATCCTCTGTCGTCCCCTTTTCCTCCTGCCCCCAATCCCTCCCAGCATCAGAGTCTTTTCCAATGAGTCAACTCTTCGCATGAGGAGGCCAAAGTACTGGAGTTTCAGCTTCAGCATCAGTCCTTCCAAAGAACACCCAGGGCTGATCTCCTTCAGAATGGACTGGTTGGATCTCCTTGCAGCCTAAGGGACTCTCAAGAGTCTTCTCCAACACCGCAGTTCAAAAGCATCAATTCTTCAGCACTCAGCTTTCTTCACAGTCCAACTCTCACATCCATACATGACTACAGGAAAAACCATCGCCTTGACTAGACAGACCTTTGTTGGTAAAGTAATGGCTCTGCTTTTCAATATGCTATCTAGGTTGGTCATAACTTTTCTTCCAAGGAGTAAGCGTCTTTTAATTCCATGTCTGCAGTCACCATCTGCAGTGATTTTGGAGCCCCCCAAAATAAAGTCTGACACTGTTTCCACTGTTTCCCCATCTATTTCCCATGAAGTGATGGGACCAGATGCCATGATCTTCGTTTTCTGAATGTTGAGCTTTAAGCCAACTTTTTCACTCTCCTCTTTCACTTTCATCAAGAGGCTTTTTAGTTCCTCTTCACTTTCTGCCATAAGGATGGTGTCATCTGCATATCTGAAGTTATTGATATTTCTCCCAGCAATCTTGATTCCAGCTTGTGCTTCTTCCAGCCCAGCGTTTCTCATGATGTACTCTGCATATAAGTTAAATAACCAGGGTGACAATATACAGCCTTGACATACTCCTTTTCCTATTTGGAACCAGTGTGTTGTTCCATATCTAGTTCTAACTGTTGCTTCCTGACCTGCATACAGGTTTCTCAAGAGGCAGGTCAGGTGGTCTGGTATTCCCATCTCTTTCACAATCTTCCACAGTTTATTGTGATCCTCACAGTCAAAGGCTTTGGCATAGTCAATAAAGCAGAAGTAGATGTTTTTCTGGAACTCTGTTGCTTTTTCCATGATCCAGCGGATGTTGGCAATTTGATCTCTGGTTCCTCTGCCTTTTCTAAAACCAGCTTCAACACCTGGAAGTTCACTGTTCACATATTGCTGAAGCCTGGCTTGGAGAATTTTGAGCATTACTTTACTAGCATGTGAGATGAGTGCAATTGTGCAGTAGTTTGAGAATTCTTTGGCATTGCCTTTCTTTGGGATTGGAATGAAAACTGACTTTTTATTTTGATTTAAAGCTGCTATATGTATACATATACATATATATATACACACATATATATATATATATATATACACATACATACATCTTCCCAATTCATCTTCCCAATTCCCACATCTTCCCAATTCATTAGAAAGCATTTACTAAGAGCATTTACATATGTATATGTATATATATATACACACACAATAGAATGGGAAAGACTAAAGATCTCTTCAAGAAAATCAGAGATACCAAGGGAACATTTCACGCAAAGATGGGCTCGATAAAGAACAGAAATGGTATGGACCTAACAGAAGCAGAAGATATTAAGAAGAGGTGGCAAGAATACACAGAACTGTACGAAAAAGATCTTCATGACCTGATCATCATAATGGGGTGATCACTCATCTAGAGCCAGACATCCTGGAATGCAAAGTCAAGTGGGCCTTAGGAAGTGTCACTATGAACAAAGCTAGTGGAGGTGATGGAATCCCAGTGGAGCTATTTCAAATCCTGAAAGATGATGGTGCAAAAGTGCTGCACTCATTATGCCAGCAAATCTGGAAAACTCAGCAGTGGACAAGACTGGCTGGAAAAGGTCAGTTTTCATTCCAATCCCAAAGAAAGGCAATGCCAAAGAATGTTCAAACTACCATACAATTGCACTCATCTCACACACTAGCAAAGTAATGCTCAAAATTCTCCAAGCCAGGCTTCAGCAATATGTGAACCATGAACTTCCAGATGTTCAAGCTGGAGTTAGAAAAGGCAGAGGAACCAGAGATAAAATTACCAACAACCACTGGATCATTAAAAAAGCAACAGAGTTCCAGAAAAACAGCTACTTCTGCTTTATTGACTATGCCAAAGCCTTTGACTGTGTGGATCACAACAAACTGTGGAAAATTCTTAAAGAGTTAGACATACCAGATCATCTGACCTACCTCCTGAGAAATCTGTATGTAGGTCGAGAAGCAACAGTTAGAAATGGACATGGAACAGCAGATTGGTTCCAAATAGAGAAAGGAGTACATCAAGGCTATAGATTGTACCCCTGCTTATTTGACTTCTATGCAAAGTACATCATGAAAAATGCTGGACTGGATGAAGCACAAGCTGGAATCAAGATTGCCGGGAGAAATATCAATAACCTCAGATATGCAGATGACACCACACTTATGGCAGAAATCAAACAAGAACTAAATAGCTTCTTGATGAAAATGAAAGAGCAGAGTGAAAAAACTGGCTTAAAACTCAACATTCAGAAAACGAAGATCATGGTATCTGGTCCCATCATTTCATGGCAAACAGATGGGGAAACAGTGGAAACAGTGACAGATTTTTTTTGTGTGTGTGGGGGGGAGAGGCTCCAAAATCACTGCAGATGGTGACTGCAGCCATGAAATTAAATGACACTTGCTCCTTGGAAGAAAAGCTATGACCAACCTAAACAGCATATTAAAAAGCAGAGACATTACTTTGCCAACAAAGGTCCATATGGTCAAAGCTAAGGTTTTTCCAGTAGTCACGCATGGATGTGAGAGTTGGACTATAGAGAAGGCTGAGCACCTAAGAATTGGTGCTTTTGAACTGTGGTGTTAGAGAGGACTCTTGAGAGTCCCTTGGACATCAAGGAGATCCAACCAGTCCATCCTAAGGGAAATCAGTCCTGAATATTCATTAGAAGGAATGATGCTGAAGGTGAAACTCCAATACTTTGGCCACCTGATGCAAACAGCTGACTCACTGGAAAAGACCCTGATGCTGGGAAAGATTGAAGGTGGGAGGAGCAGGGGATGACAGGATGAGATGGTTGGATGGTATCACCGACTCAATGGACATGAGTTTGAGTAAACTCCAGGAGTTGGTGATGGACAGGGAGGCATGGTGTGCTGCAGTCCATGAGCACTGCAAAGTGCTCAGACATTGCAAAGAGTCAGACACAACTGAGTGATGAACAGAACTGAACTGAAAGCTGTAAGTTAACTTTTGCATGCTACATTGGATGCATCCATACTTTTTGATATAAAGTACTTTCAATGTTGTTTCCCAGATCAATATCCTTTGGGTCAAATCCAATTCTAGGACATAGTTTGAAATTCTCAGCATGGCATAATGCAGTCTTTGAGACCTGACCACGACTAATTTTTTCAATGTTACATCCTACTCTTCACTATCAATATTCATAGTTCTTAAATAAGCCACGTTGTTCCTCCACATCATGAATTTGTACATATGACTATTTTTGCCTGAACTAGGAAAACCTGTCATGCTTCCAAGGGCATTTGATATTGACAATCCGGTCTCCCTTAAGTCTGCTAAGTCCAGTTAGCAGCAAAATATATATACAGAGATATGCTAAAAAAATTAACTTGGTAGATAATCATTTAATGCAGATGGTCCCTGACTTACAGTGTTTCATCTTACTTTTGTTTTTGACTTTACAATAGTATGAAGGTGATATGCATTCAATAGAAGCCACACTTTGAATTTTTACCTTTTCTCCAGCTAGTGATGTGTGGTATGATACTATCTTGTGATGCTGGGCAGTAGCAGCAAATCACAGCTTGCTCAGCCACATGATTCATGAGGGTAAATAACCAATACATTTACAACCATTCTGTATCTAGACAACCGCTTTTCAGTATGTGAGTGTGAAAGTCACTCAGTCGTGTCCAACTCTTTGCAACCCCATGGACTATACAGTCCATTGGATTTTCCAGGCCAGAATACTGGATTGGGTAGCCTTTCCTTCCTTCAGGAGATCTTCCCAACCCAGGGATTGAACCCAGGACTCCTGCATTGCAGGTGGATTCTTTACCAACTGAGCTATCGGGGAAGCCCACTTTTCAGTATAGTATTCAATAAATTACATGAGATCCAACACTTTATTATATAACAGATTTTGTGTTAGATTATTTTCCCCAACTGCATGCTAGTGTAAATGTTCTGAGCACGTTTAAGGTAGGCCAGGCTAAGTTGTGATGTTTGGTAGGTTAGGTGTATTAAATGCATTTTGACTTATGACATTTTCAATTTATGATGGGTTTATTGGCCATAATTCCCATTGTAAGTCAAAGAAGATCTGTATGGATCAAATAAATCTGAGGGATGTTTGCCAAAGACAATAATTTTTAGTTTTACAAGATTGATATTTTTATGATTGCAGTTAAGTACCAGTGTTACTTGTCTCATGAGTTCCATGGTGATAAATCTTGGTTCAGGATAATAAAACCTTATCCTCAGCACAAGAACATGTACTTCTCTTCCTAGTTCCTGTGGGATAATGGCATGGAATCAATTCATAGAGAAGCAATATGTCTGGTTACCAAGGTCTAACTTACAGGACTCGACTATAATAGAAACTTGTTTTTTTTTTTTTTTTTTAATGGAGATTTGATTTACTTCCCAACTAGTCTTATTTTTTCTGGTCCTTGTAGTGAAATAAAGATATAGGCCTTTAGATAACTTAATGCTTAAAGATTTATTTCAAGTTCCTAGATCTTGAAAGATTCTAAGCACAGAATCAAGGACCAATGAGAAAAATTAAAAGCTTCCAATAACCTTACCTTTTGCTTGACAGATGTCTTCATAAGGCAAAGGAAATTTTGTGGTTAATATAAAATAAGTGGCTTAAATATGTTTACTACTTTTATGAGGCATCAGGCTGATTTATTCAGAATTGCAGTCAGTTGAGTAGAAATCTGGCCTATGGATTTGAAGGATTATCTGGAAGATTAACAGATGTAGTTTTGACAGAGGATAAGGTTGCAGGTTGAGTTTATCCAGAAGGGAGAGTGCCCTGTAGCGTATCCATTAGAAAGGGCTTTCTGATGTTCTGGTGGCAAAAGCCTTTTCTGGATCAGTAGGTTTCAGAGCTGGAGCTTCTGCACACTATAGCACCTTTAAAATAAACATCTGGCCATCCTTACTTTAAAACACCATTTTTTATGGTGTTTTATTATCAATTATCTCACCATTGAGATACTTTATGCTGTTATGATCCTAGCCAAATTTATATAGGATCTTCAAATCTGTGGACATAATTTTATGCACATTTCTTTGTATATTTTAGACCTACCCTCTGGGATCAACTGTTTTTCTTCCTGAAATACATTCCTTCATTAATTCATTTAATGAAGACACTGTTTTATTTTGTTTGTCTTAAATGGCATTATTTAGTTCTTGTTAGAGACTGATAGTTCAGCTAGGTATACAATTCTGAACTGACAATTCCCCCCCTACCCCCCACCATCCCCGGCACATTTATATCTCATTCTATTGTCTACAGGTTTCCATTGCTGCTATTGAGACGTCTTCTGCTACTCAAATTTCCATTTTTTATCTTTTATTCCCCAGTGCTTTTAAGATTGTTCCTTTTGGTAGTGGGAATGAGTGGAGAAGGAGTTTGAATATTCTTCACATTCACTGTGATGTGCACAGGTGTGGATTTTTTAAAAATAGGATCAGTATGTTTTCTGAGTCAGAGGATTAATATGTTTATCAATTTTGGAAAATCCTCAGTCACTATTTCTTCAAAGATTGCTTTCTTTTCATTCTTTTTATTCCTTTCTTTTGTCCCCTCTTTGGAGAGGAAGTCTTAGGATTCCTTCTTGTGTGCCTTCTCTAATCTCACAAAGTCAGGCCAGGGGCTGGGAGCCTATCATTTATTTCCTCAGGGCAGTGCTTTGAGGTGTTCAAGGTTTGTGCCTTGAACCCAGCAGAGTGGAGGCCAATGCTGGTGTTTGTGTGCTGTCTGTGGGGGTTTGTACACACCCTCTCCTGGAGTGCACGCACATCATTTGTGAAGGCTCACATGCACTATTGTGTATATGTGGAATGCTGGGGACTGCACTGGACAGCTGGGGATGCAGCAAGTGAGCAGCTTCATAGGATTCATGGGCAAAGCTCTTGGTGGAGTCAGAGAGCCAATTAGTAAGACCTTGTGGCTGGATTTTGAGATCCATGGGGTGGTTGCTATGAGTCTCTGTGACTTTTCCCTGATTGTAGCTCCCCCAGGATTATTCGGCTGTGCTAATGCCCTCAGTGATCTGGGTGGAGCAAGATAGGTGAACTTTTTGGGAAACCTCTCTCCAGGCTGGAGAAACCAGGCACCCACTCTGTTCTCACTTCCCCCATGGGGGAAATAGCAGGTAAGGGTCTCTCTTGGCACTGAGCAACGCTGCTTTGTGGGGCAGGGAGGACACAGGTAAAGCGAAACTTTTTCTCACTCTCTTCAACGTGTTTGTCCTTGGATTTCAAATGGGGTGCATGCTAAGTCGCCTCAGCTGTGTTTGACTCTTTGCAAACCCATAGACTGTTGCCCACCAGGCTCCTCTGTCCATGGGATTCTCCAGGCAAGAATACTGGAGTGGGTTGCCATTTCCTCCTTCAGGGGTTTTTCCTGACCTAGGGATCGAACCTGCATTTCCTGTGGCTCCTGCATTACAGGTGGATTCTTTACTGCTTGGGCCACCATGTAAGCCCTCAAAAAGCAACTCATCCCCTTGCAACTGTGTCAGGACTCCAACCTGCAATCTTCTGATCCGAAGTCAGACATCTTATCCATTAGGTGACGTGGCCACCTTTGAATGGGGTACTGGCATCTTTTCACTGGATTCCTGGGTTCTCACAGATGTATTTCCATCCATGGGTGGTTGTCAAATTGGTATTTCTGTCCAGGTAAAGCCTGGAGTCTTCTATCCCACCGTCTTGCTTATATCATCTTGCAGCTCTCTATTTCTTTCCTTGGAACTATGATTGGATATATGTTCTACAATCACTCTTAATTTTATATCTCCAAACCACTTACAATTTTGTATCTTTTTATCTCCCCATGCAGTCAATATTCTGGGTAGATTTTCTCAGGTCTGTTTGCTCTATCAGTTTCTAATCTGCTGATTATCCATTCACTGAATTTTCCATTTAAATTATTGTTTTTTAATTTTGAAAAATGATATTTGGCTATTTTCACTCTTGCCTCTGCTATTTTGAGGTAATTTTTTTTCTTTCTTCTTTAAAAATACATAATTTAATTCTCTGAATCCAAAATTTCTGTTATGAGGTTCTTGGAAGTCTAATTCAGCTGTTTGCTATTTCTGTTTATTTTCATTCCTGGTGGCTTACTTGTCTATGTGTGTTTTAGTTCTGGTTAGTGAACTAATATTTAGTGAGACATTTTCTGTGGGTTTCTGGAAGGCTTGGGTTCAAGGTGAGTATCTTTAGAGGGATTCTTCTGGGCACACTGAAGCGCTACTAGCCTGGAATCACTCTACTAATTTTTTACCTTGTGGTTTTCCAAACCATGTAGGGAGTGCAATTTAAATTCCAAATGCACAAGAAGAATTCAATGGTTATGAATTCTCAGGGAAATGTTTCTTCCCATTCTGATTCAAAATCAAATCCAACAGGCTTCCTTACTCTAATCTCTTTGCTGGTGGGTAAGTTACTTTCACCAGGGGCATTGACCTTAGAGGGTCCTGGCCTTATAATTCCACCATGGGTAGGTCTAGGACTTTGGTCCTTTGTCCTCACATAACTTAAAACGTAAAAGCATCTTGATCACTGAGGTTGGCAAATGTTGCCAAGCTTTTAACAGTCTAAGTGTCAACTTGCCACTCTGGTTTTCAGCCCTCACTTCGTATTTTGGCATCTGGGATTTCTGCTATTTGCATCCTAGCTCATCTATTCAATAACCGAAAAGATTTTTACATATTTTGTGTCAGGGATTTTTTCAGGATGTCAGTCTATTAGATTACTAGAAATGCAAACCCTATGTTGTTTTATTTCATTTTTTTCCCTTAACAGTATAAAATGAACATATTTGGTACCAATAAATATTCACTTAAAACATATTTTCTATGAATGAAAGAATTTACCTATTTGTGTATTTCTTTGTGCATTTCCATAAGAGGTCTTTATTTCATTAAAATAATTTTTACATAGACAAATTTAAGCGTATGTGTTGATTTCTCCATTTTGAAAGTTAGCTTTTTTTTTGGTATGGCAAACAGGCAATTACATTCTTATTGTTGCCGCATCTTAATGATAACTTAAAATACTCCCTTGAACTTTTGTCTCAGATTTAAGTTTTTTGTTTATTACTTGTGCAGACATTTTATTCCTCTCCTTGGCTAACTGTCTCAGATATCATTATCATTATACATGCTTGCCAGTTCTATTTATAAAGGCAAAAGAATCCAGAATGTTTTGTGTGTATGTGAGAGAGTGAGAAAGAGAGAGGAGGGAGGGGGTTAGAGAGAGAGTGGGATAGATACACAGAGAGACTGAAGATACTCACAGACATATGTACTTACCTGCTATGCAGATGTCCTTATAAGAAAATGGGAAAATACAGTCATGAGACTTCAGTTTTCTCCCTAGCAAGCTCCCAAAACACCACAGTAGCTCAACTGTGCTGCAGCTATTGTTTTTTCATTTCTTGGGGCTGGCATGGGCTATGTATTGATTTCAGGGTCACTAATGACCGTGTGGAATAGAAGAAGCTTTTGTGGCCAGGCTGAATCCAGGCTGGGAACTCATGACTAACCATTCTCGAGACATTGTTTGCTGAGGTCATCAAAGTGAGTTTTATTTTTTGATAAACTTTCTGTCTCCAGTCTTCCTGTGGCTACAGGTGGGGTACACTTGGGAGAGCAGTCTGGACAGAGCTGGGGGTCCCCTGAGAGCCTGAACTTTTAACAACAAAAAGGTTTCTTCCTGGTGTAGCAGGTCCTTGGGTAAGTATTTGGACCCAACACTCATATGAGTGAAAACTTTCCTCAATGTCACCCAGACAGTGGTCCCTTCAGGACTATTTCATACATACTATATGGGGCATGCATGGTCTCTAGAGCCCTCTAGGGTTATGTAAAAAGTGTTTCGGAAAATCTCCTCCCTCCACACCCTAAGTCAGCAGATGTCCCACACTCTGAAGATTCTGTGGAATGTCCAAAGCTCAGTTTTTAGAATGTCTCTCGGCTCAGGTGGGATGACTACAGAGTCTCTAGTTCTGGCTTCCCCTAGGCATCTGATGAGGCTCCTTGGGGCCTCAGGTGTGTCCATATCTTTTTTTAGTTGGGATGTCTCTGGAATATCCTTTGTTGGGTATTCAGCTCCATGAGTTTTTTTTCTAAAATTGGCCAATCACAACACCATTGTTTGAACAAGGGGAAGTTGGGGAAATCAACTTCCCACCCTTGTCATTTATCCATCTGTCTACCCGTCCATCCATCCATCCATCTCTCCACCCATCCACCCACCCATCCAAGTGCCCACACAGTGTCGGGCACTATGCTGGGTGCTGAGACTGAGAAAGCTAGGCCCAGTTCCTAACAGCAGAGTGCCCATGGTCTGTCAGGTCAGATGGATAGACAGAACACGAGTGACTCTGGAGTCAATTGCACCCGGATGCTGCACATGGGATGTGTTGATTCCTCTGTGAGCCCAAGTCGCCAGACAGAGTTGTTTTTAGATTCCCACTGCTTCTAAATTTCTCTACTGCAACCCCTGGTCCAAGCCATCATCTGCTCCTAAGTGTATGTCTCTTTACTTCTGCACTTTCCCTACTCAGTCCATTCTCTACACAGCAGCAAGAGTGACCCCATTAAGCATAATTTAGAATTGTCACTCGTCTGCTTGATACTCCCCAGTGGCTCCCAAGACCCTCTCCTTCTCTGTACCTCTTGAACCTCATCCCCAGCCCTTTCCCCTCACTCACTCGCCCAGCCACACTGGCCTCACTGTAACTCCTGTTACGATGTAAGTAAGTAACTCCTGTAAGTCCCACTTCAGGACTCTGCATTTGACCTTTCCTCCACCTGGGATGCTCTTCTCTGAGATATCCACTTGGTTCAATCCCTCCCCACTTTGGACTCTTCAGCAAAATGTCACCTTCTCACCCCTGATTTATTTTTTCCATAGCACTTTTCACTAACACACTGTGTTTTACTTATTTTTTGTCCATCTCTCTGCTTTGGAATTCTGGAGAAGGCAATGGCAACCCACTCCAGTACTCTTGCCTGGAAAATCCCATGGACGGAGGAGCCTGGTAGGCTGCAGTCCATGGGGTCACGAAGAGTCGGCCACAACTGAGTGACTTCACTTTCACTTTTCACTTTCATGCATTGGAGAAGGAAATGGCAACCCACTCCAGTGTTCTTGCCTGGAGAATCCCAGAAACGGGGGAGCCTGGTGGGCTGCCATCTACGGGGTTGCGCAAAGTCGGACACGACTGAAGTGACTTAGCAGCAGCAGCAGCTGCTGCTTTGGAATTCAGGCTCAGGAGATCATGCAAGTTTGTTTTGTTCTCAGCTATATCTCCAGCACCTGAAACAGTGCCTGGCACATATTTAATGGCACATAAACAAGAGAGTTCCAGAAAAACATCTATTTCTGCTTTATTGACTATGCCAAAGCCTTTGACTGTGTGGATCACAATAAACTGAAAATTCTGAAAGAGATGGGCATACCAGACCACCTGACCTGCCTCTTGAGAAACCTATATGCAGGTCGGGAACAGCAGTTAGAACTGGACGTGGAACAACAGACTGGTTCCAAATAGGAAAAGGAGTATGTCAAGGCTATATATTGTAACTCTGCTTATTTAACTTATATGCAGAGTACATCATGAGAGATGCTGGGCTGGAAGAAGCACAAGCTGGAATCAAGACTGCTGGGAGAAATATCAATAACCTCAGATATACAGATGCTGCTGCTGCTGCTGCTAAGTCGCTTCAGTCGTGTCCGACTCTGTGTGACCCCACAGAAGGCAGCCCACCAGGCTCCCCCATCTCTGGGATTCTCCAAGCAAGAACACTGGAGTGGGTTGCCATTTCCTTCTCCAGTGCATGAAAGTGAAAAGTAAAAGTGAAGTCGCTCAGTCGTGTCAAACTCTCAGCGACCTCATGGACTGCAGCCTACCAGGCTCCTCCGTCCATGGGATTTTCCAGGCAAGAGTACTGGAGTGGGGTGCCATTGCCTCCTCTGGATATACAGATGACACCACCCTTATGGCAGAAAGTGAAGAAGAACTAAAGAGCCTCTTGATGAAAGTGAAAGAGGAGAGTGAAAAAGTTGGCTTCAATCTCAACATTCAGAAAAACTATGATCATGGCATCTGGTCCCATCACTTCATGGGAAATAGATGGGGGAAACAGTGGAAACAGTGTGTGACTTTATTTTTCTGGGCTCCAAAATCACTGCAGATGGTGATTGCAGCGGTGAAATTTAAAGACGCTTACTCCTTGGAAGGAAAGTTATGACCAACCTAGACAGCATATTAAAAAGCAGAGACATTACTTTGCCAGCAAAGGTCTGTCTAGTCAAGGGTATGGTTTTTCCAGTGGTCATGTATGGATGTGAGAGTTGGACTATAAAGAAAGCTGAGCACAGAAGAATGGATGCTTTTGAACTGTGGTGTTTGAGAAGACTCTTGAGAGTCCCTTGGACTGCAAGGAGATCCAACCAGTCCATCCTAAAGGAGATCAGTCCTGGGTGTTCATTGGAAGGACTGATGTTGAAGCTGAAACTCCAATACTTTGGCTACCTGATGCGAAGTGCTGACTCATTTGAAAAGACCCTGATGCTGGGAAAGATTGAGGGCAGGAGGAGAAGGGGATGACAGAGGATGAGATGGCTGAATAGCATCACCAACTCGATGGACATGGGTTTGGGTGGACTCCGGGAGTTGGTGATAGACAGGGAGGCTGTGGTTCATGGGGTCGCAGAGTCAGACACGACTGAGCGATGGGGTTGCAAAGAGTTGGACACAACTGAGCAACTGAACTGAACTGAAGTGCTTGTTCAATATTGTTTCAAAGAAAAAGAAAGAATGAATCTTCAGTCTCCTTCTCCTTGGGTGATTCTCCCACATCAGGCAGTCATCTTGTCTATCTGTCCTACCTAGGAAACCGAGAAAAAGAGTGTGGAGAGAGGCCCCATTCACCTGGCCTGACCTTTCCCTGCCCACTCCTGGGACGGTAGAAACCATAAGACATTCTTAAACTCAGCTAATCCTTCTATTACTCTTTCTCCCTGAGAGAGGAGTATTTTGCTCTTGCTTGGGTTCTGCTTGGGGAGGAGTGAGAAGCTGGGTGAGGACCATGTCAGAGAAAAGGACCTCAAGGTACATTTCTCGAGGCCCATATAGGGCACTCTTGTAGACCGATTAAAGGCTCTATTTGATTGTGGTAAGTAGATGCTGCTGCCCTGCTGTGCTCTGGATTTCTTCCTGGCAGGGCAGGGTCAGTTTCTAGGTCTTTTGTTGGAGGGAAAGGGGCCTCTCTAGCTGGTAATATTTCCAAACAGCTCTTATCCACAGCTGGGGAAGTGCAGCTGGCTTGAGTCATGATGCTGGCTCAGAGCGAAATTAGGGTCAAAACATGCACACAGCATCCAACAACTAAATAGTTCAGACCAGAACACATTAATCAATCTAGTGCTCAAGCAGCCAGTTGAATAACCATGCCCCAGATCAGGGACCTGACTCCAGCTGGCCAGCATCAAGAGCAGACTCACCAAACAAGCTGAAAAGCCAGGGTTGTTATGGAGAGTGGAGGAGAACGGGAGAGTGTCCTGGGAGTGGACCTGGGGACAATGCCTAAACTCACTGGGTGGCCAGCCACTACTTTCTGAATTCACTTTCCACTGTCCAACCAGACCTTTCTATCCCCATGGGGGCTTTATTTTTGCTGGTCCATCCTCCTATGTCCCGTAGAGACTGCAATTGCTGTCTTAAACCACCAGGTGGTGACCATGCTTCGAAAAGTCAAAACCTGTGGTATTATTGGGAGCTAGGCTTTGGGAGAAGGCAATGGCACCCCACTCCAGTACTCTTGCCTGGAAAATCCCATGGACCGAGGAGCCTGGTGGGCCGCAGTCCATGGGTTTGCTAAGAGTCGGACACAACTTAGCGACTTCACTTTCACTTTTCATTTTCATGCATTGGAGAAGGAAATGGCAACCCACTCCAGTGTTCTTGCCTGGAGAATCCCAAGGACGGGGGAGCCTGGTGGGCTGCTGTCTATGGGGGTCACACAGAGTCGGACACGACTGAAGTGACTTAGCAGCTGCAGGCTTTGTGACAGATAAGCACATTACACGCTATCTCATTTGAACTTCAGACAATTCTGAGGAGTAAGTGCTATTATTGTTTTAAAGGATGAAAAACACTGAGGCTTAGCAAGTTTTAAGACAGTGTTCTCAGATGAGTGTATACACTGGGAAAAGTCAGTAGTATTTAATGCTCATGATGGAGCCCTTCCTATGTCTCAGGAGCCAGAATAATGTTTTACAAACTCGATTTAATTGGTATCCTCAAATAAATTTACCTATCAGACCCTGTTATTACCCTCATTGTGTAGATAAGTTTGCTGTGGTTCAGAGAGGTTAACTGCTATGTAGATGTGTCTGAGTAGGTGACAGCCCCAAGGCCAAGAGCAGAGGTTGCTTACACTTCAAGTTTTGGGGGGGAACTGAGTGCGGGGAGGGGTGTTGTCTAGGTCCCTGTTCTCTGGTGGGGAAGTCGGGTCTCAGGAAGGGAGAATCCCCAACCTCCCACAAGCAGGACGCAGTCAATTTTGACCTCAGATCCCACCACTGGCCGTGACTCAGGGACATGACCCACTGTGGGGTGTGGCTTGGTTTTCTCATCTACAAAAGAAAGGTTTGGACTCTCTCTACATAAAGCTTCTCAATACAAATGCTTTGCAGGGTTGGCCAGGTGACAAAAACGAATGACCTGCGTCAGGCAGGGAGTGTGGGAAGCTGGTGGACACATAGCTCAGCTAGTTGTCATGCTGAAATGTGGATTGATTGTTGCAAGATTCCCTGGTTTTCCAGGAGAATATAGAAATCTAAAAGTTCAGGGTTTGGTTGCTTTTTGTGTGTAAAATATCTTTTGAAAATGTTGGCAATGGATTCAAAGCTTTAAAAACTGCAGATTAAAACACACACACACACACACACACACACACACACAAACACACCCCGTGAACTGTATTTGGCTGACAGCCCCTGAAACTGGGCTTGAAAGTTTCAAGCCTGGGCTTGTAGTTCCTCCAGTTCTGGGCTTCTCTCATTGCTTGAGCTTGAAGAGCCACGGTGCTGGCCAAGCAGAATTGAGGAAGGAGAAGAAATAGGAGGAGCACGGTATGGGGGGTTTCCACGGGGCTCCACCTCCTCTCAGCGGGGCTCTTGGTCCCGTATTTCTAGTTTGGTCAGTTTCTGCATCATCTGGGAGCTTGGTGACTCTTGCCAAGCCAGGATGGCCCTAAAGCTGGGTAAAACCTGGACCTCTGAGAGCCTGGGGAGCCCTCCAGATGGTTCTGACACACACCTGAGTGAGAACGTTGTCCTGGATCAGTGGTTCTTAGCAGCATTGGCTGCGTGAGAGAATCACCTGGGGAGCTTTTAGGCCCAGCCCTGCCCAGGGCCAATTAAATCAGATGTTCTGAGTAGGGGGGGGCTTCTGTCTTTCAAACAGCCCCCTAAGGATTCTTACGTGCACCCAGGGATGCGACCTGCTGACCTGGATCAATGCTCCCAGTCAATGCTTTTCACACTTTAAAGTGCTGGATGGTCACCTCTGGGATCTTACTTAAAATACAGGTTCTGAGTCAGGTCTGGGGCTGGAACTGAGATTGTGCATTTTAAGGAGGTTCCCAGGTGATGCTTCTGCTGTTTCTCTGGGGACCGCTCTGTGAGTAGCAAGGGTCTGGGATGGTGTTTTCCAAACTTCCCAGACAGTAAGAATCACTTATTCTTAATACATATATACATTCTGTGCAGATGAATGAAGAGCACACGAATGAGAAAAGGCAAAGGCTATTTATTTAGAGCTTGCTCTAGGGAAAGAGCCAGCCATTATCACTTGAGTTTTGGCAGCGATTCAAAGGCAAGTGGAGGAGAAGGAAAGCTTTGTAGTGAAAAAAGGGAAGGCTTCCGGTGTGCCCTGCTTGGAGATGATTGGCTTGGAGAAACCAGGGGGCGGGCCAACTAGAAGTGCTGCATGCTGTGATTGGCTAGGGGAGTATTTGGCTTTCTCTGGTTGGCCCTAAGGCCTGGTTCTTTTGGGCTAAGGGCTACAGGGTTTGCTGTTTAGTTTCCTGGGCTGGATGCTGAAGACCATGGGTCAGCGATCTGTTTTATGTATAGTCTGGCTATTGTTCATTTGTATATTTAATCTCTCAATTCCTGGCTTTTCCCTGGACTATCTGATTCAAAAGTTCTGAGTTGGGGCCTGGGAATCTCCAGGTGATTCTTACCATCAGGAAAGGGTGGGGTGGAAATGAAAACCATGTAAATTCGAGTTGCCTGGGGACACAAGTTAACAGTAGCTGCCCAAACCTTACCCCCCAGAATCTCTGGGCTGTGGTATCTGTATCTTATTTATTCCAGAGTACAAAGCATCTTAAAACATAGTGACTTAAAAATATAATGGTTCATTATTTCTCATGTTCTGTGGGTTGACTGGGACCTCCCCAGTTCAAAGACCTTGGAGCCCTAAGACAATTGTGGGAGATCTTCCCAAGTCTGAAATGTGTGCTTTAAAAAAAAAACAAAACAAACAAACAATTTTTGGCAGTGTTGGGTTTTCGTTGCTGCATATGGGCTTCTCTAGTTACAGTGAGTGGGGGCTACTCTTTGTTGAGGTGCACAGGCTTCTCATTGCAGTGGCTTCTCTTGTTGTGGAGCACACTCTAGGCACGGGCTTCAGTATTTGCACCTCATGGGCGCTAGAGCACAGGCTCAGTAGTTGTGACTCACAGGCCTAGCTGCCCTGCAGCATATGTTCTTTAGGAAGGAAAATTTGTAAGTACTAGGGAGTCACCAATGAATTAGTTTGAAGTAAGCGCTAAACTGTATTTTAGCAGGTTTCAAATATCAAAGCATAGTGATTCCAACATTGTAAAGCATTTATCCTCCAATTAAAAATAAGTAATTTTTTTTTAAGTGTAATGATTTCATGGACTCCACGAGGGAGGTTTTTTTTTTGTTTTTGTTTTTGTTTTAATACTATGATGCAAAGAGATTCAACCAGTCCATTCTAAAGGAGATCAGTCCTGGGTGTTCATTGGAAGGACTGATGTTGAAGCTGAAACTCCAATACTTTGGCTACCTGATGCAATGTGCTGAGTCATTTGAAAAGACCCTGATGCTGGGAAAGATTGAGGGCAGGAGGAGAAGGGGATGACAGAGGATGAGATGGTTGGATGACATCGCTGACTCAATGGACATGGGTTTGGGAGGACTCAGGGAGTTGGTGATGGACAGGGAGGCCTGGCGTGCTGTGGTTCATGGAGTCGCAAAGGGTCGGACACTGCTGAGCAACTGAACTGAACTGAGGTGACTACAGGTATTTTTTAAACTATAGGTTAATTGTCTGCATGAAGCCTGCTCAGGTGGGAGTGGTGTAAACGTTTGGAGTTTTTGAAAGACAGAGGTTATGCAAAGGCATATTTCAAAAAAGGAGTGATAATGATAGCTAATGTTTATTTACTATGTGCCACACACTGTTCTAAACATTTTATATATTTAATCCTCTTTTGATATTCATGATAATCTTATGAATTAGGCCCCATTTGACAGATAAGGAAACTAAAGCAAGAATGATCCATTTGCCAGAATTCTTGTCTGGTGGCTCAGATGGTAAAGAATCTACCTGCAATGTAGAAGACCTGGCAATGTTCAATCCCTGGCTCAGGAAGATCCCCTGAAGAAAGGAAAGGCTACCCACTCCAGTATCCTTGCCTGGAGAATTACATGGACAGAGGAGCCTGGCAGGCTATAGTTCATGGGGTCACAAAGAGTCAGACACGACTGAGCAACTAACACATGGAAGTACATGGAAGTCATACAGTTAGCAGGGAGAGAAGCCAGAGTTTGAACCCAGGCATGCTGAGGCTATGCTGTATACACTCAAATATAGTGTACACATTGTATGCATGCTAATAAGAGGAATTAGTGCTGTCTGAGACTCCAGGTGTAGCCTCTCTCATTACATGCTTCATGGATTATAGGAAAGAGGCTGCTTTCCTATAAGCAGCCTGGCCTTGTTGGATTAGATAAGCAGTTTTGTCAGGCCAGAAAGGACTGATTAGGGGTCTCAGTCTCCAAAACAAAATTACCTCTTGTCGTTGTCCAATCGTCAGCCAGAAGGAAGTTGACCCTCTAATTCTCTTCTCCCTGCCCAGTGCCCTGTAATTGTCTGAACACACCTAGGGCCAACTCAACAATCTAGAGCTGGTTAAAGTAAAACTCTAGTGAAAAAAGCCACATCATCAGTTGCTATGCCAACCCGTGCTGTACCTAAGTCTATTTTCTGGGGGATGTTGAGGTCGAAAAGGTTCTGGAGGCTAAGCTGTGGGGTGGGGCATTCAGAATCTCCCTTGATGGATTTTGAGTAGAGTCTGCCTGAAATATCCTTCAGAGGCTTACACTGCCTTTAGGATAAAGTCTCCTGCTTCATGTGGCTGGCACCCCTCCCCTGCGCTCTGGCTTCCTCTCACTCCCTTTCTTCATCATGGTTTCTACTCCCACGGCATTGAACAAATCTTGTTCTTCATTTCCTTGCTCTCCATCACCTCCAAGCCTTTCCACAGATTGATTTCAGCTTGGGCTCTGTTCCCTTCCTCTCTCCTCTGCTTGAATCATGCTCTGGCTTCACTTTATGTCACTTTGAGAACCTGCGCATTTCAAGAACTGTGAGGGGTCTTAAGTTTTGCCATCCTTGCAAGCTAACCTGTGAGCTTGGCTTCATAGCCTTGGGCAGAAGACACGAGACACCTGGGTCAGAGAAAGGGGGCAGTTTATCACTCAGAGCAGTAGCAGAGCCCAGAGTATCATCATTTTGCTTGGTTTCCTGAGCCCCAGTTCCCCCAGGGTGATGGGAAGAGGGCCAAGTGACAATGTGCACCCAGTGGGCTGCATTCCAGGAGAGGAACCCAGAGCTTAGGGAGCCCGATTCTTTTATACTGGGCCATGTGCCAATCTACACATGGCTGGGGGGGAGCTATTATCTCTATCTTCCAAGGCTGTTTTCTGTATAAATATCCTTGAAAAGCAAGCCCAGGACAAAGGTGATCAGGACCGTTGCATAGAAACACACAAGATCTATGGAGAATTGTGTCCCAGTCACTCTGGGTTTCATGTCATCTCCCTGGCCCTCCAAGTTAGCTTCCTCTCAACTGTACTTCCATTGAGGGGGACCTTCCTTCCTTCCTCCTTCGCAAAGTCTACATCAGTTCCTTTGTGATAACTTCTCGTAGAAATGGGCTTTTGTCTTTCAGAGCACTTACCTTGGTCTGCAATTATATGCTCATTACTGAGATGATTAGATTAACATCAATTTCGAATTACACTAAATGCTTCAAGAGGGGCAGATCTGTCTATGTTCACAACTCTATCTGAGCTGTCCAACACGATGCTTAGCACACAGTGGGAAGTGAATAAATGTTTATTGAGTGAATGGGGCTATTGTGATAAATAGAATAAAATCACGAGGCCCAGAGAGATGAGGTGATCTGCCCAAGGTCCCAGAGTTCACCTCAGGCAACTGGACTCAGAACGCCCTGCTGGCAACCCATTTCCTTTCATGGACACTTAGTCAGATTCTATCTTCACACAGTGGTGGGCTGCTGACTGGGTGGGGCGTTGGGAGGAAGGGGTGATTTACGCATGTGTGAACAGTATCTGGTTCTTTTTGGCTATAAGATTCCTCCTGGCTCTTCTTGCTCTGGGCTCCATTGAGAGAAGAGTTAGGTTAAGATTATTAGACGTCTAAGAGGTAGTTTAGTTAAGTGTTTCAGAACCAAGAATAATGTAAAAATATCCCCTAATTCTTGCCCTCCTGTGTCCCTGACCTTGGGTAGTCCCCTCCCACACTGACTGTGGTCTGGCCTTGTAATTTGCTCTGGCCAATGGCACATTGGCAAACAGGACACAAGCTAAAGCTCAAAACACCGTTGCTTATCCGAATCCTCCCCCTCTCATCCAACTACCAGCCATCTGGGTGAAGCTGTCCTAGACCATCCAGCCCGGGTTGAGCTGCCAGCTGACCACAGAGATCAGCTGAGCTGGCCCAACCAGAAGTATCAGCCTGCCAAGTCACAGAACTATGAGAAGTAATAAGTGGGTGCTATTTAAAGCCATTCAGTTTGGGACCATTTGTTATGTAGCAAAATCTAACTGATACAACTGTGGGCATATTTGTTTAGGTTGAAATCCTAGTCTTACTATTTAATAGTTTAACCTGAGAAAAATTCCTTAATCTCTCTGTGCCTTAATTTCTTCATCTGTAAAATGAGTGTAAAAATAGATCATGTGACTTTAAATGTTACATCACTAAATGAATTATCTTAAAAATTCTCAGAATGGGGACTGGTACACAGTAAGTGCTAAGATAAGAGGAGCTATTTTATAATTATTAGATTATGGTTTCTACTACTCAACCTACATATAATTAAAACAAAAAATTTTTTAAAAATTAATGCCAATGTCTACCAAGTTTGTTTCGAAAGTATTGAACACGACTGCAGTCAGTATTCCCCACCCCTCACATTGTGTGCACCCTCTGATGCTCTTGCCCTAAGTGTATTCTGGTCTGGGGGAACCTCAGCTGAGAACCCCTGGGTGGAAGGATTCTCCCTCGTCTCTGGGCAGACATTAAGAAGGCTGGAGCTGGCTTCCTCCCTGCAGTGGCTGCTGCATTTCAGCAGCCTTCATCTGTATTCAAGCCAAGGAGTGACAGCACAGAGCCAGAAATTCAAATGCACATTTGAGACCCCATGAAGCCTGTTCTCCAGACCATGATCTGTAGGGAGGGCAGAGCCCTTCTGGCTGACCTGGGCCTCTGCTCTCCCTCCTCAAGGCCATGCTCATTAGAGGGGGAGCTTGGCTAATGGGGGTGCTCATCGCCCAGCCAGGACCCTGCACATGCTCTGCATGCACAGCCTTGCAGGGGCCCAAAGGGTCACCGAGACCAGGGCCTTTTCCCGCTCCCCCAGCTGCAGAAGCTGCTGCAGGTCTATTTGTTTAACACATTTCCACTGAATAGTATTAAAAGAGAGAGACAGAGCCATCTCCCTGACCCTCGTATTGTGTGACATCATGAAATCTTCCCATGGGGGTGTGTCATTGTGAGCAGTAATCTCTCCTTGAGCCCTTTGGTTTACATCCAGCTCACTGTCACTTACTTTCCCAGCCCCCAATGTCCTGAAATGCTTAACAGAACAAGATATTAAAGCATAAGAGAAAAGCTGCAGTGCTGAAAGAAGCACTATGGATTCTTCCAGCATTCCTCAGCCTCTTTTATTTTATATTGTTTTCCCCCTGGGCACACAGACCAGGGCCTAGATAAGAGAGGCAGAGAATGATTTAGAACACAGGCTTTGAGGGCAAATAGATCTATGTCTGGGTCCCAACGCAGTCAGGTACTGGCCTTCTGAGCTTGGATGTGCCCTTCACCTTGACATACCTCAGCTTCACCACCTGTACAGTGAGGGTGACGTTCATTCCTATTGGATAGAATTGTTTGAGGATTAAAAGAAATGAGGCAAGTTTCCTTTGCCAAACTTCACATGCTTCTCTAAGGTTCTGGAACACTTACTGGGTGCACTCCCCTCCCCTATCTCTGCCTGATAGAACTACTTCATTCGATACAGGATGACAGGAGAAGATTCGAGATGGAAGCTGATCACCCCAGCCACGGTAACAGAGCCATTCTCGGATTGGTCCCCCAGTATCCAAGCCCTTGACTTGTTGCTCCATCTGCCCCAGCTAAGAGGAACCTCTCCATGTCAACATGGGGCTGGCCTTCCTAGTATTGACTGCCCAGGGCTAGACACCTGGTCTGAGGGTGGGTGATCCATCCTTGCTGTCAAGGAATTTCATCTGTGACATACAGTTTCAGCCAAAGTGATCAAACTGCAGTTAGAGTGGTTATCACGTTGAGTAGGGGTCCTGTGAGGGAGGGCTATGTGTCATAAGGTTGGGACAGCTGTGCAGTAAAAGGGATTGTAATATAGGGGGAAGAAAAGGAATGGATGATGAAGACACGGTGGGAAGCACCAAGAGGTGCAGACAGCTAGGGGAAAGGCAGATCCCAGGATGCAGCCGAGTGAGCCCGGTCCAAGGTGCTCACTTGGAAAGTGTTTATGCTGTACTGAAGGGGCGAGGAGAAACATTTGCAGCTTCTTCAGGTTTTGCTCACCCCCTGCTTCCCTGCTTCACAGAGGCAGACCTAACTATGACTCCTGTGCTAGGATTTCTGGAAGACTTGGACTGCTTAAACCCCTCAGGCATTCTAAACATACCTCTGACTTTTCTGTGGGCTATGCATGACCTCTTTGTGTAGCTTGGGCTACACAGCATAGTGGCTGGGTTCTGAGAAGGGGCTTCTCAAGGGTCAGTGTTCATAAGATCCAAGCCGAAGCTGAGAGATTTCTTATGACCTAGATTCAGAAGACCCAGATCATCATTTTTGCCTGTAGCTTAGATGGTAAAGAATCTGCCTGCAATGCAGGAGACGCGGGTTCTATCCCTGGGTCAGAAAGATGCCCTGGAGATGGGAATGGCAATCCACTCCAGTATTCTTGCCTGGAGAATCCCATGGACAGAGGAGCCTGGCGGACCACAGTCCATGGGGTCACAAAGAGTCGAGTATGACTGAGCAACTAACACTACCACTTTATTGGTTGACATTCTAGGAATCAGCGAACTAAAATGGACTGGAATGGGTGAATTTAACTCAGATGACCATTATATCTACTATTGCGGGCAGGAATCCCTCAGAAGAAATGGAGTAGCCATCATGGTCAACAGAAGAGTCCGAAATGCAGTACTTGGATGCAATCTCAAAAATGACAGAATGGTCTGTGTTTGTGTCCAAGGCAAACCATTCAATATCACAGTAATCCAAGTCTATGCCCCAAACCAGTAATGCTGAAGAAGCTGAAGCTGAACGGTTCTATGAAGACCTAGAAGACCTTTTAGAACTAACACCCAAAAAAGATGTTCTTTTCATTATAGGGGACTGGAATGCAAAAGTAGGAAGTCAAGAAACACCTGGAGTAACAGGCAAATTTGGCCTTGGAATACGGAATGAAGCAGGGCAAAGACTAATAGAGTTTTGCCAAGAAAATGCACTGGTCATAGCAAACACCCTTTTCCAACAACACAAGAGAAGACTCTACACATGGACATCACCAGATGGTCAACACCGAAATCAGATTGATTGTATTCTATGCAGCCAAAGATGGAGAAGCTCTATACAGTCAGCAAAAACAAGACCAGGAGCTGACTGTGGCTCAGATCATGAACTCCTTATTACCAAATTCAGACTTAAATTGAAGAAAGTAGGGGAAACCGCTAGACCATTCAGGTATGACCTAAATCAAATCCCTTATGATTATACAGTGGAAGTGAGAAATAGATTTAAGGGACTAGATCTGATAGATAGAGTGCCTGATGAACTATGGATGGAGGTTCATGACATTGTACAGGAGACAGGGATCAAGACCATCCCCATGGAAAAGAAATGCAAAAAAGCAAAATGGCTGTCTGGGGACGCCTTACAAATAGCTGTGAAAAGAAGAGAAGCGAAAAGCCAAGGAGAAAAGGGAAGATATAAGCATCTGAATGCAGAGTTCCAAAGAATAGCAAGAAGAGATAAGAAAGCCTTCTTCAGTGATCAATGCAAAGAAATAGAGGAAAACAACAAAATGGGAAAGACTAGAGATCTCTTCAAGAAAATTAGATACCAAGGGAACATTTCATGCAAAGATGGGCTCGATAAAGGACAGAAATGGTATGGGCCTAACAGAAGCAGAAGATATTAAGAAGAGATGGCAAGAATACACAGATGAACTGTATAAAAAGGATCTTCACAACCTGGATGATCACAATGGCATGATCACTCACCTAGGGCCAGACATCCTGGAATGTGAAGTCAAGTGGGCCTTAGACTTAGCATCACTATAAAAAAAGCTAGTGGAGGTGATGGAATTCTGGTAGAGCTATTTCAAATCCTGAAAGATGATGCTGTGAAAGTGCTGCACTCAATATGCCAGCAAATTTGGAAAACTCAGCAGTGGTCACAGGACTGGAAAAGGTCAGTTTTCATTCCAATCCCAAAGAAAGGCAATGCCAAAGAATGCTCAAACTACCGCACAATTGCACTCATCTCATGCTAGTAAAGTAATGCTCAAAATTCTCCAAGCCAGGCTTCAGCAATACGTGAACTGTGAACTTCCTGATGTTCAAGCTGGTTTTAGAAAAGTCAGAAGAGCCAGAGATCAAATTGCCAACATCCGCTGGATCATGGAAAAAGCAAGAGAGTTCCAGAAAAACATCTGTTTCTGCTTTATTGACTATGCCAAAGCCTTTGACTGTGTGGATCACAATAAACTGTGGAAAATTCTGAAAGAGATGGGAATACCAGACCACCTGATCTGCCTCTTGAGAAATCTGTATGCAGGCCAGGAAGCACCAGTTAGAACTGGACATGGAACAACAGACTGGTTCCAAATAGGAAAAAGAGAACATCAAGGCTGTATATTGTCACCCTGCTTATTTAACTTATATGCAGAGTACATCATGAGAAACACTGGGCTGGAAGAAACACAAGCTGGAATCAAGATTGCTGGGAGAAATATCAATAACCTCAGATATGCAGGTGACACCACCCTCATGGAAGAAAGTGAAGAGGAACTAAAAAGCCTCTTGATGAAAGTAAAAGAGGAGAGTGAAAAAGTTGGCCTAAAGCTCAACATTCAGAAAACGAAGATCATGGCATCTGGTCCCATCACTCCATGGGAAATAGATGGAGAAACAGTGGAAACAGTGTCAGACTTTATTTTGGGGGCTCCAAAATCACTGCATATGGTGATTGCAGCCATGAAATTAAAAGACACTTACTCCTTGGAAGAAAAGTTATGACCAACCTAAATAGCATATTGAAAAGCAGAGACGTTACTTTGCCGACTAAGCCCCGACTAGTCAAGGCTATAGTTTTTCCAGTAGTCATGCATGGATGTGAGAGTCGGACTGTGAAGAAGGCTGAGGGCCAAAGAATTGATGCTTTTGAACTGTGGTGTTGGAGAAGACTCTTGAGAGTCCCTTGGACTGCAAGGAGATCCAACCAATCCATTCTGAAGGAGATCAGCCCTGGGATTTCTTTGGAAGGAATGATGCTAAAGCTGAAGCTCCAGTACTTTGGCCACCTCATGCAAAGAGTTGACTCATTGGAAAAGACTGATGCTGGGATGGATTGGGAGCAGGAGGAGAAGGGGACGACTGAGGATGAGATGGCTGGATGACATCACGGACTCGATGGACGGAAGTCTGAGTGAACTCCGGGAGATGGTGATGGACAGGGAGGCCTGGCATGCTGTGATTCATGGGGTCGCAAAGAATCAGACATGACTGAGCAACTGAACTGAACTGAACTGAAGTCATTAAAAGCATTCCAGATTCAAGAGCAGGGTAATCAATGGAAGGAGTGCCAAGGAGTCTGTGCCCATCCTTAATTCATTATAGAAGCCAATCCAAGCAAGTATGAAAATGTCAGCATCTCAGCTGAGATGACAAGTGTGCATGGATCCTGGGTTGGGTTATTTTTAGGACAGATGGGGCTAAAAGGACAGGGAGAAGGAGGGCATGAGGTGGCATCCAACAGCTCCTTAGTCCTCTGTCATTGTCATCAGCTTGTCAATAATTTAGCTAATATTTACTGACTGCTTTCTATGTGCTAACTGGTGTACACAACAGTCCAATGGGGTAGTGACTATTATTGTCCCCACTTCAAGGAGGAGACACTGAGCCACAGAGACACAAAAGTAATTAAGTCAAGATCATGCAGCATGCAAGCAATACAGCTGGACTTGGAAAAAAGGAATCTAGTTCTAGAATCCATGTTTTGAGCCACTGCCCTACACACCTTCACATTATTGCCCAAATAGACACTACTGAGCACCGACTATGGCCCATGTTTTAAGTTCTTTGTTTTCTCGTGTGCGTGCTCAGTCGCGTCAGTCATGTCATGTTGCCATGCCCTCCTCCAGCAGATCTTCCTGATCCAGGGATCAAACCCACGTATCCTGCACTGCAGGTGGATTCTTTACCACTGAGCCACCAGGGAAACCTGTGGAAATGAGGAACATGGCTGGAACACAGCTCTGGGATCCCACAGTGGTTATCAGTTCAGTTCAGTTCAGTTCAGTTCAGTCACTCTGTCGTGTCTGACTCTTTGTGACCCCATGAATCACAGCACGCCATGCCTCCCTGTCCATCAGCAACTCCCGGAGTTCACTCAGACTCACATCCATTGAGTCGGTGATGCTGTCTAGCCATCTCATCCTCTGTCATCCCCTTTCCCTCTTGCCTTGAATCCCTCCCAGCATCAGAGTCTTTTCCAATGAGCCAACTCTTTGCATAAGGTGGCCAAAGTACTAGAGTTTCAGCCTCAGCATCATTCCTTCCAAAGAACACCCAGGGCTGATCTCCTTTACAATGGATTGGTTGGATCTCCTTGCAGTCCAAGGGACTCTCAAGAGTCTTCTCCAACACCACACTTCAAAAGCATCAATTCTTCGACACTCAGCTTTCTTCACAGTCCAACTCTCGCATCCATACATGACCACTGGAAAAACCGTAGCCTTGACTAGACGGACCTTTGTTGGCAAAGTAATGTCTCTGCTTTTCAATATGCTATCTAGGTCGGTCATAACTTTTCTTCCAAGAAGTAAGCATCTTTTAATTTCATGTCTGCAGTCACCATCTGCAGTGATTTTGGAGCCCCCCAAAATAAAGTCTGACACTGTTTCCACTGTTTCCCCATCTATTTCCCATGAAATGATGGGACCAGATGCCATGATCTTCATTTTCTGAATGTTGAGCTTTAAGCCAACTTTTTCACTCTCCTCTTTCACTTTCATCAAGAGGCTTTTTAGTTCCTCTTCACTTTCTGCCATGAGGGTGGTGTCACCTGCATATCTGAGGTTATTGATATTTCTCCCGGCAATCTTGATTCCAGCTTGTGCTTCTTCCAGCCCAGCGTTTCTCATGGTTATAAGTCTCACTAATTCCACTAAATTTGGCCTCCCATGCCATTCATTTCTTGTTGCCTGTGCAAGGGGTCTGTCAACAGGGAGGGGGGAGGAAGTGAGTAACCACGTCACTGTGTGAATATTAAAGATAGACAAGCCAAGTGAGACCTGTCACTCAGGCCACCAAGGTGAGACATGATTCAGGGGTTCCCAAGGCACCCTTGTGGGCTGAGTGTTGGAATGATCCATGGCCTGATGGCTGCAGTTCACCTGGATGGAGTAATGCAGCTGTGTCATTGTTGAAGGAATTTGAGTGTAATGTATTACATGCATTTTAATAAGAAAGGTCAAATGTGCTTACACTGGGGGCAAAGGCTTGCCTCTCTTTGAGTCCCTCATGCCCTGCTTCCATGGTATGTGTGAGTAAATCTTGCCCATAAACAAAGATGTTGGTGTGCTCTTAGTCCCCCAAACTGGGGAGACCTCTTGTCAAAGGGACCAATCTCATCCTCACTCTAGAGCTAAGAAAGCCTCTGTATGTGTGATCTGACCTTGCCCCTGTGTGCTAATCCCTCTATATACGGACACCCCCTTGCTTACTGAGGCCCTTATGCTAGAAGGCAGAGAGCTGTGAGGGTCTTTGGGGAATGCTACCACCAGTCTGCACTGTCAGGTGGTGAGGAATCAATTCTGGAAGCCTTGGAAACTGTTCCCAGGGCAGGCATGGTGGTCTAGCAAATGGAACAGTGGCAACAGCTTCACAGTCCATTGAATCTATTAAAACAGAACCTTGCTGCTGCTTGTGTCTGAGGCAATGGTTGGTTTTACCTCCATTATAGGTTCTCCTAGGTACAAGCACCAACACCACAGTGAAGCAAAAAGACCTGATTCAGTCTGACAATTAAGCCAAAACATATTTATACTTGACTTCATTCTTCTGCTGATTCCTTGGCAGGCTGAAGAGTGAAATTGATGGAAGGGATCAGGCACTCCTAGTGACATTTGTATGCACTTCTGTGGTGATTCTCAGCCTCTTGAATGAATTCTAGTGTCAGAGGAGCAGAGAATTGAGAACCTGGGCGGCAGGCAGTTAGTTGAAAGGAGGGATTGTGAGGTTTAGGCTGGTTAGGGAAGGATTTGAAGCTGGAAGAAGCTCACAGGTGAGAAAAAAGCAGTCAAGACCCCGAAGATCTCAGTGTCATTGGAGCAGTGGAGAAAATAAGATTATAGCTGGAGAACTTCGCATTTATAACACAAGGCACTTCCAGGAGATGCCGAGAAGTTCCAGGTACAGCTCAAGTTAGTGCAGGGAAACATCAAAGTTGTGGAGCTCAACAACGGGGCTTTTTTTTTTTTTTTTGGACAGGCCATCTCATGGATGCTGAAGTTACCCAAGCTGTGAGAGTATGTCCAGGATGTCAGTGACGAGACTAGAGGTGGTCTGATGGCATGGCTTCATTTTTTCTGGGAGTCGCAAGAGTTAGTGGGAAGGAGCTCAGGATAATGTATGGATAGAAAAGATCTAGAGGACAATTGACCCAAGCTATTTGTACTTCGTATGATGGCCAAGAACGGCAGGGCTGTCTGGTGGCATGAACTGCCTTCAAATTTCTGGATCAGACTAATTCTTTTCAAGAGGCTTTGGCTGATTCCGACTTTTGCTCAAGGTCTCCCATAGTCTGTGGGTCTTGACACACAGTTTGTTCCAGAAGCAAAGGAGAGGGGTAGGGAAGCCACCATGGTAGACCCAACTGTTACTTGTCTGACACATAATCACACATGTCCCCACAGCCTTAGGGGAGAAAAAGCTGCTGCTTTTACCTATGTAGAATTATTTATCCCTCCTCACGTGTATACTTTGATACTTCTAGTGCTAAAAACTATGGAATTTTGGAATTAAAAAAACCACTGATGGCTTCTGAACCCAGAGGAAGCTCCCTCCTAATGGTAATTTCCACGTCCACCTTCTCCTTTAATGATCCACCTTATGTCATTCCTTCTGGGGCCACTAGCTGTGTCCAGCTGTACTCATGGAACAGATGCTTCCCAAACGGTAAGCATCCTTTTGGACCTTTGACCAACTTCTAATCACCTACCATTTCCCTTTATAACCTTTGCAAGAAAATACTTATTTTAGGTATTAACCCAAGGATTCTCTGTCCTTCCTGGTCCATGAAGTTGGTGGCTTTTAATGCTTCTGAGGAGGGGTGGTACCGCAGAAGGGCAGATCAATGTGCGCTCTCTTGGGAGAAGGGCTTGGACACAGCTGAATGACTGCCCAGGGAGACTCTGCCATGGGAATGCGCAAGTCTCAGAGAGTACTCTGCGTGGATTATGGCTGACGACCAAGTCAGGGGAGGAGCAGCGTGGCTTGAAGGATGCCAGCATGCATGGTGGGCAGTGACCAAGGACCAGATTCACTCTCTGGCACTTGATCCTTCTGCCCCCAGAATATAAGTGCCTTACTCATCCAGGAAACAAGTGAGGGGGCCTCCCTGATTTGGTGAGATTGTGTTTCTACCACCCAAAGAAAATGCGGCTTGGGATACCAATAAAGATCAACCCCAGAACCATCCAGAAAACTTAATTTCTGGCAGCCCTAATTTGTGGACTGAAATTCTTACTTTTGGGGTGGAGGGGTTCAGTTCAGCAATAACTCTAATCAGTTATGTTTTACATTAAATTGCATGTGTACATGCTGTACTGATAGCAAATGTTAGAAATAAAGTCATACTACATATATCCTGGAAGAAATAAATTTCAGAAGGATAAGTGCACCCGTATGTCATAGCAGCACTATTCGCAATAGCCAAGACATGGAAACAACCTAGATGTGCACAGACAGATGAGTGGATAAAGAAGATGTGCATACACAGAACGGAGAAGGCAGTGGCAACCCACACTGTACTCTTGCCTGGAGAAGTCCACGGACAGAGGAGCCTGGTGGGCTACAGTCTATGGGGTCACAAAGAGCTGGCCACGACTGAGCAACTGAGCACACATATATACAAAGGAATACTACTCAGTCATGTAAAAAGAAGGAAATGATGTCATTTGCAACAACGTGGATGCAACTAGAGCTTATCATACTAAGTGAAACAAGATGGGAAGAAAGACAAATACCATATGGTACCACTTATCTGTGGCATCTAAAATATGGCACAATGACCCTATCTATGAAACAGACACGTGGCTGCCAAGGGGGAGGTGGCTGAGGGAGGGATGGAGCGGGAGGCTGGGATGAGCAAGCGTAAACTATTATATACAGTGGAGAAGGAAATGGCAGCCCACTCCAGTACTCTTGCCTGGAGAATCCCATGGATGGAGGAGCCTGGTGGGCTGCAGTCCATGAGGTCGCCAAGAGTCAGACACAACTGAGGGACTTCACTTTCACTTTTCACTTTCATGCATTGGAGAAGGAAATGGCAACCCGCTCCAGTGTTCTTGCCAGGAGAATCCCAGGGACGGGGGAGCCTGGTGGGCTGCCTTCTATGGGGTCGCACAGAGTCGGACACGACTGAAGTGACTTAGCAGCAGCATATATAGAACGGAAAAACAACAAGGTCCTACTGTATAGCAGAGGGATCTATAATCAATATCATGTGATAAACCATAATGTAACAGAATATAAAAAGCATGTATATATATATATATATATATATATGTATAACTGAGGCACTTTGCTGTACAGCAGAAATAAATATGACATTGTAAATCAACTATACTTCAATTAAAAAATATTAAAACAGTAAAAAAAGAAAGCCACGTTACCTCAAGGCAGTGCTGCAGCTCTGAGAGAATTGGTGAGCAGAGGTGAAGCGGTTTCCAGAAGTTACTGCAGAGTTTTAAAAAGATGCTGCCTGTGATAAAGATGGAGGAGGAGACAGGCAGCTGGGCAGGAGCTGAAGGAAAGAAGAACAGAGTGGGGGCTAATTTCAAGAGATTTCTCTTGCAGGTGGAATTTCTGACAGAACCAGATCTTTTACTGGGCCAGGCCATCAAGACAGAGAAGATTTTGGTATCAAACCAAACCAGCTGGCCACTTAGTTCTCCCAAAGGCGAGCTGCTGCGTAGATCAGGAGGAGGGATGTCCAGATCCTCTAAAGCACAGGGCTCTCAAGGGTGGAGCTGGTGGTCAGGCCCGTGGCCTTGGGAGTGTCGCCCTCATTAGCAGTCTGCGGTGCCCCCAAGCGTGGATTGGAATAGTTTAGACATAAATGCCTCATTTCTGATTGACTTGTTTCCATTGAGTCCATACCTATTAGGGATCTGTTGGTAATTATCCGGCTCCACCTCAGCCCCTGGGGGCCTGTATTCCGCAGCAGTAATGAGTCCGAGCAGCCTCTCTGGCATAATAAACAGCACAGGAACGGGTGCAAGGGCATTGGCTTCCTCTCTCAATAGGGTAACTTGGGCTTCAAGGACGATCAAGACTCACGATCACAGCGAGCTTTAATTGCTTTTGTAAAACTGCAGATGAGTAGCTGGCATGGAGATCCCCCCGGTCTCAGCTGAGAAGTGAGAAATTTATTTGTGTTGCTTGTTTGGAAAGTAGGAGGATCAGTGACAGTAACAACAGCCATCATTTAGCGAGTATTTATTAGGTGCCAGACCCTGTGATAAGTGCTTTCTCTGCATTATTTTGTGTAAAAATCACCATTGTTGTTGTTTGAAATTTTTTGACTGCACTGGGTCTTCATTGTGGCTCACTGGCTTCTCCAGTTGTCCCGTGGGGCTCCTTTGTTATGGCGCACAGGCTCAGTAGTTGCAGCAGGTGGGCTTAGTTCCCCAAGACATGTGGGATCTTAGTTCCCCGACCAGGGATCAAACCCACCTTCCCTGTGTTGGCAAGTGGATGCTTAACCATTGGACCACCAGGGAAATCCAGTTCACTACTGTTTGATGAGTGAGGGACTACGATTGTCCCCATTTTACAAATGCAGAAAGTGAGGCTCCCACAGAATAATGTGATTTGCCTGGTTGGTAAAGGATGGATCTGATTGTAAATCTGGAGATACTGGGAAGCAGGCAAGTGTCCTGGACAGGAGGACATGAAGAGCCATTTCTTGAGTCTTTTGTCTTTAAGCTTGATGAAGAGGTTGTTATTTAAAGGAGATGGAGGCAAACCAATATTTTCATATATGAAATCTTTGTCATAGTTCCTTTTTCTGTCTCTCAAAAGGAAGGATCCATAAAATCTAAAAATCTACCTGTCAAACAATCTCCATGTTCATATAAGTTACTGTAGGACCCCCAAAGTCCACAGCCCCTCAAGAGCAGCAAGAGTTCCTGATAAGCACACATACAATAGTTAGGAAATAAAGTAGCTTTTAAAACAAAATAGATAACATATATTTTTAAAGTAAAGGAAAGAAGCAACCATATGCACCAATGATTGGAAAGATGTATACAAGCATTTGAACGGTAGAATTCTGGAGGATTTTCCCCTTCTTTCTGCTTTGTATAATCAACCTATTTTTAATTTAAAATAATTTCAGGAACAGTTATTTTAAAAAGCAACCATAAAGCTCTCTCCTTAAAACTCAGCTGTGGATATAAACCATTTCAAAGAAAGTGAAAATGAAATACAACATCTTTGATTTTAGGGGATCAGCTAAAGCTGAATTCAGGGAAAATAATTGCTATAAATTCTTTAGTCATTAAACAAGTATGAAGTGAAACAAATGAAATGAGCACTGACCTCAAGAATTAGAAAGATAAGGTCAACAAAATAAACACAAGGAAAGCAAGAGAGAGGACTTAACAAAAAAGAACAATAATAAACTGAACTAGAAATTACAAGGCTAATAAACATTGATAGCTACCTCCAAAACCTGACTCATTAAAATGACCAGTCAGCAAAATTCAGAGTGGGAAGGGAATAAGAAGTGTGAAATTAAAGGATATTTTAAAAGAATTAGAAAGGAACTAAAGAGCCTCTTGATGAAAGTGAAAGAGGAGAGTGAAAAAGCTGGCTTGAAACTCTACATTCAAAAAACTAAGATCCCAGCATTTGGTCTCATCACTTCCTGGCAAATAGATGGGGAAACAATGGAAACAGTGACAGACTTTCTTTCTGGGGGCTCCAAAATCACTGCAGATGGTAACTGCAGCCATGAAATTAAAAGACACTGGCTCCTTGGAAGAAAAGCTATGACCAACTTAGATAGCATATTAAAAAGCAGAGACATCACTTTGTCGACAAGGGTCCATCTAGTCAAAGCTATGGTTTTTCCAGTAGTCATGTATGGATGTGAGTCAAAGCTGTGGTTTTTCCAGTAGTCATGTATGCTCTCTCTTAAAGAGAGCTGAGCACCAAAGAATTGATGCTTTTGAACTGTGGTATTGGAGAAGACTCTTAGGAGTCCCTTGGCCAGCAAAGAGATCAAACCAGTCAATTCTAAAGGAAATCAGTCCTGAATATTCATTGGAAGGACTGATGCTGAAGCTGAAGCTCTAATACTTTGGCCACCTGATGCAAACAGCCAACTCATTGGAAAAGACCCTAACGCTGGGAATGTTTGAAGGCAAGGGGAGAAAGGGATGACAGAGGATGAGATGGTTGGATGACATCACTGACTCGATGGATGTGAGTTTGAGCAAGCTCTGAAAGTTGGTGATGGACAGGGAAGCCTGGCATGCTGCAGTCCATGGGGTCTCCAAGGGTTGGACACGACTGAGCAGCTTAACTGAACTGATATTATAATACAGTGGAAATGAATTTGAAAATCTAGATGAAATGGATTCTTTTCAAGAAAAATACAAATGAATAAAATTGATAAAAATGGGAAGATATAAATAGATTAGTAGCTTTGAAGAAAATAGTAAAAGTTGTAAACAAAACTCCACTTTCCCAAAAGATGCCATGTTCAGACAATTTTATGGATGAGTTCTTTGTGTGTGTGTGTTTTAAACTTTTTATTTCATTTTGGAGTATTTAACCAATTAATAATGTGATAGTTTCATTTGGACAGCAAAAGGACTCAGCCATCCATATACATGTATCCATTCTCCCCCAAACTCTCCTCCTATATGGATGAGTTCTTTTAAACATACAAATAGCAAGTCATTTCCAGACTACTTGAATAGGCAGAACAAATAAAAGGAAGAAAACTTTCTCAAGTTGTTTTATGAAGGTAGCATAGCTGATAGCAAAATCTGATTAAAAATATCACACAAAAAAGAATATTACCAACCACAGTTCCTTCTAAACATGGATGCAAAAATCCTAAATAAAATATCAAATCAAATCTAATCAAGTTGACTCTAACACTATACCAGAAGTACTTTAAAGCATAACCCAATGAAGCTTAATCTTGTAATACAAGGATGGTTTAATATTAAGAAAGTTATAAACACATCTGATTATATCAATAAGTACAGAGAGGGAGACCAAATGATCAACTCTGTAGATTTTGTTTTTAAAAAATTGAGTCTTTAATACTTACTTTTCTTAAAAACTCTAGATAAAATTGGAATAAAGGCGTAGATCCTTAATATAATGAAGAATTTCTACCTTAAAATACTTCATTAACTTAAAGGAAAAATATTAATACTAGAAATAATCTCATATAGTCAAGGGCAAAAAGAGATCCTTATTATGGTTTCCATGTCATCACTATCTAACATTGCCTGTTTTTCAAAACTGCTTTTCAAAAATAGTATCTAGTCAAACATGGTCAGACACGTGTGCTCTTCTCTGGGCATGTTAAATTTGGTGGCTCTTCAAGCCTAGTTTTAGAACTTCAACATTTGAATTATAAAAGTTATATGCGCTTGTTGAAATAATTCAAACAACTGATATGAGTCAAGCATTAAAGTAAAATCAACAATCTTTTCTTCTTCTATACAAACTAATTATCCCTAATAAACACTATCGAAAATTGGGGGTGGGGGAGGAATGGGTTGGGAGTTTGGGATCAGCATTTGCAAACTATTATATATAGGATGGATAAACAACAAGGTCCTATTGTATGGCACAGGCAACTATATTCAGTATCCCGTGATAAGCCACCCTGGAAAACAATATGAAAAAGAATACATATTTATATATTTCTGTACAGCAGAAATTAATTCAACATTGTAAATCAACTAGACTTCAATAAGATAATTTTTTTTAATGTATGTCTTCCATATTTTCCTTTGCTTTCATAGACATCTAGAAACATATGAGTACTTACACAGGTTTTTGAAAAACTTTTATTGGAGTATAGCTGCTTTACAATGCTGTTGGTTTCGGCTGTATAGCAAAGTGAATCAGCTATATGTGTGCATAAATCCCCTCTCTTTTTGGCTTTCCTTCCCCTTTGGGGTACCACAGTGCATTGAGTAGAGCCCCCTGTGCTATAAAGTAGGTTTTCATTAGTTATCTATTTTATACATAGTAATATGTACATGTCAACCCCAATCATCTCCCAATTCATCCCTTCACTTTTAAAAGGGTTTCTTCAAAAAGTGGGGAATACAAAATATATTGCTCTTCAGTGTGCTTTTTTTCAGTTATTGGCTTATCACATATATTCTTCCAGTTAATACAAAATACTCTACATGATTAAACTGATACTCAGTCATTATTAAGTGTAGTGGCTGAGTGCTAAGTAGAGGACTGGAAAAGGAGGACAATTCACAGTAGTCTTCAGCCTTTCTCTTTGTGCCCCAACAATTCAGCTCTGACCCTGAACTTGCATGCCCATTGAGCAAAATAACATCCCTGCAATTATTTGGAACTACCCTTCCCAGACAGTGGTTAAAGCCTACCTATTTGGTCCTTAATAAGCCTCTTTGAAGTGTTTCACTCCTCCTCTACAAATGGCTCATCAGCATATTCCGTCCAGCCATACATGAACTTCTCCTTGAGAGGAATTTTGGTGAATACAATGTTCAGTAACACTTGAGTCCTCCACTGATGCTGTGATTGATGCCTCAGTTGAGTGTTTAGGTGTCTTGTCCTACAATCTAGTTCTGAATCTACTATTGGTCAAGGGGTGAGGAAATGAGCCCTCATGCACAGTATGTGAAAGTTGGCACAATATTTGGTAGAAGTAGGAGGGAGAGAAGCTGGACTGGGACAGTGGAAGGCCCTGGGATGATGTGAAACCATTTTCAGTCACTAGACGGCAACCCACTCCAATACTCTTGCCTGGAGAATCCCAGGGACAGAGAAGCCTGGTGAGCTGCCATCTATGGGGTTGCACAGAGTCAGACACGACTGAAGTGACTTAGCAGCAGCAGCAGATACCCCGAAGTCCAGATTAGGCCTGTCTGTTTAGCACAGTGGGTTTTAAAAATTGAATTAGCATTTAAAATTTTGGTTATTTTATTTAAAAATCCCAATTTCTAGCTCCCTTTGAAAAAGAAAATCATAGGATTCTGATCTCAGGTCTCATATTTCTGCGTTGTTGTTCAGTGACTAAGTGGTGTCTGACCTTTTGTGACTCCACGGACTGCAGCACGCCAGGCTTTCCTGTCCTTCACTGTCTCCCAGAGCTTACTCAAACTCATGTCCATTGAGTCGCTGATGCCATCCAATCATCTCATCTCCCTGTTGTCCTCTCCTTCTCCTGCCCTCAATATTTCCCAGCATCAGTGTCTTCAAATGAGTTGGCTCTTCACATCAGGTGGCCAAAGTATTGGAGCTTCAGCTTCAGTATTGGTTCTTCCAGTGAATATTCAGGACTGATTTCCTTTAGGATTGACTGGTTTGATCTCCTTGCTGTCCTAGGGACTCTCAAGAGTCTTCTCCAACACCACAGTTCAAAAGCATCAGTTCTTGGGTGCTCAGCCTTCTTTCTGGTCCAACTCTCACATCCATACATGACTACTGAAAAAACTATAGCTTTGACTAGATGGACCTTTGTTGGCAAAATGATGTCTTTGGTTTTTAGCATGCTGTCTAGGTTTGTCATAGTTTTTCTTCCAAGGAGCAAGTAAGTGTCTTTTTATTTCATGGCTGTAGTCACCATCTGCAATGATTTTGAAACCAAAGAAAATAAAATGTCACTGTTGCCACTTTTCCCCCATCTGTTTGCCGTGAAGTGATGGGACAAGATGCCATGATCTTAGTTTTTTGAATGCTGACTTTTAAGCAGCTTTTTCACTCTCCTTTTTCACCTTCAAGAGGCTCTTTAATTCTTCTTCTCTTTCTTCCATTAAAGTGGTATCATCTGCATTATCTGAGGTTGTGGATATTTCTCCTGGCAATCCTGATTCCAGCTTATAATTCATCCAGCATGCTATTTCACATGATGTACTCTGCGTAGAAGTTAAATCTGCAAGGTGACAATATACAGCCTTGACATACTCCTTTCCCAATTTTTAATGAGTCTGTTGTTCCATGTCCAGTTGTTGCTTCTTGACCTGCAAACAGGTTTCTCAGGAGGCAGGTAAGTGGTCTGGGATTCCCATCTCTTTAAGAATTTTCCACAGTTTGTTGTGATCCACGGAGTCAAAGGCTTTAGCATAATCAATGAAGCAGAGTAGATGTTTTTCAGGAATTCTCTTGCTTTTTCTATGACCCAACAGATGTTGGCAATTTGATCTCTGGTTTCTCTGCCTTTTCTAAATCCAGCTTGTACATCCGGAAGTTTGGTTCACATACCACTGAAGCCCAGCTTGAAGGATTTTGAGCATTATCTTGTCAGCATGTAAAATGAGCGCAATTGTGTGGTAGTTTGAATATTCTTTGGCATTGCCTTTTTTGGGGTTTGGAATGAAAACTGACCTTTTCCAGTCCTGTGGCCACTCTTGAGTTTCCCAAATTTGCTGACATATTGAGTTCAGCACTTTAACAGCATCATCTTTTTGGATTTTAAATAGCTCAGCTGGAATTCCATCACCTCAACTAGCTTTGTTTGTTGTAATGCTTTCTAAGACCCACTTGACTTCATACGCCAAAATGTCTGGGTCCAGGTTTGTGACCACACCATCGTGATTGTCCAGGTCCGACATTTTGTGTATAGTTCTGTGTGTTCTTGCCACCTCTTCATAATCTCTTTTGCTTCTGTTAGGTCCTTACTGTTTCTTTATTGTGCCCATCTTTGCAGGAAATGTTCCCTTGATATCTCCAGTTTTGTCAAAGAGACCTTTAGTCTTTCCCATTCTGTTGGTTTCTTCTATTTCTTTGCATTGTTCATTTAAGAAGGCATTATCTTTCCTTGCTATTCTCTGGAATTCTGCATTCAGTTGGGTATATCTTTCCCTTTCTCCTTTGCCTTTTGCTTCTCTTCTTTTCTCAGCTATTTGTAAGGCCTCCTCAGACAAAGGATGAGGCCTCCCCCTCCTTGCCGTCTTGTATTTCTTTTTCTTTGGGGTGGTTCTGGTCACTGCCTCCTATACAATGTCAGATCCCTCTGTTACAACAATTTTCAGGCGCTGCCCTCATCCTTTAGTTCACCTACAATTTCCAGGCTCAGGCCTTGTACACGATTACCAAGAACACCTGCACACTTTCTGAACTACACAAGTTCAGAGGGTATCATTCCCATAGTCTAATACAAATGTTATACCCTGGAATTATGTGATGTGGTGATACTAACCCTGTTTTTACTTGCATTTTGGATGTCTGCATTAGGAGTTTTGACATCTAATGGGAAATCTACACAAAAGCTGTATTTAAGAAAATCAAAGATCACTTGCATCTCCATATATTAGCTGTGCTTATTTTCGGCCGGTGGCATTATGATTCATTTCTATCCTCTTTGTGATTTTTCATATTTTCTGATTTTTCTGCAAGAAACATTATTCTGTCTTTAATCAGAGAACCGGGGAGACAACAATAAATGTTACATTAAGAAAAAAGTAAACGAAGTGTCTTGAGATTCTGGCAGGAAGGAGAGCAGACACCAGCATTTACTTGCAAGTGAGAGGCTGGAAGCAAGTGATGAGAGGATTTCTAATGAGGCCAGGAGTCCAGGGAATGTGTTAGAAGGGGACTGTGATTACCATCTGAATCTAACAATCTTCTTTAGAAATTACTAAGTGCATGGTGTCCTGGGAACACAGGGAGATGTGGAAACCAGCACAAGAGCAGGGTACATTGCCCTAGGAATGAGGATTGAGGTTTTGTTCCTTTTTTTTCCTCTTTCTTGGTGAAAGGAAGTGAACATAGGCTCTGAGCTTGGGAGAAGCTTGATTAATTGCCAAGTTGTGGGTAGTGAATAAAAGTTCAATTAGAATTGTGCTTGCTAATGAAATCCAAATGCTGAAGCAGGAAACTGGCAGAAGCAGCCTTGTTTTCTGAAAGTACAGACCAGGAAGCTGGAGAGGGTGGTGCTGGAGAGAGCGAACAGCTGTTCCCCAGGGCTGGAAGTGCTGTGGGTGAGAGTGCTTTCACTTTAGCCAGGGCAGAAACAAATTGCATTCAAGCCTGTGAGCTGTAAACCTTTTGGTACTTCCAAGACCTCATCTGCAAAATGAAGGTAAAACACCGTCTTCACAGAGTTACTGTAAGAATGAAGTGGTATGACATAAACTTCGTTTGTTTTTCCTTTTTCTCAAGCTAATTCAACATGTCAAGCACTTGTAGAGAAAGTACCTGCAGAAGGCAGGGCATTACGTGGGTTCTGTAGGGAGCAGTAGACAGATTGTACAATATAGCACCATGTTCTTTACGTGTATAATCTCTTTTAACATCACCATGATCCCATGAGATGAACATCTTTATAATAACTTTGTTTTTAACTTTTCATTTGGAAACAATTTTAAATTCACAGAAAGTTGAAAAAAAAATAGTGTAGAAAATTCCTATGTACCCTTCATCCAGTTTCACCTAACATTAACATCCTACATAATCACAGTTTGAGTCTCAAAACCAGGAAATTAACATCAGTATGGTTCTGTCAAATTTCCCCTAATGTTAGTCAAAGTGAAAGTGAAAGTTCCTCTGTCATGTCCAACTCTTTGCGACCCCATGGACTGAATTCTCCAGGACAGAATACTGGAGTGGGGTAGCCTTTCCCTTCTGCAGGGGATCTTCCCAACCCAGGGATCAAACCCAGGTCTCCCACATTGCAGGTGGATTTTTTTTACCAGCTGAGCCACAAGGGAAGCGCAGTGTTAGTCAATGTTTCTCCGAATGCCCTTTTCCTGTTTCAGAATCTAGTCCAGGAATTCCACATCGCGTGTAGTTGTTGTGTCTCTTAAATTTCTAAGTTACAGATATTCTGAGGGATTTTGGTTGTATCCATCTTGAGCAAGGAGTGAGGAAAGGTCATTTGATATGAGAAGGATCCACATAGCAAGTTTCATCTGAGATTAGATCAGTGTTGCTCAAAATGCTCCTCCTACCACTAGACATTCAGTTTACCTGTAGGGACCATGCAGATCCCAGAGGACCAGTTCAGACCTTCAAAATCAGCTTCTTTGGAGGTAGATTTCAGAAATCTGCACTGTAACTCGTTTCCCAGTGGTTTTATGCACATTAAAATTTGTAACCTAAAAGGAGGAATGTATAGGGAGGAGAGGAAGGAAATAGTGTTAACCATTTGCACGTTGGCATGCTCAGTCACTCAGCTGTGTCTGACTCTTTGAAACCCCATGGACTGTAGCCTGCCAGGCTCTTCCGTCCATGGGATTTCCCAGGCTAGAATACTGGAGTGGGTTGCCATTTCCTCCGCTAGAGGATCTTCCCAACGCAGGGATCGAACCCGTGTCTCCTGCTTGGCAGGCAGATTTCTTACCACTGAGCCACCTGGGAAACCCAGGTGGGATTCCCATTTACCTAAATCCAGTTTGTCTGAGCTCAGGGGTTATGTGCAACCTTCCCTGCAGGAGAGTTATACATGCCTGTTCTGAGTTCAGATAAAGCAGTATGTGCTTCTGGCAGTCAAATGTGAGCGGAAGTGACATCTGCCATTCCTCTTGATGTTAGGTACATGGTTTACCACATCTCAATAATATCCCAAGTAGAAGCTGTATTATCAGTCTGGGTCCTGGAATAAAGATAACTTGGAGCAGAGCTTCACTCAACCCAGGTTGAAAGTGTGGAGTGAGCAAGTGTGGAGTGTGCCCTTTGCTGTGTTAAGCCTCTGAGAACTGAGGGTTGTTACTGCAGCGGAACCTAACCCATTCTGATTGGTGGCAACTAATGTGAAACTAATTCACCTGGTTGCCTGTACATATAACTATCAGGAGATTTCCTTTGATTTGCCTAAGAGAATTTTTGACATAATTTTTAGTTTCTTTGAAATATTTTCTGAATGTGTATTAGTTTATTCTCATGAATATCTTTTTTCCTTCTGTCTGCTGAATAATCTTTCTTTAATGTGTATGTTTATCCCAATAAATATTTTCAGACTTGCATTATTTAATACAGGACTTACCAGATTCATCCCTTTTGATTATTTGTCTCCTTCTTGATTTTTTTTTTTTTTTTTTTGTGCTGTGCATGCCTGAGTGTACTCCAGGAGCTAAACCAAATTAATATGTAGCCTGCATTCTCTCCTGTTTAAGAAGGCACTGGCATTTTGACAGCAAGGATGAAGACACAAGATAGATGGGTTGAGAATTATATTGAATTCCACTCTATTTTATTTTTCAAAATACTTAATTCATAAAGGAATCCAGGGACTCTGAGACACAATGATACATATAACCTTACTACCAAATGTATGTATTACTAAATTATAAAATTTTGCAGAAAATATCATTAATGGCAAAAGTCATTAAAGGGTTTGAACATCTATTCATTTAACAAATATTTATCAAGTGCCTCAAACCTACCAGGGGGTACAGTAGGGAATGATGAGCGGCTGTCCCCATGGAGAGTTCATTAAACCTAGATGGTTAGAGGCAGGATTTGAGGCCAGTGGTATAACTGAGCCATTTATTTCACCCTCTTTCTAGAGCCTCAGATCTCCATTTGCAAGATAAGGCTGATCATAATTCACACGACTGTTAGAAATGGCTGAACTCATGCATGTAAAATGACACACAGCTGGCAGACAGCAAAATGCTTAAAGAGGGGTAGCCTTGTTGGCATTAGACACATTGGCTTAGAGTGAGGATACAGGGGCTTTGCACAGAGGTTACTTTTTGCGGAGAAGTGTAGCAGTGAAAAAGATGGTGGCACGGCCAAGGGTCCTTTGTTTAGCTCAGGGCACTGAATTATGCTTAGGGGCAGAGGGAGAATGAAAAAATATTGATGATTCAAGAGATGGGACCATCTGTGCAGCTAACTCTTAGAAAACCCAGGCTGGTGTGGAACCCAGGTTATAGGCAGACAAGTTAGATTCAGCCCAAGAGGAGGAGCTGCTTCTTCTAAGGACCAATCGATCTAGAACGAGAGCAGGAAGGGTTCCGCTAAGGATCACTAAGGGTCCTGAGCGCCAGGCGGAATTTGAGGGCTCTCAGTCGAAGGGCCCCTTGGTCTCTCTGGTGGGATGACACCGATGTAGCAGCTCAAGGCGTCTGGGGAGAGGTTGGCTGAGTAAGGGCAGCCCTCCTCTGGCAGCGCTCCTTTGCTTCTCTCCCCTTTCACTATCCGTCTGTCTTGCATAATTGCCTGTTTAAATGTCTGTCTCCCTGCTAGACTGTAAGTACCTGTGACCCGCGGCCTCCAGCCCAGTTCCGTGTTCCTGGCACAGAGCAAAAATCAATAAATGTCTGTGGAAAAACGCGCTGAATGAAAGTAAATTTCTTTTGGTGGCCCCAAAGAAACAGTGACCAACTCCACCTGCAGGTGGCGCTAGCTGAACAGGCAGAGGAGAGTGGGAAGGGCATTTAGGAGCCAACATACCTGAGAAACAGGAATAGCCTGAAACGCACTGGGGGCGGGGCTGGGGCTGGGACTGGCGCTGGGGCTGGGGCTGGGGCTGGGGCTGGGGCTGGCGCTGGGGTGATGTTAATGGCTCCCTACCTATGACCGAAGGTTCTTTCACTTCAGCTGGTGGTAAACCAAGTCGTCCTTATGCAGCTGGCTTTTGAGGCTGAAGTGATGGCTTTTATCACAGTGTGGGTAAGACAAAAGTCTTTAGGTGATTAAGACCATTGGCTTTGGAGGTGGACTATCCGAGTTTAAATCCAGGCTGTGAAATCCTGAGCAAGTCACTTAACTTCCTGGAGCCTCAGTTTTCCCTCTGAGACGTGGGCATGATGATACTTGTACAGACTCCCTTCCAGAGAGGCTACAGGGGCGGAAGGGGGAGCAAGGGGCACTGGGCTGCATGGCACAGAGCAGGGCGCAGGCACCTAGCGGTGATCAGAGGGTTAGGGTCGGGCTTTGTGATCTGACTTACAAAGATCAGTGGGCATCCTGCTCTGGCCCTGCCCACTCGGGCGGCGTGCGGGGCGGTTCCCCTGGGGCCCTGCCTCGCAGCTCCTGCAGCCTCTTCCGAAGATGGGGGAGCGGGCAGAAAAGATTCTGGGGCTTTCCAGAACCTTCACACACACACACACACACACACACACACACACACACACACACACCCACCCCGCCCTGATTGCGGGCTCGAAAGGAGGCTTCAGGGCTTGTGGGTCCGCGGCTTCCGCTGCTTCGCTCCTCCTCCTCCGCGCTGTGGCTCACAAAGTGGCCCTTTAAATGGTTTTTATAGCAGCGTAAAAGCGCCTGTGGGCGGTTGGGCCCCTCCCGTGACCGCGTAGTTGGTGGTAAATTGCCTCTCTTGGCAGAGGCAGCTGCGGGGAGCGGGCCAGGATCAATAGCTGAGCCCTGGGTCTGGGGAGGGGAGCGCTGGCACGCTGGGCCACCAACTCCCTGACTGCTGGCGCTGCCATGATTGAGGAGGGTGGGAAGGGTAGAGGGGTACGGGGGGAGTGAGCCAAGGCAAAGACATGCCCTGGACTGCTGGACTGGACAGGCAGGGCTGAAGCCAGGCATCCTCAAAGCCTGCTTGTCCTCCAGGAGGCTGGGACCCCTGTACCCAGGAGCACTGGGGTTGGCAGGAGTGTGTTGTGTTAGGGTTGGTAGGAATGGAACTTGGATCTTGGGTCTAAAGGCAGCAGTAATCCCCGTTATGCCCTGTTCCCTGAAGGCAGGCAGGGGCTGGTGTCAAGTTAGGAGACTGTCAGAATACCACAGTGGTTGCCAGCATGCGCCCTGGACTCAACAAGCTTAGGTGTAGGTGTATGATCCAAGCTTTGTCTCTCACTGCAGTTTTGGGTAAATGACTCATTTGGGTCTCAGGTTGCTCATCTGCAAAATGAAATTATTAGAGTAAGCTTCCTCAAGGTGACGTGCTCTTACAGGTTTGGCACATACAGTTCATTCCCAGTCTGCCCTGGTCTGCATACTGTGCCCCACCCCCCTCCCCACCAAATTCATTTGTTGAAACTGAATGCCCAGCATGGTGATACTGGGAGATGAGACCTTGGGAAGGGTGATTAGGTCATGAGGAGGGAGCCCATGTGACTGGGATAAAAGAGATCCCAGAGAACTCTCTCATCCCTTCTGCCATGTGAGGACAGAGCGAGAAGAGGACTGGCTATGAACTGAGAAGCTGGTCTTCAGCAGACACATAATGTGCTGGGTGCCTTGACCTTAAACTTCCCAGCCTCCAGAGCCATGAGGAATGAATTTCTATTTTTTATAAGTCACTCCGTTTATGGTATTTTTGTTATAGCAGCTAAAGGGACTAAGACAGTGACAGAGGAGCTTAGAGTCCGTTGGGTCACAAGAGTCGGAGGAGACTTAGTGACTAATCCAGCACCATAACCATGCAGGCGTGATCACGGCAGTCTATTCTGCTAAGCCTAGATAACCTCGACTATTTTTCCAAGTACCAGCTATTCAATCAAGGTTTGGTGCTCAGGATGAAACCTCCAGGCTGCCACTGACCTTGGGCCTTGCCAGAGCAAGTGCTTCAAGCTCCATCACAATTACACATTGCCTCACTTAAGAATGAATAACCCTGCAGTTATTGCAGATAAACATGTCCCAGGTTTCATTGCACTAGAGAAGTTTGCATCACCCAACACGTTGATAAATAAATGTGCATGTCTTCTCAGCCATTATTTAGAGGAAGATAATACGTCTTGGAGACTTTTCATCTGTAGAATTTAGTAAATTAAACATTATCAGTGCGTGCTCATTCACTCAGTCATGTCCAGCTCCTTTCAACTCCGTGGACTGTAGCCTGCCAAGCTCCTCTGTCCATAGGATTCTCCAGGCAAGAATACTGGAGTCGGTTGTCATGACCTTCTCCAGGGGATCTTCCCAACCCAGGGACTGAAGCCGGGACTACTGCACTGCAGGCAGATGCGTTACCATCTGAGCCACCTGGGAAGCCCCAAACATCATCAGACATTTATTTAAATGGAAACTCTGGTGTATCATTTGCCTGTTAGTATCAATTGTGATAATGTGATAGCTCATCAGATCTTGAGAATCAGATGAGATAAACTACGGTAAGTACTTGGCACAGTACCTAGAACAATGGCATTTGCTCAGTAAAACTTAGCTCTCACTAAGCCTGCAGCACATGCACTGTGAAGGTGTATCGTCTGCCTACAGTTAGGTTGTGCTACATAAACAGAAACTACTCTGCCCGATGCCATGCCCACACTCAGACCCTTCCCTTCCCAGGCCCACATTCCTGCCTCCCACAGGGTGCTTCTGAGAGCGTCTCTGGTAAATGACTTTCATGTGAATCCTCGTTTCAAGGCCTGCTTCTAGGACACCCAGTCTAGGGCAACCACCATCACTGGCAAATCCTGGAACCAGTCAGACTCCAAGCCAATTCAGCCTTAGAACTCAGCAGTGCCCTGCTCCCTGCTGGGCACACTCTCATCAATAATAGCTACACTTGTGCCAGATACTACACCAGCTACTTGATACATATTAAGTCAGTCCTCACAGTAACTCTATGAGGTAGATACTCTTACTTGCATTTCCAGATGAAGAAACAGAGAACCAGAGAGGTCAAGCAACTTGTCCAAGGTCCCACATAGAGTAAATAGCAGAGTGAATTCAAACCTAGGCAGTTTGACCCTTGTGTGTGTGTGTGCTTAGTTGCTCGGTCATGTCTGACTCTTTGTGACCCCATGGACTGTAGCCTGCCAGGCTCCTCTGTCCATGGGGATTCACCAGGCAAGAGTGGGTTGCCATGCCCTCCTCCAGGGGATCTTCCCAACTCAGGGATCAAACTCAGATCTCCTGCATTGCAGGTGGAGAGTTTGGCTTTTAACGGTACGCTAGTAGCCTGTCACTACAAAGCACCTGGGAGAATTCAGTAACTAAAAGACAGGAGTTATTTATTAAGCAACAAATCAGTTGGAAAGTGAATTATCCATGGCTTAGAAAATGATTTGTTTGGAGAGCAACCAAAATAGCCTTAAGAAATTTTGAATAAGATCAGGCAAAAAATAAAATACAATGAAACTTAGGGATTTTGAACAGTGAGTTTATGTATAATGTTTTTCTGGGGCCTTGCTGACCCTCAATTGGGGTCATCTCTGACCTCTGGATATCCTGGCTCTGGGATCCTGTAACCTAAATCAGAAATAATTCCTGTTAGGGCCTCCTGCCTAAAGATCCAGGTGACAGGTGGGAGGGCAAAGATGTGTATGTGTAACATCACCATCACACACACACACACACACACACACACACACACACACACACACCTGGGGGTGTCAGCTTTAGAAAACTAAAGGGGTCTGAGCTGTTTCCATGAGGCTTTGTTGTCTGCATTTCTCTTCACAGTGGCTGGGGTCATCTCATCTGGGTGATGGTCAAGAAGGATGGTGTTGTGGAGGTCACTCGGAGCTTGAGCTAAGGTGAGGTGGGCAGGCATAGAATGGGACTGGAATGTTCACGATGGCGTCTTCATTCACATGTTGATGCTAGGGTGGCTGACACATCTGGGTAGTGGGCAGCACCCCCCTCTCTGACTCTCTTTTTCCCATGTGACCTCTCTTCATGCCAGCTTTGGCTTCCTCACAGCATGGCAAATTCAGAATAATCTGACTTCTTATATGGTATCAGGCTTCCGCACAAGAGTACAAGCAGAGACTGTGCAGCCTCTTTAAAGGTTGCACTGTGAACTGGCATAGCATCACTTCTGCCAAGTTCCACTGGTCAAACCAGTCATAAGGGCCAGTTCAGATTTAAATTAAGGGGAAAATTCTCCAGCTTTCAACTGGAGGAGTGGCAAAGAATTTACCCTGCCACAATTATGTTGTAAAAAAGACATAAAGTTTTATCATTAAACTACTGGACTGTTGGGGTTGTTTGTTACAGCAGCAGGCTTATACTGACTGATACACTCTGTCATAAAGCAAGTGTAGGAGCTCACTGACATCTTTCCTCAAAAAGGAGTCCCTTCTCCAAAGATCATTTAGTAAATGAAGCAAAAATGAGAGAAAATGGAAGATACTGCACCAGGAATCATCTCTGATTCTTGTTAAGACATTTATTTTCTAAATTTCCAACTCTTTTTGCATTAAAGGAAAATACATTCAAGTGAGAGATATATAGACTCTTCTATTTGGTTTAAAGATAGTTTTCTTAGGGAAAAGTTAGTAGTCATAGTTGACTGTCCAAAGATAACCAAAATTGACTGTCTTAGAAGTAATAAATTTCTCATTACCTAGAGGGAACTGAGCAGAAGCTGGTATCACTGGGGTGCTGGGTGGGGAATCCAGTCAACACTTCCACCTCCGAGACTGGCTTTACTCAGATCCAGGGAGAATTTGGAGAGTTTGGTGGAATCTTTGCCCTCCCAAGAGACCTGTTAGAAACCTAAGCTCGAGCTCATCCTGAGAAGACAGCTAGGAAGTGTAGGCATTCATCTTTCTAGAAAGTTCCTACACCAGGCAATAGAAACTGGTGCTTGGCATTTGATAGAAATAATGCCAGTCTGCAGTGTGGTGGCTTTATTCTTTCAAGGAGTCTCTGAAATGCAAGAGAGAATGATGTGGGAAAGAAGCTGCAGGATGAGGTCAGCCCGTGAGGGTCCTGCCCAACTGTCTTGAGCTTCCAAAGAATCTACAATTTACCTCCTCCCTGGACCGCTTCACACTCCAGCACCGACAACCTGATCCAGCAGCGGGTGGGCGAGCGACCATCTTCAAGTCTTAGTTAAAACAAGCCATCAACCCTCAGAATGTCTAGGTGTGTTCCTGGAAGGAGAGACTGCCTGGGTGGATAGAACATGTAGACAGAGATTCTTAAATGGCTTTGGATGTCTTTGGATGGCTTCCCAAGAGGCAGTAGTGGTAAAGAACCTGCCTGCCAATGCAGGAGACATAAGAGACGTGGGTTTGATCCCTGGGTTGGGCGGATCCTCTGGAGGAGGGCATGACAAGCCATTCCAGTATATTTGTCTGGAGAATCCCACAGACGGGAGCCTGGCGGGCTATGGTCCAGAAGGTCGCAAAGAGTCAGACATGACTGAAGGGACTTCACACAGTGTTTGGATAATATTGTGGACAAGTATTTGCATTTTCTCCCTTTTCTTTCCTCCCAGGCAGGCAGGTAGCAAATTTGGCGTTTGGTTGCCTCTGGAGAGGAATGTGTCAGGGCTAAGGCCGAAGTATCCCCTGAGATTTCTGCCATTGTTCTGAAAACCTAAACAAGTTAAGGATGGGTTTGTGGAAGGAAGCAGAGCGGCTTGAGAGGCTCAGGAAAGACAGAGGGGGTTTTCCTCAGATTAAGAAAGAAAGATATCCCCCAGGCTGGAGTATGAGAGTGGCTAGCAGACCCGTGGAGCAGTGGGAAGACAGAATGACCCCGGGGAGAAATGGTTACATAATATGTCCAAGGAAATAAGACCAAAGGGACCTGGGCTCCCAGCATTGCCAGAGACCCCTGTGTCCTATGCCTGGGGAGAAAGCAGCAGGGCAAACTCCCTGCAGAAGGAACACACAGATGGAACAAGAGAGCTCTCGGAGGTGACTGATACCGGAAGATCCTGTGCCCCCAGCCTTGGCACTGTGTCCGACCCCAGATCCTTGACAGCATAGCCTGGGGTGAGCTGGGGGAGGGCTGAGAATCAGAGATGGAGGTCCCTTCCTGAACCATGAAGCTCAGAATGGGGAATACAGCTGAGCCTTATTAAGGGTTATTAAACCTTACTAAGGTTTTTTTAATAGGAGAAAATTAAACAAAAGTTTAATAACATGTATACATAGGAGAGATCCAGGAAAATGAATAACTCACCAACGTGGCTGAAACTCTCACCTTAAATTACTGTCTTCAGCTAAAGACAAAAGAGGATGTTGGGGGTAGTTGGGATTTTAAAGGGGAGGAAGGCAAGTCACATGAAGATGGAAAAGCAAATGTTTGGTAAACAAATGTTTCCTGGGATATGCAGAGACAGTGGAACACAGAGAACTTCTCTGTCTATCCCACCTGGTTCACACTATCGTTATCTTTGGTGACAGGATCCTTCCTGGACTAGCTCCTTCCTCTAAATTCTCTAAGGCAGTTAAGGAAAGGTCAAAGTTTCTTCCTGAGTCATCTTTTGGGCTAAAACAATCAAATGACCCACATGCCAAAGAGACTTTGGGGATGGCAAAGTTTGCTCCCCTTACAGCTTTTTCATACCCTCCTCATTAATGGATGTTAGTGAGCATGCAGCCTTCACACAAGAAGCAAACACTAGTTTCTACATTCAAGTGCTCTAAACTGTAAGAGATGTCTACTGCCCAGTTAGTGCAAAATGAAAATGCAGGATATCTTGTTAAAAAGCTATGAAGAAACATCCACAGCCACAGCAGAGTATTAAACCAACTTTCTTCTGAGCATTGGGCACTGTTGGGGCTGTACAGGTAACAGATTGATTACACTAGCCGTGCCAGTAAGGCTGGTTATTAAGAATAGAAAGGTGTGATCATTCTTGCAATCCTGACTTTTGATTCAGAGATTCGTATCAACTCTATATGTGTTATTGGTGAGTGGAGAACTTGGTGGTGGGGGTGATGATTAAGGGGGTGATGAGGGCATTTCCAGTTGACTCCGGGGCTACTGAGTCTGTGCCTGGCTTCCCTGGTGTCCTTGAGGACTTCTAGAGTGGTCGCCTCCCCCTGGGCTTCTGTATTCACAGTTAAGGAAGTAATCCATGCCTAATGATGCCATAAGCACCATCACACCTTCTTTTGTGTAAATAATGTCTGATAAAATGAGGTGTGAGCCTGCTGTTGCAAAGCACACTTAGCTGTTAAATGCTTTTCTTTCCACTCCATTGACTTTCCCTATTTATAGCTATTCCAGCAGAGCGTTTGTGTCATATTCGTTTCCTGCCAGCTGCTGGTTTCCTCATCTTAGTTCTGAAGGGAAGGACCTCCCTAGGACCACCCACTCCCCACGGCACTGACCTCTGCTTGGGTCAGAAGTCAAGAGAGAAAATGTTGGGTGAGGTCTCTTCTCTCTTCCCCTCTGGACCTGGCCCTGGAGCTTCTTTGCCAGCTGAGACAGAAACAGTTCCCTGACCTGGGTTTACCTGAAAGGAGAGTATTAAACAGCCTGGGATGGGAGGAAGTTTTTGTCTTGCAGAGAAGACATAGGGTGAGGGGGTAACAACTGATGTAAAGATGGGTGGCTTCTAAGGAGGATGGTTACAGACTAATACTGACACTAATATTAACAGTTATAGTAACACTGGCCATTAATCTTTATTGAGTCGTTTGCTATGTACTGAGTACCATACTGAGCATCTAAATGCATTATCCATTTAACCCCAACCCCACGAGGCAGGTCTTGAGTAGGCAGTATTGATCAGAGGGGAATCTGCTTATAGGAGGAGATAAGATATTGTGGCTGTTGAGTAGAAGTAAAATGAATTATATTTTGTGCATTTGGAGTGCATTTGGGAGAAACCATAGAGGTCAGCTAAGTTCTGTCTGGATAGAGACAAAATCAAGAAATAAGACATGTGAAACTGGGATGTTTTTTGTTCTTTGACCTCAAGAGTGCTTTTTAATCAAGTGGAGAGTTTAGGTTTCAGTCAAGACTGAATCCACACTGGCAACACTTCTGGTTGCCCAGGTAATAAGACTCACGCATTAGGATATTAACATTATAATGGGGAAAGTGCAAAAGAAATAAGTAGTAATTAAGGAAGGAGCTGTATGTGGCCGAGTTAGGACCACCTTGAGGGGAAATAGACAGTAGTTGAGGGCAGCAGGGAAACATTTGTGGATGTACCAAAGTTACCTTGAGAAAACGAGACTTGGAGCATGCTTCTGGCTTCTCCCCCAGCCCTTGGTGAAAATGGACTGGATAGAAAATCATGCACTTGCTTGTCCACATTGACTTCCGTTTTGATTGTTGGGATAGCTTCCTGGAGAACCATTTTCTTGGGAAAGAGTGAAAGGCCACCTCCTGATGACCGTGGCTCTGGACACTGAGGCCATGGCTGACCTGGGATCTGAGAAGGACAGCATAGAGTATCAGTCCTTGCCCTTGTAGGGCAGGCAGGCTCAGGGCCACCACCAGAAGTGATTTTGACAATCTGCTACTTAGATTTTTCTTCCTGTTCTTAGTAACAGAGGGTTGGGGATGTCCCAAAGAATCAGGGGACTAGACTAAGGTTCTGCAGTTCTTACTGTTGACATCACTGTGTAGATGAGGAAACTGAGGTTCAGCAAGGCTAACACAGGAGGTAGAACCCAAATGTTTCTGACCCTAGTCCAAGCATATCATTCCTTCTAGTCTTTTATCCCCCTTCTCAAAAGCAAAGAGACTGAAGAAGGGCCAAAAGGTGTAGTGGATTCATTACCAAAAGTGGTCACAGTCCTTCTCTCCTCTGGATTCTTTTCCCTTGCAAGATGGCTCTGAGGTTCCCCCTATCAAGAGGCAGAGTTTGTGCCCCTGCTCTGGAAACTGGGCTGGCCTTGTTACTCACTATGGAAGTGGTCGTGTGTCGGGTCTGAGCCCAGGCCTCAGGGGCTCCTCTGGGCTGCCATTCATTTCTTGCAAGCCTGCCACTGCCATGTGAAGTAGCCCAGGCCAGCCTTCCAGAGGGTGAGACACCTCACAGAGTAGAACTGAGGGTCCCAGGGGACTGCAGACACGTCAGATCACGTGTTAGCTGATGACCCAGATGGACGGATGGGCTCAGCCAACCCAGGGATTCACGAGCAACAATAAATGCTTATTGCCGTACACCCCTGAAGTTTTGTGGTTGTTTGTTATGCAGCCCTGCTGTGGCATTAGATGTCTAATACAGGAAGCTATGGAGCCTCCACCCTGAACTGATGCACAGCAGAAAGCTGGGCAGCAGGATGGTGAAGCAGATTCGGTGAGTCACAAGGACTCTAGGAATCTGAAACCCTCTGAGGATTCTGCACTCCGTGATGAATAGAACGGAAAGATATTGTCTAGTACTGGCCTCGGAGACATTGCCCCTGGAGAAAAAAAAGGAAACCGACATTCTATGCCAGGTGGTTTTTATAGTGTTGTTTTTTTTTTTTTCCATTTTTCCCTCACGTTATTTCACAGCAGAGTGAGGGCAAGGGACCTGCTCGCAGTCACACAGCTAAGATGTGGCAGAGTAGGCATTCTCATCCAGGTCTGATGGACTCAAAGATCACCTTCTTTTTAACTGACTCCATGTTCCATCTAGTCATTGAGCAAACATGTATTACACTGGGCCCTCTGCTGAAGTTGGGATTTCCTAGTTGAATGGTAGACAACCTCAGTCCCCAGAGAATTATGGTGTTGGGGAGCTATGAGACAAATCTATTCAGAGTACAATTCCCTTTCAGCAGAGAATTGCTAGGTCAGAGAGCTCTAGATTCAGGAATGTTTAATGGATGATGGTTTCCAGTAATGTGATGTCTTTGACTCCCCATCTTTTTCCTCATCCAGCCATGTACTTGGGATTTGGGCCCTGGTTATGGACTTCCAGCAAGACTGAATTCAGGGCTACTGTTCCAGAGGGTTTGGCAGTGCTCGAGAATGGACTATGGAGAGGGCTCTAGGGTTATCCTTGGATTAGACTTTGGTTGTGTCTGAATTGCCCTGGAAATTGTTGGGTCCTCACCTGGCTTGGATGTTGGCTAGCCTTGGAACTAAGTTTGTGCTCCGTTAGGCTCTGTACCTGGCTTTGAACACAGGGTTCTTGACTGAGCTGAATCTGAGATGGACAAGGCAGGGGGGCTCAGGGACACTCGCAGCTAGTGATATCCTGGCCCGCCCCTCCATGGTTGTCCTTTCCTTCTCTTGCTCAACCAGCCCCTAACATCTCATCTGTTGCATGGTCTTCCTCATGCTGACTAGAAGGCCATACTTCCTCCTCACCCAGGAGTAGATATAGAAAAGCCTGTTTTGAATGGTTCCTCAATCTATTTGCCACTTTCCCAAACAACTATACCACTTCCCTGACACTTGCTATTGGTGACTCCTGATTAATCTGTGTCCTCAAATCTGGAGCAGGAGAACTCTAAGGACAGATTCTGCTGGCAACATGCCAAGGTGGTCCATTCCAAGAGCCTGTGCCCTTGGGTTGAAGGAGCCAGGGACTACCCATGGTTTCCTTCTGGATGGCTAGAGCTGCCAGGCCAAGTACTGTGTGCAAAGCAAGATGAGCAAACCTGAGGACTTGGGATACTTTCTTAGATGGGTTTGTTTTATGGGGGAGGTTCCCAATCAGAAAAGTTGGCAGCTGCCCTGTTTCTGTAGGGTCCAGGCTTTCTACCCATGCTCAATATAAAGAGACAGATCCAGAAACAGGTTTAGCAGAAGGAGATGTCAAAACTGTAGGCTGGAGAAGACAGCACGAGTGAAGACAGGGCCACAGCTGGAAGCCACATTGAGAGAAGATAGAAGAGCAGGGAGATGGGAAATTTAATAATCACATTAAAAAATTAAACACCAGGCCCTAGTGGTTGTCGCTTTCCATCCGCTGAGATTCACAACACTTGACATCCAATTATAATTGTGGGTTCCTATAAAACAGCCCATTAACTGCAACTATAAATTACTCTAGCTTGTGTGGAGTAGGCTGCTGGCTTAGTAGCTGATACTGAGGATTATGGAAATTATTAACAATCAACAGTGTCTCTCGGAGTCCTCCTGCTCTGGGGAAGATGTTCAAACCCTGGAGGAATGAAGACAGCTGCTGAGGAGTCTGAAATGACACATTCTGGCGCAAAGGACAGCTGCTGTTGTCTTTGATGGAGGGAGGGCGTCTCTCTCTACTGCTCAAGTTGCCATCTTATTCCCTCCTGAGGACCAGGGGTGCAAAGACAGGGATGTACACCCCCATACCCACATCCACATCCCCTCCCCACGCGCGCGCGCGCACACACACACACACACACACACACACATTGTATAATTCCTGCCAACAACTCCTCCTGCTAAATGAAAAATCAACATACACTGTGGATCCAAAGAAGTACTTTAAAATTCTTCAAGAGCTTATTTCATTTCATTCTTTATTAGAGTGGGCATCCTCCCCTGCTGTCCACTCCTCCTTCTCCTCCAGGGCAGCACTACTTTCTATGACGGGCGGGCCAGCCAAGGCGCCTTGGGTGAGCTGTCTGGCCTCGCCCACAAAGTGGACAGGATGTGCTCAGCCCTGGTGGAGTTTTCTGTCAGTCTGTCTGCATCCATTTACTATCTTGCAAGAACTCCCCAGAACTTCTTGCCTATTCTTTCTTTTCTAAGGTTACTACTATGATTCTTAATTTTCACCACTTCAGTGGAATTTGGGGAAGGAATAGAGAGATAAACATGTAGGTTAAATCCACCCTCTGGAAACTAGAAGTTGTTCACTGCATTTTAAAATTAGATAAGTTGGGTTTTTTTTAAAGAGTATGTAATCTGAGTGACTGTTTTGCCAAATGTTTGACATATATTAATCTTTGACATTAATCTTCCTGAGAATTCTGTGAGGTGAGGACTACCATTAACAGCCCTTTTTATAGATGAGGAAACTAAGTCTTTTGGCTAAAACCAATGTTTCTTTATTACCATTTACAACCTGGGAACGACTGAAGGCGGGAGGAGAATAGGACGACAGAGGATGAGATGTTTGGATGGCATCACCAACTCAATGGACATGAGCTCAAGTAAACTCTGGGAGTTAGTGATGGACAGGGAGGCCTGGTGTGCTGCAGTCCATGGGGTCACAAAGAGTCAGACGTGACTGAGCAGCTGATCTGAACTGAGTGAATGCCTTTTAAAATCACAAGAAAATATGAAATAAGAATAATTCTTTATTCTTGGCTTACGTCTCAGCACAATCTTGATTTAAATTCCCGAATCTTAGTTTTTTCCTTCCCCTCTGTAATTTTGTTCTCCTTTTGCATCTTTAGAGAGAGAGATCTTGTCCATTCCTGGATTTTAAACAGAATAGATTCTGGCAGTGAGCGCACAAGATCCTTGTTTGATCTATTTGTCTCAGGCAAACGGAAGATGGGGAAGCTTGTATTTTTGTAGTTTTCCTTTGCTAGTTGGGGCTTTGGTTGCCTGTGGTGAGTAGGAAGTGAATTTCTGGGAGTCAGCATTGCAGGAGAGAAGTTTCCTGCTGGGCAAAGCAGTTTCCTTTCTGACTTTATTTTGGCAGCAGAAGTTAGTAGGGCATTGCCCTCTCCTCTAAGTGCCCTCATTAGGAGCTCAGTGCTGAAAGTGCCTCCAGTGGCTTGGCCTGCTGCCAGGGGACTCAGCTCCACAGGCCTGTGTCCTGCCCTGCCCCCATCACCCTGAGCTGGGGTTCTATGTGGACATCCCACATTATGTTTGTTGCTTGGCAAGATTCCTGTTTCCTGGGTCTGACCACCACCACCACCCACCCCAACCCACTTATTTTTATTTATTTGCCTGTGATCATTTCAGTTGAAATTTCTGAAGGAGTTAAAAGCATGTGCTTGACTAGTTATAATAAAAAATGCAAGTCTTAAATTTCCTTTTGAACAAGAAAGGGAACCAAAGGATAAACACCCAAATGTATATCTGGGCGGTGGAGTTTTGGATGATTTTTAGTTTTTTCCTTGGCAATTTTTCTGATCTCAGCTGGGAATCTATTATTTTCACTTAATAGATTTTTAATCTTTCAATTTCAAAATTTCAAACATATAAAAAAATAGCATAACAGACATTCATGCACCTGCCGTAGAAATTTAACAAATGTTAACATTTGCCCTATTTGCTGTAGATCTTTCTTTTTTACATTTCTTTATTTTATAGCCAAAGGTTTCACTTTAACACTCTGAGAAAGTTAACTTAGGCACTCTCTAAAGTTTTTCGGGAAATAACTTGTTTCTTGACAGTGGAGAGGTAGCAAACACTGTCAGTGGGAGGCCTGGTACCTGGCTGTCCAGGGACCCACATAAGATTCTGGGGTACTGCTGCTGTTGCCAGAGGCCCGAAGGGGGCAGTTGAGGGAGCAGACATAACTTTGCCTGGAAAGTTTTCTCCCAGTTCCAGAGTCTAGTGGAACTAGTCTAGTCTCCATGCCTGCCTTACAGAGAGCCTCACCACTCCAGGTGGGTTCTGCAGACTAATATCCCCTGGCGGTGCTTTTGCTTTTGCTGTTGTTGTTTTGGGGAAGTGGAAAATCCTTAGTACTGTCTCTTTTTTTAAAATTGTTTTGTTGAGATATAACTGTATTTCAAAACCTGCACGTGTTTCATTTACACAATTTGATGAGTTTGGACATATGCACATACCAATCCCACCATCAAGGTGATAATCATATTCATCATCACCTCCAAAAGTTTCTTTGTGTCCCTTTGTGACCGACTATTATATTACTGTGGTATGAACACTCACCATGAGATTTATCCGTTTAACAAAAGTTGAAGTGCACAGTACCAGAGTGTTTACCAAATGCACTGTTATAGAGCACATCTCTAGACTTGTTCATCTTGCATAATTGAAACTTCATACCTGATGAGCAATAAGACCTTATTTCTCCCTTCCCCACTGGCAGATTTTTAGAAGTGAAGAAATGCACGGTACTTCTCATATGTTCGTGTACGTAGGAGTCACTTGAAGATCATGTTAACTGTGGATTCTGACCCAGCAGGTCTGAAGTGGGGCCCGAGAGTCTACATTTCTGAGAGTTCCCAGGGAATGTGATGGTTCCGGTCTGCAGAACTCACTCTGGGTAGCAGAGCCTCCAAGAAGTTGCTATAGCCCCCAGACTGAAGGAGGCCACCCTGGTTATACACAGCTGGAATCTGTTCTCCTTGGTCACAGCCAATGTTGTACAGGTCTTTTTAATCTTTTGACTATCACCCTGCTCCTGAAGAAAACATCTGACCACAAAAATACCTTAGGTTTTGCTCTCAGTTTTGAGTGCCCCAAGTATTACAAATGATTATCATTAACTCTTTGAATAGAATCTGTCAAGGTAAATGCAAAGTGTAATCTATTCTAGCTAGAAAACCAAGATTAATTTCTTTGTCTCAAATCATTGTCCATTATTAGCATATCCCAAAGTGAGACGAATGCCTCATTGTTGGTATGTGAGAGAATTGTAGGTATCACATTGATAATTTTTTTTAATTTAAAATATTTCTTAGGATTTGAGGGAGCCAATAAAGTACAACCCTACTCTTTCCCCCTGAATTCTTTTTCATTTTTCAGTTGAAGTATAGTTGGTTTATAATGATTTGTTAGTCTCAGGCGTATAGCAAAGTGATTCAGTGTATATATGTATTCAAAGTGTATGTATGTATATATATACACATATATATTATTGTCCAGATTCTTTTCCCTTAGAGGTCATTATAAAATATTTAGTAGTTTCCTTCACTATACAGTAGGTCCTGGTTGGTTGTCTATTTTATATATTGTAATCTATGTATGTTAATCCCAAACTCCTAATTTATCCCTCCCTTTCTTTCCTCTCTGGTAACCATAAGTTTGTTTTCTATGTCTGTGGGTCTATTTCTGTTTTGTAAATAGGTTCATTTGCATCACTTTTATAGATTCCACATATAAGTGATATCCTATGATATTTGTCTTTCTCTGTCTGGCTTACTTCACTTAGTATAATAATGGATCCATCCGTTCACTTGAATTCTGAGCCAACTGAGAAAAAAAGATAAAGCACAAGGCAGATGAGAGATTACAATGACATTTTATTATGACAAAGGCTAAGCTGAAGCCTGGTTTTGTTAGCTTCAAGCATCCTTACTAATGCCCTCCCCACCTCGCTGGCATTGTGGGAAGCCCACATCAGGGAATGAGAGTCTGAAGAGCAGACCCACCTACCCAGATCACTGCCTGACTCCTGTTTGGGTGGAGCGGGAAGGAGAAAGAGACAAAAACTAGGATTTCTGATAAATTAGCTCCACATACCCAATCAAGAAATGTGGACTGAACTCACCCACCAGGTAAATTCTCACCCCTCTGGGGAGAGGAGAAAGGATAGACAAGAATCTAGGAGTGTTTTGTAGAAATTCCTTCTCTTTGAAATCAGAGAATGGGGAAAAGATAATTGCTGATAGTCATGATTGTGCTTTTGTATTTTAATTAGAATTAGTGGAGCTGATTCTCCATGTATGATAGAAATATAAGGTTTCCTTTGAAAATAAATTTAAGTGAACAAAAAGAAGATGATTAAAAGAGAAAGATTAAGATAATAATAGTACAGGTAATATGTGGCTATAGAAAAAAATGTATGGATGATGCTCAAATGTCTAAAGTTTGGGAAACAATTGGTCCAGTTGATATTCCCTGAAATCTCAGCGCCATTTCATCTTCAAAAACTGCAGATCAGGCTCTCCCATTCTAATGTTCTCCTAAGGCAGCTTTAACTCAGTTATTTGACCATTGATCACAGTTTGACTCTGTTTCACTCAATAGAGAGTGGTTAGAACAAATAAACTAAGACCCTTGATATATTATCGACTTTGATTTCATATATATAAATCATTTATGGGTCAAGTCATATGATCTTAATAGCATTGAGCCAAGGCTTTTAATTCTCTCTCCTCCTTCCTCCCTCCTTCTCTTCTCTCTCTTTCATTTTTTTTCCTAAATTCACTGTGAGATCGAATAGCAAATTCTTATTTTTTAATGGCATAAAATAAGACTGTGTCCTTCAATAATTTGATGCAGTTTCTATGTGAATTAGAAACATGGCCTATGGCCACAGGAAACAAGACCGGTATACTTTCATCCCCCTGGATGTCCAGGTTATAGTCACAAGTCCCAGGAGACAAGAGGAAGCAGTCAAACCTGTAGGCTAAATGGTAACAGGTAGAATGAGCTAAATGTGAATTATGCCAAAAAGAAAACCTGCATTTGGCAAAAAAAAAAAGAGAGAAAAATCTTGACACCCAAATGGGAAATATTAAATTATCCTACTCAAAAGGTTTATTCACTCAGTTACCTGGGAGCCATTCTGCTGCTGAATTTTCCCAAAAGATTAATTGCTATACGCTTGTACTCAAAATTGAAAGTAGTCTCCAAATGTGTTTATATGAGGAGTGACAGCTCCTCCCACTAAAAAGTCTCTCTGAGAAGATGGGTCATCTTATATTTGAGTCCTTATTATGTATCCAATTTAAAGGACATTCTCTAAATTACTGTATTTTGAACCCTGAGGATACCTGAAGTGAGCTGATTCAATGCTAATTTAAGATATTGTATAGGCCATTGGATGGACTTGGTAACAGAAAAGACAAAGAAATTTAACACTGATTCAATCATTATTTCTTGAGAGGTGAACTCACAGTACAAGTGTTAGATGTAAACAAGATTATCTTAAATGAAAAGTTGAATGATCGTGAGGACAGAATCATGACTCCATGTGTCCTGGGAATGGGTGCATGGGACTGGGAAACCACCATGGCAGAGAAGTGTTAGATTAATTCAAATGAGGTCTTGATGCCAACAATTAATGAGAAGAATTTAAATAATATCATTTCATGAAGATACCAGAAGGGGAACAAAGCAATATTTGGAATCCTTATAACTGTCCAGAAAATGTGATTTTAAATACATCTGAGGAAGTAAAATAATTGAGACATTACAAGTAGCTAGCTCACTATTTCCTCTAAATTTCTACAAATATCTATTGGGTCGAACCATGTAAGACTGCCATTTTTGCAAGTGAATGTTGGCATTTTCACATGGTTCAACTTCACAAACTGAAGTTGGTAATACATATGAAAACATATTATTGGGAACATGATGGGCCACCCAAGCTGTGGGGTCACTTTATATGCAGATAAGTACCCTTCAAGGTGAAAGAGGGACTTTGGAATTTTTTTAGCTGTGAAATCTTTAAGGTTAGGGCCATGACAATATTTTGGAGATTTACTGAATTTTTAATTAACTGAGGACCATTTAGGAAGACAAATTGTTGGCTTTGTCAGTAGTTATTTCAATAACATTTCATTTTTTAAATAAAAATTGTAGTTGTTTTCATTATAAATGATCACTTTTGTCCACCATTTGCCCAATTTCTTTATTAGGAGTCTACTTTCACTTGAAGTCATAGAATACCTGTCTTGCGTAGGCTCACTAGTGACATCAGCGGTGCCTCATTTGCCTGCAGCCAATGCCAGAGTCAGGTGACTGTGGCTCTAGGAAGAATGAAGTCATAATTTTTCCCTCTCAGGATTCGCCAGGCTTTATTCATCTATTCATTGAGACTAGCTATCATTTGCATCAATGGAACCTTGATCCCCCACAGAATCCTCTTAAAAGACTCATCATTCTTACTGTTTTGTGTTTATATCACTTTATGTAAGAAAATGGCTTCCCTGGTGGCTCAGAGGGTAAAGAATATGCCTGCAATGTGGGAGACCTGGGTTCGATCCCTGGGTCAGGAAGATGCCTTGGAGAATGAAATGGCAGTCCACTCCAATATTCTTGCCTGGACAGAGGAGCTTGGTGGACTACAGTCCATGGAGTCGCAAAGAGTCAGATATGACTGAGCGACTAACACATACTATTTAAGACAAATATGGGGATATTCCAGGAGTTACTGTAAAAGTGATTATCAAGAATATGTTTTATTGACCGCTAGCTCTCCCCTAGGAAATTGATTCTCTCTCCCTTGAGCTCACAGCATTAGGTCATATAAAGCACATCACCCATCCGTTGTTCTCTTTGCCTTGACTGTTCAGAAACTCAGAGCTATGTTTTAACTTAATCATCATGGAATATTTATCACAAACATTTCTTGGTATGATTCTATCTTTCTCTTGATAATTTAACGTCTGACCTGGAATTTTATGTTGATTCTTGCAGCAACTCGACTCTCCAAAGTTAGTTTAATTTTCAAGGGAAGGCTTGGGTCAAATCCCAAACCTTTGTTGCCAGAGACAAAACACTCAGGCTTTACGCTGATCTTATCTTCATTTCTCAGGTATTATTTTCCTGCACTTAAAGAATGTTAGCTAAAAGCCACTGCATGTCTTTTCTTCATTCCCAGGTCTAACAGCCTTTGTTGATGTCAAGTTCTTCCTAAAAGATGATTTAAATTTTCATACTGCAGCATAAGTCTCTTCCTCACAAAGAGGGAATTGGAGTGAGAATTGTACATTTGAGTCCTGGCTGTGAGACCCTAGACAACTAGCTTAAAAAAATCTTTGGGTGTCAATTTCTTCCCTCTGCAAAGCAGAAATACAAATCTTAGTTATTATAAAGAGAAAATTATGTAAAGTATATGAAAGGACTTTGTGCCCTTAAACAAGTTTATAAGTCAGGTTAATATCGTTCAAAGGCAGGAGAAAGATGAAGTCCTGTATAAATATCTTTGTTTCCCTGGATATTTTGCCTCTGCCATTTTATCTTCATGTCTCCATGTTACCTGGAGTTCTCTTGCTGGACCTTTGCCCAAGGGCTCTGAGTGGCTACAGCCTCTGGAAAGAGGCTTCAAGACTCTGAAGGTGGCATAAGGTGCCTTGAAAAGCCACTTGAGAAGCCTAGAATGGACCCCACTGGGACCGGTTTCATCTGTGAACCTGTAGTTCATCTGTAGTTTGTCTGAGTGAATTACAGGGCTCGTACTGGGCCTGACAGAGCCAGATGTCCAGCGTGGAAGGACAGGCAGGCCAGGGGCTGAGGAGCTGTTGCAGCCAAGCTGCAAATGCATTCTTTGTTTCAGGCTTAGTGGGGAAAAGAGCCCCTCTCCAGAAGCCCAAGGGCAGGACTGCAGGCAAGATGCCAGCTCCACTGGAGGGCTGAGCCTGCGTTAATCAGACTGGTGCTCCTCAGACAAGCTGAGGTGTGCTGGATGGGCCATGCCCACAAAGCATGTGTCAGTCAGCCGTGATCCAATTAGCCATGTGTCATCAATCATGTTGTGGTTAGACGTGGATCAGCCTGACACATGTCAGTCACACAGACTCGTCTCCCATCCTCCAAGGGACACAGGAGTGAAATAAGTGTCAGTCACACACATGCCCAGTGGGTGCGCTTCTGCCAAACCCTCTTCAGAGTGAGGGAGGGCCCCACCCGTGTGGCCCCAGCAGGAGGAAGGCGGATGTAGGAATTAAATAACTGCTGGCAGCTCTCCCATCCTGCCCTGCTTTTCTTTTGCCCCCTTTCACTCATGGTCTTGTCCTTTCTCAGGCCGCCTCTGTGTGTGTGTGTGTGTGTGTGTGTGTGTGTGTGTGTGTGTGCGCGCGCGCATATGCATGCAAGCAGGGGTTGTATGCCAAGTGAGGAAGGCAAGTAAATGGAGTTGCCTCTTACTCAGAGAGTGGGTTCTAAAGCTAACAAAGGCAGGGAAGCCAAATTGCCTGCAGAATTTCCCCAGTCTAACACTACCACTTTTATCTTCCATCATTGCTATGGATTTGTTTATTTATCCACTTGGACAATTAAGACAGTAGTTGGCTTGTTTTTAGGGACAGTGGAGGGTGAGGAATAAATAATAATCTACATCAGCATCACAATCAGAGAGGCGAAATGCTCACACGTGGTGATGGGCGTGGAGGGGGATGGAGGGGACGGAAAATCCCAGCAGCCTCTCATGGTCTCTGTCATGGAGCAAGATGACAGATAGAATTGCTCACACTGTTTGAATCACCTCTCCTCTTCTCTCTCTGACAGAATATAATTGAATTTAGGTCAATTAAATACTTGTCTGACGTGTCTGCCTCACATCATCAGATAAAGTGCAATCTGGCTTCTTTTAGAAGTGTTGAAAATATCACAGTCCGGTGTCCCCAGCTCAGGTCTCATCCAGGCAGTGGTGCATAACAAGAATCCAGGGCTCCTCATTTTCTCGAGTGCTTCCTGGTTGGGTAGGCAGGGAATGAGAGGTTTTATGGTGGTGGTGTGCCAGAGCTAAGGAGGCAGCCTCTGGAGAGACGGTTCAGGACTGCATCGAATAATGTCACATCAGTAGCTTGTAATTGCCTCCAGTGGGTGCATTTACACCCAGGAAATTGGCAAATTCTACAAAGCAGATATTCCCCTCATTGCCCACCATGCTCCCTTCAAAGAACTGATCTAGCAGCTGGAGATGCAGGCTGGGAGAAGTTGATTCTGGAGACATTTGCCTTGAGAGGTCAAGGGCAAGAGAAAGGGAGACAAACAGAAGGTCTCAAAGTGGGTGGTATTGGAAGATGGTTGTGGGAGATTTTCAAGACTTGTTGGAATATATCAGTAATCTAAGAGACAGATTTTTCAAATTGTTGGAGGCTATTGTTAGGGAGATTGTTAATTGCCTTCTCAGTATCCATTCTCTTATTTTTCCTTAGTGTCAAAATCCTGGGTTGTCAGGGAGGTAATATGTTTAACTAACAGACTACATTTTTTTAGGCCATTTTTCAGCTAACAGTAGTCCATGATATGTAAGTATAAGTTACTGGGTAGAATATCTAGGAAATCTCCTCAGATGGGGTTGAATTGATTAGCAGGAGTGTTTTTCTAACTTTCTTTTTACCTTCTTTCTGACTGAAACAGAGATGTGGTGGCTGGAGCACCAGCATCCATTTTTGGACCATGAGGATGCAAGCCAATGGACTAAGGATGATGTACTAGACAGAAGGCATCTGAATCCCTGTTAACAGAGCTGCTGTACCAGCACTAGACTGTCCAACTCCAGACTTCTTTAATTTGAGAAAATAAATCCCTAACTTATTTAAGCTACCGTTGTCAATAAAAAGCAGTCAGGCATACAGTTCCTAAATGGTACAGTCATATTTCCGTTTCATTCTAAGCTGTTTTGCAGGCTGAGGTGTATGTTTCCTTTCTTCCTTCCTCCTTTCCTCTCCCTTTCTTTCCTTCCTTCTTTTCTTGTTTCTCCCAAATTATAAAAGCAGTATGTTCTCCTTATTTATCAGGAAGCCAGTTTTATCAAGAACCAAATTCATTGTTCAAGTGTCAGAGGCCCCTTGAGGCATCTATTTATCCACCTGAAATGGTTCTTTGGCTCTCCAGGGCTGGGCAATGGGAGATGGAGTGAGAAATAGAGGACGTTTGTCTCCCTTAGAAGGCATCTAAGCAGACTAGTGGCTCATCTTATCCTGGAAAAAGAGTGGCTTTGCATTTCTGCCCTTAGTATTGGGTAGGCAGGTGTGGGGTCCACTCTGAATTCGTGGAAAAACTGAGACTAGCCCTTGAACTGGGATGTGGTGTGGATAGGCCTAGGGTCCAATCCAGTGACTGGAATTTAGCCCAGTGCCCTTAATCCTAGTTTTTGGTTGTCCTGACCTAGAAAATGTTCCTGCAACATTTCAGACTGGCATATAACATTCTTCTCCAAAGGAGGAATTCCTCAGCATTCTTTAAGACATGGCTCCACTGCCACTTCCTCCTCGAAAGTTCTCGTCCTCTTCCCTGTGTGCTCTTCACATAGTTGCAGCTTATTATGTTATAGAGCAATTGTTTATGTGACTCTCATCCTCATTAGTCTGGGAGCTCCGAGGAGGAAACAGGAACAAAAGTTCACACAATTGTGTATCCTCGGTGTCTGCCTAAATTGTTCAGTAAATATTTGCAGAACAAAAGAAATCCCATCAATTCCTACTTTTTCCGTATTTCATCTAGCAGGTTCTTTACCAGATTTGAGGACCAGACCCCATAATGTCCTTCTGGTTCCTGGGAGATGTAATGTCATTACAGCTGTGGTGTCTAATAAACGAGCTGAGATTTTATAATTGGAGATGGAGCAGGAAGAGGATCCATGTTCTTTTTCATGAAGTCCTTGCTGACTGTGTTAACGCCACCTTCCTTTACGCCACCCTCCATCTTGCATTTTCTCCAATTACCACACTGGACTCACTTGCTCACCTATCTCTCTTGAGAGGAATGCCTGGGTTGACTCCTGCCTCTGCTACTTGTGTGAACTTGACTTTCTTCACTTTGTTCAGCCTCAGTTTCCTCACCTCAAAGATAAGAATAATGTCAATATCAGTTACCACTTTTGAATGTGATTCTCAAACTTCACATGAATTGACATGTCTAATCCTCATAAAACCACTATGATTATTATTAGCACCTCTGTTTCACAGATGGGAAAACTGGCACAGTCAGCATCAAACAACTTGCCCAAGATCCCAGAGTAAGGGAGTAGTGAGTTCAAGTCAGAACTCAGACAGTCCCTGCTCTTAACCATCACGCCCATCTGTCCAGTATTTACTACGCTTTGAAACAAGACTTGCTTTGTAGGGTTGATAAGACGTGGAAGGCACTGCAATCACATGAGATGTTCCCTTCTAGTTAGCCTGCCTCCAGCTTCCCTGAACCAACAACCTCCAGGGCGCACCTGGAGCCTTCCCAATAAAGACTCCTTGCTATGGAAGTTTTTAAAAATATATATAACATTAAAAAATTTTTTTTAATTGAAAGATAATTGCTTTACAGAATTTTGTGGTTTTCTGTCATATATCAATAAGAATCAGCCACTGGTGCACCCATGTCCCCTCCCTCCTGGACCTCCCTCCCATCTCCCTCCCCATCCCACCCTTCAGCCTGTCACAGAGCCCCTGTTTGAGTTCCCTCAGTCATACAGCAAATTCCCATTGGCTACCTATTTTACATATGGTATTGTAAATTTCTATGTTACTCTCTCCATACACTTCCCCTTCTCCCTCCTCCCCTCCCCCCATGTCCATAGGTCTGTTCTCTAGGTCTGTTTCTCCATTGCTGCCCTGAAAATAAATTCACTATGGTGGTTTTGTGGCAGGAGGCTCTCTGTGTGTTCTCTTTTGGGCGACCTGCAATGACTTCCACACTCTTGTCATGCTAGTGGAAGGAGCCATCGTGAATTGTGGGCTCTAGGGTGGAAGGAGCCTGATTCTCTGGTATTTTGGAATTACTGTGCACCCTGTACTGTTAGTGAGAGAGAAAAACATGCTTCAAACACACACACACACACACACACACACACACACACACACAGAGGCCTGGAGGAGCCTTCTTTGTTTCAGATTTGAATAGCCAGACTTCATCTATTTAAACCACACTAATTTGAAGCTTGTGCAAGTTTGCCCTCAGGCAGCCTGGGTGAAAGGATATATTTGCACTGGATTAAAAATCAGAGTTTGCTGAACAGACCCATGTATACACCTGACTTCACTTGTTTAAACTAGGATTTTAAGGTACTTTCACATCTTTTATTTGCATATGATGATTGATACATTAATTACAATAGATCTTGACCTATTTATTAATACTTAGAGGCTGCTTGGTCTGGGAGGTCTGAGAATGCTTATAATGCAAAGAAATAAAGCTGCATTTGTGCATACAAAATTCAGAAATTTCATCAATTTTAATTCCTGATCAGGATAAAAAAGCACATTTCACACTTTCTTGGGTATTTCCTCTGGGTCCCAGTGTCATTCTGTCTCCTTCTGGCTACAATCTTGGTCAGGATCACAGGACACCAAATACTTTTGCAGGGGAATGTACAAGGGCAATTCATCAATGTCCATATACAACTCATTCTTCCTCTGGTCCCCAGAGGTTCAGTGCCCAGTTTCTGGGTGGTGGTAGCTCTCACTGGCCTCTGTCCCCCTTCTCCATGCCCATGGGGGATGCTTGGAACCATGGATTATTGGTACCATATTCTCAGTCATTTGATTTTCCTAAGTCATTTCCTAAGATGCTTGGGGTAGAAAAACGTACTAAGACACAGAGCTAATATCTCAGGCTTTTGTAAATCTTATTAAGTCAGACTCTTATTTTCAGGAACCTTCCATGGTGCCTGACAGAGCAGACAAAGGCCAAAGGGGCCCCTGGAGGTTCGGCAATCCTTCCCAGCTACCCGTGGGTCCTGTGGAGCTATCTGGCAGGTGTCCCAGGAGTCCAGTTCCATGGGACATTCCTGTCCATGTCACCAGGCTTCCAACATCCATTCATCCACTTACACATTCATCCCTCAAACATTTGCTGTGTGCCTACTAGATGCAGTCTTGACTCTCAGGGAGTTCAGGGTCTGTGGTCAAGACAGGCATTTATACAAGTAATGATAGTCTAATGGGATAAAAGCCAGAACTGAGATGTATACAAACTACCACGTGCAGAAGAGCAAGCAGATAACAGCTTGGTGGGGGACGGCTGCACAAATATCAAGCCAGAGACACGAGTGAGGTCTTATGGGAGCAGGGGTTTCCATTAGCTGGAGATGCCTGGGGGCAGGCAAGGCATGGATACAGAAAATGTCAAGAAAAGGCACACAGTTCTGTAAGACTGGAGCAGAGGGTGAGGAGGGAGAAGAAGGTAATCCCAAAGCTGCCATTGGCATTGTCCCAAGCACCATGCTGGAGGATTCAGACTTTATTCTGAGGCCATGGTACGTACTCAAAGCAGGCCTGTGAACGCAAATGCCTTACAAGGGTCACTGTAAAGCATTACAGTGCCTTACATGATGATGAGGGGGTCCATTTGGGGTCTGAAAAATTGAGGCGTGCAGGTCCCATCCGAGATGGCAGTCATGAAGCTGGCCAAGTCTCCATGTCACACTGAGTCAAGTAAGTTGGACAGAGAGAAGACAAATATCATTTGATATTGCTTATATGTGTAATCTAAAATATGGTGCAAATGAACTTATTTACACAACAGAAGTACAGTCATAGATATAGAAACGATCTTATGGTTACTGGGGGAAACGATAGGGGGAGGGATAAATTGTGAGATTGTGATTGACGTATATACACTGCTATATGTAAAATAAAGGACCTACTCTATAGTACAGGGAACTCTATTCAAATACTCCGTAATGACCTATATGGGGAAAAAAATCTAAAAAAAAGAGTGGGCATGTATATACATATACACATATATATATATGATTCATTTTGCTGTGGAGCAGGAATGAACACAACACTGTAAATCAACTATACTCCAATAAAAAAAAGATTTTAGGAAGCTGGAAATCCATATTTTATATGAACACTCCCAAGTTTGTAATGTGGGAAATTATTTCAAAATGTCAAGCTGGCCAAGCAAAAACGTGTCTGATGTCCTGTCAGCCTCTAGTTTGGCTTCATTGCAGATGTAAAGCTTACATGGACTCTATCAGACTATGTTTCAGGAAGAGGACGCCCTTACAGGTCTCCCCAGCCTTTGTCAGCAAGAACCTCTTCTCCTTCCCCTACCCCCTTGCTTCTCCTCTCAGTGCCCTCCCACACCATCCCCAGCACAGCCCCACCTTGCTGGGAGGAGCTGGAGGAATGAGCCATGCCCCAGGCCTGACTCACAGAGAAAGCCCAGCCATAAGGACACGAGAGAGCCATATTTATTTCACATGGACAAGCATGATTCCATTGCATGCTGAACATGAAAGCTCGCGTGAGGAAAGTACCCGTAACAGCAGAATTATGTGCTTTTGTCCACAGGGAGCAGGGAGAATCACAGGGTGGTTTTCAAAGACAGTTCCCTTTCAAGCAGAGTTGAAACCACAGGCTTTGAAATCACTGGTTTATTTCATCAGCAAAGGGTCTGTCTCCTAAGAGTGGCCAGGGGGAACACTTCCAGCTCCACAATCTCTGCAAGAGCTGCTAAGTTTAGGAGGACAAGGCTGGTCCCCCATCCATCACCCAGGGCAGCTCCAGAGAGTTAAGCTCAGAGGGGAGGTACATGCCACTTGGAATTAACAAGCCCACTCCAGGGTGGACAGTGACGGGACAGACTGCTGTGTTCATAGCAACAGAACCATCACCACTTACATGTATCAATAATCAGAAGATCTGTGCTTCCTAAAATATCTTCCCAAGGCCTCATATGGGCTGAAGGAAAACTATTAGGAACTGACCGGATGTGCCAGAAATAGATTTTGCCTGGACAGACTGGGGAGAGCTAGTGGCAGGCACCCACCCACCCTGGTCTCTTGGCCTTTAGCTGGGCTTCCCCATTCCAAGAGGATGGAACCCAAGAGGGAATAGGGGCTGGAGCCTGGATTCGCTGAGGGAAGAGGGTCAGAGGCTCTCAGGGCAAACCTCATGGAAGAGACTAGTGGAAGAGCCCTTGAATCTCAGTGGCTCATTCCCACCTGAAGTCCTGCCCAACAGTTTCATAAAATTTAATATTATATGGTCTATAAAATTCCCGGAGTTGGTCTATCACTTCAGGGTCGATCTGTACATGAGTTCTGCCTTTTGATTTGCCCAGGCATCGAGGCAGGAGGCTCGATTCTGTTTTTTTCAAGCAAGGGAATCCTTTGGTCTTGTTGAAGTAGAAGTGCTTGTCCGTGATGAGCCTCTTAATGCCCAGGAAGTCCTGGACGCGCCCCATCTCGCCGGCCGGGTCGGTGATGAGCCGCTCACCGCTGACGAAGTGGATCTGAGCCAGCGGAAAGTAACGCAGCCAGCTCTCCAGGTGCAGCGCATACATGCCGATGCGGATGGCGTTCCAGGACACGTCCACCAGGCCCAGCGTGCGGTTGCGGAACGAGAGGCCCTCGAACGTAGGGATGTCCGGCTTCTTGGAGAGCGTCTGGGTATAATCCGAGATGGCACGGGTCACGGGGTTCCGTACGACCACGATCAGCTTGGTGTCTCGGGACATGTTGAAGATCCGGCGAGGGGCCTCTTGAGTGACAAAATAGCTGGGGGTCTTTTCCAGTGTGATCTGACTCTCGAGGGTCCGAGGCATGAGGCTCCTGTGGGGCAGAAATGCACATGATCAGCCAGGGCTGTACTGGGGGCCTGCGGGAGATCACTTCCCTCCACCCAGCTTCCCAGGGGAGCCCGCCCTTCTCCTCTGTGACATTTGAGCCTCGCCTGTTCTCATCTGATGAAGCACCTGTTTTAACTCTTGTTGACCCTTTTTTCAAAGTCTCCAACAGTTTAAGACAAGAACCAATCTAAATGTCCATCAGTATGGGTTAGATACATGATGGAATAGCCAATTAATACAGTTGGGTAGAGCTGTGTGTACTGTTATGGAATGATTTCCAAGATTTAGTGCTTAAATGAAAAAAGGCAAGACAGCTTGTTTATCTGGGGAAAGATACCAAGAAACCAATAAAAGTAATTGCTTCTGGGGAGGGGCCTTGAGTGGGAGCAGAGCAGGGAGGTCAGGGATAAATGAGAATTACTTTTTATTGTATAATCTTTTACGCTGCTTGAAATTTTTATTGTGTTTATTACATATTCAAAAAATACAAAGGAAGCCACTGAATATTGTTCTGGCACAAGATACCTCTCCAAATATATTAAGAAAGTCTTTTGGGGAGAGGAAAGGCATGTTTGGTAGGAATAGCATGTGTTTTTGAAATGAGTTCTGATGTCTTTTCCGGCTAAAATACATCTGAACTATATCCCTGGTAAAAGACTGAAGAAGCACAGAATATCAGGGGTGAGATGGGTGGGGGGAGGAGCTCAGTCGGAAGCCCAGTAATGCAACCTCTTGCTCTCCTCTTAATTTCCTAGTTCTGCTTAAGGTTTAAGGGAGGATGGTAGGACAAGCTGATGTCTCCTTCTCAGGTGTATCTCTTTCAGGTCCTCATGAAGGGAAACACCTCTGGTTTCCAGTTGCTACTTCTTTCTGAAGGTTGTGTTTTACCCTTATTCAGTTTTTCTTATGTAGTGAAGGATAGAGGAGGCAGGCATGCTGCAGGTCATGGGGCTGCAAAGAGTCGGACATATGACTTAGTGACTGAACAATGATAGCAAAGTTTTTCTTAATCCTGGCTGCACATTAAATCACCCAAGAAAAAAATTTTTTAAAGGAAGATGGTTCTTTTGAGGTGCTAGCCTGCCATCTTCTCAATCAGTTGGCCCCCAAATAAAGTCTCTTTCTTACCCCTCATTTCTTAGATTCATTGGCTTGTCATGCAGCAAGCAGAGCAAGCTTGGACTCAGTATCAATTTGGCTTAGCCAGCCAGAAGACTTGCTGCTCATGGCTAGCTGATCCTGATCAAGGAATACTGGGGCAAGACCCTAGCAGCTGCTGGGACCATTTGTCCTGAGGTTCTTTCCTTCAAGATTCCCTGCAGTGGTCTGACTGCCCACAGCACTTGGCAGTTGAGAAAAGGTACAGGCAAACTTCTACTAGTTGACAGACTCGGATTTTGTTTGTAGAGATTCATTAACAACAAACCCAGCCCTGCTGAGATAGGTGTTTGTAATCTCTTCAGAAACTTGATAGCTTCCAACTCAGTTCAAAACTGAGTAAGCATCCAGGCGGAGAACAAGATGGCAGAGGGGTAGGTGGACATGGAGTACATCTCTCTCCACAGATACATCAGGAATACACCTTCGACACAGAAGTGCATGCAGAACACCAGCTGAGAGCAGACAGGGGTACCTGGCCAGCAGAAAATAATAATATAGAGCCACACAAAGCTCAAGATCAAGCTCTGAGCCTTTGGAGTGGGAGCACTGACTCCAAGACCCCAGACTACAAGAGAACTAACCCTAGGGGGTATCAGATAGTGAGAACTCACACAAAGGAAACCAGTGGAATACAAGACCCAGCATTGCCCAACCACCAGTAAGCACCCTGTGTAGGACGCTGCATCTAAACAACAAACAAAACAAAAACACAAACCCAGTCATCAGCAGACCGGATTACCACCTCACTCAGCCGTGCCCATCAGAGGAAAAACAACGAAAAACTCAGCACAAATCTCACCCTATAGGAAGCTTACACAAATCATTGGACTAACCTTAGGAGGGCAGAAACCAAAAGGAAGAAAGAATTCAACCTTGAAACCTGGGAAAAGGAGACCTCAAACACAGTAAGTTACAAAAAATAATGAAAAAGTAGAGAAATGCTACACAAATGAAGGAACAAACTAGTCCAAATAAACGAAGAGGAAATAGGCAAACTACCTGAAAAAGAATTCAGAATAATGATAATAAAGATGATCAAAAACCTTACAACAAAATGGAGAAAATGCAAGAATCAATTAACAAAGACCTAGAAGAATTAAAAAATAAACATGCAGAGACAAACAACACAATTAAGGACATTAAAAATACTCTAGAAGGAATCAATAGCACAATATCTGAGGCAGAAGAACGAATCAGTGAGCTGGGAGATAAAATGGTGGAAATAACTTCTGAAGAGCAGAATAAAGTAAAAAGAATGAAAAGAACTGAGGATAGTCTCAGAGACCTCTGGGACAATATCAAATGCACCAACATTTGTATTATATGGGTCCCGGAAGAAGAAGAGAAAAAGAAAGGGTATGAGAAAAATTTTGAAGAGATTATAGTTGAAAATTTCCCCAACATGGAAAAGGAAATAGTCAATCAAGTCCAAGAGGCACAAAGAATCCCATACAGAGTAAACCCAAGGAAAAACATGCCAAGACACATACTAATCAAACTAACAAATACTGAACAGAAAGAAAGAATATTAAAGCAGCAAGGGAGAAGCAACAAGTAACATACAAGGGAAACTCCATATGCTTAACAGCTGACCTTTCAGCAGAATCTCTGCAGGCCAGAAGTGAATGGCAGGATATATTTAAAGTACTGAAAAGGAAGAATCTACAACCAAGATTACTATACCTAGCAAGGATCTTATACAAAATTGATGGAGAAATAAAAAGCTTTTTCAGACAAGCAAAAGTTAAGAGAATTCAGTACCATCAAACCAGCTTTACAACAAGTGTTAAGGAGACTTATATAGTCAAGAAATACAAGAGAAGAAAAAAGATCTACAAAATCAACCCCAAACAATTAAGAAAATGGCAATAGGAACATATGTATCAATAATTACTTTACATGTAAATGGACTAAATGTTCCAACCAAAAGACACAGACTGGCTGAATGGATATGAAAACAAGACCCAAATATATGCTGTCTACAAGAAACCCACTTCAGCTCTCAAGACACATATAGACTGAAAGTAAGAGGATTGAAAAATATATTCCATGCAAATGGGAAGCAAAGGAAAGCTGGAGTAGCAATCCTCATATCAGACAAAATAGACCTTAAAATAAAGACTATAAGAGATAAGGAAAGACATTACATAATGATCAAGGGGTCAATCCAAGAGGAAGACATAATAATTGTAAATATCTATGCACCCAACATAGGAGCACCTCAATACACAAGACAAACACTAACAGACATAAAAGGAGAAATTGACAGTAACACAATAATAGTAGGAGGCTCTAACACCCCACTCACACCAACAGACAGATCATCAAATCAGAAAATTAATAAGGAAACACAAGTCTTAAATGATACATTAGATGAGATGGATCTCATTGATATCTTCAGGATATTCCATCCAATTGCAGAAGAATACTCCTTCTTCTCAAGTGTACATGGAACATTCTCCAGGATAGACCACATCTTGGGTCACAAATCAAACCTCAGTAAACTTAGGAAAATTGAAATCGTATCAAGCATCTTCTCTGACCACAACGCTATGAGACTAGATATCAATTACAAGAAAAAAACTGTAAAAAACACAAACACATGGAGATTAAACAGCACATTTCTAAATAACCAACAGGTTACTGAAGAAATCAAAAGGTAAATAAAAAAAATTTATGGAAACAAATGACAGTGAAAACATGACAACTCAAAACCCACGGGATGCAGCAAAAGCAGTCCTAAGAGGGAAGTTGATAGCAATACAATCCTATCTTAAGAAACAAGAAAAACATTAAACAGACAGCCTAACTTTACCCCTAAAACAACTGGAAAAAGAAGAACAAAACCCCCGCAAAATTAGTAGAAGGAAAGAAATCATAAAGATCTGAGCAGAAATAAATGAAAAAGAAATGAAAGAAACAATAGTAAAGATTAATAAAACTAAAAGCTGGTTCTTTGAGAAGATAAAACTGACAAATCTTTAGCTAGATTCATCAAAAAAAATAGAGAAGAATCAAACCAACAAAATTAGAAATGAAAAAGGAGAGGTTACAACAGACAAGGCAGAAATACAAAGGATTATAAGAGACTATTATGAACAATTGTATGGCAATAAAATGGATAACCTGAAAGAAATGGACAGACTCTTAGAAAAGTTCAATCTTTCAAGACAGAACCAGAAAGAAATAGAAATTATGAACAACCCAATTACAAGCACTGAAATTAAAGCTGTGGTCAAAAATCTCCCAAAAAACAAAAACCCAGGAACAGATGGCTTCACAGGAGAATTCTATCAAACATTTAGAGAAGAGCTAATGCCTATCCTTCTAAAACTCTTCCAAAAAATTGCAGAGGAAGGAACACTTCCAAACTCATTCTGCGAGGCCACTATCACCCTGATACCAAAACCAGACAAAGACAACACAAAAAAAGAAAACTACAGGCCAATGTCACTGATGAACATAGATGCAAAAATCCTCACAAAATTCTAGCAAACAGAATTGAGCAACACATCAAAAAGCTCATACACCATGATAAGTTGGGTTTATTTTAGGAATGCAAGGATTCTTCAACATATGCAAATCAATCAATGTGACACACTATATTAACAAATTAAAAGATAAAAACCATATGATAATCTCAATAGATGCAGAAAAAACTTTGACAAAATTCAGCACTCATTTATGATTAAAACTCTTCAAAAAATGAGCAAAGAAGGAACCTACCTCAACATAGTAAAGGCCATATATGATAAGTCTACAGCAAGCATTATTCTCAATGGTGAAAAACTTAAAGCATTCCCCCTAAGATCAGGAACAAGACAATCATGTCCACTTTCACCCCTATTATTCAACATAGCTCTGGAAGTCCTAACTACAGCAATCAGAGAAGAAAAAGAAATAAAAGGAATCCAGATTGGGAAAGAAGAAGTAAAGCTCTCACTGTTTGCAGATGACATGATAACATACAAAGAAAACCCTAAAGATAGTATCAGAAAATTACTAGAGCTAATCAGTGAATTTAGCAAAGTTGCAGGAAACAAAATCAATACACAGAAATCACTTGCATTTCTATTTACTAACAATGAAAAAATCTGAAAGAGGAATTAAGGAATCAATCCCATTCACTATTGCAATGAAAAGAATTAAATATCTAGAAATAAACTTACCTAAGGAGACAAAAGAATTGTACACAGAAAATTATAAGACACTGATGAAAGAAATCAAAGATGACATAAACAGATGGAGAGATATTCCATGTTCCTGAGTAGAAAGAATCAATATTGTGAAAATGACTACACTACCAAATGCAATCTACAGATTCACTGCGATCCCTATCAAATTACCAATGGCATTTTTCACAGAACTAGAACAAAAAATTTCACAGTTCATACAGAAATCCAGAAGACCGCAAATAGCGAAAGCAGTCTTGAGAAAGAAGAATAGAGCTGGAGGAATCAACCTTCCTGACTTCAGATTATACTACAAAGCTACAGTCATCAAGACAGTATGGTACAGGCACAAAAACGGAAATATAGACCAATGGAATAAGATAGAAAGCCCAGAAATAAACTCATGCACCTATCGGTTCCTTATTTTTGACAAAGGAGGCAAGAATATACAATGGGGCAAAGACAGCCTCTTCAATAAATGGTGCTGGGAAAACTGGACAGCTAAGTGTAAAAGAATGAAATTAGAACACCTCCTAACATCCTACACAAAGATAAACTCAAAACAGATTGAAGACCTAAATGTAAGACCAGAAACTATAAAACTCTTAGAGGAAAACATAGGCAGAATACTTGAAGACATAAATCAAAGCAAGATCCTCTATGACCCACCTCCTAGAGTAATGGAAATAAAAACCAGAATAAACAAGTGGGACCTGATTAAACTTAAAACCTTTTGCACAGCAAAGGAAACAATAAGCAAGGTGAAAACACAACCCTCAGATAGGGAGAAAATAATAGCAAATGAAACTGACAAAGGATTAATTTCCAAAATATGCAAGCAGCTCATACAACTCAATGCCAGAAAAACAAACAACCCAAACAAAAAGTGGGAAAAAGACCTAAACAGACATTTCTCCAAGGAAAACATACAGATGGCTAACAAACACATGAAAAGATGCTCAATGTTGTTCATTATTAGAGAAATACAAATCAAAACCACAATGAGATATCATTTCACACCAGTTTGAATGGCCATCATCAAAAAGTCTGCAGACAATAAATGCTGGAGAGGGTGTAGAGAAAAGGGAATGTTTATGCACTGTTATTGGGAATGTAAACTGATACAGCCACTATGGAAGGCTGTATGGAGATTCTTTAAAAAACTAGGAATAAAACCACCATATGACCCAGCAATCTCACCCCTAGGCATATACCCTGAGGAAACCAAAATTGAAAAAGACACATGTATCCCATTGTTTACTGCAGCACTATTTACAATAACTAGAACGTGGAATCAACCTAGATGTCCATTGACAGATGAATGGATAAAGAAGTTGTGGTACATATACACAGGGGAATATCATTCAGCCATAAAGAGGAACGCATTTGAGTCTGTTCTGATGAGGTGGATGAACCTAGAACCTGTTATACAGAGTGTAGTGAGTCAGAAAGAGAAAGATAAATATCATATTCTAATGCACATATTTGGAATCTAGAAAAAATGGTACGGAAGACTTTATTTACAGGGCAGCAATAGAGAAACAGACATAGAGAACAGACTTATGGACATGGGGAGAGGGGAGGAGAGGGTGAGATGTATGGAAAGAGTAACATGGAAACTTGTATTACCATATGTCAAATAGGTAGCCAATGGGAATTTGCTGTATGGCTCAGGAAACTCAAACAGGGGCTCTGTATCAACCTAGAGGGGTGGGATGGAGAGGGAGATGGGAGGGAGGTTCAGAAGGGAGGAGATACATGTATACCTATGGCTGATTCATGTTGAGGTTTCACAGAAAACAACAAAATTCTGTAAAACAATTTTCCTTCCATAAAAAAATAAATTAAAAAAATACACAGATGTCTGAGCCCCATTCTAGACTAACCGATTAAAAATATTTGGGGGTGGATTCTTTTCTGAAGCTCCTCAGATGATTTCAATGTGAAAATAAAGGGGAGAACCACCAATACACAATCACCCTTCCCCCACTCCCTATTTATTTGTTAAAAAACTGTTAATTTTCTTTATTTATCTATTTTTGGTTGTGCTGCATGGCATGTGGGATCTTAGTTCCTTGATCAGGTATCAAACCCATGCCCCCGGCATTAGAAGTGCACAGCCTTAACCACTGGACCACCAGGGAAGTCCCACCCTTCACCTGTTCTTAACACTGTGGCTTCCCCGACCCCACAGCAGGCAGCTTCACAGTCCTATGAATAGACACCTGGTGTCTAGTCTTCTTTGTCCCAGCCGCATAGTCATCTCTTCAGTAACCTGGCCTCACAGGTCTTTGGCCGAATACCTCCATTTTCTCTTCCCTTTTAGCAAACTCTTCCTCATGGCCTTATGTTAGGTTTTGTCCTTGGAACTGCCCTAATTGTGAAAAGGTTCACCTTGAAATTCTACTCTACGGCTATGCTGTGGATTGAATGATGATCTTCCAAAAGATACGTTCACCCAGAACCTATGAATGGGACCTTATTGGAAAAAGAGTCTTTGCAGAAGGAAATAAATTAAGGCTCTTGAGATGAGATCATCTTGGATTAGTGTTCCTTGTAAGGAATATCCTTAAAAGAGAAGAGAAGGAGAGAAGGGACACAGAGAGAAGAGGAGATGTGAGGATGAAGGCAGAGCATGCAGTGATACGTCTACAAGCCAAGAAATGACAAGCATTGTTGGCAGCCGGCAGAAGCCAGGAGAGAAGCATGGAATGGATTCTCCCTCAGAGCCTCCAGGATGAACCAACCCTGCTGACAATTTGGTTTTAAGGATTCTGGCTTCCAAACCTGAAAGAATAAATCTCCATTGTTTTAAGACACCTCCTTTCAGGGCATTCGTCATGGGGGCCACAGGAAATAAACACAGACCAAAACCTTCTTTCTTTCTGTCTTTACCATAGTCTCAGATTCATTGTACCTGATCTTCAAATTCATCTGATTTCACTTTCTTTTTTATTTCACTTTCTTCTAAACCTTCTCTGGACCCAGGAAGCAATCATTTCCATAGCGTCATCTTGACATCACCACCACCATTAGCCTCAGAGGACAAGTTATGCAGGGGCTCACTTGCCCACATGTGCTCTCAGATCCCTCCCCCACACCCCCACCCCCAACTCCGCTGCCTTCCATACAAACCTCCCATTTTCCCCTTGAATCTTCAAGTTCTTTTTGCAACTGAGAAGCTGATGCAACTAATATTTTGCATCTAAGCCCAAAGTCTGTAACAGACCTTGATGGGTTGAAAATTTTCATAGTATTTATTAATACTGAGGATATCATTCTTAGCAAATAATCCCAGGTGCACTTGAATAGTTTTCTTTGGATTTTCTTAGAAATCTGCCTGTATTATTTTATGATCTTGGAACACATTGTAATGAGGTGTTGGCCTTAATGACAGAGTAGATGAAATTACATATCAGTGACAGTGTATTTAAACTTAGGGACTTTCCAAGCCTTATGGGGGTATAAGGCCTTCAACACACAAAAAGTTGACCTGATAAGCCATTAAACATATCTCTTTGCAATATCCTTTAATACGCCAATGAATATCCAAGAGAGGAAAACAGGTTGCAGCATTTCCCAAGCTTGTCTGGCTAAGGAGCTATGCACTTTTGCCAGGAGCGCCAATTAACACCTCTCTCTGCTACCAGTTTGGAAACTTCTGACCTATTCCAGTGATCTTCAGGGTGTCATGTCACTCCCCAAGCTGTGCCTTAAAGTGAAGTTCCACCCTTCCTAATTGGCATATCAGCTACAAAACCAAATTACAGTTACTAAGGAAGACACAAACACCACACTGTAAGCAATCTCATGCACAGATCATCACACCATGAGCCAAATGTGCACTTCAAATTTTCTCTGTTCCATCAAAGGACACTTTATGTATTTCTTTCTCATTAGGTCACTGGAATAGAGGCCTGTGTGATGGTAACCCAGAAGGAGACCCTATGGATACACACCTCTTCGATCTGTGGTGGGGAGGGGGCATTAGTCTTTCCCTTAGGTTCATTTTTCCTTCTCATGCCATTGTTCAAATTTTGCTGATTTGTTTCCAGCTGCTAACAAACAGCTGAACTTCTCTCTCACCCGCAAAACCCTTTTAAGCTTCAGTCTTCTTTTGTTTCTGCATGGCTCTGCAAAAATGACAGAAAGTGATCTAACACTCACCAATTGGACTTACCTCCCATCTGTTATTTGAACCTGCTCAGCAACAATTTCCACCACATCTGGTAGTAGCCCCCAGATTTCTTTAAAGGAACCACTCCTACTTTGGATAAACTCTTAGCAGTCCAAGGAGAGGTTGTGTGAGTGACAAAAAATACATGATGAAGACAGAAAGTGGACTCAGTCTTCCAGCCAGACACAGGAGCTTGGAGGAGCCTCCTCAGCAGTGTCTCTTACCCAATCCCTCCGCTCTCTTGGTTCTTGCCCTTTCCCAGACCTGGTTTGCCCACCTTCCTCTGAAGTTCTATAAGTTACTGCACATCCTTCTAAGAAATTTTTTTTACTACTTGAAGTTAATCAGAGTCCATTTCTGTTGCTTGGAACCCAAGAATTCTAACGTGCCTTATACAACCTGGTTTCCTCTCTGTGGAAGCTATGCTAAGCTAAGCACCCCCACTTGGTTATAACCTGCATGAGGCAGGGCAGGGGCGCCTTACTGGCATCTCCCTCAAAGGCTACCCTAGCCGTGGCACAAGCCAGGTCTCCATCAGTGTTTCTAGGGCTCACGTGAAGCCAACATTCTAATCCAGATATGCACTTCAGCCTTCACCCCCTTTCCACATTCTCAGCTCTCCCCAAATCACTGCAAACCTTCCCAGGAGTCTGTCTCCCCTTTCTCTTATTCTACGTGATCTTCCTGGATGACCCCATTCCTCCCTAGCCTTTAGCATCACCTGGGAGCTGTTACTCCTCATAGCTCTGTAGCTGCAGCTCCAAGTTTCCCACACTCTGGACTGGACTGTCCAACTGTCTGTGGACTGGATACCTCATCTCGGTAACGATCTTGCCATTTTCCTCCCATGCTTACTTCTCTCTTTTGCCTGTTTCTGTAGATGGTATCACCACGAATCCACTCACAAAGCATGAAAACCTCACATCCTTCTTACGTCTAATGTCTGTCTTCAAGTTCTCAAGTCCACTCGCATCTCCTGGCCCCATTCACACACCTCAGGCTCGTGTCACTGTTCCTCTGACAACAGATTTCTCTCTGACCTCCATGCTTCTACTTTCTTCTCCCTTTCAATCCATTCTGCATTCTGTGTCCATCAGGGGAATCATGCTAAAGCAAATCCACACTCTTGTGTAAATGTGACTGATGGGAACCTCCTGTATAGTTCAGGGAACCCTACTCACTGCTCTCTGGTGACCAAAAGGGGTAGAAAATCCAAAAAAGAGGGGATATATGTATATGTAACAGCTGATTCACTTTGCTGTATAGTAGAAACTAACACAGCATTGTAAAGCAACTGTATTCCAATAAAAGTTTAAAAAATAAAGTGAATGAATGCAGTCACAGACAGTGATAAAATATTTAGATGAGTCAATACTGAGAGTTGTAAACATCTTTCTCCATGAGAAGATAGGCAAGCATCTGCCAAGAATGTTGGGCTCCACGTTTTTGGTGTTTGCATCTTTATTCATAAAATATCTACTGAGAATACAAAAAAAAAAAAAAAGCAAATCCAATCATCTCAACCATAAGCCATTCTTCTGAATAAAGCCCTTATTCCTTGACTTGGTACTCAAGGCTGCCGTCTACCTTTCCAGAATTAATCTCTTGCCGCCTCCTGGAAATCTGATGCTTATAACTATATTGAACACAAATTTCAGTCGCCAAACACATGCTGTCCTTTCATCTTTTTTTTTTTTTTTTTTTTTAAGACTCTGGACCATCTTTCTGGTCTCTTTAACCCTGACAAACATCTACTCACCTTTCCAAATCCAAAGGAAAAGTCACACCCTCTGTTAACACTTTTTAAAAAATAATTTCATGACACTTCCTGAATCCAGCTATTAAGACCTCATCCCATTGTGCAGTACCTACTAAGTACACATCCATTTATATCAAGAGATCATCAGCATTTGGGGCGTGTTTCTTATTCATTTTTGCCGTCTTAGCACAAACCTGGCACAACATAGGTGCTCAATAAATTGATCAAAGATCTAGTGTCAAAGGTAGGTGTCTATTGAGGGGTTACCTCGAATCCTCAGAAGCTGGCAGAAATTATGAAGCCTGGCCTTTTCTTGGCATTCTGGACCTGGGCAGAGGAAGGTTTCAGCAGATAGTTCTGGGATGAAGGGATCACTGTGCCATTTTAAAAAGTTCATCATGGCCACATGTTTAGGTTCATGAGCTGAGGGGGGATTCAAGCTCTGCTTCAGCCAAAACTTCCCAATATTAGAAGGTAAAATGAGAATGAAAGGAACGGATCTTGTGCCATTTCTGTTTTGCCATCTACAGTGTCCTTGGCCCAGGTTCCCTCTGATGTTGAAAGAGGACAGGACTGTGGCCATCTGTAGTGGGGAAGTCAAACTAGATGCAATAAATACCCCCACACATGCTGATGTGTGCCAAGTCACTTCAGTTGTGTCCAACTCTATGCAATCCTATGGACTGTTGCCCGCCAACCTCTTTTGTCCATTGGATTCTCCAGGCAAGAATACGAGAGTGGGTTGCCATGCCCTCTTTCAGAGGATCTTCCTGATCCAGGGATCAAACCCTCATCTCTTACGTCTTCTGCATTGGTTCTGCATTGGCAGGTGAGTTCTTTACCACTAGTGCCACTTGGGAAGTCCCATACCACCGTATCAGAGTAATTAAGTAAGACTCTCTGGGGGCGTGCAGAGGCCTGGGCACCTGCAACTTTAAAGCTCCCCAGATGATCCCAGGGGGCCCCCAGGGCTGAGAACCATGGTTGAGGACCGCATGTTCCTTTAGCTGCATAGCCTTCAATACAGTAGCTCACAAGTGTTTTCTCCTTAGAGGAAAAGAGTCTCCGTATATTCAGCTTCAGTGGGTTTAGGGTGCAGCCTAGGAGCCTACAATTTTACCAAGCCGCCTCCTCCATGACTCATGATCAGAGAAGCTTGGAAGCATGGTCTTAATAAAATACATCCTCGTAAAGTAATGCGATCACACTCATTGTTATCTAAGACATTAAAATTTTATTTGAAGGATATCTCTGCCCTCCCCCAGCCCAACCATAGATAGGAAGTTCCAAGAGAAGAGCACTGGTGTCTGTCTTTTTCTCGGTTGTACTGGCACTTAGTAGGTGCATAGTCAATATTTGCTGAAGAGGAAAAAAAAAAAAAAAAAAGGCAAGGCTTTGGTCTGGTGGATATCTGTGCCCAAAGTCCATTTTATGTCTTCTCCCCAAGGGAAAAAAATCACAGACTTCTGTGTCCCTTACCAAAAGAAGAAAGAAAAAAAATCCAAATACTGTCTTGTCAGCTTGAGACTCTCCGGAAATGGCATTTTCTGACCCACTCAGTAGAAAAGAGGCAGCTCTTGTCGCCCCACTGTCCACACGGGGACGTGGTGTTCGGGGCTGGCTTACCCCGATTATCATTGGAAGGGTTCACCAGAAGATTTCCTTTCCTGCTAAATCTGTGCACCCCATGAGTGTGCTCTAAAAGGCCTGGCTGCCTGGGGGACTTTGGTGATTTATTAGCTCCTGGCTGGGCAACCAGGCTCCTTGGGAAAAAAAAAAAAATTCATTGCTGTCTCCAGAGGGATAATTAGGAGCAGAAGAGGAGGGGAAAGTCTTTCCTGCAAGAAACGGGTTCTTCAAAAACTACACCTGCTAAACCCGCTCACCCTCCATGTGCTGGCCAGCGTAGGCACAGCACCGTGAGCACAGACCTGCAGCCCCTCCAGCATCTCAGAACCCCCTCCTTCCAAGACCTCGGCTCAAATCCTTACACTGATGTGACTTGGGAGGAAAACGGTGCGTCCACGCTGAGTCCCAGCTTGAACCCCATCAGTAATTCTTCACTGCTCACAGAATAAAGGCCTTAACAGGATTTAGGTGGCTCTACTTGATTCAGCCCACGGCCATCTTGGGCTCTGGCCAGACTGGACTATTCAGAGTTCTCCCCCGAAACTGCATTTTTTCATGCCAAGCGACCTCTGATGTGTTGTGGCCTCTGGGGGAAGCCTCTGTAGCTGGTCAGGCAGAACTTCTTCATGCCTTAGCCCTTAGCTCATCATCACCTCCCCCAGAGAGCCTTCCCTGACTGTGCCTTTATTATCTCCCTCTTCCCAGAAGTTAGGTATTTGTTATCCCTGATTCCATGGGACTCACTACAGACATAACTCATTTTTTACACATTATCTGTCATCACCCTAGAGTGTTAGGTCACAAAGGCAGGGCTCACCACCATCAAGTCTCTGGCAACAGTGCCTATCCTGGGCCTGGTAAGCAGTCACATGCTCATTCATTAGACACACATTTATTGAGCACCTGCTGTATGCCAGGATGCAAAGACAGGCATGATCCTCAAGGAGGTGACAGCCTTGTAAACCCGAGGGGTGAAGGGGGCTCTCCTTTTCCCAGTGTGAGGGGCTGATGGAACTTGGCCTCCCACTAGGGCTGGTGGCTTCCTCTTCTGCTAGGAGGGGCCAGGCCTGAACCCCATCTCTGACAGTCATCAAGGTCCCCATGGCCTGGGCAGTTGGCTTTCCCCACTAACTCATGTAAACAGCTGGCACCTCAGTCCAGCCTGTCTGGTGTCCTAGCAGTTTGGCTGTCTCCCAGCTGACAAGGCTGTTCTCACCTCTGCTCCGTAAGAAGGGAAGCTGATGTAAGTGTCTGGACACAGTCTCGTTCCTGGAGCATTAACCCCCAAGTGGTTCGGGCTCTGGCATGTTCCCCAAGGTGATGGCGAGAAGACAATGTAACCCTGCCTGCCTCTTCTACTGCGTGATAGCTATTCTTTCTCCTCTACTTTGTGAATTATTGAATTTGTCTTGAGTCCCACCAGGTGCCAGATGGAAACCAGATAGAATCCTCCTTGCCTCATACATCCACATGGAGATGTTTGGAGGGCAGTAGGCTACTCTGGCGGCTGGTTGTGAGTGTGGGATTTGAAATCAGAGAGCTGAGTGTGAGTTTTGCCACTTGTTTTTCCTGTGGTCATGTATGGATGTGAGAGTTGGACTGTGAAGAAAGCTGAGCACTGAAGAATTGATGCTTTTGAATTGTGGTGTTGGAGAAGACTCTTGAGTCCCTTGGACTTCAAGGAGATCTAACCAGTCCATTCTGAAGGAGATCAGCCCTGGGATTTCTTTAGAAGGAATGATGCTAAAGCTGAAGCTCCAGTACTTTGGCCACCTCATGCGAAGAGCTGACTCACTGGACTCATTGGAAAAGACTCTGATGCTGGGAGGGACTGGGGGCAGGAGGAGAAGGGGACGACAGAGGATGAGATGGCTGGATGGCATTACTGACTCGATGGACGTGAGTCTGAATGAACTCCGGGAGTTGGTGATGGACAGGGAGGCCTGGCGTGCTGCAATTCATGGGGTTGCAAAGAGTCGGACACGACTGAGCGACCGAACTGAACTGAGCTGAACCAGAAGAAATGGGCATGTAGGTCACTTCACATAATATCCTACACGTTCACCCATGCCATCCCAAACGGCAGGTCTTCCTTCTGTTTTTATGATTGAGTAAAATAAACCAAGCACAGAAAGGCAGATACTATATGATTTCAATTACAGTTGCGATCTGTGTGTTGAACTCACAGAACCAGAGAGTAGCATGGTGGTTGCTGGGGGCTGGAGATGGGCAGAGGGAAATGGGGAGATAAAGGTCAAAGGGTACAAACTTTCAGTTGAAGATGAATAAGATCTGGGGATCTAATGAACAGCCTGGTGACAAGAGTTCACATTCTGGTGTTACATACTTGAAATCTGCTGAGAGAGCAGGTCTTAACTGTTCTCACTACACACATACAAAAATGGTGACTCTGGGAGGTGATGGATATGTTAATTAACCCAATTGTGATAATCACTTCACAATCACTTAGCATGCATGTGTGCTAAGTTGCTTCAGTTGTGTCTGACTCTTTGCAATCCTATAGACCATAGCCCACCAGTCTGCTCTGTCCATGGGACCTTCCAGGCAAGAATACTGGAGAGGGTTGCCATTTCCTCCACCAGAGGCTCTTCCTGACCCAGGGGTCAAACCCCCATCTCTTATGTCCCCTGTATTGGCAGGTGGGTTCTTTACCACCAGTGCCCTCTGTGTCTACCATGATGATTTATACCAAAATCCTTATTATGTTGTACACCTTGAAAAAAAGGGCACCCGGCCTATACCAGCCAATACACACGGTCTGCTATGGACTGGATACTTGTGTCCCCCGTCATCTTCATCTCAAATTTATATGTTGATGCCCTAACTCCCAATGTGATGGTATTTGGAGGCAGGGCTTATAGTAATTAGTTCACAAGAGAGGGGGCCTTAATGCTCTTATAAGAAGTGACAAGGACCTACTGTACAGCACAGGGAACTCTGCTCAATATTCTGTAACAACCTAATTGGGAAAAGAATAGATACATGTATACATATAAATTAATAACTTTGCTGTATATATGAAATTAACACAACATTGTTACTCAACTATGAAAGTGAAAGTTGCTCAGTCGCATCCAACTCTTTATGACCCCATGGACTGTACAGTCCATGGAATTCTCCAGGCCAGAATACTGGAGTGGGTAGCCATTCCCTTTTCCAGGGGATCTTCCCAACCCAGGGATTGAACCCCGGTCTCCCGCATTGCAGGTGGATTCTTTACCAGTTGAACCACAAGGGAAGCCCAAGAATACTGGAGTGGGTAGCCTATCCTTCTCCAGTGGATCTTCCTGACCCAAGAATCGAACTGGGGTCTCCTGCATTGTAGGTAGATTCTTTACCAGCTGAGCTACTCAACTATATTCCAATGCAAAATAAAAAGTTACATTAATTTTTTTTTAAAGGGAGAGATGATCTCTCCCTCTCTGCCATGTGAGGACACAGTAAGAAGATGTCTTTCTGTAAACCAGAAGGAGAGTCCTCACCAGGAACCAAATTGGCCGGCACCTTGATCTTGGACTTCCAGCCTCCAGGCTGTGAGAAATAGCTTTCTGTTATGGAAGCTTCCCAGCCTATGGCATTTTTGTGATAGCAGCCCAAGCTGAGAGAGATGGGGTCACTGATGCCCTGGACATCATGAACAAGCTAATAGCTAAGATTTCTCATTCAGGGACCAGTGGTCAGATGCGCTGCTCTGTGTATGAGCCACCTCCCTTGGTCCTCACATTAACTCCACGAGCCCAGCACTCTCAGTATTCCTCTTTATGAGCTGAGGAAACTGGGACATGGAGAACTGAAGTCAGTCACCGAATCAACACAGCAAGTTGCAAAATCCGGATTCAAGCAAGTGTGACTCTAGCACTAGAAGAAAACGTGAGAATATAAAATTAATCTTGGCACGAGGACAGCCTTTCTAAGCACGAGACAAAACTCATGGAGGAAAAGCCTGCAAAGTTAGATACATAAAAAATGTAAGTCTCTGGGATAGAAAAATACCATAAATAAAATAATGGGAAAATGACTCACTGGAAAAACATTTGCATCATATGAGATAGGGAAACAAAGGATGATTTCATATATTTTTAATATCTATATATGCATTTATATTAGAGAAGGAAATGGCAACCCACTCCAGTATTCTTGCCTACAGAATCCTATGGACAGAGGAGCCGGGTGGGCTGCCATCCATAGGGTCGCACAGAGTCAGACACGACTGAAGTGACTTAGCAGCAGGAGCAGCATGCATTTATATATTTTATAAATTTTTCAAAGTCCTTGCAAATTAATAAGAAAAAGAACCAGCTGGTGGAGTAAAGGAACACAGGCTGTGAGAAGTTAATATCTAAAGAGTTACCGATGGGAAATAAAGTTAAGCAAAGATACTCCATCTCTGTTAAAATTATAAGACATGCAAATTAAAACTGAGATGAGATCATATTACTCACCTGTATGACTGAAAAATATACTTTTTAAAATTACAACAGTTGTTAAGACTTCCCTGGTGGTCCAGTGATTAAGAATATGCCTTCCAATAAAGAGGATGTGGGTTCGATCCTGGTCAGGGAACTAAGATCCCACGTGCTGTGGAGCAGCTCAGCCCACGTGCCACAGCTACTGTGCCACAATGAAAGATCCCGTGTGTCTCAGTGAAGACCTGACGCAGCCAAATAAATCAATAAATTATAACAAGTATTGCTGGCAAGAGTGTGTAGAACAAAGTTCTTGCCAATACTTTGAGGGAGTGTAAATCAATACATCTTTAGAAGGACAATTAGATATTATCTGTGCATGTGTGCATGCTAAGTCACTTCAGTCATGTCCAACTTTTTGCAGCCCCATGGACTGTAGCCCGCAAGGCTCCTCTGTCTATGGGATTCTCCAGGCAAGAATACTGGAATGTGTTGCTGTGAAGATCCCTCCAGGGGATCTTCCCGACCCACCTAATAAACCTGCGTCTCTCATGTCTCCTGCATTGGCAGGCGGTTTCTTTACTACTAGCACCACTTGGGAAGCCCTAGATATTATCTGCTGCTGCTGCTAAGTCGCTTCAGTCATGTCTGACTCTGTGCAGCCCCATAGACGGCAGCCCACCAGGCTCCCTCATCCCTGGGATTCTCCAGGCATGAACCCTGGGGTGGGTTGCCATTTCCGTCTGCAATGCATGAAAGTAAAAAGTGAAAGGGAAGTCACTCAGTCATGTCCAACTCCTAGCGACCCCATGGACATCAGCCTACCAGGCTCCTCCATCCATGGGATTTTCCAGGCAAGAGTACTGGAGTGGGGTGCCATTGCCTCTTCTCCAAGATATTATCTACCCAAAGGTAAAACACACATACCCTTTAACCCAGCAATTCCACTTCTGGAAATTTAACTTCACAAGTGTGTGAAGACCTGTGTGCAAGAATGTTTGTCGCAGTATGTGTGGCAGAGATGGGGAGGCATCCACCAAAGATCCCTGCCTCTCACTCCATTGTATAGCGCTGTCTCTAGAGGGTGGTGGCCCAGCCGAGGACTACATCTCCCAGCACCTCCTGCAGCGGGGCCCTGCGGCTGGTTCTAACTCTGTGACCTCCAGGCCCAGGTGTTTACAAAGTAGGTGTGTCCTTTTCATTTTGTTTTACATCTATAAGCTAAATGCCAAGAACTCTGAAGCCTTGGAAGGTTTAAAAGGGAGAAGGGGCATGAAGTCCACCCCTTTGGACTATTGTGAGCAAGACACACACTTTTCTCTTGGGGTTTGTTTGTTACAGCAGCTGGCATTGAACTAATAGCTGACTGTTTGTAACAGGAAGAGACCAGAAACAATCTACATGTCCATTGGTAGCAAGCTGGTTAAATAAGCTCTGGTGAAGTCAGACAATAGCTTGTTTTATGGCTGTGAAAAAATAAAATGGATCTATAGCTATTGACACAGAAAGGAGTCCAAGATGTATTATTAAGCGAACAAGAAGCAAGACGCAGAACAGCGAGTTCAGTGTGTGCCTATTTACCTACAAAATGTACACATAGATCCCACCATTGACATGCATACACCATCTCTAAAAAGATACGCTGTCAGCTGCTAACCGTGATTACCTTGGGGGACCCGGATGGCCTGTGGTGTAGAACGGGCTTAATTTTCACCTTGATCTCTCTGTACTCATTGGATTTTTTTCCCGTTCGTAGTTTTAAAAAACTAGCTAATAAATGTTAAGTTAAAAAGTCTCCATTGATCTTATTTAGGGAGAAGATAGCCAGCACGGAAGCAGTTTTGAGAAGCGAGGGGGAAGAAACATGTCTGGAGAAGCCGTGTCTGGAGGAGCCTGGGTGTGGGTTGAAAGCACGGATCTGTTAGGCTGGGAATGCACAGCTCTGCTCTCCAGAATCTGGGCTTGGAAAGGAGGAAGGATAACCGTGGGTGTTGAATGAATGGATTTTGCTGCTGCACCTACAGCTCCAATAAGTTTCCGGGCAACTGGCCTTCAATTTCTCAGGTGCCATCTGCGGGCTAGCCTGGCCTGACCATGGGGACACTATCAGGGCACCTGCTGGGGGTAATTCTGAGACTCTCACTTTCTCTCTCGGTCTGGGCTTAGCTCCTTCTCCACACCTAAGCCTACTTTCCCTTTGCCCTGGGAGTGGATCCCTAGTCAGCCCTTCCCACACTTGAATGTGCATTTGCATTGCCTCAGATTCTGATTCTATAAGTCTAGGGAGGGGGCCGAGATTCTGCATTTCTAAAATGCTCTGCAGTGAGGCTGATAGGCTGGTCCGTGACCCACAGTATGAGTAGCCAGGTGCTGGCCATCCTGGCACAAATTACATACTTAGTGAATGTTTATGCATGAAATGGGACTGGCTAATAGATGTTGGGGGACTTCCCAGGTGGCTCCGGTGACAAAGAACCTGCCTGCCAATGCAGGAGACGTCAGAGGTGCAGGTTTGCTCCTGGGTTGGGAAGATCCCCTGGAGGAGGGCACGGCAACCCACTCCAGTATTCTTGCCTGGAGAATCCCATGGGCTGAGGAGCCTGCCAGACTATAGTCCATAGGGTTGCAAAAAGTCAGACACGACTGAAGCGACTTAGCACACAGGCAATGGATCGTGAACTGTAGATGACGTGAATTCAGAAAACCAGATTGGAGGCCCAGCTTTCCCATCTCCTGGCCTTGTGACTTTCATAGCCGTTTCCCCAGCTCAATGTGCAGGTGATAATAAGGTGGACTTCCCCTGGCTGTTGTGAGGGCTAAGCTGGATGAACATGAAGGGGCCCATGTAAACCACAAAGTGCTGTACCCGCCCATCAAAGGGCTCCTCTTTCTCTAATTTCTCCCCATTAGTTTAAGTCTCTTTTTTTTGTTCTTTTATTTATTTAGTTATTTTTAAAGTTGAGATATAATTGACATATAACAGTACGTTAGTTCCAAGTGTGCAACATAATGATTCAACATATGAATGGATATTTTGTGAAATCACCATGATAAGTCTCGTGAACATCCCATTACCAACGCATAATTTTCTTTTCTTCTGATGAGAACGTGTGAGAGCTACTCTCTTGTGCTGTGTGAGTGCTCAGTTGCTCAGTCATGTCCAGCTCTTTGCGACCCCATGGACTGTAGTTCACCAGCTCCTCTGTCCATGGGATTCTCTAGGCAAGAATACTGGAGTGGGTTGCCATTTCCTCCTCCAGGGAATCTTTCTGACAACCACGTGGGATGGAACCCACATCTCCTGTGTTTCCTGCATTGGGCGGATTCTTTACCTCTGAGCCCCCTGGGAACTCTCTTAGCAACTTTCAAATATGCAATACAGTGTTATTAACTATAGCTACTGTGCTGTAAGATTTGTCTTTCTGATTTTCAAAAAGCGAATCATCTGTTTCCTCATGAACTCCCAATACAGCCCTATAGGGCTCCTTTTCTTCCTCAAATTCTTGAGAGAAATCTCAACAGCTCTGCTTCCTCCCCTCGTATTCATCCCCAACTTGTCACATCTGCCTTCTGCCTCCTCACCCTCTGAAGCAGCTCTCTCTGAGCAGTCCCATTTTGTCCTGGCCTTGTTTTGCCCTCTGTGGTATCTGAGGCATTACCCCAATCCCTACTTCTTGAGGAACATGTTCTTTCTTGGCTTTGAGAACACAATGCCTTGGTTTCCCCTTTACCCCGCTTTCCAGTCCTTCTCCTGACATTTCAGTTATTTTTCCTGTCCTTACCATTTATCTCTTTATGTCTCACTTAATGGCCCCAACAGCCACTAGTAACCCAGCAACACTCACATCTAATCTATGGTGGGGGTTTAGTTGCTCAGTCATGTCTGACTCTTGCGACCCCATGGACTGTAGCCTGGCAGGCTCCTCTGTCCATGAGATTCTCCAGGCAGGAATACCAGAGTAGGTTGTCATTTCCTTCTCCAGGGGACCTCCCTGATCCGGGAATTGAACCAGGGTCTCCTGCATTGCAGGCAGATTCTTTACCAACTGAGCTATCAGAGAAGCCCCATCTAATCTATAACTGAATCCAACTGGTAATCTCCCATTCAGTCTGTTCTGACATTGGTCCCTGCCAGCTTAGGGCCCATCACAGCTTCCTTTTTCATGGTCGGAGCTGCAAGGAGGAGCAGCTCAGCATCTTTCTTTCTGTAGACCCTGCTTGCCAGCATCCATTCTGAGCCAGTTTGCTCCACCAAGTGGCAGGGGTGGTGCCAAGGGGGTGGCTTAGGGGACCTTCATCCTCCTTGCAGCCTCTGGAAGTCAATCTAAGTGAACACAGATAGAGGGGAAGAAGGGAAAGTACTGCTGGAGAATGTTTGAAACCGGCAGGATGGCTCCATTACAAATACCTGATTCCTGACACTGGGGGCCTCAGCACAGCCAGCAATTCTGACATGTTCCTCTGGCCAACTCGCTCTCCCATTCTGCAAACAGCTTTTTCAGACCCTTTCCATACTCTGCCAGTGATCAAAGCCTGCCCTTTGCTGCCTCTCTCAGCAGATGAGTTTGCAACATACAGAATATAGAAACTGTTAGAATGAAACATCTTCACTATCCTGCTGCCAAAAACATAAGATTTTTCACACTGACCAGCCCCAGGTGGAGGATGGAGCTGGTCAACCCAGTGGCCTTCTGATGCCAACTTCACCGCCCTTCCCACTCCCCAGCCTGTGCATCTTCACCTCCATCTTCACCTCCCAGTGCTCCCTGCCTGCAGTGTCCATGGAGGCCCCACCTTCCACCCGTGCCTGGATCCATGCTAAGGACCTGTCTGCTGTCCCCAGCAGGTCTGAATGCATTCCAGGCATCTATACATGTCCCAGCCAAAGGCTTCATGAGTCAGTGAGTTTATCTTCTTTTTTAACAGCAAGCCTTACAATCTCACTCCAGAGCCTTCATGGGGTACTAAAATTTTCAGGGTTGAGAGCTGCAAGCCTGCCCCCACTTCCTGCAGCATAGCAGTGCCCCCTCGTGGGAGGTGATCCAACTGCAGCTGTTGGAAGCAACACCTCCTGCCTGGCCTCAGTTCCCTGTTGTCTCCCTGGGAGAAGTTAGCCACCATCAGGAGTCCTTTTCATTTTGTCTCCCAAAGAGACAGGTGTTTCAGAATACATGAATCCTAGGAGTTCCAAGGGTGAGCAGGGGCTGGCTTTCTGATCCTTCAGGGAGTAAGGAGAGCAATGTTGCTGTTGGCATTCAGTTATGTCCAACTCTTTTCGATCCCAAGGACTGCAGCATGCCAGACCTCCTTGTCCCTTACTATCCCCCAGAGTTTGCCCAAGTTCATGTCCACTGATGCTATACAACCATCTCATCCTCTGCTGACCTTTTCTCCCCCTGCCCTCAATCTTTTCCAGCATCAGGGTCTTTTCCAATGAGTCTGTTCTTTGTATCAAGTGGCCAAAGTATTGGCGCCTCAGCTTCAGCATCAGTCCTTCTAATGAGTATTCAGGGTTGATTTCCTTTAGGATTGACTGGTTTGATCTTCTTCTTGTTCAAGGGACTCTCAAGAGTCTTCTCTAGCACCACAATTTGAAAGTATCAATTCTTCAGAGCTTAGCCTTTTTTATGGTCCACCTGAAAAAGGTCTTAATAACCTGGATAACCACAATGGTGTGGTCACTCACCTAGAGCCAGACATCCTGGAGTGTGACATCAAGTGGGCCTTAGAAAGCATCACTACCAACAAAGCTAGTGGAGGTGATGGAATTCCTTCTTTCTTCTTCTTCTATTCACCTAGTTGTGTCCGACCCTTTGCAACCCCATGGACTGTAGGGTTAGGAATTCCCTGGAATTCCCAAGGCCAGAATACTGGAGTGGGTAGCCTTTCCCTTCTCCAGGGGATCTTCCCAGCCCAGGGATTGAACCCAGGTCTCCCGCATTGCAGGTGAATTCTTTACCAGCTGAGCCACAAGGAAAGCCCAAGAAAACTGGAGTGGGTAGCCTATCCCTTCTCCAGAGGATCTTCCCAACCCAAGAATGAGTTGAGCTATTTAAAATCATGAAAGACGAAGCTGTTAAAGTGCTGCATTCAATATGGCAGCAAATTTGGAAAACCCAGCAGTGGCCACAGAACTGGAAAAGTCAGTTTTCATCCCAGTTCCAAAGAAGGAAAGCAATGCTCTTGGGCAAAAGCCCTGGGGACTTTTATATCCAATGCTTAGATATCATCCAGGTCAAAGATGCACTTGTATGGTTACTGAGTCAATAATACTTCTATAGGCCTCGCCCAAACTGTGCAAATCTGGGTTCGTGTGCAGGCAGTGGTGTAGAATGGTGTACATTTCAGTTCTGGAGGGTGTTCAGGACACCCCGCAGGATGAGCTAGCTGACATTCTCAAATCCATCAGCCCTACCCTCTCCTGCCTCCAGGCCTTTCCTGCCTAGCACAGTTTCCCCTGACTCGTCCATGGCTCAGTCCTTCTCATCCTCAGGTCTCTGTTCAAATGTCACCAGTCTCAAATGTCACTCTATAAACCCCATGGCTCATTTCCCTCATTGCACTGAGCATGATCTGTAATTCTCTCGCATATCTGTTTATCTATTGCCTTTCCTCCTAGTCAGTCTGCACACCCCATCAGGAAGGGATGCTGTTTCCTTGCTGAGTGTGGAGTCTCAGTCCTTGTCACTGGGACACACCACCACAGGCAGCCAAAAAGCATGTGACGCATGCTTGTCAAATGAATAACAGGAGAAGAAGCAAAGCCTAAAGCAAGAAGACCTGGGCACCGTGAAGAAATGGAGCAGCCCAAGCTCTTTAGAAAGCATTTCCCAGTGTTCCATCACACATCATCTCTGGTGTGCAAGTGATTCGTGGATGAAAACTGTATTTTTAAAAACACTTTTGTGTTTGTTTTAATGCATTTTAGAAAATTAGAACTAGAACATCTAGAACATTTAAACATCTAGTTTAAACTAGAACTAAAACTTTAATTTTCTTACTTAGGATGAGGCTTAAATGTGTAGTGAGCATAGAAAACGTGACTTGATCTGAAGACAAACACTAAGTAAATAATAGTACAAATGGTATACGACTATTGGGGGGAAAGGTGATACTAACAATGACAGAAGTTTGGGAACCTCTGGCTCAGACAATGTTATTTTGGCCAAAGGGAGTCCAAGCCAGAGTAATGTAGACAGACTCATTCAACAAATAATGATTAAGTACCCATATTTGCCAGCCATTGTGCCAGGCGCTGAGGCCATGGCTCTAAGTAAGACAGATATAGCCCTTGCCCTCATGGAGCCTCTGGTCTGGTGGAGGACATAAGGAACAAATGGGCAAATATACAATTACAATCCAGGGTGGGGGGAATAAACAGCACGCATAACAAGGGACTGAGAGGTCCAAGAAACCCCAGAGTGGACATTTGAGCAGAAGATCAACAGATGAGCCTTGGCTTGGAGAGAAAGACCATAGGATGGAATGAAAAGACAATAGGGTAAGACAGAAACAGGTATAGATGAGGTCAGATGGTACCGCGGATAAATCTAAAAATGCGTTAGCAAACCACACTGACAGCAGTCAAGAGGACGCCTAACAACGTAGAAAATAAAAAATCAGAACAAACTTGAGCCTGATCTTGGGCTTCTCAAGTTAAGATCCACAAGACTGAATGGATGAGAGAGGCGACGTGGAAGAGGAGAGGTGATAGAGTAGTCATTAGCAAAGAATAGTTTGGGATGTTATTGAAGAGGAAGCCAGAAACAAATTGAATAGAGCTACAGACAAAAGATTTCACTAAAGAGGCATTTCCAGAGGTAAAAGAATGGGCAACGTGGACATACCAAAAGGTCAGCTTAGTCCACACAAAATAAAACTTACATCCGTGAATCCATCCATCCATTCATCTATCCATCAATCTACCCTTCAGCTATCTGTACAAACATGCATCAGGGCAAACATTTAAAATTATATGGAAAATGCAGAAGTTCTATAAGTATTATTGATATCCAAGCTAGATAAAGCAAATGAAACAGCTTTTCTACAAATTTAAGCCAGAGAAGGACTTTAAAGCAGCATTAAATGCTAGAAAACACAGATCATCATCCATAGTTTTTAAGAATATTTATTCACTAATTTATTTATTTGACTGCACCAGGTCTTAGCTGTGGCATGTAGGGTTTTTCTTTTTCAGTTGTGGCATGCAAGCTCTTAGTTGAGGCATGTTGGATCCAGCTCCCTAACAGGGACTGAACCCAGGCCTCCTGCATTGGGAGTGTGGAGTCTTAGTCACCGTACCACCAAGGCAGTCCCCTCTATAGAGTTTTGTGGAAAAAAATGTGACTCCAAATACTTAATATTTAGACAATTCACTTGTGAAGGCGAAAGAAAAGCATTATAAGTTTGAAAAGCATTCCACCTCATTCTCCAAAACGTTTTCTTAAAAGCAGTGATCTGAGAGATGGTGTGAAGAAACTGGGAACAGGGGAAGCTGTACATAAAAGGGCAGACTAGGATTGAACAGACTATGGGGTCCAAACAACTAATGCATTTAGCACTGTTTCTTTCTTTCTTTTTTGGCCATCCTATCGGCATGTGGGATCTTAGTTTCCCAACAAGCTATCAAACCTGTGCTCTCTGAAGTGGAAATGGGGACGCAACCAGTGAACCACCAGGGAAGTCCCTGTTATCTCTTAATAGCAATATTTTTCTTTAAAAATTAGATGTAAAAAGTAATCATCTATACCTCGATAGAGTTAAAATATTAATAAATAATTTGATCAATCAAATTCAAAGTCCAGGGTTAAATCACCTCAGACTAAGAGATTGGCAACAGAGGAAGAGAGGGAGGGAAGGGGCAGAGGGTCTCCCCTACTCATTTGCTCTATTAGAGAAACATACAATGAAGAATTACAAACAGGACATGCATCTTTCAAGGCACTAGAAAATAAAAAAGCAAATTAAGTGCAGCTCATATTAAGAAAAGAGACAGGAAAGGAAAGCAAGGAGAAAACAGTCAAAATTGTACAGCAGATGACAGAAGTGCAGAAGTAGGACTGATTGTGTTAATATTAAAAATCACTGGAAATAGGCTAAACCCCATAATTTTACAAAATGACAAGAATTTCTCATTTCAACATAAAACCTAGTCAGTCAAATTTGTGTTTACAAGACCACCCCAGAACACAAGGATGGAAATATTTTGTATGAAAGTGGAGAGGTTCAGATACAACAGGAGAATGCCAGTCTAAAGAAAGCGAAGTCAGGTTATTAACATCAGAAAGAGTAGAATCCAAGGCAGAAGACTTTAAATGAGACAAGGGGCAGCATTTCATATTGAGAAAGGTTCCCATTCATGGTAGTACTTCCATAGTCATGGGAGCTCAAACACAGTGCTATCTCTCCTCCTCTGTCACTGCTAAATCGATCATGAAGAGATAGAATGCATAAGGTCAAAATATCGAGAGAATGGGTGAAGAGTTGGTGGCAGACAATGAAGAGAGGCTCGCTTGTGGAAGAAGGGAGGCTGACTGGGGAGGGGTGTTGGTTTTGGAAGAGAAAGCTGAAACTTCAGTGGCTGCAGGGAGAAGGGGCATCACTAATGACAAGAGAGTGGAATCTTCCCACAGCTCTGGAACTGGAGGCACCAGGGACCCAGGTGGGGTGATAGGTGTGGGCAGAAGCACAGTCAATGTTAGAACTCTCTAGAAACAGTAACTAGACTTGCGGAGCTCCTCTCCCCCAGCCCTACAGCCAGGTTGGAGCCACTTCTCCAGCAGGGCAGAGATGGAGAGATGATCCTTCTTCTGAAACAGGCAGCCTCCAGACATTGTCAAGGTGAAGCGGGGGGGGGGGGGGGGGGGGGGGAGGGGGAGAGGGAGATACCTGCCAGAATGCTGACAGGCAGCTTATCTACCTCAAGCTGACAAGTGGAAGCTCCCCCTTAAGAGAAACTGACCAGTCAAGATTCCAAGTAATATTTACCAAAGCACAATTTATTAAGAGTAAAGCTGCCATATCCTGCTGAGATCCATATCATTACATGTAATACAGAATCATAACTCAGTATAGAAATAGGTCATAAGAAAAAAAAATGATCCTCTCAACAGATTCTGAAAAGGCACTTAGTAAATTCAAGATCCATCACTAATTAAGAAAAAAATTACCTAAGAAACCAGGAAGGCTGTATCTTCAACAAGAGACAGAATATACATCTTAAACCCACAGGGACTTAAAGGATTAAATAGTATCAATAGCTAGCTTTTAAAAAGAAGTTTTATTGACATATAGTTGATTTACAATGTTGTGATTTCTGCTGAACAGCAAAGTGACTCAGTTATACATATACTCCTTTTCCATATTCTTTTTCCATTATGGTTTATCATAGGATATTGAATAGAGTTCCCTGTTCTATACGGTGTATGCCTGCTAAGTCGCTTCAGTCATGTCCAACTCTTTGCAGCCCTTTGAACTACAGTAGCCAGGTTCCTCTCTCCATGGGATTGTCCAGGCAAGAATACTGAAGCGGGTTGCCATGCCCTCCTCCAGGGGATCTTCCTGACCCAGGGATTGAACCCCCGTCTCTTATATCTACCTACCCTGGCAGGTGGGTTCTTTACCACTAGCGCCAACCTGGGAAGCCCACTCATTCTATTCAGTAGGATCAGGACCTTGCTGTTTGTTCATCCTATATATAATAATTTGCATTTGGTGTCCAAACCCAATATTTCCCTGTCCTCCCCTTCTTCTTGGCAACCACAAATCTGTCCTCTTCAATAGCTAACTTTGATTGAGAGCCATGTGGCAGCCATAGTTCTAACTATTTTCGTATCTGTTATCTCATTTAAACCTCATCACAGTATCACTAGGTAGGTATTTGTATTAACCTTACAAGGAAAGGAAATTTGAGGAAATTTGGCACAAAAGAATAATCTGCCAAAGACCCAAAGCACTGATCAGTGAAGCCAGGATATAAACCCAAGTGTTTTGACTCTAGTGCCTGTGGTGGAACCTCCGGGCTATGAATCTCATTAAAGTCAGGCAAGACAAAGATGCCTGCTAACACAATTAATATTTAATATTGTTCCATAATTTATAGACAGTTCAATTAAAAGTTTAATAAATGGAGAGATGGGAAATCATAATATTAGAAAGACATCCATACTTCTCAAATTAATCTATAAATCAAGTGTAATACCAATCCAAATCCCAAGAGGATTTTAAAAATTGAATTTGACATTACAATTATAAAGTTTCTTTTGGATGAATAAATTAAAAATAAGAGCCAATGCATTGTGTTAGAGGAAGAATCATGGGGAGGAAGCTACAGTGTCATACAATATATATTATAAAGCCGCAGTAATTAAAACGGTGTGGTTCTCAGAAATAGGCAAATGGATTTATAGAACAGAATACAAAATCAGAAATAAGCACAGCTATATAAGAAACGCATGATAAAGGTAGTATTTCAAGTCAGTTGGGAAATTATGCATTACTGGGACTTTGTTAGGACAGAGTCCCAACATAGCTGGAAACAAAGCTTAATTGATTAAGCCAGATTTCCTCATTTACATGTACACCAATATTAATTCAAGATAAATGAAACATTTCAATGTTGAAAAGAAAACAATGGAGTAAGAGATTAAAATTTCAGTAAGAATGTATATATTCTTGAGACTTGGAGAGACTATTACCATGATATCAAAGAAGAAAGCAGAAGTTAAAGTTCTGGGGAATTCCCTGGCGGTACTCAGTGATCTCACTGCTGGGGCACTGGGTTTGATCCTTGGTTGGGAAATCAAGATCCCACAAGCTTTGAGATGTGACCAAAAAAAAACTTAAAGTTTTAGAAGACAAAGAAGGTAACCACAAGGGGAAATAAAATGACAAAAAAAAAAAAAGCAAATGGTATTCCAAATAGGATAGACAAATATTTAATATATTTAATAAATATAGTTTTATAAATCAGTAAGGAAGACACCCCAACAGAAAACTGAGAAAAAGACAACGGATTCTCGAAAGAAGGTATAAAACTAGTAAAATATAAAATACTAGTGGTAAAGAAGCTTCCTACTAATGCAAGAGACAGAAGAGATGAGGGTTTGATCTCTGGGTCTGGAAGATCCCCTGGAGGAGGAAATGGCAACCCACTCCAGTATTCTTGCCTGGAGAATTCCATGGACAGAGGAGCCTGGCAGGCTACAATCTATGGGGTCACAGCGTTGGACATGACTGAAGCGACTCAGCAAGCAAAATAATAAAATTCATTAGATAGCAAAGAAACACAAATTCAATCTAAATAAGATAGCGTTTTGAAACTACCACAAAGTTAAGAATTATTTAAAGTTATCCATGGTGCATAGAAATATGCACCCTTATACAATTCTAGGGTTTCAAATAACTTTAAGTTTAATGGAAGACACTTGTTAGAACTCAGCCTGTTGAAATGTTAAGATATTTACTGAAAGATTTATATTATAAGCATACTCAACACATTCTTCTTTAGTTAAAGTGGTAAAATAATGGAAAGAACTTATATGCACACAATACAATATTGATTAAAAAGTGATGGTATATGCATTTTATGAAACGCTATGCTGCAATTATGAGCAAAGTTTCAGAAAATGTTTAAGATAATGGGAAAATGCTGGTGTTAAACTGGTAGGCAAAAAAAAGAAGTTAGAACTTATCATATTACACATGGTAAGTGGTCTTTGTGTGTGGGTGTGTGGATATCAAAAGGGAGGACATAGTTAGTTAGATACCCCTGGATAGTCTGTTGTTCTCTAAGTCTCCCAACTATGTATAAAAATATGATTTGCTGTTCTTAATGACTTTTCCTGAAAGATGTGTAGATAGAATAGCCTGCTCTTCATTTGATAGTCATACAAGTTAAGTTCAGTTACTTAGCCGTGTCTGACTCTTTGCGATCCCATGGATCACAGCACACCTGGCTTCCCTGTCCACCACCACTCTTGGAGCCTGCTCAAACATGTCCATTGAGTTGGTGATGCCATCCAACCATCTCATCCTCTGCTGCCCGCTTCTCCTCTTGCCGGCAATCTTTCCCAGCATTAAGTTCTTTTCCAAGGAGTCAGTTCTTCACATCAAGTGGCCAACGTATTGGAGTTTCAGCTTCAGCATCAGTCTTGCTGCTGCTGCTGCTGCTGCTAAGTCGCCTCAGTCGTGTCCGACTCTGTGCAACACCATAGATGGCAGCCCACCAGGCTCCCCCGTCCCTGGGACTCTCCAGGCAAGAACACTGGAGTGGGTTGCCATTTCCTTCTCCAATGCATGAAAGTGAAAAGTGAAAGTGAAGTCGCCCAGCTGTGCCCGACTCTTAGTGACCCCATGGACTGCAGCCCACCAGGCTCCTCCATCCGCAGGATTTTCCAGGCAAGAGTACTGGAGTGGGGAGCCATTGCCTTCTCCGAGCACCAGTTCTTCCAGTGAATATTCAGGACTGATTTCCCTTAGGATTGACTGGTTTGATCTCCTTGGCTCTCAAGAGTCTTCTCCAACATCACAGTTCAAAAGCATCAATTCTTTGGCACTCAGCTTTCTTTATAGTCTAGCTCTCACATCCATATGTGACTACTGGAAAAACCATAGCTTTGATTAGATGGACTTTTGTTAGTAAAGTAATATCTCTGCTTTTTAATATGCTGTCTAGGTTTGTCATACTTTTTCTTCCAAGGAGCAAGCGTCCTTTAATTTCATGGCTGCAGTCACCATCTGCAGTGATTTTGGAACCCAACAAAATCAAATCTGTCAGTGTTTCCATTGTTTCCCCATCTATTTGCCATGATGGGACCAGACACCATAATCTTCATTTTCTGAATGTTGAGTTTTAAGCCAACTTTTTCACTCTCCTCTTTCTTTTAAAAAAATTTCTTTTATTTTATTATAATTTTTTAAAGTTTTACTTTACAATACTGTATTGGTTTTGCCATACATCAACATGAATCCGCCGCAGGTGTACATGAGTTCCCAATCCTGAACCCCCCTCCCACCTCCCTCCCCATACCATCTCTCTCACTCTCCTCTTTCACTTTCATCAAGAGGCTCTTTAGTTCTTTGCTTTCTGCCATAAGGGTGGTGTCATCTGCATATCTGAGGTTATTGATATTTCTCTGGGCAATCTTGATTCCAGCTTGTGCTTCATCCAGTCTGGCATTTTGCATGATGTACTCTGCATGTAAGTTAAATAAGCAAGGTGACAATATACAGCCTTGATGTACTCCTTTCCCAATTTGAAACCAGTCTGTTGTTACATGTCTGGTTCTAACTGTTGCTTCTTGACCCAGATCTCTCAGGAGGCAGGTGAGGTGATCTGGTGATCCACAGAGTCAAAGGCTTTAGTGTAGTCAATGAAGCAGATGTTTTTCTGGAATTCTCTTGCTTTTCCTATGATCCAATGGATGTTGGCGATTTGATCTCTGGTTCCTCTGCCTTTTTAAAATCCCTCTTGAACATCTGGAAGTTATTGGTTCACATACTGTTGAAGCTTGGCTTGGAGAATGTTGGGCATTATTTTGCTAGTGTGTGAGATGAGTGCAATTGTGCGGTAGTTTGAACATTCTTTGGCATTGCTTTTCTTTGGGACTGGAATGAAAACTGACCTTTTCCAGTCCTATAGCCACTGCTGAGTTTCCCAAATTTGCTGGTATATTGAGTACAGTACTTTCACAGTATCATCTTTTAGGATTTGAAATAGCTCAGCTGGAATTCCATCATCTCCATAGGTTTGCTCATAGTGATGCTTCCTAAGGCCCACTTGACTTCACACTCCAGGATGTCTGGCTCTAAGTGAATGATCACACCATCATGGTTATCTGGGTCATTAAGCTCGTTATTTTGTATAGTCTTTCTGTGTATTCTTGCCACCTCTTTTTAATATCATCTGCTTCTGTTAGGTCCATACCATTTCTGTTCTTTATCGTGCCCATTTTTGCGTGAAATGTTTCATTGGTATTTAATTTTCTTGAAGAGATCTTTAGTCTTTCCCATTCTATTGTTTCCCTCTTTCTTTGCATTGCTCACTTAGGAAGGCTTTCTTATCTCTCCTTGCTATTCTTTGCAACTCTGCATTCAGACAGATAATTTTCCTTTTCTCCTTTGCCTTTCATGTCTCTTGTTTTCTCACCTATTTATAAGGCCTCCTTAGACAACCATTTTGCCTTTTTGCAATTCTTCTTCTTGGGGGATGGTTTTGATCACTACCTCCTGTACAATGTTACAAACTTCTGTCCATAGTTCTTCACGCACTCTGTCTATCAGATCTAATCCCTTGAATCTATTTCTCACTTCCACTGTATATTCATAAGGCATTTGATTTAGGTCATACCTAAATGGTCTAGTGATTTTCCCTACTTTCTTCAATTTAAGTCTGAATTTGGCAATAAGGAGTTCATGATTGGAGCTAGTCAACTCCCGGTCTTGTTTTGTTGACTGTGTAGAGCTTCTCCATCTTTGGCTGCAAAGAATATAATCAAATTGATTTTGGTGTTGACCATCTGGTGACATCCATGGTGACGTCCATGTGTAGAGTTGTCTCTTGTGTTGTTGGAAGAGGGTGTTTGCTGTGACCAGTGTGTTCTCTTGGCAAAACTCTGTTAGACTTTGCCCTGCTTCATTTTGCATTCCAAGGCCAAACTTGCCTGTTACTCTAGGTATCTCTTGACTTCCTGCTTTTGCATTTCAGTCCCCTATGATGAAAAGGGCATCTTTTTCTGGTGTTAATACAAAACCCTTTCCAATTTTGCTCCCAAAGCATTTATAAATTCTAAGTAGGAAACTTTAGTAGAGGCATATGGTCCATTTCAGTGAAACAACTTATAACAGCAATTGCAAAGAAAAAAATGTATACATGCATAGGTTTATGAGATGATGTGGAAGAGCCTAGGAGGGGGACCTCCGAGAAGAGAAACCTGAGGGTGAAGGGCTGGGAGGAAACTCCATTTTCCTTTGTGTATCCTATGATTTTTTGTCAAGTGTATTTTTGTTTTGTTTTGTTTTCAATGGAAAGTGCAGAAGGGGAAAAATAGGCATTGGAACCAGACATGTCTGAGTCTGAGTCTCTGTTTTCCCACTTACTTGTGTACAGCCTTGAGCAAGTCACTGACCTCTCTCTGAGCCTCAGTTTCCCTATTAAAGGGTAGAAAATAAGCCTTACTCTGCAAAATTGTGGAAGGGATTGATGGTTATGCATGAATTTCCCTGTGTGTTGGCTGGTGCATAGTAGGCACTTGTTAGCCATGGTTATTATGATTAATCTTGTATCTGCCTGAGATTGTATGCAGAGCTGAAGCAGAATGCAATTATCCAGGTTGGAACAAAGCCAGGATACCTGAGTCTTGCAAAACATGCTGTTGAATGTTCAATCAAGATATGTAAGTACATACAGCCGCAGAACATACCCAGTGCTTTCCCCCAGGGTTTGGGAAGTAAAATGCATTTTACCATGGCACATCTGCTCGTTTTTTTAAATTCCACAACTAATTAACCAGAATCCTCATCAGCCATCTCCATGTGGATTAACTAAACATGTCAGCAAACCCTGACCCTTTCCTGTTAAATACAGGCGATTTCTTCTTCCCACCAGTGCCTCCAGCAAGATGCTGAGTGCCTGGAGAGTTGAACTGCAAAATCTAATGCTCATTTAACCCACTATAAGGCATTTCTCAGGTGGTGCTAGTGGTAAAGAACCTGCCTGCCAATGCAGGAGATCTAAGAGACACAGGTTTGATCACTGGGTCAGGAAGATCCCCTGGAGGAGGGCATGGCAACCCACTTCAGTATTCCTGCCTGGAAAATCTCATAGACAGAGGAGCCTGGCAGGCTACAGTCCATAGGTCCCAAAGATTCAGACATGACTGAAACGACTTAGCATGCATGCAGGCACTTCTCACACAGTAGGTCAGTTTGATAGTTCTTCAACAGTAGGAAGGCACCATATCTTAGTGGTTAAACCCACATAGTCTCTGGAGTTGGTCTGACATGGCTTCTATTCTGCTTGATCACCTCTTAATTGAGAAATCATGGGTAAGTTATTTAACCTCTGTAAACCTCAGTTTTTCCATCTGTTAAGTGGGGCTAATTATGGTCCCTACCTCTTAGGATTATGGTAATAAATAAGGGTGAGGACAGATGAGCATTAAAGGTATTTCGCACAATGTCTGGCACAGCCCCCGAAAAAATTTTTAAAAGGACAAACAAAGAAGTATGTGCTTTTGCATTATGAGATTCCAAGGAAGAATCCTGTCCTCACACAAGCAACAGGGAAGTCACCCACTGAAGGAAGATGTATGAGGCTGAGTTCTCTGTTAGGAGCCCTGTAATGACCAGAAAAAGCATCACAAAGAACATGTATATTGTCCACTGTGTTGTTTATAAATAATTTGCTTATTAAATATCCTCAAAGGAAAATGTGAGAAAAACTGTTTAAAAGTATGATTGCATTATGGTTGAAAACATTTTCTTGGTTTTCAATGAAAAAGAAATAAAGCAATGTTCCTTTAAGAAGGAAATCCTTTTAGAAAATCCTGAAGTCTGGTTATTACTACAATTATCTAATGTTGCTGTTATTGAGTCGCTAGGTCATGTCCATCTCTTTGAGACCCCGTGGACTGTAGCCCACCAGGATCCTCTCTCCATGGGATTTCCCAGACATACTGGAGTGGGTTGCCATTTCCTTCTCCAGCAAATTTCTTCACCCAGGGATCTAACCCACGTCTCCTGCTTTGGGAGGAGGACTCTTTACCACTGAGCCACCAGGGATCTCTCATACATCAACGTTTTTTAAAGGGGTGGGCTATCATATAAATGTAACTAATTATTATTTAATTCCAAGCACTTATGTGAAAAGTAGTTTTCTGATTAGCAAGGTGGTAAAAGGAGAGATGTCAGAAGTTTTTTGTTTTTTTTTTTTTTTCTGATTGTACAAGATAGTTATGGAGAAGACATGGATTTTTCCTTATTATATCTTGACACGGAGTCAGGCAGTCATTATTTAACTGCTATTAAACCTAAGAATCAGGGCTTCTCAGGTGGTGCTATTGGTAAAGGTTTGATCCCTGGGTGGGGAAGATTCCCTGGAGGAGAAAACGGCAACCACTCCAGTATTCTTGTCCGGAGAATCCCATGGAGAGAGAGGAGCCTGGCAGCCTATGGTCCATGGGGTCACACAGAGTTGGACACAACTGAAGCTACTTAGCAGAATCTTGACACGGGAGAAGGCAGTCACTATGTAACTGCTATCAAACCTAAGAATCAAAAAATCAAACCTAAGAAAAGCCATGGCTTCAAAGGTAGCTCTTTAGTCTGTCTTATTTTTAAAGAAATATTTTTTGTCAAAAGTCCATTATTTCCCAGAAAAAATTTACAAGTTATTCCCCAAATCTCAGATCGCATCCCACCTCCTAGCTGTTTTAAAAACCCGCGGAATGCATCCAGCACGACCCCAAAGGAAACAATTTCAGTGCAATGATGAAAGTTCAGGCCTGAATTCTGATCCAGTCTCCATCACTCACAATCAGGGCACATTGAACAAAGCACTCCAACTCTGAGTCATTTTCTACATATAAGGAAGGGAGAAAGTAACATATTTGTAAAATGGATAATTTAAAATGTAACATTAATGTTAAGTGTCAGCTTGACTGGGCTAAGAGATGCCGAGATAGCTGGTAAAATGTGATATCTGGGTGTGTCTGTGAGGGTGTTTCTGGAGGAGATTCGCATTTGAATCCGTGGACTCAGCAAAGAGAGTAAATTGCTCTTTGCCGCCAAAGTGCTAGGGCATCATCCCATGCGTTGAGAGTGCAGATGAACAAAAAGATGAGGAAGGGCAAATTCATTCTCTTCTTGAGCTGGGACATCCCTCTTTTCCTGACCGCCCTGGAAGTCAGGGCTTCTGGTTCTCAGACCTTCAGGCTCAGACTGGGATTCACACCATTGGCTCCCCTGGTTCTCAGGCCTTCAGACGTGGACTGGATTCCACCACCTCTCCCAGGCCTCCAGCTTGCAGACAGCAGATGGTGGGACTTTTGAGCCTCTGCAACCACGTGAGACAATTCCTATAATAAAACTCCTTTTATACATAATCTATAAATATCCTATTGGTTCTGTTTCTCTGGAGAAGCCTGGCTGATACAGTCTCTCATGGGGCTTCTGTGAGGGTTAAATAAAGTGTATTATAACGTGGCTGCACAGTACCCTACATGTGACCATTGAAGGATTTGAGGGAGCAAGGCCACCAGCTGCAGGGCTGGGCAGGGCAGGCAGAAGACTGAAGGTAGAATGAAAAGTTTGAGGTCACCACTGGGGGACAGAGAGAGGGGATCACAAGGCTCACAAACCGCTCGGAAGTGCTCAGGGCTTTCCGGAAGTGTGGGATCCATAACTCAACACTGGCATCAGCACCAGTGGAACATATTTCAAAAGTGAGGAATAAACCAGCAAAGGAGAGCGGAGCAAATGTCTACCTGCCTTCTTGCGTGCGCGCCCAGTTGCTCAGTCATGTTCGACTCCTTGCAGCCCCCTGGACTACGCCCACCAGGTTCCTCTGTCCATGGGATTCTTCAGGCTAGAATACTGGAGTGGGTTGCCATTTCCACCTCCAGGGAATCTTCCCAATCCAGGGATCAAACCCATGTCTTCTGTGGCTCCTGCATTGGCAGGAGGATTCTTTACCACTGAGCCACCTGGGAAGCCCTTGAATTCCTGAGTTTTCATTTTTTCTTAAATTTTATGAAGCAGAGGTCACATTCTGGGCATAAAAGTGCCTGCATCAAGTCCATGACCCAAAGTTGTGCAAACTGTCTCTTTCCCCAGGGGTTCCAGTCAAGGGAGAAACAGGGTGGAATCCAGTTGCCACCAGGTTTACTAAGTGTGTCCTGTGCAGCTGGTTGACCGGGAGTGATGCCTGTTTTGCAGGAGGTGGGTGGTGACCCAGGGCTTCATACAGGGGGTCCCCTTGACCATGGTTTGAACCAAATGTGGCTCCTCAAAGGCAGGCTATCCAGGCCCCATGTCCAAGGGAGGGGTATGAACCCCCTTACCTTATAGCTCCCTTCCCCTGTATTTTCCCAGAAAGGGTTTCGCCTATTAGTATCAGAGAGGGTGGGGCGGTGGGGGGAGAAAGAGAAGCTCTATTTCAGTTTGTTTATTGCTCTAAAGCATCTGTTACTTTGCTATGTTGTGCAGGGAAACTTGGCATCTCATATTCATAAACCAGGCTGTTTTGGGTTTAATTGTGTAGCTGCTGCTGCTAAGTCGCTTCAGTCATGTCCGACTCTGTGCAACCCCATAGACGGCAGCCCACCACGCTCCCCCGTCCCTGGGATTCTCCAGGCAAGAACACTGGAGTGGGTTGCCATTTCCTTCTCCAATGCATGAAAGTGAAAAGTGAAAGGGAAGTTGCTCAGTCGTGTCCAACCCTTAGCATGGACTGCAGCCTACCAGGCTCCTCCATCCATGGGATTTTCCAGGCAAGAGTAGTGGAGTGGGGTGCCATTGCCTTCTCCATGGACTGAGTTAGCCTCTGAAAATTTTTCTTGTATTTGAGGCTTAGAGGAAAAAGGGTAGAGAGGCTTTCTTCAAGCTATTTCTCACAGACCCTTAAATTTAAAAGGCAAAAAATGGAGAAGCGATTGGTACTGTGTCCTATAAGAGTGAAAAAACACAACTGTCTATGTCTGAAGGTGTATCTAGCAATAAAAATGGCAATCAAGGTAGATGTAGAGATGGGTCAAATCCTGCCTAACTTCTCACAAGGGATAAAGCTGAGAGTAGATACTTTCCCCTCCATTTTACAGATGGAAAAACGGAGGTAAGGGAAGTTACCTGAGGTCATCCAGCTCAAAAGTGGCAGAGGTTTGACCTCAGCTCTGTCCAACCCAGTGCCTGCCTTGGAGGGTGAAGCTGCAGGACCTGGGATCCAGGGAGGAGACATGAGATGCGAAGCCCCTTCTACTACAGAGTGCTGGCCAATGGACCAGGGAGACTTCTTGTGTCCTCTTGGAGAAGCATCATGAATAAAGCCTCTACATTTCCTTCCGTCTTGGCAGGAGCTTCAATTTAGAGTCAGATGAACTTGGATTTGAAGCTCAGCTCAACATTTTACTAGTATGTTCTTAGGCAAGTTACTGAACTTCTCTGTTCTTCTGATTTCTTATCTCCAAAATGGAGATGATAATAGTAATAGTTCAGAGGGGGGTTGTTGCAAGGATTAAGTGAGATAATATAATGAGATAGATCACATGAAGCCCTTAAGATGGTCCCTGACATGTAATAAGCACTTTGTGTTAGATGTCAAGATTAATTACATGATGACATTTGGGCCAAACATGGCTCAGCTTCCTTCCTGACCCTGTGTTTCTTCCTCTCCCCGTCTCTGTGATTTGCTCAGAATTGGAGCCCTTATCCCACCTGGTGCAGGTCCCACCTGTTGCTTCAGGAAGCAGGTCTGGAAACCACTCTCTGGCAGATCCAGAACCTCTCTGTGGGGTGCTCCAACTTTTCCTGCAGGTTCAAGGACTGGTGGGAACTTTTGGAGTGCCTGCTTTTGGTTTTGTGTTCAAGATGCATTTTTCAAGCTAGCTTCATCAGGAATACAAGTAGAAATTATATTTTCATTTCTACCTATATCTGTTTTTAAAATTTAGTTTAGAATCAGGAAGTAAACAGGGATGTGATGAAATGCTAACCTCTAATCTCAACAAAAGGGAAGCATACAATTCAACTATCATCTGATGTTTAATCCTTAAGCAAAAAAAAAAGGGGGGGGAAACCCAGTTAAGTGGTTATTCCAGCCATTCTAGTGACTTCCGAAGATAGCTCACTTCCTTATTATTATTATTTTATTATTATTTTTGACGGTGTTAATTGTGATGCCTTGAACTTCCCATCTATCATCTATGACACAGGCAGGCCTTTCAGGAACAGCTCTTCTGGAATAGCTTTTCAATTACTTCCTTGACCTCCACAGAACTCCTGAACTCAGGGAATATTAATCAGTGAGAACTCCCACGAAGGCCTCTGTCTGAATCCAACACCTGGCCCCACACAACGGCCTTCAGCACCCAGTGCTGGATGCTACACCCAAACAACAAGCAAGACAGGAACACAAGCCCATCAGCAGACAGGCTACCCACAGACACTCCAAAATGCACCAACTCACATAGCCCTGCCCATCAGAGGGGAAAAAACTCACCTCCACCCATCAGAATGGAGGCACAAGTCCTTTCCAACAGGAAGCCTACCCAAGCCACTGGACCAACTTCACCCACCGAGGGCAGAGACCAGAAGCAAGAAGAGCTATGTCCCCACAGCCTGGGAAAAGGAGACCTCAAACACAGTAAGTTAGATAAAATGAAAAGACAGAGAAATACCATGCAGATGAGGAAACAAGCTTAAAAACCCGTAAGACCAAATAAACAAAGAAGAAATAGGCAAGCGGCCTGAAAAAGCATTCAGAGTAATGACAGCAAAAATGATCCAAACACTTCTATCTTAGAACTCTTGGGTCCAGGTAAAACTGTTCTTTTCCCTCAACCCTTGTCCACTAAACCAGTTTTTTAAAAGTTTCCTCCGGCTTCTCTGACATATCTGACTCTCTTTTAGAGAGTATGAAACCCTCTGCCTTGCTGGGCTGATGTGCTGGGCAGCAGCTGCCTGATGCAGGAAGGCTGGGGAGCATCCACTAAGTGTCTTCTGCCACTTTCTCTCAGCCTGTGACTCTCAGAGAAGGAAGCATAAATGGTCAATGTGTTTAGGAATTGGCATCTTTTTGCAGTTTATCATATTCTGCAAATGCTATAAAGTGATCTGAATTTGCCCAAAACGGAGCATATGGTTAGCAGGATTGTTGCTATGGTCTGGGAATCTTAATGCAGCTGAGTTCACCTCCCTCACTGATCCCTAAGACTCTCTTTGGAAATCCCACATATGCTATTTTTTAAGTGAAGTCAGAGACAAAGATTTTCATGTGAATGTTCTCAATTATAAAATTTTGGCACGTGTTTTTAAACAACATCAACAGCTACTGAAAATACAAGAAGAACCAAATCAAATGTGTTCCCTGACACTGCAGCCTACTGACGGCCAGTTTACAACCTGTGTACCTTAGGCCACTGGCATCTTCTTGCTTTGACCAGATGTTTATGAAAGACCAATTAAGGGCCAAGAACTTGAGAAGATGTTTCAAGAAAAGAAGCGTGCATAAGACCCACAGTTCTTGCTACTGCAGATGCTGCAAATAAGTACATTAAGGCAAGAACCTAAGGCATCAGTTTCTGAGATGCTATGAAGTGTCTTCAGCTTCACAAGGTCACTGAGAACTTTCTGTCCTCATTTTGCTGAGTGGTTACGATTTTACCACGGAAGTCAGCTGCCCCTATGCAAATGTTTGTTCCTACTCCTGTGGGCTTCCTGAAAGCTGTCCTTTCTCTCAGCTTGGTGTGACTTGATACTTTCCACTCTGACATGGGTGGACATGCATTCTGGTACCCTCTTTAGAGCACAGAGAGGGCTAGTAACTGAGGGACACAGAGGAAAGGGATAGAGAGAGTGCAAGGGCAGAGCCTGAGAGCAGGCCTTAGAGCCTGCGGTGTTCATGTGGTTCCTGACATCTGCCCTCCTGACAGCACCGATGTCTGCACTGCCCACCAAGAGTAGAGCACCCGTGAGGGAAGGGGCCCAGAATGGCACTGAGCACCTGTTAAGGTCACAGAATCACCAGGAGCCCTCATGTCTGCTCCTCCCAGCAGCCCTACAGAGGCCATGTTTTGCTATTCATATTTTGCAGGTGAGCACACTGAGCATAGATGAGGTGACCAACTCTTTGCAACCCCAGGGACTGTATAGTCCATGGAAGTCTCCAGGCCAGAATACTGGAGAGGGTAGCCGTTCCCTTCTCCAGCAGATCTTCTTAACCCAGGGATCAACTCAGGGTCTCCTGAATTGCAGCCGGATTCTTTACCAACTGAGCTATTGGGGAAGCCCAAATTCTTTCCTGAGATCATAGAATTAGCAGATGGCAGAGCTAGGATTGAACTGAGGTCTGTCCCTTTGTTGCAAGTTACAGAAGCTCAGCTCAAACAATAAGGGAACTTACGGCCACACACACTTTGGAAGTTCAGTGACTCAACAGGTTTTAGGCGCATCCAGATCTAGAGATTCAAATGTGCCATTGGGATTCTATCTCCATCACTTGGCTCTGTTGTCCTTGGTATGCTGGCCTCGTGTTGCAGACCGCTCCCTCCATGTGACTGGCACAGATGTCCACTGGCACAGCCTGAGATCCCAGAGGAAGAGAGACTGATTTCTACTGGAGTCCATATCATATCATAGGGATGTTCTGATTGGATCAGTTTGAGTCACATGTCACCCCTGAACAAACCACAATGGCCCAGGGATAGAGTTGCCTGATTGGCCAGCTCAAGTCATGTGCCCAATCAGCTGACAGGGTCCGATCTACTCCTCATCAGTATCACATGGCACAAGGTGAAATCAAGGTCTCCTACCAGCCAAAGAGGGGAGTGGATGCTGGGTAAGCAAAACCAGTAGAGATTGTCTATACTTCTCATCACTTCATGGCAAATAGATGGGGAAACAGTGACAGACTTTATTTTCTTGGGCTCCAAACCCACTGCAGATGGTGACTGCAGCCATGAAATTAAAAGACGCTTTCTCCTTGGAAGAAAAGTTATGACCAACCTATACAGCATATTAAAAAGCAGAGACACTACTTTGCCAACAAAGGTCCATCTAGTCAAGACTATGGCTTTTCCAGTAGTCATGTATGGATGTGAGAATTGGACTATAAAGAAAGCTGAGTGCTGAAGAATTTATGCTTTTGAACTGTGGTGTTGGAAGACTCTTGAGAGTCCCTTGGACTGCAAAGAGATCCAACCAGTCCATCCTAAAGGAAGTCAGTCCTGACTATTCATTGGAAGGACTGATGCTAGAGCTGAAACTCCAATACTTTGGCCACCTGATGAGAAGAATTGACTGATTTGAAAAGACACTGATGCTGGGAAAGATTGAAGGCAGGAGGAGAAGGGGATGACAGGATGAGATGGTTGGATGGCATCACGAACTCAACGGACATGAGTTTGAGTTAACTCCGAGAGTTGGTGATGGATTGGGAGGCCTGGCTTGCTGCAGTCCATGGGGTTGCAAAGAGTTGGACACAACTGAGTGACTGAACTGAACTGAGCTGATACTTCTCAGATGGCAACCCACTCCACTATTTCTCCTGGGGAAATCCCATGGACAGAGCAGTCTGGAGGGCTACAGTCCTTGGGGTTGCAAAGAATCAGACACAGCTTAGCAACTAACAACAGCAACAACAACACTTTTTAATATCAAAGCTTTCCCCACACATTTTTATTGGAAGGAAGACAAATCAAGTTAGGAGACTCAGCAAATCTGAGCCTTTTCTCATTCATTTGATTACTCTTTAATATCTAGGTTGGCAGAATGTCCTTAAATAATCCTGGAGGCTGGACTCTATGATGTATGGAGCTTTGTGGGAGCTTAAAAGTGGGGGTGGGTTTCCTTGTTCTCTCTCACCATGACCCATCCAGTCCACGACTGGCAATCAGGAACCGTCTCCCAGATCAACAGCCCCTAAACCTGTCTGGGATGCTTGGCCCTGGAAGATTCCCCGACCTTGATGGCCAAGATGAAAGTGGTTACCTTACCCACTCTGGGAGCCCAGAGAAAGATTTCAGACTCAGACATATTTGGAGGAAGGATTCAGCACTGGAGCTGCTACCTCCAGATTAATTTACACTCTACCGGTCCCCAGAGAGGCTGACAGACTGATGGATGGCAATGCCTGCTGGGTGTGCAGCCGCATTAATGCTGCCACAAACTCAGCTCATTAGCTTCGAGTTCTTCTCCTTCCTCACCACACCTTGGACACAGTTAATCTCACGTAAAATGGGGCCGGCTCCTAGGGGCCACGTGTACTCCACAGCGGATCCCTGGGGTGGACGCCCAGCTCGGCTACCAACACAGCAGAGGGTGCTCAGTGCCCTGCCTCCATCCACCACTGCCTTCATCCTTCCCAGGGTATGGTGCGGGTCACACAGGACGCCTGGCAAGAACACACTCCACACAAGGAACTCAATTACCACAGTGACAGTTCCGAGGACAAAACTCAGCATCACAGTCCCTCCCTGCAGGGGATTAGGCACATAATGGCTTCTAAGTCTACCAGACGCTAAAACTCTTGCTCAATTGTGTTGGAATCCAAAGAAATAATCAGTCAAACTGGTCATTTGCTCAGAAAGCAGAGCCCGAGAGTGTAGGCAGAGCCCAGGTAATCTGCGTCAATGGTGCCAGGACTGTCTACACAGATAACATTGGCTCTGGCTGAGGAAGGCTGGTGCTCAGCTTGTGAAAACAGAGCACAAAGTGGCCAGCTGGATTTTTCACCTATTCTCCCCAAAGACTGTGGCAGGAATATATAGATAGGGCTTTGGGCAAATGCCAGGAGACCTTCTGCACCCTCCCCCCTCCCTTCTCTGACTTTCTCTCTCACCATTTCTCCTCTCACTCTGCTCCAGGTTCACCGGCCATTTGCAGTGGAACACGCCGGCCACATTCCCACCTCAGGGCCTTTGCACGTGCCGTTCTCTGCATGGAAAGCTCTTTCCTCAGAGCTCTACGCCTCCCCCACCTTCTTTAAGTATGTACTCAGAGCACCTTCTCAGGGAAGACCACCCTAAGCACAGTTGAAGCACCTTCCCCCAGCACTCCTTACCTGCATGTATTTATTTTCCTCTGCCTCGCCACTCTCTAACATTCTCTATAATCTACTTATTTCTGTTGTTTGGATCATGTTATCCCCCTACTTGATATCCTCCAGCAGTTCTCCACGGCTCATGGGTCACTCACAGGTGATGCAGATGGTCCTTAGGCTCAGCATTAATTAACATCGAATTGTAGACCAAAAAGTTTAACTCCTGCCACTCTCCCCTGCTTAGTCAAGGACAGAGCCTCAGTCGATATCAGCATGTCTCCAACATGTTCTCCATCTTTAACAAAGACAGAGCAAGTCTCAGGCTCTAAGCTTTCAGCAGGTGACAGAATTAAAGAACATCATTTTGTTTTATTTATTTATTTGACAAATGATACCAGTTTTCCATGCACCAGTGATAAAAAGTTTACTTTCCAAATAAATTTAAGTAGAAAACCCAAGTACCTGATATAAAGAAAACCATGAAGGGGCTACATGACAGAGGTTTAAGAAATTGTAATATATACAACAGATTTGAAATATCCTTCAACAGTACACTCAGTCTTCCATGATCTGGCCCTTGGTTCATTTTTAGTTTCTTAGATACTCTCCTCATGGACTTGACCCTGGAAATGCAGGAGCATTCACGATGCCCCTGGCATTCTGTGCAGTTTCACACATCTGGATGCTGAATGGGCCTCCCAGCACTGTCTCTTGGGTGAATTCTAACCATTCAGAAGTCAGCACCAGCATCACCACCTCTGAGAAGCCCCTTGCTATCCCTCTTTTCAACACAGAAGTTATCCTTCGCTCCACTCTTGCCTGCCTAACTTGTATACCTGTACTGTTGCATGAATGTTACATGGCAATGTTATACTGTTACATGGCACTTGTTTAGACAAGAGTTCCTTGAGACAGCAGAGACTGCCCTCTTCATATCTACTATGTACAGTGGCCAGTACACATTGGATGCCAAATAAATGTTGCATGAAATACCATCTCATGGATACTCCACAAGATACCCTGACTGCCTGGCACTTGGGGTTAGGGATAAGTCTGGAAGGCAATCCAAGCTGATCCTGGCCTGCACCCTCCTCAGGGTAAGTCATGACCTTAGGACTTCCCCAGATTCCACTCCTCTGTCCAGGTGAGACTCTCCCAGCCCAGTGCATCCTCCCTGGTACACTGAGTCCCCTGGCCAGCTGGCTGTGTCAGAGGGACCTCCATCTCCCTGCCCACTTATAACCATGTGCAAAGTCTTCAGAGAGAATCACACTCTTGATTTCTCTCACCACCCTGTAGTCATTCTTCATGTTGATTTAATTAGCTGGCAAGTTTGGAAGAAATAACCAGCCATACTGTGGTCAGCAACCTTCCCCAAGCCCTGCCAGAACTAGCTATCCCCCCTAAAGGGCACTGCCACTCCTCTGGGCCATCAACACCAAGGGACAGTCTCTAGGCGATGCCCAGAGCTACAGCCTCAGCTCAGCAGTGACCAGGTGTGAGTCTAAGTCACCAGGGCCAGTGGCACGCTCTCGTGACCACACTCTCAGCCACCTTCATCAGTGACACAGCTGACCTTCTGATCACCATCTGTCTGCCTCTCGACTCAGCTGGTTCTGAACTTTCGGAAGGGAAGAGAAGAATGCAATATTGTTCTCCTCCCCATCAGTTCAGTTCAGTTGCTCAGTCGTGTCTGACTCTTTGTGACCCCATGGACTGCAGGATGTCAGGCTTCCCTGTCCATCACCAACTCCCAGAGCTTGCTCAAACTCATGTCCGTCAAGTGACAACGGTCAGTGGGGTAAAAAGTAAGTCTACAGAAGCCAGAAGTCACTGGCTTAGGCAGAGGACCTGGGCTTGAGTTGTCAGGGAATCTGGAGCCAGGACTCCTCTGGGGGCACTGTTGGAAGACTGAAGTGTTTACCTAAACACTCATGCCAAAGCCCCAGAGTCCCAGCCCCTTGGAAGAGATCTGATTCACATGAGAATCCTGCCATGGCAAGAACCCACGCTTCTGGGTTCCCTTGTCCCCCTTTTCTGCTTTCATCCTTCTGAGCCCCAATTCCAGGCACTCATGGCCACCTCATCCTCCCTGTCTTTGGCATCCAGGGATAGCAATTATGGCCATGAGTCCCAGGGTCAGACCAACAGGCTAGGGTTTCCTCAGCACCCCTTCCACTTACCACTGGCTGGACCAGCAGAGTGACAGTATCTCTTGGGGTCTCAGTTTCCCCTTCTTTAAAACAGCGATAACAATGATACCGACCTGCAGGGTACATGCTCAGCAAGGTGCCTGGCACACAGCAAATTCTCTGCCATTGTTGGCTGCTGTCATGATGGTCCCACTAGGGCATGTTTCTGCAGCCTTGGGCCTCCCTCATCACTTCTTGTTCATGTTTGGTATTGACCCTCCTACTGCAGCCATAGAGCCCTGCCCACTGCCTCCACCAGCCCTGGGGGAGCCACCCCACATGGTACAAGGATCAGGCAGTTCCCAGATTGTCCAGATACTGGGAAAGTTCTGGGTGTAAACCCTGGTGAGTATCTTTGGAAGACCTGAGGGACTCAAGACACGGCCTCTTTGGTGCCAGTGGCCTGGGGATATAGGACCTCAAGATCTGAGGAGAACCAGGAGAGCTGTCATTAGTCCCACTGGTTCAGCTTTCCGGGACCTGTGGGTACAGCAGGTTCCAGTACTTGTCCTGACGGCGACAGCTTCCAGCCCCAGCAGCTGCCTCTGCCAGTTCTCAGCAGTGATGTTCACAGTGAATAATGCCCTTTCCCAGACAGCATATGGCCTTGGCAGAGTCTGGGATTCAAGAAGCACCGACTCGCAGCCATCTGGGCTCACTGCCCAAACTACTCTGGCCAAGTTAGGTCACCCAGGGCAGCATGGGTTGGGGGACCTGAATGAGTGAACCAGGCTTGAGGGGAGCAGAACACGGGCCCCACTGGAAGGCTGGCTGGTGCAGTCATCAAGGAATAAATTCTCCCAAGTCCAGGAACATAGAGACTGGGAGTGAGAGAGGAACACTCCCCTTCCAGATTTTTCCACCTACTAGAAGTCAAGGGAGTAGCTTTCCAGGTTGGCTTACAGTCATTGTGAGATTGACTGTTTGCAAAAATGGCTACGGTAACTCCTCTTCCTGTATGAACCCCTATGGTAGAGCCCCGCCCACAATGAGTCTAAACTTAGCCATGTGACTTCCTTTGGCCAATAGGAGAGCAACAAACATGAAACGCAGATACTTGAAAATCACTGGTACACGGAAGCTTTCCCTCTTGCTGCTTCCGGATCCCTGTGGCCACCATTCAGTGCTCCCAGGTTCATCTGCTGGAGGATGGAAGCCCATGTGGAGATGGGACACCTATCATCTCAGCTGTCCTGGACCAAGACACCAGGCAGCCCGGTCAACCCACTAGTTGACCACAGATGCATGAGTGAGTCCAGCCAAGTTCAGGTGAGCCGGTCCCAGACCAGAAGGACTGTTCAGGCTAGCTCAGGCCAAAACGCCAACCTGCAGAATCACTGAGCTTAATAAATGGCTGTTGTATAAGTCACGATGTTTTGGAGTGGTTTGTTACACAACAAATGGAGACACATGGATTTTGTGTTGTCAGAGATAGCTAGATAACTGTGGCTTAATCCAGCTAGACTCTGGCACTTCTGTTCAGAACAATCCAGAATGACTGTTTAAAACATTCAAAGAACTAGGGAGCGATTATGGATTCAAAATGACCTGTACCAGAAAGAAAAAACCATCTCCCATCGCTCCATTGCTTCCAGTCTAGTTGATCTGGCTCCCAAAAGTTTTAGTTTACTGTAAATTACAATCAGTAAAATGGTCCAAGAAACTTGCCATTAAAGTAACATAGGATTTAATGGACACTGACATGCCTACCATGTGCCAGGCTTTGAACCTGGTGTTTTAAACATTCTCAGTTTCATTTGCTACCCTCCTTCCCTGCCCACTTAATAACCTATGAGACAGATTCCGCTTCTGCAAGTTATGAAGCCAGGGCTCAGAGAAGAGGCATGTTTTCCCTGGGAGTGGAGGAGCCAGGGTTTGAAATCTGCTCTGCCAATTCAAACTTTGAGGGTTTTTCTGATAGCACAGGATCCCCATTCCAGTGAACCTTTGTTGACCACTACTTAGGTGCCAGGTCCTTTTCGGAGTGCTTTACATAAAAAATTTAATCCTCAACTCTAACCCAATGGGGTAGGAATACTGTCACCACCACAGTATAGATAATGAAACTGAGGCATGGAGAGCTTAAGAAACATGTGCACAGTTATACATCTGATGAGTGGTCGACTTGAAGCCAGGTATCCTGCCTCAAGAGCTCATTTTAGCCAGGTTGTTCCATGTTAATGACTGAAAGTCTGGAAGTCATTATATAAATAATGCCTTCTAATTTTGCCTCTCAGAAACTAACCAACACCAAGCAGGGAAGCAGATTGCCTTGCAAGTCCATGTTGTAGATTCTTTGGGATGAAGTTTGGGAGAATCTTATACTCTGGGGTCCAGAGCTGCCCCCTCCTCCATCCTCAACCCCCTGCCCAGTGGAGGGTGCTAGAGTTGCCAGTTCAGGCATTTCCATGGATCAGGCCAATAACTGGTGAGTCACTGGGCTGGGTAGGCTGGTGGGAACCCTTGGCTGCACATCTCATGTAAAAAGGAAATCATTTTTCCCAGCTGATTGTTAGCAAGCAGGAATATGGGTCTACTATTCCTTAACTTTCCCATTTTTCAAGACAAGCCAGAGATTTAATTTTTTTTTATGTGTTTTCATTTTTTAAGCTGGAACCCAATAAACATTTTTTTCCTCCCAAAACATGTGAGCCAAACAAAATTTCTTTGAGCCAAATATTGCCCAAGAGTAGCATTTGCTATATTTGGTAGAAGAGATAAAACTCAGGGTAAATGACAATAAAAACCAGAATGAGTTTAAGGGGGAACTTATCTCCTGGAAAATAAGTCTAGAATAATCATTTTTAGGGTCGATAAGTGAAGTGAAGGGTGGATTATTAAATAGTCTTTCACTTGGGTTTATCTCCAGGGCTGCCACTTGACATCCTAATACTCAGTTGACAAATCACAAGACTGTCCCATTTGTGTGCACAGAGCAGATTTACAAGCAACATTCTGAAATTTTCATCTCAGAGAGTCTGGTGTGCTACCGGCTCTTTGGGTATCTACAATAGTCTACAGATCTCGTTTCCATCAACAATAAACACACTGTCTGGGGAAGTACAGGCACTATCTGCAATCATTCCACTGGTGCCCAACAAAATGTCTATATGCCTGGTCAGTTCCCTGCAGGGCTATTCGAGGCCTCTCTGCACCTCCCAGGTGAGCCTAGTCTGGATCTGAAAGTGAATCCTTGTCCCTGCCAGCATCAGAGTCTGAGCCACACAGATTTCTAGCCCATGAGTATTGCTCTCAATGTAAGAGTCTTGCTGGCTTCCTTGGGGGACTTTGCCTCCAAAACCCAGCCCCCTATGGGTGGAAGGATGTTGGACTAGGTTCATTTATTCACCAAGTGTTTAGTGAGCACCTACTGTGTGCAGGGCACCGTTCCAGAGTCCAAAGGTAGACTGAACAAAAGAGACACAAATCCTTGCCTTCACAGAGCTTGTATCATGGTGGGGAGGTGGACAACAGACAAGATGAACAAGCAAAATAGCATGTTAGAGAAGATAAGTTAGGAGAAAAAACAAAGCAGAGACATGGATGATGAAGGGTCAAAGAGGTTAAAATTTTACGAAGAGTGTCTGGGGATGGCTTTACTCAGAAGAGGAGAGTTTTACAGCAAGTGACAGAGGGGGCATGAGGCTCTTGGAGGAGAAAGCTTTGCAGGTGGGGCCAACACAGGTGAATGATCCCAGAGGTGGCCCTGCATCTGGAACAGTGAGAAAGCCATGCTGCTGGAACAGAATAGCAGGGAAGGAGGCCAGAGGGACGAAGAAGAAAAGGCTGGATGTAGGACATGGGATGCCATAGCAGGGCTTTGAGAAGCAGAGCAGTAACCTAACCTGACTTATGTTCAAGCAGATCTCACAGGCTACAGTGCTAGAAACAGACAGAAGCGAGCAAAGGGCAAAAGCATGAATCAGTTGAGGCTACTGACAGTCATTCACAAAAGAGATGATGGTGGCTTAGCAAGAGAGTGTGAGAAGTGGTCAGACTGGATACATCCAGATCCCCAAATTCTCGATTATTACTGCCATTGCAAGTTTATTGGGCATTCCTGGTGGGCTTTGCTGGACCCCATGGATCCCCTAAAACTCTACAGAAGGCTGTTCTGTGTATTGTATATATCTGGGAGGGTCAGCACAGGACAGTACATTCCAGGGATTGCAAACTGCAGTCAGATGGCCTGAACTCAAATTCTACATGACCTCCTTACTCTCTCTGTAACCCCACACAAGCTTTTAAACCTTAGTATCCTCCCCTGTGGGCTTCCATTGTGGCTCAGCTGGTAAAGAATCCACCTGGAATACAAGAGACCTGGGTTCAATCTTTGGGTTGGGAAGATCCCCTGGAGAAGGGAAAGGCTACCCGCTCCAGTATTCTGGCCTGGAGAATTCCATGGACTGTATAGTCCATGGGGTCACAAAGAGTCGGACACAACTGAGTGACTTTCACTTTCCTCACCTGTAAACTCAGGGATATTAATAACCATGCCTACCTTGGTTTCAAGAATTGAAGGCTATATTTGTAAAACACTTTGTAGTAAGTATTCAATATACATTAGCTAATTTTATCCAGTTTTTTTTCAAATGTCAGGAACCCAAATAAGGTTGAGTCTAAGGCCTTGCCTTCAACCTGATCCAGATCACATCTGGTATAAAAGAGCTCCTTTTGTTCCTCTGGCTTCAATTTTTAAAAGGTTGAAGATCTTGGGGTTTTAGCTTAGGCGTGCCCTATAATCTTGTATCAGGAAACTGAGTCTCAGGTAGGCTAAAGTAATTTGCCATAACCTCCCAAGATTACAGAGCTAGAAAGCGGCAGAGCTGGGTTTGAATCCACAGCTCTCTAATGCTAATCTTTCTTTATAATACCATGCTGCTTCCTGAATGTGATGAAGACTTTCTCCTCAAAGATTTGTCCAGCAAGGCTGATGAGGGAGGTCTCTGATGGAAGGCAAAGTCAGAATCAGCCCTGCCTTAGAGGGCTAGTTCTACAGAGACCCCCTTCTCCAGCTTCATTGGGCTTCTCTGTGCTCTTCAGTTCAGTTCAGTCACTCAGTCCCGTCTGACACTTTGCGACCCCATGAATTGCAGCAAGCCAGGCCTCCCTGTCCATCACCATCTCCCGGAGTTCACCCAAACTCATGTCCATCGAGTCGGTGATGCCATCCAGCCATCTCATCCTCTGTTGTCCCCTTCTCCTCCTGCCCCCAACCCCTCCCAGCATCAGAGTCTTTTCCAATGAGTCAACTCTTCTCATGAGGTGGCCAAAGTATTGGAGTTTCAGCTTTAGCATCAGTCCTTCCAAAGTCTCTGCTCTTACAACAACATAAATCTCAGCTACAGGTCTTGCTGTGTAATACCTGTCAGGACAATGTTAATTTCACTGTGAATCCCACTGCTGTTCAGATGATCACAAACAAGTCCATCAAAAATCCTCAGGGGACAGCATTTATAAGTGATTTCCCCTGTAGACTGTACCAGTGGAGCCTCCTAAAACTGCTGTTTCATTAATGGGCCATCTTCATACTTGTTAATGTCTAATTACTGACACTAATGGGCTCATGTATTTTAAAAATGAAATTATGGGTTTTATTCAATTAGGAAAAGCACTAGATAAACTGCTGAATAAATCTAGCAAGGGACACAAAGGACTGCTAGTTAAATAGGCACCTCCAGCTCATGAGACCTCAGAATGCTGCAGCAGCAAAATTAAATCCAAAAAGAAACAAATCAATGCCCAGGATTGTAAGACAGAGTACAGTTGTGGATGAATTCATCTTTAGATTAACAACAGTCCTGGGTATGGCCCAGGCTCAGAAATGGATCTGAAACTTAACTGCTGCTGACTGTAAAATATATCCTGACTTGGCATTGTCTGGGTGATTTACATGGAAATAACACATCAGATACGTAAGAAGGAAAAAACAAAGATCCTGTAAAATCCCACCATGCAGAAATAAACATTATTAACAATGTGTTACACATTCTTCACACTTTCTGCGTTTCTATTTGTATGACTTTGTGTGTATATTTTCAAAAAGTAAACAGAATTACACTAAATTAATGTGATGTTCTATAACTTTCCAGAACTTGTTAATAAATGAAGGACAGGGAAGCCTGGTGTGCTGCCATCCATGGGGATACAAAGAGTCAGACACAACTTAGCAACTGAACAACAGCAATACAATGGATAATATTCCATGATAATAGCTTACATTTATATACTTCACTTCTTGGTTGTATAGTATTTCATACCCATCTCCAATATTGGCTATTTGTTTGTTTGCATTTTAAAATATTCAAAAAAACTATATTAAATATCTTTGAAGTTAAATATGCATCTACCCTTTATTTCCTTGAATTTGTTTTCTAAAAAGCAGTTTCTGAATGTGGATGAATCTAAGACTTTTCAGCAAATGGCCGAGTTTTCTTCCAGAACAATTAGACCAATTGACAGTCATAATACTACCTCAGGAGGATATTTTCACATTTCCTAATTTCATCAGTGAAAAAGTACTATCACTATTTTACTTCATTTTTTTTCCCACAAAATGCTACTGAGTTGAACACTTTTCTTTCATTTGTAGATTGTCCATTTGAATTTCTGCTTTACACATTCTTTTTTCATGCTCACTGCCCAATTTGTTATTAGAGCCTCTATCTCTTCATTATTTATATGTTATAGATCTTTACCAATTAAGGACAGTTAGTGCTGGACTATTTGTGTTGCACATATCATAATCTACTTTAACTTCTGCTTCACTTTTATAAATTTTTTAGTGTACAAATGCTCTTACATTTTTATATAGTCCAGTTTCTTAATACTTTCCTGTATGTTTTCTGTCTTGGTGTCATGCCAAGAAAATTCTGACCATTCCATAGCCATAAAGTGGTTTTATTTTTAGCCCTTAACTCTGTAAGCATGTTGAGACATTTTGATATACATGAGGGAAGAACTATCTTCCAAATGGCTACCCAGTTATCCCAATACAATTTCTTAAATAAGTTTTTCCCACTGATTCAAGTGTCACATTATTATATAACAAGCTCAAATATTTTATGTATTTTTTATTCCACTTCATTGATCTTTCTTATAGCAGTACTATACTTTTAATTATTATAAACTTACATTATATTTTAATACAATCTTATTCTCCAATTCAAACTTTTCTCCAGTGTTCTCATCAATCTCCAGATGAACCTTAAAAGTCAAGATTTTTCTTTATATTGGTGTTTCCATTTAATTGAATGAAAGGAAGAGATTAATTTGAGGAGAGTTGACAGCCAGGTATTTGCCATGCCCTCCATCATTCAGGTCTTGGCTTACATTATCTAGTAAAGTTTGATACTTCATACACATTCTTTCTGGGTGTTTATTTAAGTATTTAGCATTTTATTTCTGTCATAAACAACCTTCCTCCCTGTGTAATATGTGGAACAATACACAATATTCCTAACTGGTTATTGTGTGTGTGTGCATGTGTGTAGGTATCTTCCCCTCAGCCAACCTCTTTGAAACCTTCTTATTAGTTTCTAGACTATCGACTGATTCTCTGGTTTTGTGGGCAGACAATACCACCATGAAAAAAAGGTGACTTCTTTTCAGAATCTGTGTCTAGTTTCACTTTTTTCTTGTCTTATTGCATTGGCTACACCTGCCAGAATGATAGTAAATAACTGCAGTGGGCTTTAAATGCCACTTAATCATAATGTAGAAATCTAGTCAGATAAATAAAAAACACTATCCACTAGTCCTAATTTAGAATTTTGTTTTCAGAAATGACACTGATTTCCATCAAAGCCTAATTTAAAAGCCATCCAACTGATTGTGAATTTTTCTTTCTTTTTACCCACTAGAGTGCTTTAATCATATTATGAAGCCATTCCTAATAAACCATTCCTGGAATTCTTGGAAGAAATTCTATTTGGCTACAATAAGCACTCCCTAACAAATTCTCTAGGTATATATTTCTTTGTGTTAATTTAGCTGGATATTATTTGTTCCTTTATCATTCAGGTTTTCTGCATTTGTGCTCAGAATTTGGTATCAGCGAAATCCAGTTGCTTGTTAGTAAAATAAACATTATATTTTTATACATCTAGAATAGCATAAATTTTCAAGTTCCTTGAAGATTTGATTTAATTCATACATGGAATCTCTTTGGTCTAGAAGCTATTGGGGAGACATTATTTTCAAATACATTCCATGGTTGTTAGTGTTTTCGGTTTTTCTCCAATCTTCCTGAGTTAATTTTCTTCCGTAGAAAACAATTTGCTCAAACTAGGTTTTACCTTTTAATAAGTAAAACATATATTTTTTAAATATAATATTTTTAAATCTGCTGTTTTGTCTTTCTGATATTGGGCATTCAAGTTTTCTCCCCCTACCCCCAACTTACCTATCCAGAGATCTATTTCACACTTCTTTAAAAAGCAGCACTTGGGTTTACTTATTAAGCACAGTGTATTGAGGGCCATGCTCCTAGAAGAAGTAGTAAATGTGTATGTACTCAGTCACTGGAATGGATATGCCCAGGGCTGTCTGCTCATCTACATCTCCCTTTCTGCAAGCAACCCCTTCACTTACAGCAGTGGCCCCTGCAGCCATGTTTGTACTGAATAGCCTGACTTCCTAATCTGGACTGGACCAGGTACAGGGACACTTGTCTCAAACTACAGCTAAAGTTAAGCAATCCTGGGAACTTGAAACTGAGAATCACACATACTAGTTAACATCTGCCATTTGCTCGAGTAGGTAATTACTGCCTTAGTTTCTGGCTATAGTTCTTGAGGTTCTGTCATCTTGCCTATATTTGGTTCTATGAAATATCCCTATAACTTTATAATAAATCACTCTTTTCTGCTTGCTTTTTTCAACTGGATGATACTTGATTCAGATGATCACTGAGTCCAACAACCATCACATCACCACCTCCAGAAGTAGAGAAATCATATGCTGGGCATGTTGGTGTGGCCTTGACTGAAGGGACAGTGTGACTCAGATGATGGGCAGTCCCTCTATATTCTTACTTTGGGGGGCAATATTTACTTATTACTTATTTATTTGGCTGCACAAAGTCTTAGTTCCAGCACGCAGGATCTTCGATCTTCCTGGAGGTGTGCAGGATCTCTAGTTGTGGCAGGCAACCTCTTAGTTGTAGCATGCGGGATCTAGTTCCTTGAACAGGGATCAAACCTGGGCCCCCTGCATTGGAAGCATGGACTCTTAGCCAGTGAATAACCAGGGAAGCCCCTTATCATCTTACTTTTTAAGTTTATGGGTTATCTTGAGACTTCAGCTTCCACCTGATTTACTAAAAGAACGTTTGTGCTATATATTTATAGTCACTCGGGTATTGAGAGTTTAGTTAAGCTACTCCATGGTATTGCTGCCTTGGTTGACATTCATTTTGTTTGGTCAAGTGACCAGTGGGGGCCTTAATCTGACATTAGACTCCACATGCAAGCATGCGTCCCAGATAAAAGCTCATAGAGTCATAAGCAAATGTAGGCTCCTCGTATGACTTCACCAGCAGCCCCTCACCCTTCCCAAGGCCTTTCCTTGTATGCCCCTTAGATAAGACACATGTGGAACTTTTCAAAATCTTACTCTTTCTACTTCACATTGACCGTCCGGCCTTAGCCTGAGTTCAGTTCAGTTCAGTTCAGTCGCTCAGTCGTGTCCGACTCTTTGCGACCCCAAGAATCGCAGCACGCCAGGCCTCCCTGTCCATCACCATCTCCCGGAGTTCACTCAGACTCACGTCCATCGAGTCAGTGATGCCATCCAGCCATCTCATCCTCTGTCATCCCCCTCTCCTCCCTGCCCCCAATCCCTCCCAGCATCAGAGTCTTTTCCAATGAGTCAACTCTTCGCATGAGGTGGCCAAAGTACTGGAGTTTCAGCTTTAGCATCATTCCTTCCAAAGAAATCCCAAGGCTGATCTCCTTAGCCTAGGAATCCCAAATTACTCCATACATGGCCCCTAAAAGAGGCGTATTTCCCAGGTCCTATCTCTCTCTCTGCCTGAACCCTACCTTGACTTCCCCATGTGGCCCTTGGAGGTGTGTCACTACTTCCTCCAGGACTGATGAGTAATTAACTTCCATTTCAGTTTCTCTTGTGGCCTTCTGTTGACCCTCCTCACTGTCCAGCACCCTGTGCTCCAGGTAACAAATGTGTATTTGTAACAAAGTCTTAAAACCTGGTCACATGAGCTCTGATGAGGGGGGCTTTCTGATGAGTGAGGAACCCTACCAAGCTCAACAGAAACCAAAACCAAAAGGGTTTAAATGAAGAGAGAATTTTTTTGCCACAAAATGGAAACACACAGACCCTACTGGATCTGAGGGTTCGGATGATGTCCCGAGTTTGCCCCCTCTCTGCTCCTCCCAGTCACGACTCCCTGAAAGTCTTATCCACGTGCCAGGGCCCAGCATCCTATTAGCCCAGTAAGTTCAGTAGAAAAATGAAGTTGTCCTGATGACTCTGGCAGGAAAGTCCTGCCACAGACAGTAATGGTTCAGCTGGTACCCTGAACTAATCACCACGGGGAAGGGGGCTGGACATGCAAAGATGTGTGAGACCTGGAAGTGGACGTGGGGACCGAGATGCAAAGAGCACACCCATGACTGACAAAGCCAGATGGCGGCACAGAGATCTTGGGATTCCTGCGGTGGGGCGGAGTGGTTAATACATTGCAGAAGGCTTGACAACACACCTTCATCTTGAGGGCCCAAAGGCCTTCTGCCCAAGTGAGTTGTCACCTGTCAACTTCAAGTTGATGAGAGTAGGAAGCTTGCACCAGGAAATTCTCAGGATACACTGGTATTGGCAGGTATGTTGAATTTTTTATTTGGCCACCCACACACTGTTACTTTTGTCCCACTGCATCTTTTAAGGCATCCCAGGACACAGAAATCAGCATCATCTGCTTTCTCTGCTTTTCTTACCAAGCTGATGGGGAAAGTAATAAAACCTAGCTAAATGGGGATACTGTAAATTCAAAAGGAAGCACTGTCATTTTAGCCAGGGCCATTTAAAAAATTGTACTTGAGTATTTCCTCAGCATCCACTGTTTTCCAAGCTGCGCTAGGTGCAGAGGATATTGCTGCTAAGTCACTTCAGTCGTGTTCCACTCTGTGTGACCCCATAGATGGCAGCCCACCAGGCTCCCCCGTCCCTGGGATGCTCCAGGCAATAACACTGGAGTGGGTTGCCATTTCCTTCTCCAATGCATGAAAGTGAAAAGTGAAAGTGAAGTTGCTCAGTCGTGTCTGACTCTCAGCGACCCCATGGACTGCAACCTACCAGGCTCCTCTGTCCATGGGAGTTTCCAGGCAAGAGTATGGGAGTGGGTTGCCATTGCCTTCTCCGGCAGAGGATATTAGTATGGAACAAAACAGACCCATTTCCTGCTCTCATGAGCTGCCTCTTGCATCCCCATAAGAGATGTTCCAAACCTTTACTCTCTTTACTTCTCGGCTGTCAGCCTTGCTTAACTCCTTTAAAGATGAAAGCCAGCAGCTATACCTTGCTATCCCCTGAACCCCAAGCCCAAGAACATCAGAGACACGTAAGAAGACTGGTTCCCCAGCCAGCTTCCTGAGAACAGACTCGGATACATGAGGACAACTGTAGAAACCAGAATAGGTGTCTTGAGTTCTTTGTCCAAAATGATCCAACAGTCTAGGGCAGGTAAGCTCAAATGCTGCAGGAGCCAGGCAGGTAGCAGAGATGTGTGAGATGGGGAGTATAAGACAATTGGTGCTAAACAGCTGGGATTACAAGAATAACAGGTGCCTGGGTAGTCTGCCTTTTAAACACTGCAGGAGGCTAATCAACCCCCTTCAACAAATCCACAGGCTGCATCTAGCTCCACATCCTACCAGTCTGCAACTGTTGCTGCTGACTCTCTTCAAAGAAACTAAGGAGAATCCTGCCTCATGAATGAGAAACATAGCCACACCAGTTACCTTCAGATCCTAAGACAAGAATGCCTAGTAGGCCTGCTGGTGCATTCATTCATTTATTCATCTGATGAATGTTTCGGTTCAGTTCAGTCACTCAGTCGTGTCCGACTCTTTGCGACCCCATGAACCGCAGCATGCCAGGCCTCCCTGTCCATCACCAACTCTTGGAGTTTACCCAAACTCATGTCCATTGAGTTGCCATCCAACCATCTCATCCTCTGTTGTCCCCTTCTCCTCCTGCCTTCAATCTTTCCCAACATCAGGGTCTTTCCAAATGAGTCAGCTCTTTGCATCAGGTGGCCAAAGTATTGGAATTTCAGCTTCAGTATCAGTCCTACCAATGAACACCCAGGACTGATCTCCTTTAGGATGGACTGGTTGTTTACTGAGGACCAATTGAGTGCAGGGTGCTGTGGTAGGATTGAAGCTACAGTCATAATTGAACTCCCCCATCTCCCAGCCCATTTCATAGAGCTCACATTCCCAAGGTAGGGATGGAGAGAGAAGTCATGGAAATTAAACAAGTAAGTGAAATATATCATGAAGAAAACACATAGATGGGAGAGTCTACTTTAGAAAGGTCTCTCCAATGGATATACTGACCTCTGGTCTGAATGATGGGAGGGAATCAGGACTGGGGAGCAGAGAGCTCACTCTAGGAGTCAAGTGCAAAGGCCCTGAAGCAGGAAAGGAGCTCAGGGGGTTCAGGAAGCAGAGGGGACCCCTGTGGCTCTAGTGAGGGCTGTGTGAGCCAGGGGCCACAGAAGTCAACAATAACCAAGATCTTGGAGGCCATGGTAGGAGTTTCGTGTTTTATTAAGCTCCATTGACCCACGATTCCAGGAAGGAGGCTCCCTCCCCAGCTCTGGACTAAAAACAAACTCGTATTCGGATGATGGTGCAGATGCCTATCTACCACCAAGAGAGAGGACCGAGGCTGCTCTGAGGATCCCAGTTTCGCTGCCACCTCACCTCCCAGACATCCCAGGGCACAACCCAGGCCCCTCTGAAACAAAAACCACCTGCCCAGCAGGTACATGTCAACATGTTCAGCAGCAGCAGCCAACTGGGTTCAGCCACAAGCTGAGACAAAGGTAAGGAGGAGGGTGCCTGCAAGCCTCGTGTCACTGATGGGGTCCCAGAGTGGGCTGGAGTTCTGGGGGCCAGAAAAGCAACATGCACATCCAAAGTCCAGGGCAAAACTAGGGCTGTTTCATCCATTCCTTCCACAAATATTTACTGGGAGCCTACAATGTGCCAGGGGTGGTTCTAGGTGCTGAGGACAGCAGTGAACAAAACTGATGGTAATTCCTGCCTAAAGGGAGAAAGAGACTCCCTCAGAGTAAATTATATAGAGAGTGGGAGGGGGGTTCAGGATTGGGAACATGTGTACACCTGTGGCGGATTCATGTTGATGTATGGCAAAACCAATACAGTATTGTAAAGTAAAATAAATAAATAAAACAAAAAATAAAATAAAAATAAAGATGGATGGGGGCAAAAAAAGAAAATAAAGTGTGGAATCAGGATGGGGAGTTCTGATGTGCTTGGGGTCGGGGAGGATGTAATTTTAAGTAACATTCAGGGGGAGTCTCGCTCAGAGTGAAACAGAGATTTGAGTGAAAGAGGGAAGCAAGTCACGTGGCTAACCGGGCAGAGCATTCCAGTACAAATAGCAAGTGTGAAGGGCTTGAGGCAGGTGTGCTGGATGTTTAAGGACGAGCCCTGTGGTGGGCTGTCGGGGTGGGGAGGAGGCTGGAAAGATCTGGGGCACATCATCAAAACTCTCCGGGTCTGCAATCACTTGGAGGCTCACTCTCCTCCTGCCCACCTTAGGTCAACCACCCCTCCCCCAAGAAACCTTCCGACTAGTAGAAAGTCAGTCTCCTTCCTTGGAAATAAAGCATTTGGTTCCTGCCATTTCACTTGGGACTGCTCAGTTTCTGCCAGAGATTAATGTTTGTAGGTTTAATGTAGCCATAAATCACAGGCTACAGATTGCTGGAGTTTTCCATCAAGACTGGCAGTGGGAATTTTGAAGGGAAGTAGAGACTTCCTCTAAGTTGGACTAAGCCAATTCTGCAGTTGTAGCGAGGTGGATGAACCTAGAGCCTGTTACACAGACTGTAGTAAGTCAGAAAGAGAAAACAAATATCATATATTAACACATATTTACAGAATCTAGAAAGATGGTGCTGCAAGGCATTTGCAAGGCAGGAATAGAGATGCAGACGTAGGCAATAGACTTGTGGACACAACAGAGGAAGGAGAGAGTGGGATGAATTGAGAGAGTAGCACTGAAACATATACATTACCATATGTATAACACACTGCTAATGGGAAGTTGCTATATGACACAGGGAGCTCAGCCCAGTGCTCTGTGCTGCCCTAGAGGGGTGGGGGGTGGGGGAGAGGTTCAGGAGGGAGGGGACATATGTGTACTTATGGCTGATTCACGTTGTTGTATGGCAGAGACCAACACAACATCGTAAAACAATTATCCTCCAATAAAAAAAAAGGAAGTCAGCTTTGACAGGAGAAGACCACTTTGGCCCCAACAAGGAAGTCTCTGAAGCAGGAGGGCAGGCAGCCCAGAAAGGCTGCCAGGAGATCTGGCAGCTGGAACACCGACCATAAGAATGAGCAGTAAATTACTGATTCAATTACATTTTTCAGTAAAGAATCACAGAACATGTACTAAATTCAGTTATCTAGCCTTCTGCAAATTTACGAGTTCCCAATGTCTTTCCCCACATATCCCTTTTGTGCTAAGAATTATTAGAGGCAGCCTGCATTGTTTGCAAACAAGAACGTGTACCGCGAATGTTACAAAACACTCTGTGCTAGGGAGTGTGAAGGGTCAGGAAGGGTCTTCCCTGACTGTGGGTAATATTTGACTGGGATCATTAGGTAGAGAGGCAAAATCGGAAACCAAGAACAGAGTGGGTTTATCATATTTCTGATCGGCAAGATTTGGGGTTCTCTTTATTATACTGAAATAGCCCTTTACAAGGAGAAGGCAATGGCACCCCACTCCAGTACTCTTGCCTGGAAAATCCCATGGATGGAGGAGCCTAGTGGGTTGCAGTCCATGGGGTCACTAAGAGTCAGACACGGCTGAGCAACTTCACTTTGACTTTTCACGTTCATGCATTGGAAAAAGAAATGGCAACCCACTCCAGTGTTGCCTGGAGAATCCCAGGGATGGGAGAGCCTGATGGGCTGCTGTCTATGCTGTCGCACAGAGTCAGACACAATTGAAGTGACTTAGCAGTAGCAGCAATCCATCCAACGAATTCATGTACGTCATTGCAGAGAAGCCCAGCAAGGAGGGCATTTCCCTCTTTGTGCAATGCAGAAACGGGCTCAGAGAGGGAAAGGAGCTTGTCTAAGGTCACACAGTACAAAGCAGGGACTTGAACCCCGGTTGTCTGAGGGCGACTTTAAAGCTCTTTAAAGGTACTCTAGCCTCCTCACTAAACTGACTGCCTCCCCAGAACAGCTCACTCCCCCTGAAACAAGAAATTGATTCCAAAATAGGCCTTCTTAGAATTACATTTATAATAATATAGTAATCTAATTATCCTATACTTCATAATTTGAGAACAAAGAATTTCGTTGTCTCAGCAGCTGAATTTTCTGGTGGAAAAATAAGCACAATCCACACCACGAATGCAGGTGCTTACACACCCTCCTTGACAGCCCACTCGTGCTCGAGAGGGCCCAGCGCATGTTATTCTTCTAACTTTGGTGTCTAGCCCCACGCCCAGCACGCTGGAGATGTCAGGAAAGGTTTGTATTTTATTTTATTTTTATCTTTTTAAATATAAATTTATTTATTTTAATTGGAGGTTAATTACTTTACAATATGGAACACGTGATTTTTTATTTTTTATTTTATTTTATTTTATTTTTTGGTGATCAAGCTTGCTTTCATTTATTTTTTTTAGGAAAGGTTTGTAAAATGAATGAATGAACGACAATGGAAAAAGCTATCCTACCTACTTACGAATCGCTCACATCTCTCCTTCAGCTCCCCTCCAATGCACCGAGTGGCTTATTAATTATGGATGGAAATGGAAGCTCTGAAACAGAAACCGACGTGGGTATAATCACACCCTGTGTTTGCATGATCATAAGTAGATTATTAAAAATGGATAAGGCAGCCATAATTGGGCTTCAGCCCACCAGAAATCTTAGAGGAAGCAGATGGAGCATTTGGGCATTTTCTGTGCTTTAATCTAAACCAGCAGAAAAAAAAAAATTGATTAGAAGATTGTCTTTCACATTCCATTATTGATGTCCGGGCTATCATTAGCAAATGGGTCGCTGTAAGAGCTTTCCCCAGTGCAGAATCAGAGACATGGGGATTTTATTTAGAGAGAGTTAAACTTTGCTCTGTTTGTCAGGCCCTTTTGAGAGTTTGGGCATCTGGCCAGAGTTGTAAGTGAATTTTTCCCCAAACACATTTTCCTTTCATTTGAAACGGGGCTGGAAAGGAAATGATATTAACGCATTTTCCACTGTTTATGCTTTAAAATCATCTCAAATACTCATCTAGAGGCTCCAGTGGAAATAACAAGAAGGCTTTCTTAAAGGGAAATCATGCAAAGGCTGGGAGAAAGAAAACGGTGGCTGGATAACACACATGCAGAAAGATGCCAGAAATGTGGAACAAGCAGACTTCCTATTCATTTGTGTGAAAAATCACAACTGTGGAAACCCAAGTTAAAAGTAAATAACACGTAAATAATCAAGGAGGAGCAGTTCTTGAGAGCTTACATCATTGCCAAGTGGTCATATCGACTCATTTTATCCTCCTGAGCGTGAGGCAAGTGTTACCATCTCCACTTTACAGAAGAGAAAATAAGAGCTGACGGTTGGAGGAATAAAGGAACAAAGGCCAATCTGAACGCAGCCCTGTCTGATCCATGTCTCACGCACATCCACTGTTGCTGTACAGATGTCAGTCATTAAAATCAATATTATTTTTATCACTGTACTCAGGAAATCTCACAGAAAGTCATGGGTATGAGGGCAAACTGAATTTTTATTATACAAACAGGTATCATTCAATCTCTCTAACTTTCCTCACTTACAAAATGGGGTTGAGGGATTTCCCTCGTGGTCCAGTGGTTAAGAATCTGCCTTGCAATCCAGGGGACATGGGTTCGATCCCTGGTCAGGGAACTAGGGTCCCACATGCTGTGGAGCAACTGAGCGCAGGAGCCACAACTAGAGAGTCCACGTGCTGCAATGAAAGATCCTGCATGTGGCAACTAAGACCCGAGGCAGCCAAATAAAGAAGTATAACATGGAAGTGATGGTAATATATACCTGCAGAGTTGTACGGATTAACTGATGTAGCTAATGTTGCTGCTGCTGCTGCTAAGTCATTTCAGTCATGTCCTACTCTGTGCAGCCCCATAGATGGCAGCCCACCAGGCTCTCCAGTCCCTGGAATTCTCCAGGCAAGAACACTGGAGTGGGTTGCCATTTCCTTCTCCAACGCATGAAAGTGAAGAGCGAAAGTGAAGTCGCTCAGCTGTGTCTGACTCTTAGCGACCCCATGGACTGCAGCCTACCAGGCTCCTCCGTCCATGGGATTTTCCAGGCAAGAATACTGGAGTGGGGTGCCATTGCCTTCTCTGGATGTAGTCAATTCTAGGGTATAAAATACCTAGGGCAGTGCCTCATATACAGAATCACTGAATAAAGGGTTGTTATTGAGACTATGTAGCATCTGTTGAAATGTTTCTACTCTTCCATTTGAATGACATCCTGAGGCATCAGCTGAAAGCTGCAAAAACCTTCAGAAATGACCCAGCCCTGCTCCCTCATGTAAAGGCCCAGAGGAGAGACTTGACATGCCCAAGGCAGAGAACAATCAGGGCTACTGCTTTCTGGGGCACTTTAAGGTCACTACTGATTTGATGACATGTCAGCTACCAGATGGAAGCAGATATGAACCTCTCCTTTTCTTCCAGAGCCTAATCCACCTACCCCAGAATGGACTTCCCACCACTTTTTACCACCAGAAGTGCTCAACAACTAAGAAGAAAGAGAAGCTTCCCTGGTGACTCAGACAGTAAAGAATCTGCCTGCAGTGCAGGAGATCTGGGTTCAATCCCTGAATCAGGAAGATCCCTTGGAGAAGGGAATGGCAACCCACTCCAGTATTCTTGCCTCAAGAATCCCATGGACAGAGGAGCCTGGCGGGCTACAGTCCATGGGGGTCACAAAGAGTAGGACATGACTGAGCGACTAATTTTTTTTTTTTTTAAGGGATGGGAAAAGCTTTGGTTTCTTAGGGAAGGTATATGTTTCAGGGCCAGGCAACAAGAATAATCCTTTATCAGCAATGGGATTTCTATTTCTGGAAATGACACAGGATTGAGGATTTACATACTTAAACATGCAAAAATAAGCTAGAGAAACTGCACCGGGACTAGTAGCTTCAGAAAAGCAATTACAGCTTGTAGAAAGAACCGCTGAGTAAACTATACCTCTCGACGCCTACCATTTGCTGTCAGCCTGTAAGGTACCTTTGGGCTTCCCAGGTGGCACAGTGGTAAAGAATCTGCCTGCCATTGCAGCAGATGCAGGAGATGTGGGTTTGATCCCTGGGTCAGGAGGCTCCCTTGGAGTGGGAAATGGTAACCCACTTTAGTATTCTTGCCCCAAGAATATCATGGGCAAAGGAGCCTGGTGGGCTACAATCCATGGGGTTGCAGAGACACAACTGAGCATGCATGCCTAACCAATAAGGTATCTTTATGCAACAATACTTCTATCTGTTGGGAAACCGTAAAAGTTACACAGGTCTATGTCTATGACATGACTTGGGATCCTTTAAAGGTGGCATGGTTGTACAGTACACGATCTACCCAATTGTACATCACCTTCTTGCTGGGCCAGTTCACTACTTGCCACTCTGAGGAAGGAGAGTGGTTTCACAGAATTAAGTGGAAAAGTCTACAGTCGGCATCTATTGTTTGTGCCACTACCCTTCATTCACTGTTTTTTATAGTAACACTAACCCAACGTTTCTTTTGCAGGATTCGCATGGGGCAGATTCCAAACCCTGCTTGAGAAATGGGAATATCCCGCCTCTTAGATGTGATGAGTGGTTCAAAGGTGAGCATGTGATCCAACTGAAGCCAATGAATCTACAACCAGACATTTCCTGGGAATGCTGGGAGAGAAGAAAACATTCTTTTTGGTGTATTCAGAATTGTGAGGATATGAGGGCTGAAGCTGCAGCAAGCATCATGCCTCTGCAGGGAGCCTGAGAATGAAGTCAGCACACAGAGAAGAGGAAAGACAGAGGCTTGATGCATTTTCCTTGTACCAGCCAGATCTGAAGCCCAAATGACCCTTGAACTTTTCAGTGATATGAGATAAAAAGTTCTCTTTTGCTCAAGCTAGCCTGAGTTTGTTTTAATGTCACTCGCACACAAAAAAGTCCTGAGCCTTATAACCCTCACTGGTTTTGAGAGGTCTGGACTTCTAGAGTGTTTGAAGCCTGTGCTGGTGGCCTGGTTAATTGTGGAGAAGTCACAGCGCAGTGCTAGGACCATCGTGGCCTCACCTTCCTTCTCTGCCCCTCAGGGTACTCAATCCAGGAACCTGCAAAATCTTCCAGCTCAGGATCCACGAGGAGGAAAGTCATAAGGAGAAATCACTGCTTTCTACTTGGGAGGAAATGCCAGACCTGGATGGAACCCTCATGAATTACAAATGATAAAAAGGTGAAAGTATTGAAGCCTACGAAAACTGCATCATAAATGGACAGAGCACAATTACGTTTTTGAAAGTGATTTAGGGAATAGAAGTAAATTCCAATAGCATTTGTTCTGTGCTTTTAATAAAATTGAAGACAAATGCAGACATCATGAAATAAAAACATAGACAAGATGAAAATGAAAAGATATGAAAATGATTCTGGTGTAGAGGCAGAGAGAAATCAAACCATTTAAAAATGCATTAGATAAGTGTCCATTGACAAATGAATGGATAAAGAAGATGTGATACATACACATGATGGAATATTGCTCAGCCTTTAAAAAGGATGAAATAATACCATTTGCAGCAACATGCATGGACCTAGAGATGATCATATTAAGTGAAGTCAGACGAAGACAAATTACATATGATATTACTTATATGCGGAATCCAAAAAAACGATGCAGGCGAACTTGTTTACAGAAGAGAAAGGACTCAGAGATTTAGAGGTGGGCTTGTGGCTGTCAAGGGGGGAAGGTGGGGAGGAGGGATGTATTGGGAGTTGCTATTGGTATAGCCACACTGCTGTATATAAAACAGATCGTCAACAAAGACCTCCTGTATAACACAGAGAACTATACTTAATATTCTGTAGTAATCTATATGGGAACAGAACCTGAAAAAGAATATATATATGAATATATATATATATATATATATACGCTTTAAGTCACTTTGCTGTACACTTGAAACTGGCTTCCCAGGTGGCACAGTGGTAAAGAATCCCCCTGCCAATGCAGGAGATGTAGGTTCAATCCCTGGGTCAGGAAGGTCCCCTGGAGAAGGAAATGACACCCCACTCCAGCATTCTTGCCTGGAAAATTCCATGGCTGGAGGAGCCTGGCGGGCTACAGTCCATGGGGTCATGGAATCAGACACGACTGAGTAACTGAGCATATATGCACGCCCGAAACTGACACAACATTGTGAATCAACCATCAGTTGAGTTCAGTTCAGTTCAGTTCAGTCGCTCAGTCGTGTCCGACTCTGCGACCCCATGAATCGCAGCACGCCAGGCCTCCCTGTCCATCACCAACTCCCAGAGTTCACCCAGACTCGCGTCCATCGAGTCAGTGATGCCATCCAGCCATCTCATCCTGGGTCGTCCCCTTCTCCTCCTGCCTCCAATCTCTCCTAGCATCAAAGTCTTTTCCAATGAGTCAACTCTTCGCATGAAGTGGCCAAAGTACTGGAGCTTCAGCTTTAGCATCATTCCTTCCAAAGAAATCCCAGGGTTGATCTTCAGAATGGACTGGCTGGACCTCCTTGCAGTCCAAGGGACTCTCAAGAGTCTTCTCCAACACCACAGTTCAAAAGCATCAATTCTTCAGTGCTCAGCCTTCTTCACAGTCCAACTCTCACATCCATACATGACTACTGTAAAAACCATAGCCTTGACTAGACGGACCTTAGTAGGTAAAGTAATTCCAATATAAACAAAGTTTAAGTGCACCTGATACAGCAACAGCTAAATGAGCAATGCAGAAAAGCAACTTAGCGACAATAGGGCAAGTGTGAAAACATTGCCAAGGATTCAGAGGAAGAGGATCGAGATGAAAACTGTGAAAGGTGGTAGATAGCAAAGACAGGCACAGTGATACAGCACCAAGAAAACTCGTATTTGTGAGTGAAGTGAAAGTCGCTCAGTCATGTCTGACTCTTTGCGACCCCACGGACTACATAGTCCATGGAATTCTCCAGGCCAGAGTACTGGAGTGGGTAGCCCTTCCCTTCTCCGGGGGATCTTCCCAACCCAGGGATCAAACAAGATGCCAAAGCAAACATAACAGAAGCAATGTTCAATACGAGAAAATGTTTCTTGAGTTAAAGAAAAACCAAATCTGTGCTTCAAAAGAATGCAAAAATCATATGAGGAAAAAAAAATCATAAAACACAGAAAAACCCTGATGTATATTCCAAAGTTCTAACTTTAAGGAAAATGACCTTACAAATATTCAGGGGAAAAGCTTATCTATAAAGGACGAGTCAGCCTGGCCTCAGACTTCACCTCTGCAACATCCGACAGAAGACAATGTCGAGTTTTGGGGGTTCTGAAAGCCTGCAACCCCAGGTTTCTATAAACACAGCCAAGCTGCTGTCCCCATGTGTGGCAAAAGGGAATCTATTTTCAGCTATTTCAGGCTCTGAGGGTTCAATAGCCACATTCTATTGAAATAATACTCCAGCCAACCATTGGCTGAGCTAAAATACAATTGTGAGACCATATGCGTCTGTGCTTATAAACTGAAAGGTTGGATGCAATGGAAGTTTTTCTAGGAAAAGATAAATTACCAAAATTGACTCAAGAACAGTCAACCTGCTTAGACCAATTAGGGTGCCAGGCTTCTTGCTCAACCAGACAGGAGGCCTTGGAGGTTGCCCCGTCTCAGTGGATTTTTATCTGCTTTGGCTGCCAGCAGCAGGGAGATGCCCTCTATAGAACTTTGCTGTGCAAGGCAGCCTTCCAGTCTTGGAGGAAAGTCAACCACCACATGGGCTTTGGCTTTAGGGATCTCTGCTTTCCCATGGCGTCTTCCCTCCTCTCAGGATGGGGAAAGTGAGGCTGCCTTCCAAGGCACCTTCAGACCAGCTTTATCAGTAACCCATCTGGCAGGAAACCCATGAAGTTTCTACAAATAGGTGAAGCTATTCTTAAGATTCCGAAGAATAGCAAGGAGAGACAAGAAGGTCTTCTTCAATTAACAGTGCATAAAACTAGAAGAAAACAACAGAAAGGGAAAGACTAGAGATCTCTTCAGGAAAATCATAAATATCAAGGGAAATTTCATCCAAAGATGGGCACAATAAAGGACAGAGCAGTAGAGACCTACTAGACGCTGAAGAGATCAAGAAGACATGGAAAGGATACATGGAAGAACTGTATAAAAAAGATCTTAATGAAAAGGATTATGATGATGGTGTTCTCAGTAAACCAGAGCCAGTAAACCACTCCAGAATTGGAGTCTGAAGTCGAGTGGGCCTCAGGAAGCACTGCTGTTAATAAAGCTGTGGTTGCGATGGATTTCCAGAGGAGCTATTCAAAACTCTAAAGGATGATGCTATCAAAGTGTCGCACTCAATATGTCAGCTAATCTGAAAGACCCACCAGTGGCCACAGGAATGGAAAAGGTCAGTCCTCATTCCAGTTCCCAAGAAGGGTAGTACTAAAGAATGTTCTAATCATTGGACAATTGCACTCATCTCCCATGCTTAAAATCTTGCATGCTAGGCTTCAGCATTATGTAAACCAAGAATTTCTAGATGTCCAAGCTGAGTTTAAAAAAGGCAGAGGAATCAGATATCAGATTGCCAACATTTGCTGGATCATAGAGAAAGCAAAAGAATTCCAAAAAACATCTACCTCTGTTTCATTGACTATGCAAAAACCATTGACTGTGGATCACAACAAATTGTGGAAAGCTCTTAGAGAGATGGGAATACCCGACCATCTTATCTGTCTCCTAAGAAACCTGTATGCGAACCAAGAAGCACCAGTTAGAACCCCATATGGAACCACAGATTGGTTCAAGATTGAGAAAGGAGTCCAACAGGGCTGTCTGTTGTCATCCCGTTTATTTAACCTATACGTTGAGCACATCATGGGAAATGCCAGGCTAGATGAATTACAAGCTGGAATCAAGATAGGTGGGAGAAACATCAACAGCCTCAGATATGTGGATGATACCACTCTAACGGCAGAAAGCAAACAGGAATTAAAGAGCCTCTTGATGAGGGTGAAGGAGGAGGGTGAAAAAGCCAGCTTTAAACTCAATATTAAAAATAAAACTAAGATCATGGCATCCGGCCCCTTTATTAATGGCAAACAGAAGGGGAAAAGTGGAAGTAGTGACAGATTTCCTCTTCTTGGGCTCTAAAGTCACTGTGGATGGTGACTGCAGCCATGAAATCAGAAGATAATTGCTTCTTGGCAGGAAAGTTATGATAAACCTAGACAATGTGTTGAAAAGCAGAGACATTACTCTGCCACCAAAATCCCTATAGTCAAGGCTATGGTCTTCCCAGTGGTCATGTATGGTTGTGAGAACTGGACCATAAAGAAGGCAGAATGCCAAAGAATTGATGTCTTCAAACTGTGGTGCTGGAGAAGACTCCTGAAAGTCCCTTGGACAGCAAGGAGATCAAGGCAGTCAATCTTAAGGGAAATCAACCCTGAAAACTCATTGGAAGGACTGATGCTGATGCTGGAGCTCTAGTATTTTGGTCATCTGATGCAAACAGACAACTCACTTGAAAAGTCCCTGATGGTTGGAAAGAGTGAGGGCAGAAAGAAAAGAGGGCATCAGAGGATGAGACGGCTGGATGGCATCACTGATGCAGTGGACATGTACTTGGGCTTCAGGAGATGGTGAGGGACAAGGAGGCCTAGAGTGCTGCATTTCACAGGGTCACAAACAGTTGGACATGACTGGGCAACTGAACAACAAAATTCTTAATATCTCAAACCAATGCCTTGGCATTAACAGACACACACTACTATATATAAAATAGATTAAAAGGACCTACTACAGAGTACTTTGGCTACTTCATGCAAAGAGTTGACTCATTGGAAAAGACTCTGATGCTGGGAGGGATTGGGGACAGGAGGAGAAGGGGATGACAGAGGATGAGATGGCTGGATGGCATCACCGACTCGATGGACGTGAGTTTGAGTGAACTCTGGGGGTTGGTGATGGACAGGGAGGCCTGGTGTGCTGCGATTCATGGGGTCACAAAGAGTTGGACACAACTGAGCGACTGAACTGAACTGAACTGAACATAGCACAGGGAACTATATTCAATATTCTACAACCTATAATGGAAAAAAATTTAGAAAAGAATAAATATATGTATATGTATATATATATATATACATACACACACACACAACTGAATTACTTCGCTGCACACCTGAAACACTATAAATCAACTATACTTCAATAAAAAATAAAAATTATAAAGAGATAAAACCTATGCAGATTTCCCTCCTATTGTGTTGATCGTCCTGACAGGCATGGAGGGAAAGAGGAGGACTTAGATGTCCATCTTCTTCAGAAGCCCTTAACCTTCTCTTTTACACATTCAAGGACTCCTGAAATAATAGTGGTAGAAATGCTACCAAATCTTTCCTCTTCCCTGTGGATGAAGCTATTTAAAATCCTCTAAGTAATACACTCAACCACATGTAAAAGAATATTATGAACGGAAAGAGGCCAGACACCAGTGAATAAATATTGCATGTCACACTGTATGATTCCACCTCTATGAAGTTCAAGAACAGATAAAATTAATTGTTGATGATGGAAGGCAGAATAGCCATGGCCTCTGTGGGGTAGTGATTGCCTGGAACGGGGCACAAGGGTACTAATATTTTGTTTTCTCTTTCTCTCTCTTTTTGCCACACAGCATGGCATGCAGGATCTTAGTTCCCTGACCAAGGATTGAACCCTCATCCCCTGCAGTGGAAGCGTAGAGTACTAACCACTGGACTTCCAGGAAAGTCCATAGGGGACATTCTGAGGGGACAGAATGTTCTAGATCTTGATCAGGGTAGTGGTTACACTGGTGTATATAGATATAAAAATGGATCAAGCTGTACCCTTCAGATCTGTGCATCTTACTGCATGAAAATTATACATTAACTTTTAAAAAAACCCTTTCAAGTAGGTGAGGAAGACGAACTGGTATAAAACAGAACTGCATGTTCGATGGGTTAAAATGTTTCTGTAATTTCTTTTTTAAAATTTTGTTTATTATTGTACTAGGTCTTCTGTGCATGGGCTTTCTCTAGTTGCAGCCATTGGCAGCTTCTCTTGTTGCAGAGCATAGGCTCTAGGCACGCGGCTCAGTAGTTGCGGAGCACAGGCTTAGTTGCTCTGAGGCATGTGGAATCTCCCTGGGCCAGGGATTGAACCCGTGTCCCTTGCATTGGAGGGGAGATTCTTATCTACCGCGCCACCAGGGAAGTCCATTTCTATAATTTCTTTTGTGCACATTAGTCAGAACCTGATTCTTTTCTCAGTCTGAAAACCAAGATTACATAAAAAGATCCTGAAGGATATAGGGACCAAAAGAACACTTTTAGTGTTTTCTGAAAAAGTACAGAATGTATTAAGTTTCTTGGGGATACGAGTCACCATCGAATGCACGTATTCATCAGGACTGGAGAGTCTAGCCTGGACTGATGAGAGAAAAGGCAAGTTTTTCTGCAAGAGAAAACAAGCATTAATAACCAGCTGGAGAAAATTCTTCAGACAAATTGAATGTGACAGAGAGGGGAAGGGGCAGGCCTTGTGAGGCAGAGAGTCATTAAGGGCTTCAGGAGGCAAGAAAGAGGATGACATGAAGCTTGAGGGAGGCATCTTAGGAGCCGGAGGCGGTGCCTTTCTTCCCAGGAGGTAAAATTCCAGGCTGATCTGCTGGACTGCCCTTTGTCAGGGCAAATGCCCGGGAATCAGACCCAGCAGGGAGATTACAAAGCCTAGCTGGGAGGAACCGTTCATGAGCTTGCCCCATAAAACATGCTTTTCTCATTTGCCATCGTATCTGTCATTTATTACCTATAATAGAGTAATAGTGTTGCTCAGTCGTGTCCAACTCTTTACCACCCTCTGGACTGTAGCCCGCCAGACTCCACTGTCCATGGAATTTTCCAGGCAAGAATACCCGAGTGGGTTGCCATTTCCTACTCCAGGGAATCTTCCTGACCTAGGGATTGGACACACATCTCCTGTGGCTCCTTCATTGGCAGGCATATTTTTTTATCACCACACCACCTGGGAAGCCCTGTAATGCTGTATTAAAAACCTCCTCCTAAACTCAGAGGTTTCAAATAGCAATCACTTATTTTTGCTCATGTCTACAGATAGGCTAGGAGTCAAGGTTTCTCAATCTCAGCACTGCTGACATTTGGGGCCACATAATTCTTTGTCATGGGAGCCTGTCCTAGGCTTTTATGGGACATTAGCAGCATCCCTGGCCACTAGCCGCTAAACGCCCATAGCACCTTCCTCTTAGCTGTGTCTCCAGTCATTACCAAATGTTACCTGAGGGGCAAAATCACTTTTAGTTGAAAACCACTGGTCCAGGTTGAGCTTGGGCTGGACTCACCTGGGCAGGAGTCTAAGTCCAGGTGTCTCCCCTCCTTCAAGGACTGTTGGTTATAGAAGCACAAGGGAGCAAGCCCAATGACACAAGCACATTCGAACCTCTGATCATGTTATTGGGTTGGCCATAAAGTTCATTTGGATTTTTCTATAACATCTTATGGAAAAACCTGAACACGCTTTTTGGCCAATTCAATACCTCCACTAACATCCTTTTGAGCAAAGCAAGTCACAGGCCACCCAACACTGACAGAGGGGACACAGGAGTAAGGATTTAGGGAATAATAATCCAAACTAATCCAGCCATCAACACCATCATTGGCTGATAATTGTTAGTCTATTAAGTTCTCTGGGCTTTCCTAGTGGTTCCATGGTAAAGAATCCGTCTGCCAAGAAGGAGACTCAGGTTCAGTCCCTGGTTTGGAAAGATTCCCTGGAGAAGGAAAGGGATACCCACTCCAGTGTCCTTACCTGGGAAGTTCCATGGACAGAGGAGCCTGGCAGGCTACAGTCCATGGGGTTGCAAAGAGTCAAATATGACTTAGTGACTCAACTATAACAACAAATAAGTTCTTTACCTTTTATCTTAAGTTATCCTAGAGGACACCCAGGGAATGTGATATAAGAAGCAGGGAGTGGAGAATTCTCATGAGTCAGGGGAATATGATTACATCCTCCTTTAGGATGGGTTTTCATTTTTATTCTTCAATCTATGTTCAAAGGCTATCTCACTCCAAAGAAGAGAGAGCTGGGCTGCAATGGCGAAAAAACTCACTTTGACTTGGAATTGGAAGACCTGAGTTCTAGTCCTTGTTTTGCACTCACTAGCAGTTTGATTTGGGGCAAGTGTTTTGACTCTAGTGAGACTTTAGTTTGCTCAGCTATAAAATGAAGCTATAACAGTTTTTACCCAATAGGGTCAATATAAGGGTTAACTTACATAATGTAACTAAAATGCACATGGTTGAAGGCCCCCAAGATGACTCCATCAGTTCCTTCCTCCTATGTACATGCTGCTCCTCTAGAGTGAATTGAGGCCTCATTCCTTTTTGCCCTTGTGTCGAGACCAGCCTCAGTGACATGCTCAACTACCAGAAGCCAGCAAAAGTGAAATTCTAAAACTTCTGAAGCTAAGTTATAGGAAGTCCTGCAGCTTCTGCCTGGACCTCTCAGAACACTTGCTGTTGAGATGCTTCTTCTCAGAACCCGGTTGTCATGCGGCTAGAAGCCCTAGCCAGGTGGAGGGGTCACACATCATCCCTCTGGTTGACGACTCCAGCTGAGCTCATGGCCAACAGCCAGCATCACCTGCCAGCATTGTGAGTGACCCCTCTTGGACACGCATCCCAGGAGAACCCTCAGATGGTAATGGCCCCAGCTGACATCTGACCACAACTGCATGAGAAATGCTGTGTAAGAGCTGCTTGGCTGAGCCCAGTCATTGCATGGAACCATGAGAGATAGTAATACATTATTGGTTTAAGTGACTAAGGCGTTGTTTGTTACCCAGTGTCATGCCATTGTAAGGTATTATTTCAGAGCTATATCACACTGTATCACTCCTAGGGGAAACACCACACCCATTCAGCTCAAGCATAGTTATTATGGTGAACAAGAGCTTATGACACTCAAAAGCCTCTTACTCTGATAATACAGCATCCACTCTTTGCTTTGAAGGAACCACTGGTTTGGGAAGAGGGTGCCTATATGGGGGTGCCAGTTTTAAAAAATAAAATACAGGATATCCAGTTAAATTTGAATTTCAGATAAACAATGAATCTTTTTTGTTTGTTTGTTTAGTTTAAGTATATCTCTTGAAATTGTTGGGATTTACTTATACTAAAAACAAAATTCTGTGTTTACCTAAAATCTAAATGTAACTGGGTATCCTATATTGTATTTTATGTGAGCAAAACGCTACTCCCAAACCTGGCCCTAAAATGGGGGGATGACTACGCTAAGTTAATAATGCATTGTATTGCCGTGGCCACGGTTATCACTTCAGGATGGCTGTATTATTCAATCCAGGACAATCGGCAAGGGACTTTTCAGAGGGTTTGTGGGAACTATTTGAGGGGACCCTGTTTCTTTTGTTGAAATGGGATCTGTGTTGACGTGAAGCCCTGAACTGCCACAATCTGAGGGTAGATATAACCCAGAGGAAGCAGGCCCAAAAGACAGGGCATAATGGCCTTGTCTGTGCCCTGGATCAAGCCTTTCCTGAAGCTGCTGCCAGGTAGAAATGTTAGGAGGCCATGCACACTTTTTGCCACATTCCCTTTCTACTTCTGTGGTGACCTTGGAAGCCCATGTTAAGACGAAGTCTCCATGAGCTGGTCCCTCAGTGACAATAGGAGATGGTGCCCTCTGCTGACACTTCAAGGACAGGTAGCATGAGCAAGAAACAAACCTCTGTTGTGCAAAGTTTAATGATTATGTTGGGGTTGTTTGTTATGCAACATAGCACCTAGCCTATTTAGTCTGTCTAAGTCAAGTTAGAATGAGAATTAGACAACAAAATGGTTGGTATTCCCACACACTGAAGTTGAGCTGTAACGTTTCCATATGGTAAACATTTTAGTAAAAGGGTTTGTTTTTTTTCTCCCTCTTAATTTATGGTCTTAGTATCTGAGTGGGGTGGCTTATTTTAAAGAGACAGAGGACTCAATTATTTCAAAGAGGTAAGTGTACCTGTCTGTGAGCTCCTGCTGACTGGTAGTGATGAAATAACACAAATCGGGGAATGGTAACTGCCAGAAAGTGAGGATCTCTGCTCAGCCTGCTATTTAGGGCATGTTGCATGGTTCACATCCCTCTCTGTGCAATCATTCCCGTTTTCTAGATGAGAAAAGCAAGGCATAGAACAGTTAAAAAAAGAAACCCACCCAAATCACAGTGAGTCAGTTGCATTGTCCAAAAATCTGCTGGATTTAAAAATGTTCAAAATGTGAAAGCTTTTAAAGACTTTCAGGTTGAATGCAAGATTTTAGAAAGCAGCTGGATAATTTTATAGTGTGTGAAACCTGCTGCTAAGATGAATGCAATCAATCTAAAGGCCTCGGAAAATCACCACAGTCCACAGTAGAGTGTCAGGGTTTCTCGACGCTGCGGCAGGCGTGGGGATAATCATCTGGCCTCATGTTAAGTTATGGTCTCTCTAACAGACAGCAGAGAACAAAAGGGAGAGAGAAATCAACTTGAACACACAGAGTACTTCTCCCCAAGACCAGTGGGGAGGAAGGTGAGTGAGAAGTCACAGAGTCATCAAGCCTGAAACAGAGCTGGGAAGTGGGATGGCGGAGGCGTGTGTAAGAGCAGAGACTTCCCTTCTAAAGGTGCTCAAAGGAGAATATTACAACCATGCTCAGAAGCAACCGGATGCTTTAAAACAATGCTGTGCAGAAGCTACACTGAAAGCCACTATCTTTTGCCCCAGTCTATGTGAACATCAGTCCATTTCTATTCCAAAAATCTTGCTAGAACCTCTAGGATATGCTGGAGACTATAGCAAATATAATCAAGGAGAGGAGGCTAGGATTTACTGAATATCACAGGTTCTGTACTGGGACAATGATTCAAATTTCCTCATTTAGTCCTGGTAATAATCCTCAAAGGTCTTTTTGCCCCTGTTTTCCAAATAAGGAGACTGGGGCTCAAAAAGATGACATGACCTTGCCCAAGGTCACACAGTCAAGGGCAGAGGCTCACGTGACCCCTAGTTCATCCTCTTTCAACTCCATCTTGCGGCAGCCATGTAACCACAGGTGAAACACACCTCCTGCAACTGAAGAGCTTATCAATGATTTGGAAGGAAAGGACACATATTAAGATCATAATGACAAGATTCCAGAAAACACACAAGGCTGGCCTGAGCGGGCAAGAATTCAAGGAGAAAATGAGACTCCCAACTGAACAAATGTTTCCTTCTTATTTATTCTTCCGAACATCATGTGTTGAGAGTTAATCACACCCATCCTCTGTGGCTTGTCACCATCATTGGTCTGTGACAGCCCCTTTCCTATGTATTTATTAATTAATGTACTCGCTTTTCTCCTCGTTCCCTTCTCCCAGAAGCAATCAATCCTCATATATTTCTTGGGCATCTTTTTGCTTGAGTATGTTCTTGCAAAATGTATATTGTTTGGCATGCGGGTTTAAAAGATTTACATAAATGATATTATGCAGAATACCTCATTCCTTTTCCTCACTCTGGGCTCGACTGTTAGGGTGTATCCACGGAGCTTCATGTCTATCTAATCTGCTGATGCCAAGAGCTGCGGCAGACTCCGGCTATGCCTCCCCATGCCTGCTCACCCGCTTTCCCAGTGATGGACACTGAGACTGTGCCCAGCTCCCCATCTCTAGGGCTACACTGCAGTATCTTTCCTTGCACATGTCTTTTTACGGAGCTTTGTGAGGCTGTCTTTGGTCTATCTGCCCAGGAGTGGAACTCTGGAGTTTGATATGTTTAATTTGACAGTCATGTCAGATTGCTGTTCAGAATTACACCAGTCTGCCTTTCCCCTTCCCTGAGAGTTCTTATAACCTCTTATCCACTCTGACACATGGCATGTATCTAATTTTTCCTAGTTTAATAGGTGTGAAATGACATCTCAAATTACCTTAATTTTAATATCTCTAATTACAGATGAGTTTATACAAAGCATACAGTCTTTTTTTAACTGCCTACTGTGTGCTTGGCACTGTGGGTGATATGGAACAAGCAGGTGACATGGTTGAGGATCTCACTAAGATTTCACAAGGGTACAAAGTAAGACCAAGGTTACAACGGAGGCATTAAAGGTGAGAAGACAGAAGGGTTTGCAATGAGATTGAGAACATCACTGTCCAACACTGATAATATATTGGCAAGCGCTGATTGAACCTCTTGGACCAACGCAGCAACACATCTGAAGGACCAATTTACGTCTGACCATCCTGAGATGAAATCAGACAATTAGAATCTTCTGTTAAAGAGAGGAAAACTCAATTTGAAAAGACTGGGACTTTACCAAAAGGTGAATTTGCTTTATCAAAAAGCCTTATCTTCAGCATCCTACTAAGTTGCTAATTATGTTGCTAAAGAAATACAGCCATAATTAAAGAGACATCATAAGGCCCCACAGCAAAGTAGCCTGAGTTAACATGGACTCTCCTATCAGTAGAAATTGTGGATAAACTATTACAGTAATAATACATAGTTGAGTTCACAAAAAAGAAAGGGAAATCTCTGAATGTAGACATGAAGAGAACACATAGAATGGTGCCACAGTGGCCCATAAGGGATAACAAACCACGTATAGGCCTTAGCCGACGCAGGTGTTATGCCCCAGAAGACTGGAGCTGTGACCCTAAGCTCATGGGAGGTGGTTACCTGGACTCAAGATCCATGTTTAGAGCTGTGAGACTTGCAAGGGTTGTCATGGTTAGGAAGGAAGATGAGAAATTCTTTCCAATGGCTCAGGGGACCCGTAAGGAACTTTGTCTTTATTCAGGGTCTGGGGAGAAAAACTGAAACCCTGAGCTTGTGTCAAGCATGGTGCGGGAGTCTCAAAGCAAGAAATTAACACAAAATTCTGTCCCAGTGCAACAGAAGTAAATGTAAAGCCACTCAGTAGAAACATTTCCAACCCGGGATACGTGGTACTCATACAGCAGAAACGATCCCCACTAAGATGAGCTCAAAACTTTAAAATTTTAAAAAAAAACACATAAAAAAAATCATCCATCATAAATAATGGAGAGTCAGATGATATGACAAAAAGAGATGATTAAAATGCATTGAGATGACTGAAATGCATCTCTTTGAGAGATGAGAGAAATGCATTAGAAGGTGTAACATGTGTCTAACAGAAGGACCTAGTGGGGAGAAGAGGGAACAGGAATGAAAAGAAAACACTCAGAGATGTTGGCTTGAGAATTTCTCAGATTTGCTGGAAAGCATTAATCTTCAGGTTTAGGAAACAAAGTATGTTCTGATCAAAAGGAAGCAAATCCATACTTTAGATACATTGTAGTGAAATTACAGAATATCAAAGAGATAGTGAAAAGCAACCAGAGATGAGACATACTTGCCTGTAAAGGAATCACAACTAGATTCAGAGATTTCTCAACAATGCCATGATAGTTCAGAAGATGCTGGAATTATATCTTACAAGATCTGAGGGAGAATCACTGCCAACCTAGAACTCTGTAGCGAATTAACTATTAATCAAGGGTGAAGGCAAATGAAGACATTTTTAGAAAAAAAAGATATTTTTTCCTCAATCTCAATTCTTTAATAAGTCCTACTATTGGTAACATAAGCAAGAACAACATTTTAATTAAGTACACACTAATTACACTAGCATAATGCATGTCTGTTACAGAAAGAAGAGTAATAGGGGATATTATGAGATTCAATCAATCACCACTGTAAATAATTCGAATAGTAAGTTTCCAAGCAGAGGAAACCAATAACTAGTAGGTTACTACCACAGTATAATTTTCAAGGAAATATTTTTAGAAAAAGTTATTGACAAAATTTACTAGTGAAAACTACCGAAGGGTGGGCATACTTGAGTAAATAGCAAGAAAACACAGGAGGAAGAGGACCCTATGGATAGATCTACAGAAGTTTCCTGTTTTGTTTTTTTTTTTTTTTAAAGAAGGTAATAATGGTAACAGGATGTAGGCTGGTAAAATAGTGATAGGTCCTAGACTGTCAAATTAAAATTGTGTTAGTCCCTTAGTCGTGTCTGCCTCTGCGATCCCACGGACTGTATCCCGCCAGGCTCCTCTGCCCATGGAATTCTCCAAGCAAGAATACTGGACTGGGTTGCCATTCCCTTCTCCAGGGGGTCTTCCCGACACAGGGATTGTACCCGGGTCTCCTGTATTGCAGGCAGATTCTTTAATGTCTCAGCCACCAGTGGAAGGATAACTTCTAAAAGAGTATGTGTTACAGATAATGTCCAAAGTAGTTGAAGGAGAAGAGTCAGCATGGCTATGAGCTGGCTGACGGCCTGGAGCCAAGGAAGAAATGTGAGGCGTGCCCCTGTAGAGCATCCTCATCCACTCCAGAACCACAGACATCTCTCCTAACAGAGTGAGGCAGGTTATGAGGGGAATGATAACTGCCCCATTCTTTCTGGCTTGGCAGCTGGACAAACTCACTGCTCTTTTCCCTGGGGAGCCAGAAGCCCGTTTTCACCTCTTATATGCACTCTGACACCATCAAAGAATTCCTATTTTGTGAGCTCCTTTGGGTAATTGCAAAAGCAGGCCACATCTCTGAAATAATAAAGTTTCTTTGCCAAGCAAAGAATATGTAGACCAGGCTAGAGGTGACCTCCTTGACACGAGTACAAAGGAAATGATGCAGGTTGAATGCAACTTAAGAAGCCTTGGGGAAATCTTGTGTTCCTAGACACCAGGCCACTCTCACTGGGCAAAGTGACCTGCAGAATCTCTGATTCCACTCGGTTCCACTTACCTTTGTAAGTCAGGTGTCCATCGCCATCAAAACCAAAAGCCGGAATTGATTTGGTGTCAAAGATGGCACACGCGCTGGCCCACAATCTCAGCTGCTTATACCAGCTAAACGCTGGCAGCAGCAGCATTGAAATTTCCTTTTGAGTAAGTGAAAGGCTACTCTCCCATCTTATTTTGCACAACTCTGAGCATCTAGAAGCATTTTGCTTCTAGAAAATGATCATTTATTTTACATTAAAAAGCTGAGGCAAAAAGACATAACCTTTTGCAAGGATCACATTCATAAGTGCATGGCGTTGAAGGCAGTCACTTTCCACTGCAATAAGATGAATTCTGCAAAACATTGCATGTACATATTTATAAATTTGAGGGGAATGGAAATATAGTTTTCATCATGCTCTTAGAGACATTTATGAGCAAAATGAAGTTAGAAGCACCTAAGATATGAATTCTAACTAACAGGAGGGACGGGTGGGGGCATATTGGGATCTTTGGGTGAAAGGGGGCAAACTGAGTATCACCTTTAAAAAGCATATTAATATGCTACCTTGAGTTGGAGAAAAGAGTGGAATGACTTCCACCCTGGAAAGAAAATTTCACATAACTCATAAAAGTTACCTATGCAACAGCTTTTGTGCGGAGAAGAAAACAACATTGAGAAATACTGCTCTAAGGTGTGATTTAACTTATCAAATGTGATTGACAGGCCATGCACAATTACAACTCTTCTAAAGCTATAGGCAGGAAGAAATATTGTTCCTTTCCTCCTTCCACTTTTGTTCTTTTCAAGAGCTCCTTCCAGGTTTCCTGAGAAGCTTTTCATTCCCTCATGAGTCAATAGTGCAGTGTGGTTTCAGTGGGTGCCCTGTGAGCGAGGCTGAGTCCTGCCCTGCTCAGGTGGTACAAACACTCATTGATTCATTCAACAAACAGGTATCCATGTCATACGGTGCCAGGCCCCATTCCAGGCACAGAGGAGATGGCCAAGGACATGGTTTGCAGTAACGCACAGGTGTTTAACGACATTCAGCGCAGTGAGGGAGAGCCACACAGGATTGCTAAGGGACGCATTGTGACATTACAGTTCAGTGCAGCTCACAGATGGGGTGGCAGGGCTGCCTGGTGTTGTGCAGGGATGTGTGGTGCTGGGAGCTCCTGGTTGGACAGTGAAGAGCAGCATCACGTGGGGCTGGGCAGTGCTGGGACTGCGTGTGGTGGAAACGGTAGGTCAGCATCATCGTGCCTGAGCCCCAGGGTAACGAGACCAAGGCAGGTTCTTATAGGAATAAAAAGCACTTCTTGGGCTCTTTCCGAGGCTGCGAATGGCAGCAGAGCACACATCCCAGCAGACCCTGAACCACCCACCCCGCCACCTGGAACAAGGAAGAGCTGGATCTGCAGCAGTGGCCTCCTGCCTGCACACGCCATTGTCCTTTCAACAAATTATCTCCTCTCTCAATCCTGCTCTTACTCTTCTCGATGACCCTTGCCCTTTCATAAATGCAGCTCCAGGAGCCTCCGCTGCTGGGTTTCAGCAGCCGTGGACACATAGTAGATAGCTTTTCATAACGACTGTTTTCCCCAGCAAGCCCAAAACTCTTCTGCTACAACACACCTGGACTGAACTAAACAAGGATGTCAAAGCAACCAAAGAGGCAATTTATTGTTTATGATTTTTAAGGATTCATCCCACAGCTGCCATAAGAGATAGGAGCCTCTGCCAACGGTCAAAAAAGCCTCTTTGATCCAACGTTACAGACGATATTGAATATGAAGGTTGGTGCCTAGTAGGTCTGCTGGGAACATATTCCAGCGGAATCCAACATGGACCATTCAAAAATCCCAGGCCATGGGATTTTGCATCCCGAGCCCCAGCTGCATGATGGACTCTCCCCGCTTGCATCTGTGCCTCTGTCCACTGTCGTTCCCGCTTTCAGGAGTCATCTCCAAAATAGATCACCCATCTACTTCTGTAGTGAAAGGAGAAAGGCCACCAGGTGCATGAAAGGATAAAGTAGCTCACAGATCAGTGTGAGAAATAAGAGTAGACATTAAGAAAGCAAGACAGTTGCTACAAGAAACAAAAGCAATATTAGAAAACCACTGGCTGCATTCTCAAAAAGACTCAAAACACACTACATCTGTTCAGCTGTGGAGAGGGAATAATCTGAAGTCAAAAAGGAAAAGAATGGAAAAAAGGAAGCAATTGGTAAAATGAATGCAAAAAAAAGGAGATGGGACTCCAGATTCCACATTTCTAGCTACATATCAGTGACTAAAACAACTTAAGAGACATCCTAGAATTCAGAGACAAAGGGAAAGTGATAGAGAAAAGCGCTTTAGAGGACAAATCTGTAAAGTTTATTAAGAATTTAATGGGAAATCCAGATGAAAGGTATTGATCAGAAAAGAAGTGCTAGTAAGTAGCAAGTTGAAACTCAGATAAATCACACCTAAACATATCCTGATTCAATGTTTTAACTTAAACGACAGAGAAAAATCACAAAGCATTGAGATAGGGAAAAACACCAACCTACCAAAGGGCTCAAATTAAAACACTAACTGAAAAAAAAAATTATTGATAAAAGTTTTCCAACTGGTTGAGAGACAAATAAAAACAAACAACTAGTGAAAGGTAAAAATTCATGGAGAAAGGAAGGTGAAGACATGGAACCAGTAAACAGAGACTTACGCTACAAATGGTAATGAAGCTTATGGACACTATCAAACGTAATATTTGAAATAGGAGGTACATCATATGAGATGATTTAGTAATAATTAGAAGTAAAGTCCTTGGCAACAGTAGTTGTCATTCTGCTCTCACCCTCCATGGTTCCTTTCTATAGTTCACAGGTAAGCTTTTTATTTTTAGTTGTTACACTTTAACTCATTTATCAATTATTTATGCTGAACCTAGCACTTCTGTGATTCATCAGCAGAGTTTGGGAAATGATACTCACATAAGCTCAAGATATCATGGTGAAAGTTATTTTTAAAGTAATGGTAAAAAGTATATTTAAGATACACTAAGTGCTCCAGTACTCTTGCCTGGAAAATCCCATGGACAGAGGAGCCTGGTAGGCTGCAGTCCATGGGGTCACTAAGAGTCGGACACGACTGAGTGAATTCACTTTCCTTTTCACTTTCATGCATTGGAGAAGGAAATGGCAACCCACTCCAGTGTTCTTGCCTGGAGAATCCCAGGGACAGGGGAGCCTGGTGGGCTGCCGTCTCTGGGGTCGCACAGAGTCAGACACGACTGAAGTAACTTAGCAGCAGCAGCAGCAGCAAGTGCTTTATGGGGCTTCCCAGGTGGCTCAATGGTAAAGAATCCCCCTGCCAATGCAGGAGACATGAGTTATATCCCTGGATTGGGAAGATCCCCTAGAGGAAGAAATGACAACCCACTCCAATATTCCTGATGGGATGATCCCATGGACAGAGGAGCCTGGCAGGCTATAGCTGATGGGGTTGCAAAGAGTTGGACGTGACTGAGCACACAGGTATGCAAGCGTTTCATGAGGATTAAATACAAATTCACTTTTATCCAGTTCTTTTTAAGCATTACAAAGATGCTTGAGCCCTGTACAGATTTTCTTAAACCTTCTGGATCTACTCTCTTTGTTTCATTTCTAGCTTTGCCTATTTTTGCTCTTTTTTGTTCTTGATTAAATACCACAGATGTTTGTCTATTTTATCGATTTTTTTAGAGACAAAGTTCTTAGGGTTTTTCTGTTTGTTTGTTTAAACCAATGTTACTGTTTTCCTAGATTCATGTTCTGTTTTTATCATTTCAAAAGATTTCTTCCTTATTTCTTTACATTTGTTTTATCATTTTTCTAACCTTAGAAGTGGGATCCTTAGCCAATTCATCTTCTTCATTTAAAAGAACTTCTATACAAGGAAGAAAGAGAGATGCAAATATAGAGAACAGTATTGTGGATACAGCGGGGGGAGGAGAAGGTGGGACAAATTGAGAAGGTAGCATTGACGCATATACACAATCATGTGTGAAATAGAGAGCTGGTGGGAAGTGATGATATACAGCACAGAGAGCCCAGCCTGGTGCTCTGTGACCAGGGGGGTGGGATGGGTGGGGGTCGGCAGAGGGAGGCTCAAGACATGTATATAATTATGACTGATTCACGTTGTTGTGTGCCAGAAACCAACACAACACTGTAAAGCAATTTTCCTGCAATTAAAAAATAAATTTTTTAAAAAGAAGCTTGGTTGCTGTGGAGTAGGGCTTTGGCTCTATCTGACTGGTTTCTGAGTGTACACATTATCATTATTTTCTACATATGGCACAATTGTAGTCTTGAAATTCTTCATTTACCTGAGTAATTTAGAGGTGCAGTTGTAACTCCCAAGGTTATCCTGTTGTGATGTACAAGACACAGCAATAGAAATGTAGCATTTAGTAACACAGAGGGACAAAGAGAGGGACTCAAAGGAATCAATGTCAGGCGCCTCCACGAAGTGGAGATCAGAATGTGGGGAGTCAGGCAGTGGGCTGCTGTTTTTGTGCAGAGCCTTGTGAGATCATTTAAGTGTTTAGAAGAGGCTGACCTACGACTTTGACAAACATTAAAACCACAAAAGTAAGTGCAGTAAAATACAAGGGAATCGTAACATGACCAGTTGGGGCAGGGAAGGTGGGAGTCATGGTGTTCTAAATTATTCTTTGTTAAGGCTTTGTTTGGTCAGATATAAAGCTAACTATTAAACACAGAATTAGCTTGTATAACTTCCAGCCCAGTGGAAGGAAGAAAAAGAGGAATAAAGAAAGCGCCAGTAATTCGAATAGCAGAGAGTCGGAAAAGGAAGGAAAAAAGAAACTGAAAAATGAACAAAATAAATGACAGTAAAATCCAGATAGATCAATAATCAGAGCACACGTGAAAACGTAAACTTTCTTACTGAGAGATGATTTTAAAAAGGGAGCCCTCCTTCATTGTTGGTGGAAATGTAAATTAGTGCAGCCACTATGGAAAATAGTACAGAGTTTCCTCAAGAAACTAAAAACAGAGTTGCCATGTAATCTGGCAATTCCACTTCTGGGTATGTATCTGAAGAAAACAATCATTCAGAAACATACGTGCACCCCTATGTTCATAGCAGCACTATTCACAATAGCCAAGGCAAGGGAACAACCTAAATGCTCATCAACAGAGGAGCGGATAAAGATGCAGTGCTCACAAATAATGGAACACCACAGAAAATTCCATGGATGGAGGAGCCTGGTGGGCTGCAGTCCAAGGGGTCGCCAAGAGTCGGACACGATTGAGTGACTTCACTTTCACTTTTCACTTTCATGCATTGGAGAAGGAAATGGCAACCCACTCCGGTGTTCTTGCCTGGAGAATCCCAGGGACGGGGGAGCCTGGTGGGCTGCTGTCTATGGGGTCGCACAGAGTCGGACACGACTGAAGCGACTTAGCAGCAGCAGCAGCAGCACTCAGCCATCAAAAAGAGTGAAACAATGCCACCTGCAGCAACGTGGATGGGCCTAGAGACTGTCTTCCTGAGAGGTCAGAGAAAGACAAGCACCACATGCTACCACTCATATGTGGAATCTAGAACACGACTCAAATGAACTTACAAAGCAGAAACAGAGTCACAGACACAGAGAAGAGACTTGTCGATGCCAAGGCAGGAGAGGGAGGGGGCAGGAATGGACCACGTGTTTGGGATGAGCAGATGCAAACCATTATATATAAAATGGATAAACAACAAAGTCCTACTGTATAGCACAGGGAACCTGTGATATATATCCTGTGATAAGCCATAATGGAAAAGAATATGAAAAAGAATGTACATATGCGTAGCTGAGGGGCTTCCCCGGTAGCTCAGTGGTAAAAGAATCTGCCTGCAATGCAGAAGCTGCAGGAGACGTGGGTTTGATCCCTGGGTCAGAAAGCTCCCCTGGAGGAGGGCATGGCAACCCACTCTAATATCTTGTCTGGAGAATCCTAGAATCCCACGAACAGAGGAGCCTGGTGGGCTATAGCACGTGGGGCCTCAAAGAGTCAAACACAACTGAGCGACTAAGCACAGCACAGCAGCATGGATAAATAAATCTCTTTGCTAAACAGCTGAAATTAACAGAACATTGTAAATCAACTACACTTCAATAAAATAAAAAAAATTTTTTAAGATGATTATCAAACTAGATGAAAATATAGAAGCTGGCCAGATTCTATTCCCCCACCAGAAACATGTCTGAAATAATATGACACGACAGGTATGATGGACCCAGAGTAAGCATCATCAGTCACTTGCATCCTCTTTTAAAAAGAAAAAAAAAGAAATCCAACAGGAAAAATAATCAACAAAATAATTGAACAAGTATATACAAATCTATAGTAAGCATTTTAAAATAAATATCAAAGTATTCACATTAAAAGGAGAATGCTTTCATCTGACAAAGATCAAATAGATTGTTAATAGGGTTGACAAGATTGTGGGGAAAAGCCCTTTTAGTCTCTGCTAGTGGAGTATACAGAGAAGGCGATGGCACCCCACTCCAGTACTCTTGCTTGGAAAATCCCATGGACGGAAGAGCCTGGTGGGCTGCAGTCCATGGGGTCGCTAAGAGTCGGACATGACTGAGCGACTTCCCTTTCACTTTTCACTTTCATGCATTGGAGAAGGAAATGGCAACCCACTCCGGTGTTCTTGCCTGGAGAATCCCAGGGATGGGGGAGCCTGGTGGGCTGCCGTCTATGGGGTCACACAGAGTCGGACACGACTGAAGCAACTTAGCAGCAGCAGCAGCAGTGGAATATAAATGCCTCACCTATACAATAATAAGGGTAGAGCAAAGTTGGCAACTGGTATGAAAAACTTTCCCTTTATTAAGCAAGCTTATTTTCAAACCCCAAATTCCTCTACAAAAGTTTTCTCCTGAGGGGGGAAAGATTAACAAACTTTTGCTCCTACATTTTTTTATTATCAAATACTAAAACGTGGGGACAATCTAAATGTCCATCCATAGATTTGGTTAACAAACAATGGCATATCTATACAGCTAAATGCTATATAAGCATTTAATTTATTTTTATTCATATAAGCATTTTAAATGATTCTATGAATCCACACTTATTGTCATGGAAAGATACTCATGTCTAATTGCTAGAGCAATTGGTAAATGTGGTAAAAGGCAAAATTCTAATAGTAGCTATAACCAGCAGTACAATTTTAGGTGACTTCTTAATTATTTTACCAGTTTCCTAAGTTTTCCACAATGCACAACTTTTAATTTTTCAAAGAATGTATTCACATAGCTCAGAAAGTAAGAACAAAAGATGTGTAGTGAAAAGTCTCTCCCCTCCCTCTGTCCCCATCTACTAATTTCACCCCCAGGAAACTCCTGTTATTAGTTTCAGTGTATTCTTTCAGAATTTATTTATGTATAAATAATAAAATTTGAATATATATTATTCCTCTCTTCCGATTACACAAAAGATAATATATGGTTTTCACCTTGCTATTTTTTAACTGAATAATAATATAGCTTGAGAACTTTGCTTATTAGTTTCATTTTTCTTTAACTACTATGCTGAATTCTACGACAGGGGATGTATCTTTGTTTGCTTACTTATTTACTTACAGATGAATTGCAATCAGCAAAAATAAAAGCATTTATATGCGTGGACAATGAAAACAGTAGCAGATGTCAGATATCTTCATGTGTGCTATGATCATCATCATATTTGAAACTGGTTAATATGAATATCCAGAGCTGACCATGGAAACATCCAAACAGGCCAATAACCATGGGATAATGGTAAGGCTGCTGCCGCTAAGTCGCTTCAGTCCTGTGCGACCCCATAGACGGCAGCCCACCAGGCTCCCCCGTCCCTGGCTAGGAAACACAAATCATCTTTTCCTCAGGGGCCAGCACAGAGTAAGAGATGCTGGAGGGGTGGATACCTCAGACACGTCTGGTGCACACACCGCCTGCTCCACTGTGATTCGCCCCCCATCACTGCATCAGTTTACTTCCTGGCCACACCCCACCTTGCGACCACCCTCTCCAGCTCACAGTTCCTGAGTTATTGCAGCTACTTCCATGAATTCAATTCACACTTTCTAGAATGCACAGGCTGGCAGAACTCACATTTCTGCCTTCAGCCCAGGTGGTTTCAGCATAACTGCCCAAGCAATGTCTTCCTCCCCTAATGAAAAGACCCCCGTTCAAACTAACAAGGGAAAACTGGGGTTTGTGAAAGGATGCTGGGGTGGGCTCAGCCAGAATTTAATGGCTTCTCTCTTTACTACACATGATCTCTGTGTGCACTTTCAGATGCCATGTTAAGAGAGAACACGACTGGAGGCCCATCTGTGGCTGGGGAGTGAAGTCTTGTGGGGCCTCTGGGAAGCATGGCTTCTTCCCCAGGTACTGAGAAGAGGGAGCTGGGGACATCTTCAGTCCAGGGCAGTTCTGGGGGTGCTCTGGTGGGAGAAGGTGCTTTGGGAGCTTTTTGTCCCTGCTGCCTTGGCTGGGGTGGAGGGAATGGGGAGCAGGGGTTGCTTCTGGCTCCATCCTCAGGCGGTCTGGTGCTCAGGTCAGACCTGCTGTTGGTAGATTGTGAACTGTTTTGTTTTGGATGCCTCTTCCTTTGTGGCTTGTGATCCATTTTTCTCCATCCTATATGCCCCCCCCCCCAACTCTTCCCAGGACCTCAGCCAGACCTTCTGATCCACCAACAGGCACTCTAATTATGAGATGCATTTGCCACTGCTACCTTCTCCATGTTCTGACCTCAGACCTTTAGGTAGAAGCCTGGTTGCACCTCTGTGCTGGCCACCAAGGCTCCAGACCACAGTGGAAACTTCCGAAACTTAGTGTCAGCCTCCAGCATCATTCAGAAGTGTGGGTGCAGGATGAGGAAGATTTAAAGGCTACCCACTTTCTTGATTCTGCTGCTGCTGCTGCTGCTGCTGCTGCTGCTGCTGCTAAGTCTTGATTCTAACTCATAACAAAGATGGAAGTTACGGAAGTTAGGCTCCCAAACACAAGGGAGCAGGTTCTATTTGATAATTAGGAACCAGGGCTAAAGGATGTCCTCCAGGAGCTAAGTTCTATAATCATGGATATTTTAAAGATAAAGTTTTATTTTTAAATTTAGTCTTTCATGCTCCCAGCGCAGGGGGCATGGGTTCGGTCCACAGACAGATGAATGGATAAAGAAGTTCTGGTACACATAGACAATGGAATATTACCCAGCTATAAAAAGGAACAAATGTGAAACAGTTGAGCTGAGGTAGATAAACCTAGAAAGAAGTAAGTCAGAAAGAGAAAGAAAATATCATATATTAACTTATATGCAGAGTACATCATGAGAAATGCTGGGCTGGAAGAAGCACAATCTGGAATCAAGATTGCTGGGAGAAATATCAATAACCTCAGATATGCAGATGACACCACCCTTAAGGCAGAAAGCAAAAAAGGAACTAAAAAGCCTCTTGATGAAAGTGAAAGAGGAGAGTGGAAAAGCTGGCTTCAAGCTCAACATTCAGAAAACGAAGATCATGGAATCTGGTCCCATCACTTCATGGGAAGTAGATAGGGAAACAGTGGAAACAGTGTCAGACTTTATTTTGGGGGGCTCCAAAATCACTGCAGATGGTGATTGCAGCCATGAAATTAAAAGACACTTACTCCTTGGAAGGAAAGTTATGACCAACCTAGATAGCATATTGAAAAGCAGAGACATTACTTTGCCAACTAAGGTCCATCTAGTCAAGGCTATGGTTTTTTCATTGGTCATGTATGGATGTGAGAGTTGGACTATGAAGAAAGCTGAGTGCCGAAGAATTGATGCTTTTGAACTGTGGTGTTGGAGAAGACTCTTGAGAGTCCCTTGGACTGCAAGGAGATCCAACCAGTCCATTCTAAAGGAGATCAGTCCTGGGTGTTCATTGGAAGGACTGATGCTGAAGCTGAAACTCCAGTACTTTGGCCACCTCATGTGAAGAGTTGATTCATTGGAAAAGCCTCTGATGCTGGGAGGGATTGGGGGCAGGAGGGGAAGGGGACGACCAAGGATGAGATGGCTGGATGGCATCACTGACTCAATGGACATGAGTTTGAGTGAACTCGCGGAGTTGGTGATGGACAGGGAGGCCTGGTGTGCTGCAATTCATGGGGTCGCAAAGAGTCGGACATGACTGAGCGACTGAACTGAACATATATGTAAAGAATCTAGAAAAATGTTACTGATGAACCTATTTGCAAGGCAGGAATAGAGAGGAAAACATATAGAGAATGGACTCATGGACACAGTGAGGAAAGGAGAGGGTGGGACGAATGAGAAAGTGGTGCTGACATATATACATTATCATGTGTAAAATAGACAGCCAGTGGGAAGCTTCTGTATGCCACAAGGAGCCCAGCTTGGCACTCTGTGATGACCTAGGGGGTGGGATACAGGGTGGGGCATGGGAGGGAGGCTCAAGAGGGAGAGGATATACACATAATTATGACTGATTCATGTTGTACAACAGAAACAACATTGTAAAGCAATTATCCTCCAACTTAAAAAATTAATTAATAGAAAACATCACACAAAAATAAATTTTATCTTTAAAAATATTACACTTTAAAGTATACCTTCTATCAGTGTTAAGCTCTATGGATTTCAACACATGTATTGATTCACGTGACAACCACCACAATCAGGACACAGAAGGGTTCCATTCCCTGCCCCTGGGCAATTCCCTTCTCTTCCTCTTTATAGTCACCCTCTCACCCTGTCCTAAACCCTGGCAAACACTGATTTGTTCTCCAGCATTTTAGTTTCATCCGTTTAAAAGAGTCATATAAATGCAATCATACAGTATGTAACCTTTCTTTCAATTGGCATAATGCCTTTGGGCTTTATTCAAGTCACAGCTTTTTTTTTTTTTTTTTAAGAACAATAAATAAAGTATTTACATAGGCGATTTAGATTGGAATTCTAAAGAAACTTTGGGTAGCCCTCAGATAATTGGTCTTATCAAACCCAAAGTCCAGAAAAAAAAAAAAAAAGATACAAAATTGGTCCAGAGAAAAAGATCTAAAAATACTGCATAGCTGGATCTTTTCCTTCAGTTCTTCACGTCTGCATTTGCTTCTCCCATGATGCCCCATCAATTTGCAATTTAAATTGAAATCACAGCTTTTTCAACCACCCAGACTTTGTAATGTCAGCCAGCCCCTCCCAAGCTGTTGATGGACGACGACAGCCAAGTGATAAAGTAATACAGTGACATCAAAGCAAGAGGGATCCAGGTGGGAAGGGCAGCATTTCCCAAAGTGTGAGATGTGTAGCACTAGTGGTTAAAAAAATGCTTTGGTGGCACATAGACCTGACTTTAAATGCCACCTAATCACCTCACTACAAAATAATCATCTTCCCTTTTCGTTCTATTCAAATCTTCTGATTACAACATGGAAAAAGTCTTAGGTGCTAAGATATTGTTAACACCTCCTGAATAGGTTTTGATCTCTCTCTTTAACAGAAAAAAAAAGAGGCTGCCACAGGCAGAACGTGGCACAGGCAATAGAATCCGGCTGGAATCTATCTGCATTGTTTGGCTTTTACTGCATTGGTTTTTATGACCACTTTCTGTTTCTGGCAAGTGATGATTCTCACTTAAGATGAGATACAAAGTTTCATATTTAAGTAAATGGTTAGAGCAAAAATTATGAGTGGACCTTAACACCATGTAAAGGATATAAGACTCTGACACGACTGAGCGACTGAACTGAACTGAAAGGATATAAAAGTATTTGTATATGGCACCTACATGACTGAAGATTGGGAAACGACACACCAGATTTTAGACAGAACTTTGCTGACTCTATGATTGGAGAGGCTCATTGACAGATCACTCCAGAGGCAGGACAAACCTGGACGATTGATTACACGGCTATTCCATCAATGGTTCATATGCACAGGCTGTCAATACTGATCATACAACCAATCCCAACGGAGTTCCCTCCACATCAAAGCTCTGCTTGGCTTTAAAGGGAATTGTGTCAGAGATGATGCAATTCATCCTTCTGAAGGGTGGCTACATTCTCCTCTCCATCATACTCATCTCCCTCCAGCCTCCTCTGCACCAGCGTCCCAATGTTTTCCTGCTATTCTACAGGTGCCAGCGACTGATCAAGGCTGGAGAGCAGTCCTTCTAGGCTGATCTTTATGGTCCACCCCTGCCCATCCATTAGCCTCTCCCCAAAACCAAGACCTTACTCTCCAGGTTGGGCTTCTACCTGCACCAAACCACCCAGTCTTAGAGGCACTCACCTGTGCGAGCTAGGTAGCTAGGTCATCTCTAAAACATGAATCTCGCAGCATCTCCATTCTATCCAGGTTCCTAAAAGCCAAAAGAAGTGTGTAGAGGAATTGAGAGGTCTGAGCTGTTCTGAGTATGGCACCGTGAGCTGGGGACAGCGACCCAGCTGCCAAAAATGTCTATCCCCTGAAGAAACAGTTTGGAGCAGTGACAACATCACAGACTCAAAATCCTCAGGGGTTCTGTGGGTGTGTACAAGAATGACAAAAAGAAGCAGTTGGGGGACTTCCCTGGTGGTTCAGCGGATGTGAAACCAATTGTCAAGGCAGGGGACATGGTTCGATCCCTGGTCCGGGAAGATCCCACATGCCTTGGAGCAACTAAGCCCGTGTACATAGAGCCCACGCTCTGAAACAAGAGAAGCCACCACAATGAGAAACCCTTGCACCACAACTAGAGAGAATAGCCCCCGCTTGCCTCAACTAGAGGAAGACTGCACAGTAACGACCAGTAACCAAGATAAATAAATTTAAGGAATACTTAACTTGCAACTTTAAAACATATTTAAAGAAAAGAAGCAGTGGGGGTTGCTGGCTCCCTCCCTGGGGGTTAGTTCTACAACCAGATGGGTTTCTGCAACCTTGGGTAATCCTGGCTGCAGATTCTTCTCCTCCCCATTGGCCCAACAGGTAAGACCCCAGCTTTCCTCACCTTGACAAAGGTCCACATTATGCATTTTGTCTTCCAGTCACGCCCATCGGCTTAGTGACGGTCATGCCTCCTCCAAGCACAATCCAGGAAGGGGGACCCTCAACAGTATGACACATGACAATGAATCATGGCAACAACACAGCAGGTAGGAATGCTTGACATCCTCATCTTACGGGGGGAAACCGAAGCTCAAGAAGGTAGCAGCTAACCCCACAGCTCACCCATGGCCAAAGAAGGATTGCAAAGTGGTACAGCCTGCCTCTAAGGCCCACCCTGCCAGCACGGCGAGAGGACAGCTTCTGGGTAGCATCCAGCCCATGAATGTGTTCTGTTTGTTCCTCAAGGGTTCAATAAAAGTTCTGAATCAGTAAGACACAATTATAAATTGAGAGTTCACATTTTTAAAAAACAAATATCACTTTTCATAATAGGTTAGAGGTATCTTTTTAAATATTTATTTATTGCCTGCATCAGATCTTCATTGCATCATGTGGGATCTTTCATTTGGGGCACAGATTCTCGCAGTGGCGTGAAGGCTCCAGTAGTTGCCGCACATGGGCTTAGTTGCTCCTCAGCATGTGGGATCCCAGTTCTTCAACCACGGGTTGATCCCATGTCCCCCACATTGCAAGGTGGATTCTTAACCACTGGACCACCAGAGAAGTCCCTCACATTTTTTTTTTAATGCTATATTTCAAGTTTTGTTTTGTTTTTCAAAAAAGAAAAAACCTTGAAGATCTTGCAATATTAGGATGGCAAAAAGTCTTCTGGGATGGATTAACTGGACAATTGTCCTCCCCCACTTCTCCTCCCCGACTGTTCCACACACACGCTCAGTTGTCTCGACTCTTTGCAATCCCATGGACTGTAGCATGTTGGGTTCCTCTGTCCGTGGGATTTCCCAGGCAAGAATACTGGAGTAGGTTGTCATTTCCTACTCCAGGAGCTCTTTCTTGCCCGTGGATAGAACCTGAATCTCTTGCACTGGCAGGCAGATTCTTTACCACTGAGCCACCTGGGAAGCCTATTGTCCTTGGTAGCAAAGAAGAACTGAACTAAGTCAAGCCCTTTACCTCCTGGCAAAATGACTGCCAGACAAAGATTTGGCCAAGATGACCAAGAATTTCTGGTTAACAGAGATTTTCTTGCTAGAGAAAATAGCCTTAAAGAGGACTTAAAGTGGGAATTTTGCCACCACAGAACTTTGCAATGACTTAACTCATTTTTCACAGAATTAATAATTCAGATCCCACACTGTTTCAGCCAGAAGTGGCCATAAACTGCAGAGAGTTTAACCAACCACTTCTAAAAATGGGGATTAATCCTGGGAAATGCTACCTCCACTTTAAGCCATCTCACTTGAGGCAAATGAAAGCTGTTAGATGATTTCATATCTTCATTAAAACCATCAAAGCAGAAACACACTGCATAGAGGTTGCCAAGGCAGAGAACATTTCCCCATGCTCCAGCAGCTTTGGGGAAGTTGGGGAGATACAGATCCCGATTATCTTGTGGGAAGGCATTACGGTGTTCAGTTCTGTTTGAAAGAAACCACACAGAAGCCCCCCAAATCGAGCAGCACCATCAAGGCAGCTCCCTTGCCAGGCATGTTGATGAGGCTGGAACAAGAATGAGAAGCTGGGTGATACCCACACTAAGTGACACGTGCCTTTTCTGGGTTGGAACAAAGCTAGTTCAATCTTCAAAACTCTCAAGAGGTTACCTAAGAACACTGCATTTATAAATAGGGCTTCCAAGACCTCTAGAAAGAGGGACTGCCATCTCTCACCAATTCGGGGGTGACCCTGCAGCCTCCAAGCTACAGTAGAACATGGCATTCCTTTCTTTGCTTAGCTCAAGGACACCTACAGGTAGACATTTGACTTGTCAAGCCAGGAGCTGTACTGGGAAGTACGTTAGGTTCAGAATCAGCCTGCTGTCCATTGTAAGGGTCTGAAAGAGAGCAAACCCTTAAGAGGTGTCATCACCACCACCATCATCACACTGCCATCTTCCCTGACTCCTCTCTCACACCGAGCCTCCGTGAATCCATCAGCAAAACCTGCAACCGCACCTTCAGAAGATACCCAGCACCTGTCCACATCGCACAGCTCCACCATTACCACGGCAAAAGCCTCTGCTAAACATCCCAAGAGATCTTTTCAAAATGTAAGTCAGATCATAAGACTCCTTCACTCCAAACCCTCCAATATATCTCCCCATTTGCTCGGAGTAGAAGCCAAAATTCTTGCAATGTTTTGGAGAGCATTTTGGCAGTACATATCTCCAGCCTTTAAAAAAGTTCTTCACTTGGACCTAGTAATTTCGCTTCTAGGACTCTGTGCTAAAGAAAGAATTAGAGACCTAGGCAATGGAGCATTACTTATTAATATATAGGAAAAAAATTGGGGATCAGCAACTAAAAGTCCAACAAGAGGGGAATGTGTAAACCCTCCGTGGGACCACATGACAGAATGAAACCCAGATGCTGAAATCAAGGTTTGGAAACATTTAATTGTGTGGGAACATCTTAACTGATGGAATGTTAGACAAAGAATGCAGGACCAAAAAATTGTGTTTATATATCTATGTGTGTTTGTGTGCTAAGTCACTTCAGTCATGTCTGACTCTTTGCGACCCTATAGACTGTAGCCTGCCAGGCTCCTCTGTCCATGGAATTCTCCAGGGAAGAATAGTTGCCATTTTCTCCTCCAGGAGACCTTTCTGACCCAGGGATCGAACCCACGTCTCTTACGGTTCTTGCATTGGCAGGCGGGTTCTTTACCGTGAGTGCCACCTGGAAAGCCCTTTATGTATCTGTACTATGGTCTCAGTTTTGTTTGAAACAAACAAAAGTCCCAGTTCTGCTGCTCCTTGGCCAGGCAGCTGGGGTCAAATCTTTGAGTCTCTGAGAATACCAGTTCATTCAGCTCTCAAAGTGAGAGGGGGAACATTTGGATCCCGCAGTTTTCACTGTTGCATGGCACAGCGTATTTTTTTTTAAAGTAATAAATATATCATATTAATAAAAATTTTGTGCAATGCCCTGTAAGGCCCCAAATGGGGGCCTGGCCATCTTTTGAGTTTATTTCCCATCACTCCCCTCCTGGTGTGGCCAGTCCAGCCGCTTGGCCCCTAGATTTCCCTCAGTCATACCAGCTCGCTGCTGTCCTCAGAGCCTCTTCATTTCTTGTGCCTCTGCCAAGAGTGCTCTTCGCTCAGATCACACATGCTTTGCCCCTTAACCTCCTCCAGGTCTTTGCTCCAACATCACCTTCTCAGTGAGGCCTTTCCTAGCCTGCCTGTCCTGAACCGCAGTGTCCCCTCCTGGCCACTGAGAACTCGCCATCCTCCACCCCTCAAACTGTCCCACAACCCTTATTACCATCAGACAGAGATGCAACTTGCTTATTTCTTTTGTTTAATGAATGATATTTCTTTTTTGCTTATTTGTTTAATGAATGATAAGCATGCTTGTATTAATTTTTTAATTAATTTTTATTGGAATATAGATGCTTTACAATGTTTCTACTGTACAGCAAAATGAATCAGCCATACACATACATGTATCCCCTTCATTTCGGCCTTCCCTTTCAGGTCACCACAGTGCATTAAGTATAGAGTTCCAGTAAAGAATCTGCCTGTCACGCAGGAGACTTGGGTTTGATCCCTGGGTTGGGACGATCCCCTGGAGAATGGAATGGCTACCCACTTCAGTATCCTGGCCTGGAGAATGCCATGGACAGAGGATCTTGGCAGGCTATACAGTCCATGGGGTTGCAAAGAGTCAGACAGGACTGAGCAACTTTCACACTCCCGGTGCTCTACAGTACACTCTCAGTGTTACTATCTTCTACATAGTATCAATAGTGTATATGCGTCAGTCCCCGTCTCCCAGTTCTTCCCTCCCCCTTTCCCCCTTGGTGTCCATACATTTGTTCTCTACCTCTGTTTCTCAGTTTCTGCTTTGTAGATAAGATCATCAATACCATTTTTCTAGATTCTGCATACACATGTTAATGTATGATATTTGTCTTTCTGTCTTACGTCATTCTGTCTGACACTCTCATGTGGTACATATATATGATGGAATATTACTCAGCCATAAAAAGGAACAAAATTGGGTCATTGGGAGAGATGTGAATGGACAGTTCACTTATTTCTTTACTGACCATTTCCCTCTTACCCCACAGAAAGTAAGCACCACGGGGCAGGGATGTTTGTCTGTTTTTTTCTTTTCACCACTCCCTCCCAGGGACTGTAAGTGTCAGGCACTGCAGATGCTCACTAAATATCTGTTGAAGAGGTGGCTGAGTTCTCAGCACCATATCCTGCACTCTCTCAACCAGCCTCCCAAGACCCACGTGTGAAAAGCCTAATGAAGGGCTGGGACCAGTCTCTGGCCTTGGAACAGGCTCACCCATTCCTGAGCATAGTCACTCAACAACTATTTATGGAGCCTCTACTATGTGCCACTCTGGGGACACACAGCCATGTACAAGACAGACAAGATTCCTGCTGTCCTGGAGTTTTGGGTCTGGTCGGGGAGATAGCTAGTAAAAAGGAAAAGGAACAAGACCATTTTGGATTGCAATACAAGGAGTATTGTAATGTAAGGAGTAAACAAAACAAAATGGGGAAAAGAGATAAAGGGTGATGGGGAAGGTAAGTCAGCTAAGACTGGGTAACAAAGGAAGGCGTTACTGTCTTGTAAGTGACATTTGAGCTGGAACCTGCACGATGAGAAGCAGCCAGATCTAGGATGCTCTGGAGGGAGAGTGATTCAGGTGGAGGAAAGCCAATGCGAATGTCCTAAAGCTTAGGCCTCAGCTCCCCAGAAAGTCTCTGACCCACCCTGAGTGATACCACATGCCAAGAGCACTTTCTCTCCCAGCACATCTGGCTATTGGATTTGTCTGCCCCTTAGTCAAGGTTATGGTTTTTCCAGTGGTCATGTATGGATGTGAGAGTTGGACTTTGAAGAAGGCTGAGTGCCGGAGAATTGATGCTTTTGAACTGTGGTGTTGGAGAAGACTCTTGAGAGTCCCTTGGACTGCAAGGAGATCCAACCAGTCCACAGTCCATTCTGAAGGAGATCAGCCCTGGGATTTCTTTGGAAGGACTGATGCTAAAGCTGAAACTCCGGTACTTTGGCCACCTCATGAGAAGAGTTGACTCATTGGAAAAGACTTTGACGCTGGGAGGGATTGGGGGCAGGAGGAGAAGGGGATGACAGAGGATGAGATGGCTGGATGGCATCACTGACTCAATGGACGTGAGTCTGAGTGAACTCCGGGAGATGGTGATGGACAGGGAGGCCTGGCGTGCTGCGATTCATTGGGCCGCAAGGAGTCGGACATGACTGAGCGACTGAACTGAACTGAACTGAACTCTTTAAAGGACAGTTCTTTCTTCCTTTTTTCTAGGATTTACCAGTGCCTGGTGTGTGTGTGTGTGTGTGTGTGTGTGTCACTCAGTCATGTCCGACTCTTTGTGACCCCGTGGACTGCAGTCAGCCAGGCCCTTCCATCTGGGCACAAATACTGGAGTGGGTTGCCATTTCCTTCTCTAGGACGTCTTCTGGACCCTGATATCAAACCTGCATCTCTTGCATCTCCTGCACTGGCAGGTGGATTCTTTAACACAAGCGCCACCTGGGAAGCCTGGTATATAGTAGGTAGTCAATAAATACACATAGAACTAAAGTAATTTGAAAAAAAACACTTTATTTTTTGATTTGACTGTAATCAGAGGTAAAATCGTGGGATGACTGTATTTAGAAATAGCGTCTCTATAGGGCCAGCCCCTTTACTGCACCCTGCAAAGATCCCATCTGCCCATTGAGACCCAAATAACATACCACCTCCTTCAGAAATCCTTCCAAAATTCCCCCAATTGGATCTTATCTCCTTCCTGTGCTATTATAGCTCTGTTTGCATCTCTCTAATGGTTCCTACCATCAGCTGACTTGAGTAAAAATCTTCCATGAACATTTCATAACCCATCAAACTGGGAGGAGCCCAGTCTTGTCCGCCTCTGGGTCCTTAGAACTCAGATCAATGAAGGAATGATGAGAAAACCAATGCCCAGTAATGACAGCCAATACTTGGACCCCTTCCACATGCCAGAAATTTTCTGAGCACTTTTTTACATGATATCACTCATTCAGACCTCACTGCAACCCTATGAGTAGATGAGAGGATTGGTTCCTACATGGAGATAGAACCAGGGCACAGAGGACCCACTGGTTAGTGGACCCATACTCAGTGGTAGAACCGAGATTCCAATTCAGTCATTCTGATTCAAGAGCTCGAGTTTTTAATCACTGAATTAAAAATGTCTTCTGATTTCCATTTTAAGTTCTTCTCATCCATGTACTCAGGGCTGCCCTCCTTCCCTTTTCCTGTGTGCCACGAGGCACTGCTTCAATGCCAGCTCATTTGTCCACCAGCCTTAGGATGGATCTGGAATTCCTTCACCAGGCAGTGAGCTAGCTCCTGGACCTGGAAGCCCTGAGTGAGCAGGAAGCCCTCTCCTCATCAGAGTTGATGACTATCTGCCCATCTGAAGGCAAGCTTGGGGAGCCCTGCTATCACAGACACTCTAAATGGCTTCTGTTGACAACATATGGGAAATTCTAGGGGCAACTGTCCCCAGTGGAGCTCCTTTTGTGCAGCTAAAAAAGTATGCAGAAAGACACGACACTGTCTTCCCCTCTTTATTCAGCGAGATCAAACTATCTGAGAAAGAAGAGTGACACCCTGCCCGACCATTATTTTTAAGTCTCACATCATGCGTCACAGAGGGAGAGAAAAAGAACTTTGCATCCTGAGATTTCAAAAAGACATCCTGTTCCACATGAGCCTCTAAATTGAAGAAACAAAAAAAGCTCTGAACCCCTTTTACATACATTGGCAAGTCCCTAGTGGAAACAACTTTGACTTTTGCAACACTGATGCCTGCAGGTATGTAATCACCATGGAGATTCCACCAGTGAGGGCAGTGATGAAACCAATAGTAAACTGGTGAGATATTGTTTTTTCCTTTTTAATACATGCTATAGCCTTTATTCCGGAGAAGGCAATGGCACCCCACTCCAGTACTCTTGCCTGGAAAATCCCATGGCTGGAGAAGCCTGGTAGGCTGCAGCCCATGGGGTCGCTAAGAGTCAGACACGACTCAGCGACTTCACTTTCACTTTTTACTTTCATGCATTGGAGAAGGAAATGGCAACCCACTCCAGTGTTCTTGCCTGGAGAATCCCAGGGACGGGGGAGCCTGGTGGGTGCCGTCTATGGGGTCACAGAGTCAGACACGACTGAAGCGACTTAGCAGCAGCAGCATACCCTTTATTCAGGGAATCCTGTTCCTCTGAAGGCTAGGCTACTTTGTAAATACTGCAAGCCGCAATACTTTTCTGAATGCTCATATTTGTTCTGAGTTTTCCTTTGGCTTGTCTCTTTCAATCATTAACACATCAAAGGAATCTGAAAGCTAGAAACATCTCTGGATTTACTTACACCGGATTTTCTGCAAACTCCGGCAGTGTTTCCTATGATGTCGGGGCATACCCCATCTCAGTAATTTTAGATACTACACAGACTGACTAAATGTCACTCAGTCGCATAGACAGAAAACTTATGATCTTGTCCACTTCGCTTTCATTCATTCTGATTACATCAAGGAGAAACGTTTCACATTGATATTAGTATTTATTTAACTGCTCTTTTTAGTATCCCCCTTCTCTTTTGAACAAAGATAAAGCATGCTGCAGGCTTGGAACATTTTAACCACTTTCACTAGCAAAAATTCAATTGAAAATAAATAAATTGTTTTAAAAATGAAAAAAAAATCAATAGCATTTTTATGTTTTCAATCTACTTATTTTTACAATTACTTCCTAATTACGGCAAGTGATTCTGGCTTTTATTTAAGGTGGTTTTCAAATAAATTTGTGTTTTAAAATGATGTATTTCAATTATATTTGCATAATGGATGTTAGGTTTACAAATGCAAGCACCTCTTTTGAAGGATACACAAAAACCGATCTCGTGATTGTTTCTGGGAGGAGGAACTGCGTGGAAGGGGAGATGGGGTATGAAGGAGGAGAATGGTTTTCAGGGAAAATCCTCTGTCACTTTTTGAAGTCTGTATTACGGGAAGATATTATCTATTCTATAAATGTACACATGGCAGAAAATAAAGCCAGTTCTTTATGAAAAGTCAAAAATTTTTAAAGTGCTAACTTTAAAGTATTACGAAAATAATAGAGGTCATGCCAGGTTTGGGCAACTATGAGGCAGTACAAAAATGTCTGAAGCCTGGAAAATGCTACCCTAAGAGGGCATGGACTTGATGCTGCCCCTCCAAGGATGTCAATGAGAGGTCCTTGGGCCTTCACCCAGAGTGGACACCTTGGTTATTTTTACTTGTGGGAGCTAGTGACCACAGACCCTGAGAAGAAACCACGACTAGTGCCGTTGATTTCAAAGCTTAGGAAGACACTCCCAATGGACTTGTGTCCAGGAGATCCCGTGATCCTCAAGCCTCAGGTAACCCAACCAGTCTATCTAACCCATGATCCTTGGAAGCACATGCTCAATAATAATCCCTTGCCCCTGTCTCTGCACCATTATCCTCTGAGGAAGCTGGGTGAGTATAGCATTGGACCAACAGCCCAGCTGTGTAGCTTGACAGGCAGCAATTACCTCTGAAATGCTAAGTTATTTCCATCACTGGTGGCTTTTACCCACCTCATCAAGCTGCCCATGGACCACAAAGCATTCCAGCCCACCAGTGCAGCCCATTAAGAGAACAAAGTGGCAGCAGAGCCGGCCTACAGCAGCTTGGCACTGATTCTGGCAAATTGTAGGCATCTGACAAATAAATGGATTAACCCGCCCTGAGGTCAGCTCACAGGGCAAAGAGTCTCACAGGTTTAGGCAGATCCTTCCACCCTGACTCACTGCCAGCAAGCCTATCTACCTCCCCAACTTCCCACCCCCACTGCTGAGCCCTCGCTCATAGAAACAGCCCCCACTCCAAGCCCGCAGAGGATTCTGATCAATGGGAAGCTGTGTGCTTCTGTCCCCGCCCCACCCACTCGGTCACCCAATCATTCAGGAGGAAGGCAGTGGAGGTCTAACCGATGAGAAGAAAATTATTCTACTGTCCTGCACACCAGATGCAATGGAACATAGGCAAGCACACCTGTTGAGCATCAACCCTGCCCTGACTTTTCAGGGACCCTTGGGATGTGACTCCAAATATCTGGGCAGAACAGCAGCCAGTGAAGAACATGCCCGCCAAAGCATCTTGTTCTCTCCTGGTGGCCATCAACTTGCACATTCCCTCATTTCAGGACAGGCAGAAGAGAGCATAGGTAGCAATCAAAAGTCTAAAATGACTACAGCTCAGGCATTCCCTGGTGGTCCAGTGGTTAGGACTCCATGTTTTCACTGCCAAGGGCATGGGTTCAATTCCTGGTCAGGTAACTGGATCCCACATGCCACAATTAAGAGTTCACAGGCTGCAATGAAGATCAAAGATAGAACATGCCCCAACTAAGACCTGGCACAGCCAAATAAATAAAGAAATATTTAAAAAATTAAAAAATCAAGTGGGTACAGCTCCTTCACAAATCAGAAGGCACCCCTGCTGGCTGCAGACAAGCAGGGTCTCAGGGGCTCACTGATGGGTCAGGCGTTTGTCACCTAGTTGCTGGTCCTTTGTAAATTTCAATGGACACCAGAGCAGAGGGCACCTCTGGGAAAGTGAGTTTCCATCCAATATGGAAGCATCATATCTCATGGAATCTAGACCCCATCAATCATTAGACTCATCCTAATTTCAGAGGTGTTAAAAGGTGAAAAAAGCATGTGTTTCTTAGGCTCTACGTAATATTTTAATATCCAAACAGACTTTACAAAGTGTGCCGGTAGAATAGCACTAGGACCTGTCGGGGTCTTTCCCCCTTTAGCCACATACCAAAGGCCATGAGGAAAGCCCAGTCTTCATTCCAAGCTCTTCCACTGTCCCTTCAAGCTCCAGGGGGATGCAAAGCCAGCTCTTCAAAAAGCCTCCTTGAGCGATGACAGTTCTGTTTGCTCAACCCAAATGTCCCCCAGTGCCTGACAAGAGCTGTACATGTGCTGGAACTAACTACTATATCTCTGGCTGCAGCGAGGCTGACAGAGAGCTACAAGGCGGACGAAGGATTTATGAACTCAGCGGGTTCATTTAATCAGCGTGTGTGACATCCTCCTAGACCAAGGCAGGAAAACCCCTTATGAAGACGTGTCTGCAGACACTGGAGTTGTACATGTGGGTGCCCACGTGAGAGCTCTGCATGCCCACACATCTGCGCACACTGGACAAACACAGGTCATCTGTGCCCAGTGTCCATCTGTCTGTTTCAGGTGGTAAAGCCTCCCGCGTTCACTGCTTCTCTTGCCTGCTGCCTCTGGTTTTATTTCTTCTTAAAGTTTGCCTTTCTGGAGTTTGGCTTTGCTGCTGAAACTTGATTCCCTGATTAACATCAGCTAGATAAGGTGATAGACCTTACTCTGGGCTTTTAATTCTCTGTTTCACTTATCTGTTGCCTCCAGGGCAAATGCCCTGTCTTCTTTGCCTCACACTGTCCCCCGAACACCACTGCTGCTGAACAAATAAATAACCAGACTTGTAGAGTCTAAAATTTACAGAACAGGCTCATCTATCACAATTTTGACACCAGAGCACAGAGTCAATTATCACACATTAACTTGCTCTTGTTGGCATTTCAATGCATTTAGAGAAGATTCACTTCCTCTTCAGACTGCCTCTCCCACCCCCATCACTGAAAACTAGCAAAACAAACACTTTACACGAAACTCAGCTTCCCCTAAGACCATAAAAACTACTGGACAATGCACAGCTTACATCTCTTTATGAAAGATGAAGGCTGCGAATATTTGTGAATTCTGTCTCATACTCAACCTCTGATGCATTCCCAAATATAATCTTAGATTGAGAGACACATTTTCACATACATCATCAGACATCACTCTCTTTTTAAAGGTGAGCAAACTGACACCCAGAAATGAGGAGTGACTTTTTACCAATGCAGAAGGAAGGAGAGAAGGAAGAGAGGGAGGAGAAAAAGGGCAAAGCAGAGCTAAAAGTCGAACTTAGGGCCAGGACCCTTCCCAGTCTTTCACAACTACTTTTCCAGCAATTAATTCCTCAGTCCCAGGTAGCAGTAGTGGTAGGGAAAGAAGCTGATAGTTTTAATACTCATAGTACCGACGATGCTAAAAGGAGTGTTGGTAGTGAAACCGTCATAGTAATAGTGGTGATAGTGATAACATTACTGCCTTATCTTTATATAGCAGGAAATTTTCCAGGACACTTTCATATACAATGTTCCATTCATTCTTCAAAACCACCTTCTATGATAATGGTTACAATAGGCATCATCCTATGACAAGGAAGCCAAGATTCAGGAAGATGACTCTGCTTCCAATTACCCAGCATAGGGGACCATCTCCTGCTTCCTGACAGCAGGTGCTATCCTGGGTCCCTTGTCAGTGTGGTCTCACTCTGCCTCCCTGTCCAAGCAGCTGGTTGACCCCACCCAGCACACCGAGCTGCTACCTGGAGGAGCCAAGTGGGAGGGGGAAGCTGGCCAGGTGCAGAGAGGAGGGGAGCTTCAGGGATGGAATCTCAGAAAAATATCTCAGGGGAGGGATCCTGCCACAGAATGCTGGCCTCTCCTAGGGTGGCTGGAACCCAGCCAGTTCCAAGAGGGGGTTCAGGCCAGGGGTCAGGAAGGTGCAGATTCTGTCTCCCGGTCTCTGGCCGATGGTGTCTCTCTGGCTGTATCATTCTGTCTTCAGGCACTGTTTGTCAGCTCCACTTACCCACAAAAAGAAGTCTGTCCTTTGATTCTTCCATTGTCTGTCTGATTGGGGCCTCCAGACCCCAGAAGTTATCCCCAGGGGCTTTGAGGAGATCCACTGCCTGCCACTCTGCAACTCCATCTTTGGAAAACATGGGCCGCCACAACAGGCATAAGGGCTCTTTGGCCATGTCTACCTATTGGATGCTGGCTTTTTGGTGGCAAGCTGTGCAGAACAGTGGTTAGAGTACTTGGCTGGAAGTGCACATACACACACAGTTTACATGTATAAATCTTTGTGGGACAGGGCATGCTAATGACTTTTGGTCCCAAATTTCATCTGCTCGCTTTGGATCCCATTCTAGATGCTCTCTTTTCGGGTTGCAGTTTTCCCATCTGTGAAATTACAAAGGCAATGGGCAGAGACAGAAGCATCTTATCACCTGCCATCCTAACTCATGGACTTCAGGAATAAAGTGAGAACATGAGTTTTAAAAGAAACCAGGTAATTCCATCATTTCTGCAATTAATGCGTATTACTCGAGTGATAATGAAGAATAGGACACATACAGAGAAATGTTCTGGAAATTACAGAAATAACATCCAAATGGGGCAGTATGACTTTATATACAGAAATGACAATCTGTACCCAAAACCCTGGTCTCTGGGGGTGCAGATTTGCAGCCCCAAGAAGCACAAATCACACAGCCCCTCCTGAAGCTGTAGGCTTCCAGCCTTCCTGGGGAGGTGACGGGGGTGAGGCAGTTAGTACCAGACATGCAGGCTAAATGCTCTTTTAGAAATATAAAGGGGGAAAGGGATGGTAAGACAGACCCTGGGAAGTAGGGGGGAGCAGAGAGAGAAGTGGAGCTGTCAGCATGCTTGATGTTAAATAAAACCTACCAAGACTCAGCCGAGAATTTTAGCAGAATCCAAATGTGCTATATTAAAAAAAAAAGGCACGGCTCCCATCTCTAAGGTTCACAGCTAAGCTGGCTTAGAATCACACATGCCAAGGTTAAAAATAAAAAGCAGCCATCCCTGAATGACACGGGCTTGGAGAAGGAAGGTAGGGTGTTTGGTGGTGGAGCACAAGAGAGGGCGTGCAGAGGCTGGGTGCAGGGAATAGGTGTTTACTGGAGGGCTCAACAAAAGCCAGTGCTCAGAATTGTGCTATTTTGCACTTAAGAGGCACTTCACTTTGGCAAAGGGTTTCATAATGATCCTTAGATTTTCAATCGAGGAAACCCTGCAGTGTAAGAGTGTGGCCACGGCTGACCCACGTCACACTCTGCTGCCGTTTGATGTGTTTGCCTCTCCGACTCTGGGGTCTGGCTCTGACGCTGTCCTCGTGTACTTCGTACCTCCAGGTGGGATGCCTGGGGTGGGGGGTGGGGGGCGGTCACAGCTTGGAAAGCAGCGACGTGCCATTCTGTGCCATTCTCTCTATTCCAGTGAGCCAACATAACGGTGCTGGGGCCACCCACAGGCCAGCCGTCCCCTGCTGCTCGCCACTGGAGATGGGCTGTGTGTCTGCCTCCTGAGGACGGGGCATGTCCCACCCCGGCCCCTTAAACCATGACCAAAGCTCCCAAGCAAAGGCGACAAGTTGGCCCTGTTGCCCCGATTCTTACAAATCCAGGGTTCCATAAGTGAGGCCAGTGGGGTCCTCCTTTTAATGAAGTTGTCCTTTATCCAATATGGTTATGACTTTCTACCCCCTAAAGTGTTTACTTTAACATAATTATCTTAAAGAACAGCCTCAGCTACTGTGTCAGCTACCATATTACCCACCCACCCAGTTTCATTACTAGGCAGACATTTCTAGCAAGTCTTCAAGGGGTCAGGTGAATGGTGAGAATTCTGTAACCCAGGTGTTATGGGGAGCCCATACATTACAGCACTCCCAGGGATGCCCTGCTCAGCTCACACATGGGCCAGCCCTACACCTCAACACCATACAGGGCTTGGGAAGTAGATAGGCATTTAATAGTGGAGGCTGCTACCTTCCAGAAGCTTCAGGCTATCCCCAGATATCACCAGCCTGGGTGACTGTCTTCCCTGACAGTGCAGTGGGGGAGTGGACAGTCTGCTATGACTGGCTGCCCCCTGTGAACCTAGATAGCTTCCATCTGAGGTGCCCACCAGTATTTCGAATTCTATATCTTGGCTGCTGGCTTAGAAACACCGCCCAGTGCAAAGTGTCCCTGTTACACTTTTCAAGCACTTAGAAAGCCCTTGCGAGGCCGAAGGGTCAGGGACCTTTCCTGCTAGTTGCGATGGACCAGAAAACCAAGGCTCAGTGAGTTTTAGGAATTTTCTCAAGCTAAGCGGCAGAGCCAAGACTCACATCCAGGGTCGTTTGCACTATTTGAAAACATGAATTCAGGGTCAGAGCGCCTGGGAGTCTCAGACCAGATACAGCAGCAAATACCTGGAGCTGAGACCGAGGCTCCAAAAGAGACCTTTCTCCTGCGGACACCTCAGGGGCCTTCCCGTCATTTGGCCTGAACTCCGGGGACCTCGCCCAAGCGCAGGACCCTGCCGCGAGGGGGCGCTGTTCGGACTGTCCCTTCCCTGGGTGGGTCAAGATGCCTGGAAAGTTGAGGCCAGGCTCAGGAGATGGCTGCGTTGAGGCAGCTCCTGTCCTGGCTGCCCCTTCCCCTGGCACCCAGCTTTACCCCAGCGTCTAGACACCGAGCCAGCCCTCCAAACTGGCCCGGAGGTCAGGTCAGCGATCTCCCTTCCCCTCTGGCGATTCCAGAGTCAACTGCCCTTTGCGCTTCAGGAAACCGGAGCGGGTCTACACCATCACTGGGAAGTTCTGGGTAAATCCTTCGGTTAGAGTTCCCCCACGTGTCAGTCGGAACCCACATAGCCAGCCGAGTTAAGGGGATGCGAGGGCGCAGGAAATGGCCCAGAAGACGGGGCCGGATGGAGCCCGGGCGCACGCGGTGGGGCTCCCCTCCTTACCTGTACCAGTCCAGCCCGCGGCCGTAGTTCCTGTCGAAGAAGTGGGGCTCGGTGCCCAAGGCCCGCACGTCCGGGTGCACGCGGATAAACTCCAGCACGGCGCGGGTGCCCCCCTTCTTCACGCCCACGATGAGGGCTTGGGGCAGCCGCTTGGTACCCAGCTTCGGAGAGCCGGAGTGGTTGGACCCAGAGAGGCGAGGGGAGGGCGCGCCGGCGGCGGGCGCGCTGGGAGCGCCGGGCTCGCCGGGCGTCGGGCCCGAGGGATCGCAGGGGCGGGACTCCTGGAGAAGTTTCTGGCCGCCCGCGCCGGGGCTGCGGAGGCAGCGAGGGGCGCCGAGGAGGCGGCTCTGGCCGAGGTCGTCGCAGCAGCACAGGAGGCTGTAACACAGGTAAGTGCAGGAGAGCGAGAGCGTGAAAGCGAAGAGCAGCCTGCGCGCCCTCCGCGGCTGAGGTGGCCCCGCGCGGCCCAGGACCCTATAGGCCATGGCTCCATGGGCCCGCGCCGGGGGTCATGGTTTCCGAGGGGGCGCCGGCGGCGGAGCTGCTGGGGCCCTGCGGCCGCCTAGAAGGCTCGTGCGGCGCGGCCCGGGCCACGCGGGTCTGGCGTAGGGGGCGCCGTCTTTTCCAGGCGCTGCCGGCCCGGGCGCGCACCGTGCCCCGGGATCCCCGGGGCGGCGGCTCCTCTGGGAACCGGCGGCGGCGCCTCCGACATCCCCGCGTCCTGGGCGACGGGGCTCCGGCTAGCGGGGAGGCTCCCGGCGCTCCTCGGCTCTCACGTGCGCCGGGCTCGGAGCGCGCCCAGCGCCGGAAGCCCCATCCCGGATCCTCCCGGCTCGGCGCCCCGAACGCTCGGCGGCGGTGCGGGCCGGCGCGCGGGCCGGACGGTGGCGCTGGCGCCGGCCGCGTTCTGACTCCTCGAGAAATGCCGAGCGGAGCGAGCTGCCGGCTCTATTTAAGGAGTCGCCTGACGTCAGCCGCGCGGGTCCCCCGAGCCCGCGCCCCGCCCGGGGACCCGGCCCGCCCCCTGCGCCCCTACTCTTTACCCCTTCCAGGGACACACCACCCCGGGGCCTCCCCACGCAGGCCTCTCCCTAAGGAGCCCGGGCCAGCTGGGGTGGTGAGGGTGTCGAGGCTTTTTTGCTCCTCCGGGAGGCTGGACACCCTGGCCACGCGGGCTTCCCGACACCCGTGGGTGGGAGCCCAGGTCGAGATTGCGCCAACATCTAGACCCAAACAGAGACCCTGGCGCACACGCAGGCACCCCGCGCTGATAAAAGGTCCCACCACACTGACATACGCATGCACGCACCAACACAGGTACACACGTACCTGAGCGGGACACACCCCCCCACAGCCCTCATGGGGCAGGGCGGGAGAAATCTAACCTGGGCATAGAAACACCCACAGGGACACTCCCTCTTCCGCCCACCCCCTTTTCCCCCAACGGACACCCAGAACCCCGAATCGGACGTCGTGTCGGGTGCGCACGCAGGCGAGGGACTGGACACACGCTCTAGACGGGAAGGTGGAGGAGCCGAGCGTGAGTGAGATTCCGTGACTATTCGGGAAGCTCCTTAGCCCCCCGCGCGCTGACTCACGCCAGGCGGCTCGCTCTGTCTCACACCCATGAAGCGTGCACCCCCACCCACTGTCACTCCACCTCCCTCTGGGCCTGGCTGGAAAGCGAGTCCCAAAGGAGCGGACTCAGCGCGGGCGGCGGGCGGGTCCTCTCAGCAGCCGCCCCCTAGCGGCAGGCCGCTCCCGGGGGAAACTGACCGGGGTCCCAGAGCATCCCTGAGACCCAGGACGTCCCCCAGTGGCCCAGGGAGGAGATCCAGGAGCGGTTCCTCTTCCAGTGAGTTCTGCGTGACTGCCGCAGGACAGTTCTCATGGACTGTGCCCAGAACAGGCCTGAGTGAGCAACCCCATTACTGCCCTGAATGACCGCACTAGTTGCAGCGGAACTGTTCATCAGTCCTCAATGACCATACCCAAGAATGAAGCTAGGCTGTCACTCCACAGCAATGCCATGTCATCCTGTCCAGGTGTTCACCAGGTGAGTACCCCATGAAATGTATGCGTGACGACCATCGCTCCCACTGCACCCCTCTGAACTTTTTTCAGGGTTCATTCTTCAGAAAATAATCGGGTCAAGTTCTGTGGACCTTAGCCCAAGCCAGGGAATATTTTGACACCAAGCCAGTCCCACCCCTAAAAACCTTAAGCCAATCCCTCCACTACTACCGTTTTCTTCAAGCACTGGGCATGTGTTAGCTCATTTAATATTCACCACGACGTACGAGATTGTTGCCATTATCCTCACATCATGTCACTTCCTTAATCCTAACATTTATTGAGTGCTTTTTTGTGCCAGTAACATACAAATCATTTGGCATGCGCTACCTCATCTATCTTCAGAGATAGGTACTGTTATAATTCCTAACTTACAGACAGTGAGATTAAGGCTTAATGAACACATATTCAGTAATTGACAGAGCTGCGATGAAACCCAGGCAGTCAGATTCCAAGATTCAGGCACTTAGATACAGTGCTTTGCAGTTTCCTTACTTCCTTTGACCCATTCCCCACATAATTCCATCCTAGATCTGAACTAATTTGTCGGTATCACTTCTGAAGTCTGACACCTGGGACCGAATTCCAGGTGTAGATTGAAAAGCTCAACAGACTGAAAAGTTCAACAGGACACCCCCTTCCTTTTGTAAACTCTGTTTCTAGGAATGCCACCCATGGCTCCATTATCTTTTCCTTGTAGCCGCATCACACTGCTGACAGCTCAAGCTTGCAGCCAAGTAACATCTCTAAGTGTTTCTTACAAGTGCTGCTGATTAAGGCACATCTGCCCCATACTGTGCTTGTACAGTAGACTTTTTTGGACTTAGATCCTTACACATTTGGCCTGATTAAATAGTATCTTGATCTCATCATTTCACTCCTCCATTTAGAAAAAGAATGTCTACTTGAATCTTGAATCATGACATTGCTTTCATTTATTCAAAAAGAAAAAGTAGAAAGAATGTATGTCAACAGCTTTACCCTTGATTCCAGGTATACCTTGGGCAAGTGAGTTGACAGCTCTGAGCCTCAGTTTTGTCAGCTGTAAAACGGGGAGTTATGATAACTTGAACTTCTTGGAGTTCTGATGTTGTGTAATTCTGATTCCATTATTCAAGGCATGAACTGTTCTATTGACATCATGTCGTCTCTGTGTTTGATTACAATTTAATTAATTCCTCACTCAAATTCTTAATAAAAATGTCAAAACAAATATGTTGAAAGAAATTCTAATATGTACTTTCAGCAGTTTTCCACATTGCAAACCTGCTATTTCAACACTTCATTGTTAAAGTTACAAGGTTAAATGTGGCTTAATCCACTCTGACAAGTGTGTTTCCCTCCCAACCCGCCCGGGTGGAAAAAAAACATGGATATAGCCATTTCTGATAATTCTGTGGTTGATTCAACTTTCAGATTAATTTTGTCTTTAAACTAATAAACTCAGAAATTTCTGGATATTCAGCTTCATCAGAGCCAGACAGATTTCCCTCTTCAGACTTCCAACCAGAGTAATGACCGTGACCGAGACAAAATTTTTCAGGGAGTGAGACAATGGACATACCTGTGCTTCATCCCTACCCCTATCTTTCTCCAGACATGCCAAGATTTTCCTCTGGGGAGTTCAGGTAGGATTATGTTGGGTTGTGTGGTTTGTTAAATAGCACTCAGCTAAACAAGATATCAGTTTACTTTTCTATCACAGAAAGAAGATGATTCAGGGTTGACTTGTCTCCACAGTGTTAGGGACCCAGGCTCCATCATAGATTTCCTCCATCCCCAAATCACTACATATTCAAAGATGAATTATTCATCTCCAGCCATACTGTCCACATTCTGGACATAGGAAAAGCAGAAAGGACAGATAATCCTGACATATCCCTTTGAGGACATTTCCTGGAATTGATCTCATCACTTCTACTTGTATTCAGTGGATCTGAACATTGTCGTCCAGCTTTTTAGCTTCAAGAGATCCTTTGAAATGTAATCTCGATTCCGGATGGTTATATTCCTGGCTAATACATGAGTGTTTCATGACCCAGAAAGAACCTGAACAAAACTTATGGAAGGCAACTCATAATCTCTACTGGTCTTGTAAAGTTTTCCCTCATTCTGTTCCAATGTGATTTGTGTGAGCTGAGCCTAGTTCAAGGGTAGGCGTTATGACCAAGCCTAGCCAATCACAATTTTCTAATCACAGTTCATTGAAAGCAACTCAGTGCTTTCCAGTGAGCATCAACCACAGAACTTTTGTTGAAACTGTTGGAAACAGAAACTTTTTCTTCTGAGATGATTTTGTCATTGTTGTTGTATGGTCACTCAGTTGTATTCGACTCTTTGCGACCCCATGAACTGTAGCCTGCTAGGCTTCTCTGTCCATGGGATTCTCCAGGCAAGAATACTGAAGTGGGTTGGCATTTCCTTCTCCAGAGAATCTTCCTGACTCAGGAGTTGAACCCAGGTCTCCTGCTTGGCAGGCAGATTCTTTACCACTAAGCCACGATGATAAACTAGTACAAAATACTCCCAAAGTTTCCAATGGCAATCTCTACCATCAAGAAGGGAAACCCTGGGGAATGAAACAAACAGAAGGGAGAGCAGGCCTGAAGGAGAATTGAATTCCTGACAGTATGTAATCTAGCCATGCCTGAAGCGTGGTCCCTCGACTTTTTGCTCCAAGTGATTCACTACCTTTCTGTTTACTTGGAATTGAAAGAGTCCTGGTTAATACAAAAATCAGTTGCCACCTCAGTTACAAGGAACAGGGACCATTCTAATTTTAAAAAATTATGGAAGTGGGCTGGGGCTTATTTTTAAGGATATACACAGATTAGGACTGGATCCTCCAAACTCTGGGCAGTCATAGGATCCAACCACTTTCTCATCTGCTCTAGTCCTCTTTATATCTTGTTTTCTTCTGACTCTTAATTGCTTTTTTGGCTTTCTTTGCAAATCAGTAAGGGCTACTGACTTACAGGCAACAGAAACTGACTTTAGCTAATATAAACAAAAAAGCAGAACTTTAAATAGCTCACACAGGTAAAAAAAAAAATACTCCAAGGTAATACATAGATTTAACAAGAAGTCTGGAGAACTGGGCTCATAAGAAGAATAACAACCACAGAACTCATTTCTGTCTCATCCTTTTCTTTCTGAGTCTTTGTTTTCTCTTTTGTACCAGCAGTATCTTAAATCTTCCTTCCCACTCTAATACCCTTCATGTAAGACCTTGAATTTGAAATTATAAAATAAGGACATTTTCTTTCCCTTAAGTCTTTGGACCCAATCAAGTCTTATTATTCAGTTTTATTTCAGTGTCATTTAAAAAAAATTTTCCCTAGTGCTGAGTTTTGTAAAATGTGAGAAAATTTTTCAGAAGAGGGTGGTTCTGATGAGGCAAAAGACTGTGAAATGAAGTCATCTGGTCTGCAGCTTGTGTGAGATGAAAAGTTCACATCCGAGCCAAGAGGATGTGAATGAATATTCTACACTTAAGAACGAAGCTGGGAGTGACAATGAGAGAAGATTTTACTCATGCTTCCTTCTCTAGATAAAATCAGAGGGCAAGAGTTCCAGGAACCAGCTACTGCCTGTAGAAGGGAACCAAATCTAGAAGACCAGGAACCGTGATTAATTTTCAGAACTTTGTAAGATTCCAAGCTTTTTGTCACTTTCCATGTTGATTTACTTCTGCCCTTGGCAAGAATCATAACAATAACAGGCACTCCTTACTGAGCATTTGGGGCTTCCGCGGTGGCTCAGATGGGAAAGAATTTGCCTGCAACGCAGAAGATGTGGATTTGATCCCTGGGCTGGGAAGATCCCCTGGAAAAGGGAATGGCTATCCACTCCAGTATTCTTGACTGGAGAAGTCCATGGACAAAGGAGCCTGGTGGGCTCCATGGGGTCACAAAGACTTGGACTTGACTGAGCAACTAACATGCACACACTGAGCATTCACTCAGCAGTAGGCACCGGGCAAAACATTTAGATGCATTGCTAAATCTAATCCCCTCAATAAACGTGGCACAGATTGTTACCATCCCTATTGTAAAAATGAGGAAACTGTGTCAAGTAGATTGAATTTTCCATGTTCTCAAAGATACTGCAGGGGGAAGAAGGGGCAAACTAGTGCAAAAAAGCATTAAATGGGGAGATTGACAACCAGCTTTACCCATAATGTTCCCTTGGGTCAGTGCTGTTACACACACCCCCCCTTCCCTCCTGCATTATTTAACCCACATTGTCTTATATCCGCCCCATCTCACCATCTTGCCTTCCTAATAAGACTGTGAATTCTTTGGTGGTGGGGATGAAACAGTTAGTTCCAACTTAGCCTGATTCTTGGAATTTGGGCTGCATTTTCATGTAGGGACTCCCTTCGTTTCATTTTTTTTTAATTTTTATTAATTTTGGTTTTTGGCTGCGCTGGGTCTTCATTGTTGTGTATGGGCTTTCTGGGCTTTCTCTAGTTGTGGTGAGTGGGGGCTACTCTCTACTTGCGGTGTGCAGACTTATTGAAGTGGCCTTTCTTGTTGTGGGGCACAGGCTCTAGTGTGTAAGGGCTCCAGTAGTTGCAACATACAGGCTCTAGCAAGTGGGCTCAGTGGTTGTGGCACACAGGCTTATCTGCCCCACAGCATGGGATCTCCCCAGACCAGGGATTGAACCGGTGTCCCCTGCACTGCAAGGCAGATTCTCAACTGCTGGACCACCAGAGAAACCTCTCCCTTGGTTTCTTTATTTCCTTTCTCCTTCTCAATGGACCCCTAAATATTACTCCATTAGAGCTTCCCCCAAAAAAAGAACTAATATTTCACTTCAAAATATTTCCAAAGTGAATTATTTATAATGTTAGGGAAGATACTAAGCCTGTTCACCGGTACAATAATATGGTAGAGCTGAGCTGTTGATACACCTTCTTTAACCAAGTGGGAACAGATAAGAATGTCCCTACTGGTGTTATCACCCCTAATTTATCAATTTCCTGTGATGCAGATTTTAGTGGTATAGGAGTAAAAGATCTACCTAGGTACAGAGGACAACTTAGGGAGATATATTTGTCTGTGTATATTGAATTTTTTGTTTTCTTTCAACATTTTTATTATACAGATAATGCATTCCCTATGTAGAAACAAATGAAAATACTGAGAAGCAAAAAGAAAAAACTCTCCCAAATCATAACATCAGAAATAACTGTCATTAATTTTTTTATAAATTATAAATGCATTGGCTTATTTATTTATGGGCCAGTCCGTAACTACTACTCTTTTTTTCTTAACAATACTGTGAATCTGTTTCATGTCATTAAGTACAGACCTATGTGGGTCTAGTACTTTCAGAAAGAAAAATAACTTTCTTCTGGAAATGCTGGGTGTAATGATGGTGTAAGCCTGAAGCTACCATGAATGGTGAGAACCTAGCAGACATGTGAAGTTATTCACCACAAAAGAGAGCAGAATGGGAGTGAAAGACTGTGTCCTGGTATAATGTTTGAATCCCTGGATCCAGCTTTGCCTGAAGCTATCTCTTTAAGAGACAGTAAAGCATCATGGTTAGGAGTACAGTGTCTGGAAACACACAACCTGAGTTCAAATCCTGGCTCTGTTAATAAGCTTAGGCAAGATTATAAATGTAATGCACTTTGAACAGAACCTCATTAACAATAAGCTCTCAATAAACATTAGCCATTATTAGGCTACAGACTTTTCAATTACATCCAGCAATAAATTATTTTTGATTTAAGCTATTTTGATTGCTGGGTCTTCCTAGGTAGCTCAGTGGTAAAGAATCCACCTGCCAAGCAGGAGATGTGAGTTTGACCCCTGGGTCGGGAAGATCTTCTGAAGAAGGAAATGGCAACCCACTCCAGTATTCTTGCCTGGAGAATCCCATCGACAGAAGAGCCTGGCGGGCTCCGTGGGGTCACAGAAGAACCAGACATGACTTAGCAACTAAACTACAACAAAAATTTTGATTGATACAGATATGTACTTTTCAACTAGACATGCATCTTTCAACCTACTTGAAAGTTTTTCAACAGAAAAGTAAAATCAACCTCTGTTTTCATTAGTCACCTGAGACCCAACCCCTGCTTTGAAACCAACTTATCTCCTTGATATTTTAAATGTTTCTAAGGAAGTAGCCAGATATTCTCTCTGAACAGTTCATGGCAGGCATTCAATAAATGCTTATTGCATAAGTATTAATAGACAGGTAACACCCTCAAAGACCCCTTTGCCTGGAGAACAATAATTTTAGCCCTGAGGATGTTGGACAACTTCAAGGAGTGAATTCGTTTATAGATCACCTCCTTCGCATCCACTCTTCCCTCTTTATTCAGTCTGAATTCCATGGAGAAGCATAATAATCACTTTTTTTTATTATTATATGTCGTCAACTCCCTTGACCCCCTCTCACTGTGCTGTATTTCCTGGTTACAATCAACTCTCTGCCTACTCAGTGCCCTATGCCTGCACCCAGACAGCTGAACACAGTAAATGCAGAAACACGATGACTAATCCAAATTAAAATTCATCATTTCTAGCCTCAAGTGGACTCTTCACACTTCCTCGCAATCATACTACGTTTCCCCAGCCCATTCATTCTCCCATTCCCCTGTGTAACTGTCTATCTGGTTCCTTCTCATAAACCTCTTATCACCTCTCCTGTCCCCGTCAGCTGATGGCCTTGCTTCCTACTTCACTGGTGAATAGAAGCAATTGAAAGAGAACATTAACCATCGCCTCTACCCGCATGCCTGTAACTGTGTTCACATACTTTATTCACTGTTCTGTTAGTATGAGGTTATGGTCTGTTTTTAGGTAAGACCAACCCCTCCACTTGTGTACTGTATCCAGTCCACTGTTCAAGGACATGACTCTGGCAGTCCTTCCCTTCCCTCCCTCTTTTTCTTTTTCTTTTTTTAAATCAGTTTTCTCCCTCTCCCCTGGGTCCTTCCTATCAGCATACGAATAAATGGATACTTCTTCCATCTTAAAAAGCAAAGAGAGAAGTAGCTCTGTCTTGACCTCATTTTGACCATTTATATTCTTCTCTTTACATCTCAGTTAAGAGAGATCTGTAGTCACTGACTACAGGTTCTATCCGTCCACTCACCCTGGAGCCCATTCCAACCAGGCTTACGCTCCTACCTCTCTTCTAAAGCTGTTCTCATCCATAGTGCTAAACTCAAGTCAATTCTTGGTCTTCATTGAACCTGACCTCTAAGCAGCATTTGACTCCACTGACACTCTTTTCTTGAAAATTTTTGTCCACCAGAATTTCAATTCTTCTGGTGTTTTTTTCACCTCTCTGCTTCTCACAGCTTCCTGTGATAGTTTTTTTGTCTCTGTGACCTCCAACTTAAAGTATCCCAGGGATCTATCCTTGGACACTACCTCTTTTTTTTTTTAATCACACTTCCTCCCTTAGTGAGATTCTAAGCCCCATGACTTTACATTCCGCTTATAAACTTACTGTTTTTGTTTAGTCACCAGGCCGTGTCCCACTCTTTGCGACCCCATGGACTGTAGCCTACCAGAGTCCTCTGCCCCTGGGATTTCCCAGGCAGGAATACTGGAGTGGGTTGCCATTTCCTTCTCCAGGGGATCTTCCTGCCCCAAGGATTGAACCAGTTGTCTCCTGCTTGGCAGGCGGATTCTTTACCATTGAGCCACCTGGAAGCCCAAACTGTTACATCTCAAATTCCCATCTCTTTTCTCCTTAACTGTCTACTCAGACATCTCCACCTGGACATCTAATAGGCATCTCTAAACAAACATGTCCCAAACTGAACTCTTGCTAGTTCCCTAAATTTACTTTTGTTATATTCTTAGTCATCTAAGTAAATGACAACTCTCATCTTCCATTTGTTCAAGTCAAGAATAATCTTGAACTAGCCTTGACTCCTCTTTTTCTCTCATCCCCCACATCTGATCTGTGAGCAAATCCTGTTGACTCTCCCCTCAGAACATCTTCTGAATTTGACCCCTCTCCCCACCTCCATTGCCGTCATCTTAGTCCAAGTTATCATTCTTTCTCACCTAAATTCCTGCAGTAGCCAGTCAGTTATTTCTTTTCTCTCATTTCTATCCCTACTCTTCCATGCTTTCCTTTGGACTGCAAGATTTTGGAAGCCCGAAAGCCACATTTCCCAGAATCCCTTGCCAGCTAATTTCCAATTAGGTTTGCCCAGTGGGAGTTCTTGGCGGGAGATATGAAAACAAATGGAAGGGAGAAACCGTGCTTTGCTTCTAGAAGTGTCTTACATAGCATTAGCAGCAATAGAACTGTTGGTTAAATGCAGGTTTCTCACTTCTTGTTCATGTAGTGTGGGGACTGAAGTGGACATTCCTATAGCCTTGTTGTTGCTGTTCTGTTGCCAAGTCATGTCTGACTCTTTGCAACCCCATGGACTGCAGCATGCCAGGCTTCCCTGTCCCCCACCACCTCCCGGAGTTTTCCCAAGTTCATGTGTATTGAATCGGTGATGCCATCCAAACCATCTCATCCTCTGTCGCCACTTTCTTCTCATACCCTCAATCTTTCCCAGCATCAGGGTCTTTTCCAATGAGTTGGCTATTCACATTAGATGGCCAAAGTATTGGAGCTTCAGCATCGGTCCTTCCAATGGATATTCAGGGTTGATTTCATTTAAGATTGACTGGTTTGATCTCCTTGCTGTCCAAGGGACTCTCAAGAGTCTTCTCCAGAATCACAGTTTGAAAGCATCAATCCTTCGGCACTTGGCCTTCTTTATAGTCCAGTTCTCACATCCGTACACGACTCCTATAACCTTAGCTGCACAGAACTCATGGGTGTTGCAGACCCTCCACCTCTCAGACAATTTGGGGTCCAGGATCCTGCATTGTTAGTGGAAATGTGACCTCTTGGCTTCTTGCAAGGTGGATGTGGCTGTGGTTCCTGAGGCAGCAGCCACAGTAACAGATGCTCCAGGAATCACAATGATGTAGCCATGGGCTCTGGCAACATCATTTTCCCTTTTGCTCCTGCAGGAGTAGGGATACTTCCTTTAATTACTAATTTCTAAGTAAATTTAGCCTTCCTTTTTTTTTTGCTTCTCCTACCCTTCCATAACTTTTAGAACCAATCTCTTGTATTAAATTCTTCCTGTTTAAAATACCTACAGTATTTTGTTCTCCTGAGCAGACACAGCCCCAGCACGTCTCCTAAAGTCATCTCAACAATGAGATGGATCCTTCTGTTTAAAGCCCCTGTGGTTTCTGATCTCATCCAGAGAGAAGATCTGCCCCAGAGGCAGAAGACAGGGGAGAATCATTTTGAGACTGTGGAACCAAAACAAAATTGCCAACTGCCCAGATTGCTCTCTTCAACCCTGCCCCATGCTATTCTCAAGCAACTAGCAGACTCAAAACTGGCCTCATTAAAAAGTGAGAACTAAACAGAAGAATCTGGCAGGGGACCCTTGAATAAATACCATACAGGAGGATGGCTTGAGCCTGATGCCCCTTGCTTCATATCAACACTCCTCCCCTTCTCACCACTCTAAGATCTCCCTGCCTGAGGTCATCTTAGGCAGTTTTTCTGTAAAATAAGCTAGAGAGCAGGCCACATAATTTTCCAGTTGTGTGCACAGCACGGGATATCTCAGGGTGCAGCTGCTCAGGCTTGTACCTCTTTCCCACTTTCTGCACCTCTCGATGACTCCAAGGACTCAGCCTTCTGCAGACTCTCTTGCACGGTATTTCCTACTTCAGGTGTTCAGTGCAACTTTCTCAGCTCTGCTGTACTAGATGCTGTTTTCAATTTTTTTTTTTATGATAGTTTCTCCTTTGCTCTTATGTCCTCTCACTGTCTTTGTCCCTGTAGATTAATACTTCTATTTCATTCCTTTAGACATAGTGGTACTGTAAGAAATACAGTCTCTGTGTTAGAGGGGTTATGAAAGAATCTTGAACTTCTCCAAGCAAACACACTCAGGTGGTGGCTCTCAAGCTAATCTCTATGTGCAGGAGAGGCTTCTCCTCCAGGTCTGAGTCTTAAGCTCTGACAGTTCAAATAGGGACCCTGCAGGCAGCAAGCAGAAGGGAAGTAAACAGTTTAAGAAGGTCAGCTGGTGGGTAGGTGGGAAACATAATTAATTTGTACCGTACAAGTAGTACATGAATCATTCCTTTTGTAAAAATGTAGAAGAGTGCAGCCAAAGATATGGTGCCCTTTGACCGACCCCCAGCAATTTTTGTCCTCTCCCCAAAAGTTACTAACATTATCACAGTTTAGGTAGTACACTTTCAGTCTTTATTTTATGCTTTCGTATAGAAAATTATGGGAAAATGGCCAGCATTCTTTATTGGGTTTGGGGAAGTGGTATACATGTATAATTATGATATACTACAACATGCTTTTTTTTACTCAACATGTTAATGCCTGTAGATTTAACTCAGTCTCTGCAAAGTGTTTCATAATACAGATGATGCCTCAAGTTGTTTCCAGTTTACATTTTTTAATAGATCAGTGTTGACTTAATCATTTCCCTTTGAATAGGCATTCAGCTTTGTATCCACTGTGATTTAACTTGGTTGCATATAACTGAGAAACCCCAAGCAACAGCAGTTCAAATAGGCTATCAGTCTCATTTAAAGGAAGTCCAGTAGTAGGCAGTCTGTGTCTACCTACGTCCCATGAAGTTACCAGGCACCCAGGCTTCCATCTCTCCACAACCCTGGGTGTGTCCCACCTCCTTGTGGCTGAAGATGGGTGCCGCAATTCCCACAATCTCATCCTCCATAGAGGTGAGTACATGGCAGAAGAGAAGCAGGTGCCCATCCTAACTTAAGATTTCTCAGAAGTCCCATACAAATGTCAGCTCACTGTTTACTGGCTGGAACTTATTCACATGGCCACCTGGCTGCAAGGAAACTTGGGACGTGTATTCTTTTGATGGGCAGTAATATCATTAGGTTCGGTTGTTTTGAAAGAGATGGGGATATTTGGCAGGCAAGTCGCTGTTTCTGCCTCAAGATATTTCCAATCTGTTGTTCTGACAACAATGCTTCAATGAATATCTTTTAACACAAGGATCTCAATCAAATATCCCTAGCCAACTAGAAGAGACCCTGAGCCAGGACTGGAGGGCAGTATGGAGCTCCCTCTGTGCCCGTCAATTAACTCATTAACTCTTTAGTTGCTGAATCATTACCTGGTGGCTCAGACTGTAAAGAATTTGCCTGCAATGCAGGAGACCTGGGTTTGATCCCTAGGTTGGGAAGACCCCCTGGAGGAGGGTATGGCAACCCACTCCAGTATTCTTGCCTGGAGAATCCCCATGGACAGAGGAGCCTGGTGGGCTACAGTCCATGGGGTCACAGACAGTCGGACGCGACTGAAGGACTAAGCACAGCGCAGGGACAGTGAGGACAGTATGAGGCTGAGGGGAAAAGGTTAAAGTGACCTGGGGACTGGGGGTCAAGGCCACTTGTAGGAATTGAAGTAGAGCTGTCTACCAACCCAAAGAAAAGTATTTCAGGATTTTAGCAACTAGCAGAGCCCAGCTTTTCCCTGACCTTACTCGTATACTTCCGTGTATACTAGTGTATACATGCTAGTATATCTCGGGGGGATTCACTGGGTTATAAGGTGTGCATGTTTTAAATTTTAAGAGATCCTCCCCTGTTTGTGTGAGATTCTCCAACATGACTGTGTGAATTCATACTCCCGCAGTAATTCCTCCCAACCTCATCAACTCTACTGTTAAGAAATAATGTTTTTAAAATGCTGTTGCCTGTCATATGGAAGAAGAATGGTATCTAATTGTTTTTATTTGCATTTATTTTCCAGATTATCACTGTGGGTAAAATTATTTTTATGTTTCTTGGCTTCCCTTGTGACTCAGCTGGTAAAGAACGCACCCGAAATGCAGGCAACCTGGGTTCTACCTGGATTGGGAAGACCCCTTGGAGGAGGGCATGGCAACCCACTCCAGTATTCTGGCCTGGAGAATTCCACGGTCTACAGTCCATGGGGTCGCAAACACTTGGACACAACTGAGTGACTTTCACTTCACTGGCTTCTAGGATTTCTTGTCTGTAGGCTGACTGCTCACTGTTGCTGTTGTTCAGTAACTAGTCGTGTCTAACTCTTTGCGACCCCACAAACTGCAGCACACCAGGCCTCCCTGTCTTTTACTATCTCCTTGAAAGTGAAAGTGAAAGTGAAGTCGCTCAGTTGTGTCCGACTCTTTGCGACCCCGTGGACTATAGCCCATCAGGTTCCTCCATCCATGGGACTCTCCAGGCAAGAATACTGGAGTGGGTTGCCATTTCCTTCTCTAGGGGAATCTTCCGACCCAGAGATCGAACCCAGATCTCCTGCATTGTGGGCAGACACTTTAACCTCTGAGCCACCAGGGAAGCCCAAATGTATAAGTTTGCTCAAATTCATGTCCATTGAATCAGTGATGCAATCCAACCATCTCATCCTCTGTCATCCCCTTCTTCTCCTGCCTTCAATCTTTCCCAGCAGTCTTTTCAATGAATCAACTCTTCGCATCAGGTGGCCAAAGTATTAGAGCTTCAGCTTCAGCATCAGTCCTCCCAGTAAATATTCAGGGTTGATTTCTTTTAGGACTGACAGGTTTGATATACTTGCTGGTTTGATATAATTTTCCTGAAATTTTTTTAGTTGGTAATCCAAGGTAGTATCCTAATGTTTTCCAATTGAATAAGCATTTATCCAAAACTGAATAGTCCTCTCTTTTCTCACAGTTATTAATAATACTACATTTCCCATTCCCAGACTCTTTCTTTGAATTCATAGATCTATTTGTCAAAAAGTTCAAATATTGTCTTAATATACATTAATCTTATAATAAGCTTATAAGACTTTTCCAAAATTATATTCAAATGAGAATCATGAAGAATAAACAGAATGCTTTTGAAACTAAAAATAAAAATGATGTACTTTTTGTGAGATCTTAAACAATAAAGTTATAGTAGTTAAAACAGTGTGTTAATAGATTAAGACAGAGAAGACAGGTTGATCAATGAGTCAAAAAAGAAAACTCACAAACAGGCCCTCATGTTCAGTATGTAATGGAGCTGGCCTTTGCATACTGCAGTTAAGGTAATTTGTGAGCCAAAACAAAGTCCAGATGAGTTGAAGCATTTAATATTAGAAATTAGGTCATACAAATTATAAGACCATTTTGAGATAAAAAGAGAACTTTTAAATCTAAAAGCAGTAAAAAATATCATAAAAGATAAGACTAGTAAATTTGCCTACATAAACAGCTTATACTTGTTTATCTAAAAGGTCTCAAATAAAATTAAATCAAATAACACTAAGAAAAATGTTGGCAATGTATGACACACAAATTTTAATACCCTTAATACAGAGGTATATAGAGAGAGGAATATTAAGAGTTTTATACCTCTTATATAAGTATATACCTTTTATAAAGGTATAATAAAGAGGATTAAAAATAAGTAAGAAAAGATGAAGACCACACTGGAAAAATGGTCAAATTATATGAATAACCATTTCATAAAAAAATACAAATAACTAATATACAAATGGAAAAATCAAACATTAAAGAAGTACAACGTAAAATAATGTTAAATAGAATCTATTACCAATAAAATTAGTGAATAATTTTAAATGATAAACTTCAGGCCACCGAATATATGGAGAAAGGGCACCCTCATGCATTCTCGAGTATGTCAGTTTGAACAGATGTTCTGGAAGACAACTTGGCAACATGTATTACAAACTTCAGAACGTATTCATACCTTTTTACTCAGGGTACAAATTTATTCCAAGAAAACAGATGATGGATGCATACACAGGTTTGTACAGAAGGTTATTGGTTAATTATAGCATTACTGGTATAAAATTGGAAGCAACCTTAAAACTGCAGTCAATTGTTTTTTGCTTAAATAAGTTATGATCTCTTGCTCTCTCAGTGCCAATCCCTCTTCTCCACCCCAGTTCAGAGTGTGCTTGGAAAAGGTATGCAGTCACAGACTAGAGAAGAAACAAGACTGCCATCCTGTATGTGTGTCTGAACTTGGCTGCTAAATGATCTAGGCTAGAGCTTCGCAGCCCTGACTGCACACGAGAATCAGCTGGAGCGATTTTGAAAAACGCTGATGTCTGAGGCCCCACCTGGGTGAGGTCTAGGACTGGTATTATTTTTAAAGCTCCCTAGATGATTCTAGTGTGCAGCCAGGGTCAAGAACCATTGCTAACAGCACTCCCTTTAAGTTGATTAATTACATAGGTTATTGACCAAAGCTGGAACTAACAGCCTCCAGAAGCCCCAGGGAAGCCAAACCATTGCTTGAGCTGGGCCCATCACAAGTGGGCAGCGGCCAACCTCATGCCCCAAGAGACTGGCCTCCCTGGCCTTGCTACAGCCCGGCCAACCAAGTGTCTGCTAGATTTAATACCAAAGAGGTCATGGGTGACCTTGACAAGCACACTTACTGGCAAGGGCTTCTTGACTGTTCGTGACAAACTGCACAACAAAGCTACACACCAGTTCATGTTTCCATTTTTAGCCTCTTTATTACCTCCATCTGTTGATGGAGATGCGGCAGCAAACACACGGCGTGTGAGCTGCAGCGTTATCTGGTATTGTATAAATAAGGACAGCCAAACTCCTACGGTCTCCCACTTGCAGTGGGGGCTGATGCTTCCTAAGTGGGTCCCTCCTTCTGTCCACACATTCCATCCCCGCCCCCTCAATCTCTGCTCCCTTCTCCTCCACCTCAATAACACGTTTGCAGTTTACACTCCATTTCACACAAACAACTTTCTAGCACTTCTTTGCTCACACAGTGATGGCTTGAGGCTTAGCTGCAGACCTTGAAAATGCTTCTTTAGTTTCATCAGTGACTGCCTCTTCCCTAATCCCTCCCACCACCCTGTCTCTGCCTCCCAGGCACCCCACCCCTGTGTAATGATATAGTGAGCAGCAAGGATTCATTTCTGATAATTTATTAACATACTGAAAGAGGTGATGCATTCATGTATAGAATCCCCCTTATAAGTATAAAATGGAAGAATAAAAGGGAAGAGGAAAGCTGTGAATACTGTTTACTGGGGTTCTATAATTTTTGATGCCTTTTCCACCAGGCACAGATTCCCAAGAGAGAGAACACAGGGAATTGGAGATATTCCAAGGCAGTGTTTCCTGAATTTTGGTCATTTGCATGGCGCCTTTGTGATTTCTGCCCTACCAACAATGTGATTATGTCTATAAAATTTCTTTATATCACCTCACCTTTTACATTTAGATTGTCAGGCTGATCATCACTAAAAGTAAAAACCCAGTATTATTTCCCAGAATGAAGAGAACTCTAAGAATTTATGCATTAAAGACAAAACAGAGTTATTTCATCCCTCAGACATTGTTGTCTGCTAGTTTGAGACTGGTTGTCTCCTTGTTCAAAAGGTGAGTAAACGAGAGGTGTTAAGGACATTTCGGCACCAGACTGAGAAGTCTCCTTGATGTAGTCAGAAGGATTGGAAGATGTTTGTAAAATAATAATTTTCTTTGTGAGCTAATGGCTGTGTGACACCTGATATTATCTTGGTGCCATCATTCACAAACACGCCACACTGGGAGAAACACTGTTCTAGCCCAGTGCTTTCTTTTTACCTCTAGTGGGATCCTCCATCTGCCCAGACACCGTTTTGTATCATTTTTTTTTCTTTAAATCAAGCCACCTATCTATGTCAGGATGGCACGTGCCTCACCTCCCAGTTACTTGCCATCTCTTCTCCATTGCTACTGGGATTCTTTAGTTCTGTCTCTACAACTTCAACCTCTGGTAATCCTTGGTGCTAAAACAGACTGGTGAGAGAAAGAGGTATCAGGGCAACAGTGGTAAAATATCCTTGAACTCAGCTTGATAGCCTGCCCCAGGGGACACACCTTCAGAGCTGCACCCTAATGGGCTTCCTCATTCAGGGTCAGACATTTGTAAGGGGGATATTATTCAGGTTTTATACAGTCAAGGAAAATAACAAGTAGCACACATTTTGATTTTTAGGTTCAAAACCATATTTACCAGTCTATAGAGGATCTCCAGTGTAGTGGTAAACTTTGTAGGCCCTGGAGCCAAGCATAAGTGACCTTGACTAGGTTATCTAACCTCTTAATATCACAGGTTTCTTATCTCTGCTGGAGGTAGCGATAACAAAAGGGACTACAGCTTAGAGGGTGAAATAAGATAAAGTATGTAAGGAGATTTGCATAGGGCCTGAGATAAATGAATATTCAATAAATAATAGCTTCCAACATCATCATCACCATCATCACCACCAGTATGAATCTCTGAGATGGCAATGGATAACATCTGAAGCTAAAGCATCATCGTTGTTGTTGTTTAGTCAATAAGTCATGTCTGACTCTTTGCAACCCCATGGACTATAGCCCTCCAAGCCCCTCTAACCATGGGATTTCCCAGGCAGAAATACTTGAGTGGGTTGCTATTTCCTTCTCCAGGGGATCTTCCTGACCCAGGGATCAAACTCGAATCTCCTGCATTGCAGGCAGATTCTTTACCACTGAGTGGCTAAAGCATAAGAGTAACCTTTTTTTCTCCTTTTAGACTGCCCAGGTCTGAGCATTTTCCTGTGTTTCTGGAATCCCCCATGCTATGAGAGTTAGTAGCTGGAAAACCTGTCCTTTACTAAGAAGCTGAAAATGTCAGATCTCACTTTCCTGACTCCCTTGCAGCTAAGGAGAGCCAGATTCTGGTCATGTCTCTTCCTACGGAACAAGGAGTCCACAGGACTAAGATGTGCTCACCCCTCCTTATGGACCATGTTCCAGTTATCCTGAATCCTGGAATACCTGGTCAAACAGCCTCAACCCATTTCTGAGTCCACACAGATCTTGTCCCTCGGTCTGTCCTTCTGAGAGTGGACTACATCAGCATCCTGAGGCCTAAAGGGTGGCCAGGAAATGGCTCTTTACAGGAGAGGATGTGGATGGAGCTCAGATGTTTACATGATTGTGTGAAGGAAGAGCCAGGAGTGGAAAGAGAAGGGGGTGGGCCACAGGTCAAGTGAAGAGCTCTGAGGAGTCAGAATTCTAAACCTAAACTTGGCCTTTCCAGATGCTCGGGAGGAATATCTGTCAGGATTGAATTATAGAATTTATCTAATAGTCTGTAGGTTTGGTTCACAACTTTTAAATGTCTGAGTATATATAGTATGTGGGCCTCCATGAGTGCGCTTCCTCCAGATGCTGAAAATGATGAGATTCGCTTGTGCACCTGCTTCAGGCTTTGAGTCAGGAGCGAAGGATACCAGGAAACAGGAACCACAGAGATCTCTCTCTTTCTCTGTGTGTGTGTTTGCAGCAGTAGTGGCTACAGCGAGACTGAGGTTCTGGAGACAAGTGGTAGCAGGGAAAGTGGGCCACCCAGTCCGTTGCCTGCGATGCTGATGGACAAGTTACATCTTTGGAGCAGCTCAGGGCAGCCAGAGCTGCCCAGACAGACCCTCTGAAGAGCCCTGGCCAGAGATTCCTGCTGCTCAGCCCTTCCTGGTTCTTCCTCATTTTTCTTTCTCCAGACATCTCAGCGATTCTGTGAACTACTTACTCAACAGCCTTTTACTTTCTTTTAAGAAACGTTTTCTTATTTTCACCCCACTAATCCATGTGTCCATAGGAAAAATAAAACATACTCAGAAATAAAAGTTATCCACAAGTTCCTCTGCCAAGAATTCCTTATTATCACTTCAGCATATATTCTGTGTTTTATATCTAACTATTAAAACACAAAATTATCAGAACAAATTGTTTCTTTATTGTATTTTTTTCCTACTTTGTAACCTAATTTTCACACAAAACCCTATACTGCAGACATCTTTACATGCCAATGCATTTTTTTAAGTTAAACTTTTAATTTTGAGATAACTATAGATTCACATGCAGCTTTAAGAAATAATACAGAGACATACAGAGAACTGCATACTCATTACCCAGTCTCTTCCAATGGTAACCTCTAGCAAAACTATGGTACCCTATCACGAGGATACTGACATTGATACAGGACACTGAACCTAGGACACTAGCCCCAGTTTTAATTGTACTTGTGTATGTGTATTTATCTCTATACAGTATTATCGCGCATTTGTGTATCCACCAGCCCAGTCAACATACAAAATGGTTCCGTCATCACAAGAGTCCTTCATGTTGTCTTTCAATAAGTGCACCCCCCTCTCCCTGTCAGTATACTCTATCCCTAACCCCTAATCTATTCTTCCCTTCTAATATTTTACCTTTTTATGTGTTACATAAGAAGAATCATACAGTATGTAACCTTTTGAGGCTGGCTCTTTTCACTCAGCGTAATTCCCTGGAGATCCATCCAGTTGTTTTGTGTATTGTTCACTCCTTTTTATATATTTCTGGGTAGCGTGGATGGATGTATCACAGCTTCTTTAATCACTTACCCATCAAAGGACACTTGGGTTGTTTTCCCTGTTTGCCTGTTACAAATACAGCCACTGCAAACATTCATGTATAGATTTTGTGTGGACGTAAGTTTTTGTTTCTCTGGGATAGATGCCCAATTCAACTGCCGAATCACGTTCAGTAACTGTATGTTTCGTGTGTAAGAAACTGCAAACCGTCTTTCAAAGTAGTTGCATCATTTTATTTTTACAATGTACTTACTTACGCATTCATTTATTTTTGGCTGTGCTGTGTCTTTGTTGCTGATGCAGGCATTCTCTACTTCTAGTGAGTAGGCTTCTCACTCAGGTGGCTTTTCTCTCTGCAGAGCATGCGCTCCAGAGTGCCTGGGCTCCAGAGTGCCTGGGCTCCAGAGTGCCTGGGCTCCAGAGTGCCTGGGCTCCAGAGTGCTTGGGCTCCAGAGTGCCTGGGCTCCAGAGTGCCTGGGCTCAGTAGCTGAGGCACATGGGCTTAGTTGCTCCGCAGAATGTGCAATCTTCCCAGATCAGGGACCGAACCCGTGTTCCCTGCATTGGCAGGCGAATTCTTAACCACTGGACCACCAGGGAAGTCCTGCATCATTTTACAGTATATGAATGGTCCAGTTTCTTTATATCCTCATCAGCATTTGGTGTTGTCACTATTTTATTTCAGCTATTCTGATGTGTATGTCCTATTGTGGTTTTAACTTACGTTTCCCCAGTGGCTAATCATTTAATATCTTTTCATAAACTTATTTTCCATCTATGTATCCTTTTGGGGGAAATGTCTCTTCATGTCTTTTGCCCACTTTCTAATTTTATTTTTTTACTGTTGAGTCTTGAGATACTAGATACTAGTATCGAGATACGAGATACTAGATTCTAGATACTAGTCCTTTGTGAAATGTGTGGTTTGCAAATATTTTCTCCCAATCTGCAGCTTGTTTTTTCCTTCTTTCAACAGTTCTTTGGCAGAGCAGAAGTTTTAAATTTTGATGAGGTAAAATATATCAGTTTTTCTTTTGAAGACTGTGCTTCTGGTATCAAGTCTAAGAATTCTTTGCCTCACCTGCGATCATAAAGGTTTCCTCTTAAGTTCCTTTTCTTTTCTGAAAGCTTCATAGGTTTACATTTTATATTTAAGTCCATAATCCATTTTGAGTTAATTTTTGTGTAAGATGTGAGGGTTAGGTCAAGGTTCAGTTTTTTTCCAGATCGTGTGTATCACTATTAATAAAAATACATGCTATTATAAAAATGAATTATATCATATCTTATGACTTATTCTATAACCTGATTTTCTCAGAGAGTCCTATATTGTGGACATCTTTATACTCCAATACATTTTAATCTGTGTGATAGTTTCTAATGGCTGTGTAATAAGTCATCAAATTGATATATCACACTTTATTAAGGCAAGCATATTTTAAAACCTTCTTACACTGTCCCAATATCTATTTAATGGATTTCTTTTTCACTCAAAGCAGGCAGCATCAGTATCTGTTGCTTGAAGCTAAGAACTCTGACACAAGCACATAAGCTGCTTTCTGAGAGTTTATTTAAGCAAACATCACATGTCAAGTATATCAGAAAAAAGAGCTGGAACCCAGAAAACAGTTCTTTCCTTGAATCATTTCCGTCTCAGTGTTAAACTGAATTGGGGAATCTAGCAGCTTCGAATTTAACCTCATCTTCACCTGATAAAATACTCCCCAACCCATGGTGGTCATCTTATTTATGCTCCTATTTCAGTATGTATTTGAAGATTTACACAGATTTTCTTTTGAAAACCTGAGTCATTGCCAAGGTTGAGGTTGGGGCTTGTAGAGATCATCCATCTCGCTCAGTGGTTCTTCCCTAGGTTGGGGCTTGTAGAGATCATCCATCTCGCTCAGTGGTTCTTCCCTAGGAGTGCTTAGCAGCAACATCTGGAGAGATTTTTCAGTCTGTACCTGATCAGCCCTTACCTGACTTTACTAGATTATAATCTTCCAGGGTGGTCCCTGGACCGCTGTACCTGGAGAAACTCCTCGGGTGGATGTCATCCACACGCAGGGTAAAGAACCTCTGCTCTAAGCCAGTCTCCTTCCCTTTGAAGTATTTCAAAGAAAAGATTTCTTCTTGAAAATTCTCTTGATTGAATACCCCCAGAAATGGGGACCTCACTTCTGATGCAGCCCATTTGATTGTTTAAATTCTTTGATTACTACTGTCTACCGGGTATGAGATTATTTGCCTTAGCGCTTCTTCCCATGGGCTATCACTCCTTGATAAAGCTGGAGTTCTTGCCCTTGATTACACCTTAAAACCATTTGTGAGCTATAAGAAACACTGCTGCCTGGGACCCATCCCCAGAGGGCTTGATTAGTTGATCTGGGGTGCAGCCTCAGCATTGGAATTTTTAAAACTCTGCAGGTGATCTGAGTGCAAAGCAAAGTTGAGAAACACTGTATTAAATGTCCATGGGGTCACAATTTCAAATTCTAATATGTAAAGAGGTGAGGACTGTGGTGAACTAGAAAGCTCTGGATTCATCCAAAAGAGATGTCAGTTACTCTGCAGCTCCAGGCAGTTTTGCTGTGCAGGAAGGTAGATCCAATATAAGGATACTGTAAAAGTGCTGCACTCAATATCTCAGCAAATTTGGAATACTCAGCAGTGGCCACAGGACTGGAAAAGGTCAGTTTTCATTCCAATCCCAAAGAAGGTCCATGCCAAAGAATGTTCAAACTACTGTACAAGTCTGTTTATGTCACATGCTAGCTAGGTTATGCTCAAAATCCTTCAAGCTAGACTTCAGCAGTATGTGAACTGAGAACTTCCAGATGAACAAGCTGGGTTTAGAAAAGGCAGAGAAACCAGAGATTAAATTGCCAACATTCATTGGATCATAGAGAAAGCAAGAGAATCCCAGGAAAACACGTACTCCTGCTTCACTGACTGCACCTATGCCTTTGACAGTGTGGATCACAACAAACTGTGGAAAATTTTAAACAGATGGGAATACCAGACCACCTTACCTGTATCCTGAGAAACCTGTATGCAAGTCAAGAAGCAACAGTTAGAACCTTATATGGAACAATGGACTGGTTCAAAATTGAGAAAGTACCACAAGGTACAAGCCTGGAGTACCACAAGGCTATATATTGTCACCCTGTTTATTTAAAATATGTAGAGCACACCACGTGAAATGCCAGGCTAGATGAATCACAAGCTGGAATCAAGATTGCTGAGAGAAATATCGACAACCTCAGATATGCAGATGATACCACTCTAATGACAGGAAGTGAAGAGGAACTAAAGAACCTCTTGATGAGGGTGAAAGAGGAGAGTGGAAAAGCTGGCTTAAAACTCCATATTAAAAAAAACTGGGCATTCAGTCTCATCACTTATTGCATGGCAAATAGAAGGGGAAAAAGTGGAACAGTGACAGATTTTATTTTCTTGGGCTCCAAAATCACTGCAGATGGTGACTGCAGCCATGAAATTAAGACACTTGCTCCTTGGAAGAAAAGCTATGACAGACCTAGACATGTAGTAAAAAGCGGAGATATCACTTTGCTAACAAAAGTCCTTATAGTCAAAGCTATGGGTTTTCCAGTAGTCATGTACAGATGTGAGAGTGGACCATGAAGAAGTCTGAGCACTGAAAAATTGTTGCTGTTCAGTTGCTCAGTCGTGTCCGACTCTTTGTGACCCCATGGGCTGCAGCATACCAGGCTTCCCCTGTCCTTCACTATCTCCCGGAGTTTGCTCAAACTCACGTCCATTGATGCCATCCAATCATCTCATCCTCTGTCATCCACTTCTCCTCCTGCCTTCAATCTTTCCCAGCATCAGGGTCTTTTCCAATGAGTCAGCTCTTCACATCAGGGGGCTGAAGTATTGCTTTGGCAATACTTTGGAATTGTATTGCAGATACACTGTAGTCCAAATACAAATTGTATTGCAAATACATGTGTTCCAAATACTCATTGGAAAAGACCCTAATACTGGGAAAGATTAAAGGCAAAAGGAGAAGAGAATGGCAGAGGATGAGATAGTTGGATGGCATCACCAACTCAATGGACATGAACTTGAGCAAAGTCTGGGGGATAGTGAAGAACAGGGAAGCCTCTCATGCTGCAGTCCATGGGGTCTCTAAGAGTTGGACATCACTTAGTGACTGAACAAAAACAACAAGAATTTTTTTAAAAAGGAAAATTGAAATTCAGATCTTTTTGTGAAATTGACAAGTGACAATGAAAGGAAAGCTCTGCAGGCCAGATCCAGCCAGGGGGGCTCTGGCCTCTGTTCTTTAGCATTTTATTGTAGGAATTCCTTCTTAAGCAGGTTCAGCTCTGTTAACATTCTAGTTTGGGGACTTCCCTGGTGGTCCTGTGGTTAAACTCTGCCCTCTAATGCTAGGGGTGTGGGTTCAATTCCTGATCAGGGAGCTAAGACCCCACATGCCTCCTGGCCAAAAAAACATCAAACGGAAACAATATTGTAACAAATTGCATAAAGACATAAAATGGTCCACATTAAAAAAAAATCTTAAAAAAATTGTGGGTTGGATAATTCTTTGTTCTGAGGGTTATCCTGTATTTTAGGGTATTTAGAAGTTTATTAGTATAGATCAACGATATCTCTATCTCCTGGGTTGGGGGGACTAGGATTGCTCCTGAGAATCACTGTTCTCAAACAACTCAAATTACTTAACTCCAATCATGAGGAACTTGCTCCTGCAGGTGCCCATCCTATTGCCAGGTAGGTCAATGATAAGGAAGTTGTTTATTTCTCTAGAGATAACTTACCCTTTCTATAACATCCACCCATGAGCTCCATTTTCTAACGCCATATGAAAGCAACTCTTTCTTCTTTTATTTTATTTTTTTTAATTTTTATTTTTACTTTATTTTACTTTACAATACTGTATTGGTTTTGGCATACATTGACATGAATCCGCCATGGGTGTACATGAGCTGCCAAACATGAACCCCCCTCCCCCCCCCACCCCACATCATCCTTCCAGATCATCCCTGTGCACCAGCCCCAAGCATCCTGCATCCTGCATCATACATAGACTGGCGATTCGTTTCTTACATGATAGTATACATGTTTCAATGTCATTCTCTCAAGTTTTAAAGTTGCTACCGGTGTCCCCCTGTAGACTTCTCCTCTACTTGCTACATTCCCCAAATTCTTCCCTGCTTTCCAGGGAAGAATTTCCAGACCGTTCACCCTCCGCCAAACTCCCTCCAGGTCTTGGCTACCCCTCTGAAACCGCGGAACCCAGCCGAACACAACATTCCAGGTGCGGCCTAACCAGAAAGGCTGGCAAAGGAGCTATTTCCTGCCTCGCTTCGAACATTGTGCTTCTGTTAATGTACCTTTGAATTACATTACTTGTTTTTCTGGCAACCACATCCCACTGTTGACTCAGACTGAGCCTGTGGTCAATTAAAACCCACAACTCTTGGTCTTGCTGCTCTTAGGCAGTTCTACTCCATCCTGTTCTGTGTGTGTGTGTGTGTGTGTGTGTGTGTGTGTGGGTGGGTGGGTGGGTGGGTGTGGGTGTGTGTGTATGTGTGTGTGTCTGCACATATGCCCTCTAACCTAATTTTAGTATCTTACATTTACTGTTGTTAATTTTCATCTCCTTGGTTTCAGTTTATCATTGTAATATACTAAAGATTTTGAATCTGTATTCATCACTTAGCAGAAGAGCTGTTATGCCCAATTTTGTGTCATTCACAAGGTATGAGCTTGGCAGCCCTCCTTTGTCCTCATTTAGGTCACTGTTAGAAGTGCTGTCCTGGACAGTCTGGGCAAGAGGATTGTGGAGCTTCCCCCACGTGACACAGACTCTGAAATGTCCCCACATCCATCCTGCAGTCCCCATTCCTGCTGATTATCCACAGGACATTGGGAGAAAATTTGTCTTGTTAGAATTCAGGTACACCCTATCACTCAGTTTTTAAAAGGGAGGAAATTCTGATCCATAGGACAAAATGGATGAAACTTGAGGATGTTATGCTTAGTGAAATCAGGCAGTGACAAAAGGACAAATGTCATATGAGTCCGCTCACATGAGGTCCTTACAACAGTCAAATTCAGAGATGCAGGAAGTAGAATGATAGCCGCTATGGAGAACAGTGTGGAGATTCCTTAAAAAACTGGAAATAGAACTGCCTTATGACCCAGCAATCCCACTGCTGGGCATACACACCAAGGAAACCAGAATTGAAAGAGATACGTGTACCCCAATGTTCATCGCAGCACTGTTTATAATAGCCAGGACATGGAAGCAACCTAGATGTCCATCAGCAGATGAATGGATAAGAAAGCTGTGGTACATATACACAATGGAGTATTACGCAGCCATTAAAAAGAATACATTTGAATCAGTTCTAATGAGGTGGATGAAACTGGAGCCAATTATACAGAGTGAAGTAAGCCAGAAAGAAAAACACCAATACAGTATACTAACACATATATATGGAATTTGGAATGATGGTAATGATAACCCTGTATGCGAGACAGCAAAAGAGACACCGATGTATAGAACAGTCTTTTGGATTCTGTGGGAGAGGGTGAGGGTGGGATGATTTGGGAGAATGGCATTGAAACATGTATAATATCATATATGAAATGAATAGCCAGTCCAGGTTTGATGCAGGATATGGGATGCTTGGGGCTGGTGCACTGAGACAACACAGAGGGATGGTACGGGGAAGGAGGAGGGAGGGAGGTTCAGGATGGGAAATACGTGTATACCTGTGGCGGATTCATGTTGACGTATGGCAAAACCAATACAATATTGTAAAGTAATTAATCTCCAATTAAAATAAATAAATTTTTTTTTAAAAAGAAGTAGAATGATGATTGCCAGGGGCTAGGGGAAGGGCGGGCGGGGGGCGGGGGGCGGATCTGGGAGTTGTTGTTTAATGAATACAGTTTCAATTTGAGAAGATGAAAATTTTCTAGAAGTGGCTGCATAACAGTGTGAGTTGTACTTAATGCCACCAAGATGTACACTTAAAATAGTTAAAACTGTAAGTTATATGTTATATGTATTTTACTGCAATACAAAAAAGATACATTATAAAATATACATTATTTAAAAATTGAGATACACAGCTTCTGTGTCATGTATATCCCTGAGTCTGATCCCCTCAGAATCAGGAAATTAAGTCAACCTCATACAGCTTTCTTTGTGACCAGGTCATTCTTTTCCAACTGCTCACAAAGCAAAAATGTAAGGATTCACTTAGGGTTTTGCTGCTTAACTCTCTTTTGCGTCTTAAAACTTACCTTTTATTTTTTTGGGAACAGAGATTGAATTTTCTTCCATAAAATCCCTGGCTGCTCATTGTCCCAGGTTATAGAGATTAATGAGACTCAGTTTCTGCCCCTCAGGAAGTCAAATGGGAATTCCATTTTCATATGTTTTAGAACTATTATATTTCAAAGTAGGTCAGGAAGGACAGAATTCACAGCAATACACAGTAGTTAGCCTAGACAGACTATGATCTAGAATAGACTTTTCTAGAAAGAAGAAGACATGGAAAGTAGGTGGGGAGACTGATCCCCCAGGCTGAATCAGTAGGTCTGGTTTCCAAGGAGTGTGTCCATATGTGGTCATGGTTTGTGTGAGTGGTTGGTTGATACAGTGGCTGTTAGGAGAGATGGTGGGGGAGAAGCCCCTAAAGAGTAGTGCTCAGAAGCCCAGGCAGACCGAAAGGCAGTACCTAAGAGGGTTCCTCATGGGTGGAAGGTCCCAGCCCCCAGCTGGAGTGAGGACAGTGTCCTCTTGGGAAACGGAAGGCATAAACTGAAAGAATCAGAACAAAGAGCCATGCCTCTGAACTGGGAATGGGTCCATACTGGGGAACAGAGTTGGATTCCAATGGTTAGATGACCACATGGAAGTCCAGTAGCCAGTCAGAGTAAAACAGTCAAGATCAGTCCATCAGGGAGCCAATGGGTAAAGTCTGAGTTTGGCCTCTGAAAAGGAAGGATCAAGAAAAGCATGACAGGGATAGATCAGTGGATAGAGGGGCAGCAGGTTCTAGAAGAAAGAATTTATAAGTGAATTAAAGCATACTGATGTGTGTGTGAGCCATTCCTTAATTCCAGGGGATCACATTCAAGCAATAATCAAATGTTGAAAAATACTTTCCACTAGTGGCAATATAAAGAATGGGAGAAGGGGACATTAAGAGATCTGGAGGCAGGGTTAGGGTGTGAAGCATATGGTTACATTTGCTGTATTGTATTAGGCCACAATGATGACCTGGGATGGTGAATATTGCTACCCAACTGGAATGATGCCGGGGTATCCCTTTGAACTATATGGTCAGCAGTTGTTATTCAGGGCATCTCTCCAACAACCTGCCCAGGGTTTTGTGCATCTCAGAAACAGTTTGTGGGGCTCCCACAAGAGAAAGTGAGGTCTGATGAACTGTTCTTGAAGTGTTTAATGGGAAGCTGGAAAATCCAAAAGTATGTCTCTTGTACTTACTAGTTGCAGGGTAGCAGTAGCCCTTTTACTACCTACCTCTGGTGGAGGAGATGCTTGGCTCTAATAAAACCTAGTTCACTGTCATCAGAAGACACCTCTCCTTGACTTCCCTAGTAAAGAAATATACCTGTGCACATACAACCAAGCACGTGGGTGCCTACCTGCTCAGCCCCTTCTAGTCTGGTCTTGAATGAAAAAGAGACTCCTCTACCCACCTGATATGGCTTCTAAGTCATCTCTTTCATCAGACTGAGATGTGTGATAGAAATATGCCCAGAACTAGATGGATAACCTTATTGCCAAGCTTGGGGGGTATAGAAAAGACCCATGAAATGAAGTGGGGGATTGGGTTGACAATTACATTGGAGGCTTAACCTAATTTAATGAAGCGGAATTCTGTCTCTTGCTGTTTCTCTGTTGCTCTTTAAATCTCATTTTTAAGGATTTCTTATTTCTAATCTAAAGACCATTTTCTTTGTTGGAAGCAAACTAAGACCTGAGTTCTACTTTTAATCTGTCATGTGTTGGCACAATCCTGTCGTTTATCTTCTTGCTTCAGATGTGCCCCCAAATCAATTTTTCTCATCCTTAATGTTTTTGCAAACCTTAGCTTTTTTTTTTTTTTTTTGCCACAGCCTCCCTGAAACCATTCTTGTCTCTATTTAACATTCTTTTGTATTCACCTTTGGTTTTGTGCTCGTCTTTCCATCTTTATGTACTGATCATTTTAAGATCAGAAATTGCCAAAGAATTCCCTGTGAGGAGGAAATGGCAGCCCACTGCAGTATTCTCACCTGGGAATTCCCATGGACAGAGGAGCCTGGTGGGCTACAGTCCAGGGGGTCATAAAAGAGTCGGACACAACTTAGTGACTAAACAACAACAGCAACTGGTGACAGTATATGCGTTCCAGAGAGTCAGTGGGAAGGTTTGGGAGAATGGTGAACGGGAGGCAGGGAGGTGTGGAGCTGAGAACATCTTTCCTGACTTGCATCTCCAGTTGCTTCCTTGGCCACACCATTTGAAAGTCATGAGCACTCAAACTTACTGGGTTCCAAACCAGTCCATTGATTTTTCAACCCTAAATGCATGTCTCCACCCCTTCAGTAAGTGGCAACTGTCTTCCCAGTGCTCAGATCTGAAACCTGGAAGCCTTCCTCGAGCCTTCCTCTTATCCACCTCATGGCTACCTATCCCCAAGCCATGACTTCACCCTCCTGTACAAGAGATCTTAAATCCAAGTACCTGTTCTCCTCCCTCCCAACACCAACTATCATGTGCCAGCCCAGGCCTTCATCACTTCTTGCCCAGCATGGGGAAAAAGCTGCTCATCCATATGCCCACTGCACTTGTAGCCCCCTGGTCTGTTCTGTACACAGCAGGCTAGATTAACATTTTTTAAAAGACATTCATCAAACCACATGGCTCCTTTGCTCAGAACCCTTAGAAAAAGTCCAAACCCTTCCTGTTTCAAAGCTCTGCACTCCAGGGTCTTTTCACTTGCAGATCTTTGCAGTGTGCTTCCCTCTGCCAGCATCTGTGACATGCTTTCTATTCTCCTCATCCCTGAATACCAGCGTGGATGCATGTTGCGTCGTCTTTGCTCAAAGTGGTACAGGCACCACTTGAGTCTATCATGGCATGTATTGCTGAGGCGGAAAAGTCTGAAGTACCCAGCGTCCTTTCTTTAATATTTATTTTGTTTTCTTTGCCTTTTGTGTTTGTGTTTGTTGCTGAAGATCATTATTTTTTTCCCTGCTTAGCTGCTCACTGCATAATTTCTTTATTTTCAAAATGTAAAAGATGTTTTTAGATCGTGTCTAGTGACAGGTCTCCTTCCGTTAACTTTTTCCCTCTGAAAACATAATGAAGTTTTCCACTTAAGAACAGGAAAGATTTTGCTTGTTCTGTCTTCTACCATGCTGTATTCACCATGCCGCTATCTCTCTGCCCTTGTTTATATTTTGCTTCCACTAGTTATGGTTTTGCCACAGTGAGAAAGAAAACGTAAATCTTGTAAACTGAGAACCTTGGCCAGACCAGTGGCTGCCTCCCTCCACAATCATGAGACCCCTTTTGAGCACCAGGCATGACTTCTCTTATGGGGTTGTGTAGCAGAAGCATGAGTGGTCCATTTGGAGACGTGCACAGCCCCATCCTCAAGGAGCAGAGGGTCCAGGGGAATACAGTCTGGAAATAACAAATAAGATTAGAGGCAATATGCTGGCCTTGATGTCTTCGTCAGATTCTGAGTAGAACAGATCAAAGTTTGTCTTTATTTTCACAGTCCAAAGAAAAAAAAAGGCCTCAGGCCAAAAAATGTCACTGCTAATTCAATTTTCTTTCTCTAATGTGTATGTCACTCAGCACCTTTTGATTTTGTAGCCATCCACCCGCTGCTATATTTTTTAATCCTGTTAGAACTGAACTTCATGACCAGTTGTTTTGGTCTTAGAGAGGCACAAATGAGACCCTTTGGACCGCCCTCTCCCTGGCAGGGATTTCAGTTATGAATTTTGGAATTACTGGTCTCCTATAAACCTAAGACAGAAAGGCAGGCATTCACTATAGTCTCTCCCAGGGGCCTGCCTTTTCCACATTTTTTAAAAAATAAAACAAGGAATTGGGGCAGGGGTGGAAGAAATGATGTCTCAAGTGTTTCTTAAATGCAGAAGTTAATTTCACAGGGCAAAATCAGTTAATTCCACAATGCCCAAAATTTAGGCACAGCCATGATTTAAATAGTGCCCTTTAAGATCGGCAAAAAATCATTAAACATATTAAGCTTCCAGAATTTGTAATCCAAATCTGTAAACAGATTTCCATACACTGATGTAGAGAAAACGCAATTATCATTCATCACGGGTCTGTGGTTGTCAGAGCATCTGAGCTGAGGCCAGTCCAGCAGCTGAATTCAGGCTTCTCCACTGCGTCTCAACTGAAGCCCAAGCAACTGAGCTGTGAGACAGACGCTGAATAATTCAGGCCCCCAATCGCCCCCTCCAGCCCCCCGTATTGTCTTAGATCAGGGTGGTTTGTGCACATCTATGGGTGTGAATCAGGAAATTACCTCTATTGATTTTGTCCGAGTGTGTGATGCAAATTTACATTTTTCTCCCTGCCTCCCCAGTTAAATACCAGCAAGCATCCTCTTCCAAACAAACAGCCCAGGGCACCTGCCTTTTAGCTGGTCCTGTGGTTTGGAAGACTCTGCTGGGTAAGTGATGCTCTGCAGTTATCTTTATTGTGATCACTTTAATTTTTAAATTTCCATTTATTAACTGTGTCAGACATACAGTAAATAATAGACATCAGTGTACCAAAATTATACAGGCATTCACATTTTCCTATACTTGCTTCAGATGTGTTTACTTGTAGAATGTCACAGGTAAAGCAAAAGGCAGTCCTTCCCTGTGTTCACACTCTGAGTTCCCACCCAACCTTCCTCTTCAGGGGAAAACACATCCCGAAGCCAGTATGTATGCTTCCCATGAATATTTCAGGACTTTATGGAGGCATGTTTAGTAATTTGGAGAAATGATGCCACGTTCTCCATATTTTCAACATTACGATTTTTTAGATTTTTCAATGTTGGAAAATGTACACCTGTTAAATAATGGTGGACCTGTTAAATAATAAATGTAGATTATTTTTTATTTAACTGCTGGACAGTATTCCACTAAGTAGATAAATACAACCATTTTCATTGCACTTCAGGCTGACTTTCAATTTTTGCTATTACAAAAAACACTACATTGAACACTCTCATCTCTACTTTCTTGTGTACAAAAGTGAATTTCTTTAGGGCATCATCTGTTAACTTTTTTATTTTTTCACAATGACCAACCTGTAGAAAACATGTTTACATTGCCACCAACACATACACACAATGTTTATAAAACCAAGACCTAATATTACTATGTATATTGCGCTTTGTGTGTGTGTGTGCTCAGTTGTGTCTGACTCTTTGTGACCCCTTGGATGGTAGCCGCCAGGCTCCTCTGTCCATGGGACTTTCCAGACAAGACTACTGGACTGGGTTGCCATGCCCTCCTCCAGGGGATCTTCCCAACTCAGGGATCAAATCCAGGTCTCCTGCGTTGCAGGCGGTTGCTTTACTGACTGAGCCTCCAGGGAAGTCCACATTGCACCTTAGTATCTCCCTTTTCCTCTTTCACTGTGACGGCTGTTTAGGACCATTTGACTTCACAACCCACTAATGGGTGATGGCTAGTCCAGGGCATAAGCATAGAGAATTCTGAGTTGGAGGGTATGCAGGGTCTAGTTTCTCGATGCTTCAGAACTGCTCTAGCATTTACACCACTAGCAGTAGAGCTGAGGTTTCCATCATGTCATATCCTTGCCAGGGCTTGTCATCATGAGACTTTTTCAAACATTTGGACAGACTGAGAGGTGTAAAAGAATCTCATTGCTATTTTACTTTGCATTTCCCTCATTTCTATTGAACTTGAACTTTTGCTCTTCCATATGAATTTTCAGAGTCAGTATCTGCAGTGTTTTAATAGGAAGTGTCTTTCATTGTTGTTAATGTCTAAATATCTTTTAATGTCCATCAAACTTCTTCTTTGACACATGAACTGTTTAAAAGTATGATAGTTTCCCACTGGGGGCTTCCCTGGTAGCTCAGATTATAAAGAACCTGCCTGCAATGCAGGAGGTCCAGATTTGATCCCTGGGTCAGGAAGATCCCTGGGAGAAGGGAATGGCAACCCACTCCAGTATTCTTGCCTGGAGAATTCCATGGACAGGTGAGCCTGGTGGGCTACAGTCTATAAAGAGTCGCAAAGTCGCCAAGTCCATAAAGGTTGCAAGCAGTCAGACATGACTGAGTGACTAACAATTACTTTCCCACTGGAATGAGGAGAGAGTTGGACTGCTTTTCTGCCTTTTTTTCCCCGAGTTTACTGCATTGTCAAGGAAGTGGTCTACTTAATATTGATTCTTGGGTATTTTTTGAGACTAGCTTTGTAGCCTTGGAATTTTTTGATAACTATTCTATGGGTGCGTAACAAGAATATATTCAAAATTTTAGGTTTTATATCCTAAACAGGCTCATTAAACCAAGCTTATTGTGATGTTCAGAAGGGCAAATCCTTCTTTTTCATTTCCTCTGTATGTCAGTTTCTGAGAACTGTTTATTAAAATTTCTCTCCGTGGCTATTGCTGTTGTCCAGTCATTCAGTTGTGTCCACCACTCTGTAACCCCACGGACTGCAGCTTATCAGGCTTCCCTGTCCTTCACTGTCTCCTGGAGTTTGCTCAAACTCATGTCCATTGAGTCGATATCCTTGTAATTATATCACAAGGATATAATTGCTGTGTATGTTTTGAAGTTATTAGTTGAATATGGGTTTGGGTATTTGTATTTTTGCTGGTGAATTTTCTCTCCAGTAATTATATAACAGTAATTTCTATCCATAATTAAACTTTATTGTATTAAATAATTTCATTATTTTATCTTATTCTACTATTGATATACCAGACTTCTTATCATTAATATTTACCTGGGATATCTTCTTCCATCCCATTACTTTAAAAAAATCTCTCTTTAGGTGTATCTCAAGTAGTATTTGGATATATTTTTTATCCAATGCAGGAATCCTTGTATGTTAACTGATGACAATGATCTATTTACATTTATTATAATTGTACATTTGGATTTATTTTGACCATCTTAAATTTGTGATTTTATCTAACTTTTTATATAGTTTCTATTCCTTCTGTTATATTGAATTAGATATTCTTTCCTCTTTACTGTTTTGGAAATTATATGTTTCATTTCTATTCTTTTAGTAGTTTCTCTTAAGTTTTTAAAATGCTTCTTCTCTGTACTTCATCACTCTTTGTACTCTCCTCCAAAATAATACAAAGACCTTAGAAAGCTTTAACTCTCATCTCTTTCCTTTCATCTGATTCATTTTTTAATCTAGTTTATTTCCACCTTGCTTTTACACTCTCCCCCAATATTAGTTACTATTTTTAGGAGAAATTCTTTATTTACTCACAGATGCCACCAGTTTGTTTGCTCAGTAATGCTTCTGGTACCCTGCTCCATCATTCTGTGTTCAATATATTTTCACTGCAGTACATCCCTGGGAGCACTGAACTCTTTTCATCTTTTCTACATAGAGATGTCTTTTGTGTTACCTTCACTATTTGTATTTAAACTGAGTATGGAATTCTAGATTGACAGTTTTCTTTTTCAGAATTTTGAAGGGACTATTCCATTCTTCTGGGTTTTTATTGTGGCTATATCTGTTTTTCATTTTATAGATAGATTCATTGTCTTCATTATTTTCTTTGTTATTTTTCAGTTTCAACTTGATGTGTCTAGATGTGGATATATGTTTATTTATCCTGTTCAGAACTCATTGTGCTTCCCAAGGTCTGAAAATTTTCATTGAATAATGCCTATTTCTCATTCTATTTTTTCCTTTCTAGAATTTTTCCATATTCTGTGCTCCATAACTTTAATCTTGTTCATCTCTTCTTCTCTGTGATCTTTATTCTAGGTAGTATTCTCAGCTCTGTCTTATATATCAACAATTCTCTTTTCAGTTCAGTTCAGTCGCTTAGTCATGTCCAACTCTTTGCGATCCCATGAACCACAGCACACCAGGCCTCCCTGTCCATCACCAACCAGAGTCCACCCAAACACATGTCCATTGTGTTGGTAATACCATCCAACCATCTCATCCTCTGTCGTCCTCTTCTCCTTCTGCCCTCAATCTTTCCCAGCATCAGGGTCTTTTCAAATGAGTCAGCTCTTCGCATCAGGTGGCCAAAGTATTGGAGTTTCAGCTTCAACATCAGTCCTTCCAATGAACACCCAGGGCTGATCTCCTTTAGGATGGACTGGTTGGATCTCCTTGCAGTCCAAGGGACTCTCAAGAGTCTTCTCCAACACCACAGTTTAAAAGCATCAATTCTTCAGCGCTCAGCTTTCTTTATAGTCCAGCTCTCACATCATTACATAACCACTGGGAAAAGCATAGCCTTAGTGGTGTTTAATCTGTTAACATATATATTGAGCCTTTATTTTCTGTGACCACGTTTTTTGTTGGCAGACATTCTATTTGATTCTCTTTCAAATCTGCTTGTTATTATTTTCATAGTATTCTGTTCCTTCAGGTTGATTTCCATTTTTTAATCTCTTTAAAAATTTAAATGGACTTATTTTGTCTTTCAGATTACTCTTCTGCTTGACATTCCTGGGGTTGCTAATTTTATTGTTTGTAGTGTCTGCTGACTCTTCCTCATGGTTGAAAGTTTCTTTCTATTATTTGTAATTTTTTAATGACAGTGAAATCCCGGTGTGGATTGTTTATATCATAGAAATCCCATAAAGCCTAAGGTTATGGTAATGTTATTATGGAGTAATTTTGCATTTGTATCTGCAGGGAACCTTGGGGGTTTTACCAGTAGAGAACAAGCTTTTAAGGTGAATTTCTTGTTAGAAATCCAGGAATCAGTAGTGTAAATTTGATTTTTAACATTACATGAGGTGGAGACTCGGCATTTCACTTTCTCATGGATGAAGTGATTTTGTAATTTTCCAACCCAGAGCCCTGCTAAGTGACAAATTCCCCAATTTGTTTCCCAGGGCTGATGGGTATAATTTGTCTAAACCCCCTTTCATTGAGGCAGTAACTCTATCAGGGTTCTTGCTTTATTTACCTAGACCTCAACTTTCAGTAACTCCCACCATCCTGGTAGGGACAGTGAGTAGAACAACCCAAATAGATAAGTAAGGGTTTGCCTTTCTATGACCAGCCAGCCATGCTGTCTTGGGTACAAGAAAGTTCTCTGCATTCACCAAATGCAGGCCACTGTCTTTGCATTGGCCTTCCCCAAGGCCAATTCTTTTTCTAATCATCATAGGTACACATTTCAAACTTTAAGCTCAGATGGGTAATAAATATTCCTTCTTTATTTTCAGTTTGACTTTATCTGACTGCCTGCTCTCTATCCTCTGATCTATAGAAAAAATTTAACTTCACTCCTTGCTGGGGTCAGTCACACCTTGTCTTTTACATCCAGAGTGGCTGCATTTGATGTTCAGTCATGGGTCTACACAAAGGTGGCCACTGCTACATCCATTGTCCCTGTCCACATGGCTCCTTTTCATCCACTCCCTCTCCATGCTTCTTTGTAATGTTTGGAAATAGTCCTGTGGTCCCATCTTCCTAGCAGCATCACACAGTCTTTCCTCCCTGGGATTTTGTGATTTCTCCCAGTGGTGCTACTGGGAAATAAGGTTCATCTCTGCTGCTCCAGGATCAAAAATCTGTTCTTTCTCCCTCTCTCCTTTCCCTGCCTTGCTGTTCATATTCTCCTTCCTTCTCCAGGGTACCAAACCCTAAATCGAATGAAACAAATGACATCTTTCCATTTCTTCAAGTCATTGTCTCTGGTCTTAAATCTCTTTTCACTAATAAAAGGTTTAGGCTTTGAGAGAAAAGCCCAAAAGGAAACTCTCTTCTGGTTCCACTCCTCTTCAAATGTCCCGTGAGGTAAGCGCACCGATTACTCCCTGATTGAATAGAGTGAAAGGAATGGGAGAAAGGGAAGGGAAATCTGTGGGGAGAGAAATAAGCATTAATACCTCAGGATGTTTTCCTTGAGTTGTGGTTAATATTCTTCGGTTTTGGAGTCTGACATATTTAATTTTGAATCCTGACCATGCCACTGCTAGTAATGTGATTTGGGGCTAGTTATGTAATGTGTTTCCTCATTTTCATTGGGGGATAATAAGATTACCTACCCTGTAGGTTTGCTATGAGCAGTAAATGAGACAGGGCATGTAATGCATTTATTTCACTACCTAGCATATGGTAATTTAATTAACAACTGGTAGTTATTTTTATGAACACATAGTAGTTGTTGGGATTCACTTTTTGCTTAGAGCTAGATAATCGTGGATGAATTATTTAAGCTCTTGATCTGTCAGTTCCCTCATGTGTCATAAATTGTAGGGGCCTCCTTATTAATGAGGATACTCAGAAGACTACAGCTTATGCTCTCGGTTTCCCACTACGCCCCCTTGATAGTGCCCAGCTCCTGATCTTGACTCTACAGCATAATACTTACATTCCTGTTGAAGTCAATGAGATCCCTCCTGCCTGGAGATGCTTCAAGACTATGATGCTCCTGCCTAGGGCCACCTGCAGCCAATAGCTGACTGATGTGAGTACAAAAGCCAGCCCCCTTTTTTCAAGGCAATACTGACTCTGGTGCAGCTCTGGAGCTCTCAACAGGATTGCACTGAAGCCAGACTGAGACGCAGAAACCACCACATCTTTGTCCAGCTACTTACTCTGCTTTATCCTGCCTCCCTCACTTTCTTACAAGTTTCTCCTGAAACTAGTTTCATCATTTGCAGAGGAAGCCTCTTCACAGGTTCTTCTTCTAGAAACAGAGTCCAAATTCATTGCAAGGCTTCAATCACAAATATTTCTAATACTAAAGATAAAGAATGGTCTTAACTTCTATACTGTACTGTCTTTCAAAGTTGCTTTATAGATACATGCACAAATGCCTAATATGAGATAAGCGCACAAGAAATAATGGATTCATTCACTCAAAAATTATGTATTTAGGGCTTTCTATGTCTCAGACAATGGTGTAAACCCTGGAAATTATGCAAAAAGCATGTTTATTTTTTAAAAATTGGATTTTGTAATGATATTAATAGTTATAATTACAGTCTATTATATACTAACTTTGTATATTATGTCTAATACAACATGCAAAGCTGATATGATTTTTGCCTTCTTTTGTCTTAAAGCAAATAAGATCCTAAAAGGTCAAATAACTTGTCCAAGGTCAAGTATGTAGGAAGTAGTGGAGGCAGGATTCATATTGAGGCCTCTCTACAATACACTCTTTTAATAAGACTTTATGGCTTGTTTTATCACCCAGAAATTCTGCACCTGCCCCCCACCCCCACCCCGCAACCTGAGTTAATGGCAAGACAAGATGCTTTTCATTTTAATATCCCTAGACCTAGGAACGGAGAAGGCAACGGCATCCCCTCCAGTACTCTTGCCTGGAAAATCCCATGGACAGAGGAGCCTGGTAGGCTGCAGTCCATGGGGTCACAAAGAGTCGGACATGACTGAGCGACTTCACTTTCACTTTTCACTTTCATGTATTGGAGAAGGAAATGGCAACCCACTCCAGTGTTCTTGCCTGGAGAATCCCAGGGACGGGGGAGCCTGATGGGCTGCCATCTATGGGGTCACACAGAGTCGGACATGACTGAAGTGACTTAGCAGCAGCAGCAGGAGCAGACCTAGGAAAACACTTGACATAATAGGAAAATGCTTGTTGAATGGATGAATGAATGAATAAATGACAATGAATGGCCAGGATTAAGGGGAGAGGACTTGATTTGTTTCCAGAATTGATGGTGCACACCCTCTTCCCTGCAGAACTCCAGTTTGCTTTTGATTTTCCATTCCAGGAAGGGCTGATAAGAGGAAACACAATCTAGCTTGGAGTAATCTATTTTCATTTAATTCAACAAACACTTTCTATGAGTCTCACATGGGGAAGCTCCTTGTCAGGCCCAGCCAACAGTCAGGCTTGGCTGAGTGATCAGCCTCAGCTGCGGATGATAAAGCCCAAGAGTGGAGCCCAAGGCTCTGGATGTTGAGAACCGTCCAAGAGAAGAGCAACTGGGAGCAACAGAGTAGCCAGATAAGGGCAACCAAGACCACCCAAACTCCTGGGTGCAGTGTGGTATCTAGAAAGAGATGGTGTGTCCAGGTATTTCTTCAGAAGTCTGGGGTGATTTGGGACATTTAAGGGAGGTTTCAGGAATGGTTGGAATTTATCAGGAAGTGTCAAGTCTACAGAGCTGTGAGGCAAGTAGATACTTTTTCTGAAGGTTAGACAAGGTAATCATCTGATATGAGCATCTATTAGATGATTTACCTGCCCCATTGTCTCTGAGAATCACCATATTGCAAAGCCACAGCTCCTGTTTCAACTGCATGACACTTCTCCCAGACATTGATGACTGGATGGGGAGCAGATACTTAACCCAAGCTGCCGCAATTGGATTCTCTCTCCTGGACCCTGAGTCTGGGAGCTGGAAGATGTGTCAGGCCACCACATAACTGTAGAGGGACTGTGATAAAGTCCAGTGCTGCCCTGGGTACTGTGATTCCTTGAGCTGTTCATTCATCTTTCCTTTGGATTCCAAGAACTACTATAGCTTTCCAATACATGTTCTTTCTCACTTAAACTAGCGAGACTAGATTTCTGTTACCTGCAATCAAAAGACCCTTAACTAAAACATTGCTGGATAAAGGTGGAGGAGAGCCTCAGTGCAGCTGCCTTTTATCTGTATTTATCCTTCCTTTGGTGTATTTTCCCCAGATTTTTAAGAGGGAAATAAAGGAGGCTTCTGACACTAGAGTCTAGAGGGAGAGATAGACGTACACAAATCATTTCAATAGTGTGCTAAGTGCTCTAATAGAGGGATGATGAGCATGTCGTGGGAGCCTAGAGGAAGATTCCTCTAACTCTGCTTGGGGTGGGGATGGGGGGGTGCTTCCCACAGAACCTAGTCTCTCAGGATGGGTGGGAGTTCTGATATACTTATGTATTATCAGAAGCATCAGAAGTATTAGCAGCTTTTATATTTCTTAAAAGAGTAAGAGATGAAAGAGGAAATAGAGTAAGGTATAATTTGCTTCTGTCTTTTAAGAGGTGTTTTATTCAAGATAGTCTAGGTTTTGCTGTGGTAACATATTAACTCCGGAATCTCAGTGGCCTCACACTTTATATTTCCTTCTCACTGTACATACACAGCAAGGTCAGTGAGGGCTGTGATCCTTCTAGTCACTTGGGGGCCCAGAATGATGGAGGCTCTGGCATCTTGTTTTGCACCCTCTACAGCATGAAGCCTCCTTGGTCACCATAGCAGGGGGGGCGAGAGGGGTGGGCTCATCATGGAAATTAAATGCATTGGCCCGGAAGTGATATGTATCACTTCCATTCCAGTCCATGGTGCAGAACTAAGCACATGACCCTGTCCAACTTCATGGGAATAGGGCTGTGCCATCCTGTGGTGTGCCCAGGAGAAGAGAAGGACCAGATAAGGCTAAGATAAGACTTAGCAACTGAACAACAATAACAAAAGGATAATTCAACCCTTCAGGCTTGAATTATCCTTGCCTGTATCCATTCAGGCAACACCTATTTACTGGGCATGTACTCATCATGTTTAGCAACTCTAATATCAGGATGAACAAGACAGAGTCCCAGCCAACAAGGTACACACAAATATTTTATGGTGAGATACATTAGTAAATGATACAAAAGAGATGTGAACTGAATGTGGCCATACCCTCTCCCACATCCTTCTCAAGAAAAGTCTATTCTGGCACATGATCCAGATTTAGGAGAATCAATAGCAGCACTTAGCGGTCCTATATAATAATAAGTAAAATTACTGTAGACAGAGATGGGGTCAAACTGAGAAGGAATGTAGCTGTTAAGACTCCAGATCCGAAGGGAGTCTTCGTTACCTCTCTATCGCTTCAGAGAAAACAATAAAATGACTCACAGTTAATTGAGTTTCTCAAAATTTCCATGGCTCAGGAGTTTGGGTTTAGCTCTGTCTTCTGCTTGAGGGTCTCTCAAGGCTACAGTCAAGGTGTCAGCCAGGCCTGTGATTTCATGTGAAGGCTCAGCTGGGGTAGAATCGACCTCCAAGCCCATGTGGTTATTGGCAGAATTTGGGTCCTTATGGGCTGTCAGGCTAGGGCCTGTTTCTTCCCGGCCGTTGGCCAGAAGTCACTCTCGAGTTCCCAGCTGCTTGTTGGCCACCAGCCGCTCTCAGATCCTTGCATATGGGCCTGCCCAGCTAGGCCACTTGCTCCATCAAAGCCAGCAAAGGAAGGCCGTCTGTTAGCAAGACAGATGCTCCCGTCTTATGTAATGTAACCACAGGCCTGACATCCTGTCACCTTGGCTATGTTCTGTTGGTTAGAAGTAAGTTGCAGGTTAAGAGGAGGGAATTATACAGTAACAGGAGTATCAGGACATGGGGATAATTTGGGACCATCTTAGAGTCTGTCCATCACGAGGTGTGAGAAACATTAGTCACTGAAGTTGAGTCACAGGGGCAGCCAAACCAGAACACCAGTGTGGGTTAGAGGGAAGGAATTCTCCCAACGCAGCCCAGTAGAGTAGACTTGGCCTCACTTGTCTACCAAATGATCCCCAGATTTGCAAAACAGTCTGTCCATGGTGTTTCGATCTGGGAAAGATTGAAGGCAGGAGAAGAAGGGGACGACAAAAGATGAGATGGTTGAATGGTATCACTGACTTAATGGACATGAGTTTGAACAATCTCCAGGAGTTGGTGATGGACAGGGAAGCCTGGCATGCTTCAGTCCATGGGGTCACAAAGTGTTGGGACACGACTGAGTGACTGAACTGAATTGATGGTCTTTCTAAGCATGAGTGTGGTTCATCTGGGGAAGAAACTCACAAGGGCCAGGCAAGTAGCCATTCCCTTCTCCAGGGGATCTTCCTGATCCAGGCATCAAACCTTGGTCTCTTGCATTGCAGGAGGATTCTTTACTGTCTAAACCAAAAGGGAAGCCCTAGCATGATACACACACTGAAAGGTTACAGGGAAACTTTGAATTGTGGCAAATGAACTCACACAGCTCAAGGAGATTGTCAGCTCTGCTGGGATGCTGGCCTGCCACTTTCAGAGTTTCTGATTTCATGAGGAAGCCCCCAAAACACATTTGTACATGGAATTTCCCCCAATTTAAAATTATATGTGGATTCCATAAAACACATCTACAAGTTAGAGCCAGCCCACAGGACTCCAATTTCAGATCTCAACCCGACACCTCAGTGCCTCTTCTGGGGATACAGAGCAAGGCCACCTGCCCAATTTCAAGCTAATGTTTTCCACTCTGCTAGCTCCTGGCTCTTACTAACTCGTTCTTTTTTCTTTTGAGCTTCTGATTGTGTGAACTCCTCACATTCAAAGCAGACCAGCCTACTGATTAGTTTTAAATTTCAGGAGCTTTAAAGTCTCCAAATTTGGAGGTAAGCAGTCTCTCATTAAGAAGTCATTTGATAAAAATTAATCCCTCCAGGAATATCTTGGACTCAGAAGAAAGCCCAGGCTCTCTCATTAGCTGCTTGTAAGTACTCTGTCCACCTCGGAGGCCCCAATCCTCCCTGGGTTTGACTCCAAGGCTCCAAACAGCTGCCATGGAGTCGGGGGACCAGATGCCAGTGATTCTAAAATCACAGAAAAGGACACGACATGACTTCAAACTCAAAGGCTACAGCCAGATTCCCGCCCTCTGAGCCCGACTCCTCAGATTTAATCATTTCCACTTGAGCCTGAGAATGAAGGGACAGATTTTTATCTTACTGAGTAGATTTCAGAGCTTACCTCCCCTAATCCTTGCAGATCTGTCACTGACCCAGCAAAGAGAAAAGCTAAATGAATGTGTGGGGTTTCGACAGAGGGGCTTCGAGGAGGGTTTCTCCACGCAAGCTTGAGAGGAGATGCCGTCTGGTCTCATCCAGGCTCATGATGGTGAGCTGAGCCCAGGCCCCAGATGGTTGTCTGCTGCTATGCTGGCGGCCTTGCCCTCCGGGTGGAGGCAATGTGTCCCTGGGAGGCCCGTGAACCCGGCCAGAACAGGCCTCCACTTTAATCTCTAACTAACCCACTTATAAAAGCTTTTATATAAGTCAGTGGTTGTTTTTGAAGCAAGGTGGCTATTTTCTTTTCTTTATTTAAGTGTCTTTATTTGTATGCTTTGAAAAGATAATATACATATGTGGTTAAAAACAAATTGCAAACAGAACAAAAGGGACTCCCATGTAAATAAGCCCCCTCCACCCACTCCCCAAGCCCCCATTCTCCACCGCCCCATCTAGGGTAATGGCTGTAATAAGTTTCTTCGGGAAGAAAGATGGCTGTTTTTAAATTTCTAATTTGGTCTCAAAAATAGCCAACGGCCAAATAGAGCCCACAATAATGTAATTAAAATGAGTGATGGAGTTATACACACACCATGCCATGGGAAGCAAAGATCACAGATGCAAATTCACACCCACAGGAAAGAACCTGTGTGTGTGTGTGTGTGTGTAGACTGTGTCTATATGAGTAGAGAGGGTAGGTGTTTGTGTGTGGAGGGTGTGTAGGTGTAATGTCTGTGTATGTGTGTGTCTGTGTGTGGATAACGTGTGTATCAGTTTGTGTGTGTGTGTGTTTAGTCTCCCATCTCTCTGAAAACTCCAGTCAATTCCATAAACATTTATTGTGTGCTATGTGTCAGGCCCTGTTCCCAATACTATGGGTTATACCAAGATAAATCATACAAGGTCCCTGGCTTTGGGGAGCTTACAATAAGAATAACTCACATTTGATTGGCCCCTTTCCCTTTACAGGGGAGTTTTCAGGTGAGTTATGTCATAACTCAGGCTGGCTGCAGCCTGAGGCATGCTGGGACTTCAGCAGCCCTGCTGGCTGAAGGGGGAGGGGGCGGGGGGATGGGGTGGAGAACCACAACCAGCAGCAGAGGCGGGTCTGGGAGAACTGCTGAGGACCGGGGACTGGGACCAAAGGCTCCAGCCCCTTGGGGAAGTCCAGGGAGGCTCCCACATCAGAGAGGCCTGATGCAAGCTGCTTTGGCCTGGCAGTTCCCTCATCAGACAACCCTGCTTCAAAGTCCAGCTCTGTCACTAATTACAAGTATGATCCTGGGCAAATTACTTAACTCCAGTGCACCTCAGTCTCTTCAACAGAGAGAAATGATAGTCCTTCTCCCAGAGCTGATATAAGGATTAGTGAGATAAGGCAAGTAAATAGAAAACACAGCAGTACACCCATGGCGGATTCACGTTGATGTATGGCAAAACCAATACAATATTGTAAAGTAATTAGCCTCCAATTAAAATAAATTAATTTATATTAAAAAACTATAGCATTACATAGTGAACACTCAGCAGCATTGCTACTATTATTATATTTTATTAATTCAATAGGATGAAAGCCTGAATCTCTATGATTTAACACAAGAAGGAGAATCCCCTGGTTAAGAGGGATGTCTGATCAAGGGCACTTGAGTTTATCCTCCTAAATTTCACTTTCCATTTCCATCTCCTCATTCTGATTGCGGCCCTTGCTGCTTCCCCTTTTAAACTCTGGTCCCAACCTAGAATAGGGAAACAGGGCAAAGTTTTCCAAAAGTCTGAGCTCAATTTGAAGGGAAGCCAGCACACCACATATAAAGCATCTCACTTACCCCATCTAGCCAGCTCACCTGGCATTCAGACCCATCTCTTTCCACCTGGAACCCCAAGGAAAGAGGCAGAAGTGAGTCTTGGCAGGTGTCTAAGCTTTGAAAGCATATTCCAGAATCCTAATTTGGGTGGAGGGTCAGGAAAGTTCTCCAGAGGAAGCAACACTGGTGCAGAGACCTGAAGAATGAGCTGGAGTGTCTGAATGTGGGGTGGGAGGAGAGGTCAGGAATGCAGAGAACACAGTCCAGGCAGAGGTGAGAGCATGTGCAAAGGCCCTGGGGCAGAAAGGTGAGCTTGAGAGACTGAAAGAAAAAACAATGTGCCTGAGAAGTAGACAGAAAGGCACTAGAGAGGCAGCCAGATTGCGAAGAATGCGGTGGCCATGCGTGGGAGACACTGTGCTACACACTCAAGCCCCCTGCAAGGAGGAGTTTGATACCTTGGATGCTGAGCATGCTGTCAACAGCCAGCCTTCAGCTATCAGGCCCTTCAAGGACTGACCTAACTGCTGAGAGCTGCCTCACCCATGTCATACCCTTCACAGTGCAACTGACATCCATTGAGGGTATATAGACTTGGCCATCTTGGCTCAACTCAGGACCACCTGGATGGACCACTTTAACTCGAGAGCTCCCCATGTGATCAACTTGCAGCTGTCACTGGGCCTACATCTCGGCTTGACCCTTTCTGCCCACTCATGTTTCCATCCCCTCTTCCAGGTGTTAACCCCAAATGCATTAGTCACTCAGGCCTGTCTGACTTTTTGTGATCCCATGGGCTTCAGCCTCCTTTGTCCACAGGATTCTCCAGGCAAGAATACTGGAGTGGGTTGCCATGCCCTTCTCCAGAGGATCTTCCCAACCGAGGAATCAGATCCAGGTCTCCTGCATTGCAGACAGATTCTTTACCATCTGAGCCACCAGGGAAGCCCCATTAATCCCAAAGGCATCCCCTAATAAGCAGTGTTCATGCTAAACTCCATCTTAGAATTTACTTTCTGGGGATGCAACTTGTGAACCATGTTAAAAATTTTGAATTTTATCTCAACAGCCATGGGGAGTCATTGAAGTGTTTCCACAGTACAGTGTCATGATCTGTGTCTCAGTTTAGAAATTTAGTTGGCTTCATTGCAGATAAAAGTTAAAAGATGATGCTTCCAAATTGGTTGGTGGTGGGTTGGGGGATGGTTCTATAACCATCTAAATGATTGATCCACCCAATTCTAAAAGATGGGTCCTTCCCTAAATAACAATCACTAGGGCTTTCCCTCAGAGAAGGCCATGGCACCCCACTCCAGTACTCTTGCCTGGAAAATCCCATGGACTGAGGAGCCTGGTAGGCTGCAGTCCATGGGGTCGCTACTAGTCGGACACGACTGAGCGACTTCACTTTCACTTTTCACTTTCCTGCATTGGAGAAGGAAATGGCAACCCACTCCAGTGCTCTTGCCTGGAGAATCCCAGGGACGGGGGAGCCTGGTGGGCTGCCGTCTATGGGGTCGCATAGAGTCGGACACGACTGAAGCAACTTAGCAGCAGCAGCAGCAGCAGCAACACCCACAATAATGGTCACAGAATTGGAATGGAGGGATATGTAAGAAGTTACCCGAGTAATGTCAGACTAGAGATTATAGTCCTAGAGATTTCACAAAATCCTTTTGAAGCAATTCTTAGCAATATAAGTGCATGGCGCCTCTATTTTGTATGCCTCTTACCCTCACTTCTCAGTGGTCTGAAGCCCGCACCTTGGAGCCCATGCTTAAACTCATTGCAATGGAGCAATCGCTCTATCATGGAACAAGTCTAACATTAATATTTGTATAAATGCTATAGCTCAATGGTTCTCAAAGTGTGGTCCCTGGACCAGTGTGTTCCACTGGAGAAGGGAATGGCAAACTACTTCAGTATTCTTGCCTCAAGAATCCCATGAACAATATGAGTATCACCTGCTGTTCCTGCTGCTGCTAAGCCTCTTCAGTCGTGTCCGACTCTGTGCAACCCCATAGACAGCAGCCCACCAGCATCCTCCGTCCCTGGGATTCTCCAGGCAAGAACACTGGAGTGGGTTGCCATTTCCTTCTCCAGAGTATCACCTGAGAACCTGTTAAAAATGCAAACCATCAGGCCCATATCAACTGAATCAGAAACTCGGGGGAGTGGGCTGAGGGGATGGGAATCCAGCTAGCTGTCCCAGTGTCTCTGTTAAATGCTTAAGTTTGAAACATACTTCTACTAGGATGTGGTGAATGTTGATACACTGGGTCAAGTCTATGCCCAGGTGTTTAAACAAGTAGGCTCTCACCTGAAAAGTAAGACTGATAATTTAAAAAGAACAGTTGCCTGCAAAATAGGTATCCAGCCCTGACTCTGTGTTAGAACTACCTGTAGGATTATATTTATTTTTCTTTGATACAGGTGACCAATATTGAACACAGATATTCAGCTCAGTCTGTATTTTAAGTTCCACACATGATTCTGATACATAGCCAAGATCAAAATCCCCACTAACTCAGAATTCTACACGAACTGTAGAATGAGTCAAGAATAAGAAGGAATTCCTAACCACTGGTTACTGACTCCAACTATACATTAAAATGACCTGGAGGAGCTTTTAAAAATGTCAAAGCCTGAGCTAAATCCCTTGAACAATTACATAAGAGTACCTCAGGTGGTCCCAGGAGAGCATCTTGGACTTGGAAACTGGCTAGAAGTGAGAGAAGAGGGGAACTCTGACACAGTGTTATAAAACTGTAATATTGGGAGAATAGCATTCTAACATGTATACTATCATGCAAGAATCGAATCGCCAGTCTATGTCTGACACAGGATACAGCATGCTTGGGGCTGGTGCATGGGGATGACCCAGAGAGATGTTATGGGGAGGGAGGTGGGAGGGGGGTTCATGTTTGGGAACGCATGTAAGAATTAAAGATTTTAAAATTAAAAAAAAATAAAAATAAATAAAAATAAAACAGAAAAAAATCTGTAATAGTTACTTTTTTTAAAAAAATTAAGCATATCTTTAAAATTTTTTAATGTAAAACTGTATCTTTAAATTTTTTTTAATCCTTTGGAGCTGGAGCAGTGATTCTTAATCTGGGACTGTCTTGTGGGGTACTCACCACCAACTAGAGAGCCATCTATGTACAGTGCATCTATTCCATGGGGGGCGGGGAATGTGTGATTTATCTGTTAATAATTATTTCTGAATCTGCCTGTAATGCAGGAGACCTGGGTTTGATCCCTGGGTCAAGAAGATCCCCTGGAGAAGGAAATGGCAACCCACTCCAGTATTCTTGTGTGGAGAATCCCATGGACAGAGGAGCCTGGCGGGCTACAGTTCATGGGCTCGCAAGAGTTGGACACGACTTAGTGACTAAGCCACCACCACCACTTATTTCTGAAAGATGCCCAAGCCCCACATCTGGCCCAGTGAATCAGAATTTCTTGGGATGGAGTCCTAGGCAGGTTTATAATGAAAAGCCTCCACTGTTTGTGCTCATGCTCATCTGTTCAGTTCAGTTCAGTTCAGTTCAGTCACTCAGTCGTGTCCGACTCTTTGAAACCCCATGAATCGCAGCACGCCAGGCCTCCCTGTCCATCACCATCTCCCAGAGTTCACTCAAACTCATGTCCATCAAGTCGGTGATGCCATCCAACCATCTCATCCTCTGTCGTCCCCTTTTCTTCCTGCCCCCAATCCCTCCTAGCATCAGGGTTTTTTCCCATGAGTCAACTCTTCACATGAGGTGGCCAAAGTACTGGAGTTTCAGCTTTAGCATCATTCCTTCCAAAGAACACCCAGGGCTGATCTCCTTTACAATGGACTGGTTGGATCTCCTTGCAGTCCAAGGGACTCTCAAGAGTCTTCTCCAACACCACAGTTCAAAGGCATCAATTTTTCGGCGCTCAGCTTTCTTCACAGTCCAACTCTCACATCCATACATGACCACTGGAAAAACCATAGCCTTGACTAAACGGACCTTTGTTGGCAAAGTAATGTCTCTGCTTTTCAATATGCTATCTAGGCTGGTCATAACTTAATTTAGAGAAATAAAAGCACAAGAATAAATAAAAATTAGGGAAAGTGAAAATCCTGGCTTAAAACGAAGCATTCAAAAAATGAAGATCATGGCATCCAGTCCCATCACGTCAGGGCAAATAGATAGGGAAAAAGTGGAAACAGTGACAGATTTTATTTTCTTGGGAAATCACTGAGGACAACAGCCACAAAATTAAAAGATGCTTGCTCCTTGGAAGAAAAGCTATGATGAACCTTAGACAGTGTATTAAAAAGCAGAGACATCACTTGGCCAACAAAGGTCCATATGGTCAAACCTATGGTTTTTCCAGTAATCAGTTCAAATGTGAGAGTTGAACCATAAAGAAGGCTGAGTGCTGAAGAACTGATGCTTTCGAAACAGTAGTGCTGGATAAGACTCTTGATAGTCCCTCAGACTGCAAAGAGATCAAGCCAGTCAATCTGAAAGGAAATCAACCCTGAATATTCACTGGAAGGACTGATGCTGAAGTTGAAGCCCCAGTCCTTTGGCCACCTGATGCAAAGAGCCGACTCATTGGAAAAGACCCTGATGCTGGGATAGATTGAGGGCAGGAGGAGAAGGGTGCAACAGAGGATGAGATGGTTGGATGGTGTCACTGACTCAATGGACATAAGTTTGAGCAAACTCAGAAGGATAGTGAAGGACAGGGAAGCCTGGTGTGCTACAGTCCACGGAGTTGCAAAGTCAGACATGGCTTAGTGACTGAACAACAACAGCTAAAAAGTTTAAGAAGAGAGAACACTTGTTAGAATAGATAGGAAACTACATTATGAAGACAATGACTAAAATTCTAATGGAGCTAAGACACATTAATGGAATAGAATAACGTTTCCAGAAATTGGCATAAATATACAGAAGGCAAGGTGCATGTGTGTACATGCATGCTCAGTTGTGTCCAACTTTTTGCCACTCCATGAACTGTAGCCCGCCAGGCTCCTCTATGCATGGGATTCTCCAGGCAAGAATACCGGAGTGGGTTGCCATGCCCTCCTCCAGGGGATCTTCCAGACCCAGGGATTGAACCTGCATCTCCTGTGTCTCCTGCATTGCAAGAGAAATATTTACCACTGAGCCATTGGTGGTAACTCATGGCTAACCATCCCTAATCCATCCCTACCTCATACCATACATCAGAATTAATTCCTTTTTAAAGTTTTATGTTAAAAAAAAAAAAACCAAGGTGCTTGAAAATATGCGGGGTAGATAATTTTAGAATTTGGGATAAGGGAAGATTGAATTTCTAAGTATGGCATAAAGGCAGAAAAAATAAAGGATGAGGGAGATGAATTTTATTACAAAAAAAATAAAAATCTACCTATGACAGTAAACATCAGAAGTAAAATTGAAGGGCAAATGGTGCACAGCACAATATATTTGCTAGATAAAAACATCCTTAATATTGAAACAAGTCTTTCAATTCAAAAAGAAAAGATGAACACCCCAAATGAGTAAAGGACACAGGACCTGAAAATGTAATTCACAAAAGAAAAATTACAAATTTCCCAGTGTACATAAAAAGCATATTTCTCATCAGTAGGAATCAAAGAAATATAAATTAAGACAATAACAAAATGTCACCTTTCTCCAATATAATAGTTAAAAATAATGGGAATTATAATAACCCAGTGTTGACTAGGATGTAGTTTCACTATATTTCTAAGAATTTAACCCGAGAGAATGATGGATGTATACAAAGTTACAGTTCAATAATGATATTCTTCATAATGGTTTTCACAATGGTGAAAAATAAATTAAGGTTCACTGTTAGGAGAATTTGGATATGTAAGTAATGTTTTCCCTTTTAAAAATGACAGAGCAAATGTAACAAAATATTAACAGTTGTTAATTGTACATGGTGGGAGTGTAGATGTTTATTATGCTATTCTTTGTACTTTTCTGTAACTTTAAATTATTTCCAAATCATGGTCAAATAAGTTGTTATAAGGTAATTGTTGGCATGGAAAAATAGTCAAAATATATTTTCCCTGAAAATAAATACAGATTATAAGAGTATTTGAGTGCAACTCTAATTTTATTTCAAACACATGGGCACAAAGAAAAAACTGGCATACCAAGTTATTTCCATATGAGTAGTTACATACTTTTTATTTTTTTTCTTTGTGCTTCTCTACATTCTCCAAAGTGAACATGTATTACTTTTGTGTGTGGGTATATGCGTGTGTGTTGGGGGGAGGTGTTAATATTTATTTATTTAATTAATTGCTTGGCTGTAGCACGCTGGATCTTTATCTTTCTTATGTTGAGGTGCAGGAGCTCTCTAGTTGTGGCACACAGGCTTAGTTGCTCCCTGACATATAGGATATTAGTTCCCCCACCAAGGATCAAACCCATGTCCCCTGCATTGCAAGGCAGATTCTTAACCACTGGACCACAGGGAAGTGCCAACATGTATTACCTTTGAAACGTGCTAAAATCAGTACCTAAACATATTTAGAGGGCATGTCCTACTTCCTATATTCCATGACTCTGAACACACATAAAATTCCTTTTTAAAGCTGCAAAGGTCAATATGAAGAGCCAGTAGACAACACAGTAGGTGTCATATTGAACCTCCTGATGTGAGAAATAGAAATAAAGTGAATGGAATTCAGATCTCTTAAGGTTCCTACCAGCAGAAAGTTCTGATGATGTTATCTATTCAATAAATCTTCACTGAGCACCATGTTAATCAGAACTGTTGGGCTACATGTGACAGAATCCTAAATCAAAATGACTACTTTTTTGAGAAAATGATGAGCCCACAAAGCTGATAGTCTAGGGGTAGGTAGACCAGACTCGGCTAAGTCCAGGGACCCAATGACATCATCAAGGCTTAATCTCTCTCCATCCCTCAGATCTCAGTGCTGGCTTCACGCTCAAGCAGATTCTCTCTCACATGGCAAAGATGGCCACTGGTAGCTGCAGACTTTTAAACTGTACCTCATCATATTATATCCATCAAATAAAAAGATGTCTCTTCCTCAGTGACACAGGCAAAGTCCGGAGGATGGCTCTCGTTAGCGCTTCACAGTCAGGGATCTATGTCTGAACCAATCAGTGCGACCAGGAAAAATAAACATACTGATTGGCCAGACCTGGGTCACATGTGCACCATGGAGTCTGAAGGAAGTCGGCCCCATCTAAACCAATGGACAGGAGAAAGGGAGAAGAATGGTTTCCCAAGGGAAAACCAGGGTGCAGGTACAGATATAAAGAGAACTGGGGACTTCCCTGGCCATCCAGTGGTTAAGACCCAGTGCTTCCACTGCAGGGGTCACTGGTTTGAACACTGGTCAGGAAACTAAGATCCCACATGCTGTAGTATGGCCAAAGAAAAGAGAGAGAGAGAGAGAGAGAGAGAGAGAGAGAGAGAGAGAGAGATGGATGGATGATTGACGCTACACAGGCGAAAATAACAGATGCCCTCTTCAAGTACACGTGCATGCCCTGAATGACTGCCTCAGTGGGTAACTGCCTGCCACTGAGTTGCCCCAGTTGCTACAGTACAATAAGCCTTGGGAGGTCTCTGAGGTACTATTGCATTCTTGTTTTTTTAATTCATGCTAAGGAGGGCTTCCCTGGTGGCTCAGCGGTAAAGAATCTGCCTGCAATGTAGGAGACCTGCAATCGATCCCTGGGTTGAAAAGATCCCCTGGAAAAGGAAATGGCAACCCACTCCAGTATTTTTGCCTGGAGAATTCCATGGACAGAGGAGTCTAGTGGGCTGCAGTCCATGGGATTGCAAAGGGCAGGACATAACTAATACACACTTGCTAGGGAGGGACTGCTGGAGCCTGAGGCCCTGGTTCCACCCTCCTAAATTACCTGTCAAATTGCTTACCGCTCAGCACTCCCTCGGAGAAGGCAATGGCAACCCACTCCAGTACTCTTGCCTGGAAAATCCCATGGACGGAGGAGCCTGGTAGGCTGCAGTCCATGGGGTCGTAAGAGTCGGCCACGACTGAGTGACTTCACTTTCACTTTTCACTTTCCTGCATTGGAGAAGGAAATGGCAACCACTGCAGTATCCTTGCCTGGAGAATCCCAAGGACTTTGGAGGCTGGTGGGCTGCAGTCTATGGGGTCGCACAGAGTTGGACACAACTAAAGCGACTTAGCAGCAGCAGCAGCAGCACTCCCTAGTCCCCTTTCCTGATTTATGGTGTCCAAAGAACTTATCAGCAATTGATACACTGTGTATTTTATTTGTTTATCACTTGTCTTTGCCCCTAGGAAGTAAGCTCGTTGAGGGCATTTTCTGTCTTATTCATTACTACATCTCCATGCCTAGCACAGTGCGTGGCACATAATAGGTGCTAAGTAAATGTTTGTTGGATGGATAGATAGATAAAAGGATGTATGAACAGATGGATGAATGCAAGGATGAATAGCTTAATAAATGGATGGATGAATGAAAGCATGAGTTAATGAATTTCACCCCTAACCAAAAGAAACATGTGTGTGGGCTAAGTCACTTCAGTCATGTCCGAATCTTTGCAACCCTATGGACCATAGCCTGCCAGGTTCCTCTGTCCACAGGATTCTCCAGGCAAGAATACTGGAGTGAGTTGCCATGCCCTTCTCCAGGGGCTCTTCCTGACCCAGGGATCAAACCCACGTCGTCTGCATTGTAGGCAGTCTCCTGTATTGCAGGCAGATTCTTTATCACTGAGCCACCAAGGACTCCCCCAGCCCCCAAAGGCTGATGCAAATTAGACTCTCCTTGCAGTATGTTCCATTTCCCACCCTGCTCCCACCCCACCCCAAGGAGTGTCCTGTTGACATACTTACCATTCAGAGCAAGAGTTCCTGAGCTCAGCCCTGAGTGACCCTTCCATTTCTCCCCTGGTTCCTTCTGCTCTGCAAGACTCACCTTTTTCCTGAGCAAATAGAACCAGAAAAAACCCTGTAACTAAACCCCTTGATTACAGAAAGGGTGTTTTGTCTCCTGCCAAGGTTCAGCACTATAATAATGTCAATTCCATGCAGCAACTACTCCTATAAAACACCTACACAGAGAGCAAGGAGAAGTAATTGTTTCCTTAGAGCATCAAAACATAGTTTCAGAGACTACAGAATTTAAGGTCAGTCCGCATTTGCTGACCTCCTGTTCAGAAGGATTTTGCCAACTATTCCCTGACGTATAAAGCAGAGACTAGCAAGAAGTGGACCTTGGGGTTCTTTGGGAATGTTTTGGGAAAGCAAATCCAGGAACAAACTGAACTTTCTCCCCATCTTGGCGAATGGTACATGGAGTTATTATGTAGCAAAAGACCATTTGGGGGCGCTCACTGCGCGCTGGGCACTGAGTTACTTTACATACTGAAAGCCATTGAATTCACATATTGTTATGCCCATTAGAGGAGGAGGAAGCTAAATCATGGAGATTAAGTCACCTACCCAAAGAGAGCCAGCTAGTTAGTGCCAGGGACAGTATTGAACCCAGGCCCTTGGACTTCAGCCTCTGCAGTCCTAACTTCCACACCTTGTATGGCCTCCTGTTATTTCCTTTGGACCTAAAAGGAAATGAGTTCTTATTTTTGGAGTCTCAGGCTGGCGGCTAAGGTGAGCGTAGAGTGACATCTGGGCTCTATGTGCAGCCCATATTGTCTCATTCTACCATCCTGGCTTCAGTATTTCTCACCCCTATAGTTCCCTGGACATTAGCATTGCACTGGGCAGAGCCTGATCCCTCCATCTCTAAGTTTCTGCCCCAGAAAAGATGCAACTGGGGAGCTTATTAGGGGACCCCACTCTCACTCTCTGGACTTGCCATCCTCCCTGTTATCAAAGCTGTCTTTTGGCAACAGAGCATTTCTGTATCAGAGAGATGGGATTCACCCCCTACTATATAGCACTTAACCCAATTGACCCCAGGCAATCAATTCTAGAAAATTCATAAACACTCTGTACTAGTCAGCTTGGACTGCCATAACAAAATATTGCAAACTAGATGGCTTACACAACAGAATTTATTTCTCTCAATTCTGGAGCTGGAAATCTGAGATTGGGCTACTAGCGTCATCAGGTTCTCGTGAGTTCTCTCTTCCTGGCTTGTAGATAGTCCCTATCCTCTCACATGGCAGGTGGGAGAGAGAGAGAGAAAGGGAATGCAAACTCTCTTTTCTCCCTTCTCTTCTTATAAGGGCAGGTGCGCAGTTGTTCAGTTGTGTCTGACTCTTTGTGACCCCATGGACTATAACCTACCAGGCTCCTCTGTCCATGGGGTTATCCGGGAGAGAACAGTGGAGTGGGTTGCTGTTTCCTCCTCCAGGGCATCTTCCTGACCCAGGGATCTAACCAATTATCTCCTGTGCCTCCTGTATTGCACGTGGATTATTTTCCTCTGAGCCGTTGTGAAGCCCAAAGGTAAAAATGAGGTGATATAAATGAAGGTTTGTATATAAAGTAAGATTAGCTCAATTCCTTATCAATTTTAGTTATCCTCTGTAGTCTCTAACTTTTCTAAAATTGGCCTAGCCCTTTTCCTGAAGTCTCTGTTTCAGGAAGTTTACAGTTCAGGGGTGGGGCAATGAGAAGATGTGGGTGAAAGTGGACTCATTCTAAAACCCACCTAGCTCATCTTAGCCTAATTCAGTCCTAATTCATTTATTTTTGATCTCACCCTGAGCTCTCATTTGATGCCTTTAAGACAGATTTACCTAAAGATGTGTTTCTGAACCAACCAATGCAAACTTGACGTTTGGAACAAAGATTAGTAAAGTAGGCAGGGGATTCAATAGCAAAAAGTAGGAATTGTCTTTATTTCTACAAAGAAATTTGCTCATATCCTGCCCCCCACCACCTGGCTTAGCTGTTATTTTCCCAATTTTTACTAAACATAAAGAATAGAAAAATGTTATTTCTCTCTTAACTCTAAGGAAAACAAGACAACAGTAAATGCTAGGCAACATGCAACCTCAATATCAAGATGATTATAGAGGGTGGTGGAGACGGCGGCAAATAGGAAATTACATTCTGCTCCATATCCTATGTTCAGTAGACAGCTACCACTTAGCTCTAGACCACTAATGTAGAACCACAGGTCTAGTATTGCCAGAAATTCTAACTTCTCAAGAGAAGCTGACCATTTAGTTGTTACGTGAATTACCCTGATTTTTTAGTGATGGCAACTGTTCTTCCAAATATAAGAGCATACGAGGGCCAACATGGTGAAGGCTCAAGAAGACACATCTGTGAGCCAGAAGTGGCCTGAGGAACTGAGCTTGCAACCTTGATTTTAGCTTCTTCAGAGAGAAAAATGTGGGGAGAGGGGGTGCACCATTCGGGTCCTGCTCAGAAGTCAGATGGCACGTTCAGATTCGTACAACCGGAGAAGGATGTACTAAGAGAGAAACGGATTGCTAAAGTGTGAGTAGGGTTACGGGCAGCCTCAGGGGCTCCTTGTAGGATCTGGGGGGAGATCTTGCACCTCCCAAGTGCAGAACCTGGGACTGGCAGTGGAGTTGTCACCAACCACAACCGAAGGGATGAAGGGAAGGAGAGCTGTCTAGAGCAAGCCTCTCTGAGAGGTAACTTCTGCTGAGGGACCTAGCTAACCCGAGCTTATCTCTCAGAAAGAAAGGGACCCAGAGAAATAAATGACTTCCTTCTGTTGTTTTTTGCCTCCCATTTGCCAAGCCCAACTGGAAGCAAGAGGACATGGATGCTTGTGGATGTACTGCATATAGCCCAGCATCTGAGGCATCTTTGTAGGGTAGATGGTGTGGAGGGGAGATATGGGGGGACGAGAGGAGGCTTCTGGCATGGGGAATGGAAGCAACAGATATTGGAGGATTTATGAGGCTTCTTTGAGGATAGGATTCTGTTGGGTCAGGTCCAAACTCTCAGAGCAGCTGTTCACACTGTCAAGTCACTAACCCCACCCAAATCTTAGCTAAGGATGAGGAGAGCCTGGGAAGAAGGTATCACTGGGGGCAGCCCAGAGGAAGGCTGCAGAGGTATTTGGCTGGATGGGCAGTTCAGACCCATAGAGAGGCCCCATCCTCTGCTAAAGGGACAGAATTGAGAGTGCAGGAAGCTTATTGGTAGCTCCACAAAGACGGGGATCTTGATGTTTCTCAAGCAAACTCAAGTAGTGCCTGGCATACAGTAGGTGCTCAATAAATCCCTGGTGAAGGGATGAGATGTTTGGGCAAAGTGTAGCAGTCTGATTATATTCTCAATGGAGAAGCATCCTGTTGTATTTTTCAGCATCTAGACTCCCAGGGCTGTTGAGGTGTTTCTCATCTTTTTAGTAATGGCTCTTGGAGGAACCCTCAACACCAGAAGGGTCCAAATGAGGAAGCCACAGCCTAGTATTACTCTGGGATTTCCTGGATCAGAGAACAAAACCTAAAGCCTGTTCCACAGCTGCCTCCCTCTCACCAGCTGGAGATAACTCTGGGAACAAGTGGCTTGTGTCTCTACATATTTCTTACTTGGCAGATCAACAAGCCGTTGGATTAGAGGATTAGGCACTAAATGAACGGCTAATGGCTTCTGTGAGATGCTATACAGAGGGCAGGAAGCTGGTGGCAGGAAATGAGCTGACCTGCAGTTTCCTGAGGCAGGTCTCAGACCATGGTCCTGAAGCAGTCCTAAGAAGCAGGATGAGATACATCACTCTTTCTTAAGGCCCATCTTGGCTAATGTCTTAGCTCCTGCCCTGTGGATTGCTAAATCAAATCAAAAGACTCATTCTGTCACTAATATATATTAAACATTTACCACGCACCAGGCTAGTGCCAGGCCCTGAAGTCAGGGCCGTGGATAACACTGGCAAGCTTCCTACCCTCACCTGAAATTATAGTTGAGAGTATGTAAGTCGCAGCCAGATGGAATTTGTAGTAATGCAAATTCTGGAGCCATATGCCTAGATGTTCTGAAGTAAGAGATCTGGAGTGGGGACCAGGAATCTGTATTTGAAAAACAAGCATCCTGGGGTAATCCTAAAGTAGTCAGTCCATATCTTGAAAACCAACTAGTCTACCTGGGATCTTACATATTGAGAAAAATGGCTCCTGGGTCAATTAGCACCTGCCTTCCCAAACTGGAATTCTGCCTCATGGGAAGGACACTAGATTCACAAGTAGGCAGAAAAAGAGAAAAATCTCACATTGTCAAAATTACTCTTGAATTGCTTAAGAAGGTACCATGTTTGAGGGGTTTTATATCATCTTTTAAAAAGACCATCCCAGCCAGTTTTCCTCCACTACAGGGAGAAATCTTCATTTCTTTGATGGCTTGCTTGTCAGTCCTGCTGTTTAAAAAGCACCAATCTTTAAATACTCCACACTGCATGATACTGTCTTTACAAGAGGCACGCAAGGAATAGCAGATTCAAGGCCCCATTTTAGCCTCACTTTGGGGCATGCACTTATTGAATGAAGTGGCAGGAAGAATTGCTAGTGCTATTTAAGTTATTTCTTTTTCTTAATTTTCTTTTCAAATCCAAGTAGTTAGATTGGCAGAAATTAAATGGGCATTTAATAGAAGTCCATAGTTCTCGACAGACCATGAAAAGCATCTGCCACTTGCATTTTCCCATTTTCGGAAAGCTGAGAGGGCATCCAAGCCCATGACTTCCTTTGGGGGAATTCTTCATGATTAGGCCCCAACACTTACACCACGTGGTCTACAGGTTATTGCACTCAGGTTGTGCGGTGCTCTGCATTCAGCGGTGCTGTTCACATGGACTACGGTGTAAATGACACCCCGGAGTTGCACAGTACAAACCTGCACAGCCTGAGGTGATGGCCCTAATTGTACCCAGAAGCGGTCAGGCAACTCCATGATTCAGTTCCAGGCCTTTGATTGGGTGGGTAAGGAGTATACTTATTTTGTTGTTTTCAAATAATACAGCAGTGAAAACTGAGACAAATGAAATACCCAAGAGAATCTGAGTATCCATATTTCCAATTACATTGAACATGCGTTCTTCACCCACATGAGTTCCACTGAAATTGGCCCAAGCCCCCTGGGGCACTTCTTGCCTAGTTTTACTTGTTATCCTGGGATAATTGGTTTAAAACTGATTACTGGGTCACTAATTATGGGGCCTATTGACAGTGTATTTCAGCTTAGGGAAGCAATTAAAAAGTTCACCCTAATTAATCAGGGGTAATTAACAGGTCTTAAATTTTGTCAAGAGATTAATTATCAAGAAATCCAGAACAAATCAATGTGCATTCCAGGAGGGAGAGAGAAGGCCAGTCATTGGAGCTGGTGGTTGTTTGGGCCGTTCATTCATTCATTTAACTAATGTTTACTGAGCACCTACATGGTGCCAAGCGCAGAGACCAGGGACTCCAGTGGTTTTGCTGATGTAGCTTCCTATTGAATGGGGAGTGGTCAGGCATGTGACCAGATGTTTGTAGAGAGCCTCTTTGAAGACATAATAATAGTAATATTCCTAGCTGCTTGGTTTGAGTGTTCATTATATGCTACATGCATTAGTAAGTGTTTACATCTTTTATTTTATTAAGTATTGACACTGACGGGCTGCCCTTGTAGCTCAGTTGATAAAGAATCTGCCTGCAATGCAGAAGACCTGAGTTTGATTCTTGGGTTGGGAAGATCCCCTGGAGGAGGAAATGGCAACCCACTGCGATATTCTTGCCTGGAGAATCCCATGGACAGAGGATCCTGGCAGGCTACAGTCCATGGGGTCGCAAGAGTTGGACATGACTTAACGACTAAACCACAACCACCATTGACACTGACCCTATTAAGTAAATTCTACTGCTTGTTTAAGAGGTAGGACAACTGAGGCCCAGATAGGTTAAGAAATTTGCCCCCCGGCTATTCTTTGTTGAGTGTCTCCATATGTCACTGTTCTGAGAAAGGAAATGAAATTGAAGTCTTCCCCTAAGGGTAGCTACTAGGAAGGCAGAATAATGAAGTGAAGTTCAAGGACTCTGGAGCCAGACTGCCTGTGTCAAATCTAAACCAACCGTTAGGCAAGTTCATCACATCTCTCTGTGACTCCACTGTCCTCTTCTATAAAATGGACAAATAGTGGCAACCTCACAGCTCTATTTTAAGATGATGCATGTTGTGGTCTAGTCACTAAGTCATGCCTGACTCCTGTGTCCCCATGGACTGTAGACCACCAGGCTCCTCATAGGATTTTCCAGGCAAGACTACTGGAGAGGGTTGCCAGTTCCTCCTCCAGGGGATTTTCCCGACCCAGGTATCAAACACAGGTCTCCTGCATTGCAGGCAGATTCTTTACCGACTGAGCTATCAGGCATGTAATAGTAGCAACCTCACTGCTCTATTTTAAGATGATACATGTAAAATATGTTAAGTAGTTCCTGGTATGTGGCAAGTGATAGTAACTGTTAGCTGTTGATACTATTTATTACTGCTTTCTCACAGAACCCAGAGTTTTTTGCCTTTCAGCTCTTGTTCTACCAGCTTGGATTATTCTGCCATGGAGTTTTAGAATAGATTTCTGTTAAGTTTGGGAGTATGCTAATGACTGAATTGTTGCCTTCCCTCAAGTTCTCATGTTGCAGCCCTAACTCTCAGAGTGAAGGTATTTGGAGGAAAGACCTTTGCGGGGGAATTAGGTTTAAAGAGGTAATTAGGGTGAGTGACTTTTGATGGGATTAGTGACTTTTGATGGGATTAGTGCCCTTATTGGAGAAGGCAATGGCACCCCACTCCAGTACTCTTGCCTGGAAAATCCCATGGACGGAGGAGCCTGGAAGGCTGCAGTCCATGGGGTCGCTGAGGGTCGGACATGACTGAGCAACTTCACTTTCACTTTCATGCATTGGAGAAGGAAATGGCAACCCACTGCAGTGTTCTTGCCTGGAGAATCCCAGGGATGGGGGAGCCTACTGGGCTGCTGTCCCTGGGGTCACACAGAGTCGGACACGACTGAAGCGACTTAGCAGCAGCAGCAGCAGCAGCAGCAGTGCCCTTATAAGGGCCTTCCCAGTGGCTCAGTGGTAAGGAATCTACCTGCCAATGCAGGAGATGTGGGTTTGATCCCTCAGTCAGGAAGATCCCCTGGAGGAGGAAATGGCAACCTACTCCAGTATTCTTACCTGGGTAATCCCATGGACAGAGAAGCTTGGAGGGCTACAGTCCATGGGTTGCAAAGAGTCAGACATGACTGAGCAACTGAGCAAAATTTTTACCTTTGTGGAAATGGGAACTAGCATTTATTTAGTTTTAATATGTAATCTCTTTAAAACTTTATAATAATTCTATGAAGTAGCGATTGTGTCTCCTTTCATTTTCAATATAAAGATCGAGGTTCAATGAAGTTATTAACTTGACAAAATTGTATAGCTTGTTAGTGATGGGAATGAGAGTCAAGTCTTTGTTTTTACCTCTTTGTTTCTTTATTACCTCAGAACAAAATTTTTTTAAGTTCTAAGCAAGCTGGGTATTCCTCATTTTTAAAAAATAGGCAATGTTTTATTAGCCACATACTTTTCAACAAAAAGTTGGGGACACAGATTTGACTATTTAGATTATTAAAATAAGCAGTCTTTTCCCATATTTAAGAGAAAACACATGATTAGAAATATTGAGATGGAAACTGGGTTAAACCAATTCCTAAGTCCTTATCCGGTAAGGAGTCAATAAAGGAAAAGATATTTTGAAGCTAAAAATTAGGGAAGCCTATACATAATTTAAATGGGGGAGAAGAAAAAAAAAGTCAGATTGTTTACATTTCACAGACTTCAATTCAGCACATAAAACTGTACTATTTATTTCTCCATGACCTTTTATGAAATTCAGATCACAGCATATCATTCATAAACCTTTGTCTTTCTTCTGATCATCTATACCTTTTGCACAGTTCTTGAAGACAACATCATCATCCCACCTTCTTTTAACTTTGAAGCTGGCCTGAGGCTGGGATCGGCCAGTGAGATTAAGGACAGGGTTTCCACTCAGAATGTTTTCTATAGGACTCTTTTCTTCTTCAGCTTTTGTTCTTGTTCCTTCCTGGCCTGCTCTTCAGTTCTTGCTGTTTGAATTCTTTCCAGCTCTGCAGGAAGAGCTACTGTGTCATCCTCGTCACTCTCCTCTTCAAAATCTTCATCTTCCTCCTCTGTTAGAGGGTGGTCTACATCAAGCTTGGCCGCGGGAATCTGGTCCAATGGAGCTTCTTTGACACTGACGAGGAGGCTGTGTGTTCTCAGGTGGGCCGCTCTCTATTTTTATTTTGCAGCAGCAGCTCTCTCTGTTTTCCAGCTCTCTCCTGAAATCACAGATCCGCATATCTTCAGGGGCATCCTGAGTGGTCAGTCTACATTTTATCTTTGTATGAGAGGGTAGGTCTCTGCTTGAATATTGCTTTGAGCGTTAGTTCAAATCATCTTCACCTTTTCCGCTCCCACCTCTTCTTGCAGGTTCAAAAGCTGGCTGAGCTGCTGTTGTCATCCTTTACGCTTCGGATTGTCACAGGGAACCTGCAGACTCTTCACCACTGCCCCACCCGATGAGGGGTGGCCCTCTGCAGAGTCACCTGTACACTGTGCTCTCCATGGCTGCCGGAGACTGGAGAAACTCATCTGCAGCACTGGGTCCTCTGCCTCAACCCCCAGAGGCCCTTACCGGCCCCACCCACAGTCTGGTTTTCTCCTGCCGCTCTTTGGTCCAAGCTCGCACACAGCCTGCGGCCGGAGATCATACAGACGTCATTATGACTTTCAGCTTCCAGAAACCTCTGCGCCTAGGGCCAAAGGCCAAGACCTGGAAGGTATTCCTCATTATTTAGTTGGAAAAGGAAATGGCAACCCACTCCGGTATTCTTGCCTGGAGAATCCCATGACAGAGGAGCCTGGTGGGCTACAGTTCACGGGGTTGCAAGAGTCGGACACGACTTAGCAACTAAACCACCAACAACCACTGTTTTCTTTAGTTAATGACCCAATGATCTTTAACATCAGTGCATACAGGTCCACCTCATTCTAGTTAACAGCTGCAGAATATCTAGATGAACCAGAGATGATTTTATTGTCCCCCTATTGGTGGAGATTTAGGGTATTTCCCAATGTTTCACTTGTATAAAAAGTTCTGAAACAAATACCTACATCTATGTAGATAGATATAGACTCATATAAATATAGATATTTTTGCATATCTTTGTCAATAGCTCTGTAAAGTAAATTACTAGAACTGGAATTGCTTTCTCAGTGATATGCGTTATTTTAAATTTTGATGGCTACTGCCAGATTTTCCTCTACAGTTTTTGGACCAATTCATAGTTCCCACCAATGGGAATGCTGTTTGACAACAACCACACCAACAATGCACATTATTATTAATCTTTAATCTTTGCCATACCACATGAAAAATTGATATCTCATTGTAAATTTCTTGCATTTATTTTTTATTATTGCTATTATTATTACTTATTTATTGGCCACTTGTATTTTTCTCCTATAATTGGACTATTAGTGTCTTTTCCTCATTTGGGAGAGGGAAATAGCTGTTTATCTATCATGTATATTGAAAAGGTCAATTCAGATAAGGTCAAGAATTATTGAGAATGATGACAAAAGGAACCTCAAATAGAGTCTCTGATCCAAAGAGAAAACAATGACCTCTCACATACGGTTGCTTTGGTTGTGAGAATGGATTCAGTCTGGAGCAGTCACCTAATTGATGGTCTCAAGGAAGAGCTGACAAGCAGAATACATGCCAGGAGGGCTAAACAGAGAGCATCCTAAGACATAGCAATTGTTAATCCATGTCATGTTGCCTCCCTCACCTCTGCACCTGCCCCAGCAGCTCCAGGGAATGCACCCCAGGTGTGGGAGAAAAATTCAGGGACAGCCACTAAGGAAAATGCACAGCTGTGGAAAGAAAAACCTCTCCAAAACTGTGATATCTTAGAACTCAGTGATGAACACTGGAAAACAGACTACAAAATACGTGTCCAACCATGTACCCCTTTCTTCCTAGTGAGGAGTCTTGTCCAGAGTTGGAAGAGGGGACAAGGGGAAGAGAATGATGAAGGGAGCTCTCTTCCACACTGAGAACAAAATTGATTCTTTTTATCCCACTGTTGGAGGCAAGATCAAGCCTTGTACTTGTTGAAAATGCTAATTCCTAGGCTTCAACCAAGATGCATCGGTATCAGAATCTCCAGAGGAAGGGCCCAAGAGCTGTGTGCTTAGCAAGCACTTCAGGTGATGCAGGAAACTGGAGGAAATTTTGCCCAGGGACCCTGGTTCTCAATGTTGGCTGCATAGTAGAACCCCAGGAAGGTTCAAAACAAAACCCCCACACCCCACCCAGAAAGCTTCTAGTTTATTGGTCCGAGATAAAGCCTAGGCCACAGATTTTGCTGTTTGTTTTCAGCTCTCCTGGTGATCCTACTGGGCAGCCATGTTGAAAACTGCTTGGTTTCCAAAATGGTCAGGTGATTAGAATCATTATCAGTTTTACCAAACAGCCTGACCAAAATGCAGATTCACAGGCCCCAGCTCTGAAAGATGTTGATGGGACAGACCTGGAGGAGGCCCTGGGAAAAGGTATAGTTACAAGATCCAGTGGGATAGCTGATTTAGTTAACTCACAAGGTAGAATGATCTCCCAAGAAGACAATACCACATCATATTTTAAGACAGAGAGATAGGATCAAGGAAACAGTAGCATCCCAGAAATAGTGGGGAAATGGCACCCATGTGCATGAGGGTGTGGGTGTACCTGTGTGTATATATATGTGTGTGCATATGTGTGTCTATATGTGTATGTGTATACATATGTATATGTGTGTATACGTGTGTCTCTGTGTCTACATGGTATGTGTACACGTGTGTAACTGTGTCCAGTATGCATCTCTGTGGGTGCATGTGTCTATCCATGTGTATGCATGTTGTGTGTGTTATGTATCTGTGTTTCTGTGGTGAAGGTGGGGGCAGGGAAAGCCCTCTGCTTCTGTGTTACTCCCTGGATTCACCTTGAACCAACAGGCAAGTTGTTGAGTCCCCAGACATTACTCTGTGGAAGAAACACCACAAAGTGGCCTTGGCTAGTTGACAGAATTTCTTTTTTTCATGCTTTTTTTTTTTTTTTCTTTTCCAATGGCATCTGGTCCCATCACTTCATGGGAAATAGATGGGGAAACAGTGGAAACAGTGTCAGACTTTATTTTGAGGGGCTCCAAAATCACTGCAGATGGTGACTGCAGCCATGAAATTAAAAGATGCTTGCTCCTTGGAAGAAAGTTATGACCAACCAGATAGCATATTCAAAAGCAGAGACATTACTTTGCCGACTAAGGTCTGTCTAGTCAAGGCTATGGTTTTTCCTGTGGTCATGTATGGATGTGAGAGTTGGACTGTGAAGAAGGCTGAATGCTAAAGAATTGATGCTTTTGAACCGTGGTGTTGGAGAAGACTCTTGAGAGTCCCTTGGACTGCAAGGAGATCCAGCCAGTCCATTCTGAAGGAGATCAGCCCTGGGATTTCTTTGGAAGGAATGATGCTAAAGCTGAAACTCCAGTACTTTGGCCACCTCATGCGAAGAGTTGACTCATTGGAAAAGACTCTGATGCTGGGAGGGATTGGGGGCAGGAGGAGAAGGGGACGACAGAGGATGAGATGGCTGGATGGCATCACTGACTCGATGGACGTGAGTCTGAGTGAACTCCGGGAGATGGTGATGGACAGGGAGGCCTGGCATGCAGCAATTCATGGGGTCACAAAGAGTTGGACACGACTGAGTGACTGAACTGAACTGAACTAACTGAACTTCACTACTGATATGTGCAAGGCCCCTCCCCATCCCCTTTTAGCCCCACTCCCTTTCCCATGCCACTGACCACAAAATGCCATGATTTTAGGATCCGTTTCCTGTTTCTTTCTGTGCACCGAGTGTGTCTACTGCCGGCTCCTCCAGGCTCTGCCTGTCCCAGTGATGGACACTGAGGAGCCCCACAGTGAGTGTACTGCGGGGAACATTCCCACCTGTGTCCCCTCCTTTGGGAGTAGGCTTGCTGGCTTAAAGCGTATTCGTGGATGGAGGATCTGCCGTTTCCCTGCCAGGGTCCCCTGCAGCCGGCTGCACACACCACAGGATGGAGCTTCGTGGAACCTCCCTTCCCTGCCTGAGCCTTGTACATCTAGCTTTCCAATTTTGCGTGTCTAGGTGGGAAATGATCTCTTGTTCTTGTTTAATTGGCATTTCTCTTATTACTAAATGATTTGAACATCTCTCCCCACGTGTGTTCGCCTTTTAGATTTCAAATTTTCTTTTATACCAATGTACCTCCTGTGGAATTAGTACTATTAATAAATTGATGTACCTTCCTACTGGGCATCATTTCAGAGGAATCTAGAAGAGCATGGCTCTTCCCACATCTCCTCCTTGACCATGAGCCTAAGGAGAGGTGGGCTGGCACTGGGGTTCTCTCTAATCAGTTTCCTGTAAGACAGAGAGAGACAGAGCTCTTTGCTGGCAGCCAGCCACTTCTGCCAAGTAGCATGAAGTATGAAAAGAGGCCTGTGATATCCTCACATTGTCCAGAGCCATTGCGCTAGACCACTTCCCCTGACAATTTCATGCTCTTTAGCCCATTTTCCCCAAGTATAGCCTCACCTCTCTTCTTAGACTTAAGCCCAACTCCAAATAGCATCATATTGGAATTAGAGTTTCAACATGAATTTGGAGGACACAAATATTCAGTCCCTTGCCCTGCCTTTGCCTGCAAGTAACAGTGCACACGAAGAGATCATTGCTAGGATAGGATATCAGAGAACTGGTGGAGGCTTCCGACTTCCAATCCTCAGCATGAACAGAACCAGGAAAACTAGGGGCTCTGACCAGTGGGCTTAGCACCTTCCCCCTGGAGCAGTGGCCCCCAGAGCAGTGTGCACACACCCTTGGGAGTTACCAGACAATCCTCTGAGTGAGGTACAGGAAGGAAATACTCAAATTTCTGTTTCTACTTAGTTTTATCTCATTTTAATTTCTTCTTATCTTTGTATGCTTGGTAATATACATAATAGTATTATATTGGTATAATTTAGAAAATAATAAATGTACACCTCTTGGGGTAAATAATAGAAAATTTTCTCTTAGCAAATTTTCTCTTAGCAAAAGGAGCTTACTATAGGACCTTGCTGGGCTTTCCTGGTGGCTCAGTGATAAAGAATATGCCTACAATGCAGGAGACACAGGAGATGCAGTTTCGATCCCTAGATCAGGATGATCCCCTGGAGGAGGGAATGGCAGCCCACTCCAATATTCTTGCCTGGAGAATGCCATGGACAGTAGGAGCCCGGCAGGCTACAGTCCATGGGGTTGCAAAGAGTTGAACACGACTGAAGCGACTTAGCACACATGCATAGGTCCTTGCTACTCAAAATGTGGTCCAAGAACCTGGGCATTCGTTGAAAATGCAGACTCTCAGGCCTCACCCCAGACTGACTGAACCAGAATCTGCATTTTAACAAGACCCCCATTGACTGTTGTGCGAGAGTGAGAAGCACCGCTTTAGAGCACTGCCATTGATATAGTTGACCATGAGCCTCTGTCCTTGAAAAATTCCAAACTGACAGAGGAAGAAGGTTGGTCTTGCTTGGGTGAAAAGTCCACCCCATCAACCATTGCTACAAGGGGGTCAGGTTCACTTGGCAGAAAAGCAGCAGCTGAGAGCCAATTCTGTGGACAGAAGAAGTAATATAGATATGTCCAGAAAAGACATACCAGGACATACTCACAACACATTTTGTGAACATATGGCCTGTGTCATTCTCCCCTGAGAGAGAGGGAGGCACTCTGTCTGGAGGAGTATATACAAGATTCAGGTGACTGGTTCCCCATGTGAACCAAACTCCAAACTCTTAATAAGCACCTCAGCCAGGCCCCATGGGAATAGGCTTCAGCTTTGCTACTTGATCTTGAGCCTCAGTTTCCCTTTAAAAACACAATCGAATCAGCCAAGGTCTGGCTAGAGCTAGTGCTTCACAAGTGAACCAATTAGAATTTTTCCAAAGTCTCTGTTGTGTCCTTTGTTTGTAATCTAATTAACATACTCTGCCCTGCTCTCCCCAGTTCATAAACATTTTGACAGTGAGTGTGAAGCTCAAGTGTCCATTGGCTTAAGAACCCCACCCCACAGCAGCACTTTATTCCTTGTCCATTTGTCTCCGGGGAGTCCCCAGTGGCCCACGAGTACTCATACATCCAGTCATCTGCTGTAGCTAGCATGCGGGTCTGCCCTCTTTCAGTCCCCACCTGTTGTCTGCAGAGATGCCCAAAGAGTCTCTCCCCACCCCAGGCCTCTCTAAAAATGCCCATGCCAAGCACGCTGTCCTGTCCTTGGATGTCTCTAAAGTCTCCAAGACTCAGGGTTCCAGGATGGCATCCGGTTCTTTGCAAAAACATGGAGAAGAGCATTCTTCCCAATTCTGGGCAACACTCTGACCCAAAGACACAGATAATATGCTTGAGTCTAGAATTAAATAAAATATCAGTCTTGAAAAATGTAATAGAGCCCCCAGCTCTGTTGTGCCCTAAATCCAACCCTAAGTTTTAGAACAGGGAACTTTTATTCCCTTCATCCTTCTTTCTCTGTCATCTTTCCTCCACTAAATGCCTTTGGCCTGCTCCAGTTTAAAAACGAGCTTCTATAGATGTGAATGGACATCGTCAGACAGGGCACAGCTGAAGGAAGTGGTGGTTAAAGAGAGATGGAGTGTTTTCTTTACTAGCATCAGCTAGTAAAAAATACCCTATTACAAGTATAACCTTGTTATTTTTGTATCGCTCACTACCCCCAGGTAGTTCTCCTTTCTTCAATTGATCTATATCCCTTATAAAGTGCCACAGCAACTACTCCTACAGTTTGATACCCAGATTCCTCGAGCTGGTAGAAATGAACATGATATGTATGGATGATCAGAGCAGAGTCAAGACATTGCAGAGTTCCAGCGGAAGAAGTTTGTGATCAGTGGCTCCAACGCCAGTCAGGGACGTTTACACAGCATGGCTTTAGGAACCACTGTGACTGAAGCAACTTAGCAGCAGCAGCAGCAGCAGCTGCCTTATCAGGAGAAGGCAATGGCAAGCCACTCCAGTACTCTTGCCTAGAAAATCTCATGGACGGAGGAGCTTGGTAGGCTGCAATCCATGGGGTCGCTACTAGTCCAACACAACTGAGCGACTTCACTTTCACTTTTCACTTTCATGCATTGGGGAAGGAAATGGCAACCCACTCCAGTGTTCTTGCCTGGAGAATCTCAAGGACGGCAGAGCCTGGTGGGCTACCATCTATGGGGTCGCACAGAGTCGGACATAACTAAAGCAACTTAGCAGCAGCAGCAGCAGCTGCCTTATCATCACACTGCTCACATCTGTTGTTTTGGTTTATTTACATCATACATAATCACTTTGTTTGTTCTAAGTAAACACCCAGCCATGCCCAGTTCAATAGCTTCTGCGGTTGAAATATTCTCCACCACCCTACAACATGCATCTCCCAGAAAGACTGAAACACGGACACATTTTTATCAAGTTTAGACAAACTGCAGGACTGAGGTCAGTCTAGAGCATAAGTTTCATCTTCCGTGGGGCAGGAAGCAGGCTATTAGGTCCTTGTGATCACCTTGAGGAAGAGCTGGCTCTGTCCATCCTCCTTTGCTTTGCTCCCTGAAGGAGAGGGGACAACATATTTGAGGCAAACATGAGTCTTTACTGTGCTGCGCTGTGTGCCCAGCTGTGTCCAAATCTTCACTATCCCCTGGACTGTAGCCCACCTGGCTCCTCTGGCATGGAATTTTCCAAGCAAGAATACTGGGATGGGTTGCCATTTCCTTCTCCAGGGGATCTTCCCAATGCAGGGATCCAACCCACATCTCTTGCGTCTCCTGCACTGGCAGGCATATTCTTTACCACTGTGCCCCTTGGGAAGCCCTACATCTTAGGCTAAATAATATCTAAGAGGATTGAGGCCTTTGTGTCAGTTGCAGAACTTAATGATGTGCTGGCTTATTAAGCCATCCTTCAGCTACCCGTGGGATCTACCCAACTATCTCCCCCCAACTGACCGTACTTTCTGCTGCCTTCCTTCAATGTTTATGAGGCCTTTCAGATTTCCTCTGTGCCAAAGGCTTGGACCCTGAGGCTGGTTTCTTATCTTTTATTTCTTCTGCCTCAGGCAAACTATACATTCCTTTTCTTTGACTTCAAATTGAGCTTTCTCTTTAGGCAGGTAGCCAGGTCTAAAAGGCCTGAGATTCTCCCACCCAAAGACTAAGCTGGCTGTGTAGAATTAACTTAGTTCAGAAGAATGAGCCTTCCCCAATTTGTGGCGCATCCCTCAGGCACCAGCCACAGGTCCAAAACCCTAAGCCTCCTCCCAGACACTGTAGTTTCCAAGATGTTACCTCCCAACAGCCGACAGGCTTCTCTCCTAATGCAGAAAGTGGACAAGGTTTTTATAAGCAGACTTTGATCTGTCAAGTTTATCTGCAAAGGGCTATACTTTAGAAAATGAATTCCCTGTCAAATTTCTTTCATTAATAGCGAAGAAAAAAAAAAGTATGCAAGAAATGGGCTGACTGAAGGGATCACAGTGTAGTATCTATTTCTGAACACCTAGATTTCCACACTGCAGTAGAAAACAAAGTCACTGTAGTTGGATTAATGCCCCAGGAGATGGGTTAATGGATATACTTTAACATGTATCTCTCCTCCCATTGAGGATGCTAAGTAGAGATTTTCTAGCTAATGTCAACTAAGGAATTCTGCCCTCACTTTCTCTATGTAACAAACATAACAAGCCTAGTTATTTCTGCAGCCTTTCATTCCAGCTCTGACCAAGCTTCACCTAGAGACATTTGAGAGTGGAGGGTTCCTACGCTGTGTTGGGAATGTAAATTGATGTAGTCACTATGAAAAACAGTATGAAGGCTCCTCAAACAGCTAAAAATAGAGCTACCATATGAACCAACAATCCCACTCCTATGCACATGTCTATACAAAACTTTAATTCAGAAAGATACAGGCACCCCAATGTTCATAGCAGCACTGTTTACAATAGTCAAGGTATGGAAGAAACCTAAATGTTCATCAGTGGGAGGGATGGGTAAAGCAGTGGTACCTATATGCAATGCAACACTACTCAGCCATCAGAAAGAATGAAATGATGTCATTTTCAACAACAAGGAAGGACCTAGAGGTTATCATACCAAGTGAAGTAAGTCAGACAGAGAAAAGCAAAGATCATATAATATCATTTAGATGTGGAATCTCAAGTAGGATGCAAGTGAACTGATTTACAAAACAGAAACAGACTCAAAGACATAGAAGACAAGCTTATGGCTACCAGAGACAGGAGGAGCGGAGGGGGTAGAAAAAGTAGGAGTTTGGAATTAACAGATACAAGCTACTATATGTAAAGCTGACAAACTACAGGGTCCTACTGTATAGCACAGGGAATTATATTTAATATATTGTAATAACCTATAATGGAGAAGGCGATGGCACCCCACTCCAGTACTCTTGCCTGGAAAATCCCATGGATGAAGCCTGGTGCGCTACAGTCCATGAGGTTGCTAAGAGTTGGGCGCGACTGAGCGGCTTCACTTTCACTTTTCACTTTCCTGCACTGGAGAAGGAAATGGCAGCCCACTCCAGTGTTCTTGCCTGGAGAATCCCAGGGACAAAGGAGCCTGGTGGACTGCCGTCTATGGGGTCACACAGAGTTGGATATGACTAAAGTGACTTGGCGGCAGCAGCAATAACCTATAACAAAAAAGAATATATATATATGTGTGTGTGTGTGTGTATATATATATATATATATATATGTATCTGAGTCTCTTTGCCATACATCAGAAGCTAACATAACACTGAAGATCAACTATACTTCAGTGAAAAAAATTGTAAAGTGAAAGATTATCTCTTTAAGATCCACTCCTCTATTGGATGGGAACACTGATCCACCAACTAATAGCCATTGTTATATCTTATATATATATACTTATATCATTTTATATAATTAGAACAAATCTTGGGTAAGCATTGTCTTTTTAACTTAAGGACAACTTTCATATTTTGGTTAAAACTTAGCCCCTCATGACTTTTCTCCATCCTATGAGAGATAAACTATTAATAATAAAAATCTATCCTGCCCTTCCCAGACCCTACGCCATAATGAGCTTCCCTACAGCTCTCTCCAAACCAGTTTTTACCAAAGAAGGGACTGCTAGTCTACTTTCATTTAATTTTACTACCTCAAGTGAAGTGAAACTCCGGAAAAACAAAACTTTTCCCTTCAGAAGTACTTGAAACTTCCCAAATTTCTCACATCAGTTTGCTGAACAGAAGTTTAGCTTTGCCCACTCTCTAAAGGGACGGTCTCAGGACTTCCTGAAAGCAATGTTTCATTATTTTACAGGACATTTTCTCAAAACATTTGCTAGCTTTACTATTTTACTTAAAAAAAATAGTTGATATACATCATATTAGTTTCCTGTGTACGACATATTGGCTTTAAATTTCTGTATATTGTAAATAATCACCACAATAAATCTAGTTAACATCCACCACCATATGTTAACTTTATTCTAAATATTTTTTTTTACTGTGGTAAAAGTCACATAATATAAAACATGCTGTTTTAACCATATTTAACTGCACAGTTCAGTGGCACTAAGTACATTCACATTGTTGTGCAACCCCCACCATCATCCATTTCTCAAATTTTTCACATTCCAAGCTGAAATTGTGTACCCATTAAACACTAACTCTTCATCTTCCCTCTCCACCCCACACCCACCCTCCAACCCCTAGCATTTACCAATGTTCTTTCTGACTCTATGAATTTAACTGTACCTAATACAAGTAGAATCAAACAATATTTGTCTGCGTCTAATGTATATTGGAATGCATTTTAAGGTTAACTTAATATATGTCCTACATCAGAATAGCAGCCTGCTTCAAAATTGGGAAAGGAGTATGCCAAGGCTGTATATTGTCACCCTGTTTATTTAACTTCTATGCAGAGTACGTTATGTGAAATGCTGGGCTGAATGAATCACAAACTGGAATCAAGATTGCCAGGAGAAATACCAATAACCTCAGATATGCCGATGATACCACCTTAATGGCAGAAAACAAAGAGGAACTAAAGAGCTTCTTGATAAAGGTGAAAGAGGAGAGTGAAAAAGCTGGCTTAAGACTCAGCATTAAAAAAACAGATTATGGCATCTGGCCCCATCGCTTTGTGGCAAATAGAAGGGGAAAAAGTGGAAACAGTGACAGACTTTATTTTCTTGGGCTCCAAAATCACTGCAGATGGTGACTGCAGTCATGAAATTAAGACGCTTGCTCCTTCGAAGAAAACCTATGACAAACCTAGACAGTGTATGTAAAAGCAGAGGCATTACTTTGCCGACAAAGATCCATATAGTCCAAGCTATGGTTTTTCAGTAGTCATGTTTGGATGTGAGTTGGACCATAAAGAACACTGAGCACCAAACAATTGGTGCTTTTGAACTGTGGTGTTGGAGAATACTCTTGAGAATCCCTTGGACTTCAAGGAGATCCAACCAGTCAATCCTAAAGGAGTTCAACCCCGAAGATTCATTGGAAGGACTGATGCTAAAGCTGAAACTCCAATACTTTGGCCACTTAATGCGAAGAGCTGACTTATTGGAAAAGACCCTGATGCTGGAAAAGATTGACGATGGGAGGAGAAGAGGGCAACAGAGGATGAGATGATTGGATGGCATCACCGACTCAACAGACATGAGTTTGAGCAAACTCAGGGAAACAGTGAAAGACAGGGAGACCTGGGGTGCTACAGTCCATGAGGTTGCACATGACTAAGCCACTGAAGAACAGCAACAAACAGATTATACCTTCTTGCTCTACAGTAGGTCCTCACCAGGCTCGGCTCTTCTGTCCCATATCTTACCTTAGAAGTGAGCAGAACTGATCAGACCTTCTCTTCTACTGACCACCAGTGTACCCTATTTTGCTTAATGGAAAAACATAAAACCATTTGCTGCTCTCCTTGCTCCTTGGTTTCATGGAGAGGAGGTGGCTGCAGAATATGCAGATATAATGTCAGCCCACTCTTTCAACAAGCTTTCAGGACCTGGGAGCACAAGTGGAAAGAGCTGGTCAAGTGGAAAGAGCCGGCCCCTGAGTGCAAAAAAAAAAAAAAAGTGACTTCCTAAACCCGGAGCCCTTTCTAAAATATATATATCTTTTTCCTAAGTGACTCAGAATCAATAGAGGTGGGACCCCAAAAGATTTTTTAACAAAGGTCCTAGCAGATTCTTACACAGGTTTACTGATCACTACAAGGGGAACGGTAGGTGTTGTGAGAGGGCATCAGAGGGCAGACACACTGAAACCATAATCACAGAAAACTAGTCAATCTGATCGTGTGGACCACAGCCTTGTCTAACTCAATGAAACTAAGCCATGCTGTGTGGGGCCACCCAAGATGGGCGGGTCATGGTGGAGAGGTCTGACAGAATGTGGTCCACTGGAGAAGGGAATGGCAAACCACTTCAGTATTCTTGCCTTGAGAACCTCATGAACAGTATGGAAAGGTAAAATGACAGGATACTGAAAGAGAAACTCCCCAGGTTGGTAGGTGCCCAATATGCTACTGGAGATCAGTGGAGAAATAACTCCAGAAAGAATGAAGGGATGGAGCCAAAGCAAAAACAATACTCAGGTGTGGATGTGACTGGTGATAGAAGCAAGGTCCGATGCTGTAAAGAGCAATATTGCATAGGAACCTGGAATGTCAGGTCCATGAATCAAGGCAAATTGGAAGTAGTTAAACAGGAGGTGGCAAGAGTGAACGTCGACATTCTAGGAACCAGCGAACTAAAATGGACTGGAATGGATGAATTTAACTCAGATGACCATTATATCTACTACTGCAGGCAGGAATCCCTTAGAAGAAATGGAGTAGCCATCATGGTCAACAAAAGAGTCCAAAATGCAGTACTTGGATGCAATCTCAAAAACAGAATGATCTCTGTTCGTTTCCAAGGCAAACCATTCAATATCACAGTAATCCAAGCCTATGCCCCAACCAGTAATGCTGAAGAAGCTGAAGTTGAATGGTTCTATGAAGACCTACAAGACCTTTTAGAACTAACGCACAAAAAAATGATGTCTTTTTCATTATAGGGGACTGAAATGCAAAAGTAGGAAGTCAAGAAACACCTGGAGTAACAGGCAAATTTGGCCTTGGAATGCGGAATGAAGCAGGGCAGAGGCTAATGGAGTTTTGCCAAGAGAATGCACTGGTCATAGCAAACACCCTCTTCCAACAACACAAGAGAAGACTCTACACATGGACATCACCAGATGGTCAACACCAAAATCAGATTGATTATATTCTTTGCAGCCAAAGATGGAGAAGCTCTATACAGTCAGCAAAAACAAGACCAGGAGCTGACTGTGGCTCAGATCATGAACTCCTTATTACCAAATTCAGACTTAAATTGAAGTAAGGAAAATCACTAGACCATTCAGGTATGACCTAAATCAAATCCCTTATGATTATACAGTGGAAGTACAAAATAGATTTAAGGGACTAGATATGATAGATGGAATGCCTGATGAACTATGGATGGAGGTTCATGACATTGTACAGGAGACAGGGATCAAGACCATCCCCATGGAAAAGAAATGCAAAAAAGCAAAATGGCTGTCTGAGGAGGCCTTACAAATAGCTGTGAAAAGAAGAGAAGCGAAAAGCAAAGGAGAAAAGGAAAGATATAAGCATCTAAGAAAGCTTTCCTCAGTGATCAATGCAAAGAAATAGAGGAAAACAACAGAATGGGAAACACTAGAGATCTCTTCAAGACAATAAGAGATACCAAGGGAACATTTCATGCAAAGATGGGCTCGATAAAGGACAGAAATGGTATGGACCTAACAGAAGCAGAAGATATTAAGAAGAGATGGAAGAATACACAAAAGAACTGTACGAAAAAGATCTTCACAACCAAGATAATCACAATGGTGTGATCACTAATCTAGAGCCAGACATCTTGGAAAGTGAAGTCAAGTGGGCCTTAGAAAGCATCACTATGAACAAAACTAGTGGAGGTGATGGAATTCCAGTTGAGCTATTTCAAATCCTGAAAGATGATGCTGTGAAAGTGCTGCACTCAATATGCCAGCAAATTTGGAAAACTCAACAGTGGCCACAGGAATGGAAAAGGTCAGTTTTCATTCCAATCCCAAAGAAAGGCACTGCCAAAGAATGCTCAAACTACCGCACAATTGCACTCATCTCACACACTAGTAAGGTAATGCTCAAAATTCTCCAAGCCAGGCTTCAGCAATACGTGAACCGTGAACTACCAGATGTTCAAGCTGGTTTTAGAAAAGGCAGAGGAACCAGAGATCAAATTGCCAACATCCACTGGATCATGGAAAAAGCAAGAAAGTCCCAGAAAAACATCTATTTCTGCTTCATTGACTATGCCAAAGCCTTTGACTGTGTGGATCACAATAAGCTGTGGAAAATTCTGAAAGAGATGGGAATACCAGACCACCTGACCTGCCTCTTGAGAAACCTGTATGCAGGTCAGGAAGCAACAGGTAGAACTGGACATGGAACAACACACTGGTTCCAAATAGGAAAAGGAGTACGTCAAGGCTGTATATTGTCATCCTGCTTATTTAACTTATATGCAGAGTACATCATGAGAAACACTGGGCTGGAAGAAGCACAAGCTGGAATCAAGATTGCCGGGAGAAATATCAATCACCTCAGATATGCAGATGACACCACCCTTATGGCAGAAAGTGAAGAGGAGCTAAAAAGCCTCTTGATGAAAGTGAAAGAGGAGAGTGAAAAAGTTGGCTTAAAGCTCAACATTCAGAAAACGAAGATCATGGCATCTGGTCCCATCATTTCATGGAAAATAGATGGGGAAACAGTGGAAACAGTGTCACACTTTATTTTTCTGGGCTCCAAAATCACTGCAGATGGTGATTGCAGCCATGAAGTTAAAAGACGCTTGCTCCTTGGAGGAAAAGTTATGACCAACCTAGATAGCATATTCAAAAGCAGAGACGTTACTTTGCCAGCAAAGGTCCATCTAGTCAAGGCTATGGTTTTTCCAGTGGTCATGTATGGATGTGAGAGTTGGACTGTGAAGAAAGCTGAGCACCTAAGAATTGATGCTTTTGAACTGCGATGTTGGAGAAGACTCTTGAGAGTCCCTTGGACTGCAAGGAGATCCAACCAGCCCATTCTGAAGGAGATCAGTCCTGGGTGTTCATTTGAAGGACTGATGCTGAAGCTGAAACTCCAGTACTTTGGCCACCTCAGGCAAAGAGTTGACTCATTGGAAAAGACTCTGATGCTGGGAGGGATTGGGGGCAGGAGGAGAAGGGGACGACAGAGGATGAGATGGCTGGATGGCATCACCAACTCGATGGACATGAGTTTGAGTGAACTCCAGGAGTTGGTGATGGACAGGGAGGCCTGGCGTGCTGTGATTCATGGGGTTGCAAACAGTCGGACATGACTGAGCGACTGAACTGAACTGAACTGAACAGAACAGAAAAGGGGAAAACCCGTATTTAAAGGGACACAGGGAAAGAAACAATTCAGAACAATGGCATTGATCCCTTGGCAGTACTTTGTGTGAGATTCTGCAAAAGTGGGTGTATCACTCAGGGCCAGTCTGGAAACAGGAGCCATACCAGTTATCGGAATGATGATATTTAGTGTGAGAAATTTTTAACAAGATCTAGCACTGATAAGTAATTAACTGAAAAAGGATAAAGGTAACTCCAAGGTATCACAGAGACAGCCCTCAATGGAAGCAACTACCAGCACTCCAGCTAGGGCAAAAAAGGAAGCAGTTAGAATATCAAAACTCAGCAGCTCAGAGGAGGGGACCTGTGGGTCTGGAATCCAAATCCCTGAGGAGAGGGTGCCAGCTAGCTGGTGCTGGTGTCTCCAAAGACACTGGCTCTGTGAGTCTGGGGAAAGCTACAGAATGGATGGTGTGTGCTCTGTTGCTCCGTTGTGTCTGACTCTGCCACCCCGTGGACTGTAGACCGCCAGGCTCCTCTGTTCATGGGATTCTCCAGGCAACAATATTGCAGTGCGTTGCCATGCCCTTCTCCAGGGGATCTTCCCAAGCCAGGGATCAAACCCACATCTCCTGCATTGCAGGTGGATTCTTTACTGTCTGAGCCACATGAACTGGAAGAAGCTAGTCTCACCTTTCTCCTCCAACCTCACAGCTTCCCTCGAGCTCCCTCTGTGGACAGAGCTTAACAGGGAACAGCCGGCACAGCAGAAATACAGTGCATAGTCTGTCTCAGTCTGTATCATAAAGAAGAAAAGAGAACATTGGGCTTGGAGCTGAGAGCGGCACAATGATTTTTTTTTTAAGGGGAACTTACTAAACAAGCATCATGCTACTTTGCTGTGTGTGCTAAGTCGCTTCAGATGTGTCTGACTCTTTGAGACCCTATGGACTGAAGCCCACCAGTCTCCTCTGTCCAAGGGGTTCTAGGCAAAAATACTGGAGTGGGTTTCCATGCCCTCCTCCAGGCGATCTTCCCGACCCAGGGATCTTATGTGTCCTGCATTGGCAGGAAGGTTCTTTACCACTAGCACCACCTGAGAAGCCCATATCATGCTACTTCATAAATGGTATTTTATTTAATCTTCACAGTCCTATGAGGATGAAGCCCAGAAAGGTTAGGTCACTTGTGAAAGGTCACACAGCAAGTGGTGGAGCTGCATAAAGTGCATATTTATTCCGTATGGCTCCAGCCCTCACAGAGGACTCAAATTAGGATGGTATTCTCCTTCTCTAATTCTTTCTCCTGGAACTGGCTTCCATTCTTCCTCATCCTCCAGAGGGGCTGCATGTGACCCAGATGTAATTCAGTTATATGAGATGCAAGTTTTTCTTTTCTGATTTTCTGAGTTTACCAGGATTTCCATGTAACTGGGGTGTCATTGACTGCTATCCCAACTGGATAGATGAGGGAGGTGGTCTCCAGCTGGGAAAGTCGAATAGCCCCATCCTTACTCCATTAGTATCCCTGGCCCCAGCCCCCTGGGGAGCCTGACCTGGAGTACTGTGAAGGGATGGGAAGGACAATGTTCACATGGTACGATAAGACAGAGACAGAATTTCTGGCAAAGATAGGCACCATTCCTACTGGGGCACCTGGCAAGCTGCTTGCTGCTGATGCAGGGAAGTGAAAGTCAACTGGAGTAACAAGCATTCCTGGACTCAGCAGGAGGAGAACCTGCCTGATGGAGGCCTGGCTGCTTCATCTTAGTTCAGTTGTTTAGAATTAGACTTTGCACCCTGAGGCTTCTTTTGCACATTTCTCCCCTCTATAAACACAAATTTCAAAATGCTTCCCTAACCCCACACCCTTCTCCAGAGATTATATCACACAAGATTCTTCAAAGAGATGTCTACACTCACAGCCTCCCCTCCTCACCTGTCACCCACGCTGATCTGACCTCTGCTCCCACTTCATAGAAACCATTCTAACTAAAGTGACAGGGGACCCACTTGCTCATTAAATCAATGGGCCTTTCTCAGTCCTTATGTCATTTGATGTCTAGACACCATTTGGCCCTGTTAACCATGACTTCCATCTTGAAATTTTCTCTTCCATTGGCTTCCAAGACTCAGATACAAGTCCATTCTACCTTCCAGTTATCAGTGAGAGTTCTTGCTGCTGCTAAGTCACTTCAGTCGTGTCCGACTCTGTGCAACCCCATAGACCGTAGCCCACCAGGCTCCCCCATCCCTGGGATTCTCCAGGCAAGAACACTGGAGTGGGTTGCCATTTCCTTCCCCAATGCATGAAAGTGAAAAGTGAAAGTGAAGTCGCTCAGTCATGTCTGACTCTTAGCGACCCCATGGACTGTAGCCTACCAGGCTCCTCAGTCCATGGGATTTTCCAGGCAAAAGTTCTTAAAAGGCAACAAAAATCAATGTAGAGGTGAGGAGGGGGCCAGAGGGATGGGGGTTAGTGGTGTTTGTAAAAAATAATTTGCCAAGAGGTTTTGAGCTAGCTCATGGTATACAGTTGATTTAATAACATCTCCAACTCTTCAAGCCTCCATGTAGCCACACTCTTTGTAATGGGCTTTATAGCTCCTCTCACTCCCAGCAATTTGCTTTGGGCAACAGGAATTTAGCAGTTGTGACATAGGCGGAGGCTTGAAAAAGCACTGGCACTTCCTGTCTTCTCTTGCTCCTCTGCCCTCCTCCTGAGAACACGCCCTGTTAACTTGCCAGAGGATGAGGCTTGTTGAACACAACTGAGTCATCCCATTTGTCCCAGCTGAGATAACCCTAGAATTCACCCAGTTCCTAGCTGACCCCATGGACATGTGAGAGGGTCCAGTAAAGTCATTTTGTTGACCTTCAGCTAACCTCAGATTCAAGAGTGAACTTAACAGAGACCAGCAGACCCACCTACATGATTCACAGATTCATGAGCTGACTGAATGCTTAGTGTTTTAAGTCACTAAATCCAGAGATTGTTTTTGTTGGTTTGTTAGAGCTATAAGGGGCTTCCTTCGTGGCTCAGATAAAAGATCTGCCTGCAATGCAGGAGACTCAGGTTCAATCCTTGGTTTGGGAAGATCTCCTGGAGAAGGGAATGCCTACCCACTCCAATATTCTTGCCTGGAGAATTCCATGGACAGAGGAGCCTGGCGGGCTACCATCCATGAGGTTGCAAAGAGTTGGACAAGACTGAGCAGCTGAGCCCCCACATGCCATCAAAGGTGAAGCTGAAGAACCTTGACAGTACAGGAAAAAGGCAGCACCAACAATCCACTGAATATGACCTGGTGAACAAGCTCTTCAAGTAGCTGCTTTCAGGATAAACCAGCTCTGAATTTTTATTTTCTTTGGTAGGAAGTGTTTTATCATTCTTCTCAGCAGTTAGGTTCCAGAGAAAGAATCTAATTGCTGCAATTTGGGATCTCTTCCCTCCCCTGGCACCCTGATTGACAATCTCACCAAAGCTACATGCCATGAGAGAGGGGTGAGTCCCTAAAGAACCATTGAAGTGCAGTTGCCAAAAGACGAGACATGAATTCTGGGCAGGCAAGAGTAACGTAAGTCCACTACAGGCTCTGGCTCTCTCTCCTGGTTTTATAGCATCCACTTTGTCCACAAGCCAGGATAGTTGGAGCACTGGCCAGTGCTGGATGACAGGCCGAGCATCCAAAAGATTCTTGAACAATTGGAATTGCAGCACAAAGCTAGCAGGATGAAATTAAATAGGGATTAATGTGAAGGCCTATACTTGAGTCCAGAGGAAATAACAGCTGGTGGAAGACAAGGTAAAAGGCCTGAGGCATAATAGTAGCTCTTATGGAAAAGACCACAAGCTTAGAATGAGCCAGTAATGGAAGGAGATGGCTGGGGATAGTGGCCTGATGCTGGGCTAAAGAGGGGGTTTGGAAATAGTGCCCTTTTCCTAAGTACAACCTCCAGTTCTGTGTGGCTCATCTGGAATAATAATAGCCTAAGACTATGATTTAGTGCTTACTACACATCAGGAACTCTGCACTGCCTGGTTCATTTCAGTTAATCAACATAAGCACATGCTGTTATTGTTACCACTATACAGGTGAGGTGACTGAGGCAAGGAAAGGTGAAGTGAACTTTTCCAAGGTCACATAGCTTTGATGGAGCCAGTTTGGGACCCAGACACTCTGACTCCAGAGTCTCAGCTCAGAGCCACTAGCAAGGCTGGCCCTTAGGGAATGGGACAATGACACTCTGCTTTCATTTGGGGGACAGGAGGAAAGAGCATCCACTGAGTGCTACAAACATGCTAGGAGCTTTATTATACACTAGTTTATTCCCTCCTAGAAGACAAGTATTCTAGATTCCATTTTATTTTATTTTTTTTGATGTTTTTATTTTTTTATTTTTTTTATTTTTTTTTCCTTCCATTTTATTTTTATTTATTTTTTTTTAATTTTAGTTTTTTATTTTTAAAATCTTTAATTCTTACATGCATTCCCAAACATAACCTGAGGCTTAATAGGAAAAGAACTAGGATGTCTGGTATACTTCTACCTGAAATAAACACAACGTTGGGTAGATTTGGGAGCGGGGCAAATATTTATGGATTGTCAGGATTAAATTTATTTAAATTTATTCTGTTTAACTCCTGTTGAGGATGGAGTGAGCACAATGGTTAGAATGTACAGCAATGCAGCTTTTTCTCAGTTATAAAGGTCCTCCTGATATAGCTTATTAATACTTACAGTCATACTAAATATAATGGTATAAAGATCAGACCATTTACTAAGCATTTATTATGTGCTAAGAACTTCACAGTCATTATATATGTCATTTTAATAATAAAATCATAATAATGGTTGTTATTGAACACTTATGCCAGGCGCTGTGCCACAACTTTAAATAATAGGTGCTTTTTTTAATCCCCATTTTGTAAGTGATAAAGTGAGGCACAGAGGGATTAAAGCTCACCAAGGTCACACATCCAGGAAGAGGGACACGATCCAGCAGCTGGCTCCAGGCTAGAGTTCCAATAATTACACAGCCCTGTCCCTCTGGAACAGCAGGTAAGAATTATGGACTCATGGCTGGGAAACACTAGAATTCCAGCACCCTAGGTTGGTCTGACCTGATTGAAATCTAAGGCTCCTCCCAGTCTGGGAATCAAAAGACCAGGAGCACAGACCTGGGTGAGTAAGAGCAGATAAACCCTACACAGCTGGTCCGTGTGTGGGGCCTCCTCCCCCTGTCCCCAGAGTCCAGGCTGCAAGGCCAGGATGCTGGATGCACAAGGATTTCAGCCTTGCTGAGATCAGCCCGCATGTGTTTTATTAAAAGGAAGTATTTACCCGGCCTCCTCCTGGCAGGGCTGCGCGGTAGTTTATTAGGACTTCATTTGGAGTGTAAATTGTTGCTGGTTTATAAAAAGGCTCTGCAGAGCAGCTCCGCTGGGATGGCCCCAATCCGCAGCACAGGGCATGTGAGGTTTTAACTAAATCATTGATTTCCCTCTGGAAGGAGCAGCACAGATATGAGCCACTCACTTGGCTGCTTAGCTGCTGTCTTCCTTCTCACACCTGCAGGGCAAAGGTGGCGAGACTCCCCCCTTCCCTCCCGTCTCCATCTCTGAACACATGCTTGCTTTCGCAAACACATTCCTCTAACTCATCTAAGGGCCTGTACCATTCTGGGGCATTGCAGAGAAGGCCGGTACAGTCTGAAGAATCTCTGGGGTCAGGGGACGGGGGCCAAGGGTGGGTGGCTGTTGTGATCAGTTGCAGCAGGTGGTGGTCACCAACTCCATCTCCGAAGTGAGACAGATTTGGGTCCAAATCCCAGTTGGATGACCTTGAGCTTGGGTTGTCAGATTCAGGAAATAAAAATACAGAACACACAGTTAAATTTGAATTTCAGATAAACAATGAATAATTTTTTGGTCTAAGTATGGAACTAGCTTCTCTGAAATTTAAATTTAAATAGGCGTCCTACATTGGATCTGGCAAGACTCCTCAGGGCAGGAGACTGACCTCTGAGCCTTCATTTCCTCACCTGTAAAATCTCACAATTCTTATGAGATGTATGTCAGGCAGTGCCCATAATGTGCTTAATACATTGTCTAGTAATCTATTAATGTGCAATAAATGTTACATTTACAATTTATATAATCCAGTCTGCATTCTTTTATGGTCATTTGTTTACACCATCACTTCTAGATTCACGGGAGGACCAGTTCATCCTAATCTTTGTATCTCGAATGCTAAGAAATTTCCTGGGACTGAATAGGTACTAGTAATATATGCTAAATGATTGAACTGATTGTCAGTTTAACAGTTGCAAAAATCAAAATTAAAAATCCTGGGAATATTTATCCCAAAAGCAAGAGTCCCAACTTTAAAAAAGAAAGCTCAAAATTACCTATCTGTTGACACATATTTATTGTGTCATAGTTAGGATATTAAGGACACCTGAGAGTCTGCCATGTTCAAAATTTTTTCCCCCTTTGGTTTGTTTATTCCCTCTCAGTTAACACTAGGCTTGACAAAGGCATCCACATCTATAGGGTATTTTTCCTAGTCTTATTGAGATATAATTGACATATAATACTGTAGGTTTCAATTTTACAGCATAATGACTTGCCATACATATACTGCAAAATGATGCATGGTTCAAATTTTCTGATTCTTCCTCTGCCCTGCTGTTCTGTTTTCTCATCTCTAACATGGAGAAAATAATAGTACCTACTACAAACAGTTCCTACAAGTTCATAAAATGCTTATTTCAGCACCAGGCACACAGAACGAGGTCCTTGGTTAATATAGATATTATTTATGCCGGTCCTGGCCCTGTGTCACCAGAGAGACATTAACAGGACCGCAGGGCACACGGTAAGAGAAGGGTTGGTGGAAGATGAAGAAGACACAGCAGCCTCTTGCCCATAATCCGCAGGCAGAGCAGATGGCCCGCCTGCATCTTCAAAGGGCAGCAGAGATTTGCTCGGAGAGGCCTGGATGCTGAGCTTGGTGTGCAGAGATGGCCCGTGGCACTTACCAGCATCTGACACATTTGTCTAGTGTCTGTCTCAAATGTCACTAGAGTGTAACTCAGTGAGGGCAGATGCCCTTAAGTTCTTATTTTCCGGAATATCCTGGAAGAACACCTGGCACAGAGTGAGTGTGTCGGTCGGTAGGGCAATGAAGACATCAGCTTGAGAGATTTTGTATTTCAGTTGACCTTCCTTTGCTCTCTACCGCTTCTTATCCTCCTTTCCTTCCTTCCTTGGAGGTAAGATGTGTGTGTATAGAGGCTGGAAAGAAAGGGCCCAGGAAGCAGTGGGATAGGCGGCACTATCGTCGTCCTCCAGATGTTGTGGAAGGGATGGAATCCTCTCTCGCCTCTTAGGTCAGTTCATTCATCCAAGTAACACTTTCTGTTCACTGTGACATCAGGAGTTATCATTCGCTCTCACCCACCTGCCTCTGACAGGCGGGAGTGAGGGGAGGTGTAAACACGACTAAGGAATGAAGCTGATATACATCTTGTAACTTAAAATGTTCTCCAAGATATAGTAAGTTGGGGGGATGTTGTGTGGTGTGTAGAGTGTGTTCTCTGTGTGTGTGTGTGTGTGTGTGTGTGTGTTTATATTACATAGGATATCCCTGCAAGGATGTCAAGAAACTGCTCACAGTGGTTGCCTCTTAGGGAGAGAACTGAGGAAAAGGGAGGTTTCTGGAGTGGGAGAGAGGTAAATATTCACTGTATACCATTTTGCTTTATCAACTATTTTGCCATATACATGAATTACTGTGTTAATTCTTGGTGGTGGTGGTGGTTTAGTCACTCATTTGGGTCTGACTCTTTGTGACCCTATGGACTGCAGCCTGCCAGGCTCCTCTGTCCATGGGATTTCCCAGGCAAGAACACTGGAGTGGGTTGCCAACACTTAGAGTAGTGTTCAAAAATATTTGGAGACTAACCAAAAGTATTTTTAGTGTTTTTTTCTCATTATAAAATAATATATTCTGAAAAAAATGAAAAAGCAATTTTAAAAAAGGAAGAAGACACCTGTGATTCCATCAATCAGAAATAACCATTGGTTACATTTTGGAGGAGGTTCAACTATTTTTTCTAATGTACATATACTTTCTTCCAACCAAATTCTAGTGGTTTGTACCCTGAGGTTTTTTCTAATATTTAACCATATACTGGGCACACAGTATCTCACAATCATTAAAATAGGCTTCTGAGCAAAATGGCTGAGGTAGAGCTGTATCATACATATATAATCAGACCCTTATTATTGGACATTAGGTAGTTCTGGATTTTTCTAATTAGTATACATAGTGCTGCAATATACACCTTGTATGTACATTTCAGATACTTCCTTGATGAATATTCTTTGATAAGAAACCATGAGGCAAAAGACTAGATGTGTCTGCTTTAATCTGTATTAACATAGAGAAAACATTTATGATATATTCAGAAAAAAACAAGATATGGAATGATTCGTTTTTGCACACGTATAAGGGGATGCACTTGTGTCTGTGTGTGCTTACACACACACAATACATTTGATATACACACATATATCTGCATGATAAAAAGGTGGGGAAGATATACACGAAAAAATTAACCCTTTTCTCGGGATGGTGGGATCTGGAGTAATTTTTGTTTTCATCTTTTTTGCTTCTATTTTATAAAATGTCTACTGTAGTGGATACTGTGATACAGCACACGTGTCCCTGCCTCCAGCTTCCGGGACACTTTACAGGAATTTCCCTCACTCAGGGTCACACACACACTTCCTGGGGACGTGTGCATCCAGTGACTGGTCTCTGTTGACACACAGAGGTCTGGTCCCTTGCCTTCATCCCAGCTCCTGAGCTCCCATGGGATCGGCTGAGGCCTTTGTTGGGACTGTATCACGCCCGACTTCTCCCTCTGCCCAACACTCCTTCCCTCACTTCTTTCCAGGTAAGCCATCCTGCAGCATCCGCAATGAACACTTTCATCCAGTGATGAGGAAAACTTTAATTCAAACAATCCCTCATAAAATGCCATACCTTTTTTATTCTAGATGGTTTTCCAACTATGAAAAACTGCCTGCTCTCCAAAGTGACCAATGAAATATACTATGATATCTGTTCCCCAGGTCATGCTGGGAAAGACACTGAAGGCAATTAATCAATTAGTCCTTTTGTCTTCCAATAAATCCCCTTCCAGTGGTGTCTGTCCCTGACCAGTTGACATTTCCATAACCCACTTGCCACCTTGCGCATGTTAAATGACTTCTTATTGTCCTAAACTTGGAGATTTTAATCTCATCTATTAAGCCAGCAGGTCCGGTAATTCCCTGAAGGCATTTTTATTGACTTTGTAAATCAGACTTCCTCACGTCAGGGACTGTGACCAGAAGTGAGGTGTTTGTCTGTGAAATTGGCTGGACACAGACCATTGACTGTGATGATAACCAGTGATTTGTGGGGCCAGATAGACAAGCCACATGCACTAAGCAGATTAAAATATAACAAAACAAAAAGGTTCCATTACCAGGAATCCTGGCAAAGGGCAGGAGGATATTTGTGATAAAAGATAGAAAACAAACTAATTCCAAGTTTGGAAGGAAGCCTAAAACAGCTCTTTGCTCCCTCTTCAGTGAGCTAAAGGGAAAGTGTGAGGATGCTAAACTCAGCTAAGTAAACCAATTTTTGAAAGCCCTTTAGTGAAAGTCAGAGGAAGCCTAACTCCAGCACTGCCTAGCCCCATATTCATGATGCTATACACGCCTCCATCCCTCTTGCCGCAGGAAGAGCTTACAAAAGTTGCAGTAGCAATTTTAAACAGCGTTGGGCGATCCCCTTCCCACTGAGGACCAAACCTAATGAAATCTAAGTCATTTGGCGCCTGACCCTGACCTGTGTCTCCCTCGCTCTTACCCTTGCCTCCCTAGTCACATTGCCTACTTGCTGTTACTCCACCAACACTAGCACATTTGGGCCTCAGGGCCTTTGCACTGGCTGTTCCTCCTGCCTGTAACGCTCTTACACCAGCCAGCCCTAAGTCTAGCCTCTCTGCTCCTCTCAGATCTCTGGACTGATCTCATCTCTTCAAACGGGGTTCTCTGGTCACTCAGTCTGAAATGCACCCCTCCCACCACTTTCGATGTCTCTCTTCTCTTGTATTTTTAATCACAGTATGTATTATGAACTGATTTCATATTACTTATCACAGCCTCATATGTTCATTTGAAGTCTCACTCCTCCAAAGAACAGGAATTTTTGTGTTTTGTTCACTACTCTATTTCCAGTGCCCGAAAGTACTAAAGTATTTGTTGAATAAATGAATTATGTATTCTACCTCTTCCCTTATCTTCATCCAAATGGCCTGATTTATTCCTTTATTTACTGAACAAATGTTTGTTGAGCACCTACAATAAGCCAAGCCTTGTGCTGAGACTTGATTCTTACAAGGATCATATGATGATCTGTATGAAATTCTAAAGCACTATCAAAATTTAAGGTGCAACTCACCAGTACTGACTATACAATTATTGAAAAGAATCAAATGTCTATTTCCCTTCTAAATGTGAAAATAATTACCTCATGGCTGATTTCTGGCAAATGGGATGAGTGCTTAAATGATGTGTACATTTTCCAGCAGTCTAGACCAGCACAATCCAATAGAAATATATGAGGGGATTTCCTGGTGGTCCAGTGTTTAGAACTCCAAACTCTCACTGTTGAGGGCCCAGGTTCAATCTCTGGTCAGGGAATCAAGATTTGGCAAGCAGTCAAAAAAGAGAAAAAATATATAATAATGTGAGACGCATACATAATTTTGAATTTGCTAATAAGCATATTTTTAAAAAGTAGAAATAAAAGGTTATATCAACAAATAATATATTTTATTTAACCCAATATATCCAACATGTTATCATTCCAATGTGTAATCAATGTTTTTAAGTTATTAATGAGATATTTTACATTATTTCTTCCATACTCAGTCTTCAAAATCTAGTGGATATTTTATATTTATAGTACGTCTCTAACTTTTCACTGGAAATAGTTGATCTGTATTTAGATTTCATAAAATTCACAGTTGAAAAAGCATATTCATTTATTCAAGTTGTTCCAAATATACATAAAAGTCTTCCAATAACTGAAAAAAGTATGAGTTTTTTTTTTATTTAAATTTAAACTAATTAAAATTAAATACAAAATTCACTCCCTCAGTCTCAATAGCCACATTTGGATACCATATTGAATAACTTACTTGTAGATCCTAAAATGGATAGGTAGGCACCCCTCATGCCTCCACTTTTCCAGGAGGTGGTAACAGCTGGAAGAACTGAAGCCAGAGATGGAGCCCTGTGTGATTTTTGTTGTTCAGTCACTACGTCGTGTCGACTCTTTGTGGCCACATGGACTGCAGTACGCCAGGCTTCTCTGTCTTTTACTGTCTCCTAGAGTTTGCTCAACCTCAGGTCCATTGAGTCGGGAACGCCATCCAACCATCTCATCTTCTGTTGCCCCCTTCTCCTCCTGCCTTCAATCTTTCCCAGCATCAGGGGCTTTTTCCAGTGAGTCAGTTCTTTGCATCAGGTGGTCAAAGTATTGGAGCTTCAGCTTCAGCTTTAGTCCTTCCAATGAATATTCAGGGTTGATTTCCTGTAGGATTGACTGGTTAGATCTCCTTGCTGTCCAAGGAGTCTCAAGAGTCTTTTCCAACACCACAGTTCAAAAGCATCAGTTCTTTGGCACTCAGCTTTCTTTATGATCTAGCTCTACAACCTTATACAACTACTGGAAAAACCATAGCTTTGAGTATAACAGAACTTTGTTGGCAATATGAGAAAGAGATAAACTTTCATCCTATTGAAGCTTCTGTATTCTCAGGTCTCTTTGTTGTAGCAGTTTAGCCTATATATAGGCTTAGCCTTAACTAACACACTTCCCAGCTCATCCTGTACCCTAGCCAGTATACCCTCTGGCTCAGCCCATATCCTAACTAGTACACCTCCTGGCTCAGCCCATACCCTAACTAGTATACCTCCCAGCTCAGTCCATGGACTAACTAGTATGCTTCCTGGCTCAGCCTATATCCTGACCAGTACATCCACCACAGACTTCTACCATCTCCCAGTCCTGGCTTCACTGTCCAAAACATTTATTATTATTACTAACACCATTAATACTAGTATACCTCAGCTTACATTTTCCTTGGGGCTTTACATCAACCACTCCCCAGTACTCAGCCTGTTTTATTCACCATGTCAGCACATTTTCAACTTTGGACTCCAGCGGGTAGAGACTGCCTGGGTTTGGACTTGGGCTCCACCACTGTGATGGTTGAGAAGGCTTATGTATCAGCCTAACAGAGCCTTGGGCCAGACATTTGGTCAAGCATCATTCCGGGTGTTGTTTCTAGATGAGATTGTCATTTGAATCAGCAGGCTAAGTAAAGCAGATTGCCCTCCCTAAAGTGGGTGAGCTCTGTCTAATAAGTTGAAGTCCTGAATGGAACAGGAAGGCTGACCTTCCCCCAGTGAAGGAGGAACTCCTGCCTGACTGCTGTGCTGTGTTTATTTCCTGCCTCCGGGTTCAAACAGAAACATCAGCTCTCCTGGATCCCAGCTTACCAACTGTAGATCTTGGGATTTGTCTGCCTCTATAATCATGTAAGTCAATTATTCTTTATAGTCAATCAGTCAGCCTCTCTCTGTCTCTCCCCTTCTCTCTGAGAGAGGGTTCCAATCTCTCCTGCCTCATCTGGAAGACAGCATGTCTCTTCATTATTTTTCTTCTTCAGTGCTTTCCCTCTAGCTGAGAGAGAGAAAACAAGAGAGGCTGAGAAAGAGAGAGAGAGAGAGAGAGAGGTCCTATTGGTTCTGTTTTTCAGGAGAACTCAGACTAACACAACTACAAACTGGCTCTGTAACTTCTTGGTGCCTCAGTTTCCTCATCTCTAAAATGGGAGAAGTGATAATCCTCTACTAAATGTTAGTATTATTATTGTTTTATCACTACAACACAAGGACTGCAGAACACTCTCAGGGGAGAAAAATACACCAGGCAGGCACGTACAGGAGGACACTTCAGATTCAGTTTCCAGCCTTGCCCAGCCCTCAGCTTACAGCGCAGCCCTTTTACACATCTCTGATCATCCCCCCTTCCTGCTCCCCTCAGCAGCCCACGTGCTTCAAACCCACATGACCACCTCCTCAAGGCCCCTAAATTAGCCCAGTCCCCTTGGATCAGACCCTGCCTTCTATTTCAGAGAGAAAATTATGGCTTTCAGGCATGAACTTGTTAAAGCAATAATTAATTATTAATATTAAAATAATTTTGTTTCATCCACTCATGCTTTTGATCTGTGCCCTCTCCCTCCTTGGGGATATTCTCTCTGCATTAACTTTTCTCTCTTTCTTGGGTTCATAGACTCTCCCTTTCCCACGGCTCTTTCTACTTTAACCAAAAAATCATGCCTGGGGCCATTTTATTGTTAAAAGCTTCCCTCCATCCTGTCTCTTCCTAGAACCCCGTGGTCCTCTCTCCTCCCCTGCCAGGCTTCCTCCAGACGTGTCTGCTGCTAGCGTTCATGTACCTATTACCACTCCCTCCAGAGCTGCACTGGAAAGGGAATGAGCCACGCTGATTGCTGGGGGAAGGATGTCCAGACAGAGGATAAGAGGGTACAGGCTCTGGTGGGCATGGGGTGATGTGCTGGGACAGGTTGAGGAGCAACAGGGCCACTGGGGAGGAGAATGAGCAAGGGGGAGAGTGGCCAAATGTGAAATCAGAACAGAAGCTGTGCTCCAAGTGTGGTGGGGACTTGGCTTTGGCTCTGAGTGGGGTGGGGAGCCATCAGGGCCTTTTCAGCAGAGAAGTGATGTTCTCTGACTTCCACTTGAGAAGCCTCCTTTTGCAGAGAAGCACAAGCAGAAAGAGGGAGCCCCACTGGAAGGCGGTGACCATCCTCCAGGAAGAGAAGATGAGGCCCCACCAGAACGGAAGCCCCGGGGGCAGTGGAAGACACTGGCACGCTCTGGACGCGTTCCTGTTCTTGGATAAACATCCAGACGTGCAACCACTAGATCACAGGGTAGTTCTTTCCTTCATTTTTCCAACTGTAGTGTATACAGAAGCAGAAATATAATCTTGTACATATGAAACACACAGTGTTATAAACCAATGTTAACTCAAATATGTATATATGTACATAGATATACATATGAATAAAACAACCAAGCACAACCCTCTGGTTATATCTTGAAGGCAGAGCCAAGAGAATCTGCCGGTGCTTCAGATGTGAACTGTAAGAGAAAAAGAAGCAGACTTCCCAGGTGGCTCAGGGATCAAGAATCTGCCTTGCCAGTGCAGGAGACACAGGTTCGATCCCTGATCCAGAAAGATCCCACATGCCACAGAGCAACTAAGCCCGTGCGCCACAGTTACTGAGCCTGTGCCCTAGAGCCCGCGAGCCACAGCTACCGAAACCCACGCACCCTAGAGCCTGTTCTGCAACAAGAGAAGCCACCGCAGTGAGAAGCCCCAGCACCACTAAAGAGTAGCCCCCACTCTCTGAAAATAAAGAAAGCCCACACTGCAACGAAGACCCAACACAACCAAAAATAAGCAAATGAAAATTTTTTTAAAAGGTCATCCCCAAAGCTTTCTCCATTCACTCCTCCTGTAGGCACTCGACCTCCTTCCAGGATTGTCAGAGGCCTCACATCTATGAGGGCTTCAAATTTTAAATTGTGGCCTTGATTTATTCCTAAAATTGCAAAGGAAAACACACATATATATAAGAAGATAATTGCAACAGGAAGATGGAGAAAGATGAAGGGATGCAGTGAAACATGAGTTAAATTCCTGTCCTTCAGGGCTGACAGTTAGTCAAAGGGTCTACAGTTGATAAATCAAGAAATGGCCATTTTTGCTAGTTATTTAGAGACATGGAGGTGGCCATTAGAAGAAATAGTTGTCTGTGTGTATGTGTTAATCACTTAGTCGTGTCCAACTCTTTGTGATTCCATGGACTGTAGCCTGAGGCTCCTCTGTCCACGGAACTCTCCAGGCAAGAATACTCGAGTGGGTAGCCATGCCCTTCTCCAGGGGATCTTCCTGACCCAGGTGTCCTGCTTTGCAGGCAGATTCTTTACTGTCTGAGCCGCCAGGGAAGCGGAGAAGAAACAGTTACAATGAGTTAAAATTGGTTGCCTCTGAGAAACAATATTGAGAGCGGGAAGGGGAAGGACCCGGATATTGTTTATCATTAAAAGCTATTCTGCATCCTTTGTTTTCCTTGTTTCTTCCTTTCTTTTTTCATTTCAAAATAATGAGCATGTAATATTTTCATCAAAAATATTTTAACAGGCTCTTCTTCTGTACCAGTAAATCTGTAGCATAGAACTTGTCACAGCCTCCTATGTTCAACTGGTGGTTACATTTCTTTACTTGTTTGGGTTTTTTAAAATTCCCTTTATTGGCATTATAATGTTGATCTTGCTATAAATTTTTCAAAGGGCTTCAGCAAAGCAGAAATGCTTTAGCTCCCAAATGACACTGCCTGCAAACACCGTTTATAAACTTGTTTCCCTTAACGCATTTGGAATGAAATCGCTGTGTGCTTCAGACTGAATGAGCTGTTTGCATGTTTGAGTTTTCTCTGACACAGAGCATGGCACTTCTGTGGAATATATAGCTGTTATAGGGAGGCTATGGCAGAGAGCTGCTTGGCATTATTTCCTATGCTAATCCACTTGTTAAACATTCATGCAAAACAAAACTGATCTTGGTTGGCTCCACGTTGCCCAGAGTTCAAGGTGCAAACTAAATGGCTTTTGCCATGGACATAAAATCTTTCCTGTGTCTCTTCCTACGACTCCCACGCACCCCATCACGCCCTCTGCCTCCAGTCCTGCTGATACCCTTGAGATCCCTGCCATTCTGGACAGCAAGCACGTCCCCGTCCAAGCCTTTGTCTGTGCAGTCTTCTCTGCCTGGTGACCTCTTCTTTCGAGGACTAAGTAAAACCTCACCTGGTCTACTGTTCAGCCAAGTGCCACCGTCCTCAGCCCAGGCTGTTTCCCTGAGGTTTTCCTCTGTAGAGCTTTAGACTCTTGGAAAACATCGCAACTGTCACCCAGCCACCTCCTCCCTGAAGGCTGCCGGATGAATGAGAAACTCAGAACTCTCCCTTTCTGCACTGCCCGGAAGGTAAGCATTCACTCACTCATTCATTCCTCCACTTTGCAAATCTCCACGGGCGTCTTCACAGGCGGGCAGCAGGCACCGTGCTAAGTGTTAGGAATACACAATGAGCAGGGCTCCTGAGACATAGTCTCATGGGTAAAGTGGGTCACGAAACAAGAACAGTCAACATGCCGTGGGTACCTGAATAGAGGATCCACAATGTGCTGAGAGAGTCTGTGAATAAGATGACTAAACAGGGCCGCAGAGAGAGTTAAAGGAAAGCGGCATTTTACTGGTACCTCAGCGCTGTGTAGGAGTTTGTGAGGCACGGAAAAGGCGTGTCCCAGAACAGCATGCGCAGGAATCCAGGATGGCCCGGGGGTGGGTGAGTGCATGACTGGAACGGCACACGGATGAAGAGCAGGGGCCAGCGGAGGACAGAGGGGGAGGCAGAGCCAGCTCACTGAAGGCCTTGTGAGTCTGCTTAGGGAGGTTGGACTCCCCACAGCAATGGGGAGTGATGGGAGGATTCTAAGCAGGGGAGTGACGTGATCAAAGTTGTGCTTTCTCGATATTACTATTTTTAGGCCTTTGCTATAATTACCACAGGAAAATAGTCAGGACACAAAAAAGATAACATGAAAAGTTTAAAGTCGTAAAATCTTTACAAAATATTTCCAGCAATGTTTCCTGACCCCTATACTTCTCTATAGGTACTCCTATTTAAATCATTTTAATTACAAAGTAACATGTAGATTTAACATCATGTGCATATAATAATACAAAGTAGATACAATAACAGAATATAGATATAATAAACATGTAATGTAACAAATATAATACACACAATGTAGATATTGTAACAGAAAATGTTATTAATTTTTTAAATGTATGACAACATTAATTTTAGTTATTATAAGCAAATATATAGAAAAAGAATATCAAAATCTTTCCTAGGCTCACCGACTAGAGATAACCACTGTTTTTTCCTGGGCACAGATGTGCAGACCCATAAATTGCTATACACAGGGTAGCATTTCACATGTAACAAATTTGACAATCTACTTTTCTCACTTAACAAATATCATCATCATTTTCTGTGCTATTGAGCATGTTATTCAAAACTTCATGTTGGGAACATTCATACTGAATTATATTTATTGTGAGCTTTTCTATTCCTCAAGTAATAATTTTTCATGCAGACACTTCGAAAAGAAACAAAAACACAAAAGGTCAGTTGGAACCAGGTAAACATTTTAGTGAAAACCTTTGCAATCTTTCATTTTCTATACATCTGTTTATTTCTAAGAAAACCTCATTTTTTTAGAAAGGGAAAGAAAAACACGTTTTTCTTATAAAGAAACACTGTACATATCATTTTCTAGCCCGATTTTCATTTAACATGTTGTGAACATTTTTCCACATTTGATAAATATTTTTATGTGGAACCAGAAGCCCTTTTGGACATCTGACCTTATTTATTTCAATAAAATGAAGAATTTTTCATTTTCTGGAGGATGGGACTTACCAAACCTCTCTCATTGTTCTTCCTTACCTCAAGAGCTCTTACTTTTAAGAAAAGTACTCTGTCTAGGTCTTGAGCCTGTAATCAGGAGAAAATGCCCCTTTGTTTTAAGTAGCATCTTAAGGAAAGGAAAGGAAAATCGCTCAGTCGTGTCCGACTCTTTGCAACCCCATGGACTGTAGCCTACCAGGCTTCTCAGTCCATGGGATTTTCCAGGCAAGAGTACTGGAGTGGATTACCATTTCCTTCTCCAGGGGATCGTCCCGACCCAGGGATCGAACCGGGGTCTCCCGCATTGTAGGCAGACACTTTACCCACTGAACCACCAGGGAAGCCAGTAGCATCTTAAGAACTCCAAAACAGTTACCTTGTTTCCTCGGCTCCGCCTAATTTTAAGGCTTTCTGTCAATCTCCCTGTGAAACCTTCATAACGTCTCTCCTGGGAATAACTTATTTCTCCTTTCACTTCGCATTTAGGTTCACATATTTCTCCAACCTATACTTACTATACTGTGTAGAAGTTAGTTTTGTCTCTTTCCTTAGTTATCGCTATTAAAAATTTTTTATTAACCCCCTTCTAGCCACACTACTAAAACCACTGTGCAGGCTGCTGTACAAATAATCAAGTTATAGTCTCAACACTCTATAGACTCAAGGAGGATACAGAGAAGTGCAGACAATGTAACATACTGTCCATTCTACAACATGTGGCCTCGGACAGGGCTTGAGTGATAACACTGCACAGCCCCAGAGTGGTGGGTACCATTCGCATAGTCTGCAGTGAGAATGAGACCCTCAACAGCTGAACAGTACCCCACCTACACATCCATACATGGCAGTCCACTGGACTCCATGCAGGGCTAAGAAAGTGATAGGCTGGAACTGACTGTCAGCCCTGATGGCCCCCTTTGGTGGTTTCCCTGGTGGTCATTCTCTGCTTGGATCAGTGGGGTTGGGCATCATTATATTTCCTTTAGGAGTTGAGTTCTGAAAATACCAGTCTCCTCTTAATAAGAAAGGAGAAACAAAGCCCCAGGGTTTGGGGGCCTGATATTTCATCTTCTTTATTTTTGTGGGGGTCTCCAGTAGAGACTTCCTGGTGGCGCAGAGGTTAAAGTGTCTGCCTGCAATGTGGGAGACCTGGGTTCAATCCCTGGGTCGGGAAGATCCCCTGGAGAAGGGAATGGCAACCCACTCCAGTATTCTTGCCTGGTGAATCCCATGGACGGAGGAGCTTGGTGGGCTACAGTCCACAGGTCGCAAAGAGTCGGACACGACTGAGCGACTTCACTTCACTTCACTTCCAGTAGAGACGTAAAACACCAAGATAAAGGATTTCTTCACCTTCCAGTGTAGACCCAAGATGGCAAGCAGGTGGGCTGCAGCATTTATGCCCCGTGTCACTTGCAGAGGTATTGCAAATTTAGCTGCCAACTAATTCCATGTAAAAATCTAGATGTTCAGCCTCTTTGGGAAAAGCTGGAAGATGGGCAACACTGAGCCCATATTCCCACGTGGTAGAAGTCAGCCAGAGAGGAGCAACAGCCATCCCCTGCCACAGGGACAGGGCTTTCTTATTCTCTTTGGCCCCAGTCCTGTCTCCCGCTTCCTGGCCCTGCCTGGCCTCCCTCTGTCAGCTCCCTGACCCCTTAGTCAGTCATATTAACTTCAATTTTGAAAATATTTTCATCCAGCAATGAATTACTAATCATTTCACTGATTTGCAGCGTTCATTCACTTATTGAATTTTCTAATGATAACAAATCTTGGCTATAGAATAAATAATGAAAACCCAGAACCGATTTCAAGAGCTATTTTTCTCGTTGCACACAAACAACCAATTAGTCCTGAGGAAGCTCCGTCCCCTCCCTCACTTCTCCCACGACAGCCACGCAGCGATGAATACGTTTTCAGAAATCATCTCTGATCTACCTTGAAATGAGCTCAGAGATCTCCCAGAGCCAGTATAATTAGCTGTATCTCCAAGGCAGGGCTCCCCTGCGGGGGGGAATGGGGGGGTGGGGGGGAGCAGAGTGAAGGAGGGAGGGAGATCAGGCCACTTTAAATTAACCCTTTGTGACCCAAACAGACATCAGAGAAAGAGGAAATGCAATTCATAAGTGAACTCACAAAGAACAGCAAATCCATACATTTTCCTCCAAAAACGTAGCAGACATTTGGAAAAAAAGCACCCAGTGAAGGAGCAGAGCCGGCATGCTCGTTTCTGTTTTCAGCTGTGTAAAATGACTTCCCAGGTGGCTCAGTGGAGGAACCTGCCTACCAGTGCAGGAGACAAGGGTTCTATCCATGAATCGGGAAGATCATCTGGAGAAGGAAATGGCAACACCCACTCCAGCATTCTTGCCTGGAGACTCCCATGGTCAGAGGAGCCTGACGGCTTATAGGGTTTCAAAGAGCTGGACATGAATGAGAATGCATGCATGCAAACTGGTTTACTCTTTAGGAAATGTTATTTAAACAAGTGTTTCAAGAGAAGTATTTTTTGTGTTCAAAATTCTCAGTGTTGAGTACAGCTTTCCAGCATCTCCACTCACCAGTGCCTAAGAGAGGATACAGGCAGGGTGCAATTGACATGCCAGGAGCTTCAAAAATGCCTGCCTAGTAGAGCACGGACAGGACCAGATGAAAAGGATTCTTTGAGGCCTGACATGGGATTACCCTCCTTGGAGAGGTGTTCTTTTGGAGCAGTGAAGGGGAGAACCTGGTTGAACCTCCCCCTGACCCCGTGTCCCCTAAGCCAGAGGGGTGTGGGCTCCAGGCACCATGGGCTGAGAGGCGTGGACACCTGTTCCCTTCCTGGAGGGCTGGGGAAGCCCTGAATGGCCTGCAAGATGGGCTTCCATCAAGACCAACCCGGTGGACTCACCTCCATAGGTTCTATCAGGGGAGTTCATCTTCCACACCTTATGAAGGAGGATTGGATCAGTAAGCCCCAGAAAAGTACCTGATTTCCCCACCTGTCCCCCCACACACTGCGACAAACCATCTGACACCAGGAGCTGGTTTTCACACGGGAAAAACAGAAACCCTTCAACAGCAGGCACATCCTCCATGGGCACACCTACGGGCAAACAGTGAGATTATCTCTCAGGTCCCGGTGGATCTTTAATCAACCCTCTCCCGCCAGCCCTCCCCCGGCCTGGAGATTCTCTACTTTCAGAGTTCCTTTTCCAAAAGCCAAATCTGATCTTGTCATTACCCCTTCTAGCTCTATTCACCAAAGAAGTTCTCCCAGGGCTCTCCTTGCCCTTAACTCTGGCCCTAACAACTCCTCTGATCCCCTCTAGTACCATTCCCCAGCCCCCAGCCCTCCTGCTCACACTCCAACCACAGAAGCAGTTTTTATTCATACTCCTTCCACACAAAACTTTGCGCAGGCTCCCTCTGCCTGGCCTGCCCTTCCAATTGCTCCCACTTTGGTTTTCTTCATCCCCATCCATCTTCCGCATCACAGCTCAAATGCCACTTCCTCCAGGAAGCCACCCTTGACCTCCCTCCCCATTCCCAGTTACACACTCTCAGTTTGTGATTACCTGTCCCTCGCACCTATTCATATGATTGTTGGATTAACATCCTATAACTATGCTATAGCCCCATAGGTTACAAATCCCATGAGAGCAAAGACTATGTCTGTTTTCCTCAGCATTACAATCGAGTACCCAGAGCAGTGTAACGGAACCTATTTTTAAATTATAAATTAAGGGAAAACCAAGCTTAGAACCAGTCTTCCTAGTTAAGGTAGGAATGGGAGGGTGTATTTAAAGACTCAAAACTTCTTACCCAAACCAACTCTCAACTGGTGATGGATAGAGTAAAACCATCCACTTGTAGATAGATGTTAGGTGAGATCATATGTTGGTAGAAATAAACCTCTACTTTCCCTTACACGTTGTACAGCTGAGTCCTGGGTGTGCCAGAGTCCCTAGGTTTTGTTTCTAGGGTCTGTGATAAAGCCTCCTGAGGAGGCTACCAGAAACTTTGCTTCGTCCATTACCCTGAGCCACACACACACATACACATGGTCCCTAAACTTGGCCATGACTGATAATATTTTAGCTTTTTTTACTTTTTCTTCTAAAGTGTGGACCTGTAGGTCCTTCCTTATAAAAATTCAGACAAATATGACAAGCAACATGAGGTGTATGCAAATCATCTGCAGTTCAAAGGAAGGAGCCTTGCTCCAGAGTCAGAGAAAATTCATTTATAACCAGACCAAAAAAAAAAAGAAGAAGAAGAAAAAGAAAGAAGAGGAAAAGGAGAAAGATGAGAGGAAGGAAGACAGGGAGAAAATATTTCTTACATACCTGATCTGTGATCTCAACAAGATCCCCAAAGTCTTTTTAGTCTATAAAATGGGAACAAGTGGTCACAATGAGGAATTAATTTTGGATTAAGGATTATCTAAAGATGGAAAGCACAATAACTAAATTAGAAGCCACACATTGGCGATAAGGCCATGTGGAAGAAAGACTCACAAAGTGGAAGAAAAACTTGCCTCCCTCACCCACTAAACTCAGAGGAAATGGTAACATGATAAAAAATCGTAAGAGGAAACAAAAGTAGAATCCAAGGAGTAGACACACTATCAAATAATAGAAGGAAAATTCTGGATCTAAATAAAGATAATTTAAGAATAGAGGTTGGACTTTTATTTAGACAAATAAGATCCACAGGTAGAAATACTGAGGCAAACTTTTTAAATTCCCATAAGTATCTGAGGAAAATATGTTGGCTTCAGACCTGCACTTTACAATACTAAATGGTAGCAAACAAAGTAACATCATTTACAAAGCACTGATAACCTACATCCAACCAAATTGTCATCTGGAGGAAATCACCAAAAAGATTTTCTCGAACATGCAAAGACCCATCCTGAATAAACCATCTGAAGACTCATGCCAAAAAATGAATTAGCAGTCAGAGGTAAATACTCATGAATAAGGAAATGTGGCTAGCAAACATGTGCTTTTCTGTGGAAGCCAGTTAAATAGAATAGAAATAATAACTCTAAAGCATTGTTGTAGTATGGCTACCAGGTTGATCGTACTCCAATAGGTTTTATTATAATTACGACAGTAACAGGGCTAAATTCACAAGGAAAAAGTCCTCAAAAATTCTCATCTTCCACAAAAAGGAGCCCCCCCAAAATTGCATTTCTGTAATGGATTTTGATCATTTGTTAACAAATATAGATTTAAGAATTTCTTTTAGAATATGTATGTGTGCTATATGTATACACACACACACACACATATAAATCACTAGGCTGTACACCAGAAACTAACACAACATTGTCAATTGACTATACTGCAATTAAAAAAAATTTTTTCTTTAAAATCTCTAAGGTTGCTACTAATAGAATTTAAATCAAGGTGCCTGCCTTTCAGGTTTTCACAAAAGATGAGAGAAATCAAAACTATCTGTAAAGGGGAAAAGTACAATTAAAATGAAAGGAAACAGGCGCTTCCTTGGTGGCTCAGTGGTAAAGAATCCTCCTGCCAATGCAGGAAACGTACGTTTGATCCCTGTTCTGGGAAGATCCCACACGCCGCAGAGCAACTAAGCCCGTGCACCACAACCATTGAGCCTGTGCTCCAGAGCCCAGGAGTCACAGCTACTGAAATCCACCCACCTCGAGCCCGTGCTCTGCAACAAGAGAAGCCGCCGCAATGAGAAGCCCGCGCACTGAACCTAGAGAGGAGCCCCTGATCTCTGCAACTAGAGACAGCCGGCACAGCAGTAAAAACCCAGCAGAGTCCCAAACACGTTAAAAAAAAGGGAAGGAAACAGAAGCAAGATGACAAAACCCGAGCCAGATCACTAGTCGGAAACCGGCTGCTACAGTAATCACACAATCATCTGAGGGCCTCCCTAGGGTGGTAGAGGCAGGGACGAAGCCAGCACCAGGTCTGGGGACTCTATAAGAAACGGCACCTGATGCTTTTGATGGCCAGTTGGACATGAGGGCGGGGACTAAAAGGGAGGAAACGGAGGACCCGAGGTTCACGGTCTGGGCGACCGGAAGGATGCTGCTGCCACAAACTGAAGAAGGAGACTCAGAATTAAGTATCAGTCTGGCTTGGGGCATGCTCATCTCATGGGCCTGAGACACCTCAGTGGGCCTATGAAGCAGGCTGTTTAGATATACAGCCTGGGCAGCAGAATTTTCACTGCAATAGCAGGACAGAATCCGCCCTGCCAAGGTTTTCTCCAATTACTGCACCTAGATTTGAGCTGGATTTTTCAGCCCAAGACTTTATGAAGACCACAAAAAGATTTATTTAGAATTATATAGCCCCCACCAAAGAATGGGAACTATATACATTTCACTGCAAATGGAGGAATAACTTGAATCAACAAAGCGTGAATGATTTACATCTGCAGTTCTGGTTTTAGTTTCTATAAAGGAAATAGTAAGGTCTGCAATGGCATCCATCCTCAGTCTTCAGGCTTATTCAGCCTGACTCGAGTACTTATCAGCTCTTGTGCTTCAGTCTCCTCACTAATACAATGGGGAAAACACTATTCCTGTGTCATCAGGTTGTTATGAGGCTCATAGGGCTCAGATGTTAAAGGTGTATAGAGTGCCTGGCTCTCAATATTACCTGTTGTTGTTATAACTGAGGTTCAGTCTAGATTCTGTTTGTTGCGTAGGCCAAGTTTTCTTCCTCCTCAACTTGCTGCTTAAGGTGGATGCCTTAAGTCTTAAGGTGTTTAAGACTTTATTAAGGCTTAAACTTTTGGGCTTTATTGCTATTTGCAACAATTTTTGTTTCTTGTCTATGCACTTGCTTAAAGGTCTGGTGGTGGTATAATAAAGTGTTACCTCCCTCCCAAAGGGTCCCAGAAAGTTTCAGCAAAATATTAGACATACTTGGTTTACAGATGTATTGATCAAAATATCTAATCACATATTTATGTGTGTATATATAGTGTTTTCTATTTATTTCTCCCCAATTACCAGACTTTGGGGTTCAAAACCTGATACCAGTAAGGCTGCCCTCCAAGATGTTCTATTGAATGCTACTGCCTGCTTTATCCTTTAGTCTGCAAATGACTCCACCAGGTTAGAGCTTCCAGAAACCATTCCCTAGCCTGTAGGTTAAGTATTCTTGTTGATTCTTTTGCTACACAGAAGCAATGTTCACAGATTTGAGTTGGGTGAGATACTTCTCAATGAAATCTGGGGGGACAATGAAATTCCCTCACTGGAATTCAATTCTGACACTAACCACCCAGAGTTAGTGCAGACCCCACAGGTCAAGGTCTTAGTCATGCAAGACTGCCACCACTTCAGATTCCATTCACAAGTAGTGGGGTCCCCAGGTTGCCTATATTTTTGTTCAAGCTGGCTACAAACCAGGGGTTCCCAAGCCTCCCTCCTTGGGTTCAATAAATTGCTATCATGGCTCATAGAACCCAGGGAAACACTTTACTTACTATTTCCAGTTTATTATTAATATAAAGATATTGTAAAGGATTCCAATGAGCAGCTAGATGAAGAGGTACACAAGATGAGGTCCAGAAGGGTTCAAGCACAGGACTTTCTGTCCCCATGGGGATCAGGCACATCACCCTTGCAGCATGCAGATGAAAGCCAGTCAAGTCTCGTTCCAGCCCCTCCCCAACAGACACACACACTCCTCTTCCAGAGGTCAGTGGATGCAGCTCAAAGTGCCAGCTTTCAGATCACTTGATTTTGTTGGTGACCAGCTCCACTCTACATCACCCCATCAGGAAAACTCAGGGGTCATCTAAAGGGGGCCCTTATGAATAACAAAAGACACTCTTACCACTCAGGAAATTCCAAGGGTTTTTAGGAATTCTGTGCTAGGAAATTGTTTTAGTCACTCAGTCATGTCCAATTCTTTGTGACCTCATGGACTGCAGCCCTCCAGGCTCCTCTGTCCAGGGAGTGGTTGCCATTCCCTTCTCCAGGGAAGCTTCCAGACCCAGGGAGTGAACCTGGGTCTCCTGCATTGTTGGCAGACTCTCTAGCATCTGAGCTACCCCAGGAGCTGGGGATTTATTATACCACACCTGTAAAACTAAATGCTTTTTATGTATGCATTATTTGCCCTAATAGATTTCTCTCTTCCAATATGATAGATTTTCCTTCTGATCAATACTACCCATGGGGCAGTCATGATACTTCCTGCAAGACAGTCACCATGACCCAGGCTGCAGGACTTCATGGGACTTCCCACTCTAGCCCCACCCAGCACCTCCCCTCTTTCCACTTCTCTTTCAGGGCGAAAAATGAGAATCTGGATACTTTTTTATTGGTTTTCTTTTTTAGCTAAAATTCTTTGAGCAAGAACACAGTGCCAGAGAATTGCACTTCAAATGGCCTAATCTTCATGAAACCTCAAAATTAGATGCTATTATTAATCTCCATTTTCAAGTTAGTAAAACTAAGGCAGAGAGGGATCAAGTAACTTGTCCAAGGTCGCACAGTGGTAAGCAGCGAAGCCAGGATAACAAGCCAGTTGTCCTGCTCCATCATCATATCAGTATATTCAGCTTTCACCCTCCCTGCCATCTGACCTGTAAACCCACCTGACTTTTCAAAAGGCCCTCCTCCACCTTGAGAAACAAGATACACATCGTATCCATGACACAATAGCACTTAAGGCACCCGACTACAGTGTCTAAGTGCTACTGGCTTCCTCTGACATCCTAATTGGCCACAGGCATTCCTCAGTGTATGTGGGCTTGTTTTATACACATTTGGAAGGATGAAGACTTTCTATTTAGGGTTTCTCCAGTACTAAACCCAATGCTCTTAATCATTTCCATAGTATTTAGAGATGAGTTCCAAACAAGAATCTCCTGGGTTGGAGATTGTCTGGCAGGACACTGAGGATGAGTGGGGCTGTGGGTGCATTGTATACACGCAGGGAATGCACATGGGTGGCACTTGGCTGCGTGGCAGGCTGTGACATGTAGGGTCACTCAAGCAGAGTCGACAGGGCCTCTGCAGGCAAGACAGGACGCACCTTCTTGCTCCGAGGTCTTCTGGGAACCTCACTGTTTACTGGAGGCCTTATCTGTAACCTAGCTTCACTCATCTCTGACCAGCGGCCCCCAAAATCGGGGTGTCTGTCAAGCAGCAATGTCTGTCCTGCAGTCCCCTCGCATGGGACAAGGACCCTTAGGCATCACAATCAAAGTAGTTAGTTTTTAATGTGTTCTTGGCTCTAACCGGGCATTGCACGACAGGGGCCCAGGGTGGCATCTTTAACAGATGACTCAAGCGCTCTATTTCAATCTGTTCCAAGTTCTGCAGTGACAGTCGATTTTTTAAGCCTTGTCATCCTTCAGAGCCATTAAGTCAGCTGGCGCGGTTGTCTGGCACTGAGACTCAGCTACAGCTTCACAAGGTTTAGCAGACGATCCATAAAAGGCATTTCTCTCCACTTTGCACCCACCCACCTCCCACCCCCAGCCCTTCACACACAAAAAAAGAAAAACACAGTATTGCCTCCCAAAAAATAAAGAAAAAGTATACCTTTGATACCCTTAATGTGGTACCGCACAAAGAATCTTCAAAGACATCCCAGTCATTCTTAGGGTTTTAACTCAAAGGTGGCAGTTCAGTCACTCAGTCTTGTCCGACTCTTTGCAACCCCATGGACTGCAGTACACTAGGCTTCCCCGTCGATCACCAACTCCCGGAGCTTGCTCAAACTCATGTCCATCAAGTTGGTAATACCATCCATCTCATTCTCTGTTGTCCCCTTCTCCTCCTGCCTTCAATCTTGCCCAGCCTCAGGGTCTTTACTAATGAGTCCATTCTTTGCATCAGGTGGCCAGAGTATTGGAGCTTCAGCTTTAGCATCAGCCCTTCCAGTGAATACTCAGGACTGATTTCCTTTAGGATGGACTGGTTGGATCTCCTTGCAGTCCAAGGGACTCAAGGGTCTTCTCCAACACCACAGTTCAAAAACATCAATTCTTCAGCGCTCAGCTTCCTTCATGGTCCAACTCTCACATCCATACATGACTACTGGAAAAACCATAGCCTTGACTGGATGGACCTTTGTTGGCAAAGTAATGTCTCTGCTTTTTAATGCACTATCTAGGGTTGTCATAGCTTTTCTTCCAAAGGAGAGAGTAGATGGTAATGTTTCACCGTGAGTGCTGTGGGGTCAAATTGCCTGGGTCCAGATCCCAGCCCTTCCTCTTATAAGCAATGTGATCTCAGGAAGTGAGTTGGCTTCTTCGAGTCTCAGTTTCCTCATCTATGACATTCATGGAAAAACAGTCACCTTTGTACATTTCAAGTAAATGACATGATGCGTGTAGAGTATCTGGCTGTTATTAGGAAAAGACAGAGAGAGAAAGAGAATTACCTGGATGAAAATCCTCAGCAAACACCCAGATTAGCAAAAGAAAGAACATGGAGTCAAGGTTAAGGATCTGGCATAGAGTGAAGGGTGCAGCTTCTGACAACTGGATTCCCCAAGGTTGCCAGGAAAGCTTTGGTGTAATTTCTTGCATGTTTGAAAAAATAAAAATGAAAGGGAGTGGGTTTCTTGCCTACTTCACAGCAAGGCAAGAAGATCAAACTCTTCACTGTGGAGTTGAGTGAGTTCTCTAGAGAAAGGTATTGCCTAAACAAAAGTTATTTTTTAATCTTTTTATAGGCAGTGAAGGTAAAAGACTTTCTTTGAAATTAATTACAGAGTCAGAACTGGCCCTGTTTCCAAGTCCCTCTTTGGCCTTATAAAAATGGAAGTCAGATTTCCCAGCAGGGCAGGAGAAAGAAATGTTTCTTTTGCAGGGGACCGCGGGCCATTTCTCATTCAGCCTCCTCTGGGCAAAAATCCCAGGTACTCAGACCTCCATTTAGAAAGCCTCAATGGGGAAATAACAATAATATATTCCTGTTCCTCCAAGATTTTTGAGTGTCATGCAGATATTAACTAATTAATTCTCCAAAGTCAGCCGAGAAAAGTGCTTTCAAAGGTTTCTAGCCCTCTTGAAATGTAAATTAAGTCTCAACCCAGACTGTCCCTCCCACGCTGAGAGTGGTCCAACCGCATCCGCGCACCGGGAGGAAGAGCTGTCAATGGGCTCTGGCTGCTCCTCACTGTCTCATCTGATTGGCTCCAGCTCTCCTCACTTAAGGCCTTTGCACCTGCAATTCCCTCTGCCTGGAACTCTCTTCTCCTACTTTTGCACCTGCCTCTCCTTCCCCTGCATGGTCAAATCCCATGGATGGAGGAGCCTGGTAGGCTGCAGTCCACAGGGTTGCAAAGAGTCGGACACAACTGAGTGACTTCTCTTTTGCTTTCTTTCTCCTTACCCTGCAGGTTTCACCTCAGATGCTGTGTTCTCAGAGAGGCCTCCCTGACCACTAGCTTGAGCACACTAGCCCCTTCTCTATCCTATTTTCCATTAAATTACCTTGTGCGTTAACTTGTTTATTGACCTACTTGTTTATCTGTTTATCCCAGCTAGAATGTAAGCCCCAAGAGGACTTCTGTTCACTGCTATATCACCAGCAGCTTTCACCATGCCTGGCACATAATAGGCACTCAGAAAGTTTATTGGCAAACAAATAAATGAAGATAAGAGCAATCTGACTCATTTACCCATGCTTAAATTTAGAGTAATAAGATGCCATTTTATGAATAGAAGGCCCATCTGTAAGATGCTTCAAACTCTTAAAGACATTACCCCAGTGCTGATCCTGCCCCCAAAGACTTCTTGGCTTAGTTTGACTAAAACAAGAATGTCCTCAGGATGTCAAATCCCTGCCCTCTAAGGACAAACGGCTGTCCCTAAGGACAACATGTTCTCAGCCTGGCCCCCAGTACTCAGCCTGCTTTGGAGATTGATGTTATGTCTCCATTTGACAGCATGAAAAGTTGGGGTGTGACCAACACTCATAGCAGCACTATTTACAGTAACCAAGATATGGAAGCAACTCAAATGCTGATCAGCAGAGGAATGGATGAAGAAGATTTGGGACATATTCATAAGCCCATGAATATCACTTAGCCATAAAAAAATGAAGTTCTGCCATTTGCAACAGCATGGACGGACCATGAGATGTTATGCTTAGTGGTATCAGCCAGACAAAGACAGATACTGTATGGTATCACTTACATGTGGAATCTAAAAAATAATGCAAATAAATGTCTCTGCAAAACAGACTCAGAGATAAAGAAAAGAAACTAGTGGTTATCAAAGGGAGGAGAGAAGAGGTCGGGGGGCAAATTAGGAGTAAGAGATTAAGAGATACAAGCAACTATGTATAAATCAGATAAGCAACAAGGATATACTGTATAGAACAGGGAATTATAGCTATTATCCTGTAATAACTTTCAATGGAGTATAGTCTGTAAAAGGGGCTTCCCTGGTGGCTCAGTGGTAAAGAATCTACCTGCAATGCAGGAGATAGAGAAGACGCAGGTTCTATCCCTGGGCTGGGAAGATCCCCTGGGGGAGAGCATGGCAACCCACTCTACTTACCTGGAGAATCCCATGGACAGAGGAGCCTGGTGGGCTAAAGTTCATGGGGCAGCAGAGAGTCAGACACACCTGAAATGACTGAGCACCCACATACACACAGTCTATAAAAAACACTGAATCACTATGCTATACACCTGAAACTAATACAATATTGCAAATCAACTATAAAGTAAGCTGGAGATGTGAGATCATGGGTTGGCAGGTTTTCAGAGCTGGAGCCTTGGAGGTCTATTCCAACTCCCTTGGTGATAAGGAACCAAAGTTGTGAGTAGAAAGGACTCACAAAAATATAAATCCTAGTGAATCACAGTTAGAGTCCATGTTCCTTTTATTCTACTGGTCCAAGAGATTCCCCAGGTAAGGAGACCCAATAGCGATGAACCACCTACTATGTGCTAGGCACCACATACTTCACCTTGCTTAATCCCCTCAACAACCAAGTGAGACATTATTGTGCCCATATTACAAATAAATACACTGAGGCTCAGAGAGTGTAAGTTCATTTGTCCCAGGTCACCGAGATGCCAAAGTAGGAGACCATATTTTGAATTCAAGTCTATCAGCCTTCAAATACTCTGTGATTTCAGCTCTTATAACTCTTTCCTGTCTCAATGATGTTAACATTGCCTTAAACACAGTGTGAGTCAACATTGCTCACAAAAGCAAATATATCTTTGACAATAATATTAAAACAAAATATAATTACTTTATGTCAGAGCCTGAATTGTACATTACCTCAATTAATTCTCTGAACAGGAGGTTGACGCAGGCTGGATTTATATCAGAACCCCTACAAACTCAATGAGTTTAGTCAGGAACTCTCTTTCTGTCCCTCAGTTTCCTAATCAGTAAAATAGGAGTAACAATATCTTCCACATGAGGGCATCATAAGTATAAATTAATTATCACACATAAAATACTTAGAGCTGCACTTGGCACATAGTAAGCATCAATAACCATTATCTATTATTACTCATCATTCATAAACAGAGAATGAAGCCAAGGATTGAGGGGGCATACAAGGTCTCCATGTGGGTGACCTGGGGGTACCTCAAACTCAGGACATTGCATTGGAACTCCTTGGGTACTTCCCTGGCAGGCCAGTGCTTAAGACTTCATTTTCAATGCAGGGGGTGTGGGTTCGATCCCTGGTGTGGGAGCTAAGATCTCACATGCCTTGCATCAAATAAATAAATAAAACAGAAACAATATTGTAACAAATTCAAGAAAGACTTTTAAAATGGTGCACATCAAAAAAAAATTTTTTTTAAAGAAAGAAATGGAGCCCCTCACTCTCACTCCTTCCCCTCCCTGACCAGATTTGGCACAGTCGCCCACTCAAAACCTCCAATATCCTCTCTTCCTCCTCACTCTCTGCATTCCAGTGGTCACCCAGATCTTAGCACGTCCTTTGAACCCACCCCTTCTCTCCACCTCTACCACCTTTGCCCGAGTTCAGATTCTCATCACGGACTCTTTAGGATCCTGTGGTCGTGTCCTATCTGGCCTCCCTAGCTTAACACAGACGCTGGTGCCTGCCCTTCCTTAGCACAGATGCTGCTGCAGTCTCTCTAGGAAACAGAATTGGTCGTGTGGCTAATCATGTCCTATTTGCCCACAGATCCATTCTTGCCCTTCTGCAAGCTGTGTTTCTCAGCCTTCCTGCTATCTGACTTCTAATCAGGTTTAGCCAGTGGGAAGCATTGGTGAGAGATCTAGGGTGGGAAAACATCAGGGCACTTTTCTCCCAGCCTCTGCCTCATGCAGTTGGCTATGGCAGCTTCTGCATCTCTCCTGTGGCTTGAACTTGGCGAGATAGCCTCTGCTATGGATCTACTTCCTATTGAACAACTCCAGCTTCTGGATTCTGGTACCTCCTCCTTGCCATGTTCCCCAGCCCAGAGAGTGGTGCTGGCTTCTGGTGTTGATAAAATTGTGAGCTGCTTTATCATCCCTTGGTTCATTTCTCAGCACTTCCCTGTATTAAATTACTTATGTTTGAGATACCTAGAAAGGTTCATGTTTTACTGATTGGATCTTACTGAAACTTTCTATCTTTCCCCTGCTTAAACATCTTTCTGGAAACTTGCTCCATGATAAAATCTGAACACCCGGGAATGTCCTTCAGACCTTCAAAATCTGGGCCCCAGTCACATTTGCACACACATCTTCCTCCAAGCACACTAGGAACCTGTCACTCTGAATTTTTTCTGTTCCCTGAAACAAATTACATTCATTCCCAACTCAGTGTCCTTGGCTGCCACTTACTCCCCCTGAAATGCCCTCTTTTCCTGGCATGTTCTGTTCACATGTTGAACTTTGTACCTACAGCTCATTCTTCATATAGCAGTTAAAGTGACTCTCTTATTTATTGATTTATTGATTTTTTATTGAGATGTAACTGATATACAGCATTGTATTAATTTAAGGTGTTCAACAGAGTAAGTTGAAATATGTACATGCTGAGAAATGACCACCACAATAAGTCTAGTTCCCATCCATCACCATATATAGTAACAAATTTGTTTTCTTGTGATGAGAATTTGTACAATCTATTCTCTTAGCAGATGACCCAGATAACCATGACAGTGTGATTACTCACCTAGAGCCAGACATCCTGGAGTGTGAAGTCAAGTGGGTCTTAGGAAGCACGGCTGCCAATAAAGCTAGTGGATGTGATGGAATTCCAGAAGAACAATTTAAGATTCTAAATAATGATGCTATTAAAGAGCTGCACTCAATACATCAGTGAATTTGGAAGACCCTGTGGTGGCCACACTCAAAAAGGTCAATCCTCATACCAATTCCCAAGAAGGGCAGTACTAAAGAATGTTCAAACCACCAGACAATTGCACTCAACTCCCATGCTAGTAAAGTTATGTTCAAAATCCTCCAAGCTAGGCTTCAGCATTACATGAACTGAGAACTTCCAGATGTTTAAGCTGGGTTTAGAAAAGGAAGAGGAATCAGAGATCAAATTGCCAATATTCCCTGGATCATAGAGAAAGCAAGGGAATTCCAGAAAAATATCTACCTCTGTTTCATTGACTACACAAAAACCTTTGACTGTGTGGATCATAACAAACTGTGGAAAACTCTCAAAGAGATGGGAATACCAGATCATCTTACCTGTCTCCTGAGAAACCTGTTCACAGGTCAAGAAGCAACAATTAGAACTCTGTATGGAACAACTGACTGGTTCAGGATTGAGAAAGCATTACAAAAAGGCTGTTTATTATCACCTCGTTTATTTAACTTATACACAGAGCACATCAAGCAAAATGCCAGGCTGGTTGAGTCACAAGCTGGAATCAAGATTGCTGGGAAAAATATCAACAATCTCAGATATGTGGATGATACCACTCTAACGGCAGAAAGCAAAGAGGAATTAAAGAGCCTCTTGATGAGGGTGAAGGAAGAGAGTGAAAAAGTCGGCTTAAAACTCAATATTAAAAATAAGGCTAAGATCACGGTATCTGGTCCCATCACTTCATGGCAAATAGAAGGGGAAAAGGCGGAAGCAGTGACAGATTTCCTCTTCCTGGGCTCTAAAATTACTGTGGATGATGACTGCAGCCATGAAATCAGAAGACAGTTGCGTCCAGGCAGAAAAGCTATAAAACCTAGACTATGTTAGACAGCAAAGACATCACTTTGCTGACAAAAGTCCATATAGTCAAGGCCATGGTCTTTCCATTAGTCATGTATGGATGTGAGAGTTAGAACTGTAAAGAAGGCTGAGCACTGAGGAATTGATGCTTTCAAACTGTCGTGCTGGAGAAGACTCTTGAGAGTCCTTTGGAAAGGAAGCAGATCAAACCAGTCAATGTTAAAGGAAATCAATCCTGATTACTCTTTGGAAGAACTGATGCTGAAGTAGAAGCTCCAGTACTTTGGCCACCTGATGTGAACTGCTGACTCATTGGAAAAGACTCTGATGCTAGGAAAGATTGAAGGCAGAAGGAGAAGAGAGGGACAAAGGATGAGACGGTTGGATGGCATCATTGATTCAAAGGACGTGAACTTGGGCAAACTCTTGGAAATGCTGAGGGACATGGAAGCCTGGAGTGCTGCGGTCCATGAGGTCACAAAGAGTTAGATACAAGTTGGTGACTAAATGACAACAGTGATGGTTCTATGTTTAAATTTTTGAAGAACCTCCATAGTTTCCCATAGAGTGACCCTTTCAAAAGCAGATCAGCCCCATCTCAAAACCTTCCAACACCTACAAATAAAATCCAAAATCGTGGCCATCACTTAAAGGACCCTGTATGATCTGACCTCCTCTCCTACCACCTCCCTTATTGCTCACTCTGCTCTGGCCACACTGGCCTCTTTGCTGTTCCTGGAACAAACAAAATGGGATTCCTCCCAAGGCCACTGCACCTCCTGTTCTGTCTGCTTGGGAGGCTTTTCTCCAAGATCCTCCCACGGCTCCTTCCTCCTTGCCATTTGGGTCTCAGCCTGAAGGTCCCCTCCTCAAAGCAGCCTTCCCCTGACTACTCAGTTCTAGGTTGCCACTCCAACATCACTTTTTTGTTAAAGAATCCCTCTAGATCTAGTCCAACATCCACTCAGCAGTTTCTTCCTCAAAGTTTTCACAGAACACTATATATTTTCCATCACAATCATTATTATCCTCCTCCTCATCACCATTGCTAGGATTTGTTGAGCATTGCGTTTACTATGCATGAGGCATTTTCTAAGAGCTTTACATATATTATTTCATTAAATTCACACAACAACTCCATTACCAGTACTATTATTTTCCCCATTTCACAGAAGGAAAAAACTGAGGCACAGAGAGGCAGATGATTGATTAGCAAAACTACAGAATTGTGAATATCCCCAGGGTGGGGGAACATGACCTCATTCCTTGCCTGCCAAGTATTTATTGAGCAACAATAATGGGCTCTGTGCTGAGCACAGTGTCAAAAAAGAGAGAATGGCCTCTACTCACATGGAACTAGATATTAGGAGAGGGAATAAACAGTGAGCCATAGGTATCTACATTATTTAATTACAATTGAGCTATGTGCTAGGAAGGAGAAGTACAGGGTGCCAAGCGTGTGAAGTGCATAAGTACTAGAAACCCAGGAAAGCTTCACTGAGAAAGAGCCTGGATGGGGCAAGAGAAAGGAAGGGGTTTTCTAAGACTGAGAACTTCTCCATGCAAAGGCCTTTGGAAAAAGTACCTAGGTGCTTGGAGCAACTCAAAGGAAGCCGCTGTATCTCCAGAGGGAAGGGGTGGGAGAGAGGAAGCTGGATGAAAAAGTCATGTGTGATTACAGGCCTATCGAGCTCTGGGCTCAGTCATCTCTGTAAACTCAGCCCGTGGAACACGGTGGGCACCCCACAATGGTTTGTGTTGTTGTTACTTTTTTTTTTTTTTAACTGGAGGGTAATTGTTTTACAATGTTGTGTTGGTTTCAGCTGTACAACAATGTGAATCAGCCGTAAGTATACTATGTCCCCACCCTCTTGAGCCTCCAGCCCACCCCTCTAGGTCATCACAGAGCACTGAGCTTAATTCCCTGTCCCTTACAGCTGCTTCGTGGTAGATAGCTATCTTACACATGGTAGTGTGTATATATATCAATGCTACTCTCTCAATTCATCCCACCCTCTTCTGCCCCAGCTTTGTCCAGAGTCTGCTTGCTTCGTCTGCCTCGCTATTCCCGCCCTGCATATAGGTTCATCAGTACGATTTTTCTAGCCGCCCCCGCCACCATTTCTCTAGATTCCATATATATGAATTAATATATGATATTTGTTTTTCTGTTTCTGATTGACTTCACTCTGTGTTCATCCACCTCACTAGAACTGACTCAAATTTGTTCCTTTTTATAAATGAACAAACAAATGATTGAAAGAATGAAGAAATGGTTCTGTATGTTCTGGCTGCCAGGAGGTGCTCTGCCCACCAACTTTCCAAGTCAGAAATATTTAAAGGCGAAAAAGACAGTTACCATTAGACTTGGAGAAGAAAAATCCCACCAAGGAGAAATTGGATTTTGAAACAAAAGAGGCTAGTCTTTTTGCACTGGGAAGGGTTTATACTTTCACTTTCGGTGTGTGGACAATGGTGATTAAAATCATAGGAAGAGCTAACATGAATCTATAGCTATGTTGTTGTGTTTTTTTTATTGTATTATTATTCTTACTTTTTCCTGAACCTAAGCCCAAGAGATTGATGTTCATTACATGCAGGAGTCTATGGTTGTGGGGGAGGAATCTTTTGTTTTTAGTTGTCTAGAATTCATAATAGGTCATGTGATTTGTGAGACAGTTGTTTAAAGAAATAAGTACATGGGGCTTCCCTCATGGTCTAGTGGTTAGGAATCCACTTGCCAATGCAAGGGACACGTGTTCGATCCCTGGCCCAGGAAGATCCCATGTGCCACGGGGCAACAAAGTCCATGCACCACACCTACTGAGCACACGTGCCACAACCACTGATGCCCGTGCACCTAGAGCCCGTGCTCCCCAGCTAGAGAAGCCACTGCAATGAGAAGCCCCACACCACAGCTAGAGAACAGCCCCCAGGCTCTGCAACTAGAGAAAGCCCACGCACAGCAATGGAGACCCAGCACAGCCAAAAATAAATGAATAAATAGATTGATAAATGTTCAAAAAAGAAAGAAAGAACTCCAATAACGCAAGGAAGGTTGCATTAATGCAAGGGCTTTCTAGGAATGAGAACCTCTCCATGCAAAGGCCTTGGGATAAAACACCTAGGTGCTTGGAGGAACTCAAAGGAGGCCAATGTATCTCCAGAGGGAAGGGGTGGGAGAGAGAAGGCTGGGCCAAGTTTGTATAGCTTGGGGCCCCAGAAAATGATGGGGATTAAGTGGGACTCTCAGTATACGAAGACTCTATTTCTGGGCTGCAGATGCTTGGCTGAAGCCCAGGTTGCCAGTGGATCCTCCCCCTGCCTGGGAGGAACAAGGGAACCTCCACACTGGTTACCAGACAAGACCCTTGGCCACACATCTTACCCAACCCTCCCCCTTCAGAGTTAAATACTGTAGTCAGTACTCATCTACAGGAAGGAGAATGACCATAAATACAAACATAATGCTAATATAAATAACATAATAGCTAACAATTACTGAGTATTTTTCAAGGACCTACACCAGCCTAAGTGTTCCCATTTTCACAACCACTTGTGGCCAAGTGTTCATTATAACCCCCATTTCACTTAGATGAGGACACTGAGGCACTACAAGTTCCCCCACAACACACAGCTAATAAAAAGGGGATCTGAGGTACTGAATCCCAGGGAGTCTGGCCCCAGAGCCCTGCTCTCAATCAAGAATCACCAAACAAAAAGAAAATTTACATGAAATGAAAGACACACCCAGAAGGAACAAAATCCATCTAGTGGCAGTTCCAGGGAGGAGAAGAGAGAGAAATGAATGGAGGCGCTAATCAACATTATAGAAAAAATGTTCACAGACAGAATTCAGAGTCTTCAGGTTGAAAGGATGCACTGAATGATAAGCAGCATAAATTGTCAAGTGAATTTTCAGAATATCTGAATACCAAGGATAACTAGGAAAAGCACAAAGGCCGGGGGAATGTGATGGACAGAATAATGCCCCTCCTGCCCTTACAAAGATGTCCACATCCTTATCCTCAGAACCAATGAATTTGGCAAAGGGGAATTATGCTTGCCGATGGAATGAAGTCTGCTAATCAACTGATCTTAAAATAAAAAGCTCACCCTGGATTAGCCAAGTGAATCCAGTATAATCACAAGCATCCTTTTAAAGAGGCAGAAGGAGATTTGACCAAAGAAGAAATTGGAGTGGCGCAATGGGAAAAAGGCTCACATCGCTGTCTTTGAGGACAAACAAAGAGGATCGTGAGCCGTGGAATGTGAGTAGCCTCTAGAAGTTGTTGTGAAGGTTCAAGGAATTTATACAGATAAAGTATTTAGAACAATGGTTGGTAGATAACAGGCCCATATGTGTTTGTTTGACATTATTACTTTTATGAAATTAGAATCACCTTATCGGTTAAATCTAATGAAGAAAACATAAAAAAGTAAAGCAATACACAAATACATTTATAAATACAGATGCACAATTTTAAATGAATTATAAGAAAATTAAGTCCATTGGTTTATCATAAGAATAATACATCTTTGTTTGAATCAGAAGGATGGCTTAACACCACACTATCTGTTACTATAATCCATAACATCAATTAAAGAGAAAACTGCATGTTGTGTGGTTACAAGATAAATCTACAAAAGTCAAGAGTTTTTTTCTATACCGGTAATTACTAAGTATTATTTTTTAAAAATTTTAAACTTAGAAGAGTGAATATGAGAAGATCATGGAATGCCAGTCCAAAAAATCTGGTATTTATGCAGTATGTTGTTGTTGGCTGAGTCATGTCCAGCTCTTTGTGACCCCACAGACTGTAGCCCCTCAGGTTCCTCTGTCCATGGGATCTCTCAGGCAAGAGTAATGGAGTGGGTTGCCATTTCTTTCTCCAGGGGATCTTCGCAACCCAGGGATGGAACCTGCGTCTCCTACATAGACAGGCAGATTCTTTACTGCTGATCCACCAGTGAAGCCCCATTTGTGAACTATACAATGGGGAAAACTCAAGCTGGAAAATAACATACGTGGGTCTATTTTGTGGAGATGAGTAGCAGAGAGACCTTACTAGTCAACAGGAATGAGAGACTGAGCTGGAACCGGAGTCTTTCCAGAAGACTTACATATATCTGGGAGAAATCAACAGAGTTTGGTTACTTAATTAATTTTGGTAACTAAAGTCCAGACTGGGTAGACAGTTCTTCTGCTAGGCTATGTAGTGAAGAATGATGGAAATATTTCAGGAACAATGACACTGAGTTTAGCCAAGCTGATTTTGAAGTCCCTCCAGAATCCCCAAGTGGTAGGAAATACAAATCTGAAGTTTCAAGTAAAAAGCAGAGTTAAAAACATTAATAGAGAAGTCATTCATGGAGTGATGATATTTGGAGCTACAAGAGTCAGTGAGATCACCTAGGGAGAATGTGTAGCCTGCAAAGATGGCCAAGAGAGAATGTTAGAAAATGCTGACATTTAAGGCATGGAATGAGGACAAGAAGTCAGTAAGATGCTCGAGTAATTGTTGGAGAGAAAGGAATGTGCAGAGTCACATAAGCCAGGGAAGAGTTCCAAAAAGGATTACTCACCAGCAGTCTGGAATGCTAGAAGGTCACGTGGGAGGAGCATTCTGCAACTTGGCCTCCAGGTCTTCGGAGAACAACTTCAGTGAAGTGGTCTGGGTTGAAGAAGCCTCTTGCAGTCTACTGAGTATGCAGAGCTGAGGAATAGATGGACTCCAAGAATCTAAACCACATTTCAATAAATGTAAGTAAGAGCTTAAACTTGGGGTGATATTAGTGCATAGTTTCATAGAAGTTATTTCATAGATACATTTTCATAGAAGTTATTGTGATAATTGAGACAATTGATTTCAGAGGCTTAAATGGCACCTAGTAAGCAGTCAGTAACTTTGGGGTATTGTTGTTATTTAAATCAAATAGATAAGACTATCTGTTGAGAAAAGAAAGGACACAGGAGTAAAAGCAGAAATGACTATTATGTGTATTTAAATGATTACTGCTCATACTTCAAAAAAAACGATGACTAGGAGGGAGCTTGCTCACACTCATGCCTATTGAGTCAGGGATGCCATCCAACCATCTCATCCTCTGTCATTCCCTTCTCCTCCTGCCTTCAATTTTGCCCAGCATCAGGGTCTTTTCCAATGAGTCAGTTCTTCATATCAGGTGGCCAAAGTATTGCAGCTTCAGCTTCAGCATCAGTCCTTCCAATGAATATTCAGGACTGATTTCCTTTAGCGTTGACTGGTTTGATCTCCTTGCAGTCCAAGGGACTCTCAAGAGTCTTCTCCAACACCACACTTCAAAAGCATCAATTCTTCAGCACTCAGCTTTCTTTTTGGTCCAACTCTCACATCCACACAGGACTACTGGAAAAACCATAGCTTTGACTAGATGGACCTTTGTCAGCAAAGTAATGTCTCTGCTTTTTAATATGCTATCTAGGTTTGTCATAGCTTTTCTTCCAAGGAGCAAGCGTCTTTTTATTTTATGGCTGTAATCACCTTCTGCAGTGTTTAAGGAATGGCAAGGGTTAAAACAATGTGGTGTGGGAAAGGGACAGGCTCTGAGCAAAGTAAGGAGACCCTGCTAGACTTGGAGGATGGGGCAGAGTTATGGGAGTAGAAGGTCAGATTAGGACAAAGATCAAGTTAACTGGTAGGAGAAAAGAAAAAGATTTAGAAATGAGTAACTTCAATCAGAGGGAGAGACCTAGGCATCTCACCAGCCATATTCTTCTATTTCGTTTATTCTATTTCTTCTATTTTCCCTCCCTTACCTGTGTACCTCTAGTACATTCAATAATCATTTTTAAATAATAATTCTAATTATAACTAATATTTTTAGAGTTAGGCAGATGCCATGTTAAGCATAGTCCCCAAAATACTACTATGGATCAGAAAGTTTTTTAAAAAACTAATTTTTATTAGAGTATAATGCTTTATAATGCTGTTAGTTTCTATTGCTCAGCTAAGTGAATCAGCCATACATATACATATATCCTCTCTCATTTTGGTCATTCCATTTAGGTCACCACAGAGCACTGAGTTCCCTGAGCTATATAGCAGGTTCTCATTAGTTATCTATTTGATATATAGTATCAATAGTGTATATATGACAATTTCGATCTCCCAATTCATCCCAACCCCACTTTCCTCCTTAGTGTCCAAATGTTTGTTCTGTATGCTTGTGTCTCTATTTCTGTTTTGCAAATAATGGATCAGAAATCCTTGATGCCCATCCCTGTTGACTAAACTTGCAGAGTAAGTGGCAGAACTGGGATTTGAACATGGGTAATCTGAATCTCAAGGCTGAGCAAGTATGCACAGCACATATGAGCATCAGTAGGCAGTTTCAGTGATGGTCCAATAAGCCCTGCTCCCTGGCAGGCTCACCCTTGTATATTTCCCTTCCCTTGCATGTGGGTTGTATTTAGTGCTGGCTTCTAGCAAATAGAATGCAGCAGAAGAGAGGAAGTTGCTTCTGGGATCAGGTTACAAAGAGGCTGTCTTCTGTCTGAAGCACTCTCACTTACTCACTCTACCATGTTTGAGCTGTCCATGAGAGACCTATGTGGCAAAGAACTTAAGAAGTCCTCTGGCCAAGAGTCAGCAAGGAACTGAGCCTTCCAGTTCCAGAAGACTACAAATAACTGAATCCTGCCAACAACCATGTGAGTTTAGAAGCAGATTCTCCCCTGTCAAGACTTCACATGAAACCACAGCCCCAGCCTATGAGAGACCCTGAGCCAGAAGCTCTCAGCTAAGCCATGCCCAGATTAGACAACAGAAATTAAGAGATAATAAGTGTGCATTGTCAAAAACTGCTAAGTTTTAAATAAGTTATGCTACAGTAGATCAAAACTATGGTTTTTCCAGTAATCATGTACAGATGTGAGAGCTGGACCATAAAGAAGGCTGAGCGCCAAAGAATTGATGCTTTTGAACTGTGGTGCTAGAGAATACTCTTGAGAGTCTCTTGGTCAGTAAGAAGATTAAAATAGTCAATCCTAAAGGAAATCAACCCTGAATATTCATTGGAAGGACTGATGCTGAAGCTCCAATACCTTGGCCACCTGAGGCAAAGAGCTGACTCACTGGAAAAGACTCTGATCCTGGGAAAGACTGAGTAGAAGAGTGGAACAGGGCGACAGAGGATGAGATGGTTGGATGGCATCACTGACTCGATGGACATGAGTTTGAGCAAATTCTGGGAGATAGTGGAGGGCATGGAAGCCTGGCATGCTATAGTTCATGGAGTCACAAAGAGTGGGACGTGACTCAGCAATTAAACAACAATAGGTAACTGGTGTAAGCACCTACTCTGTACCTGACCCTTTATGGATGTTTGGAATAAAGAATTATGTAAGACTCGGTCTCTGACGTCTGAGCACTTCTAGGAGACACAAGGATATGAACAAGCGACTCCAACAGAACATGGTCCAGGCATGCGGGCACCTGGACTAGCAGTGCTCAGCTCTAGTTGAGGGGAGCCAGAAAACCTTCACAAAGGAGGTGAAGCTTGATTTGGGTCTTTTTTTAAATTTTAATTGGAAGCTAATTACTTTACAATATTGTAGTGGTTTTGTCATACATTAACATGAATCAGCCATGGGTGTACATGAGTTCCCCATCCTGAAGCCCCCTCCCACCTCGCTCCCCATTCCATCCCAAAACATGTATATTACTATATGTGAAACAGATTGCCAGTCTAGGTTCAATGCATGAGACAGGGTGCTCAGGGCTGGTGCACTGGGATGATTTGGGTCTTGAAGGATGATTCAGAGTTAGTCAGATGGGCAGTTAGGGAATGAATAGTAAGCAATTAAATATTTGTGGTCGAGTGTGGCTGATATTACAGACAACTAAACAATAGAAAGTCTTGTATGCTTTTCAAGAACTTCCAAACAGTCAAAAGACCATCATATACAATACATATTTGTTTTATTCAAGAACCTGGACTATTTTGAAGTCTTTTAGGCTCGGTTCGGTTCAGTTCAGTCACTTAGTCATGTCCGACTCTTTGCAACCCCATGATCGCAGCACGCCAGGCCTCCCTGTCCATCACCATCTCCCAAAGTTCACTCAGACTCGCGTCCATCGAGTCGGTGATGCCATCAAGCCATCTCATCCTCTGTCGTCCCCTTCTCCTCCTGCCCCCAATCCCTCCCAGCATCAGGGTCTTTTCAGATAAGTCAGCCCTTCGCATGAGGTGGCCAAAGTATTGGAGTTTCAGCTTCAGCATCAGTCCTTCCAATGAACACCCAGGGCTGATCTCCTTTATTTTTTTATTTTTTTTTAATAAATGTAGATTTTTTTAATTTATTTATTTTTCTCAGCATTTAATTTATTTTTTTCTTTTTTTTTCTTTTTTCTTTTTTTATTTTTTTAAATTTTAAAATCTTTAATTCTTACATGCATTCCCAAACATGAAGCCCCCTCCCACCTCCCTCCCCATAACATCTCTCTGGGTCATCCCCATGCACCAGCCCCAAGCATGCTGCATCCTGCGTCAGACATAGACTGGCGATTCAATTCACATGATAGTATACATGTTAGAATGTCATTCTCCCAAATCATCCCACCCTCTCCCTCTCCCTCTGAGTCCAAAAGTCCATTATACACATCTGTGTCTCGGCTCCAGTTTCATCCATCTCATCAGAACTGATTCAAATGAATTCTTTTTTACGGCTGAGTAATACTCCATTGTGTATATGTACCACAGCTTTCTTATCCATTCATCTGCTGATGGACATCTAGGTTGTTTCCATGTCCTGGCTATTATAAACAGTGCTGCGATGAACATTGGGGTACATGTGTCTCTTTCCATTCTGGTTTCCTCGGTGTGTATGCCCAGAAGTGGGATTGCTGGGTCATAAGGTAGTTCTATTTGCAATTTTTTAAGGAATCTCCACACTGTTCTCCATAGTGGCTGTACTAGTTTGCATTCCCACCAACAGTGTAGGAGGGTTCCCTTTTCTCCACACCCTCTCCAGCATTTATTGCCTGCAGATTTTTGGATCGCAGCCATTCTGACTGGTGTGAAGTGGTACCTCATTGTGGTTTTGATTTGCATTTCTCTAATAATGAGTGATGCTGAGCATCTTTTCATGTGTTTGTTAGCCATCCGTATGTCTTCTTTGGAGAAATGTCTATTTAGTTCTTTGGCCCATTTTTTGATTGGGTCATTTATTTTTCTGGAATTGAGCTGCATAAGTTGCTTGTATATTTTTGAGATTAGTTGTTTGTCAGTTGCTTCATTTGCTATTATTTTCTCCCATTCAGAAGGCTGTCTTTTCACCTTGCTTATATTTTCCTTTGTTGTGCAGAAGCTTTTAATTTTAATTAGGTCCCATTTGTTTATTTTTGCTTTTATTTCCAGAATTCTGGGAGGTGGATCATAGAGGATCCTGCTGTGATTTATGTCGGAGAGTGTTTTGCCTATGTTCTCCTCTAGGAGTTTTATAGTTTCTGATCTTACATTTAGATCTTTAATCCATTTTGAGTTTATTTTTGTGTGCGGTGTTAGGAAGTGATCTAGTTTCATTCTTTTACAAGTGGTTGACCAGTTTTCCCAGCACCACTTGTTAAAGAGATTGTCTTTACTCCATTGTATATTCTTGCCTCCTTTGTCAAAGATAAGGTGTCCATATGTGTGTGGATTTATCTCTGGGCTTTCTATTTTGTTCCATTGATCTATATGTCTGTCTTTGTGCCAGTACCATACTGTCTTGATGACTGTGGCTTTGCAGTAGAGCCTGAATGTAATTCACCACATTAACAAATTGAAAAATAAAAACCATATGATTATCTCAATAGATGCAGAGAAGGCCTTTGACAAAATTCAACATCCATTTATGATAAAAACTCTCCAGAAAGCAGGAATAGAAGGAACATACCTCAACATAATAAAAGTTATCTATGACAAACCCACAGCAAACATTATCCTCAATGGTGAAAAATTGAAAGCATTTCCCCTAAAGTCAGGAACAAGACAAGGGTGTCCACTTTCACCGCTACTATTCAACATAGTTCTGGAAGTTTTGGCCACAGCAATCAGAGCAGAAAAAGAAATAAAAGGAATCCAAATTGGAAAAGAAGAAGTAAAACTCTCACTGTTTGCAGATGACATGATCCTCTACATGGAAAACCCTAAAGACTCCACCAGAAAATTACTAGAGATCATCAATGAATATAGTAAAGTTGCAGGATATAAAATCAACACACAGAAATCCCTTGCATTCCTATACACGAATAATGAGAAAGTAGAAAAAGAAATTAAGGAAACAATTCCATTCACCATTGCAACGAAAAGAATAAAATACTTAGGAATATATCTACCTAAAGAAACTAAAGACCTATATATAGAAAACTATAAAACACTGATGAAAGAAATCAAAGAGGACACTAATAGATGGAGAAATATACCATGTTCATGGATTGGAAGAATCAATATAGTGAAAATGAGTATACTACCCAAAGCAATTTACAAATTCAATGCAATCCCTATCAAGCTATCAGCCACATTTTTCACAGAAATAGAACAAATAATTTCAAGATTTGTATGGAAATACAAAAAACCTCGAATAGCCAAAGCAATCTTGAGAAAGAAGAATGGAACTGATCTCCTTTAGAATGGACTGGTTGGATCTCCTTGCAGTCCAAGGGACTCTCAAGAGTCTTCTCCAACACCACACTTCAAAAGCATCAATTCTTCAGCACTCAGCTTTATTCACAGTTCAATTCTCACAGCCATACATGACCACTGGAAAAATCATAGCCTTGACTAGACGGACCTTTGTTGGCAAAGTAATATCTCTGCTTTTCAATATGCTATCTAGGTTGGTCGAAGTCACAAATAGCACCCCATTAGGAATATGGTCTACACACAGGCCTGTTTGGCTCTCAATGTTATTTTATTGGTTTGAATTAGTTGTTAATATTGAACAAATAAGAGGTTTAAGATAAATAGCCAGATGCCCAGCTTTGATAAAGATATCAGAAAAACTTGCATTTCCATTTAACAGCAATTGGCTACCCTTTTAGATAGAACACACACTCCAGCTTATCACAGTTCCCACCTGACCCACTGAAGACCTTTGACTCTGCATTTCCTGCTCTGGAAAGATAAATTTGTACTCAGTATAAGCATCACACAGTCAGGAGATGTGTTGGTGAATTCCCATCAGCTTATCAACCAAGCAACTGCTTGGAAAGATCAAGCAGAAAAAGTATTGATTTAAAACAGTGTTTCTTACACTTTAATGTGCAGACTAATCACCTGGGTTTTTGTTAAAATATGAATTCTGATTCAGTAGATCTGTTGGGGAGCCTGAGATTATGCATTTCTCATAAGCTCCCACGTGACAGTGATACTGCTGGTCCAAGGACCACACTTTGAGTGGCAAGAGGAGAAAGAGGACCACAGCATTGCCCTTCTAGCCTTGAGAGTCAGAGTTTTCTGGGATTGTAGCTTGCCCTCTCTGCTGAAAGAGGCTTTTCTAATTGGAGTCAGCCCTGGATCTCAGCTGGACTGGGGATGGAAGCTGAGAAAACAAAATAATCAGTGTGTTGAAAAGATTATTCCTTCCAGAGTTTTATAGGACTTGTGGAAGCTAAGGTAGCACTTTTTGACATCCTTCTGTGTGCCCCAGGTTATCCCATTTAGTCCTCACCCAAAACGCACACAACAACAACAAACTATAAGGCATATGCATAGGATAATGGGTAAAAAAGTGGGCTCTGAAGCCAATATGCCTAGGTTCTTAGCCACATTCTGCCACTTATTAGATGTGCAGCTCTAGGCAAGTCACTAATCTCTCTCTGCTTTGGTTTCCCATCAGTAAAATTGGGGATTATAATAGTACCCACCTTACAAGATGTTGTGAGGATTAAATGAGTGAATACATGGATTGTTCTCAAGACAGTGTCTGGCACATAAAATTATTTGCTATTATTATTATCTCTTCCTTATGAATGAGGAAATGAAGGCTAGGCAAAGTTCATTTGGTCACAGATCAAATGATAGGCCCAGCTTTCTTTTCAAAGACCTTAGAGAGTAAGGGAGGAGAAGAAGGCCCAGGTGAGTGAGGCCATGTCTGAAGAGGAAAACGGTACACGGCCTCCCCACAGGTCCTTTTTTGTCCTAATCCACAGCTCAGTCTTGTTCAGGAGATATGTGTGTGTGTGTGTGTGTGTGTGTGTGAAAGTCTCTCAGTTGTGTCCAACTCTTTGCGATTCCATGGACTGTATAGTCCATGGAATTCTCCAGGCCAGAGCACTATCCATGGGATTCTTCAGGCCAGAATACTGGAGTGGGGAGCTGTTCCCATGTAAACACATGGTAATAATAATAAGTAAAGTGTACTGGATATGCACATCATCTCATTTAATTCTCACAACAAATGAATGATGTAGGTACCTTTGCATTGTTATTCCTCCACTTTGCAAATGGGTATTTGGAGATCCCCAAGCTCACATATTTAGTAAGTTTTAGTAACCAGGATTCAAACCAAGGCAGTCTGTGTTCAGAATCTGGAGAACTATACTGCCTGAATAAAAATTATACATAAAAATATCTCCATGATGAATGGCTTCAAAAAACATCTTCAGTTCAGTTCAGTCGCTCAGTTGTGTCCGACTCTTTGCGACCCCATGAATCGCAGCACACCAGGCCTCCCTGTCCATCACCATCTCCCGGAGTTCACTCAGACTCACGTCCATCAAGTTGGTGATGCCTCTGTCGTCCCCTTCTCCTCCTGCCCCCAATCCCTCCCAGCATCAGAGTCTTCTCCAATGAGTCAACTCTTCGCATGAGGTGGCCAAAGTACTGGAGTTTCAGCTTTAGCATCATTCCTTCCAAAGAAATCCCAGGGCCCATCTCCTTCAGAATGGACTGGTTGGATCTCCTTGCAGTCCAAGGGACTCTCAACAGTCTTCTCCAACACCACACTTCAAAAGCATGAATTCTTCGGTGCTCAGCCTTCTTCACAGTCCAACTCTCACATCCATACGTGACCACTGGAAAAACCATAGCCTTGACTAGATGGACCTTATTCGGCAAAGTAATGTCTCTGCTTTTGAATATGCTGTCTAGGTTGGTCATAACTTTTCTTCCAAGGAGCAAGCGTCTTTTAATTTCATGGCTGCAGTCACCATCTGCAGTGATTTTGGAGCCCAAAAAAATAAAGTCTGACACTGTTTCCACTGTTTCCCCATCTATTTCCCATGAAGTGATGGGACCGGATGCTGTGATCTTCGTTTTCTGAATGTTGAGCTTGAAGCCAACTTTTTCACTCTCCTCTTTCACTTTCATCAAGAGGCTTTTGAGTTCCTCTTCACTTTCTGCCATGAGGGTGGTGTCATCTGCATATCTGAGGTTATTGATATTTGTCCCAGCAATCTTGATTCCAGCTTGTGTCTCTTCCAGCCCAGCGTTTCTCATGATGTACTCTGCATATGAGCTAAATAAGCAGGATGACAATATACAGCCTTGACATACTCCTTTTCCTATCTGGAACCAGTCTGTTGTTCCATGTCCAGTTCTAACTGTTGCTTCCATACCAGTTTTGTATAAACTCTTTTGGAAAGCAGCAAAGTGAGAAATACTTTCCAATTGATTTTATAAGACCAACATTACCTTACTATCAAAATCAGATAAAGATGTTACAAGAAAACTACAGACTAAAACCTCATGGTTATATATGCAAAATTGCTAAATAAATATTCACATATTGAATCTAACAATATACAAAAAGGATAATACATTATGATATCTAAGGTTTATTCCAGGAATCTAAGGCTGGTTTACTAATCAAAATAAATCAGGTAATTCATCATATTAGCAAACTAAAAAAGAAAAACTATGATCATCTCAATAGATACAAGAAAATATATAAAAATCCAGCAACTTTCACTTCTAATAAAATCTCTCAGCAATGTAGGAACAGAAGGGAGCTTCTTTAACCTGATAAAGAACATATACAGATAAACTATAGCATACTTATGATGAAAGAATGAATGCTTTTCCCCAAGGATAAAAAACAAGACAAGAATGTCCTATCCAGACAGAAACAAAAGAAGTAAAACAATCTTTATTTGCAGATGACAATATCTTCTATGCAGAAGATCTGATTGAATCAACAGACCTACTAGAACCAATAAGTTAGTTTAGCAAAGTTGCAGGATACTATTTTAACATACAAAAATCAACTAGATGTCTATATAATGGCAGCAAACACTCAGAAATTTAAAGTAATAAAACACTGTGTGGATCACAACAAACTGGAAAATTCTTAAAGAGATAGGAATACCAGACCACCTTACCTGCCTCCTGAGAAATCCGTATGCAGGTCAAGAAGCAACAGTTAGAACCAGACATGATTCCAAATTGGTAAAGAAGTATGTCAAGACTATATATTGTCACCTTGTTAATTTAACTTATATTCAGAGTATATCATGCGAAATGCCAGGCTGGATGAAGCACAAGCTGAAATCAAGAGTGCTGGGAGAAATACCAATAACTTCAGATATGGAGATGACACCACCCTTATGGCAGAAAGCGAAGAGGAACTGAAGAGCCTCTTGATGAAGGTGAAAGAGAAGAGTGGAAAAGCTGGCTTAAAACAGCATTCAAAATCCAAAGATCATGGCATCTGGTCCCATCACTTCATGGCAAACAGATGGGGAAACAATGGAAACAGTGACAGACTCTTTTCTTGGGCTCCAAAATCACTGCAGATGGTGACTGCAGCCATGAAATTAAAAGATGCTTGCTCCTTGGAAGAAAAGTTATGACCAACCTAGACAGCATATTGAAAAGCAGAGACATTACTTTGCCAACAAAGATCCATATAGTCAAAGCTATGGTTTTTCCAGTAGTCATGTATGGATGTGAGAGTTGGACCAAAAAGAAGCACTGAAGAATTGATGCTTTTGAACTGTGGTGCTGGAGAAGAATCTTGAGAGTCCCTTGGACTGCAAGATCAAACCAATCAATCCTAAAGGAAATCAGTCCTGAATATTCATTGGAAGGACTGATGCTGAAGCTGTAGCTCCAATACTTTGGCCACCTGATGTGAAGAACTGACTCATTGGAAAAGACCCTGATGCTGGGCAAGACTGCAGGAGGAGAAGGGAGAAACAGAGGATGAGATGGTTGGTTGGATGGCATCCCCAACTCAGCGAGCATGAGTGTGAGCAAGTTCCGGGAGTTGATGATGGACAGGATAGCCTGGTGTGCTGCAGTCCCTGGGGTCACAGAGTTAGACACAACTGAGTGACTGAACTGAACTGATTCATAATAGCATCAAAACTGTGAAATATTTAGAGATAAATCTGACAAAAGATATGAAAGACTTATACACTGAAAATAAAACATTGCTAAAGGAAGTCTTAAAAAGACCTAAATAAAGGGAGAGATATACTAGGTTCATGGACTCATAAAGATTCAATATTGTTAAGATGATGAAAATTCTCCCAGCTTAAAACGTAGATCCCATGAAATCCAACAAGCAGGCTTTTTTTGTGGAAATTGACAAACTGATTTTAAAATGTTTTTGGAAATACAAAGGCTCTAAATAAGCCAAAATACTGTGAGGGAAGAAGAGACAAAGTACTAATACTATCTGATTTCAAGACTTATTATACGGCTATAGTAATCAGGACAGTGTGGATTGGCATAAAGATAGGCAAATAGATCAATGAAACAGAATAAGAGTCCATAAATAGATCCACAATGTACAAATAACTGGTTTTTTAGGAAAAGCCCAGAGTCAATTCAGTAGAGAAAGGATAATCCCTTCAATAAATGGTACTGGAACAATGAGATAGCCATCTGCAAAAAAGAAAACAAACCTCCATCCATACCTCACCTCATATATAAATATTAACTCAAAATATATCATAGATCTAAATATAAAACTTAAAACTATAAAACATTTAGAACATAGGAGAAAACCTTTGTAAGCATGATCTGAGTCAGGGGTTTCCAACCTTTGGGATCTAATGCCTGATGATCTTAGGTGGAGCTGATGTAATATTAATAGAAATAAAGTACACAATAAATGTAATGTGCTTAAATCATCCTGAAACCATTCCAACCCCTAGGTCCATGGAAAAATTGTCTTCCATGAAACCAGTCCTTCAGCCAAGAAGTTTGAGGACCTTTGATCTAGACAAAGATTTTTTAGATTTCTCATCAAAAGCATAATCCAAAAAAGAATGAATTGATAAGCTGGACTTTATCAAACTAAAAATCTTTGCTTTTCAAAAAGACATTTTTAAGAGAATAAAAAACAAGCTGTAGACTGAGAAAATCATACAATTGATAAATCAAATAGTTGATAAGGGACCTATATCCTGATTGTATTAAGAACTCACAAAACTCAAGAAAACAAGCCAATAAAAATGGTCAAAATATTTGATAGAAAAGACCTTCACTAAAGACGTACAATTGGTAAATAAGCACAGAAAAAAATTCAGTCATTAATCAGTCTTTACAGAAATGTAAGTTAAAATCACATACCACTACAATACCTATTAGAACAGTTAAAACTGCAAAGATTGACCATACCAAGTGTTGGTAAGGATATGGTGAAAATACACTGCTGCTGAGAATGTAAAATTGCACAGTTACTTTAGAAAATAGCTTGTCAGTTTCTTTAAAAGTTTAAAATGTACCTACCATATGAACCTACCATTTTACTCCTAGGAATTTACCCAGAAACAAATAAAAGTATATATTCATACAAAAATATGTACATGAATATTTTAATAGTCAAAAACTATAAGCATCCAAATATTCATCAACAAGTGAATTAAACCAACTGTGGTATGTCCATGCAATGGAATACTACTCAATAATAAGAAAGAATAAAATACTGATACATGCTACAACATGATAAATCTCAATGATGCTGAGTGAAAGAAATCAGGTACCCCATTTTTATAAAACTGTACCAAGTGTAAACTAATGTGCACTGACAGAAGAATCAGTAGTTGTCTGGGAAGGTACCCGTGAAGACCTACAAGGAAGCACAGGAAACTTTTGAGGATGATGAACACGACTTTTATCTCAATTGTGAAGATTTCACTGGTATAATTCCAGGTCAAAATTATCAAGTTACACACTTTAAGTATGTGCAGTTTCTATATCAATTATACCTCAAAAGATTAAACATAATAACAAATTTTAACTGGATGTATAGATGGATGGACAAATGAGTGGGTGGATGAATGAATGGAGTCATCTTTATTTCACTTGTAGCCTAAGAAACAGGACATTTCTCCACCAAATTTTTTCAACAAGCCTTTCTTATCCTGTTGGGGGCTCATCTGTCTCCCCGTTCATGCTACACTGCCTGTCCCAACTCCTGCCACCTGAAGGACCAAACCCTTGATCACTAACCACATTGTCATTAGATTAGTCTCCCCTCCAGGACTGTATAAGCTTTATTAATTCAGAGCTTTTATTTCCTTTTCTCACCACAATTGCAGGACTGGCCTTAGCACACAAAAAGAGGTACACAATAAAGATTTTCTGGTAATTGATTTACTGATTAGTTAATTAGAAAAGCTATAAATTCTATAAGGTGTTAATTGTTTTCACAATCCAATGAGATTTAGGGAATTGGGCTTTTACTAGACTGCTTACCTTCAAAAAAAAGTATGGGACCTTTGACTTCCAGCTTTCTCATAATTGCCACATAATGCTTTGATAATCAGAAAACTGGCTCCAAAAATAACTAAATGAGTACCCATACCACTTAAATTTTAAAAACAACAGCCCATCAGATTCAGTGGCAACTCTAGCCAAATTAGACTGGTCCTTTCACTGTCTGTGTTATGCTGGAGATTGACATCCCACCCTCCTCTCCTCTTTAAGCTTAAAGTGGTTCTGGAAGATTCCAGCAGAAACCACAGAACAATTGAAACAATGGATTCATGGAACAGAACAATCAGGAAAGGAGCCAAGGCCAATCAAAGTGGTCTGCTTAGACAAAAACCGTGATCTAGCAAATCCCTCAGAAAGAAATATTTATAGCTTTGGAAAGCTTTGAGGAACATGGAACACTCAGGTTGGTGGAACCCTGGCTCTAAATGGTAGGGGGAACAAAGTGTTCCCTCCTGGCTTAGATTCCACAGAGCAGAGCGTTTGGTTTCTGAGTCCTTCCTGACCTCAAAGAAGACATTTGGCCTTTCTGCACCCCTGTTTCTTGCTTTCTTTAGTGAAATTTATTTTGCCCTACTTGACTCATAAAGTACACAATAATAATAGCCATTGTTCACTTAGTACTTATTATGTCTGAGGCAGCCGACTTAAGAGTCCTTTCATTTTGACAAACAGCGCTGTTTTAATGCTCATTCTACAGATGATGTAACTGAGGTGCATAGAGTTTAAGTAATTTACCCAAGATTCATACTGCCAGGTAAGTGGTGGATCAAGGATTTGAACTTGGGTCTACCTGGCTCAAGAGCCCTAGGTCTCAACCTTTGAACTGATGTGGGGTTCAGATTAAATGCAATAAAGTATGCAGGGATAAATGAAGGGAAAATTTACTGAGCCTCTATTATGAACCTCATAACATCTTGACAGATATCACAATATGAACTGCTCTCAAGTTGAAAGGTGAAAGTAATATTATGGCCCTGCCATGGTGGCAGCTCTTTAGAGACAACCTCCAGGCCCTGCTTTTAAGCAAAGCTCTCTGAAGACCCTTCTCAGATAACTGAGATCCAACAGCCTGGGATCTCAAGTACAGATATACTTCAGGGGTATTAAAGGTCCAGTCCAGATTTCCACAATAAAACAGATATCTAAATAAAGTTAGTCACACAATATTTATGGTTTCCCAGGACATACAAAAAGTTATATTTACACTATGCTGAAGTCTACTAATGCAATAGCATTGTGTCTAAAGAGAACAATGTATATACCTAATTTTAAAATGCTTTACTGGCTCTAGACTGTTACTCCCAGCTTTGGGAAATTTTCACATGGAAAGCCATTTTAAAATTAAATAAAACTATTTTATCAGTTGTTGTTATTCAGTCATTAAGTCATGTCCAACTCTTTGCAGACTCATGGATTGCAGCATGCTAGGCTTCTGAATGAGCTAAAAAATGTTTTATTGCTAAAACTGATAACCATTATCTGAGCCTTCAGCGAATCATGGTCACTGATCACAGATCACCATGACAAACATAACATCAATGAGAAAGTTTGAAATGTTGGGAGAACCACCTAAATGTGACACAGAGACATGAAGCGAGGAAATGCTGTCGGGAAAACAGCGTCAATAGATTTGCTCAACTCAGAGTTGTCACAAATCTTGAATTTGTTAAAAAATGGGGGGAAAAAAAAAGCACTATCTGTAGAGGGCAATCAGGCAAAGCACAGTAAAATGAGATCTGCCGATATAAACTTAAAGAACACAAAGACCCACTTATCCTCCAGGGCAAGAGAAGGAAAAAAAAAATACCATCCTTTTCTGATGAGCCTCCAGCTGAGAAACAAGACACAATTCATTCTTGGACAGTCTATTTTGCCGTATTAAATTCCTAATGAATTGCATCGCTGCAGCTACATTATCTCATTTAATCCTCACACCAGCTCCAGGGAGGTTTTTCTTCAGAGGTTTGAGTAGAGTTGTACCACTTTGCTGCACTCTATCCAAGAGGGCTCCTCCTCAGGGTGGAATCAGAGCAGGAGGGTCATCAGCTAAGGCCAGATACAGTTTTAAGAGGAAGGTAACATACAAGCGAGAGGGAAGGGGAGTCTTCCCCAGCAACATTCAGATCTGCCTAACCACCCCTCCACACCCCAGGGATGGTGAGAGGCATAATTTCCAGGTAGGAACTATGGTCACTGTTAATATTTATTAAGCAGTTACCATGCGTGTGTGCTTGCTGCTCAGTAGAGTCCAACCCTTTGCAACCCCATGGACTGTAGCCTGCTAGGCTCCTCTGTCCGTAGAATTTTCCAGGCAAGAGTACTGAAGGGGGTTGCCATGCCCTCCTCCAGGGGACCTTCCCAACCCAGGGATCGAACTCATGTCTCCTGCGTTGGCAAATGGATTCTTTACCATTAGCACCACCTGGGAAACCCAAGCACTTATAATATCCAGGTAAACATGCTTACTATTCCACTCCTTCTCACAACAACCAAGAGAAGTGTCGTTATCCCAGTTTTGGAGATGAGAAAACTAAAGCTAACAGAAATAAAGATTTTTCTTTCCCTAAAAGATTGGAGCCAGCAAGTGCTAGAGGTAAGATATGAACCCAGGCAATCAGATTCCAGAGGTTGTACTGGCTCTCACAGAATCTTTAGAATTAAATCCATGAAGCAGCTGTTACTACCCTCTTTTGACAGCTGAGCAAGCAAAGAGTTGAAGAGGTGAAATAATATCCTCAAATTAGTAGGTAACAGAGCCAGAAGCCCACCCTTCATCAAGGTCAGCTTGCTAGAATCTCTGCCCACTGTAAAGGAAAGTACTTGAAAAGCTAAGGAAAATGTGCAAACCGAAACCTCACTTTTCTCCAGAATTTGAGTTTATCCTTGCCCCAAGGGGAGAGTTAGTAAGTCTGTTCTCAGGCTGTTGTATCATGGGATCTGGAAAAGAAGAAAGGCTTGTGGTTCCTCAGAGGGCTCCACTCATACACCCTTTGATCTGTGCTAGCAAATTTTGTGAAAAACCTATGAAAAAATAATAGCCAGTTTTTATGTGGTGCTTACGATGTGCCAGTCCTTGTTCAAAGCAGTTATAAACATATTAACTAGCTAATCCTCTAACCAATTTTATTAGGTCAATACTAGTGATGTGCTCTGAAAATTTTAACAACCAGTTCCCAAGGGAAACATTTGCCCACGTGCCTGGTATAAACATTCCCTCCACCGCCAGTTTCACAATGCCAGTACGGGGCCCTGGACCTCAGAGTTGGGAAGAGATACCCAGTAGCATGTCCTATCGCTGCCCCCAACCAGATGCAACACACAGAAATCGCCTCAAGGCCATACATAATAGTAAAATGAAGTCAAACGAGGACTTGAGTTTTGAGGTCTTATTGCTTTGGTTTTAATATAATTTAACTCCAAGTTTATAGAATTTAATTTTTAATAGTGGCTTTTTTTTTTTTTTTTTTAACAACCAGCTCACAACAGTCCTAGTTCAACAGTTGGCCTTCATGCGCTTGCGCTGGTTTCGGCCTCCGTCTAGTCAGCACTGTTACTGTTATTTGGGGCGAAGAGGCACACACACACAAAAAGGCCAATTTGCGCACAACTTGGAAATGGCAAAGCCAGAATTCAGCCTGGGCAGTCTGGCTCCATCATCATCTCACCAACTGCTTCTCTCGCAAAACCTGGATGTCTTTCTGTCTAGACCAGCAACTCATAGGCCTTTTTTTTCCTGCTTGTCTCCAGACAAACATCCACTGCATCTGACCGATGACTCACAGAAGGGCTCCGGGTTTAAGTGGGGCTTCTTCCCAGGAGACAAGCTAAAGGCCTCCATCTGCCTGCACACCCAAGGGTCTCCGGCGCGGCGATGAGCTGCACAGGACCACACCTGGCCTTGCGCCGCATCCTGCCAGGCGGGCCGCTGCCCTCGAGGCTTGACTGCGCCTGCGTCCAACCGCACATCCATTATGGAAAGGAGGGTCCCTTAATGTAGCGCAAATTATAGCTGGAACACAAGCAAATTGCCGGCTTTTACTAGCACATAAACTGAGCGGAACCTCTGAGATGGATCCGCATTACCCTAAACGGCATCCATAATTCATACCTGCAGCAGCAATGCCTCCCTCTCGGAGGGCCGGAGCCCATCTATTATTGATGGGCCCCTTGGAAGGCCGCGACAGAGTGTTTCTCATGCTCCAGCCATCTGCCGGCGTGGTCAATTCCTCAGGCGGCGGCAGCACATTTATTCATCAGAATCAACTCCCAATTAGTTTCCTAGCAGGACACCAGGGGGGATTTATTTGAGGAATCAAAGTGAGTGTTTCTAGAACAGTACCCCATTTCCACCCCCGCGACGCTAATCAATACACACAGAACCAGAGAGCAGTAGGCAAGCGTTCGTTTTCGCTCAGAAATGCTGCTACCTTTGGAAATCACGGGGAGCAACGCTAAAAAGCAATACTCATTTCTCCCGGCGGAGGGTCTGGATGGCTGGGGGCTTCTTGCCGTCTATGGGGAGGTCCCTGAATCTGGAGGTCCCAGAGCCCAGATATCTACGTGATTTTTCCATCACCTAGACTTTATGAAGTGCCCATTATATCCTAAGTTCTTTGTAAAAGGCCTTGCAACAATTCTTTGAGATGGTTTACTTATTATCCCACCCGCCTCCCTTTTTTATAGCGGGGAAACTGAGTTTAAATAACTCACCCAAGGACACACAGCTAGTAAGCGGCAGTGCTAAGATTTGAGCCCAGGAAAACTGATCCCAAAATCCAGGGGCTTAACCATTACTCCATGCTGCCACCTGGAGGAAGAGGGAAGGGAACCCACAAGTGATTTCCTGTGGGTCACAAATCCCTAGTGAAACTGGGACATTTAGCTACAATAGCACTACAATAAGGCTAACCAAAACCAACACACTGGTTGAGTGTGGAGGTCAATGCTGGGTATGTGTGTGTTTAGTGTGCCTACTCTTTCAAGGTGTGATTTATTGTCTTATTGAATGCCTGATTTTTAAATGGCTAAATAAATTAATGGCTATTAATAAATAAATGGCTTTAAAAGACTAGATCCTTCAAGTGAGTCTCGGGGGAGGGGATATGGAGGATGAATTGAGTACCCAGAATTTAGAAGGCTGAGATCCACTGGACAAATAAAAAACCATTAGAGTTTAGAGCTGGAAGGAAAATAGTCATCAAACATGCAGGTCCATTAAACACCTGCCCAGGTACCAGGCTTTGTGTCTGGCTCTGGGGATATAAGAATCAATAAGATGTGGATTCTAATGTCCCCAACAGACTAATCAGGTAGATTAAATAGACAAGTAAATAACTGTAACATGTGGCAGAATAACACAGGGTTGGATATAAACAAGTCTCCCCACAACCATGCCTTCTCCTTCCCTCCGCAAGGCAGGCTGAGCACAGGTGGAGGAAATCACACCATGGTGTGGTCTGGTGAGACTACATGCTATTCAGGCCTCTCACCCTGTCCAGCTATCCTTTTAAGTGTCCCTGGCCAGTTTCTAAAACCTCATGTCTTCCTTCTAGAAAATTGTGACCAGCAATAAGAAGAGCTTAAAGCTTCTACCACTTCACCAGCAAACTTCTCTACATCTGTGTCTCCCAACCTTTGTGCCTCGTCTCCATCCTCTCCACCTGTGGACCACACCACAGAGATGGTCCAGTTGGTGTGAGGTTCATGATGGGCCCTAGGCCATGGAGCTGCCCCTGAACAGAAATTGAGATGGTGTCCAGAGCTGAGAGTGGAACAGAAAGGGGAGACTGTGGTGCCAAGGGGAGGGTTTGCATAACCATGGGAGAGCAACTTCAAGGTCCAAAGGAGTTGCCCAAATGAGGAGACCTTCCAGCACATAAAACCAGGGATGGAAAACCCAAAAACAGACGAGCTGGCTGGTGGGTCAAGCAGGCTAGCGATTGTTTACAATACTTCAATGCCCCTGTCTCCCATGACCTATAGGAGAAAGTCCAAAAGGGGAAAGAGTGGTATGAAGGTAGGAAATGGAAATATCCCAAGAGCCCTGAACATTTCCCCACTACTGTTTTTAAAAAACTGCCAGATAGATTATAAATAGCAGTGACTGCAGATGGTGAGAAGCAATGAGAGTGAGGGGCTGCCATGTTGATTGTGTCCGGCCCAGCCTGCTCAGGAGGCCAGCACCCCATCATTCCCCAATAAATCAGCAGGTCATTTTTCACTGAACTGAAGCTCAATACTCCCATCGTTTTCTCCCCTAACCAGCCCTGAGATTGCTCTGTGCTCCTTATTACCTTTCAATGACTTAAGCCCCTGAACTGAATAACTTCATCAAGGTGTCAACCTAAACAGATTTTCCCCATAATGGCTCAACTCTCACAGGTTCTTAATGAAAAATATTGATTCCCAAGGATTAGTTGCAGATTTATGTGTTGGGATGCTGATCTCTCTGTCACCTGGCACCTTATCAGGAGATGAAAGGACCTAGCTCCCCTTCGTGGTTTTAAAAAAGCAATCACTGGCTATGTCAGGGGGCAGCTTAGGTCCAGAAAAACAAATAAAATTCTGTGTCTGGATCCCATGGAATACTTAACAGATAGTGAAGGGAGTGGCAGGGCCTGGCACCCACACACCTGTCTCTCTTTCCTCATTAAGCATCTTCACTAGTTGGGTTCTGGGGGGACCAGGCATGGAGGAGCTGGGAGCAGCCCTCTTGGTATGACTGATCTCAGGGACACAGTCTGGAGGCTAGAGTACACCCTGTCTGGGGCTGGAGACACTAACTGGAAGGAATTCAGCAGCTGCTGTCTCCAAATGGCATTCAGCCAGCATCAGCCTAAGCTGGCTCTGCCAACTCACACTGTTAAACATGATTCTCAAGGGATGACGTTGAGACTCTGGCACCTGAAACCTCAGAATCACTCCCATCACCCAGAGGTGGCTGAGATGACACGATTCATCCTTTATCTATTTGATAAATATTTATGGAGGGTCTACGGTGTGCCAGGCACTGTGCAAGGCACTGGGGACACAGTGGTCAGCAGAGTCAGATATGGGTTCCTCCTCTCGTGGAAAAGGCCCCCCACAAAAAAACCCCACATAAATAAATGTAAAACAGCATCTGTAATGAGACAAGTTCCCACATAGGGATGAGGACAGGGCTGCAAGAGCCTGAAATGAGAGGCCCTACCTTGTGAGAGAGGTCAAGAGAGATTCTCCAAGGAAGTGATGGTCAAGGTAACACCAGAAGAATAGGGAGTGTTTTGGAAAAGAAGGGAGGCTGGGGAGTGCTTGGGCAGAGAAATAGTGTCTGCATAACGCCTTTGGGGTCATTATCCTAAGAACAATAATAAGCCATTAAAGGATTTTAAGCAGGAGGGTGACCTGACCTGATCTTTACTTTACAAAGATCACTTTGGCTGCTCTGTGAAGAACAGATGGAAACAGCTTTGGAGCAAAAACAGGAAGAAGAGGAAGGCTTAGGAGGGTGGTCTAGGCAAGAGACAAAGCAACAATGAAGATGCAGATGGAGAAAGTGGACAGAATGCAGGAGATTTGGGAGGGGAAATCTACAAGCCTGATGCTGAATTGAATGTGGGACAGGGATAGGCTGAGGGGAAGGAGGAACAAAGATAATTCCCACAGTTCCTGACTGAGCCATTGCTTCTCTGAAATGATGACTTCTCACTAGGGGCCCCCGTGAGGTTCCCTAATCACTGGAAAGCGCTGCAGAGCAAAGTGCTTCGTGAGCTTTTCTCTTCCTACAGCAGGGTTAGCAAACTGCTAACTGCGAAGTCACTTCAGTCGTGGCCGACGCTGTGTGACCCCGTAGACTGCAGCCCACCAGGCTTCCCCTGTCCCTGGGATTCTCCAGGCAAGAACACTGGAGTGGGTTGCCATTGCCTTCTCCAATGCATGAAAGTGAAAAGTGAAAGGGAAGTCGCTCAGTCGTGTCCAACTCTTCACGACCCCATGGACCACAGCCTACCAGGCTCCTCCGTCCATGGGATTTTCCAGGCAAGAGTACTGGAGTGGGGTGCCATCGCCTTCTCCGAGGGTTGGCGAAAGTCTTCCGTAAACAGCCAGGTAGAAAATATGTGTAGCTCTGAAAGCCATCCTTTCTCTGTTATTCAGCTCTGCTGTTGTAAAGCAAAAGCAGCCACGGGCAATATGTAACAAATGGGTGTGGCTGTGTTCCAATAAAACTTTATTTACAAAAACAAAAGGCCAACAGGGTTGGCCTCTGCCCAAGAGAACCTGGATGAATGGGATGAATGTGAAAACTCAGCTGACCCCAGGATTTCCCAGTCTCAGTAAGCTGGAGTATTCCATTGAAACAGGGCGTTCATTCCCAGGCCTGGAAAATTTGGACCTGCCCAGGAAAATAAAGCGGAACATTGAGAACTCTGAGGGCCCACGTCCCCAAAAAAGACTTCAGGTCAGGGGAAGACTCTCAGAGCTGGGGCTGGGCTCATAAAATAGAACTTCAGCTTCTTCAGGCCTCCTCGGGGGCCCCCAACAACTTTCAGAGAGGAACCCAGGACAAGCCTTTCCCATACATATCCATCTGTATTTATAACAATGTTTTTTTTAAGCACCAGAAGGGTACATACATAAAAAACTAGTAAGCACTTATCTATATGCCTGGGAGTGGAAAGAGACTTTCACATGTATACATTTATATATCATTTTAGGTTTTGAACCATAGGAATAATATTACTCCAGCATTGTCTACTTGAAAAAATTCATAAGTATGTTTGTTCATAAAACACCCTCTGTTTCTATAATAGATAGAAATGTATCTAGTTGCCTTACCATCAGAATTTTTTAACTATTGAAAAATACTCATATTTATCTGAAAAATTACAATCTAAAGCTAGGCCTGGGCCACAGCTTCGCGAACATCCCTGTAAAACTGGGCTGTAAGAATGAGAGGCACAGCCAGCTGCTGGGGTACAGGGCTGACTGCGTAACACAGGGGCTGCAGAGCCTCGGGCGACCAGGAACTCCTGGAGGATGAGGTGCTGTCCCACTCCCCCTGTGCCCTCCCCCAGCCCTGGATTGAGCTGAATCGAGGACCAGCTGCTGTCCACTTCCCTGCTCCCACTCTGCCCTCTCACCTCCAGCCGTGGCTCCTCTACCCACCCTGTTCCTGGTGGCTCTGGTGGGCCGACTTGTGGCCCAGGCTCTGGACTGCCACGTGTGCGCCTACAGTGGGGAGAACTGCTTCAAGCCCATGTGCTGCCTGGCCATGGTCACCTACGGCACAACTACACAGACTTACTACACCCCAGTCAGGATGAAGGGGAGCAAGCCTTGTGTGCCCAGCTGCTTTGAGACCATATACAATGGCTGCTCCAAGCTCATACACACCACATCCTGCTGCCAGCAAAACCTCTGTAATGGCTCTGGCCTCTTGGCTCCCTGGACCCTGGCCCTGGTCCTCATACTCCTGGTCACCCTCGGGAGTCTGCTGTAAAGCCCTGTCGCACTGGCTGCAGATTCACTGGAGGGCAAAGCACAGAGCAGCGTGGCCCCACCCTCTCCCACTGCACACCCCACCCACCCCTCCCCTCCCCAGACCTCCCCAGCCACACTCAGGACTACCTGCAAAAGGACTCTTGACCTCCCCCAACCACCCTGGGGTCTGCTTCCAGGTCATGACCTGTTGTTTTTCTAAAGGCTGATGTAGGACCACAAAATAAATAGATAAAAATAAAATTAGGCATAGGGAAAATTTTAAGCACAGCTCCAATGTACACAGGACTGCAGATTATCCCGTGAAAAGTTAAAAAAAGCACTGTTTTCCAGTTTGATTCTCAGGTCTGCTGTCTCAGTTAGTAGAAGTCTGCTTCCAACTTCTCCCCTTGTGTTTCCAACAACTTCCTGTCTTCAGGTAAGAGCATCCACTTTTACTTAGGGAACTTACCCTGGTGCACTGAAGATTGTTGGCCAGGACTGACAATAAAGAGGTTGCTGCCCTTCTAGTGTTGGTCATGTGACCTAGGCTAAGCCAATCAGATTATTTCTTCCTGGACTACAGCTGGAGGTGGTCCTTGCAGAGAAGGAAAAATAGTGAAGATGCTTTGAGGGGTTTTCTGTTACTTCTTTTTGCCTAGATCTTTGGGGCAAATCTTTCAAAGATATGATTGTTTGACTTCTGTTTCAATTTTAATTGATTTTTTTTTAGCCTAGGTTGGCCAAACTCCATTCTTGTGGCTTAATGCTGCTGCTGCTGCTGCTGCTAAGTCGCTTCAGTCGTGTCTGACTCTGTGTGACCCCATAGATGGCAGCCCACCAGGCTCCCCCGTCCCTGGGACTGTCCAGGCAAGAACACTGGAGTGGGTTGCCATTTCCTTCTCCAATGCATGCAAGTGAAAAGTGGAAGTGAAATCGCTCAGTCGTGTCCGACTCTTAGCGACCCCATGGACTGCAGCCCACCAGGCTCTTCTGTCCGTGGGATTTTCCAGGCAAGAGTACTGGGGTGGGATGCCATTGCCTTCTCCTAATACTGATGAGGATATCCTATTTAAAAATCTCCAATATCTCCCTGTGGCCTGCAACACAAAGGGCAGGCAAGACATACAAGTCCCAATGACCACTAGTGTGGCACATCCCCCCATACCAGACACCCTCTGCTTCAGCACCACTAGAATTTCTGCTTTCTCCAAATGCATCCATATATAAATCAGTGCTGCATTCCCACTTTGTCACCTGGGGGAAATAAAGTCCCTACTCACCATTTGAGGCAGCAGATGGTGGCAGATCAGGGTGCCAGTCCTGGTGTAGACAGGACTGTTGGCCAGCAGTTGCTTTTTGATAAGCCTTGCTCTCCAAATGTGAGATTAGCCAGGCTCTCTTCCCTTGAGAAATGCATCAGAATCTATCAAGCTCTGAGACCCCCCCAAGCCCATTTTAGAGATCCAAAATGATAGCATTGTGATTAGGATAGCACTGAATTCAAGCGGTTCTGCCAGCCAACCTCTATTCCTTCAAGGTCTTGATTTTCTTGTCTGTAACATGAGGATATGAATTCTATCTATATCTTAGAGTTTATTCATATATTTAACAAACACTCTGCACCAGACACTGTTCTGAATGCTTTACATATATTAATTCATTTAATACTCATAACAACACAATAAGGCAAGTATTTTGCAGATGAGGAAACTGAGGCATAGAGAGGTTGAATAACTCATCCAAGGTTGCAATGGCATGGGGATGAAATGGAAGATTGCATGGGAGTTGCTTAGCACAGAGCTCAGGAGATAATACATGGTTCATAAAATGATAGCTATTTGTTATGGACTGAATTGTGTATCCCCCTCTCTGAATTCATATGTTGAAATCTTAACCCCCAATGTGACTATATTTGGAGCTAGGGCATTGAAGAAGTAACTAAGGTCGATGGGGTCATAAGTGAAGGTCCCTAATTCAATATGACTGGTGTCCTTTGAACGAGAAAGAGAGACACCGCAGTGGGCATCTCAGAAAAAAGGCCATGTGAGCACATAGCGAGACAGCCATCTGCAACCCAAGGAGACAGGCCTCCGGAGAAACCAGACTTGTCAACAACTTGATCTTGGACCTCCCTCCAGTCTCCAGAACTGTGAGAGGTAAATTTCTCTTGTTTAAGCCACCTAGTCTGCTGTGTTTTATTATGGGAGCCCTAGTGGACGGACACACTACTGAAGAAGAACCCACCTTGTGGTGGAAAACACAGCTGCATTTTCAATCTTAATCCAACATTACCTCTGGGTGTAATCTCCTTCAGAGTGTCCCTGTCCCACCCAGGACAGAGTAAAACATCCTTTGCAAGACATATGCATGAGCGTTAAGTCGCTTCAGTCATGTCCAGCTCTTTGCGATCCTGTGGACCGTAGCCCCCCAGGCTCCTCTGTCCATGGGATTCTCCATGGGTTGCCATGCCCTCCTCCAAGGGATCTTCCTGACCCAGGAATCAAACCTGCATCTCTTATGTCTCCTGCATTGGCAGGCGGGTTCTTTACCACTAGCACCACCTGGAAGCCCACATGATATATACCACCCTTGAAAATATCCAGATTCATCTGTCACCCATCCACTCTTATCCTCCATTCAACCACAACAAACTTCACACTTCCCTGAACATGGCAGACCCTTGTATATTGCCACCTTGTCTGTCCTCCTCCCCTCATGCTTTGACCCATCCCCCTTTGCTGGCAAACTCCTATGCATGCTGCAAGACCCAGCCTCAGTATTCCCTCTGAAGCTTTCATCGAACTTCTCAAGCAGAGTTGGATGTTTCCATTCCTGTGCTACTACCATGCCTTGTATATGTGCTGTGCTGTGCTTAGTCGCTCAGTCATGTGCAACTCTTTGTGACCCCATGCACTGTAGCCTGCCAGGCTCCTCTGTCCATGAGGGTTCTCCAGGCAAGAATACTGGAGTGGGTGGCCTTTTCCTTCTCCAGGGGATCTTCTTGACCCAGGAATCAAACCAGGTCTCCTTCATTCAGGCGGATTCTTTAACAGCTGAGCTTCCAGGGAAGCCCTACCTTGTACATAGTCCTGTTGTATTATCATTGTTTTATCTCATGTCTCTATCATTAGAATTTTGAACCCCTTGAGGTCTTAGGTATCTCTGGCATAGTGCCTGACACAGGGTAGATGTTCAGTAGATGTCTATTGATGCAATAAATGAAAGGGCACCTGAATCCAGGTCAGTTTATTCTCCTTCCCATGAAAAGCTATAAAGCCAATCTTGATCCATCTCAAATAAGACTACTGCTGGGAAGGTTCTAAGAAATTCTTCAAGATTAAAGAGAGTAGACATCTGTCTAAGGAATTTTATGAAAAACTCATTCTCAAGCTCTTTCTTTTGGCTTCCTTGGGTGGTACATCCTCACCTAACTTTGGATCCCACAAGACTGTCACGGTGGCATATACAGCCTCTAAGAGAGTCCCCAGTGTTATTCATGCCCTCTTTTTATCCCTTCCCTTTGAGTGTGGGTTGGATTTACTAATTGACTTCTTACAAATCGAATGCAGAAGTGATGCCATGACACATCTGAGATATAGTTATAAAAAGACTCTACTAGGCATATACCCTGAGAAAACCAAAATTGAAAAAGACACGTGTACCCCAATCTTCATTGCAGCACTATTTACAATAGAGAGAACACAGAAGCAACCTAAATGTCCATCAACAGATTAATGAATAAAGAAGCTGTGTTACATATGTACAATGGAGTATTAGTCAGCCATAGAAAGGAATGCATTCAAGTTAGTTCTAATGAGGTGGATGAACCTAGAGCATATTATACAGACTGAAGTAAGTCAGAAAGAGAAAAACAAATATCTTATACTAATGCATATGTATGCAATCTAGAAAGATGATACTGATGAAATTATTTGCAGGGCAGCAGTGACACTGCTTCCCTTGTAGCTCAGTTGGTAAAGAATCTGCCTGCAGTGTGGGAGACCCGGGTTCAATCCCTGGGTTGGGAAGATCCCCTGGAGAAGGAAATGGTGACCCACTCCAATATCCTTGCCTGGAAAATCTCATGGGCAGAGGAGCCTGGTGGGCTGCAGTCCATGGGGTCGCAAAGAGTTGGGCACCACTGAGTGACTAACTCTTAGTGGAGATACAGACACAGAGAACAGACTTATGGACAGGGTGTAGAGGGAAGAAGGAGAGGGTGGGATGTATGGAGAGAATAACAAGGAAACTTATTACCATATGAAAAAATAGATAGCCAATGGGAATTTGCTGTATGACTCTGAGAACTCAAACTAGAGCTCTGTAACAACCTAGAAGGGTGGGATGGGGAGGGAGATGGGAGGGAGATTCAAGAGGGAGGGGATTTGCATATACCTATGGCTGATTCCTGTTGATGTTTGGCAGAAACCAGCACAATTCTATAAAGCAATTATCCATCAATTACAAAATAAATTAATCAAAAAAAATTTTTTAAGTTATAAAAGTACTGAGGCTTCCATCTTGGGCACTTCATCTTGCTCTCTCTTGGATCACTTGCCCTGGGGAAAGCCAGCTGCCATGTCACACAGCATTCTATGAAAAAGCCCACATGCCAAGGAACTGAGGCTAGCCAGCAACCACAGAAGTGAGTTTGGAAGCAGATACCCATTCCCTACCAGTCTAGCCTTCAGATGATAATAAAGCCCAAGCCAATAGCCTGTTTGCAAGCTCATGAGAGACTTATTCCTGATCCACAGATGCTGTGGGGTCAACGTTGTGTTACCTTGATACACTTTGAGATAATTTGTTGTACACCAGTAGATAATGAATACAGCCACCAAACGGACCCTCCCACAAGGACAAGTGCAAGTAAGATATCCTTTCTCTTGCTTTTCATTCCAGGATTTGGATCCTTAGGTTTAGGGCTTGATAAGACATATATTTTTATATTGGCATCATTTTCCCCACCATCATCACTATCTTCATCATCACCATCATCATCTCTGAGAGCTACTGATGTGCTGTCCTAGTACTGCACTTAGTGGTTGACATGCATCATCTTTCTTAAATCCTCGCAGTGACTTTGTGAATTGGACTTATAAAGGGACTTTGGTTGAAGAAACAAAACCTGTAGGTAATTCAAGACATAGGTGATCTACTGAGAGGAAATGGGGACTGGACCCTCTAAGGTAGCCTCCAGACTATACCCAGGCCTTGAAGTAGGCAGGAACAAAAACACCTCCACAGGTTAGGAAAGAGGAAGCTCAACCAAGATAGGATAGCCTGATGTTTAAAGGCATGGGCTCTGAAATCAGATTTCCTGGTTCAAACCATAGCCTTGCTACATAGTGTTTTTGAGGTTGGGCAGTTTACTTAGAACCAATCACTTCTAGATGTACAAGCTGGATTTAGAAAAGGTAAAGGAACCAGAGATGAAATTCCCAATATCTGCTGGACCATAGAAAAATAAAAAGAATTTTTTAAAAAATCTGCTTCTGCTTCACCGACTATGCCAAAGCCTTTCACAGTGTGGATCACAGCAAACTGTGGAAAATTCTTAAAGAGATATGAATACCAGACCACCTTACCTATATGCAGGACAAGAAGCAACAGCTAGAACTGAACATGGAACAAGAAACCGGTTCAAAATTGGGAAAGGAGTACATCAAGAGCTGTCACCCTGTTGTTTAACTTGTATGCAGAGTACATCATATGAAGTGCTGGGCTGGATGAAGCATGAGCTGGAATCAAGAATGCCAGGAGAAACATCAACCTCAGATTTGCAGATGATACTACCCTAATGCAGAAAGTGAAGAAGAACTAAACAGCTTCTTGATGAAGATGAAAGAGAGAGTGAAAAAGCTGGCTTAAAACTCAACATTCTAAAAACAAAGATCATGACATCTGGTCCCATCACTTCATGGCAGATAGATTGGGGGGAAAGTGGAAACAGTGACAGATTTTTATTTTCTTGGGCTCCAAAATCGCTGCAGATGGTGACTGCAGCCATGAAATTAAAAGATTCTTGCTCCTTGGGGAAAAAGCTATGACAAACCTAGACAGCATATTACAAAGCAGAGACATTATTTGCCGACAAAGGTCCATATAGTCCAAGCTATGGTTTTACCAGTAGTCATGTATGGATGTGAGAGTTGGAACCATAAAGAAGGCTGAGCACTGAGGAATTGATGCTTTCAAATTGTGGTGCTGGAGAAGACTTTTGAGAGTGCTTTTCGGACAGCAAGGAGATCCAACTTGTTAATCCTAAAGGAAATCAACCCTGAATATTCATTGGAAGGACTATGCTGAAGTTGAATCTCCAATCCTTCACCTGATGTGAAGAGCTAATTCATTGGAAAAGACCCTGATGCTGGGAAAGATTGAGGGCAAGAGGAGAAGGGAGCAACAGAGGATGAGATGGTTGGATGGCATCACCGACTCAATGGACATGAGTTTGAGCAAACTCAGGGAGATAATGAAGGACGGGGAAGCCTGGCATGCTGCAGTTCATGGAGTCACAAAGAGTTAGACATGACTTAGTGACTGAACAACCACAACAAAGTTACTTAGACTCTGCCTGCTTTGGTTTTCCCAACTATAAAATGAGGACAATAGTAGTCTGTGTCTTACAACTTTGGAGTAAGCATTTATGAGTTTATATAATTAGTGTTTAGGATAATGCCAGGCACTTAGTAGGGCTTCCCAGATGGTGGTAGTGAAAAAGAACCTGCCTGCCAGTGCAAGAGATTTAAAAGACACAGGTTCAATCCCTGGATCAGGAAGGTCCCCTAGAGGAGGGCGTAGCAACCCAGTCCAGTATTCCTGCCTGGAGAATCCCCATGGACAGAGGAGCCTGGTAGGCTACAATCCATAGGGTCGCAAAGAGTCAGATATGACTGAAGCAACTTAACACTTACACATGGGCTACATTAAATGCTACATGGATTGCTCATTCTTATTATTCAGAGTCTTATGGAATGAGTCTGGGTAGGAAACTATCATTAAAGCTGAATGTAATTGCATACCATTCAGTTAGTTGGTCTTGCTTCTCAGGGTTCAAATCCTTGATAGAAAGCATCAGAGGATCCCAGCTTGGTTCCTGTGCCCACTCTATTACTGTCCCACAAACATTTATCAAATGGGAGAAAGATTATTCCTCAAAAGAAAAAATCAGTTCAGTTCAGTTCAGTCGCTCAGTCATGTCTGACTCTTGACACGACCCCATGAACTGCAGCATGCCAGGCCTCCCTGTCCATCACCAACTCCTGGAGTCCATCCAAACCAATGTCCATTGAGTTGGTGATGCCATCCAACCATCTCATCCTCTGTCATCCCCTTCTCCTCCTGCCCTCAATCTTTCCCAGCATCAGGGTCTTTTCAAATGAGTCAGTTCTTTGCATCAGGTGGCCAAAGTACTGGAGTTTAAACCTGCACATAAATGGTCAAATGATTTTCAACAAAGGACCAAAGTAATTCAGTGAGGAAAGGATAATTTTGCAACAAATGATGCAAGAACAATTGAATATTCTTATGTTAGAAAATGAACTTGGGCCCTTACCTCACACTACACACAAACATTAACTCAAAATGGATCATAATCTAAATATAAGAGCCAAAATTTCTAGCAGAAAATATGAGAGAGTTTTGTGACCTTGGGCTAGACTAACATTTCTTAGATATGACATTAAAAATACAATCCATAAAAGAAAAAATTGACAAATTATACTTCATCAACATTTTAAACTTTTGCTCTTTAAAGGATAACACTAAGAAAAATTAAAAGGTAAGCCACAGGCTGAAAGACAATGTTTGCAAAACACATATCTGAAAAAGGACTTGTATCCAGAAAAACAAATGCTTATGATTCAGTGGGAAGAAGACAGTCCAATTTTTTTTAATGGGCAAAAGATTTAAATGAACCCTTCACCAAAAAAGATATACCAATGGATAATCAGTGTATGAAAATGTGCTCAACACCATTAGCCATGACAGAGATGGAAATTTAAATCACAACACACACTTTAGAATAGTTAAGTAAAAAATACTGACAAATCAAGTGCTAGTGAGAATGTACGAAGCAACTGCAATCTTCATGTTGATGGTGGAAATGTTAAATGGTATAACCACTTCAGAAAATAATTTGATAGCTTCCTAAAAAGTTACTTACCATACAACCCAGCAATTCTACTCCTAGATGTCTATTCAAGAGAGATGAAAATACGCGTCCACACAAAGACACCCATACAATTGTTCAGAGCAATTCATAACAGCCAAAAACTACACAATCCAAATTACTTTTTAACAGGTAAACAAAATGTGATTTTTCCATACTAGCAATAAAAGAAAACAAACTATTGCTAAGCAGTGACACAGATCTCAAAAAGAGTATGCTAAGTGAAAGAAGTCAAACTCATAGGCCACATACCGTATGATTCTATTTACATGAAACTTCTAGAAGAGAGATGGAAAATACATCCATAGTTGTCTTGAACAGGAGGTGGGAGCTGGAATCGACTATAAATGGGCATGAGGCTCTTTCTTGCAGACCAGTCTCTGTCTCTCCATACAGAGCTCTTATTCAGACCTCACGTTGCCCTTCATGCTCCGACTGCCTCCCCGTTTCTTCCTCCCCATCAGACTATTTATGCCAGAAACAACAAATTTCCTGCAAGCAGCTAACATCAGTGGTCCTCGCATTCCTTTGGGGGTTGAGGGGGAGCTGCAAATCTGGTTGGGATTCAAGAAAACCCAGGCAACTGGACTTATACATCCTCCTGAATCATAACCATCAGTCAGGGTTCCCTGGAAAAATCTGGATGCCTAAGAGGAACACTCATAACCAACATGACTTCTCCATGGCTGAGGTGTCTGCTTGACCTGCTGCCAGGGCTATTTGAAATGGTGGTGAACATCTCTATGAAACCCCAGGTCTTCGGTTGTAAAGAAGAAATCATTTGGAAAAGCTTCCTTGAATCATTGTCATAGAGTGGATTAGACCATTCTTAACTTCTACATGGAATATTCTGCCAGAGGAAAGAATGTGCTGAGATGGAAAAGCAATTGAGTGGATTTCCATGGAGGCGTTTTTAATGGCATCTTTTTTAAAGGACGATGTAATGAGATCAAGCCCTGAGCCTTTGGCGTGAGAGCACTGATTCCAAGACCCTAGACTACCAGAGAATTAACCCTGCTGCTGCTAAGTCACATCAGTCGTGTCTGACTCTGTGTGTCCCCATAGACAGCAGCCCACCAGGCTGCCGTCCCTGGGATTCTCCAGGCAAGAACACTGGAGTGGGTTGCCATTTCCTTCTCCAATGCATGAAAGTGAAAAGTGAAAGTGAAGTCGCTTAGTCGTGTCCAGCTCTTCACGACCCCATGGACTGCAGCCTACCAGGCTCCTCTGTCCATAGGATTTCCCAGGCAAGAGTATTGGAGTGGGTTGCCATTGCCTTCTCCAGAATTAACCCTAGGGAGTATCAAATAGTGAGAACTCACACAAAGGAAATCACTTAAATATAAGGCCTCCAACCCAACAACCAGTAGCACCCTGTGCATCATCCAACCACCAGCAGCACCCTGTTCAGGACACCTCATCTAAACAACAAACAGAACAAAAATACAAACCCAATCATCAGCAGACAGGATTACCACCTCACTCAGCCTTGCCCATCAGAGGAAAAACAAACAAACAAAAACTCAGCACAAATCTCACCCTATATGAAGCTTACACAAACCACTGGACCAACCTTAGGAGGGCAGAAACCAAAAGGAAGAAAGAACTCAACCTTGAAGACTGGGAAAAGGACACTTCAAACACAGTAGGTTAAAAAAAAAAGAAAAGAAAATGCAGAGAAATACAACACAAATAAAGGAACAAACTAGAAACACAGAAGTCCAAATAAATGAAGAGGAAATAGGCAAACTACATGAAAAAGAATTCAGAATAATGATAGTAAAGATGATCAAAAACCTTGAAAACAAAATGGAGAAAATGCAAGAATCAATTAACAAAGACCTAGAAGAATTAAAGAATAAACACGCAGATACAAACAACACAATTGCTGAAATTAAAAAATACTCCATGAGGAATCAATAGCAGAATATCTGAAGCAGAAGAACGAATCAGTGAGCTGGAAGATAAAGTGGTGGAAATAATTTCTGAAGAGCATAATAAAGTAAACAGAATGAAAAGAACTGAAGATAGTCTCAGAAACCTCTGGACCAATATCAAACACACCAACATTCAAATTATAGGGGTCACAGAAGAAGAAGAGAAAGGGTATGAGAAATTTTTTGAAGAGGTTATAGTTGAAAATTTCCCCAACATGAAAAAGGAAATAGTCAATCAAGTCCAAAAGGCACAAAGAATCCCATACAGAGTAAACCCAAGGAGAAACACGCCAAGACACACACTAATCAAACTAATAAAGAATAAATACAAAGAAAGAATATTAAAAGCAGCAAAGGAGAAGCAACAAGTAACATAAAAGGGAAACCCCATATGCTTAACAGCTGATCTTTCAGCAGAAACTCTGAAGGGCAGAAGGGAATGGCTGAATATATTTAAAGTACTGAAAAGGAAAAATCTACAACCAAGATTACTGTACCCAGCAAGAATCTCATTCAAAATTGATGGAGAAATAAAAAGCTTTTCAGACAACCAAAAGTTAAGAGGATTCAGTACCACCAAACCAGCTTTACACCAAATGTTCAGTTCAGTCGCTTAGTCGTGTCCAACTCTTTGCGACCCCATGAATCACAGAACACCAGGCCTCCCTGTCCATCACCAACTCCCGGAGTTCATTCAGACTCACGTCCATTGAGTCAGTGATGCCATCCAGCCATCTCATCCTCTCCTGCCCCCAATCCCTCCCAGCATCAGAGTCTTTTCCAATGAGTCAACTCTTCTCGTGAGGTGTCCAAAGTACTGGAGTTTCAGCTTCAGCATCATTCCTTCCAAAGAAATCCCAGGGCTGATCTCCTTCAGAATGGACTGGTTGGATCTCCTTGGAGTCCAAGGGACTCTCAAGAGTCTTCTCCAACAGCACAGTTCAAAAGCATCAATTCTTCGGCGCTCAGCCTTCTTCACAGTCCAACTCTCACATCCATACATGACCACTGGAAAAACCATAGCCTTGACTAGACTGACCTTGTTGGCAAAGTAATGTCTCTCCTTTTCAATACGCTATCTAGGTTGGTCATAACTTTCTTTCCATGGAGTAAGTCTTTTAATTTCATGGCTGCAATCACCATCTGCAGTGATTTGGGAGCCCAAACAATAAAGTCTGACACTCTTTCCCCATCTATTTCCCATGAAGTGATGGGACCAGATGCCATGATCTTTGTTTTCTAAATGTTGAGCTTGAAGCCAACTTTTTCACTCTCCACTCTCACTTTCATCAAGAGGCTTTCACTTTCTGCCATAAGGGTGGTGTCATCTGCATATCTGAGGTGATTGATATTTCTCCCGGCAATCTTGATTCCATCTTGTGTTTCTTCCAGCCCAGCGTTCCTCATGATGTACTCTGCATATAAGTTAAATAAGCAGGGTGACAATATACAACCCTGACGTACTTCTTTTCCTATTTGGAACCAGTCTGTTGTTCCATGTCCAGTTCTAACTGTTGCTTCCTGACCTACATATAGGTTATTCAAGAGGCAGGTCAGGTGGTCTGGTATTCCCATCTCTTTCAGAATTCTCGATGTTAAAGGGACTTAAATAGTGAATAAATACAAGAGAAGAAAAAAGATCTACAGAATCAACCCCAAACAATTAATAAAATGGCACTAGGAACATATATATCAATAATTACTTTAAATGTAAATGGATTAAATGCTCCAACCAGAAGACACAGACTGGCTGAATGGATACAAAAACAAGACCCATATATGTGCTGGCTACAAGATATCCACTTCAGACCTGAAGACACATATAGACTGAAAAAAGTAAGGCTCAAAATTCTCCAAGCCAGGCTTCAGCAATACGTGAACCGTGAACTTCCTGATGTTCAAGCTGGTTTTAGAAAAGGCAGACGAACCAGAGATCAAATTGCCAACATCTGCTGGATCCTGGAAAAAGCAAGAGAGTTCCAGAAAAACATCTATTTCTGCTTTATTGATTATGCCAAAGCCTTTGACTGTGTGGATCACAATAAACTGTGGAAAATTCTGAGAGAGATGGGAATACCAGACCACCTGACCTGCCTCTTGAGAAACCTGTATGCAGGTCAGGAAGCAACAGTTAGAACTGGACATGGAACAACAGACTGGTTCCAAATAGGAAAAGGAGTGCGTCAAGGCTGTTTATTGTCACCCTGCTTATTTAACTTATATGCAGAGTACATCATGAGAAACGCTGGGCTGGAGGAAACACAAGATGGAATCAAGATTGCCGGGAGAAATATCAATCACCTCAGATATGCAGATGACACCACCCTTATGGCAGAAAGTGAAAGCCTCTTGATGAAAGTGAAAGAGGAGAGTGAAAAAGTTGGCTTCAAGCTCAACATTCAGAAAACAAAGATCATGGCATCTGGTCCCATCACTTCATGGGAAATAGATGGGGAAACAGTGGAAACAGTTTTTATTTTGGGGGGCTCCCAAATCACTGCAGATGGTGATTGCAGCCATGAAATTAAAAGACGCTTACTCCTTGGAAGAAAAGTTATGACCAACCTAGATAGTATATTCAAAAGCAGAGATATTACCTTGCCGACTAAAGTCCATCTAGTCAAGGCTATGGTTTTTCCAGTGGTCATGTATGGATGTGAGAGTTGGACTGTGAAGAAAACTGAGTGCTGAAGAATTGATGCTTTTGAATTGTGGTGTTGGAGAAGACTCTTGAGAGTCCCTTGGACTGCAAGGAGATACAACCAGTCCATTCTGAAGGAGATCAGCCCTGGGATTTCTTTGGAAGGAATGATGCTGAAACTGAAACTCCAGTACTTTGGCCACCTCACACAAAGAGTTGACTCATTGGAAAAGACTCTGATGCTGGGAGGGATTGGGGGCAGGAGAAGAAGGGGACGACAGAGGATGAGATGGCTGGATGGCATCACTGACTCAATGGACATGAGTCTAAATGAACTCCAGGAGTTGGTGATGGACAGGGAGGCCTGGCGTGCTGCGATTCACGGGGTCGCAAAGAGTCAGAGACGACTGAGCGACTAAACTGAACTGAACCAAAACGATGGAAAAATATATTCCATGCAAATGGGAAGCAAAAGAAAGCTTGAGTAGCAATCCTCATATCTGACAAAATATACCTTAAAATAAAGAATATTATAAGAGATAAGGAAGGACACTACATAATGATCAAGGGATTAATCCAAGAGGAAGACATAACAATTGTCAATATCTATGCACCCAACATTGGAGAAGGCAATGGCACCCCCACTCCAGTACTCTTGCCTGGAAAATCCCATGGATGGAGGAGCCTGGTGGGCTGCCGTCTGTGGGGTTGCACAGAGTCAGACATGGCTGAGCGACTTCACTTTCACTTTTCATTTTCATGCATTGGAGAAGGAAATGGCAACCCACTCCAGTGTTCTTGCCTGGAGCATCCCAGGGATTGGGGAGCCTGGTGGGCTGCCATCTACGGGGTCGCATAGAGTCGGACATGACTGAAGCGACTTAGCAGCAGTAGAAGCAGCATGCACCCAACATAGGAGCACCTCAGTACATAAGACAAACACTAACAGACATAAAAGGAGAAATTGATAGTAACACAATAATAGTAGGAGACTTTAACACCCCACTCACACCAATAGACAGATCATCAAAGCAGAAGAGTAATGAGGAAACAAAGCCTTAAATCATACATTAGATGAGATGGATCTCATTGATATCTTCAGGACATTCCATCCAAATGCAGAAAAATACACCTTCTTCTCAAGTGCACGTGGAACATTGTCCAGGATAAACCACATCTTGATAGGTCACAAATCAAACCTCAGTAAATTTATGAAAATTGCAATTGTATCAAGCATCTTCTCTGATAACAATGCTATAAGACTAGATATAAATTACAAGAAAAAAAAAACAAGAAATACAAACACATGGAGATTAAACAACATGTTTCTAAATAACCAACAGGTTACTGAAGAAGTCATAAGGGAAATAAAAAAATTTCTAGAAACAAACAACAATGAAAATACAACAACTCAAAACACATGGGATGCAGCAAAAGCAGTTCTAAGAGGGAAGTTTTTAGCAATACAATCCTACCTCAAGAAACAAGACAAACATCGAATAGACAACCTAAGTTTATACCTAAAATAGTTGGGAAAAGGAAGAACAAAAAAAATTAATAGAAGGAAATAATTCATAAAGATCTGAGCATAAATAAATGAAAAAGAAATGAAAGAAACAATAGTAAAGATTAATAAAACTAAAAGCTGGTTCCTTGAGAAGATAAACAAAATTGACAAGCCTTTAGCCAGACTCATCAAGAAAAAAATAGAGAAGAATCAAATCAACAAAATTAGAAATGAAAAAGGAGAGGTTACAACAGACAAGGCAGAAATACAAAGGATTATAAGAGATTACTATGAACAACTATATGGCAATAAAATGGATAACCTGAAAGAAATGGACAGATTCTTAGAAAAGCTCAATATTCCAAGACAGAACCAGGAAGAATTAGAAATTATGAACAACCCAATTATAAGCACTGAAATTGAAGCTGTGATCAAAAATCTCCCCAAAAAACAAAAGCCCAGGACCAGATGGCTTCACAGGAAAATTCCATCAAACATTTAAAGAAGAGCTAAAGCCTATCCTTCTAAAACTCTTCCAAAAAATTGCAAAGGAAGGAACACTTCCAAACTCATTCTACGAGGCCACCATCACCCTGATACCAAAACCAGACAAAGACAACACAAAAAAAGAAAACTACAGACCAATATCACTGATGAACATAGATGCAAAAATCCTCAACAGAATTTTAGCAAACAGAATTCAGCAACACATCAAAAAGCTCATACACCATGATCAAGTTGGGTTTATTCTAGGAATGCAAGGACTCTTCAATATATGCAAATCAATGTGATACACCATATTAACAAATTGAAAGATAAAAACCATATGATAATCTCAATAGATGCAGAAAAATCCTTTGACAAAATTCAGCACCGATTTATGATTGAAACTCTTCCAAAAATGGGCATGGAAGGAACGTACCTCAACATAGTAAAGGCCATAAAGCAAACATTATCCTCAATGGTGAAAAACTGAAAGCATTCCCCCTAAAATCAGGAACAAGACAAGGATGTCCACTTTCACCGCTATTGTTGAACATAGTTCTGGAAGTCCTAGCTACAGCAATCAGAGAAGAAAAAGAAATAAAGGAATCCAGATTGGTAAAGAAGTAAAGCTCTCACTCTTTGCAGATGACATGATACTGTACATAGAAAACCCTAAAGATAGTGTCAGAAAATTACTAGAGCTACTCCGTGAATTTAGCAAAGTTGCAGGATACAAAATCAATACACAGAAATCACTTGCAATTCTATTTAATAACAATGAAAAATCAGAAAGAGAAATTAAGAAATCAATCCCATTCACCACTGCAACAAAAAGAATTAAATGTTTAGGAATAAACTTACCTAAGAAGACAAAAGAACTTCATAGAAAATTATAAGACACTAATGAAAGAAATCAAAGATGACATAAAGAGATGGAGAGATATTCCATGTTCCTGGGTAGGAAGAATCAATATTGTGAAAATGATTATACTACCAAATGCAATCTACAGATTCAATGCTGCTACTGCTGCTAAGTCACTTCAGTCAGTCCGATTCTGTGCGACCCCATAGATGGCAGCCCACCAGGCTCCCTCATCCCTGGGATTCTCCAGGCAAGAATACTGGAGTGGGCTGCCATTTCCTTCTCTAATGCATGAAAGTGAAAAGTCAAAGTATAGTCACTCAGTCACGTCCAACTCTTAGCGACCCCATGGACTGCAGCCTACCAGGCTCCTCCATGCATGAGATTTTCCAGGCAAAAGTACTGGAGTGGGGTGCCATTTTACTAATGGCATTTTTCACAGAACTAGAACAAAAATTTTCACAATTCATATGGGAAAAGACCCCAAATAGCCAAAGCAGTCCTGAGAAAAAAGAATGGAGCTGAAGGAATCAACCTTCCTGACTTCAGATTATACTACAAAGCTACAGTCATCAAGACAGTATGGTACTGACACAAAAACAGAAACATAGACCAATGGAACAAGATAGAAAGCCCAGAAATAAACCCATGCACCTACAGGTACCTTATTTTCAACAAAGGAGGCAAGAATTACAATGGAACAGACAGCCTTTTCAATAAATGGTGCTGGGAAAACTGGACAGCTACATGTAAAAGAATGAAATTAGAACACTTCCTAACACCATACACAAATATAAACTAAAAATGGGTTAAAGACCAAAATGTAAGACCAGAAACTATAAAACTCTTAGAGGAAAACATAAGCAGAACACTTAATGACATAAATCAAAGCAAGATCCTCTATGACACACCTCTTAGAATAACGGGAATAAAAGTAAACAAATGGGACCTCATTAAACTTAAAAGCTTTTTCACAGCAAAGGAAACTATAAGCAAGGTAAAAAGACAACCCTCAGAATTGGAGAAAAGAGTAGCAAGTGAAACAACTGACAAAGGATTAATTTCCAAAATATACAAGGAGCTCATTGAACTCAATGCCAGAAAAACAAACAACCCAATCATAAAAGAAGTTATGGTACATATACACGAAGGAATATTACTCAGCCATAAAAGGGAATACATTTGAGTCAGTTCTGATGAGGTGGATGAACCTAGAACCTATTATACAGAGTGAAATGAGTCAGAATGAGAAAGGTAAATATCATATTCTAACGCATATATACAGAATCTAGAAAAATGGTACTGAAGAATTTATTTACAGGAGGTCAATGGAAGAACCAGAGATCAAATTGCCAACATCCGCTGGATCATCGAAAAAGCAAGAGAGTTCCAGAAAAACATCTATTTCTGCTTTATTGACTATACCAAAGCCTTTGACTGTGTGGATCACAGTAAACTGGAAAATTCTGAAAGAGATGGGAATACCAGACCACCTGACCTGCCTCTTGAGAAATCTGTATGCAGGTCAGGAAGCAACAGTTAGAACTGGACATGGAACAACAGACTGGTTGCAAATAGGAAAAGGAGTATGTCAAGGCTGTATATTGTCACCCTGCTTATTTAACTTATATGCAGAGTACATCGTGAGAAACACTGTGCTGAGTGAAGCACAAGCTGGAATTAAGATTGCCAGGAGAAATATCAATAACCTCAGATATGCAGATGACACCACTCTTATGGCAGAAGGTGAAGAAGAACTAAAGAGCCTCTTGATGAAAGTGAAAGAGGAGAGTGAAAAGTTGACTTAAAACTCATTCAGAAAACTAAGATCATGGCATCTGGTCCCATCACTTCATGGGAAATAGATGGGGAAACAGTGGCTGACTTTATTTTGGGGGGCTCCAAAATCACTGCAGATGGTGACTGCAACCATGAAATTAAAAGACGCTTACTCCTTGGAAGGAGAGTTACAACCAGTCTCAGTTCAGTTCAGTTCAGTCGCTCAGTCATGTCCTACTCTTTGCGACCCCATGAATCGCAGCACAGCAGGCCTCCCTGTCCATCGCCAACTCCCGGAGTTCACCCAAACTCTTGTCCATCAAGTCGGTGATGCCATCCAGCCATCTCATCCTCTGTCGTCCCCTTCTCCTCCTGCCCCCAATCCCTCCCAGCATCACAGTCTTTTCCAATGAGTCATCTCTTCGCATGAGGTGGCCAAAGTACTGGAGTTTCAGCTTTAGCATCATTCCTTCCAAAGAACACCCAGGAGTAGACAGCATATTAAAAAGCAGAGATATTACTTTGCCAACAAATGTCCATCTCGTCAAGGCTATGGTTTTTCCAGTAGTCATGTGTGGATGTGAGGGTTGAACTATAAAGAAAGCTGAGTGCTGAAGCACTGATGCTTTTGAACCATGGTGTTGGAGAAGCCTCTTGAGAGTTCCTTGGACTGCAAGGAGATCAAACCAGTCAATACTAAAGGATATTAGTCCTGATTGTTCATTAGAAGGACTGATGCTGAAGCTCCAATACTTTGGCCACCTGATGCGAAGAGCTAACTCATTTGAAAAGACCCTGATGCTGGGAACAATTGAAGGCAAGAGGAGACGGGGATGACAGAGGATGAGATGGTTGGATGGCATCACCAACTTAACAGACATGAATTTGAGTAAACTCAGGGAGTTGGTGATGGACAGGGAGGCCTGCTTTGCTGTGGTCCATGGGGTCACAAAGAGTTGGACACAACTGAGCAACTGAACTGAACTGAACTGAATGGAGAAGCAGACATAGAAAATAGACTTATAGACATGGGGAGAGGAGAGGAGAGGAGAGGGTGAGATGTATGGAAAAGGTAACATGGAAACTTACATTACCATATGTAAAATAGATAGCCAATGGGAATTTGCTATATGGCTCAGGAAACTCAAACAGAGACTCTGTATCAATCTAAAGGGATGGGATGAGGTGGGAGACAGGAGCGAGGTTCAAAAGAGAGTGGATATATGTATACCTATGGCTGATTCATGTTGAGGAAAACAACAAGATTCTGAAAGCAATTATCCTTCAATAAAAAATAAATTAAAATCAGTAAATAAATGAGAGTGAGGAAACTGGGGAGTGATGGAAGGATTCTAAAATTGGATTGTGGAGATATTAATGATTGCACCATTATATAAATTTGCAAAAAAAAGTCATTGAACTGTATATTTAAATGGGTGAATTTTAATGTATGTAAATCGTACCTCAATAAAGCCTTTAAAAATTAATGATAGACCATGAGAAAGGAAAGAAGATAAAACTAATGTTGCGGGGGAAAGGGTGCTTGGCTAGGAGAGAGAAATACACATGTATTATCCCATTAGGAAAATTAGGAACAAAGACTTGCCTGATGTTGCTCAACAAGTAAGCAGCAGGACCCACATGCAAATCTTAACTCTTTGGCTCCAGTCCCATGCTCCTGATCCCTCCACAAAGCCAACTTTCTTCCCTTACCATATTACCTGTCTTCAGTGAGCACCCGCTCACCTCACCATGTGACCAGAACGCTCGTCCAAATAGCATGTAAGCAAGAGACACTCCAAGGCCGATGTTCTGGACAGTTCATTTAGGTTGCCATTGTTACTTTCCCACGAGCTCAGTGTGATCTGGTTGATTTGGTGCTTTTTGTATATTGCTCATCTGGCACAAAATTACTGCTCTGCTGTACAAGTTCCCACAGATGGCTTTATTTTCCATTGCTATTAAATTGGTTTTGAACAAGACATAATTCTTCAAGTGCCTGGTGAGCTCTCTGGGTTTGCTCAGGCAAGATTCCATAAAAATGTAAATAATCGGAACACTTCTGGGATTATTTATCACAACTGACTTGCAGCTGTAAATTTATGTATTAATTTCAGCTATGAGCTTCAGTGGGGAAAAGATGAACAGTTGAAAATAGACTCTCCCACCTAACATCCTCTTTATGTCCCCATTTCCCCTCAGCTTCCAGGGAGCATATTGTAGAATGGGCCACAGATATGAGTCTGGAAGATATTGGACAGAAATGAAAGGAAATCAGGCAGGAAAGAATCATCCATAGGCCACAGGCTCATCTCTTATCACTCCCCCTTTCTCTTGGTACTCCCAACATACTAGCCTTCTTTCTGTTCCTCCTGCTGATTCCTGCCTCAGGACCCTTGAACATGCTCCCTTGGCTTATAATGTTTTTTCCTCCCTTGTTTGCCTGGTTCAGTCTCATCATCTTTCAACTCTAAGCTCAGCATCATTTATTCAGAGAAACCTTCCATGCCCAACCATTTACCAGACTTAATAGCTGTCTCTCCTACTCGACCATAAACTTCATGAGGGCTGGGACCATGTCTTCATGACCTGCACCTCCAGAGTCTGGCACAGAGTGGAAGATGGATGAATATGTATGGAAAGAACTAATGGGTCCACTTGGAGCTGGAGAACATAGCAAGGCTCTCAATGCCCTGCCCATGTGTCCTCAGATCCCTTGGCCATTTCTGCACATGAGCACAGGTGTGCAGACCCAGATCCCTTCACTGCTGTCTGCACACAAGTACGGGTGTGCTTTTCCACAGCCAGGACCTGCATTGCATTGTCAAGGACTGCTCTCACTTTGTCTGTTTGTGCCAAGAGCCTGCAATGCCTAGGTTCCCTTGAGAGGAAAGCGCTTAACCAATTAGTGATGGGTGAAAGTCGCTCAGTCATGTCTGACTCTTTGAGATCCCATGGACTCTACAGTTCATGGAATTCTCCAGGCCAGAATACTAGAGAGAATAACCTTTCCTTTCTCCAGGGGATCTTCCCAACCCAGGGATCGAACCCACATTGCAGGTCTTCCGCATTGCAGGCTGACTCTATACCAGCTGAGCCACAAAGGAAACCCAAGAATACTGGAGTGGGTAGTCTATCCCTTCTCCAACAGATCTTCCCAACCCAGGAATAGAATTGGGGTCTGCTGCATTGCAGGCAGATTCTTTACCAGGCTTGTAAACCTGCCTGCTCTCTTGTCTTGATGGGACTACTGTGAGGGATAACCTCGCTCCCCTCAGGGCTCTCCTGTGGGACTGACTCAAGTTGATCATCCATTTGTCATGGTTTGACAACATAACACTTCCCTGGCCTCTGCCAGTCCCCACCCTACTTACCCACTCCTACCAGTGTTCCCTGAGAACTCCTCCTAATAAATCACTTTCGCACACAGCTTCAACTCAGGGTCTAGTTCTGGGAAACCCACCCTAAAACAGAGAGCCTTTAGCTGGAAAATGTTCTCACTGAGCTGTGATTAATATCATAAATTTTAGTGCATGAAAGCACTCCAACCAGACAGACCATTTGCTGGTTCACATGAGGATAGGTCCTGGCAGTAGCTCTCTAACTGGTGAGGGGGAGGAGGGAGAGTTAACCCCTTCCACATTTGAATCTTCACCCCCCCACCCATGACCCAGTGCCCCACTGGAAAGGGATCAGCAGCCTGGGCCCCTGGCATCCAAAACATTCTGGACACAAGAGCCTGTTGGCAAGACTGATTTGGGTGGAAGCCAAGATCTAATCCACCTGCTCCTTCTCCAGGATTTCAGCTGAGACCAGGGCAGGGCAAGATCAGGCTTATATGTGGGGAGTAAGGGGCCCCTCTGGCCAGAGAGTCTTTGGACGACACAGGTGCAGGTTATTAAGGCCTATTTTAAGAATGCCTTCAGTTTTAAGGAACAGAATATCCAATTAAAAGAGACTTAAATAATAGGGGCATAGTTAATGAGGAATTTGCTACAAAGAAAAGTAACAGGGTGTCATGAGAGAGAAAATTTGAAGAATCCAATATAGATGGGGTGGGCAGAAAGCTGTCTCTGAGGAGATACATTATATTTAAGGCCAGAGATGGAAAGGAATCAGCTCCACAAGGAAGAGGAGCATGCTCATCAGAATATAACAAGATGTCCTAATCCCCAGACCCTGTGAATCTGTTACCTTACATGGGAGAAGGCACTTAGCAGATGTGATTAAGTCCAGGACAGTGAGGTGAACAAATTATCCTGTATATTCGCCTGGACTTACTGTAACAATAGTCCTTATAAAAGAAAGTGGGAGGCAGGAGAACCCAAACAGATGTGACATTGAAAGCCAAGGTCAGCATGTTGTGCCCATGAGCCAAGGAAAGCACGCAGCCCCTACTTCTGGAAAAGGCAAGGAAACGGATTCTCCCCTTAGGGCCTCTAGAAGGAACACACCTTGATCTGGTGAGACCTATTTTGGACTCATGGCCTCCAGAACTATTGGAGAAGAAATGTGTGTTATTTTAAGCCAGGAAGTTTGTGGTAATTTGTTACAGCAGCAAGAAGAAACTAACACAGGTGTTGTCACAGGGGGAAGTTGGTCCTGAGGCAGGAGGGATTTTAGTGTATTTGAGAAATATGAAGTGACTGAACCAAGTAGGCCAGGCAACACGATGCGGTGAGAGAGGTGGGCAGGGCCTTGCAGACCACCATAAGGAGTTTGGATTTTATTCTAAGATTGATGGGAAGCCGTTAAAATATTTTATTATAGTCTACTCTCCATTTTTCCAAGATCACTCTGGCTGCTGTGTAGAGAAATGGATGGGGGCTCTGTGGAGAGGAACTGCAAAAGCAAAAGCATAGATACCAGTCAGGAAGCTGGTCTCATAATCCAGGAGTGAGATGATGGTGTCCCCCCACCAAGACAGTGGGAATGCGCATAAGAGATGGCTGCAAGATATATTTCAAGAGACACTGATTTATTGCCTCTGAAAAAAATCAAATAAAATAATTTGGACATCTTAATGCCAGAGGCCCTTTGATCAAATTAAAGCCAGCTTTTCAGAGGCCACATGTTGGCTCCTGACAGTGACAAAACAATGTCACCACAGAAGTAGTCCCCAGAGAAGGGACTTGGGGATGTTCTGATGCAGCAGAGAGGGTAGAAGGGAAATATATCTTCCTAAATGTCCGGAGCAACAAATGACTGCCTGGTGAGAAAGAAATTTAGCCAACTTGCAGAAGGATGGTTTGGCCATTTTATGAACACTTGAAAAGTCAGAATGTTATTTATGGGGGCAGTGACTTGTATTTCCTAAACAACAAAAAAGTCCTGATGTGAGTTCTGTGAAAACCTCTAGTACAGTCTCCAATTTGAAGTTTCAAAAATGACCACAGATCCTTCAGGAATTCAGATTTGATGCGAAGTGTAGCCAAAGACCTGGCAACAGATGTTACAGAGTTTTAGAAATGTTAAAGACTCATGTCTACTGACGGAAGCGTTAAGTAGAATTGGTGTTCTGATTTTATTTATAATCCAGGAGAGAGACTGTTTATCCTGGGATGACCTTCCTGACTGCCTTCTTCTCACAAAAAACAATATTTATAATGATGACTCTGACAACAAAGTGACAAGAAAGCTGACTTTCTTGAGCACTAACTATGTGCAATAATCCTATAGACTAGGGGTCCCCAATCCTGGCGACCAGTAGCAGTCCATGGCCTGTTAGGAACCAGATTTCACAGCAGGAGGTGAGTGGTAGGTGAGTGAGTGAAGCTTCATCTGTATTTACAGCCACTCACTATCTCTCATATTACAGCCTGAGCTCCATCTCCTGCTCAGGGAACTCAAGAAATGTAATGAGCTTGAATCACCCTGTAACCATCCCCTACAACCCCTAGTCCATGTCTTCCATGAAACCTGTCCCTGGTGCCAAAAAGATTGGGGACCACTGCTACAGACCTATTATTATCCCCATAATAGACAAGAGGAAACAAATTTAATAAATAATGTGATTTGCCAGTGTTATACAAGACACAGCAAAGCTGTGGAGATGGGTTTAACTGCAAACTCAAGTTCTAAATGAGGGATCTGCAAACTACAGCCTGAGGGCCAAACCTCACTTGCCACTTGTTTTTGTAAATAAAGTTTTATTGGAACACATATTTGCTTCTCTACCACCTATGGCTGCTTTCACAGTCCGAGGGCAGAACTGAGCTGAGTAATTGCAACCACGTGATCCACAGAGCCTAAAATATTTACTATCTGACCCCTTCCAGTAAATGTTTGCCAATTCCTATTCTAGATCATGCATTATACTGGGAGCGTTCCCTCATAACTCACCCTCCTACTCCTTCATGCCACTTCCACACCATCCATCCCACTCACAAGTTAGAGTCTGTTCCAGATCACTGAATGAGCCAACTTCCTTCCACTTCCCAGATTCCTCCCACTCCCACAGTTAGCCTTGTAAGACCCCTGCCATCCCTCCTCCACCAGCTGCTCTGTGGTTGAGAGGAGAGGTGAGGTGAGTCCCCTGCGCCTCCAACGCCTATGCTACGCTTGAGAGAATGAGCCAGAGACTTACTTGGGGAACACACCCCACCCTCTGCCCCGCCCAGGCATGATTTACTGTTCCAGCCAACCATAAAGACCTGACCCACCCAAGCTGGATGAAACACGTCCCAAGTATGATTTCTATTCCATGAAATCTTTCCACCGGGGGCCCTCATAGAAACTCCACACAGCCATAGGGAAGGGCGACAATGATTAGGGTGATCCTGACCATCTTGCAGACTGCTCCAAAGCAAACAGAAATAGATGTAAGGGGAAGATGGTGGCCAGAACCAGGCCCTGTGGTTGCCCCTGACTGGTTACTAACTGTACCCCTTGCTCTATTCTGGCCTTACTTGCTCTACATTGTTCCTCTACTCCAGCTTCCACTCCTCTTTGATTTTTAAAAGATTATCTTTGCATCATTTGTTTTCCACATCCCACTTTTGACGACTGTTCAAGTGTCTAACCCACTTACCTGGTTCTGAACTCTTGAGCCATGCCATCCTATTTCATTACTAGGGCTTTCAAATCCTCAAACTGCCCTAACTGAACCATAGAATTATTTTATTAAGCTACTAAAGAATGTAAATTCCAGGGGTTAAGTCTGTAAGCTAATTTTAGAGGAATTTAAATCTCTGAATGCTTTAGGTTCCCATTCAAGCAATTAATGCAATTCTTTATTTATTTTAACCATCTGTATTGCTCAGTAAATTTTTATAGTTTTCTTCATGCACGTCTCCCATTACAAGCAGTCTGGTTATTTTATATTCTATTGCTATTGCAAATAAGACATTTAATAATAGTTTCCTTACTGATTATTGAGTTTTAGATGCTTATCTGATAACTACTTCTGTTATCAGACAAACTGTCCTATTGACGCTGCTATAGTTCTTATCATATATCACTCATAAATAATGCATTGGCCTCTTTCTTTCTCATAGTTGTGTCTCATTTCTCTGTTACACCGTATGGTCATTGGTCAAATATGTCACAACACACCCATATAATATTGGTAAAGGTGAGAGCTGGCATCACAAATTAATGAAATTAAAAGATGCTTCCTCCTTGGAAGAAAAGTTATGACCAACCTAGACAGCATATTAAAATTTGCCGGCAAAGTTCCATCTAGTCAAAGCTTTGGTTTTTCCAGTAGTCATGTATGGATATGAGAGTTGGACTATTAAGAAAGCTGAGCACCAAAGAATTGATGCTTTTGAACTGTGGTGTTGGAGAAGACTCTTGAGAGTCCCTTGGACTGCAAGGATATCCAACCAGTCAACCCTAAAGGAAATTAGCCTTGAATATTCATTGAAAGGACTGATGTTGAAGCTGAAACTCCAATATTTTGGCCACCTGATGTGAAGAACTGACTCATTTGCAAAGACCCTGATGCTGGGAAAGATTGAAGGTGGGAGGAGAAGGGGATGACAGAGTATGAGATGGTTGGATGGCATCACTGACTCAATGGACATGAGCTTGAGTAAGCTCTGGGAGTTGGTGTTGGACAGGGAAGCCTGGCATGCTGCAGACCATGGGGTCGCAGAGAGTCGGACACAACTGAGCGACCGAACTCAACTGACTGACATCACAAAGTCCCACAGACTGGGTGGCCTTAACAACAACAGACATATATTTTCTCACATTTCAGGAGGCTACAAGTCTAAGACAAAGACGTTGGCAGGGCTGGTTTCTTCCGAGGCCTCTCTCCTTGGCTTGTAGGTGGCTGTCTTCTCCCTCTGTCTTCACACGGGCCTCTCTCTGTCCCCTTCTTACAACAGTATTAGTCATAGTGGATTAGGGCCCATCCTAGTGGCCTCATTTTAAATTATGCATGCACCTCTTTAAAGACTGTACCTCCAAACACAGTCACATTCTGGGTACTAGGGGTTAGAACTTGACCACACGAATTTGAGTAGCAGTGGGGGGTGGGGCTGGAGGTGGGGGGAACAATTCAGCCCATAACAGTAAGCATCCTTATCTCTAATGGGAATGCATTTGATGTCTCAACAGCAAGTCTGATGTACACCTTGTTTAAAAGAGGTACTTTCTTGTGCTTTTATTCTTAAGTTTTCAAAGAGTTTTTTATCAGGAATATATATCAAGTTCTAGAGAAAAACATCTTTTGGGTACCTATTGACATATCACATGGTATTTTTTTAATCTATTTCTGTGATGTAATATATTAATAGATTTTCTGTTATTAAATAGTTCTGGATCAGCATCCAGAATATATAAAGAAATCCTAAAAATCAATAGGAAAAGGATTTTTAAAATCGAGGCAAAGGGGAATCCCCTGGCTGTCCAGTGGTTAAGACTCCTCACTTTCACTCCTGAGGCCCAGGTTCAACCTTTGGTCTGGGAACTAAGATCCCACAAGCCTTGTAGCGTACCCCACCCCCACCCCCCAAAATAGACAAAAGATATAAACAGATAATTCAGAGAGAATATACTGGTGATTGCCGGGGTCCAGCCCCGGTGGATCCAGGGTGATTCGAAGGTGGGGACGGAGTCGGCATCTTTGGAAAAATACATATTTAATCACAGATATAGAGAGATTAGAAATGGATAGCGTAGTAAGAAGATTAGTGAAGAAAAGGAGGCTGAACAACTTGGATTACGTGGAATAGCATCCATGCTCCAGATGGGAATTCAGCCAGAAAAACAGGAGCAAGAAAGAAGCGACATGGGGGAATCAGTCTTTCCGGAAACTGATCCGATTTCTTTATTTTGGGGTTTGCTTATATACCTTTTGTTACACATAGGGATGAATACAGAGTCACACGGGAGGCAGCAGTCCTGACCTTTATCAAAATCAGGTGCTTCACATAAATGTATAAAAAAGGTACGTCATCTTCTGGCCATGAGTGAGACCTGCTGACATTTATGATCCTTTCTTTCTGATAACCAAAAAACTTATTTCTTCCAAGGGTGTTTTTTCTTAAACCAGGCACCACCCTCCAAATAAAGTTACATTCCTATAGGGTGAGGGTGTAGTGAGTTACAATCAAGAAAGGAATTTATTTAACCCAAGGTTAACATGATTAGTCTTAAAGGTTAATACTTATTTCTCCTATATGCTTAAAGGTTAATACTTATTTCTCCTACATGTTAGTTATATTCATTATAAGGGTAGGGAACCTGGAGATTTAGCAGCAAACATCAGCCAAACAAATGAAAATCCTTTCACCAATGCTCCCCTTAAGATCTGTTTAGTCTTAAGATATGATAAAGTTACATTCTTACATAGCAAGGACACAGTGATTTATAACAAAGTACAGTGATCTATTATAAAAGAGAAAATCCATTAGCTCAAAAAGTCTAGTATTGCTAACATCAAAAACTACCATATTTCCTTTGCTATATTCCAAATACATTGATTAATATATTCCCAGGTGCCTAAGGATATGGAGGCCTGGTGGCAATCACTGACTCAACAGGAAGAAAAAGCCCTATGCTAATTAAGACTCTCAAAATACTCCAAAACTCTCTGTGCTGTTTATGGTTGAGAGGTAATAAACAATCATGTGGCAGGAGTATGCATAATCCTGTCACACAAGCTAGTCTGTCAGCAGAGAGGTTTGACCTGAGACACCCTTGTCCCACCCAGAGCAGGGAATTAGCAGCAATTATTGACACAACAAATGAAAAACCCTTCACCAATATAATTCCTAACCAACCCATTATACTAATAATTTTTAACTCCCCAAAAGAATTTTCCTTTAGTAAGTCTAAAACATCTCGTGCCTCTCAGATTGGGAGGCTGTAAACAATCACATGTGGCCGGACAAACCTATACAGGTGGGCTAGATAAACTTCAGAGGAGTCCATAAGCTGAAACACTCTTGTCACGCCCAAGAATTTTTATTGCCTTGGAGCTGCATGTCTACTCCTTCTCCAAGAAAAACGGTTATGCGGGAGAGCCCCCGTAAAGTCAGAGGTGTAGGTGAGAGCATAAAACAGACTCTGGTTTGGGGGTTAGATGCTTGGGAACAGGGGGTTTCCTGAGGCTTGATCCCGCCTTTGCGTATGCCAAGCCTCCTTCCTCATGATCTTTGCCATGGGCGGAGTTCCTCATGCTGGCCCCCGGCAGGTGATCAATGAACATTGAAAAAACCTCCACCTTGCTAGTAATCAGGGAGACACAAATTAAAACGGACATAAAAGCTCATCCCATACAAGGGTTAGCAAGGATGTGGAAAACCGAACTCATACCCTGATGATAGGAGAGGAGACCACTGCAACAGGCAAGTGGGGAAGGGTACACGACATTTGCTGTATTATTGTTGACAATAGCCACCCAAAGAAGGAAATAACCTAAATGTGCAGGTCCAAAAAATAATAGTTAAAATTAAATATGTGCATTTACACAATGAATGAGCAAGTTCTGCTTGTATCAGCATGGATCCATCTTAAGAAAGTGATGCCAAGCAAGTTCTGGTGGGACACATTTAGAATAAAACCAGTTATGGGATATTGAGGACACATAGAGTAATATGTAGGTAAATATTTGTGAACACATAAAAGTTGTAGAGATTCCAAATCCAGATTAGGAGGATAAATACCAACTCCAAAATAGTTGTTATCACTGTTGTTTGAAAAGGGGTGAGGGATGGACTGAGGGTGAGAGAAAAGGAGGAAGAGGATGGAGTCCAGAAGAGGCACAAAAAGGGCTCCTCAACTAGTTGAAAGTTTTATTTTATTTCTTTTTAAATAAAATGATCTGAAAGACAAAAGTCTGTGCATTCTGGGGCTGAATCTGACATGGTCATGGCGAATGATTCTATTAATGTATTATTGAGCTCTGTTTGCTATTATTTTATTTATAGTTTTTCATCTAGTTCCCTGGTCTTCTGTTCTCTCCTTTTTTCCCACTAACTTCTTCAAGATTGGATTTCAGGGTTGCTTTATCCTCATAAAATGAATTAGAGAATTTTCCATGCTTTTTTATAATCTGGAACCATTTGTCAAGTGCAAGAATAATCTGTTGCTGGAAAATATGAGAAAAACACATTAGAAAAATTTCTGTTCAAGGAGGTTATTTTAGAGCTACCAGTTAGTAACACTTCAACTTTTTTATTTTTAATATGGTTGTTTTCTCTTTAGACTTATTACTTTTTCATGAGTCAATTTTTATAATTCATACTTCACTAAAGAATTTGCTGCACCGAGTTTTTTTTCATTTCTTTACAAAGAGTTGTACATTGTAATATCTTGGTTTTTAAGAGTTCCTCATCATTTAAAATTTTATTTTGTTTTTTTCCCCTCTCAGTCAATTTGCCAGAGGTTTAGCCATATTACTTGTTTTCTTCCAAGAGCCACCTCTTGGATGCATTTATCCTAGTTTGAGCATGTGTGTTTTCAAAACCATAAATTTCTGCTTTGTTCTTGAAGGGATTTATCTTTCTTCACTTCTTTAAAATTTTGTGCTAATTTTCATACTTCTTTTAAGGCTAACTTTACTCATTTTTATTTTCAACAATAAAAAGCAAATTAAGAGCTCTGGCTACATCCTATAAGTTTTCATATGTATTATTCACATTCTCATTACTCTCTAAATGGTCTTTGATTATATATTTCATTTCTCCTTTGACTCAGTTATTACTTAGGAGACTGTTCTTTTTTCCTCATTTCCATATAGCAATAGCTGTTCAGTATTAATGTGGAAAACACAGACCACAAGGTCAATGGCGTGCCTAGCACTGTGCCAAACACACCAGGAATATTTGTTAGACGGATGTGCTGACTAATGGGGACACAAACATAGATCCCCAAGAATAATATCAACTCCCTGGTTATGTCTCACAATGTTGTTGTTATTATTGAAATAAGAATAACAATGGGGACTTCCCTGGTTGTCTGGTGGTTAAGAATCCACCTTTCAATGCAGGGGTCTCAGGTTGGATCCCTGGTCAGAGAACTAAGATCCCATATGATGTAAAGAAAGATTGCATGTGCTGCAACTAAGACCCGACAGCCAAAAATAAACAAATAAATAACAATGAAGTGAAAGGGAAAATAAGCCAAGTCAAAAGTCCTCTGCCCTTTAGTCCATTACTCAGTTTGAATATCAGGCCTCCATGCATGATCTATGGACAACATTAACTAACAATAGGAACCTTCACACAACCAAATAAAATCACAAGGCTTGGATCTCATGAACACAAAGATTTTTGGTAACCAGACTCAACAGATTCAATTCATAAGAGAACCTATGAATTGCAGGCACAACATATATCACATTTGCTGAAATATAAGATGCAGGCCCCCCATGAATCCAATGTATCCATTCTTCAGACAGAAGGCCCAGTGTGATCAGGGCCAACAGATGACAGATACATCCCCTTGTGGCAGAGCTTGGCAGTGCAAACATCACAGCCAGTACTGGCCAGAAGGCACTTTAAAAGAGCCTTGACGAGGCATACATATCCCCCTATGCCCACCCTAAGAGTTAGGGTACCACTCTGTACCTGCCCTTTGTTATAATGTGTTTCAGGGACATGAGAACACTTTGTTCTTTTTTTATATAAACTATAATGATTTTTTCTTTCAAACTACAATAGCAATATATACCCACAAGACCCCTTCCCTTCAAAGTAACTAATATCAACTATGTAGTATGTATCTTTCCATACTTTTTCCCCATCTCATGAAAACCTCACCCACTCCAGTGTTATTGCCTGGAGAATCCCAGGGATGGGGGAGCCTGGTGGGCTGCCATCTATGGGGTCGCACAGAGTCAGACACAACTGAAGCAACATAGCAGCAGCAGCAGCAGAATGCAAACCTTCATACATAAAAAGTCACTGGAATAAATTTTCATTTTTTTCAAAAATGGGGTCTTACTGTATCAATTTGCTGTTTTTACTTAGAAAGAGATTATAGATGTATAGCCAAATACTATTTTTAATAGCTGCATGAAACTCCAGAACACAAATAATATAAGTTATTCAATTCCCTATTTTGGACTTTCAGATTGCTTCCATATTTTTGCAAGTATCAGATATATTGTAATAAACATTTTGCTACTGATCTGGTATTTTTATTTCTGTTTATCCAAAGTTAAATGGCTGGGTCAAAGAGTATATATATTTTAAATTTCAGCAGCTACTTCCAGATTTTTTTTTGAATGGTTAAAGCAATCTTACTCATTCCAGCAAAATATGAGAGCCTTTATTTATCCCACACAAACACAAATCATGGATTATGAATCATTTCAGTTTTAGCCAAACTGATGAACTTCTAACATGATCTTATTGTCATTTTTATTTACATTTTCCTTCCCCCATAAAAATGAGCATAATTTAGTTTGCTTATTAGCCATCTGCACTTCCTCTTCAGAAAATTGCCTACTCCTACCCTTTGCCTATTTCTTTATTGAATTTTTTAAATCTTTTCAATTTGCAGAAATTCTTTGTAGATTAGAAAAATTAACCCCAGAGTCATCCTCAGTACTTTTCCTGGAACTATTGAAATAGAGGCACAGCTTTTTTGCTGGGATCATTGGCGTAAGAGAAACAGAATTCTAGAGGTGTTGATGCTATCCTTGCCACCATGTGAAATACTGATGAAAAGCAAATCAATACAGAGAAAGTAAGTCAGAGTAGGGCTTGAGAAAGAGCCAATGACATCATTTGGATACCCAGATACAGCCATCCTTGAAGCTGGTATTTTTCTTCATTTCATATCTCAGTGAAGACAGCCAGTAACTTTCCTTTTTAGTCTATGCTGGTTTTTTGTTTCTTGCAACCAAAACATTCCTGATTGTAGTGAGTTTGCACACACTGGGCCAATTTGGATTTTGCATCAGTCCAAAGGAATTGGTCGCTTTAAATTCTGGGTGCAGGCAATACTTGCACTAGTCTTATCGTTGTTCCCAAATGTCCCAAAGGTTTCCTACTACATGGCAACCTCTAAAAAGTTTTCTGGGACAAGAGCACATCAAGCCCCTGGGAAGAGTTCACAACACACACCTGCTTATTGGTCACCCATGGAATTCAAGTCTCTTCAAGTCAGTTGGTTTACACCTTGTGTGCAGATTGAACACACTTAAATGAGACTCAGGCCAGAACATGTACAGAAGCCCAAGTCAGACAAATCACAAGTTACTCTTCCAACTGCTGGGTATTTGTGGGAAAGGGGTCCTTGAAATCACAGATGTACTAGAAGGCCTGTGCAGGCTAGGTCTCCAGCTGCCCACTGAAAGCACAGTGCCTCCCTAAATGGGCTGTCATCACAAGGCTGGTTTTTGTGCTTTATTAAACTATATATTACGGGATTACTAGGTAGTGGTGTCAGAGAGAAGAGGAGGTCAATAGGACCAGGCATTATAAGACTCTGTCTACTCTGGAAACTGTTCTAATAGGAGGGAATCAAGGGTGCCTCATATGGAATTTCTGATTAGGTGAGAGGGCGAGATACCAAAATTCTAAAAGTTTAAATAAACTCTGAACACAGTATCACATGTGCTGTGCTAACTTGCTTTAGTCGTGTCTGATTCTTTGCGACCTTGTGGACTATATCCTGCCGGGCTCCTCTGCCCATGGGATTCTCCAGGCAAGAATACTGCAGTGGCTTGCCATATTCTCCTCCAGGGATCTTCCTGACCCAAGGATCGAACCCACATCTTTTGTCTCCTGTATTGGCAAGCAGGTTCTTTACCACTAGTACCACCTGGGAAACCCACACAGTATTGCAAAGTCATTTAGGCATAATATATAGGCATCCCCAACCTCAACAACAATAACAGCAAGCATTAACATTTATTAAGTACTTGCTGTGTGCCAGACATTGAGTGAAACACTTTTTGTAAATTACTTCATTTCTTTTCTTCATATAATAACCCAATGAGGTAGGTACCAACGCTTAGAAGAAATCAAAGCTTAGAGACAGTCTATTGGGTAGAATAAACGATGTTATGCCGAAGTAGCCAAACCTTCAACATCTCAGTGCTTTGACCAAAAAGTTTACTTCTTGCTCCTGCTACATGACCTGTGCAAGCTGGCAGGGAGGACTCTGCCCATCTTAGGCTGGTAGATGCTCTAGCTAAACCATGTTTCCATGATTTCTGCAGCAGGAGGCAGAAATCATGGCAAAGGGTGTGCTACCTCTTACACAGAACTGATACCCATCACTTCTTGCATCTCACAGACCAGCAAGTCTCATGCCGTGATCCAAGGTGGAGGGAAGGGTGGAGTGTAATCTTCCTTGTGCCCAGAAAGCAGAGAACTTGAAATATTTGAACCACTCTGAACTGGCCTCACCAAATACAACCACATGGTTGTTCTGGCCTCTTCTGGGAGCAGAGATGTTTCAATAACTGTGGTGCATTCTGTTTCTTTCTGCAACCACTCCAGGCTAACACTGCAAAGCCTCTTTGCCTCAACTACCCACAGCCTGACTGCTTCTCCATTGCTTTTGCTGTTCTCATAGCTAATGGCACTTATTTATTATAAATCTAATAAATCTATATCTGGCCAGAGTTTCAGAAGGAAAACCTTTTGATGTAGTCCCACCAAGTATAATCATTCTGCCAGTTAAGGTCCTTTGCACCTCCTTGGGGAAGAGTTTTATCGAACTCATGGTTAGAGATGGGAAAATGGATTTATCCTTTAGATTGCCTGCTGTCTTGATGAAGGAGAGAGATGGATCCCAGGGGACAAACTCCAGGCTGAGTATCTGGAGTCTGTCCCCTATGGACAGATACTCCAAAACAGCAAGCGCGAGACAGGAGCTGAGCCCTGCCCAGATAAAAGATAGAGACCATATATTTTTCATTCTCATGATCAAGGACACCTTCCCAACTATACACTTGCAGAGAGGCTCCTTGGAGGTCAAAAAGAGAATGATGTCAGCATACCCATAGGCCTCTCCACCAGAATCCACCTTGGCTGGGAGATGTGTGCACACACATGGGAGGTTTCTGAGATACACCAAATACGGACGCAGAACCAGGCAAAGCAAGATATTGGCCAAAGGAAACCCAGCAGAAATTATCCATATAAGTGATTCAAACTACCACCAGGGTGAGACTCTCTCTCTAAGTCCACCCATGTGTCTACCCCCACGCACTGTACACTCTTTCCTCCTAACAAACACTTTACCTGTTTCACCACTTTCTGTCTTTGTGGGAATTCATTTCTACAAAGCTGAAGGTCCAGGCCTTGTCACTGGTCACTGGTCTAGTGGCTAGGATACAGTGCTTTCATTGCCGCAGCCTGACTTCAATCTTTGGCCAGGAACCGAAATCCTGCCTCAAGAAGCTAAAGGCCAAGGCCATCAGAGATCAGTTCAGGTCAGTTGCTCAGTCGTGTCCAACTCTTTGTGACCCCATGGACCACAGCACGCCAGGCTTCCCCATCCATCACCAACTCCTGGAGCTTGCTCAAACTCATGTCCATTGAGTCGGGGATGGTATCCAACCATCTCATCTTCTTTGGTCCCCTTCTCCTCCTGCCTTCAGTATTTCCCAGCATCAGGGTCTTTTCCAATGAGTTGGCTCTTCTCATCAGGTGGCTGAAGTATTGGAACTTAAGCTTCAGCATCAGTCTTTCCAATGAATAGTCAGGGTTGATTTCCTTTAGGATTGACAGGTTTGATCTCCTTGCTGTCCAAGGGACTCTCAAGAGTATTCTCCAACACCACAGTTCAAAAGCATCAATTCTTCAGCACTCAATTTTCTTTATTGTCCAACTTTCACAACCATACGTGATTACTGGAAAAACCATAGCTTTGACTATACGTACCTTTGTTGGCAAAGTGATGTCTCTACTTTTTAATATGCTGTCTAGCTTTGGCATAGCTTTCCTCCCAAGGAGCAAGAATCTTTTAATTTCATGGCTGCAATCACCATCTGCAGTGATTTTGGAGCCCAAGAAAAGAGTCTGTCACTGTTTCCATTGTTTCCCCATCTATTTGCATGAAGTGATAGGACCAGATGCCATGATCTTAGTTTTTTGAATGTTGAGTTTTAAACCAGCTTTTTCATGCTCCTCTTTCATCTTCATCAAGAGATTCTTTCGTTCCTCTTCGTTTTCTGCCATTAGGGTGGTGTCATCTGCATATCTGAAGTTATTGATATTTCTCCTGGCATTCTTGATTCCAGCTTGTGCTTCATCCAGCCTGGCATTTCACATGATGCACTCTGTATATAAGTTAAATAAGCAGGGTAACAATATGCAGCCTTGACACTCCTTTCCCAATTTAGAACCAGTCTATTGTTCCATCTCTGGTTCTAACTGTTACTTCTTGATCTGCATACCAGTTTCTCAGGGGACAGGTAAGATGGTCTTAAAGAGATTCCCATCTCTTTAAGAATTTTCCACAGTTTCTTGTGATCCAAATAGTCAAAGACTTTAGGTAGTCAGTGAAGCAGAAGTAAATATTTTTCTGGAATTCTCTTGCTTTTTCTGTGATCGAATGGATGTTAGCAATTTGATCTCTGGTTCTTCTGCCTTTTCTAAATCCAGCTTGAACTTCTGGAAGCTCTCCATTCAAGTACTATTGAGGCCTAGCTTGGAGAATTTTGAGCATTACTTTGCTAGCGTGTGAGATGAGTGCAACTGTGTGGTAGTTTGAACAGTCTTGGCATTGCCTTTCTTTGGGATTGGAATGAAAACTGACCTTTTCCAGTCCTGTGGCCACTGCTGAGTTTTCAGTCTGTGAAAATAGAAAATGCTGGTTTCTTGAAACTCCTCCCAGACAACAGCTTTCTTTGTAATTCTCCTTCCCTTCACTACTCCCATTTTCTGTCTATAGCACCTTTCTACAGGAATTTTCATCCATTCACGTTATTTTAATAGAACTCTTAGCTTTGGGGCATAAAATTCTTTAAAGTGTATATTTGGTTCAGTGGGGTTGTATTTTTTCTTCCAAAGGAAGTTTAAAAACCTTCATTTTGTATTCAGGAATAAATGAGAAGTGGTGTTATTTATAATTGGCTTCCTCTAATTCAGACTAAATGTAGATTAATCCTAATTGATAACACATAAAATTTAATTAAACCTTAATAAAGAACCTGGGAAAGAGTTCTCAATAGATGATATCAATGGTAATGTTGCACGTCGCACGCTGCAGTCCTTGAGATAAAAACACAATTCGTAGAAGTATTTTCAGGGCTTTGTGCAAGTCCAGATACAGGTCATTATCTCAAACATGACATTCATTAAAGTTGTTGATAAATCTGAGAGATGGAGTACTCCCTACAGCTCACTGATAAGAAGTTTGGACCACTAGAGCGCCCAGCGACCTCTTCAATCCTCCTTCCTCTCCCCAGCCTGTTGGTCAGATGGCTGCCCAGTTCCCTGACCATGAAGCCATCCCCAGGTCATTGCCAGGAGCTGCTGTCACAGCCCACGTTTCATCAGATAGACTCCAACCGACAGAACATCTCATTCTAGAAATCCAATTAACAATGCTCCATAAACATCACCCTGCTGATCAATGTTCCCAGCACAGTAACATTTTTATTTCATGTCTTCACAAATATTTTATGTGTTCAGGAGTGATTGAGAACTGATCTTCCGTGGTCAATCACCCCAGTATCTAATTACTGAAAGCAGGAATAGACAGCCCCCGCAGAGGGGAGACCCCACCCACAGGATGGAACTCCTGCCGTAGAGATGGGAACAGAGACATTCCAGCTGTGAGCAGCTAGTCAAAGATAGCGAATCCAGACAGCCCCAGGGTCCAGGAAGGTAGTCCAGGAAGATAACCTAGGCGAAGAAAGTGGGTGCCGTTGGTACCATGGCAAACCAAATGACAAAGCATTTCTCCACTCTGACTGCAGCGTCCATTAGAGAATGTGGGTCTATTGTTACCAGATCACTTAATTCTTCATTCAATTTTTAATTTGGATTGTAATCTGCACAATGTGCTGTGTGTGTTCAGATGCTCAGTGGTATCCAACTATTTGCAACCCTATGGGTGTGGCCTGCCATGCTCCTCTGTCCATGAGATTCTCCTGACAAGAACACTGGAGTGGGATGCTATTTCCTCTTCCAGGGGATTTTCCACACCCAGGAATCAAACCCAACTCCCTAATGTCTCCTGCATTTGCTTTACCACTAGCACCAGCTGAGAAGCTTTACTTGGGATTATAATTTGCCAAATAAAACCATATTTTCAAGTTAGAGTTCAATGTCTAAATGCCTTGAGGACCTTGTGTTCATTTCTCTTTTTTTAAATTTATTACTCATTTATTATTCATTTCTTTTTAAATTTTATTTATTTATTTAAATTTATTTATTTTTATTGGAGGCTAATTACTTTATAGTATTGTATTGGTTTTGCCATACATCAACATGAATCCACCATGGGTGTACACATGTTCCCAATCCTGAACCCCCTCCCACCTCCCTCCCCATCCCATGCCTCTGGGTCATCCCAGCGCACCAGCCCCAAGCATCCTGTATCCTGCATCGAACCTAGACTGGCAATTCGTTTCTTATATGATATTATACATGTTTCAGTGCCATTCTCCCAAATCATCCCACCCTCGCCCTCTCCCTCTGAGTCCAAAAGACTGTTCTATACATCTGTGTCTGTTTTGCTGTCTTACGTACAGGGTTATTGTCACCATCTTTCTAAATTCCATATATATGTGTTAGTATACTCTATTGGTGTTTTTCTTTCTGGCTTACTTCACTCTGTATAATCAGCTCCAGTTTCATCCACCTCATTAGAACTGATTCAAATGTATTCTTTTTAATGGCTGAGTAATACTCCATTGTGTATATATACCACAGCTTTCTTATCCATTCATCTTCTGATGGACATCTAGGTTGCTTCCATGTCCTGGCTATTATAAACAGTGCTGCAATGAACATTGGGATATGCGTGTCTCTTTCAATTCTGGTTTCCTCGGTGTGTATGCCCAGCAGTGGGATTGCTGGGTCATAAGGCAGTTCTATTTCCAGTTTTTTAAGGAATCTCCACACTGTTCTCCATAGTGGCTGTACTAGTTTGCATTCCCACCAACAATGTAAGAGGGTTCCCTTTTCTCCACACCCTCTCCAGCATTTATTGCTTGTAGGCTTTTGGATTGCAGACATTCTGACTGGCTTGAAATGGTACCTCATTGTGGTCTTGATTTGCATTTCTCTGATAATGAGTGATGTTGAGCATCTTTTCATGTGTTTGTTAGTCATCTGTATGTCTTCTTTGGAGACATGTCTATTTAGTTTTTTGGCCCATTTTTTGATTGGGTCGTTTATTTTTCTGGAATTGAGCTGCAGGAGTTGCTTGTAAATTTTTGAGATTAGTTGTTTGTCAGTTGCTTCATTTACTATTATTTTCTCCCATTCTGAAGGCTGTCTTTTCACCTTGCTTATAGTTTCCTTTGTTGTGCAGAAGCTTTTAAGTTTAATTAGGCCCCATTTGTTTATTTTTGCTTTTATTTCCAATATTCTGGGAGGTGGGTCATAGAGGATCCTGCTGTGATTTATGTCAGAGAGTGATTTGCCTATGTTCTCCTCTAAGAGTTTTATAGTTTCTGGTCTTATGTTTAGATCTTTAATCCATTTTCAGTTTATTTTTGTGTATGGTGTTAGGAATATATCTACTTAAAGAAACTAATGACCTATATATAGAAAACTATAAAACACTAGTGAAAGAAATCAGAGGACACTAATAGATGGAGAAATATACCACGTTCATGGATCAGAAGAATCAATATAGTGAAAATGAGTATACTGCCCAAAGCAAATTATAGATTCAATGCAATCCCTATCAAGCTACCAACGGTATTTTTCACAGAGCTAGAACAAATAATTTCACAATTTGTATGGAAATACAAAAAACCTCAAATAGCCAAAGCAATCTTGAGAAAGAAGAAAGGAACTGGAGAAATCAACCTGCCTGACTTCAGGCTCTACTACAAAGCCACAGTAATCAAGACAGTATGGTACTGGCACAAAGATAGAAATATAGATCAATGGAACAAAATAGAAAGCCCAGAGATAAACCCATGCACCTATGGACAACTTATCTTTGACAAAGGAGGCAAGAATGTACAATGGATTAAAGACAATCTCTTTAACAAGTGGTGCTGGGAAAACTGGTCAACCACTTGTAAAAGAATGAAACTAGAACACTTTCTAACACCATACACAAAAATAAACTCAAAATGGATTAATTTATTTTTAAATTGAAGGATAATTGCTTTACAGAATCTTGTTGTTTTCTGTCACACATCAACATGAATCAGTCATGGGTGTACATATGTCCCCCCCCCTTGAAGCTCCCTCCCATCTTCCACACCATCCCACCCCTCTAGGTTGATACAAGAACCCCTGTTTGAGTTCCCTGAGACATACCAAAAATTCCCATTGGCTATCTATTTTACATATGGCAATATAAGTTTCCATGTCTTCATTTCTTTATTTGGCTGTGCCAGGTCTTAGTCATGGCACATGGATCGTGTTTCTTAGTTGCAGTATACAGGATCTTCTAACCATGGCATGCAAGATCTAGTTTCCTGACCACGGATTAAATCCCAGCCCTCTGCATTGGGAGCTCAGAGTCTTAGCCACTGAACTACCAGGGAAGTGCTATGATTTCTCATTTATAAGTTGTCTCTAGATCTTTACAGTTGTTCCTTCCCTTGGGTGCACTCTTTCCTTTAACAAACATTTATCAAATGCCTACTGTGTGCTGGACTGCAAGATCAAACCAGTCAATCCTAAAGGAAATCAGTCCTGAATATTCATTGGAAGGACTGATGCTGAAGCTGAAACTCCAGTACTCTGGCCACCTGATCCAAAGAACTGACTCTTTGGAAAAGACCCTGATTCTGGGAAAGATTGAAGGCGGGAGGAGAGTGGGAAGACAGAGGATGAGATGGTTGGATGGCATCACTGATTCAATGGACATGAGTTCTAGCAAGCTCTGGGAGTTGGTGATGGACGGGGAAGCCTGGCATGCTGCAGTCCATGGGGTCACAAAGAATCAGACGTGACTGAGGGGCTAAACTGAACTGAACTGTGTGCCCAGTGTTGTCTGAGGCTTTGGAGATAGACTGATGAACAACAACAAAAAAAGATCCTTGTCCTTATGGAGCTTGTGTTCTAGCAGGAGAAGTCTGCCAACAAGCAGTAAATATAATATGTAAGTAAGTGTATGGTGTGTTGGGTGGGATGAGTGTTAAGAAAAGATAGAAGCAAAGAGCAGGACAAGAGGAATTTGAAATTGTCAGGGGGGCTGCCTGTTAGTATTTGGGCAGGTGATCAAGAAAGGCCTTGTGGAGAAGACAACATCTGAGCAGAGATGGGAAGAATGGGAGAGAATGAACCATGCAAATATCTAGGAGAAGAGCATTCCAGGAACAGAGGAACAACCCATGCAAAGTGCTCAAAATAGGAGTATGCCTGGTGTGTTCAAGAAACAGCAGATAAACTAGTGTGGCTGGAATGAACGGAGTGAGAGAGGGAGTGGTGGGAGGTGAGGACAGAGAGAAGCAAAGGAGGGAGCGGATCACATAGGGAGAGACCTACAGGGCCTCATTTGGTTCTTATTCTGGGGGAGTTGGGGAACTAGTGGAGGGTTTTGAGTAGAGACGAGATGGAACTGCCTTGTGTTTTTAAGCATGATCCCTCTGGCTACTGTGCTGATGAAAGATTGTTGGGGGTAAGGATAGAAGCAGGGAGACCAGCTACTGGCTAGTGTCCAGGAGGGAGGTGATGGTGGCTCAGACAGGAGTGGTAGCAATGGAGGTGGTGAGAAGTAGCTAGATTCTACCTATATGTCTGATGAACTGGTTGTGGGGAGTGAGAAAAACAGAAGATTTAAGAATAATTCCAAGTTTTTTAGCTTGAACAACTGGGAGGGTAAGAATTCTCTATATATACTCACCCAACCCAAATTTTCCCATATAATTTCAAACAACCAAGATATACTACTTACCATCCTCCGTCCCATAATAATGATGACATTAATGAGTATTGTCTTTTTTTGAGCAATGACTATATGCATTATTGCATTTAATTTAATTATTGCATTTAATCCTACACCAACTCTGTGAGTTAGACACTGTTAGTAGTGCCATTTTCTCTGAGGACAATGAGGTTCAGATAATTTAAATATGTTGTCAAGTTAGCAAAGCTAGTAAGTGACAGAGGGACAATATAAGCCCAGGGCTCCATGAACACAAGATTCATGATCAAAACCTTCATGACGTACTACTTCTTCAGACCTATAATTTTATAACTACCACCCAGGTATCAGGCATGGACTGGGGCCATTTACATATGTGATTTTACTTAATGTTGACAACAACCTTATGAAGTTGGTATTCATCTTCCCATTGGGAATGGAAGCAAACTGAAATATCTTCCCAAGTCCTACTTCCCTTATTCAGAAATCCTTGTTTTTCAGGAAAATATGATAGGGTCATTGACATCTATGTACCTGCCCAACATTAGCTTGGATAGAACAAGAAACTGAGTAAATTGGGGGTGGATATAAGGAGGATATAAAAAAGCATAAGATGCAGATTTTGCTCTTAAGGGGTCAGACTCCCCTGGGAAGATGATCAATAATTCACAGTCACTTAATGTCATTGCCTCTCAGGATATGCATTCCTTCAGTGGGCAGCCCCCTCCCCTCTCCAGCATGCAGGGGACTCACCCCACACCCACACTCTCTACTAGACACTGAGGATAGAAAGATGAACTAGAAGAAGTTCCTACAAAATCCACGGGCAATTAAGAACTTTGGAGGCATCTGCATTTCTGTAAATGATTTGCAAGACTTATTTAAATGCATCATAACTGCCACTGAGCCGAGTGTCTATTCCCAGTTCTCTTCCTTAAATGTTAAAGACTAAAGACAGCATTCACCATCTGCTGCAGCTTGGGATCTGCTCCTTCCCCCAAGGTCTCCTGACACGGCAGCCCTGCCTGGCAGCCCCATCTGACACAGCCTACCAGTGACAGCCAGAAGCAGTCAGAACATCTGCTGGCCTTTCCTTTGCAATAGGCAGCTGTTGTAGACTTGCCACTCTCATCTCTCAGGTCACTGCAACCTGTGGACAATTGGGGCCCTGAGCCCGAGGACATTCAGCTCAGTTCTCAGCCAGTCGGGATCCTTTTCGTCCTGGCTGTTTATTCAAATCTTTACTAAGCACCTGCCATGTGCCAGGCAGGGTGATGATGATACCGTGGAGAACAAGAAAGATGCAGCTTCTTCCTTGTGGGACAAAATCCTCAAGGGCAACGAACTTTAAGTTCACTGGATGCTGAGATGTACAGAATACTTCAGGAACATGGAAGAGGTAGATCTGCTCCCATTACTTACAGCTAGGAACCCAAACAGCCCAGTCTTGAATTTCAAGTCTTCTCCCAACCATCTGGCTCCTAATGAGCGACCACAAGACTAGCTTATGAAGAAAGAGGGACAGGAGATCCAGGAGGATCTTTCCAGCATCTGACAGGGTACCTAGGAAAGAACACTGCTAAGTCACTTCAGTCGTGTCCAACTCTGTGTGCCCCTGGTGGGGCAGCCCACCAGGCTCCCCCATCCCTGGGATTGTCCAGGCAAGAACACTGGAGTGGGTTGCCATTTCCTTCTCCAATGCATGCAAGTGAAAAGTGAAAGTGAAGTCGCTCAGTCATGTCCGACTCTTAGTGACCCCATGGACTGCAGCCTACCAGGCTCCTCCGTCCACGGGATTTTCCAGACAAGAGTATTGGAGTAGGGTGCCATTGCCTTCTCTGAGGAAAGAACACTAGGACCAGAAAATTATGAAGGGAGAGAAAGGTACAAGAAACTGAGTGAGGGGTTCCTGGTGGCTCAGTAGTTAAGAGTTCACCTGCCAATGCAGGACACATGGCTTTGATCTCTGGTCTGGGAAGATCCCAGGTGCCACAGAGCCACAAAACCCATTCGCCACAACTATCGAGCCTGTGCTCTAGAGCCTGGGAACTGCAACTACTGAAGCCCGTGTGCTCTAGAGCCCATGTTCCGCAACAAGAGAAGCCACTGCAATAAGGAACCCGCACATTGCAATGGAGAGTAGCCCCCTCTGGCCACAACTAGAGAAAAGCTCGAGCAGCAACCAAAACCCAGCACAGCCAAAATAAATATATTAATTAAATTTTAAAAAAAGAAACTGACTGAGAGGGACTTCCCTGGTGGTCTAGTGGCTAAGACTCCATACTTCCAATGTAAGGGGGCCAAATTTGATCCCTGGTTGGGGAACTAGACCCCACATGCTGCAACTAAGAATTTGCATACCAAAGTGAAGACCTGGTGCTGCCACCTAAATAAATAAATAAATTTTTAAAATATTTCTTTGTAAAAAAAGACACTGAGGAATTAACGACACACAGTGGATCCTTCCAAATACTAAAGTTCCCTTAGGAGGTCAAGACAAGAGTGAGCCCTCCAGGGTATGGAATGAACAAGACTAGAAAAACAACCAGGAAGGATAATGAGGGGACAGTAGCTGCAGGAGGGGACCTTTGCTGTGCCTTCCCCCAAAAACCTCCAAAGAACAACGTACACTTTAAATGTTGCATGAATTTGAGACTGCAGTTTGGGAGTGCCTAAAACACTTCAATAATGGTATTGATTTAGGTCCACAACTTCTCATTAAGAGATAAAAGAAAAAGCAAGAACATTGGTAATTATGTGTGCACATAACATAGTGTTCATAATATACTTTTTTCAAGAGGGATGAAAAGAGCAGAATGCATAATATGATGTTATTTATGTTTGCACAGAAAACTTTTTAAGTCTGGAAAGATATATTCTAAATTTTTAGTGATAATAATCTCTGAGAGGTGGGAACAGAGTGAGATTCCTTGTCAGCAGTGTTTTCACTTTTTATAATGATTCTGTATTGGGTTGATGTTTGGCCAGTGTGCCCAGGTGCAGCTGTGAGGATTGTTAATGATGATCCAGCAGGTAAAGAGTTAATACCACCTACAGTTGGGAGCTTCCGGATCCCCTCTAAGGCCCATGTCTATTGTGATTGGTCAGCTTATAAGCTGAGCAAATTCTTAATTTTTAAAATACCTACTTTGCCCCAAAATTTATATTCCATTTTTTTTAAACATGGCTTTGTCTCCAACAGAATTGCATAATGACTATCCTGCAGGAAGAATTTTAGGATGCTGGTTTGCAGTTTTTATTGTGATCACTACTTACATGTCAAATGACATTTAATAAATAAGGACTCATTTTATAGGCTTACCCAAATTCTAAAAATTATTTAAAAAATTTTAAAGCAAGCGGTGCTGCAGAGACTTTATTTTTATTTGCATTTTGCCCTGATGTAAGCTGCTAAAATGAGATTCTTGCCCAGGACTCTCTGCTATGTCACAAGCCCAAGTATGGTTGCTTTCTCCTGAAGGCCTGTGTCAGCTCGCTTCTTACCACTAATTTTACACTTGGACTTTGTGCCTTAATATTTCTTATTATTATGTTCTGTCAGCCTGACTGCTTTGTAAGCACTCTGAAGACATAATTTGGCAGGTTTTTTTTTTTGTTTTGTTTTGTTTTTTTGTCCTCGCTCTACCTAGACAACTGCCTAGTTTGTGGAGACTTTCAAGGATATTTATTGCTACTGGTACTGAAATGTGTTATTTGCAAAGTGATCCTCTTCCCTGGTGACTGCCAGAACTGTCTCTGTAGGGTTAGTGTAGGGAAAGATACAAAGTCTGTTGTCAGAGGCTTAAACAGGACAAGAGTAGAAAATATTCCCCCATCTTATGGGGCAGAAATCATTCATCTACCTGCCTGTCCCAATGGGCATCACTTTCATAGTCTTCTTTCATCCTTGGTATCTTTTTACTATTCATACCACTCTCTGGTAACAAATATTCTCTTTTCTCTTAGAATGGTTGCCGTACATGCATGCTAAGTCTCTTAAGTCATGTCCAACTCTTTGCGACCCCATGGACTGTAGCCCACCAAGCTCCTCTATCCATGGGGTCCTCCAGGCAAGAATACTGGAGTGGGTTGCCATTTTCTTATTCAGGGGATCTTCCTGACCCAGGGATCGAACCTGTCTCTCCTGCAGCTCCTGCATTGCAGGCAGATTCTTTACCTCTTAGCCACTGGGGAAACCCAGAATGGTTGTCACAAGATGAAAATTCTTTACTGATCCCAGATGTTCCATGCTGGACATGAGAAGGAGTCACTGCTCTTATCAGCACTTCTGGGTCAGGAGGTCAAATTGCCTTAAACCAGATGAAAGTTTTCAGCAGATCAGTACAATTAATGAGCAACCCTCAAACTACAGAAGTTGAACATAGTGAGAACTTACTTCTCGTTCACATAAAAGCTCAGTGATGGTATTTCTGGTCAGCAGGCAACTTTCTTACATGCAGTGATTCAGGGACCCAGCCTCTTTCAACACGATGATTCCACTGCCCCCTAAGTCTTTGAAATTATCTGTGCACAGTTGACAGAGAAAAAGAAATGGAAAACACACCCACTTCTTTTTTTTTTTAAGTGACACACATCACTTCTACTCATATCCCATTGGTCAGGACTCATCAGACAACCACACACTGATGCACAGGGAAATGGGTTACATGGTCCCCGGAGGGGATGCTCTTTACCAGTAGAATGTTATGCTATAGAAAGGGGATCATGAGGTCTGGGTAGATAGCTGGCCATCTGCCATTATAAATGGATATCGAAGGTTTAGAAGATTAACCAACAAGACTCTTAAAGAAAACCATCTCCAAATGGAGGCAAATATAACAATTTCAGGTTTATCTTTCCCAAGACTTTTAACAACACTCCTGTTACTTATCACAGGATGTGGGTTTCTATAGTAATGGGGAAAGATTTTGAATTGGGAGGGGATTACACAACGTGACAAAGGTACAATCCACATAAATCCTCTAATGAGGCTTATAGCATCGTCTGGCTACTTCCATAAAGCTTGTGGGCATTGGGAACTCAATAAAGCATCCTATAATTCTTTGAGCCAAATTGGTCTCCATTCTCTCTATATTACCACTACCCGCCAGAGCACCCTGGCACTAGAATCATCCATGCTTCCTGTTCTCAATGCAAGAATCAAGCCTGTGAGGGAAGCCTGAAGAAAACTCACAAAACATGTCTCTAATAAAGCTATTCTTTTAAAAATATAAGCAACTGCTATTGGTCCATAATGAGTATTTTTATTTTTAAAGTATTTTCGTTCCGAGGGAAGAAATGTAATTCATTCTTTTCCCCAAAATAATACAGAAAATTGCTACTGGGAACAGTTTGGCATTTGAAACCTAGTGGGAGATTTCACCAGCAGATGGTTTAGTGGCAAAAAGCTTTGAAGAATTTCTAACTGCTAGGAAAAAAAAAAATATATGAGAGAGACACAGAGAGAGAGAGAGAGAGAGAGAGAGAGAGAGAGAGAGAGTGACTTAATGTGATAAAGGAAAGATGTAGCCAAAGAAAGCAATCCTTATTCAAGGTCTGATGACTCAAATGATCCATTTGACTAGATCACAGATTTTAAAATCTGGCTAAGCATCAGAATAGCAAGGGAAGCTTGTTTAAAATATCCATGGAATCAGAATATCTGTGGGTGGTGACCAGACACGCTTATTTTTCAAAGCTCCATTGATGATTCTGTGGAAATCCAATGGCCTAGTTGTTTTCTCATTTCTGTGGTAGTTATAGAGCCAGGCAGTCTTATTAGCTTGGCAAATATTCTGCATTCTCGGTCACTTGGCTATCATTTGTTACACACTCAAGTCCGCCAACAGCCAGCTTTTCACCAGGCCCCTCATCTTTTCACATAAAGCATTTGAATGATGTACTTGAGAACCCCACAGGCAAAGATCACAGTGCGTCTGCTTATCTTATTTGGAAGCAAGGCAGGTAGAGTTCACAGCCAATCCACCCAGCACTATCTGCAGAGAATCAGAACTATGGTACAGCCACTGCTCTGTCAAACACCATTGGCCACATCCTCTGGGAATGCAGGGTGGTATCCTGGGAGAAACACAGGCTTGAGCAGATCTACTTTAACTCCCAGAATGACCACCTGCCAGCTAGAGCCCAGAATAAGTCCCTCCAACTCATTTTGTTTGTTTGTAAAATAGTAATTAATAATCCTAGCCTCATGCTGTTATAAGTTGCAAATGGGAAAAAGAGGAGAAAAGCATCTGGAAAAGGACCTACCATAGAAGGAACTTGATTGATGGTACTTTCCTTACCATGTTTCTTTTAACTTTCTTCCCCCTGGGAAAAGGAGAAACAATGATCAAAGGCCAACAGAGTGCATTCATATTTTCCCAGTACTCCATGTATTGTCTATGGGAGGATTATCCAAGATGGAATTATAGAGGGCTTCCCTTGTAGTTCAGTCAGTAAAGAATCTGCCTGCAGTACAGGAGACCTGGGTTTGATCCTTGGTTTGGGAAGATCCCCTGGAAAAGGAAATGGCAACCCACTCCACTATTCTTGCCCAGAGAATTCCATGGACAGAGTAACCTGGTGGGCTACAGTCCATGGGGTCACAAAGAGTTGGACATGACTGAGATGACTGAGGACTCATGCATCCAGCGCAAAGGGTTTCCCAGGTGGCTCAGTGGTAAAGAATCTACCTGCAATGCAGGAGACGTGGGTTTGGTCCCTGAGTCGGGAAGATCCCCTGGAGGACATAGCAACCTACTGGAGGACATAGCAACCCACTCCAGTATTCTTGCCTGGAAAATCCCATGGACAGAGGAGTCTGGTGGGCTACAGTCCGTGGGGTCGCAAGAGTCAGACATGACTATAGCGACTAAGCACATACTCACATCCAGGATAGAATATGAAGACAGGTGTCCCTCTCTATGATCCTTTATGTGAGGTGGCTACCACTGACCCATACTCTTTCCTATAGTCCCAGTTGTCACAGCAACCAGAAATCATCTCTAAGTACTTACAGCCAATAGTAGGAAATCCCAGATATCATTTTTGCAGCTGTAACTTGGATTATGGGCATGATCTCTGTGAGTCCCACATGGTCAAATACTAAATTATATGAGATTCAAATTAATCACATAGTCGTAAAACACCAGACTCTAACTATTATTTACCCAGCACCAAGCAGATGTTTGTTTCCAAAGCTACAATCTCCTCTAATTGGCTGACACTGTGCTGCATAAACTCCAATGCAAGCTTATGTTTTATAATGAATGACAAATGCCTAGAAGAATCCTCTGTGAACTGGCAGCCTCCCCCTCCAGCATGCAAATTCCGTCGAAATTCCATCGGCAGATGCAGATAAGCTCATTTGCATGATTGGCAGACTAGTGGATAAACACACCCATGAATTCATTGTCCAAATTCAATTTCGTTGGTTCATCTGTGTTTTTACTGATCACTTACTCGCTAATTTATTCATTCAGCCAACTTTTATTGAGCACCTATTGCACAACAGACCTGTCTTAGGTTTTAGGAATGAAGCATGAATGAAGAAGTGGTCTCATCCTTCAAGAAGTCCACCAGGAGGGAAAGGAGACAAGACTGGGAAAGAAAGAAAATGAACCATGTGAGAAGAGCAAAAATAGAGATGTAGGCAAGTGCCCAAGAGAGGGAATAATCAACTCTACCACAGGGGTTGGTAGCTTCACAGATTTTCCAGGCAAAACTTAGAGGAAGATTTTAGAGTCAGCTAGACAGAAAAGGTGTAGAAAGGGAGGGTCCAACAAAGAGAATAGTAAGGACATGTGGCAAAACATGCTGTGTTCTGGGAACTGCTGCAGCTTAAATTGCAAGCAAGTGTCTGCTCTGTTTTGGCTTCTTAAAAAGGCACCCAGGTGGGCATGCAAACAACAAAGCCCCTTAAACTGGCAATGGGGCTATATCTATTAACATTTAAAATGTGCATTCCTTACTGTCATCATGAAAGAAAAGAGAAAAAAAAGTGATCCCCTATAAGGACCTAGTTAAACAAAGTAGGGTATGTCAATGGAAAGAATACTACACAGACCAAATGCTATGTTTAAAAGGCATGAGTACACATTCTAGACACTTCTATAAGAAGATTTACAGTTATGGGAAGATAACTGTAAACGCCACAATATACTGTCAAGTGAAAAGATAGCGAAATAAAGAAATACACATATAGTATGCAGGAGTACATAGGCTCCTTTGCTCTGTTTTCATCAGGAAACCCTAAAAGGATGAATAAGAAACTGATACCTTATTAGGGATGGGAGACGGCAGAAAACAGGGAGAGGTGAGGCTTTGCAGTGTATGACTTGTATATCATTTTTTAAATTTTTTGGAATCACGTAAATGTATCACCTACTTGAAAACTAGGACTAAATTTTAAAATGTGTTTGCCTCAGGGCCTAGCAATCTCCTTCTTGGTTTAGTCACAGAGAGTCACTCAAACATACGTATAAGGAGATGTCATACAAGGTATTTGTTTTTCTGTTGGTATGTTTTTTGTAGTGGAAAAAACTGGAAATAACCAGTGAAAGTGAAAGTCACTCAGTTGTGTCCGATTCCTTGCAACCCCATGGGCTGTATTGTCCATGAAATTCTCCAGGCCAGAATACTGGAGTGGGTAGCCGTTCCCTTCTCCAGGGGATCTTCCCAACCTAGGGATCGAACTCAGGTCTCCCACTTTGCAGGCGGATTCTTTACCAGCTGAGCCACAAGGGAAGCTCAAGAATGCTGGAATGAGTAGCCTATCCCTTCTCCAGCAGATCTTCCTGGCCCAGGACTAGAACCAGAGTCTCCTGCATTGCAAGCAGATTCTTTACCAGCTGAGATACCAGGGAAGCCTCCATTAGTAAAAGCATGGAATAAACCGTGGTATGTTAAAACTTTGGAATATTATGCAGCAGTTAAAACAATGAAGTGACAGACCTATGTCTATCAACATGGACAAATCTCCAAGGCTTATTGTTGTCTGAAAAAGAGATACAGAAAAAGATACCCCCATTGCTGTACCACATACAGTGCTATATAATACAGAACTATATAAGCAAAAATAATTCACACAAACTGTAACAGTGTTTGTTTGTGGGCATGGTCTAGAGCAGGGATCAGCAATATCCTTTTGTAAAGGGCCACAGAGTTAATATTTTAGGCTTATCAGGTCTTACTATCTCTGTTGTGACTAATCCACTCTTCTAATGGAGTTAGATGCAGTCACTGACAGTATATAAATGAAAGAGGTGTGCTCCAATAGAACTATTTCAAAAACATAGAGAGAGTCAGATTGGGCCTGTGGGCCATAGTTTGCCAACCTCTGCACTAGAGAATTAAGATGGGAGGTGTTGGTTAAAGACTCTTTAATGTTTACTTTTGTTTACAAGGAGAATGGAAGTATCTCTTACTCATATAACTAAAATCGATTAAAAACAATATATGGGGACACTAGTCTGCTGAGGTTTCATAATAAAATACCATGACTGAGCACCTTAACAAACATTTACTTTTGCATGGTTCTGAAAGTTAGAAGTCCAAGATCAAGTTGCCAGGGTTGGCTTGGGGTGGGAACTCTTTTCTTGGCTAGCAAACTTGCTGTGTTCTCACGTGGTCCTTCCTCTGTGAGCATGGAGAGAGAGAGCTCACTGGTGTCCCTTCCTCTCCTTGTAAGGACATCAGTCTATTAGATCATCCTTATGATTATATTCCCTCCCATCAGATGGGACGCTTCCACAAGCCTCTTATCCTCATCCATCAGAGGGCAGGCTTAATGAAAACCACAATCACAGAAAGCTAACCAGACTGATCACATGGATTACAGCCTTGTCTAACTCAATGAAACAATGAGCCAATCCGTGCAGGGCCGCCCAAGATTGTCATGGTGGAGATTTCTGGCAAAATGTGGTCCACCGGAGAAGGGAATGGCAAACCACTTCAGCATTCTTACCCTGAGAACTCCCATGAACAGTATGAAAAGGCAGAAACATATGACACTGAAAGATGAACTCCCCACATCAGTAGGTGCCCAATATGCTACTGGAGAATAGCAGAGAAATAGCTTCAGAAGGAATGAGGCTGAGGCAAAGCAGAAACAATGCCCAGTTGTGGATGTGACTGGTGGTGAAAGTAAAGTCCAATGTTGTAAAGAACAATATCACATAGGAACCTGGAATGTTAGGTCCATGAATCAAGGTAAATTGGAAGTGGTCAAACAGGAGACGTCAAGAGTGAACATTGACATTTTAGGAATCTGTGAACTAAAATGGACCAGAATGGGTGAATTTAATTCAGATAACAATTATATCTACTACTGTGGGCAAGAAGCCCTTAGAAAAAATGGAGTAGCCCTCATAGTCAATGAAAGACTTTGAAATGCAGTTCTTGGGTGCAATCTGAAACGACAGAATGATCTCTGTTCATCTCCAAGGCAAACCATTCAATATCACAGTAATCCAAGTCTATGCCCCAACCATCAATGCCAAAGAAGCTGAAGCTGAATTGTTCTACGAAGATCTATAAGACTTTCTAGAACTAACACCAAAAAAAGATGTCCTTTTCATTATAGGGGACTGGAATGCAAAAGTAGGAAGTCAAGAAACACCTGGAATAACAGGCAAATTTGGTCATGGAGTACAAAATGAAGCAGGGCAAAGGCTAACAGAATTTTGCCAAGAGAACACACTAGTCATAGCAAACACCCTCTTCCAACAATACAAGAGATGACTCTACACATGGACGTCACCAGATGTTGAAAACAAAATCAGATTGATTATATCCTTTGCAGTCAAAGATGGAGAAGCTCTATGCAGTCAGCAAAACCAAGACTGGGAGCTGACTGTGGCTCAGATCATGAACTCCTTATTGCCAAATTCAGACTTAAGTTTAAGAAAGTAGGGAAAACCACTAGACCATTCAGGCATGACCTAAATCAAATCCCTAACAATTATACAGTGGAAGTGACAAACAGATTCAAGGTATTAGAACTGATAGACACAGTGCCTGAAAAATTATGGATGGAAGTTAATAACATTATACAGGAAGCGGTGATCAAAACCATTCCCAAGAAAAAGAAATGCAAAAGGGCAAAATGATTGCCTGAGGAGGCCTTATAAATAGCTGGGAAAAGAAGAGAAGCTAAAGCAAAAGGGGAAAAGGAAAGATATACCCATCTGAATGCAGAGTTCCAAAGAATAGCAAGAAGAGATAAGAAAGACTTCCTCAGTGATCAGTGCAAAGAAATAGAGGAAAACAATAGAATAGGGAAGTCTAGAGATATCCTCAAGAAAATTACAAATACCAAGGGAACATTTCATGCAAAGATGGGCACAATAAAGGACAGAAACAGTATGGACCTAATAGAAGCAGAAGATATTAAGAAGAGGTGGCAAGAATACATAGAAGAGCTATACAAAAAAGATCTTAATGACCCAAATAACTATGATGGCATGATAACTTATCTAGAGCCAGATATCCAGGACTGTAAATCAAGTGGGCCTTAAGAAGCATCACTACAAACAAAGCTAGAGGAGGTGATAGAGTTCTGGTTGAGCTATTTCAAATCCTAAAAGATGATGCTGTGAAAGTACTGTACTCAATATGCCAGCAAATTTGGATTACACAGCAGTGGCCACAGGACTGGAAAAGTCAGTTTTCATTCCAATCCCAAAGAAGGGAAATGCCAAAGAATGCTCAAACTACCACACAATTGCACTCATCTCACATGCTAGCAAAATAATGCTCAAAATTCTCCAAGCTAGGCTTCAACAATATGTGAAAACTGACAACTTCCAGATGTTCAAGCTCTATTTAGAAAAGGCAGAGGAACCAGAGATCAAATTGCCAACATCTGTTGGATCATAGAGAAAGCAAGAGAATTTTAGAAAAGCATGCACTTCTCCTTCATTGACTATGCTAAAGCCTTTGACTGTGTGGATCACAACTGTGGAAAATTCTTAAAGAGATGGGAATACCAGACTACCTTACCTGCCTCCTGAGAAACCTGTATGCAAGTCAAGAAGCCACAGTTAGAGCCAGACGTGGAACAACGGACTGGTTGCAAACTGGGAAAGGAGTATGTCAAGGCTGCATATTGTCATTTTGCTTATTTATCTTCAGTGCAGAGCACATCATGAGAAATGCCGGGCTGGATGAAGCACAAGCTGGAATCAAGATTGCCGGGAGAAATATTAATAACCTTAGATATGTAGATGACACCACCCTAATGGCAGAATGCAAAGAGAAACTAAGGAGCCTCTTGATGAAAGTGAAATAGGAGAGTGAAAAAGCTGGTTTAAATCTCAACATTCAAACAACTACGATCATGGCATCCAGTCCCATCTCTTAACAGCAAATAGATGGGGAAACAATGGAAACAGTGACAGACTCTATTTTCTTGGGCTTCAAAATCACTGCAGATGGTGACTGCAGCCATGAAATTGAAAGACGCTTGCCCCTTGGAAGAAAAGCTATGACAAACCTAGACAGCATTTTAAAAAGCAGAGACATAACTTTGCCGACAAAGGTCCATACACTCAAAGCTATGGTTTTTCCCATAGTTACATATGGATGTGAGAGTTGGACTATAAAGACAGCTGAGTGCCAAAGAACTGATGTTTTTGAACTGTGGTGTTGGAGAAGACTCTTGAGAGTCCCTCGGACTGCAAGGAGATCAAACCAGCCAGTCCTAAAGGAAATCAGTCCTGAATATTCATTGGAAGGACTGATACTGAAGCTCCAATACTTTGGCCACCTGATGCACAGAGCCAACTCATTGGAAAAGACCCTGATGCTGGGAAAGATTGAAGGCAGGAGGAGAAAGGGATGATGGAGAACAAGATGGTTAGACGGCATCACTGACTCAATGGATATGAGTTTGAGCAAGCTCAGGGAGATGGTTAAGGACAGGAAGCCTGGCTTGCTGCAGTCCATGGGGTCACAAAGAGTTGGACATGACTGAAGGATTGAACAGGAACAACAGTGATTCATTTAACCTTATTTACTTCCATAAAGGCCCTACCTCCACAGACAGTCACACTGGGGGCTTTAGGCCTTCAACATATGAATATTAACGAAACACAAGTCAGTCTGTAACAGTGGGTCAAGACATGTACCCTTTAATAATAATATGCATAGGCTCCTCTTCCTAAAATCCAGAAGAAAGGTCACAGTCATGATGGTTTTTGAGATCAGGAGGCGCAGCCAGAGGTTTTACCTTCCTCCCTTAGCATTCTCTCCTCCTTCTCTCTGGCAGGATCATTTCTCTCCCTAAGGAGGTTCTGTTGCCCTGCTAAAGGTAGAAAGTTTTCCACCCTCTTCCCCCCATACTCTCTCTGACTGGATTCCTCCTTACCTGTCAGAGGTGCTAGAAATTCATGTATTGAGGGAAAATCATGACAAGAGATCCAGATCCCCTTTGGAACTTAAATCTATATATCTCTATATCTTTCCATATTTATTGACAGAGAGACTGGTTTTGAGGAATTGGTCCTTATGATTATGGAGGCTGAGAAGTCCAGATCCAGGAGAGACAATGGCATGGTTCCAATCTGAGTCTGAGACCAAGTGCAGGAGAAGACCAGTTCCCAGCTCAGAGACAATCAGGCAGAGAGAGAATTCTTTCTTATTCAGCCTTTTATTTCTTCAGACATTCAGTGGATTAGCTGAGACCCATCCACCTTGGGGAAGGTGATGTGCTTATTCAGTCCACTGGATCAGATGTTAAGCTCATACAAAACACCCTCAAAAACACACCCAGAAATAATATTTAACCAAATATTTGGCACCTTATGGCCAAACCAATTGCACATAAAATTAACCATTATAGCAAATGACTGGTGACAACTCAAATGTCTTTTGATAGAAGGCTGGTTAAATCATAATGGGACAGCCAGACAATGGAACACGGCAATTGTAAGTTTAAAAAAAGAAAAGAAAAAATGAAGTTCTCTCAATCTTGTCATGGAAAGATCAAAAGTGAAAAAAATTCAGAATGTGTATGATATGGCACATTTGAAGGAAGAAGGAGGAAAAACTACCATTTCTATCTTCTGGTACAGGAGCACCTCGAGAAGGAGTCATAAGAAACCAGGAATAACCTTCTAGGAAAAACAAAACTAGGCAGATGCAAGACCAAGAAGGAAGGAGGAATTTATACTGATTGTTTATACTGTCTCGGTTTTAACTATGGAAATGTAGGATCTGTTCATAAAGTTTGTAAAGAGCTGAGAAGGGAAGAACAGTGGGAAGATACAGTTTGGAAGCATCAGCACATAACTAGCCGTGAATCAAAGCCGCAGAAAAGATGAGGTAGTCCAGGCAGGACTGGACTTCCAGAAAAGAAGGAAATGGGACTCGGGACACAGAGTGGGCCGGGAGAGGTCATGCAGAGCAATCAGAAAGAGAACAGAGGAGGCCGGTCATCTCCGAGGGCACACAGTCATCCTTGCTTATCCAAAGTTTCTCTGCCCTGTCTGCAGGTTCAGTTACCTGTGGTCAACCACAGTCCAAAGATACTAAAAGGGAAATTTCATAAACAAAGAGTTTATACATTTTAAACAGTGGGCTCTTCTGAGCAGCATGATGAAATCTCACGCCTTCCAGCTCCATCCTGAGTGACATCCCTTTGCCCAGCACATGCCACTCGCTGCCCTGTTAGCCATTTGGTGGTCCTTTATTTTATCAGGTTGCCTGTCTTGGTACCTTAGTCCTTGCATTCTAGGAACCCTGATTTTACCCAACACTGGCCCCAACACACAACAGTGGTGATGCTGACAATACAGATGTGCCTAAGAGAACCCTTTAAGTGCTCCCTTTAAGTGAAGAGGTTAAAGTTCTTGACTTAATAAGGGAAAAAGACAAGCCCATATGCTAAGTTTGCCTATGGTAAGAACAAATTTCTATCCATGAGACTGTGAGAAAGAAAAAGAAACCCATGCTGCTTTTGCTATCGCACCTCAAACTGAAAAAGTTACAGCCACAATGAAGGATACATGTTTAATTAAGATGGAAAAGGCATTAAATTTGTACACTGTTTTGACAGAGAGAAACCACATTCACGAAACTCTTATTATGGTACATTACTATCATTTTTTATTGTTAGCTATTATTGTTAACCCCTTCCAGTGCCTAATTTATCAATTAAAGTTTATAATACCTATGGATGTAGGTAAAGAGAAAAACACGGTATGGAGGGTTGAGTACTATCCACAGTTCCAGGCATCTACAGGGGGTCTGGGGCATATCCCACATGGCTAAGGGGGGAACTGTTGTAGTGATCTCACGCCAAGAAATATCAAGTGCAGGCTTAAGCTTTCAGCAGTTGGATCCTTTCTGGGATGATATATTTAACCAGATAGTCTGTATTGTGTTTGCACTTTCTGCAGGAAATATATCATGTAGTTACATTTCTTCCCTGGAAGCCCTTTCACTCCCTGTCAGTACAACCTGATTTGAGATGTAAATAAACAGCAGAGATAATGCCCGGATCTGAGAAGACTCCTGTTCTGCCACCAACCCCGGACGTGAGCCATGATGGATGGCACGAAGGCTGCTGCATAATCGCTGCTGCCTTCATACCCTATTATCATATCCCTCATCTTCCCCACAACTGAGACCCAACACATTAAAATCTCTTTGTTCTTCCCACAATGCTGTATCTCCACTGCATCTCTAGCCTCCTTTAATATTGTTCATTATTGAAATGAACACAGAAAACCAATTACCCAGGTGACGGCAGGAGCTGCTCATGTGCCCAGTCTGCCACACTGAGAGCCTGATTCCCTGTTGAGATAAACAAGAATCCCCACCAGTAGCCCAGCCCCTCACCTGTCCTCGGGCTCCTTGGGAGTCACCCAACACAGCCACAAGGCTTTCCACGCACTCAGCTAATTCAGTACGTGTTTGTTCTCACCAGAAGCTGCAGCAAGGCCGTGGCATGTCTGAAGTGCCAGGTACGGCAACTCTGCAGGCAAAGCAGTTGTTGACACAGTGGTTTGGGTTACAGCCTCCCAGAATATCTGAGTTCAAATCCTGGCTCTGCTAATAAAGCTGTGTGACCTCAGATAGATTCTTAACCTCTCAGCACCTTGAATCCTCATGCTGTGAAATGAAAATAATAATAGTACCTCCCTGTTGTGGATTAAATTTTATCCCCTCAAAGTTGAAGTCCTATCTGCTCCCCACTGGCATAGGGCCTGTGTATGTGACCTTCTTTTTTGGAAATGTGATTAAGATAAGATCCTCCTTTGTAGAGATATGGATGGACCTAGGAAAATCCCATGGATGGAGGAGCCTGGTACACTGCAGTCCATGGGGTGGCTAAGAGTCAGACACGACTGAGCGACTTCACTTTGACTTTTCATTTTCACACATTGGAGAAGGAAATGGCAACCCACTCCAGTATTCTTGCCTAGAGAACCCCAGAGATGGGGGAGCCTGGTGGGCTACCATCTATGGGGTCGCACAGAGTCGGAGACGACTGAAGCGACTTAGCAGCAGCAGCAGCAGAGACTGTCACCCAGACTGCAGCAAGTCAGAAAGAGAAAAACAAGTATTGCCTATTATGCATATATGTGGCATCTGAGGAAAATAGTATGGGTGATCTTATTTACAAGGAGAAATACAGATACAGATATGGAGAAATAAACATATGAACACCAAGGAGAGAAGGAGGAAGATGAATTGGGAGACTGAGATTGACATTTGATACTATGTAGAAAATAGATAATTAATGAGAACCTACTGTGTAGCTCAGGGAACTCTATTCAATGCTCAGTGGTGACCTAAATACCAAGGAAATCCAAAAGAGAGGGGATATCTGTATACATCTAGCTGAATCACTTTACTGTACAGTAGAACCTAATACAATATTGAAAAGCAACTATACTCCAATAAAAATTTGTTTAGGTCCTCCTGGATTAGGGTGGCCCTAAACTCAGTGACTTCTGTCCTTATGAAGAGAGGAAGAGATTTGGAGCCATGGAGACAGACTCAAAGGGAAGAGCGCCAGGTGAGGACAGAGGCAGAAATTGGAGTGATGAAACTAAAAGCGAAGAGGATGAAAGAGGCAAGGGCAGACCCTCCCCTGGAGCCTCTGGAGGGAACATGGCCCCGCTGACACCTTGATCTCAGACTTGCAGAGTCCAGAGCCACGAGAGAGTAAATTTCTGTCGTCGCAAGCCCCCAGTTTGCAGCAATTTGTTATTGGCAGCCCCAGGAAACTAACACACACCCTCAAAACCTTGTTATGAGGATTAATTAATTATACATGCAAGCCATGCAAAGTAGTTATAAGAGTGTCTAATGTCTAGCAAGTCACACAGAGGTGTAGCATCATTCTCATTGCGAATTGTTACTATTATTGTCGCTGTGGTTGCTCTGTCCTGTAAGCAAGCAAGCACCCCTCAGTACATTGAGTGGACGTGTGCGTGCGTGCTCAGCCGCTCGGTCATGTCCCACTCGGCGATCTCATGGACTGTAACCAGCCAGGCTCCTCTGTCCATGGAATTTTTCGGGCAAGAATACTGGGGTGGGTTGCCATTTCCTCCTCCAGGGGATCTTCCCAGTCGAGGGATTGAACCTGCGTCTCTTGCATCTCCTGAATTGGCAGGCAAATTCTTTACCACCTGGGAATCCCCAGCACATTGAGTAACAGCTGACAAATAGACTAGATGCCTCCCATCCTCACAGAAACCTAGAGTTTCTGGTTGGTAAGTTCTATGTCCACCTCCAGTGCAGGTGAAGAGACCCAGTTCCCCTGTCCACGTTGCAAGAGTCACCTTAGCAGGGTGACAATGAGCAGGACGCCAAGGGCACTTGTGTAAGTTGACGACTTTCCAAAGACGGATCTGGTTTCTGTTGCACGAAATCATCCCAAAAGGAGGGACCAATTTCTTAGCCTAAGTAATTGGGACCTGGGTAGCACTGCAGTTACATACACAGGTCTTGAAGTCAGCCTGGCTGGTTCAAATCCTGTTCCCTCTACTTACCAGCTCTGTGACCTTCAGTAACTCTTTAACCTCTCTGAACCTCAGTTTCCACATCTATAAAATGGACAAAGGCTGACATAAATTATATAATCATGTACAAGTGAATAGTCTAGGGGAAGTGAGAAAGGGCAGTTTTTTCAGGACCAACATAGCCCCTCTTCTTCCTCCTCCTAAACATACACACACAATCACACACATACATATCTCTGGTAGTGCTTCTGAGGCCAGCAGCCTACGGTAACTTTCTGTCCTTCAGTCTGTCTGTGTAGACTAAGCTCTTTACAAAAAGGGATGTGTGTTCCCAGCATTCTGAATGGACAAAGTAGTTGTTCACATATTGAACAAAGTGATAGCTTAAACCAAAGTGTCTCACTCTTGAGGCATTTATATTTCAGCTTTATGGTTTCTACTATATCCACTTCCTGAATTCTAGTTATCATGAAAGATTTTTTTTGATCAGGGATCAGCAAACAAAGCTTACAGGCCAGATCTGGACACACAATTGTGTACATGTTGTCAGTGGTGCTTTCAAGCTACAACAGCAGAAATGAGTGGTTGCAATGGAGTTCTTTGCCCAAAAAACTGAAAAATATTTACTATCTAACCCTTTGCAAAGAAAGTATGTTGACCTCTGCTTTCAATCAAGTCATTTTTACTTAAAATGCATTTTTAAATAGGAAACCTCATGTAACTAATATAACTGGAAACCAGTATTCCCGGCCATAGATGGATTTCCATAATCACAGAAGTGTGTGTGTATTCTGTGCGCGTGTTCAGTCGCTAAGTAGTGCATGACTTCTCGTGACCACATGGACTGCAGTATGCCAGGCTTCCCTGTCCTTCACTATCTCCCAGAGTTTGCTCAAATTCATGTCCTTTGAGTCGGTGATGCTATCTAACCATCTCATCCTCTGCCACCCTCATCTCCTTTTGCCTTTAATCTTTCCCAACATCAGGCTCTTTTCCAAAGAGTCAGCTCTTCGCATAGGTGGCTAAAATATTGCAACTTTAGCTTTAGCATTAGTCTTTCCAATGAATATTCAGGGTTGATTTCCTTTAGGATTGACTGGCTGGATCTCCTTGCAGTCCAAGGGGCTCTCGAGAGTCTTCTCCAACACTACAGTTTGAAAGCATCAGTTCTTCAGTGCTCTGCCTTCTGTATGGTCCAGCTCTCACATTTGTACATGACTACTGGAAAAACCATAGCTCTGACTATATGGACCTCTGTCAGGAAACTGACATCTCTGGTTTTTAACACACTGTCTAGGTTTGTCATGGCCTTCCTTCCAGGGAGCAAGCGTCTTTTAATTTCATGGCTGTAGTCACCATCTGCAGTGATTTTAGAGACCAAGAAAATGAAATCTGTCAGTGCTTCTACTTTTTCCCCAATCATGAACAGTATCACATACATAAGTAACTATTAAACCACATGCGAGCCAGAAGTATCTACCACACCTCAGGAAACTAAGTTATAGTGGAGCAAGCAGAATAGGTCATGGTGGAGGTGACGGATGGTGGAAACTTGGTGGCTGAGTTCTCTAAAGGAACAAATATAGAAAGATTAAATCATAAGGCTCAATACTGAATCTTGTAAGGCACCCATGTCATCGTGTGGAAAGAAGAAGAACACACCAGTAAATGAGTCAAAGCAGAAATGCTCTGGGCAGAAGGAGAACCAGGATTTAAAAGAGCAGAGCATCAGAGGGGACACAGGTAAAGGGACCACTGAGAAAGGCAGGGAAGGCTCCTCAGATGACAGAGAAAATGAAGGCATAAAGGCAAAAGGACCCTAGGAACCAAAATAATTCTTTTCCACACCTCAAAGTAATAAGCATAATTTATAAACTAGATTAGAAAAGAACATCTCAGCACATTTATAATGAAAACAGCTGATGCTAATGAGAGCAATAACATTTAAATAGAAATCTGTTTACCTTTGGGAAATTTATGCATAACTTCAATGATGTACTGATTGATTTAAGGACCAGGGACTGGGACTGATTAACCTTCCTGGTTTGTTTTTAACGGGTATCTTGGCTGGGATGCAAAGGAGTGCTGAGAACTCACCAGCCTGACCAATGATTAAGAATAATTGGAAGCAGGTGGAGCTGAGGCCCGCTCACCCAACCTGGCCTGTGCTACAGTCCTTTCCTCTATGAGCATCACAGACTTCTTCAAAAAGCTGGAGAAAGCTGCGCCCCATCTTCCCAGGAAAAAATGCACAGAAATACATATACCAAAACTTTTGCATTTAGATTTTTCTACATTGGAAATGTATTTCCTGCACATGAAGAGAAGTTAAAAGTAATCTTTTTAGAAAAAAAGGCTTGGTCTCATTTTTTATAACTTATTTTAAGATTCAAGGTCTATTTGAGTGGTAGAGGGAATAGATCTAAAACTGCACAAAAAACAAAAATTTTCAATTCTTCAAATCACATGTTAATGAGATTGCTGTGATTTCTTGGCTTGAATAAAAAGTTGGAATTGTGGAGTGGTCTTTGATATCAATACAAAATCTATTTTAAATTTGAATTTAAATGGAACCTGAATGATCAAAAATCCTGGACCCCAAAAATGCATTGGAAAAGAAAAGATTAACATTCCCAAATGTTTCTCTGAGTTCTGTGAGCCACTCTAGCAAATAAATGGAACCCAAGGAGAGGGTCATAGGAACCTCTGATATATAGCCAGTCAGTCAGGAGCCAGGTAACAAGCTGGACTTGCCACTGGCATCTGAAGTGAATGGGTGGACAGGAGTCCTATAGGACCAAACACTTAACGTATGGAATCGGATGCTGTCTATAGGTAGAGAGTGTTGGAACTAAATTAATTGTAGGACACCCAACAGGTGCCTGGAGAACTGGTGTGGGGAAAACCCCCCTCCTCATTGGAACTGGTACCAGAGTCTGTCTAATTCCTCAGTGTCTTTAGATTTTAACACACCAAGAAATCGATAAGGCTCTATCATTCTCAGCTCCAGTCTTCAGAAGCTCTTTCTTTTAATTTTCTCAAGTTTGGAGAGTTGTCCTCCCGCAGGGTAACTGGCCAAGGAGTTCAGGGTTTCTCTGCAACATCCATCGTGGTAACTGAAGCACCCTAAATGGAAACATGTACTTCATTCAGATGGCTAATAAGGTCCCCTAAGAAAGACCAGTGGTGCAAGACTGCTGCCAAATTATTTCACAAGGCGGCTTTTCCTTCCCTTACAGAGGTAAAAAATCTGTCCAGTGTTCAATCAAGAGCTTGTGGATTTGTTTTCTGGAAAGGCCACATGTTTGTGTTGAAATAAGAACATAATATTATGCATCCATTTTGTGACAGAAACTCCTCCGACGACTAGCTTTTATGGCACTAGACAAGACTTCTTTCAAGATTTTGGCAGAATCTTTGATGCCAACGTAGACAGCAATGAAGCGTGCAGCATCTCCACCCAAGCAAGGAAGCCATGGGTTGTCAAGCATGCCAGATGCTCCCTTCCATGCCCAGATGGTTGTGCCAATTAAAGTCGTGCCTTAAAAAAAATAAACTTGCAGTCATTAATGTTTCCAAAAGAACCCATTAAAAGAAAGCCTTTCTTCTGATGGCACCAGGATACACATAACAAAGAGTCATAGCTCCATGCTAAAAATTATAGGCAGTTTCAATGCAATTGCAGGCCTAAGGGAAGAGGGATAATTTTACCTCCTGCTATACAACATCAGGAAATAATGTTCATCTCTTAGAGTGGGTGAGGTTATTTGATAAAGCCATTGGATTGACATCTCTTCTCCAAGTCCTAATACAGTCTGGCTATTGCTAGGACATGGGTCTTCTCCAAGACATCCCCTATTGTGCAGATTCTCTGCTGTTTGGCGATATGGGAGACGAAGTTGTGGGGTCTTCCAAGATATGATTTTGGGCAGAGGCAAAGGCAAGTAAGTCCAGGTGAAGTTTCATCCTTTCCAAATCTCACCTTCTCAGGAAATACACTTGCACTGAAGGATGCTACTCTGCTATTCATATTGGCTAATCCACTGATGCTTGTACAGTGTAAGAGGATATGCATTTCAAGGAGGGATAATCAAACAGAATTGCAGTGAACTGTTCTGGGCAACCAGACTGAGGGACCAAGATCTACAGTTGACATGTATTTCACACCCGCATTGGCCCATACTTCCCACCTTCCCGCCATTTTTATGCTTTAATAGTGCCCAGCCCCCTGTTTATAGACAGGGCCCTCCACTGATAACTGAGGTGCCCTTTGTGACATTGGAGGAGCCCAGATTGTCACAGCTGCAAGTTCTTCTTTCCTCCCAAGAGTCAGTGTAGCCTTGTGGTCAAGTGAGCAGATCGGGAAGTCACATGGGCTTGAGTTTGACTCCTATTTCCACTATTCATTTTATTTCTTTAATAGCTATGTGTCCTATTTAATCCTTCTAAGGCTATTTCATAGAAGGCAATGGCACCCCACTCCAGTACTCTTGCCTGGGAAATCCCATGGGCGGAGGAGCCTGGTAGGCTGCAGTCCATGGGGTCGCGAAGAGTCGGACACGACTGAGCGACTTCACTTTCACTTTTCACTTTCATGCATTGGAGAAGGAAATGGCAACCCACTCCTCTGTTCTTGCCTGGAGAATCCCAGGGACGGGGGAGCCTGGTGGGCTGCTGTCTCTGGAGTCGCACAGAGTCGGACACGACTGAGGCAACTTAGCAGCAGCAACAAGGCTATTGACCTCATCTGTAAAATGAGATTGAAGGAGATGATGTATCTGTGATAAAGAGTTTGACTCCATTTTTTTACTTTGAGTGCCAATAGCTTTCAAGCTCCATTCTTTCAGTCCCCTTAAGAAAGCCTGACTGTTCCTTTCTTTGGTGATGGCAGGAAGTTCAAACTGGGACTTCCCTGGTGGTCAAATGGTTGAGAATCTACCTTCGATTGCACGGGAACATGGGTTTGAGCCCCGATTGGGAGACTAAGATCCCACCTGCCGCAGGACAGCTAAGCCCATGCCCCACAACTAGAGAAGGCCATGTGCTGCAGCCGAGACCCAGTGTAGCCAAAAGTAATATTAAAAAGAGAAATTCAAACTACGCCAGCCCTGACGCGTGGGCAGGAACCTTCATCCCAGCCCTCCCCTCAAATTACCATCAAAGCCAAACTAGCCTTTCTTTACTCTCGAGCATCTCTTTGTGAAGGTTGCCCAGCTCCCCAGAAACCCTCATCATGTGGGTAATAAGCCTTGTCAGACCCTCTTGGGGTGTGTGTGGTGTGTGAACCAAATTTGGGGCGACGGAGCTCATCCCAAGTCTTCAGGGTGACACGGGATATCTAGACAACAACCACCACTGAGGGTCTGCCTTCACCCGCGTTGACCCGCTCTCCAGCTCAACTGCCTGCTGGAGAGGTTGCCTCATGAACCGCTCCTGGCCAGCCTGCTCCTAAGCTGAGCTGCTGCCTGCTGGCTAGCTCACACTGAGCTGTGCTGCAATTGCTGAGTTCTTTCAAGCCTCTCTTATATTTAACCAACTTCAAGTCAGGAATTTCCATAACTGGCATTTAGCAGCTGGAGTATGACACTGGGACATGTGTCTTGGCCTGGACCCATCTGCATGTCTCCGACTGAACTGCACATCTCAATTCCGGCTTAAGCCATGACTGTCACTAGGTTGCAAGGAATGACCCTCATCTCGTGACCACTGTGTGTGTCTCCACTAGGCTTTAGTCTCCATTTAATAGAGTGCTCAGGGGAAAGACTGAGGCCCTATGCAGTGTGCGTGCCCTTTGGGTGATCACTCACATGGAAGAACAGACTATGGTCACACTCCTAAAAGCAGATGGCCCACTAGGACCCTCAAAATGCCTTTGCTGCCATCTGTGCCTTCATCATAACAAAACTTTTTGTCCTCATGATTATAGGAAAAAACATTCGTGGCCCCACATGGCACAGCCAAAGGGTTTATTCAAACCTGACTTAATCAGTGAACCCTAAAACTCAATAAAGCTACCACTTTCTTGGGGGGAAGCCCCTAAAACTGATGATATTATTTGGAGGTTCTCTGGAGGAAGAAATTTCTAAATATGAGCAGGATAGAGAGGACCCCTGCCCCTAAAGTAGAGCTAGTAACCACCACCAAATAATAATAAAAACAACTCCTGGGGAGGAAGAGACAAAGAAACTGGAACAGAGATCCACAGTCTGGCTCAACTGGAAACCTAAAATTCACTAAAAAAAAAAAAAAGCAAAAAACACCCCTTGCACAATAAGAAGATAAACATGCGCAGTTTGGGTTTTGCAGCCGTATAGCCTAGGCTCTGAATTAACTGTAACACCTACTGAGATGCACTAGTTGGCCAGCCTTCACAGCCTTAATCAATATCGAGACCCAAATTATAGTTATACCTGGGGATCCCATTTAACTTAAAGAAGGTACTCCCTGTAATCTTAGGGTAGTTACTGAACCTAAAATAGAAGACAAAAAAGTGTGCCTCTTCTTAACCCTCAGAAATACTGCCTTTCCTAAGTTCCCAATAGTCAAAGGGCCATTGCCCAAAAATATCCCATAATGGACATGGAGGTTCTGACTCAATTTGTGATAAAGTTAAGTCTTCGATATATACAATCATTTTAACAAACATAGGAACCCATAGACCTCTCCGCTGCTGGATAAAATATTTAATAAGACCCAATATAAATCAAAACAGGGCATTTGAGATTGAAACCCATTATGCAAGCCTATTTAGAGAAGGGGGTGATTATCCCCACTACTGCTCTGTTGAATAGGCCAATTTGGCCTTTTCTTAACCCAGGAAGGAATGAATGGCATCTCACCACAGATACTGCAATCTTAATTCCATGATCCCATGCACTGAGGCCCCCCACACCAGGTATTATTTAAATTGCTGACTTTGTCTGATCAGCAGCTCATAAACACTTTGCAGTCATAGATTTGGCTTAATCTCTTCCATTCAGTGCCTATTTTAACAGCTTCTCAGTTGCAGTTCGTCATCACCATCAAACGAATGTGATACAGCTTTACCTGGCTACCTGTGGGTATCTCAAAGCCCTGCCTTTGTGCACAGTCTTTGCAAGAAAGATCATAATCATGCTGTGATGGAATGTGCTAGAAAGCTGCTGGTCTCCACTTCACTCCAGGATATCCCTGAAAAAGGATGGTACCCAAGGATCAGTACCCAAGTTTAGGAACTTATCCCAGCGCTGCAAGCAGTATCTGCACAGTTTTACACTCACGGACCACTGCCAACACTCTGCCCATCTGGTCTTACTGATGGCAGAAACGATTCCTTGGTATGTTTGCCCTGAATCTCTTGCCTCACAGATCCCCAAAATATATAAATGTAAGTCTTACATGCATGTGGGCTAAGTCATTTCAGGCATGTCTGACTCTTTCTGACCCTCTGAATTGTAGCCCACCAGGCTCCTCTGTCCATGGCATTCTCCAGGCAAGAATGCTGGAGTGGGTTGCCATGCCCTCCTCCAGGAGATCTTCCCAACCCAGGGATCAAATCCATGTCTCTTACATCTCTTGCATTGGTAGGTGGGTTCTTTACCACTAGTGCCACCTGGGAAGCCCTTGTCCCACCTCTCCTTATAAACTAAAGCCAGAGTACAAGGCCTCCACAAGACACTTCTTATCTCCTTTGGAGTTTCGACCAAACTCTCATTTCACTTCTTGACACACACAATGCTGGGCTCCTTAATGAGTCATTCAGTGAAAATTTCATCTCCCTTACTGATCTCAAGATACAGGCTCACAGACAACCACAATGGTTTAATTAAACAAGTTCAAACTCAATTAAATGAAATATAACACATTTCAGTCATTAGTCAAACATCAAGGATGAACTGTAATAAAGTGTCTGTCTCTGTTTTTGAGGTTCGATTTCTGACATATTCCAAACCACCCCTCCCTCTTCCACTTCTGCCCCACATCTGAGCAGGCTGATAAGAAAGACTTGATATTGTCTTTTTGGAGCCAGCACGTAATTCACAGCCTTAACCTTCACACAAGATCCCTCACTCCAGTGCCACCCCAAACCATTGTAAACACTGGCAGTCACCTTTCCCTGTCCTCAAGCCATTTTTGAACCTGCTTGGGAACCTGTCCTGCTCACCCTAGAAAGTTTCATTATGTGTGAACAATAAACCTTTTGCATCACTCTTGATATCTGAACTAAATTGGGGAATGGGGAGTCCCTGTCTTTTTGGCAGGATGGCCACAATAATACCTATCACATTACACATTTAGCAATTGGAAACTTGAATATTCATTGGAAGGACTGATGCCAAAGCTGAAGCTCCAATACTTTGGGCACTTGATACAAAGAGCTGACTCATTGGAAGAGACCCTGAGGCCGGGAAAGATTAAAGGCCAAAGGAGAAGAGGGCAGCAGAGGATGAGATGGTTAGATAGCATCACCGACTCAATGGACATGAATCTGAGCAAACTCCAGGAGATAGTGAAGGACAGAGGAGCCTGACGTGCTGCAGTCCTTGGGGTCGCAGAGTCAGACATGACTGAACAACAGCAACAACAAAACTGGAAATTAGTGTTATTTTCATTTCCCCATTTAAGTGGATGGATATATGGAAACCTAATCATTACCATATTTATGCTTGGATACAAGAAAGTCAGTGTATGAATCTAAGTGTTACCCTTGATGCCAAAGATGTCAGAGACCGTCTGTGCCAGTGGCAGACGCTTCATGCCCTGGGATGCTGAGAACCCAAAATGCAACACACTGAATGAAAACTTGAAGGATAAACATCTCCAGATTGAAGGGGAAAGCTGCGCATTTGGGTGTTCAGTAAACATTTGTTGAATGAATAGATGAGCCCAGTGAGTGGGATTTGAGAACTGATTAGATACAAGGCAGAGAACAGGAACAAGTCAAAATATTTCAGAAATCAAGAATGAGAAAACTGCCCTGAGGTGCTCATCCCTGCACTTGGCACACTTTAGTGATTAAGAGAACAATGGTTTTCAAAAAAAAAACAATGTTTGGGTGGTCAGACATTCAGAAAAACCTATCAATAAATAGCAAGCCTGGTCCTTTTTAAGACACTGTGTAGAAATAATTCCAAAAAGATGAAAATCAGTGCAGAAACCAAGGAACCATTTTTTCTATATCATATTGATCATTCCAAGTGGAACTGTTAGTTATCTTAGAAAAACTGTGGTTCTGAATTGCTTTTGCCTCTTCCTCTGAACCTCTGTTCCTAAAGGATTGTTTCCTAAAGGAAAACATTCAACCAGAAAATTTCGGCACATCAGAGTCTCTCTAAAGATGAAGAATTCTCTGTGAAAGACTGAATGTCTAAATTGAAAAGTTTTTCCTGTCACATTCAGGTAGAAGTGAAATAGTTCTTCACATCCCTTTCCTTTTCTGTCTGTAGTTCACCTATGACAACTTGCCTCACAGAAGTGAAATAAAATTAAAGCCCGTGACACTGAGTGTCAGTCATAAGGGAACGTGTGCCCAAGTCTCCCTTTGCTGAAGCGTTTCCAGAGACACCTGTCTCACAGCGAGCCTCCACCGCACTTCTTTGCTACTCATTTTCACATAATTCAAAAGTCACGTTTCAGACTCACCGTTTCCACTGGGGCGACCTCATTAGGCCTGGCCACCTCTGTAATTCTTTGAGCAGTCTCTTATTTAAAGGTTTGTTTCCCCCTCTCCAGCCTGTGTGGGTTGAGTTTTCCCCCATCTGGGTTGCTTGGAACAAAAATAACTACCTCAACACCTCGGCACTAAAGTGAGAGGAAATGGCATCCGGCTTCTCCGAACAGGATATCATTCCTTTCTGAGCTAAGGTAGGACACTGGAGTGGCCCTCCCTCCACTGACCTTGCCACACACTCTGCCCACATCTGGTGTTTGACCTCCAGAATGCCACCTTTGAGTCCAGCAACTTCATGAGGCTAAAACACAGGAATCTGAGGCCCCAGCTTAAGTGATTCCATTGGCTTCTTTTGTGCAGCTCTGCTCCCACATAACCAAAAGAGGGCCTTGCAAAATGGCAGCCAAAGGGACTTGCCTGTTGGTCCAGATGTTAAGAATCCACCTTGCCATGCAGGGGGATAAGGGTTCAATCCCTGGTCGGGGAACTAAGATCCCACATGCCGCAGAGCAACTAAGCCCACAGGCCGCAACTGCTGAGCCCACACACTCCACAGCCTATGCTCTGCAACAAGAGTGCGCGCCACTACAAAATGTCCACATGATGCGACTAAGACCAGCCGCAATAACATATGAACAATGTTTTTAATGGTGGCCACCTTTCTCAGTCATTGGTTGATCTGCATATGTAAACCTCATCTCCAGATCCAACAAAAAGTCAGCTATTGACTGTCCTTCAAGGGCAAGGTCAGGTTTGGCAGCTACCTTTGGAATCCAGCACACAAGGGACTGTAAGAGATGCAAGAAATCTGACTTAAAGGCTTTTCTAATCTTCTCTCTATCTTGATTTTTCGTTGGAACCAAGGTAATTTTCCTGCTTAAAGAGCTGTTTTCTTAGGGCAATGGGCAAGGTGCACATGCTTAACTCAGTGTTTTCAAACTTCCGCTACATACCACCTTCACTATTGTGGCTGTGTAAATAGATGGGAGAAAAAATGGAAACAGTGATAAACTTTACTGTCTTGGACTCCAAAATCACTGCAGGTGGTAACTGCAGTGATGAAATTAAAAGAAGCTTGCTCCTTGGAAGAAAAGCTATGACAAACCTAGACAGCGTATTAAAAAGCAGAGACATCACTTTGCTGACAAAGGTCTGTATAGTCAAAGTTATGGTGTTTCCAGTAGTCAGGTACAGATATGAGAGTTGGACCATAAGGAAGGCTGAGAGCTGAAGAATTGCTGCTTTTGAACTGTGGTGTCAGAGAAGACTCTTGAGCATCCCTTGGACTACAAGGAGATCCAACCAGTCAATCCTAAAGGAAATCAACCCTGAATATTCATTGGAAGTACTGATGCTGAAGCTGAAGCTCCAATACTTCAGCCACCTGATGCAAAGAACTGACTCACTGAAAAAGCATCTGATGCTGATAAAGATTGAAGGCAGGAGAAGGAGATGACAGAGGATGAGATGGTTGGATGACATCATTAACTCAATGGACATGAGTCTGAGCAAACTCTGGGAGACGGTGAAAGACAGGGAAGCTAGGTGTCCTGCAGTCCATTGGGTCACAAAGGGTCTGAGCAACATGACTGAGCAACTGAACAACAACCATTTGTCTCATTATTTGCTTAGCCTTGTTCCTTAAGTCACTTGTAACTTATTTTTTAATCTTAAGTAATAATATCTAAGGGATAATGAATTTGATGTGTTATATATTTCTTTTCCTAACACACGGTTCAGTTCAATTCAGTCGCTCAGTCTTGTCCGACTCTTTGCGACCCCATGAATTGCAGCATGCCAGGTCTCCCTGTCCATCACCAACTCCCGGAGTTCACTCAAACTCATGTCCATCGAGTCGGTGATGCCATCCAGCCATCTCATCCTCTGTCGTCCCCTTCTCCTCCTGCCCCCAATTCCTCCCAGCATCAGGGTCTTTTCCAATGAGTCAACTCTTGGCATGAGATGGCCAAAGTATTGTATACCCATTCAAATTTTTTTAATGTTAAGATAGTACTATTTAAGACAATCTTACATACTATAGGTAGGGCTTCCCAGGTGGCTCAGTGCAAATAACCCACCTGTCAATGCAGGATATGTGGGTTCAATCCTTGGGTTGGAAAGATCCCCTGGGGAAGGAAATGACAACCCACTCCAGTATTCTTGCCTGGGAAATCCCATGGACAGAGGAGCCTGGCAGGTTATAATCCATGGGGTCGCAAAAGAGTCTGACACGACTTAGTGACTAAACACATACTCATTTACCATATGTCACAGTCAACATTCAGGCAGGACGACAGAAACTGCGCACGTTTATTTTATCAGAATTATTGAAACAGAGAACTAACAATGCAAAAAGGGAACACTTGCGTTAACACAGAAATAATAAATGCTGGACGCAGCTACCATCCTGAAGGAACAGAGGGGAGCATATGGGATTATTAGCACCTAGAGGCTTGAAGCAGAGCCCCTGAAAGCTGGAACTCAGACCTCTGAGAAGGAGCTAATGCCCAGACAGTGTTGGTGTCCGTGAAAGGGCTCCCCATTCGGGTTCTGGGAATGTGGGCGATGAAATCAGAAACTGGAACACCTGCCAGTGTAATCAACTGCCACTGCCAAGGTGTAGAATCATTACTGGAGTGATACTGGCTAGAAAAGAAAGCAAATAAGAAGGAAGGCACCCTTTCTCCTCCTTCCTTCCAGTCTCCCCGTTCACAGAGCATCCGGCGGGCGAAGGAGAAATGTGGTTCCCAGGTCCCCACCCCAGCATCGCAGAGTGGAGTCTAGAAGGATGGGTTAATTGAGAGACAATAGCTTAACAACCAGCACGCCACACTTGGCAAAATACTTCCATACAAAAAAAAAAAAAAAAGTGCTCAGAAGAGAAATGCCTGTTTGGGCAAATATGCTTGTGTGTTGTGAGAGAGAGACAAGTTGGAACAGGCTTTTCAGACCCCCTCGAGGCCCAACAAACAAATTATAATTTAGACAAGTCTGGGATTCTTCGCAGCTCAGCTTGCGGTGAGGATATTAGCTTCGCAACTCCAAACAAGCTAAGCTGTCTGTATGAAAGCCCCTTAGCAGCACCTCACTGGAAAGCCTGGAGGTGCTGAAAACGTGAAGTTTCTGTTCCTGTTTCCAGCCACAGGGGTTGAGCTGGCAGATGGATGCTGTGTCCAGCCCTGGCCCACCACACATGTGGTGAGACAAGACAAATTCTCAGAAGTTTCCACCATAGTGCAGCCCAGCTCACCTTGGCATGCGCCCATTTATTGCCAGTTCCTGCTTTAAAATCTCCTCACTCAGTTGCAAAACCACCCTTAATTGTGCATCCCTCCCTACATCCCACCCTCTATCATGTGACTTTGCAGCTCCTCCCATCAGGAATTGGAACATATTTCCTCAGCCCTTGTTTGGGCTGGCTGTGTGACTTGCTTTGGCCAATAGAATGTAGCAGAAAGGATAGAGTGCCAGTTCTGAACAGAGGTCTTGCATGCTTCCACTTTCCTCTTAGAACCCCGCCACCAGGTGAGCAAGCCTGCCTGAGCTAGCCTAGGAGAAAGATGAGAGACCAGATGGAGGAAAGGCCAGGTGTCCCAGCCAACAGCCCACCGACCCTCAGAGGCCCCAGCACCTGCGGGTCCTTAGCTGACTGCAGATGCAAAAGGGGCCTCAGCCTAGATCTCAGAAACCACCAGCTGAGTCCAACCTAAACTGCCAACCTGCTGAATCATGAACCAGTAAATGAATGCCGTGTCAACGCGCTACATTTTGGAGTAGTTTTAAAGGCAGCAATAGCTAACTGCTAAACATGGCCAACAGGCGGTAGAAGAACCTTTCCCGCCACTCTCTCCAGCCACGTATTTCATTTCTCTCCCCCTCATTCACTATTCTAATCCCTCTACCTAGACCACCCTTTCTTCTCCCTCATCCACCACCCAGTACCAACACATTTAGATCTCAGTTTAAATATTCCTCCCTCCAAGACCTCCCTCAACCTCTAATATAAATTAGATCCATGTCTTATACTCTTGCACAGAATATTCTACTTTTTCCTGCAGGGGATGCATCATGATTTGTAATTATACATCTACCTGTGGGATTCTTTGTTTAATGTCTACATCCTCCAGTCTCCTGGAGGCTTCATGAGGACCTCTCTGTACCCAGCACCTAGGCAATGCCTGGCACACATAGGAGGTGCTCCATTCATTCAATAATGAATCATTGATGTCTTCCAAGTTAAACAACGGAGAACCCTTCATACCACATTCTTAAGGAAAAAAAAGAAGCCTATTTGAAGGATTAAAACAGAAAGTGGCATCTCTTCTTCCTCACTGTTTTTCCCATTCGTGTCACCAAGTCAGGCTGCTTGGAATGGATGTGACTGACAACAGGTGCAGAATTACTGCCGTTACTGGACCGTGATTCTGCCAGACTCTGAACCCAACTCTCCACAAACCCAGCTGTCCCTCCTTCCTTCTATACTCCCCTATGGGGTTTTAACAGGGTGCATGGCCACCCTATTTAATTGATAGGCAGGGAGTTAGCTGAGAACAAGGAGACACAGGCCCTTCAGTTAGCCATGGAATAGCTGCCTAAATCCAACAAGCAACTTACCAGTCCTGCCCCTAATATGCCCATCAGCATTTCAAAAATAGTCAGCGGGCCCAGAAAAACCTTCCCTACTTTAGCACGTGTGCACATTTCCCACTATTCTGTATTGAGGCAACCTTTGGCAGCCACTGGACTCATGAAGTGCTCATAAAGATTTGCGAATGTATACATCTAATTATAACAGACTGAATTATGGGAAAGACATGCACAGTAGAATGCCTTGGTATATAACCTGCAGCAGTCAATAAAGGCTATCAATCAGTGACACCCCCCAGTGTGCAAATGACCTGCCTTAACAGCTCTGTAACCCAGCCCTTCAGGGCTATTTGCCCCCCTTGGTGAGACCCACCTCTCTCCTGAGGTGTTTCCTCTGTTCTTTCCTTGTGTGTTCTCAGTACTGTCCAACTCTTTTCTACTTGTTTTTCTTTCCTTAGTAATAAACTTTCTTGCAACAGGTATGACCTTAGATTCTTCTTTGTGTCCTTACTAAGAACAGAAGCCCACAGGAGGAAGGGTTTCCAGACTCCCCTTCAATGTATTAGGGTTCTAATGGAGTCTCATTTCTCAGCAAGTAGGTATGACCACATGAGTAAATTCTCACCAAGGACAGGTGAGTATAAGTGATGTATCAGCAGCTTTACCATTTTACTTAAAAGAAAATTACTGGTCCTCAATTTCCTCTCACGCTCCCTATGGGCTGGATCGTGGGGCTGTTGCGTCAACTTTAATCACATGAATAAAGGTGACACCCAGGGGGTGACAGAGCAATAAGACAGAAGAAGCTTGAGTTCATGGAATCAGCCTGCTACCCAACCCTGGATCAAACTGGACCAGAATATGGAAAAGAATTGTAGGCTTTAATCATATTTTTGAGGCATTGTATTTTAGGGCTTCTTTGTTACAGCAGCTTCACTGGTGGTCTAACCAATACACCTCACCAAGTCTTCTGTTCCTGGGGGACTCAGGAAAGGGAAGTAGACATAAAACATCAACTCCACCAGCCTTTAGTGGGTGACCAGAGCTCAGAATCTCACAGTATTCCTTCTCCACATCTCCCAACCTAGTTCCTGTCATCAGACAGGACAAATTCCTGTGATCTTTTTCCATCACAGATTTTACTTTAGAATAAGAGCTTAGCCTCCACTGCCTGGGTCCTCCTCAGACTCACTCAGAAAAGTAGGAAACATAAATATTTCTGGTACAAACAACACTTTATCTTGCTGAGGCTGACAGAGTTTAACAGGGGTAGGAATTAGAGCATTCTAATCATCAACTCATGATGACTCACACCCCAAAAAAAATATATAATTCATTATACATTTAAAACGAAAATATCCTTAAGTCTTAACCTAAACAGATTCTGTACCCAGGAAATTCCTTACCCAGGTGGAGGACTGGTCTCCTGAACTTTCATAAAATCTCATCACACCAGTGTCAGGATTCTGCACACTTTTCTATCCCAGTCTCCTCAAACTGCACCAGGAAGAGAATTTGAACCCAAAAATGTTTAGGGATTTAGCACAAAGTAGCCCTCCACAAATAGGGGATTTCTTTGAAGTGTTATATTTTATTTTTTAAAATTGCAATGCAAATTGCTTACGTAGTCTGCTTGTTTTAATATGAAATAGTGTTTTCTTTTGCTTGCCATCATTTTAAAGCTGTTGAAAATACATTCGACCTCACTCACAAGAAGAAAAACAAATTAAAATTACGATGACAGTATTTTTCACCTATAAAATTGGGTACATTATTAAATGTGATCATACACTCTGTTGACAAGAGTGTGAGAAAACAATTCTCTCCTCCCCGCCTGGTGGGGCTGTAGGCTGGCACAGCTGCATGGGAGGAGGGGGTGTTAGACATTATGTATCAAAACTTTAAATGCAAAATTTAAATTCAACCCCTGGGAACTCTTTCTCCAGATATTCCTGCATATGCGTACAAAGACACATGTGCAAGGATTTCATTCAGCACTACCTATAATAGCAAATAACCGCAAGCAGCCTCCTTGTCAATCAATAGAAGACTGGATACATGCGATGTGGTGTGTTGGTGGGTGTGTGGCAGTGTGTTCTAGATGGGTTCTCTGAGAAGCAGATATCAGATGGAATATGAAGGGTTCATGAGGGAGTAACAGTTATAAAGGAAAGGAAATACGATTGAGAGGGTGAGGTGCCATTAGAGCCCAATTTAGAGCGAAGAAGTTCCCCACCAGCCCAGAGGAAAGCCAAGACTGACTGATAGAAAAATAGCCAGGCCCTTGTAGTACCACCTTACTCAGTTCTAGGTTGGAGGCTGCCCCAAGAAGAGTGTGACCCTAACTCAACACTGAGGAGGACCCTGAAAAAGCCCCAGCTTAAGGCTGTCAGCTCCCCTCCTCCTCACAACTAGGCAGCCAGCCCTTTCTCCAACGCTGATCTGAGCTGCTCATCTCCAGGTCTGGCACAAGAGTCGCCCATAGAATAAAGAAGAAATTGAGGAACTAGCACTTCCTAGCATGGAACAAGCTCCAGGATGTATCGCTGAGTGAGAAATATTAGCAATAAAGAGGGAAAGAAAACACAATGTTTTGGATCTAGACAGAGGTCTTGGTTGCACATCAACATGAATGTACTAAATGCCCCTGAATTTTGTAAATTTCACCTCAGTGTTTTGTTTTAGAAAGAGAGAGAACGCAGGGTGCTACTATTGTGCTAATAATAAAGGGAATGCATTTATGTGCACAGATAGGCATGGACAATCTCCAGAAGGAGCTGCAAAATACTGGTGCTGAGGAGACTTAATTTTCACTGAATACCCTTGGTACCGCTTAAATTTTTACCATGTGCGTGTAATTACACCCCTTCTAAAAAGAACAGCATCAAAGAGGGTGTTTAATTGTTCTCATGAATGAATAAATAACTTGCCATCAGGAAACACCAATGAATAATTCCCCATGAGATTATGATTAGCAAGATCCCGTCATATTGATCTTTTCATTTCAGAAAATGCAGCCTCTGTCCAGGTGCAGGGACATCACAGCTTCAGGGTTGTCCTTTCTCTCAGGGTCAGAGAACTCCAGGAACAGAGACACAGTACATTTCTGAACCGCATGGCAAATATCAATACTGCTAGAAAAGGAGAAAAATTATATCTTGCTGAAAATTGTTCACCAGCTGCTATCCCATTCAGCACTGAGCAAATTAGCACACCGGCATGGCCTTCATCATTTTAAAACGTAAAATGGTAAAATGGCCAAGCCACTGACATTTCCCCTTTCATCGCACGTAAAGAGCTGGCAGCCCCTGGGTCTCTCCACCAATTGCCCAAGTGCATCTTTTGAACCCATTTGATGATATCACTCAATAAGGGCACCTTTTTCAACCTGGCTGCCTCTTTTTGACCCAAAATAATTTCAACCATTTCTACAGCTCCAGGCTCCACCAGGTTTTCTATTATTACATGTACCCTTTACAGTGATTCTAAACTGACCTTGAATGAAGAGACAAGCAATTTTTATCTGTTTGTTTGATTGTACTGCTCCAAGCCAAGACTTCTTTTGAGTTGCAAAAAACACAAGCGCTTTGCCTCCCAAGTCACACAAGTGGTCTTCCAATGTCTCTGCAAGCCCTTTGTTTCATGCAATCAGTGCTCAGACTTTTCTCGATGGAGACATATGGTTTGGGCCCATTTTAGCATTTCCATAATAAAACCAATTATAAAAATAAGCATCTAAGAATATCTTATGCTTTTAAGATTGACACCACCACTCGCTACTCGATTGCTGGTTGTGGTTGGCAGTGCACTCAGCGTCTTTGTGGTCAAGTTCACTGGCAAACTCAGAGGCAATGTCATATCCCAGATTAGAGACTTTGGGTTGTAGGGACATCCATCAATCCATAACACAAGTCATTGATTTTGAGTTATTGCTTCAAATTCTTATACCTTCTAGGTGAAAGCATAGCTTTAAACATTTTGCTGTTTAAGAAAGTAAGTGGAAAATGATACTGAAAACCAAAAGCTAGAATAGTCAGCAATCCTACATATCTTTCTTTATTCATTTATTCAAGAAGTATTTATCAAGTGCCTCTTTACATTCCAGGCACTGTATGGGACCCTGGAAATATAATCAATGGTGAGCAATAAGAACAAGGCCCTGATCCTGGAGCTTATTATCTTATAGGAAGACACAAATGTTAAATAAATCATCACACAAACGAATAATTACATATTGTGGAAAGTGTCCAGAGAAAAATAAACCACTCTTAAATGAGTATAGGAGGCTTGTTTAAATTTGGAATGTTAGAAAAGTGATATTTTAGGTGAGACCATGTCTTAGTCTGTTTGGGTTAATAAAATACCAGACAACGACTTATAGACAATAGAAATTTGTTTCTCATAGTTCTGGAGGCTGGAAATCCAAGATCAGGGTGCCAGCATGGTTGAGTTCTGATACGGCTCCTCTTCCATGTTGTAGATGGCTGCCTTCTCTTGTGTCTTCACATGGCAGAGAGCAGGGATAGAGTGCAAGCTTTTTGTGACCCTCATAAGGGCACTAATGCCATTCATGAGGGCTCCACCCTCCTGCCTTCATCTATTTCTAGTTACCTCCCAAAGGCCCTACCTCCTAATACATATGAATCTGGGGGGATGAGTGCTGGACACAGACATTTAGTCCATAACAGACCTGAAAAATAAGTCATTTCACTGGTACAAAGTGGAGGGAAAAGTGCTTAAGCAGAAGAAACAACGCAAGTGAAGACCACGGGGAAAGAAAGAGAGGATGTAGTCAAGGATATGAAGGAAGGTGAGCATGGCTGGGGTGCAACGATGGAGGTGATGATGGAGGGACCTGGCTGGGCTTTGCAGGCCACAATAAGAGTCTAGGAATTTTACAGTAACTTTAAGGGAGCCTCTGAAGGTTAAAATGAAGGGACTCACATTAGCAGATATGTATTTGTTTGAGGTGTCTCTGGCTTTTGTTGAAAGAAAACATAGTCTTATGGAGGAGGCAAAAGAGGAAGTGAGGGGATGAGGTACTGTACAGGCTGTTGGAGGAAGTGGACAGAAGTAGGGGAACTAAAGGCATGTTTTGAAAGTGGAATAGACAATAATTGGAAAGACAGAGACTGTTCAGAGGCGGAGGAGTATGAAAGGCAGAGTGTTGAGAACGTCAGTAGAGCAGCTGACACATCCCCTTTTTAGAAACTGGTCTTCCTGACTGTCTCCAACATCATATCCAAGTCTCAATTTCCTCCTCTATGAAAGAGGACACCACTGTTTACCTCTTCACGTGGTTGTGCTGATCGAAGGGGATAATGCATGGAGAGCACCATGCTCAAAAAATGGCTTTCTTATGATTACCCCCTTTTTACCCTATAACTTCAACTTTGCCCTCTATAATATTGCTATTCTTCAGGTGGGCTAGATTTAGTCTTCTCTTTGCCCATCCCCTCACCTCCACCCAAATTTCCTCTCGGAATTCCCTGGCAGTCCAGTGGTTAGGGCTTCGTGCTTCTACTGCAGCGGGCCCACGTTCGATCCCTGGTTGGGGAACTAAGATCCCACTTGGCACAACCAGAAAAATTCCTCTCTCTATTCCTTTTGTGCAGTACTGAGGTTACCCCTTCCCAATCCATTGTTGTTGATCAGTCACTAAGTCATGTCCAACTCTTTGCAACCCCATGAACTGCAGCACACCAGGCTTCCCTGTCCTTCATTCCCCCCCCAGAGTTTGCTCAGACTCATGTCAATCCATAAGTGCCCCCATTATCAGCGTTCATGTCCAAGGTGATTTTTTTCTGGGATGCTGAGCAAAGAGTTGGGCTCTCCTTTATTATCAGCACATCCTTAAGGTTCTATGATCTATTTAACAGGGGCTTCCCAAGTGGCTCAAGTTGTAAAGAATCCACCTGCCAATGCAGAAGACAGGAGACACTAGTTTGATTCCTGGGTCAGGAAGATCCCTGGAGGAGGAAATGGCAACCCATTCCAGTATTCTTGCCTCAGAAATTCCATGGATGGAGGAGCCTGGCTGGCTACAGTCCTACAGAGTTGGACATGACTGAGCATGCATACATGCATCTTTTATTATTTTTGATGGCAAGTAGGTTAGCTAGACTTGTCCCATCATGATTGCTAGGGCATTGACACAACCAAATGAAGAATAAAATATCCTCCAACAAGGTATTCTGGATATGCTCCTGGCCCACACAGAGTACTCAAGGAAGAGTCCTCTCTTCCTTTTGATGAGGAAAATCACATCGGGCCCCTCACAACAAGGGGATGTCATATGGAAATTTCTAACATATAATCTGTTTGCTGTTCTTATAGAGGATAGTTGCAACTTCTCAGGCCAGGAATTACAAAGTTTGTGGTAGCTGCTTCTGGACAATACCCCAATTAAGTAATTAATCAATAAAGCTTAAAAATCAATTGGGATAGTATTAAGCCAACATCAGTTTCTTGTTTTTGACAACATAATAGGATGATATAAATATCCCTGGGAGAAGCTGGGTGATGAATATTCAGGACATCTATAACTCTGGTACATCTTTGTTCTTTTAGTCGCTCAGTCACGTCCAACTCTGTGTGACTCCAAGGACTCAAGCCTGCCAGGCTCCTCTGTCCGTGGGATTTCCCAGGCAAGAATACTGGAGTGGAGTGCCATTTGCTTCCCCAGGGATTGACTCTGTGTCGCCTGCATTGGCAGGCGGGTTCTTTACCCCTGAGCCAGCAGGGAAGCCCCTGTACATCTTACCTTGCTTTAAAATAGGAGATTAAAATAGGAGATTATAATTCAATGCAGCTTAAAAATTATACAGCAATCCAGTTTTGAAACACCCTGCCATTGTACTTCCACACACTCTGAGGAGGAATAAAATGCTTCACAGACCATCCGAGCTGCAAAAGCAGATGGAAGTCACGTGAAAAGTCAGACAGACACAAGGCAACAAAAATACCTCATTGGCAGAGTCTGAGTCTCAAGTTTATCCCAAATCCTGAGTGGTAGCAGTTGTCCCCAGGTCTGCTGGCAAAGGTTATCTTGTATCCTGGGGCTTTTAGGACCCCAACACAAGAGCCCTCCATAAGCCAGCCAGCCCCAGGGCCCTCCCCACCTTCTTCAGCCTAAATCCTGAAAAGTTCACTAAGTAGAAAGATCAACCACGAATTTGTTCTCCCATAACCCTTGGTACAAATGCCCTCAAGTGTGTCTAGTAAGCTCACTTGAGGTGCTGAGAATAACAGTAGCTAACCCTGGGCACATCCAGTATCCTAATTCCCGTAACACAATCAAGAGTGAAATCAAATAGCCCACAGTTACTGGGCACAATAAAGGACAGATGGTATGGACCTAACAGAAGGACAAGATATTAAGAAGAGGTGCCAAGAATACACAAAAGAACAGTACTGAAAAGATCTTAATGACCCAGATAACCAAGATGGTGTGATCACTCACCTAGAGCCAGACATCCTGGAGTGTGAAGTCAAGTGGGTCTTAGGAAGCATCACTACAAACAAAGCTAGTGGAGGTGATGGAATTCCAGCTGAGCTATTTCAAATCCAAGAATATGATGCTGTGAAAGTGCTGCACTCAATACACCAGCATATTTGGAAAACTCAGCAGTGGCCACAGGACTGGAAAAGGCCAGTTTTCATTCCAATCCCAGAGAAAGGCAATGCCAAAGAATCTTCAAACTCCTGCACAGTTGCACTCATCTCACACACTAGCAAAGTAATGCTTAAAATTCTCCAAGTTAGGCTTCAACAGTATGTGAACCGAGAATCCAGATGTTCAAGCTGGATTTAGAAAAGGGAATACCACACCATCTTACCTGCCTCCTCAGAAATCTGTATGTAGGTTAAGAAGCAACAGTTAGAAATGGACATAGAACAACAGACTGGTTCCAAATTGGGAAAGGAGTACATCAAGGCTGTATATTGTTACCCTGCTTATTTAACTTATATGCAGAGTACATCTTGTGAAATGCCAGGCTGGATGAAGCACAAGCTGTAATCAAGATTTCTGGGAGAAATGTCAGTAACCTCAGATATGCAGATGACACCACCCTAACGGCAGAAAGCAAAGAGGAACTAAACCAGTGTCTTTTCCATGCAGTTTCCTGCTCCTATGGTAATTAGGATGTGTCTCCCCACCCCCACCTTCATTTCTAACACTTCTGGCCCCTCCTCTAATGTCAAAGAACTTATAAGTAAAAAACACCCCATCTTTTGAGATGTGGAGTGAGGGGAGCAATCACTCTTTCTTTCAACCAAGATTATGAAAAATAAACTTAACCAAACTCGAGATAAATTTTGAATGCTTTTGAAAAGATTCATAAATCAAATAGCATTTGCTCCTCTCTGCTCTCTAAAATTATCATGCATGCACCTGAAGTTTAAGCAAAGAAATGCATTAAACAAACAAACCCCAAATCATAAAGATTTAGCAACTTATCCCTTCACTCTAATGAATGTCCAATTCAGAATAACATTTTTGTCTTCAAAGAACCCTGAAGGTTCTTATCTTTGCTATCTTTCTGTACTGTTAGCAGAAATATTACATCTTTGAAAAGAAGAAAAACATTATTCCCAGAGCTAAAACAGAAAAAGCTTTGAAGTATTTAGGGATAAATCAACTCATCGTTACCAATAAACCAAAGAGAATGAAAAAGACTATTTCAAACCAAGTGGGCCCCTCTTACATACACAGTATTCAAGTGTTAATTTCCAAATCGGCCTTAGAATATGCACATATACATTCAAATTCTGCTGAAATATCACACAAGCCCTGGTTCAATCAGATAAACAATTTAATTCTTTCTCTGAGAAAAGAAAATTCAAGTAAAACTTCTAGACCCTGATTCAGGTAGACTGTACAGGGTTCCATCTAACCTTGTTCACCTGGATGGCGTTCTTTATAACTTATACACAAATTTACCTTAACTTCACTTAGATTTTAAAATGCCTCTCCAAGCTGGCCGAGTGGCTGAGTTTTGTAATAAGGAAGAATAGCAGGCACCCTCAGGGCCTTCAAGCACAGTTGGACTATACGTGCACTTTACAAAGCATCTGACCGAGGTAATGAACGAGGTCAGAAGTCAAGCCCTCCCTCGGATCACTAGGTAAGCCATCTGGCCGGGTCCAAAGGGCTTCAGCCAAAGGAAGGGATGCCTTTTGGTAACTGGTCCACTCTACCCAGTGGAGGAACTTCTTTTAATCTACCTGTATAGAAGTGGCACCTCCTTGTAACTCATCTAAAGGAAATGCAGATGCCAGCCGTGGCCCTGGACTCCACCCACTGCCCCAGGTGATGCATTCACATGTGTGGGGAGAACCAGGCTTTTGTCCACAGCGCCACCCCCCCATCCAACTCTTCCCTGCTATTGTCTCTCAGACTTCACCTTCATTTTTCTTTTTAACAGTTCACTTATTTATTTAGGCCGTGCAGCGTGTAAGATTTTAGAACTCACGCCCCCTGCAATGGAAGCACAAAATCCTAACCACTGGACCCCCCAGGGAAATCCCCTTTCACCTTTATTTTAAACTTTTAGCTTACTATATATTCCAAGACCCATTCTTTCTGATTCTTATTTAACCTAGAAGTTCAAGTACAGATGTTTCCTGGAATGCTCAGCCTTTGTCATGTACAGACATATAGAGTAAAGCGCACGATACAAGTTCAGAGATGAAGAAAATGTCACATTACAGATGAGCGCACAAAGTAGTCTGGTGCCCAGATGGGTAAACCAAAGAACCTCGGTATATGGAAATTTAAGACTGAGCTTCTGTCTTACAGGATCATGTGAAAATGGCTGGACAGATTGCCAACAAAGTTAGGGGGAATGTTTGTGATAGCTTTCATTTAAAATGTAGGAAACAGGGCACATTGGGAATACACCTCAGGGGCTGCTGGAGGATCTCAGATAAATAGATCATTAGGTGCTAGAGTTTTGTAAGAGCCTTTCAGATCAGGAGACATGGCCCATATACACCAAGACGCTGTCAATACACACTGCTATACTTAAAATGGATAACTAATAAGAACCTACTACACAGCACAGGGAATTCTGCTCAATGTTATGTGTCAGCCTGGATGGGAAGGGAGTTTGGGGAGAATGGATATATGTGTATATATGGCTGAGTCCCTTTGCTGTCCCCCTGAAACTACCCCAACATTGTTAAGCAGCTAGACTCCAATATGAAATAAAAGTTTAAGATGCTGTCAATACAGAAAACCAGCAGGCGTTCAAATAGAACTCCTGGGATGTCAACTGGTCAGCCACTCTTTTCCTGTTCCTTTTTTGTAAAATATTTTTTCCAACTTTATTAGGGTATACAAATAAGTGACAAATAAAAAAGTCATATGTCTTTAAGGTGAGCAAAATTCTCCAAGCCGGGCTTCAGCAGTATGTGAACAGAGAACTCCCAGATGTTCAAGTGGATTTAGAAAAGGCAGAGGAACCAGAGATCAAATTGCCAGCATCCACTGGATCATAGAAAAAGCAAGATAATTCCAGAAAAACATCTATTTCTGCTTCATTGACTACGCTAAAGCCTTTGACTGTGTGGATCACAAAAAAAAACTATGGAAAATTCTTAAAAAGATGGAAATACCAGACCACCTTACCTATCTCCTAAGAAACTTGTATGCAAGTCAAGAAGCAACAGTTAGAACCAGATGTGGAACAATAGATTGTCTCCATATTGGGAAAAGAGTGCGTCAAGACGGTATATTGTCACCCTGCTTATTTAACTTATATGCAGAGTACATCATGAGAAATGCCCGGCTGGATGAAGCACAAGTTGGAATTGAGATTGCCAGGAGAAATATCAATAACCTCAGATATGCAGATGATACCACCCTTATGGCAGAAAGCAAAGAGGAACTAAAGAGCCTCTTGATGAAGCTGAAAGAAGAGCGTGAAAAAGCTGGCTTAAGATTCAACATTCAAAAAATGAAGATCATGGCATCCATTCCCATCACTTCATGGCAAATAGATGGGGAAACAGTGGAAACAGTGACAGACTATTTTCTTGGGCTCCAAAATCACTGCAGATGGTGACTGCATCATGAAATTAAAAGACACTTTCTCCTTGGAAGAAAAGCTATGATCAATCTAGACAGCATATTAAAAAGCAGAGATATTACTTTGCAGACAAAGATCTGTATAGTCAAAGCTATGGTTTTTCCAAAAGTCATGTATAGATGTGAGAGTTGGACCATAAAGAAGGTTGAGCGCCAAGAAACTGATGCTTTTGAACTGTGGTGTTGGAGAAGACTCTTGAGACTCTCTTGGACTCCAAGGAGATCAGTCAATCCTAAAGGAAATCAGTCCTGAATATTCATTGGAAGGACTTATGCTGAAGCTGAAGCTCCAATACTTTGGCCACCTGATGCAAAGAACTGACTCATTAGAAAAGACCCTGATGAATGAAATGAAATGTGTACAGCAGTGTGCTTTTTATTTTATTTTGACTGCTCTGGGTCTTTGCTGCTGTGCATGGGCTTTCTCTAGTTGCCGTGAGTGGGGCTACTCTCTAGTTGCGGCGCTCGACCTTCTCCTTGTGGTAGCTTCTCTTGTAGCAGAGCACAGTCTCTAAGCACACAGGCTTCAGTAGCTGCAGTGAGTAAACTTCTCATTGTGGTGGCTTCTCTTGTTGGGTTTCCCCTGCGGCTCAACTGGTAAAGAATCTCCCTGCCAATGCAGAAGACACAAGGGACGCAGGTTCAATCCCTGGGTGGGAAGATCCCCTGGAGAAGGAAATGGCAACTCACTCCAGTATTCTTGTCTGGAAAATTCACAGAGGAGCCTGGTGGGCTACAGTCCAAGTAGTTGCAAAGAGTCGGACACGACTGAGAGTGCATGCACACACACATTCTTGTTGTGGAGCATGGGCTCTAGGTCACGCAGGCTTCAGTAGTTGTGGTGCACAAGCTTAGTTGCCCCGAGGCAGGTGGAATCTTCCCTGACCAGGGATCGAACCCATGTTCCATACATTGGCAGGCAGATTCTTATCCACTATACCGCCAGGGAAGTCCAACAGTATGCTTTTATATGAGCTGGTCAGGGAGGTGGCCAAGTGGTAACATTTGAGCAAGACCTAAAAGAAGAGAGTGAACAAGCATGGAGGCAGCGGTGTAAGCCCCTTCCAGGAAGAACAGCCAGTGCAAGTCTGGGGACTGGAGGGACCAAGAGGAAACTGAAATGGCAGGAGAAATGATGGGGAGCTCAGACAAGTCAGGGCTGGGAGACAGCGTGTGCCTTGTAGACAAAGTTAAGAAATCAGGGGTGGGAGAGAGCACGTGCCTTGTAGACCAAGTTAAGAAACTTGGTTCTTACTTATGTGGAAAGACATTGGAAGGTTTTGAGCAGAGAAACATCGTGATCTGACCTCCTTTTTTTCCCCTACATCCCTGAAACAACATCCTTCTTTGGCCCCATCAGGCTCTCTACCTTCGGAAACACTATGATGTGTTGCTGGCTGTAAGTGGGCTTATACAATAGGTGGCCATTTGTGACTGATGGCTTTCACTTAACCTAATGTTTTCAAGGTTTATCCATACTGTCGAATGTATCCGTGCTCCATTCCTCTGGATGGGTATATGACGCTTCGTTTATCCACTTATCAGTTGAGGGACATTTGGTTGTTTCTCCAGTATGAACAACGCTCTGACTTTTCCAAAGGATCATTCTGATTTTTGTGTTGAAAATAAACCCCAAAGGGGCAAGTCTGAGACAAGAAGAAAAGCCAGGAAGTTCTTACAGGGATCCAGGTGAGAGCTATCGGTGCCTCACACATTTTAAAAAGTCAGAAATGGCCATGTGCAGATGTATTTTTTTATAGTTTGCTCCTGAAGTTTTCCCTGTACCTTTTTCTTTTTTTAATCATTACTACTATTCCTTCACTGAATTTTTGCCAACATATTGGATCACATGTTTAAAACATTGATGTAAACACCTACATTTATCTTTCTTGCTTGAGTATATGTTAGGTATTTAGCAAGATCTTAGGTCACCCGAGATTTGCCTACATGAACCAACCAAATCAAATAGTGCAAAACAGGAAGTCTACAGTTTCACTGTAGTAATTTCACAGCCTTCGCAGTAAAGGACCCTCCTGCCAATGCAGGACGTGAGAGACACAGGTTCGATCCCCGGGTCGGGAAGATCCCCTGGAGGAGGGCATGGCAATCCACTCCAATATTCTTGCCTGGAGAATCCCATGGACAGAGGAGCCTGGTGGGCTACAGTCTATGGGAGCACAAAGAGTCAGACACAACTGAAGCCACTTAGCACATAGTCTCTAAAACCATCTCAAGTTCAAAGAGTGTGCGTTCTGGAATTCTTTTCTGGCCCATATTTTTCCAACAATGTTACTATTTTTCTCTTGCAATAGTCTTGTCTAACATACAAGGTGAAATGTTAAAAAGCATAGGATTTAAAAGGCTTTTCTCCAGCAGCATGTACTTCTCCTTCACATGCCACATGAGAACTTGACTCAAAGAATGTCATACGGGCATTTTCTCTGTTAAATGGAAATATTGTTTGTGGTTTTTTCAATAGTTTTAAGCTCTTGAATAGCAATATATGCAAAAAAAAAAAAAAAAAGCTAAGAGACTTATGTAACAGACATCTTTTAGATCTATAACCCACACTGCTCCCCGAGAAAGGTGGGCTGTGTTGACAGAAAGGACATTGTTCTGCTGGAAACTTGGGGGAGTTTGTCAACAAGTTAGGGAGTAGAAGTTAGTAAGCATTAAAATTCTCTGCAAAATAGGGAAAGAATTGAAAACCTGAAGTCAATGAAGCTAGGCACTGCCAAGCTGGCACTGCCAAGCTAAGGAGTGATATCAAGGTAGAGCAAGACAGAGGATCCCTCAGCACTGAGGGGGCTGAGGATGCAGAAAAATGCCTGCTGGACTGCTCCATTATTTGTTGTGCAATGCAAGTCCTGCTTTGGTCTCCCCACTGAAATCATCAGTAGTTTACTGTGCTAGATGTTTAGATTACTGTGTTAGATGCTGGAGAAGCCTTTTGAGAGGCCCTTGGACTGCAAAGAGATCAAACCAGTCAATCCTAAAGGAAATCAACCCTGAATATTCATTGGAAGAACTGATGCTGAAGCTGAGGCTTCAATACTTCAGCTACCTGATGCCAAGAGTAGACTCATTAGGGAAGACCCTGAAGAAGAGGGTGGCAGAGGATGAGATGATTAGATAGTGTCACTGACTCAGTAAACATGGTTTCTGCAAACTCCAGGAGATAGCAAAGGACAGGAAAGCCTGGCGTGCTACAGTTCATGGTGTCTCAAAGAGTCTGAACAGCGACTGTGTTAGAGGTATATCACCGTGTAACAAATCACCCCAAACCTTAGCAGCTTAAGACAACACATATCTACTGTCTCACGGTTTATGTGGGTCAGGAATTTGAACCTGGATTAATGGGGCCCTCTGCTTCAGGGTCTCTCACATGCTGCAATAAAGGTCTCAGCCAGGTTTTATCCTAAGGCTAGACTAGGGAACTCACATGGCTGTTGGCAGAATTCAGTTCCTCGTGAGCTGTTGGCAGAGGCTGCCCTCAGATCCCTGCCATGCAGTCCTCTCCCTAGGACAACTTACAACGTGGTGGCTTGATTTATCAGAGTGAGCAAGAGGGAGCATGTCAGAAAGAAGGAAGTCCCAGTTTTTTGTAACTCTATCTCAAGGGCAACATATTGCTACATTCTACTGATTAAAACAAGTCAATGGACCCAACCTACACTCAGGGAAGGGGATTACACAGAGATGTGAATACCAAGAGGCAGGGATCGTTGGGGGCTATCTTAGAAGTCACCCACCACAATTACCCACTAATGCCTTATGTGAATGGGTTATCTGAGATATTTTACACCCGAGGCAATGAACGCATCAATAGTATACACGTAGGAGGATCCTGGGCTTCCCAGGTGGTGCAGTCGTAAAGAATCTGCTTGCCAATGCAGGAGACACAAGAGACACAGGTTCAATCCCTGGGTCAGAAAGATCCCTTGGAGGAGGAAATGGCAACCCACTCTGGTATTCTTGCTGGGAAATCCCATGGACAGAGGAGCCTGGTGGGCTACAGTCCATGGGGTCTCAAAGAATCAGACACCACTGAGCACATTTTAGTCTTTTTAGGAGGACCCCAGAGGCATTGCTTCACCAGGAATTCACAGAAACCCAGATAGGGCTTCGGTTTTTTCCCTGGTCATGAAATTGGGAGTGCTCCTCACAGGCTAGATAGATTTGGCTGACCCCAGTTTAATTTGAGAATTGTATTCAGGGTCATTAACAACAGGTGCAATGCCCAGCTAGCAATTCCTGAGTCAAATGTAAGAAGGATGCATCTTCATGACATCAGTAACAAATTTGATCAGATAAAGTAGGGCAGCATTAACTGACCTGATTCATCCCTACTGGAGGTGGACAGCCACGCCAATCAGAGGGGCAGTGGAGCAGCTTCTTTGGGACTCCCTTTGCAGCCTTTGGAGAGTGTATTTTTTGACACTGGATGTTCTAAACGGATCAGTCTGGTCCTGGAAGGAAAGGCATGGCGCACTCAAATGGGGTATTTGAAGAAAGTTCAATGAAGGGAAGATTGCAGAGTTGCAGGCAGGTATTTAAGAGAAAATACGGAATGTAAATTACCCTGGAATTGTCAACAGTGGCAAGCCCTTACCACTGGGCTAAAGGGGAAATGGAGAGAGAGACTTCTGGAATCCAGAGAGAGCTGCAGCTGTAAGAAACAGTCCCCCAAAGGAACCATGGCCTTCAAGGAGGACAGGATCCTCAGGCTGACAGAATGGGAGTCAGGACCTTCCAATCGTCTGCCACGCCCCACTGCCCAACCCAGCTGGAAACCAGAGACAGTGGAGCCTACCCAGGATCTGGGACAGAGGGGAACTGATAAGAGTGGAAGGTGGATCTGGAGGTATGAGCAGAAAAATATCCAAAAAAACACCAGGCAGCTTGTTCTGAGCTTCTAAAAAGCACAGAAGTCAAAGCAATTCTCCTGGGAAGGAGCAGACATCAGAAGACTCTCCACAGCTGGTATTCCAACCAACATGGAGAAACACAAAGTAGCTTTTAAAATAAAGCCATGATGGAACTGGAGGCCTTATTGGTAAGTGTAGTACAGGCACCAAGAGCAGGGCTTTGAGCCTGCTTCTGGATGCTGTACGAGTGTCAGTCCTTGGGGAGCAGCGGGGAGTGAAGAACCATAATATCATGTTCCCAGGGATCCAATGAGCAGCCTTGCGTCTTAAGCTCCATTCTTTCCTTGCTATAGCCCAGTACTTGACAAGACTGGCGTGGGTGTTTGACTATGGAGACAGTCGTGGACCATACAAACAAAGAGAAAAGCCCCCTGTGTAAAGACCAGGGAGACCTGTACAGGAAATCATACAAGATGCAGCTGGATGCCAGTTAGAAAATCAGACTTGCTAAGAGCAGGCTGTGCCAGCAAACCCAGGCTGCACGGGAAAACTAAAAACCCCTCTGCTGTACCCAGAATTTGTGCCATGCATGATGCTAAATCAGGAGGAAGAAAAGCAGGAGGTGGTACTGGCTGCCCTCACAGGACAGGAGGCACTGCCCCATTGGACAAGCAGATCCAGACTGGTATTCGGAGTCAGCCGGATATGACTCAGCCACCTGAGGCCAAATTCCCAACAAGGAAGGTCCCCAGAGGGTGAGAGGAGCAAATCTCCCGCCTCAGATGAGTGTCACCTCCAGAACAACACCAAGGCTCAAGGCAAAGAACATTAAATCATTACTTTGTCATCTATGTAAAGAATAGTTTTCAAAAACAGGGCCCCTGTAAACCCAACAGACACTCAGGCGCATCTGAGCCAAATTCAGAGTAAAACAAAGCTTTTAGGGGCCCTGTGAAGCCAGGATACCCATAAACAATTTGTTATAGAGGAAATGACACCTTGTGATCTGCTACACCCATAATAAAAAACAATTTTCAGACATTCAGAAATCAAGAAAAAGAAAGAACAGAGAAGCTCTTCAAACCAATTGGAAGCATCAAAAAATCTAACCCAATTTTGTTCTTGTAACTGAATGGTCCAAAGACAGATGTGCAGGTATCGTTTGATCCAGGCTCCAGAAACTTCTTCCAGAACATGGGTTTTCTTACATCATCACTCTCTTTTTTTAAAAAAGTTTTTGTTTGTTGTTTCTCATATCCTCTTTTAACTCCATCCTTATTCTATTTCTCAATTCCATTTCTTCATACAGCCTCTCTTCTCACAGTTTCAAGATGGCTGAACAGCTTGAGTCCAGAACAAAAGAACATCCCCCTTGCTTTCCCCCTCTCCTTCTCCCTCTCTCTTCTAAGAGTTGAATAAAAATCCCAGACCTGGCTCTCATTGGCCCATCCCTGAATCAATTAGTGTGACCTGGGGGATGGGATAGGCTTATTGATTTCAGTGCATCAGAGCCCAGCACTGGAAGTGGAGGCGGTATTGATCCCACCTAATCCACATGAGTGAAAGTCCTAAAGGAATGTTCTCAAAGGAAATTCATAGTATTGCGGAAAAGGAGGAAATGATGCTAAGTGAAAGTCGCTCAGTCGTGTCTGACTCTTTGCAACCCCATGGACTATACAGGCCATGGAATTCTCTAGACCAGAATACTGGAGTGGGTAGTCTTTCCCTTCTCCAGGGGATCTCCCCAGCTCAGGAATCAAACCCAGGTCTCCCGCATTGCAGCAGGATTCTTTACCAGCTAAGTCACCAAGGAAGTCCAAACAATGCTCAGTCACTATCAATGACAAGTGCAGAAAATAAATAAACATACCAGGCCTCCCTCCTGCCAAGAAGCAAAAGAGGTAGGGGGTGTTCGTGCTCAAGGATATGTTCCCAGGCTAAGCTTAAACTCCAGAGCTGGTCTATTTCAACCAGAGATGACCATCCGGCTTTCAGCTCCTCGGACACATCAGTCACTTTGCCTTCCCGGCGTTCATTTCCCCTTATTCTGTGTCTTGGTGTTCCATTGCTACAGAACAAATGGACAGAAATGGAGTGGCTTAAATGACACGCATTTATTATCTCACAGTTCTATAGGTCAGAAGGCACAGCTGAATTCTCTGCTCAGAATCTCACTGGGCTGAAATCATGGTACGGTTGGGGCTGGGGTCTTGTCTGCGGCTGAGGTCCTCCTCCAGAATAGCTGGTTTTCGCAGACTTTGTTCCTTCTGATCGTGTAACCGAGGTCTCTGTATTCCTGCTGGTCATCAGCCAGGGCCTCTCTCGCCTTCCTAAGTGCACCCTGGGCCCTTGTCTTGTGGTCTCCCCACAGGTTCTCACATTCTGAACAGCTTTGTCATCAGGAAGGGCCTGGTTCCTTTCAAGGGCACTCCTGATCAAGTCAGTTCCACCCAGATGACCGCCCTTTTGAGGAACTCAAAGTCAGCCGATCAGCATCCCAGTCATGGGAGTGACATCCACCCACACGCACGCCTGCACTTAGGGGGAGGAGGTTGCATGGGGCGTGCATTGCAGGGAGTTTGGGGCCACCTTAGAATTCTGCCTACCATGGTTTGGTAACTGAACTCTCCTGGAATCTGCCCTTTGCTGTTTGGTCACTGTGATCTGGGGTAGGATTTGGGGTAGCCTCCTGACCTAGCCTTGGCCAATTGGTGTACTTCACCACCTCGGCCATAGGGGTCAGCTCAGCAATGCCACCTGCCTCAGGCAGGCTCGATCAAAGTGAATCCAGGGACTTCCACTGGCATGACCAGGAAAGACCAAGGTCTCTCTGTCTCTCTCAATAATGCTAACATGTTAGGCTATGAATCTAATGCTGATGGTGGCCACCGTGAAAGGAGAGCCTGCCTAGGAAAGAAGCCAGGCTTAAAGGCAGACTCAGAAGATAGCAAGAGGGAAGCCCACTCCCGCGGATGTTGTCACAGCTCCTGGATCCAGCCAGGCCTGAATCCAGAACCTTTCCCAGCTCTCAGAAGGGATATAAGTCAAGGGGGTCCTGATACCTCACCTACAGTGATGCGGAGAGACTCCTGCGGCTGACCGCTCGCCTGGCTGTGTGGGGAGGAGATGTGCTCTCAGGGGTCATCAGCATGGGGCGGGAGGGAAGGGTCAGGTCTCTCCCCACACTGAGGACACAGCAAGGGGCCTGGAAACAAAGTCCTGAGTTAAATCTTCTAAGATTAAGGTAACGCTCACCAAACTGAACTGATGCAAAGACTCCTTTACGAGGAAGCAACAGGATAAGAACTACAGGGAGCCTGACAATATGTAGAGGAAGCAAGACAGAACCCAGAGCAGCTCTGGAGCCACAGCCACCTTTTCTGAGTTCCCCTTGTGTCACGGCAAGAGGGCAAAGATCCCATGGGGTTCCACCTCCTTCCACTTTCCATTCATTCAGAACCAGGAGACTAAGCCCGGTGATGCCCCAGAGGACTTGCCTGATCTGGCCCGTCATCTCTCCAGCCTCATCGCCTGCCTCTCCCCACCCACCATGCCACCTGCTGGTCCTTAGACACCCAGCGCTTCAGTCCTGCCTCTGGGACTTCACACTTGCTCCTCCTTGCTACCCGGACCAGATACAGACAGAGATGATGACGTCGACGTAGATATGGATGCCGATGTGAATGTAGATGGAAATATAGGTATAAGTTCAGGTATACGCACGCCGCCCCATATCGCCTTCCAGTCTCTGCCCAATCACTATCTTTTCCATGCCCACTTGATTTTTACCTAAAGCTTGTTCTTTGCGCTCACCCCCACCATCACGCGAGTGACTTCTCTCAGTTGTATTGATCACCATCGGATCACTGTCTGCGTGTGTCTATCATGTGTCTCCTCTAGCTTCCAACACAACGTGGCCTGCATGAGGACAGGCCTGGGTGTGTTCTGCCTCCATCGTGACCAGCACAGGGGCTGGCAAAAAGTGAGTTCTCAATATGCTCTTTTGTTAAATGAGTAGATTCTTATCACATCTCCCCAGCTCCCATGGAGCTAAAGTTTACCAACACTTGCCTGACCAGAGGTCCTACTGAGTTCAGTCTGATGTGATGGGGGAAAGTAGTTTCATTTACATATTCAGCAAACATGCAGTGAACACCAACCATGACCCAGCCCATTGGGGACTGCTGAGCAGGAAGAACACGTCATTGAACAAGACGGTCAGGGTTTCTGCCCATGGAAACTTACATTCCAGGGGGGCTACATGCCTGTCATGTCCATTCCTCCCATTCCAAATCCTTCCTGGTGTGAGAGGTCCTGAAGCTGACTGGACACTAGTGGAAAACCACCAGCCTGCCCATCAGTCTCAGGATCCCTGACCCAAGATATTATGGCAGAGAGTGGGGTCTCAGTGGGCCTGACATGGCAAGGAACAGAAGACGGATGCAGCAGACCACCAAGGGAGAGTAGCTCAAGGTCATACTTGTGGACCTCAGCCACTTCAGTGGGGCTTCCAGCTTCCAGTGTGAGTGGGGATGACACACACCTGGAGGAGAGCCACCTTCTCCAGCTGGGATGCTCTCCCCTGAGGATGGGCCAGTGCACCTATTCCACAGGCTATTACCTGACCTGAATATCCCTCTGGGAAACTCCAGCTAAAGAGCCTTGATGGTACCAGGGGGTAGAGCTAAGCTGCAGAGATGGAGGCAATGACGTTGGATGGGTGAGTGCTCCAGGTGAAATAGTTGATGAGCCATTAGATATGAAGGCTGCCATGGCAGAGCAGACGGAACAACCATGTTACGGGCAGAAGCTCTGACCCCAGAGGAGCAGTTACCTGATTTCTACAGCCCCTGGTCTTGGAAACGGGAAGTAAGCGGCAGTTAGGGGCCATGGTGTTGTATCAAGAAGCACAGCATTAGACAAGGAGCTTCCCTAATGGGCACAATCTACAGGGCAAATGATGGGAATGTGATGAAAGGGACAGAGTGCACCACCTTCCTGTCCCCAGCATGTGACCAGCCCGTGCCAGAGAGGCAGCGGAAGTCATGGAGTACAAGTCAGCTTTGGCTACAGCGACAAATAACCCTAAATCTCAGTGGCTTCCCTTAACAAATACATACTTCTCACGTATGAGTATTCAGGTTGGCTGGGGCTCTCCTGGGCTTTGCTGAGCTCAGCTGGGCCCTGCTGATCTCATCTCAGCTCCGAGCTGTGCATTGGGCTCAGGTCTACTCCACATCTCCTCACCCACAGGTCTCCTCACACGCGGAAGCAATTACCAAAGGTCAAATCACACGAGCACGTGTAAGACTTCTGCTGGAGGGATGGTGTCCTGTCTGCTCAGCGGCCAAAGCCAAAGTTAACAGGTGGGGAAGCAGACTCTACCCACTGAGATGCACGATGAAGCCACATGGCAAGAGCTTGGCTGTTCCATCCTAATAAAGGGAGTGAGCAGAAGAGTTGGGAACCACTGTCTAGTTGCCCCCAACACAGGGGTGTTCCAGAGGGTCTCGGAGACTAGAAGGAACTTCTCAGGGCCAGAGTTCTCCTGGGAAAGGACAGCCCCTTCCCCCACATTTCATCAGCAGGCATTTTGTTAGGCTCGTAAAAGGTCAGGATGAAGGTGAAAGCAAAGAAGGTCTTCACCCACCGGTGAGTTGCCAACATTTCAAGGATCAGACAAGCTATGTCCCTTTCTGAAGTAATCAGTTCCTGGGGCAGGAAAGGCAGAGAAGTGGACAACGACCCTCCTGCAGTGGTTGAGAATCCCAGGAATCGCTGGACGTCCTGGATGGATTTGTAGCAAGGACACTCACTTTAAGAAGGTTTCAAGATTTGCACTTTGAAGACGTGCCACTTAGACACCGTGTGGGCTGGAGTTCTGCCAGGCCTCCCTGTTTATTACATATATGCTTTATAGGGAGGCAATATGGATGTGTTTAAAGGAGGCAAGGATGAACTTTTGTCCTTAAAGAACTTTTAAGGACAAAGAAAATACCTAATATTTAATATTAAGTTATTTACTGCCTCTTCCATGATAGCATTTCTTCAGTAAAGCCAGGTAAACACACACTCACACATGTTCACACACACACACCAACTCATAGCCACCTTTCATTGGCAGTGGAGCCCATCCCAGCCACTGTGGCTGAACCCCTGGGTACCAGGACTAGAGGGAATAGCTTAAATCTAAGTCCCACTGGATGACAGACTGAAGGTGCAGGAAGACTCCCAGCCCCCATCAAGCTTGATGGTAGGGGATCTATAAAAGGATCTAGCCGAGCAATGTTCAAAAATTTGAATAACCGTATGGCACAGGCCCAGACCGATCAGAGCCATAACCAGCACACCGTGACCCGCGCTCCAGGGAGCGTGACCTCTGCAAACAGCTGGGGGGAGCTGCAGAAGCTGGAGGCTGGGAACCCAACAGCACCGCTGACATTGAAAAGGTGAGCGGGAGCCGTACCTGCGGTGTGACTGCTGCTTTTCTGCGTGCAGAAGGCTGCACGCTTCAACCCGAGACCCCGGGGGTCCTGCAGGGCATAAGCTGGATTTGTCTTCCTGCCTGAGGCAATCACCAATTATATGAGCTGTGAGGCAGGCTGGCCTCCCGCCAGAGGAGGAGGGGAAGGGATCTACAGAACCTCTCTCTGATCTAACTCATTAGAGAAGTTCAAGAATATCCATCCAGGAGGCAGCAGAGGGCAAGACAAAGAGTCAGAATCCAAATCCTCGCTATCTGAGAGGCCTCAGACAAGAGTTCCTTCATCTTTCTCAGGTTCAGTCGCCTCATCTGGAAAATGGGAACCAACAGCATCCACCTGGCGGGGTCATGATGATGATGACGAGAGCTAATGACACAGGTGAAGACCTCAGAGCAGCACCTGATGCAGACTGGACCTGCAGAACAGGAGCCATTACTGTCATCCACAATGGGAGGAACAACCCAGAAACTAACCCAAAAACAAATGATCAGAAGCAAAAGTGAGATGCAAAGCTACTTGGCGTTGGCAGCATGAAGTCTGACTCATAGGAAGTTGTGGTTGCCCAGGATAATTCAAGGCTGGAAGAAAGTGGGACTACTGAGCAAGGTCCAAGGCCTCTCTGATGGGAATCTGGGCAGACACATTCTCACCCAGCATCCTGCTCAAAGCAGCCGGTCCCGCCCAGCTACACTGGGGCTGGAGTTTGTAACGAGATAAATGACCTGGGCTCAGGAAGCAGCACTAGCGACCGCTTCCCCACCAGGATGAAAGAAAATCAGGTCAGACCCCAAGTAATACCCACAGGACCTCACCCTCCACACCCCAGTCTTCTAATTTTCTGTAATAACCACACACAACTTCTGAAGACCCGCCAGCCACCACAATGTCTACCTGAATTAATAACCAGTTCAGCACAGACCCTGACCAATCAGAGCCATAGCCAGCACACTGACCCACACCCCAGTGACCATGATCTCTGCAAACAGCTGGGGGAGTTGCAGAAGATGGAGGCTGGGAACTGACCCCCCCACACACACAAAAAAAAGAAAACTTGCCACCTTAAGCTATGTCATGAGAAAGAACTCTGATGGCTGAATTTGAGAAGGCATAACATCTGGGAGGCAGCAAAGCACCCCTTCCTAACCTCTGCCTTCCTGAGCCGAAAGTCACGAGCATCTTGCAAATTTCCAGAGGTAACTCCATCCCAGCCTCCAAAAGGACTGAGCCACTGGATGCATTTGCTCTGCTGCACCATAATCGCAGGAGTGACTGACTTACACAGTGTATTTTCTTTCATTTCAACCCATCCCCAAAGCCCAGAGGCACTTAAAACCTGGAAGAGCCACCACCTCCACCAAGAAAGGTATATTTTTGAAAGTTTAACAGCCATTCATTCAGCTGACTCCCAAGGAAGTGGAAGGTATCTGGAAAATGTAGTTTTAAATTGATTTAATGTTGAGCCATGTTAAATGTTTTAATTTCCAAGCAATGCAATGCCCACCAAAACATCAATTAGTCCCAACAATCAGGCAGGAATATCGGCGTCTGTTATGGAATTCATTTATTTCAGCTCTGCTAAATATCTAAGAAGGAGAAATCCAATATGGCCTATATCTCCAAGGAAGGGAAATTAAAACCAGAAGAGAAGCCAGAGCAGGCCTTGGTGAGACCGGGGGCCTTGGCCTGCACCCGTCGCTGGCTGGCATCTCCCTCGAGAGGGAGGGTGTTAACTTGTACTAATGTCTTCATGCTGTTGACAGGAAATGGTCTCCCCTCCCCAGCTTCTCTGTCTCCAAGCTGGAAAACTAGGGAGGCTGAGATGAGGTCTCCCTGCTGAGGATACAAGCCAGTTTAAGAAGGTACAAGGCCATATTTTAATAATTATTCTTCCTTTAGTGCCTCTTCAGTTCCAAAGTCCCAGGGTCTCCTTGCCCTTGTTGAGGCTCTGAGTCGAGGTGGGGGACTCCCACCCTCTGCAGCGTCCTCGGGGTCTGCAAGCACCTTGGCCAGCTGCCTGAGCCCCAGGGCGATGCGCAAACACCACTCACCACACAAGCTTGGGCATCAGGACCAGGAGAGGGTAGCCCAGCCCAAGACCCCCGGAGACCCAGGCTCCTACAAGGAAACAAAACAAGAGTTCACAGGAGGTCTCAGCAGCCCACAGAGGGTGGGCACATCGCACCAGCTCCCTGCACCGCACCCCCCACTAGGTCTTGGCTTGCTCAACCCTAAACAAGAATAATGGCCCCAAATAGCAAAGGGTGGGAGGGCAAAGTGTATGAGACTGCGTGAATTATCAAGTACCAGAACTGCCTTTAATCACAGGAGTCACCTAGGGAGATGGCTAAAAATGCAAATTCGGGGATCTTCCCCTGCAAATTCTGATTCAGCAAGGCAGGTACCAGGACAGGGGATTTGGATTTTAAGTATCACACCCAGGTGGTTCAGATAAAAAAGCAAGTTTAGGAAACAAGATTAAATGCCTGGCCCCCAGGAACGGTTCACCCCGCTGCCAGGACCAGCTCAGCCCGGTGGGGTGAATGGAAGGAAAGAGGATCTAGACTGCTCCTGCATCAGAATTTCCAGATGCACCGACCCTCTGACCCGTGCCCCCCGCCAAAGTCTCACTTGGAAGAGTTTACCCTGCAGATAAACTTGAACAGATGCAAAGTATATAAAGTCACTTGCTGCAGCATTGATTGTAACAGTATAAAAATAGAAACAACTGAATTATCGTCTATAGAGATCTAATTAAAGACAGTTACAGCATAACCAGAAAACCAGAACTGCACGGCTCCTAGATATGGACATGGAACTGTCTCTAAGGTAAATTTTCAGGTGAAAAATGCAAGTCGCAGAACAAAATATAATAAGCTTTTGTAAAAGTGCAGGAATAATCTATGGATATGCATAGCATACCTCTGGACAGATACACAAGCTGGTAACACTGAGGAGGGGAACTGGGTGACTATGGAACAAGGGGTGGAGGGTGGATGTTTCACTTCACAGCTTTTCAGACTTTTTGTATTTTAAATCATGTGCATGGTCTACTGTGTGCATTATATAAGACCCAAAACACTGCAACATTTTCAAATAACTTTTACATGTATGCAGATTATATTTCGATGAAAAAGTTTAAAGATAGTAATAAATCAAAGGACTTGGCTCCCATCTGCAGAAATTGGGCATCCTCCCATCCCCAAGTGGGGAGAAGGAGAGGGGGGTACCTGGAGATGGTGAAGCCCCAGCTCTCTTTGAACTCCAGGTGTTTGCATCTGCTCTTGCCTCTACCTGGGATACTCCCACGTGGCCTGGGTATCTCTCCAGCTGGGTTTGCAGCTTAGAAAGCAGTCTTCAGGAGGTTTCCACAGCGGCTTCCCCTCCCCAAAGCCCAGGAAGCTGCCTTTCCCCAGCGTTCCCTGTGTCCCCCGCTCACAGCACCCCTCGTACTGCCTCATGGTCACCTGGGTGCTGGGGCTTCCGTCACCCCCACCCTGGACTGGGAGCTCCACAAGGACGGAGGACACACCTGGCTTGTTCACAGCTGCCTCCCCAGAACCGAGCACCATACTTTGTCCAAAGACCGTGCTCACTAAAGACAGGAGTCATAAAGAAGTGTGAGGGCGAGGGGAGGGGAGGTGAGACAGACAGGGGAAAAAAAAAAAAAAAAACCCGGGAAAGAAAGCCACCCCCGACTCCTCTGCTCAGCTCATTTCTTCGTCACCACCACTTCCTTCTGCTGCTTTCCTTCCCTGGTCTTAATCAGATTTGAAATCTCCTTGTTCATTACGAGAGAGCCTCACCTGCCTTACTCACCAGCTCCTACAGCAGGCTTAGCACACAGTAGGTACCCAAAATATATCGACTGAATTTATTAATCCTGGACGGTGAGAAGGACGGAGGAGCAAAGGAACCACTGAAAGGGCCTGAGAAATTCTGATTCAGTGGGTTCTGGGTGGGGTCCGTGGGGCTGCCCATTTTTAAGAGCTCCCCCCATCTCAAGACTTGCAAGTGCTCCGGAGTTGACCATTCTTTACATATGCTTGGTACGGACTGTGGGTTTTTCTCTGAATGCAGAATCTTCAAGGACCGTCAGAGACCCCACCCTGAATTTTAGGAGCCTTCTCGCTGTCTCCCGTCAGGCGAGGCGGACCGAGAGACAAGGAAGGGGGATTGGGAGTGGGAAGTGCGTCTGGGTCCATCCCACTTACCTGGAGGAGAAAGAGAGGAGGGGGTCCGGGCGGGGCTGGCGCTCGGAGGCGCGTCCAGCCAGGAGCGAGCCTTGGCGCCATCTACCGCCCGCTGGAGGCTCTGCAGCTGCAACACGCTGAGCTGCCGGCGCTGGGCAGGGGTCACCGCCGCCGCGTTTTCAGGGCCCAGGGAGGCGATCTGCTCGGCCGACAGCTCCTGCAGGAGAGTAGGGGACAGCGCCCTCAGAGGCGCCCCTCCGAGACTTTCTCAAAGCTCGGGCATCCTCCCTGGGCCCGCGCAACTTTGCGGTACCCATGCATCTCTCATCTGTGCTCCTCTTCAGGATTTTTCCTTAAAATCCGACCACTCTTTCACTACTAATATAGATGTATTTTAAAATGAAAAAAAAATTAATGGCAATTTCCAAAAATGGAAACTTAGGATGACTTGCAATAAGTACCCGTGTAAAATATACCAGAAGAAGCAAAACAACTCTAGCTAGATCTGCTGGCCAACAATGTCTGATCCTGGGGCCCATATATTATATATATATAAGCTCCAAATTGAGATTTCCTCCTTGAAGTAATCAGTAGTAAAAGACAGTTGATAAGGTGACTTAATGTTGTTTAATGCAGTGCAAATTACCCTGCCCACAGTGCTTCAAGTCCCCCACCGGAGAAACTCTGATGTGGTAGAGAAAACACACACCTAAAGGGCAAAGCTTTTAATCTGTGTCCCAGCTCCGCCACACACTAGCTGTGTGACCTTGGGCAAGTTTCACAGCCTCTCTGTGCTTTTGGACTAGATGTGGGATCACGCAGAGAACTTGTGGATTCTCCCATGTGGATTCTCAACTCATTGCAGGTGAGTCCAGTAAGGGTTCTACAAAGGGTAAGTGCAGTAATCTATTAGTGATGTGTGCCATAGACACACAGCAGTGGTAATTCTGCTCAAGGGCCCTGAACAAGATGTTTTCTGCAATCATTTCTGGCTTAGAGGACTCAGTGATCAGTTCTAGTGGGTGTGAAATGAGATGGGATGTCCGGTGCCTCTAAAGTCATCCTGCTCATTTTCTAAGGGCCCCAAAGATTCTGAGAAAGGGGGTTCTGCTCTCTCACCCTGTCTTTGCTCCTTCACATTATTCTTTCTTGTCCAGGTTGGTGCTTCCCTGGAATCATGTGATTCCCCTGCTTAGAACCCTTTCTGCCCCCTCTCCAGGATGCAATTCAAGCACTTTACATAGTAATAAGGCCTTCAAGCTCCGAGTCCTGCCCACCTCTCCAGCACCCCATCCCTCACTCCCTGCTGGCACACTTCGCTCCTGGAGAATGGACAGTCATATGTGTAGCCCCCGGGAGGCACTACATCCTTCCACCTGGAACACTGTTCCTCCCTTTCACCTAGCTAACCTGTCCTGCAAAATTCAGCATCACCTCCTCCCTCTCACCAAACACACACACACAGCAGACATGCAGTTCTGGCTTATACCTTACATCTACCATTAACACAGAGTCTGCATTATAAAAATTATCTATTCTTTCAATGTTGCTCCTTGCAACCCTAGGTCTATTAAACTGTTTTTTAAAAATGAATTTAAAGCAGTTCCAACATTTAATTATCAGGAGATGTTACGTGAAAATGAGACTTCAGGATTCTTAAAAAAAAGGAAGATCCGGCAGCAATGCTAGGCCCACATTGTCACACTGCATCACATCCTGTGCCAGAGATGAGAAGCAGCTTTCCCAGCTTTAGACTGGCTCTCCAGTTCACCTTAGTCCCTACCCAGGCCACTACATTCTTTTGTTCATTTTTCAAGCCCCTGAAGGCACTGCATTATATGCCTTCACTGGTACATGCCATGTAAACCTAGTCTGGTACCTACACCCTAGCAGCTAGGCTGAAGCCTACCACAACGTAAGTGGCCGCTAGGAATTTCCAGAAAAGCTAAGCTGCAAAGTACATTCCAAACAAGACCAGGAGAGCATGCTCAGCAACATGCTAACTTCAAGGACCAAGCTGCCTACCCCCAGGCAGAGCCCCCAGAAGAGAAGCTGAATGGGCTTTAAGGATAGCTACTTGTTTATCTCCCTTAAACAGCTTTCCTGGTAGCTCAGCTGGTAAAGAATCCACCTGCAGTGCAGGAGACCCCAGCTTGATTACTGGGTCAGGAAGATCTTCTGGAGATGGGTATAGGCTACCCACTCCAGTATTCTTGGGCTTCCCTGGAGGCTCAGACAGTAAAGAATCCACCTGCAATGTGAGACCTGGATTCAATCCCTGGGTTGGGAAGATCCCCTGGAGAAAGGAACGGCTACCCACTCCAGTGTTCTGGCCTGGAGAATTCCATGGACTGTTCAGTCCATGGGGTCACAAAGAGTGAGACAGGACTGAGCGACTTTCACTTTTCAAACAGAGCTCACACCTGGTCTGTGCTGGGAACTGTTCTTGGTCCTGAAGTGGTTCAAGATCTGTTCTCTTGTCTTAAAAAGAACCAATGACGTGCCATCATGGGAGCTTGTCTAGCCTGGTATGCCTTATCCAGTTTTGGTGGACAGAATATGTTTCCAAGTTACCCAGCAAACAAGAACACCAGAGTCACTCTTCATCAGAGCAGACTCCCCCACCAAACTCTCTCCTAATCTTATCCATCTGCTTCCCTATCCTCAGCAGATCCCCTTCAACCCTCTCAATTTTTTCCATAGCTATTTACCACCTATCCTATTGTGGCTTTCTTAATACTTTTCTTTAAATCAATTTAAATGTTTCACTTAAATTAATTTTAAAAGGAAATGTTAATGGAAATGTCATCCCTCATCTACAATTCTGAAGTCCAAAAAATGTCTGAAACCTGTAAGCTTTTTCCAAAGTTTAAGACAAACTCATTTGCCAGCAAAATCTGACCTGAATTGATGTGAAGCCATTTATAGTCTCTATTTATTCCAATTAGTGTGATTTGTCACAGATTTCTTCACAGAAATATTAATGTACTTGCTTACAAGGTGCTTCCCCCAGACACTGCTGAAGGTGTTCAGTTACAATACTGTAGATTCACAGAGTGATCTTTCTAAACTCTGGAAAATTCCAAATTCTGAAATATCCCAAGGGTTTGGGATAAGGGAATATACACCTGTCATACCATCATAAATAGAAAATTAGCACCAGTGGCTGTGAAGAGAAGGAAACCATAAAAATAGACACAATTAAAAGATAAAAACAGAAGAAAAAACTTTAAAAACAAAAACAGCTAAAATTATGTTGTGATCCATCCATTGTTGGCATATAGCTCTCCTCTGGCCCTATTAGCAGAAGCAGGTTGCAGGTCCCTAGAATCCAACACCCACCATCTGCTTCCCTGTGTGATTTGAAATGGGGTCAGCTCCCATTCTCCTTGAGGAACTGAGTACTTACTTTGAATATCTCATCAGGAAGGCATTTGATTGCTGATGGCTGGAAATATGGCATCAAATCCTTATCAAGCATTTGGAGCTCTTCCTTAGTTAATCCAGCTGGGGAGAAAAAGGAATCAGAGGGTTTAATTCAAGCCATCAGAACTCCGTTTGTTTTATTAATGGCACTGCGTAATGTACAGATCTGCATGTTCTAGGCAAACATCATTCCTTACAAAAGGCCCTGAAAGTCACACTGGGGAATTAGGTTCCTTAATCAACTCAGGAAAAAAAATATGTGGGTCACATTAGCCCTGATTGGTCTCCTACAAGGAAATTTATGCCCAGAAGGAGCTTCACTTTACACAAATTTTAAATTGTGTATAAGTCTATTTTGGAGCCAATTAAATAACATTCTAAACCACTTTAGCTACACAGAATTACCAAGAGAGCTTGTTTAAAAAGCAGACTTGCAGATCCCCACCTTCTGCAACTTAAAGTCATGAAATCTAGGTTCTATCATAACTCTATGGATGTTCACTATACGTGGCCAAGGATTTTGTTTGTTTTTGTCCCCAGATTTAAGGTTGGAAAGGGGGAGAAAGGCATGCTCAAGGTGCCTCTTACCTGCAATGGTCCCAAGCTCCTGCAAGACAAAGCTGGACCACTTGGTGGGCTCCCCAAACACAACTTCCGCCTTCCTCTTAAACTCTGCCAAGATCTGGGTACTGCAGAGCAGGGTCCCGATTCTGGCCACCACCACCCTGGTTACAAGGGAGGGATATAGTGTGAGCCTAGGAGACTTTCCAGCCAAAATAGATATGCAAAAGGTAGGTAGGCTCAGCACCAAGAAAGGATCCAGCTAATCTCACTCCCTATTTTATCCCAGAAAGGTTGCAAAGCAGCAGGAAGCAGAGAGCACCTTGATGCATAAATGAATGAATGAATGAACCAACAAATCAATCATTTGCCCCTCTGTGCACTAGTATTTTGGTTACCTGAATTCCAAGATCTTTATAAGTGAGATTTCAGTGATGTTCATGGCACACAGGGCTGCACCAAGTCCTACCAAGTGGAAGCTCTTCAGATCCTGGACCCTATAGCCTGAATCCTCCAGAAACCCTTGCAGAATGGATTTAGCCTATAAAAATGTGGAAGGACAAGAAATGAACCATGCAGGGATGATCAAGACCCCAAGATCCAAGGGGATAATGGAGCCAGCCTCCTGACTGATTGCTCACGCTTCTCCTCTGGACACATTACCCATTCCAAACCATCCTAGCCACTCATCCAGTTTAACCTCCCGATGGTGCCTCTTCTACTGAGTGTGTCCCCTGATCTATAAAGGCCATGAAGTTCTTGTACCCTTCAACATTAAAGACACCGGTACCTTGGGTCTGGTCTGCTGGCTTATTCCCCTCATCATTCATGACTTTCAGATAGTTTGGTCATTTAAGTTCTTCTGCATTAGGATCCAAACTTTTTCAGTGTATGTTTTCACAATTTTCCAATAAAACCTTGTAATTTTCTGCCTTTACACCTTTACTCAAGTCAGTGCCTCAATCTGAAATGCCCTTCCTACATTCCCAACTGTTAAAAATCCATCCTTTTATTTGGGAGTTCAAGTCAGATGTTACCTCCGTGAAATCTACCCTGAAATACGTTTGCCTCTCACTCTTCAGCTCCAGAGGGTAGAACATTAAATGCTCTGGCATTTAAAACCACACGGGAACCTTCCCAATTAGCTTTGCTTTTAGGGGCTGATGTGTAGTGTAGGGTCCCCTTAATTTAACATAGTGGCTATTCATTGTTCATGACTTTCCTTGGTGAGCCAGCCTTCCCACACTCTTACTTCATGTGGTCCAATTGGAGCTAACTGCATTCTGAGTTCCAGGAGTGTTCCTGGCCAGTCAGAATGCCTCTTAGCCTGACTGTCGTGATTGGTTCTAGACTGGGGATATGACCCAGACAAAACCAACCAGGACTTTGGCTGGAGCAATTAGAAGAACTGAGCTTTCTTTACTCTGGACTGGACCTTGGAAGACAAACACCTGAATCTGCTAGAACTCTCCACATGGAAAGAAACTGCCTCTGAACAAAGCCAACGCAGAAGAAAGGAGGGTCAAAAATGGTGAGAGACAGTCCTGACAACAGGGTTGAAGCCCCTGGATCCAGCCATGCTTTGATTCCACTCCTGACCTCCTCTGTGATAGGAGTCAATAAACTCCATTCTTTTATAAAAATTTGTATTGGAGTATAGTGGATTTACAACACTGTGTTAGTTTCAGGTGCACAGCAAAGTGAATCAGTTATACACACACACACACACACACATACACATATATACACACATATATACATATCGCCGCTCTTTTTTAGATTCTTTTCCCATATACGTCTTTACAGAGCATTGAGCAGAGTTCCCTGTGCTACACAGTAAGTCCTTAGTGAAAAGTGAGTATTAGTCACTCTGCCATGTCAGATTCGTTGTGACCCCATGAACTACAGCCCACCAGGCTCCTCTGTCCATGGGAATCTCCAAGCAAGAATACTGGAATGGGCCATTCTCTTCTTAAAGGGATATTCCCCACCCAAGGATCGAACACAGGTCCCCTGCGTTGCAGACAGGTTCTCTACCATCTGAGCCCTGAGAGACTCCCTATGGTAATTCCTTTCAGTTATCAATTTTATATATGGTAGCGTGTATATGTCAAGCCCAGTCTCGCAATTCATCCCTCCTCCTCTTTCCGCCTGGTAACCATAGTTGTTTTCTGCATCTGTGACTCTATTGTGTAAATGTGCTTTCATTTACACCATTTTTTTAGATTCCACATATAAGCGATATCATATGATATTTTGGCATTACTTCACTCTTTTTATGGCTGAGTGCTGCTGCTGCTGCTGCTAAGTCACTTCAGTCGTGTCCGACTCTGTGCGAGCCCATAGACAGCAGCCCACCAGGCTCCCCCATCCCTGGGATTCTCCAGGCAAGAACACTGGAGTGGGTTGCCATTTCCTTATCCAATGCATGAATGTGAAAAGTGACAGTGAAGTCTGTCAGTCGTGTCTGAACCTCAGCGACCCCATGGACCGCAGCCCACCAGGCTCCTCCGCCCATGGGATGTTTCAGGCAAGAGTACCGGAGTGGGGTGCCATCGCCGTCTCCTATGGCTGAGTAGTATTCCATTATATATGTGTACCACATCTTCTTTATCCATTCCTCTGTCCATGGACATTTAGGTTGCTTCCTTGTCTCGGCTATTGTAAATAGTGCTGCAACGAACACTGGGGTGCATGTATCTTTTTGAATTATGGTTTTCTCTGGACGTATGCCCAGGAGTGGGATTGCTGGATCATATGGAAATTCATATTTCATTTTTTAATGAATCTCCATACTGTTCTCTATAATGCACCAATTTACATTTCCACCAACAGGGTAGGAGAGTCCCCTTTTTTCCACACCCTCTCCAGCATTTATTGTTTGTAGATTTTTTGACCAATGTCAGGTGATACCTCACTGTAGCTTTGATTTGCATTTTTCTAATAATTAGTGATGTTGAGCATCTTTTCATGTGCTTTTTGGCCTTGTGTATGTCTTCTTTGAAGCACTGTCTATTTAGATCTTCCATTTATTTTTTATTGGGCTAACAAACTCCCTTCTTGCTCAAGTCTCTTTGAGTTGGGTTTTCTGTCACTTGTAACTGGATGGATCCTGGTTAATTTCATCTGCCTATGTTGGACTATAGGAAGAACCCAAGTCAATCCCCCGAAGATGAGCTGCATAATAATGTGGATTGTCAGGGATCATGGAGACAGATTATAAAGATTACAGAAGGACCAGCGCTCACAAGGCAAAGGTAGGGAGGGGACATCCAAGGACGAACATCTCCTGAGTGGAAGTGGAAGAGTCACAGTGAATCTTCCCATCTCCCTTTAATGTCAGTCCAGCCTGTCACACAATATGGATCACTCTAGTGTTAAGAGAAAATGTTGGCGAACATGGTGAAACATTGCAATGGGATTCCACTTTTTAACGCAGCTGTTGCCTTTCTATCCTTCAGGTCTGTTTAAATGCTTCCTGCTCAGGGAAGATTTCCTGGATTCTCCCATCCCAAGTAGCTTCCCTCCCTACTATTTCCATGAGAACCTTGTCCATCTTCTGCTTATCCCTTATCAAAATTTGTTAAATGTTTCCTCTTGATTGCTCAACTTTTTGTCTGTATCACCAAGCAGCATCTCCAAAGATGAAAACCCTACCCAGCTAGTTCACTACCATATTCCCAGTACCTGGCACAATGCGTAGCCCACAGTAAGGTACATTCTGAATAATAAGTACTTTTTCAATGAATGAATGGATGAACATCTAAGTAAGTGATTTACAGAAGCCATAGGCAATATATAGGAGAAGGCAATGGCAACTCACTCCAGTACTCTTGCCTGGAAAATCCCATGGACGGAGGAACCCGGTAGGCTGCAGTCCATGGGGTCGCACAGAGTCTGACACGACTGAAGTGACTTAGCAGCAGCAGCAGCATAGGCAATATATATTCGTTTGAAATGACATTGAATTACTGCTTCTCACATGATGGATTGGCTTCAGAGAGATTTCCTACATTTCTGCAAATCAGATTGATCAATGTCTTCATGAAGTTTCCCTTAATGATTACAAAGCTCACAGGTGCTATAAGGGAATTTCAGTTAATACTGTGCTTAGATTTAAATGTCCTTGACTGAATGGAAATGTGCATCCCAAATAATAACAGGTAATATTTATTGAATGCCTACTGTATGCCAACACTCTTTTGACCATTTACACATACTATCTTTCCTAATCCCCACAACCCTAGGAAGTAAATATTAATATTATCTCTATTTCACAGATGCAGAAACTGAGGCACAGAGAGGTTAAGTAACTATGCCAAGGTTAAGCCAAGATGCCAAGGTAATGCCAAGTATGCCAAGATGGCTTGAATGACTGGTTCTAGGATTACAACCCAGGCAGTCTGACTCCAGAGCCTCTACTCTAAGCCAGTGAAGATGTTTGGGGATGAAGGAGAGGTAGAGATTCACGTTGGCTTTTGAACTTTTCTTATTAAGTCTTCATAATCCGGTTTCACTTGTTGACTCATAGCAGTCTGTGCTCCCCGACTATCAGGCATGCCCATTTTAAAATGAAAGTGCAAAAATACAATTCAAATAAAATTACTTTGAAGATGCGATATTAAATTGTTTTGCCACTGGAACCTGGAAAATGCAAGCTCAGCCTGCAAGATGATAAGCCAAAATATATTTCCTTGAATGACTGGGCCAGTGTATCTGTAATGATTCCAAGACAATTAATACCAACACTTTTAGGCAATATTAACCGCCAAAAGTGAATAGCTGTAAGATTTCAATCTCTCTGTTCATCCCTCTGGCTTCTATAATAGTTTTTTTCCTTTATATTGGTTTTTAAGCTGAACTATCTGTTAATGCAGTTCCACCAGGTCTGACTATTAATCTAGAAACATGCATTTAAGGGTTTGATTGGGAGCTAAAGTTGAGGAACTGACTGCAAATGATATATGCAAATGTTAGGTTTTCATATCCCCTTCAAACATATTGATAAATCTCACTGCCATCCATGGGAATTGAAAATTGGTACAAAGGGACAGAGATACTGTAGTTTCTAACTTGGAGATATTTTCCTGTTTTCTCCCAGACTGCAAATAGAATGATTTTAATATTGGAAGTGTGATGCGGCACTTCTTAAGTCAGTCAAAACCAGTTTTAGAGTCACAGAACCCCAGGATTATAGAATGTCAGAGCGGCAGGAAGTGCAGACTGGTGGGCCAGGGGGAGGGCCCACCCTCTCATCTTGCAAACGAGGCAAGTGTTAAACTGCCAGAAAGAGGGGGTGTGATGATGACAATATACTGATGGCAACAATGAAAACAACTAATTTCTTGGACTACGAGGTGCCAGGCATTGTTCACAGTGAAAATGAAAGGCGCTCAGTCGTATCCGACTCTTTGCGACCCCATGGACTGTAGCCCACCAGGCTCCTCTGTCCATGGAATTCTCCAGGCCAGAATACTGGAATGGGTAGCCATTCTCTTCTCCAGCAGATCTTCCCAACCCAAGGATCAAACCCAGTTCTCCCGCATTGCAGGCGGATTCTTAATGTCTGAGCCAGCAGGCAAGCCCATTGTTCACATATTTAACATGTATTAACTTACTTCACCTTTAGGGCCAGGGCCTCCATGTTGCCCAGCTCCAGCGGGGCACAATTCACCCCGTGTTCTATTTGAATGTTGCCACTCAGTCATGTGACACGGCAATCCTGATTGCAAGAAGCTCATGAGAGTAGGGGACATGCCTTGGTTTTGCCTGCCTAGTATCCATGCTCCCCTTGATGCTTTTCCCTTTGTGAACCACCTGTATTCGTTTCCTTTTGCTGCTATAACAGATTACTACAAACTCTGTGGCCTGAAATGACACGGATATATTCTATTATAGTTCTGGGGATCTGAAGTCCTAAAATGGGTCATCAGGATGTGTTCCTTTTGAGACTCTAGATTGCATTCATTTCCTTGACTGTTTTAGCTTCTGGAGGCTGCCTGAAGTCCTTGACTCAGAGCCCCGTCTTCGATCTTCAAACCCAGCAGCACTGCACCTTCAAATCTCTCAGTGTGTCCCCCTGCCTCCCCCTCCCCCTGTCACATTGCCCTCTGTATCTGGGTCCCTCCTGCCCCCACCTCCATCACTGGGGACCCCTGTGATTATGTTGGGCCCACCAGGATAATCTCCCACTGCAAGATTCTTAACCTAATCACATCAGCAAAGTTCCTTTTGTCACATAAAGGAACCTATTCATGGGTTCCAGCGATGAGGAAGTAGACATCTTTGGGGGTCATCACATAGCCTATCGCACATGTGTTCCCCATTCTCAGTTCAGATGGTCTTGATGAGATGGATTCTACTCTCTGATGTGTGTCAAGCCAACCCACATATTCTACTTCTGACCAGATTGTTTAGGACTGGGCAATTACATGATTGGACTCAATGCTGAGGCTGTTTCAAAAATTAATGAGAAAGAAGCGCTTTTTTCTGGGGTTGCTAATTACATGATACGCAAGCCTAGTGCTGAAAATGACAGCTGAGGGGAGGGCCGCCTGAGAACCAAGTGAACACAGAGCAGCTAAGACACCCTGTTCAGCAATACAGTGGATTAACTTCCTACCCAACAGAAACATTTTCTGGGCAGAAGTTCTTCTTTTGCCCATGAAGGATTCACTGACACAGGAATCGCCCTCTCACCATAAACTGAAAAAAAGTCAATGAAATGACTCTACTTAGACAATGGACAACAGAAAGCACAAGCCTATAATGCTCAAAGAAGGAAAACAAATCAGGTGAACCCCACAATTGCCCTTACTGTCTGCCCAGAGTCAGGTTCCAGGCTATGGAGCGGGAAAGGGAACCCAAAAAAGCCCAGTGGTCAGGCTGCATTGAGGATACAGAGATTCAAGTCCAGAGAGGCCAGAGATCCTATAATATGTCAGGTGATGTATTGGGGAGGAAGAAATTGCACAGAGAGGGGAAGGGGTCCAGACATCTACAGAGAGGTTTTTATCAAGTCAGGCTGAGCACTATCACACGCAAGGAATGGAAGTCCACATAAATATCAAAAAGGCATCAGAAAGCAGGAGGCCAAGCAATTCTCAGAGCTCACACGGAGCTGGGAAGAGTTCATATTCCCACCAGCCCTAGAGAAGAGATCTTGAACTACACAGAGCATTGGATGGAGTCCTCAGAAGAATCACGTCTCAGTGATGGGGATAAATTAACCACTGAATAAAGCTCACTCTCAGTTCAGTTCAGTCGCTCAGTCATGTCCGACTCTTTGCAACCCCATGAACTGTAGCATACCAAGCCTCCCTGTCCATCACCAACTCCTGGAGTTTACTCAAACCCATGTCCATGAAGTCATTGATGCCATCCAGCCAACTTATCCTCTGTCGTCCCCTTCTCCTCCTGCCCCCAATCCCTCCCAGCATCAGGGTCTTTTCTAATGTGTCAACTCTTCTCATGAGGTGGCCAGAGTATTGGAGTTTCAGCTTCAACATCAATCCTTCCAATGAACACCCAGGAATGATCTCCTTTAGGATGGACTGGTTGGACCTCCTTGCAGTCCAAGGGACTCTCAAGAGTCTTCTCCAACACCACAGTTCAAAAACATCAATTCTTTGGCGCTCAGCTTTCTTCACCATCCAACTCTCATATCCATACATGACCACTGGAAAAACCATAGCCTTGACTAGAAGGACCTTTGTCGGCAAAGTAATGTCTCCGCTTTTAAATATACTGTGTAGATTGGTCATAACTTTCCTTCTAAGGAGTAAGCATCTTTTAATTTCATGGCTGCAATCAACATCTGCAGTGATTTTGGAGCCCCAAAAAATAAAGTCTGACAGTATTTCCACTGTTTCCCCATCTACTTCCCATGAAGTGATGGGACCAATTGCCATGATCTTAGTTTTCTGAATGTTGAGCTTTAAACCAACTTTTTCACTCTCTTCCTTCACTTTCATCAAGAGGCTTTTTAGTTCCTCTTCACTTTCTGCCATAAGGGTGGTGTCGTCTGCATATCTGAGGTTATTGATATTTCTCTCGCCAATCTTGATTCCAGCTTGTGTTTCTGTGAAATAAAGTGGGCCTTAGAAAGAGTCACTATGAACAAAGCTAGTGGAGGTGATGGAATTCCAGTTGAGCTATTTCAAATCCTTTTTTTCTTTATTTCTTTCACCAGTATTTTATAGATTTCTATATATCGGTCTTTAGTTTCTTTAGGTAGATATATTCCTAAGTATTTTATTCTTTTCATTGCAATGGTGAATGGAATTGTTTCCTTAATTTCTCTTTCTATTTTCTCATTATCAGTGTATAGGAATGCAAGGGATTTCTGTGTGTTGATTTTATATCCTGCAACTTTACTATATTCATTGATTAGCTCTAGGAATTTTCTGGTGGAGTCTTTAGGGTTTTCTATGTAGAGGATCATGTCATCTGCAAACAGTGAGTTTTACTTCTTCTTTTCCAATTTGGATTCCTTTTATTTCTTTTTCTGCTCTGATTGCTGTGGCCACAAGTGCTGCACTCAATATGCCAGCAAATTTGGAAAACTCAGCAGTGGCCACAGGACTGGAAAAGGTCAGTTTTCATTCCAATCCCAAAGAAAGGCGATGCCAAAGAATGCTCAGACTACCGCACAATTGCACTCATCTCACACGCTAGCAAAGTAATGCTCAAAATTCTCCAAGCCAGGCTTCAGCAATACGTGAACCATAAACTTCCAGATGTTCAAGCTGGTTTTAGAAAAGGCAGAGGAACCAAAGATCAAATTGCCAACATCTGCTGGATCATCGAAAAAGCAAGAGAGTTCCAGAAAAACATCTATTTCTGCTTTATTGACTATGCCAAAGCCTTTGACTGTGTGGATTACAATAAACTGTGGAAAATTCTTCAAGAGATGGGAATACCAGACCACCTGACCTGTCTCTTGAGAAACCTGTATGCAGGTCAGGAGGCAACAGTTAGAACTGGACATGGAACAACCGACTAGTTCCAAATAGGAAAAGGAGTGCATCAAGGCTGTATATTGTCACCCTGCTTATTTCACTTATATGCAGAGTACATCATGAGAAATGCTGGGCTGGACGCTCACTCTAGATTCACCCTTATAATGCTCAAAGGGAAGCCTCAAAATCATCAGACTGATCTGAAGGTAACTGAAGTGTGTGCCAGAACAAAGCCTAGTACTTTTCAAAGGAGAACAACTAAACTGAGTGGTCAAAGATGTAAAACTCACAATGCCCATTAGCCCATTAAAATGTTTAGACTTACAAATAAGAAAATATGACCATAATTAGGGGGGAAATTAGCTAACAAAAAGACAATGATGAACTTCCCTGGTTGTCCAGTGGTTAAGAATCTCCCTGCCAATGCAGGGGACATGGGTTTGAGCCCTACGTTGGCAAGATCCCCATATGCCTAGAAGTAACTAAGCCCGTGCACCCCAACTACTTAAGTCCAAGAGCTTAGAGCCCATGTTCCGCAACAAGAGAAGCCACGGGAAAGAGTAGCGCCCCCCCCCCCCAACTAGAGAAAGCCCATGAGCGGCAGTGAAGATCCAGTGCAGCGAAAATAAATAAATAGGAATGACAATGATGATGAAATTAGAAGCAAGGACTTTCATTTTTTTACAGCTATTTTTTAAGTCTTTATTGAATTTGTTACAATATTGTTTCTGTTTCATGTTTTGTTTTTTTTTTTTGTTTTTTCCTATTAGGCATACAGGATCTTAGCCCCCTGGCCAGGGACTGAACCCACATTTCATGCATTGAAAGTAAAGTCTTAACCACTGGACCACCAGGGAAGTCCCCAGCAGCAAAGACTTTTAAAGCTGCTATAATGACTATGCTAAGTATGCTCTAGGATGTAAAGGAAAATATACACACTATTAAGACAGAAATCGAATATTTAAGAGATCCAGCATGTCTACTTACCTGCCTTGGGGTCCACTCTGTCTGCTGGCTGAGGGAAGCCACGGTATCGATGGAGCTGAGATCCAGCTGCTCCAGCTCACTCTCATTAAGAGCCAGGGCAATGCGCCCCAGGGAAACAATATGGTAGTCTCTCCAGTGAGAAGGCCTGTCCCAAACCTTCAGGTGGAAAAAAAAGCCAGATTAGACTGACCTCTACTGACTGTGGCTTCCCTGATAGCTCAGTTGGTAAAGAATCCACCTGCAGTGCAAGAAACCCCGGTTCAATTCCTGAGTGGGGAAGATGCCCTGGAGAAGGGAAAGGCTACCCACTCTAGTATTCTGGCCTGGAGAGTTCCGTGGGCTGTATAGTCCGTGGGGTCTCAAAGAGTCGGACACGATTGAGCAACTTTCACTTTCACTTTTACTGACTGTATTTGAAACTGACATGGGGTAAATTTCTTTAATATATAAAGTTCTCAAACAAATCAATAAGAAAATGATGACTATATTTTTTTAAACAGACAAAAAACATGAATAGGAAATTCACAAAAGAAGAAACAAACATATGAGAAAAGTTGTCTCAGTCATATTAAAGAAATGTACGTTAACAACAATCAAAGAATAGTAAGTAGGCTGACCGAACTGACAAAGAGTAAAAAGAATGATCACTTATGGTATCAGAAAAATATGGGATAAAGGATGCCCTCATTTGTTGATGTTAAGAATGTAAATTGGTACATGCTTTTTAGAGGGAAATTTGGCTACATGCATAAAAACCTTTTAAAACATTTATACTCTTTGATTCAGATATTCCATCTCTGAGAATTTAGCCTAAGTAAATAATAAGACAAGTGCCCAAAGAAATATGTATAAATATTGAGGCATTAAAAAAAATAAAGTCTTAAAGTATACCAACTAGATAAATAAATAAAGGCCAACCATAAAGTAGGATATTATGTAGCTATTTAAAATGCTGATATATATTTATATTTCTGATATATAATAATATGTGCTCTACACTGTTAGTGTGGAGAGGAAGCTATTGAAGAGTTAGTGAGTATGATACTATTTTTTGTAACATATATATGTGAGGTATATGAAATACATGTATGAAATATATAAATATATTTTACATGCAATACACAGAAGTCTGGGAAGCTTCGGGTGAACATACCAAAATATTAAGAGTGCTTGAAAGTGAAAGCAGTAGTCTCTCGTGTCTGACTCTTTCCAACCCCATGGACTGGAGCCCGCCAGCCTCCTCTGTCCGTGGAATTCTCCAGGCAAGAATACTGGAGTGGGTAGCCATGCCCTTCTCCAGGGGATCTTCCCAACCCAGGGATCAAACCCAGGTCTCCCGCACTGCAGGTGGATTTTTTACCATTTGAGCCACCCAGTTATCTCCAGGTAAAAGATTGACTGATTTTCTTCTTTATTATTTTCTGACTTGTCTACAATAAACTTGGATTACTTATATGCAAAACAGACGTATCATTTCAAGGAATTTAATGTCTTAACTCCACAACCATAACTACATAGTGCATGGACAGTCTTAACAGCTGAAACAAGCCACTCAAGGGAACCTTTATAAAGATGGCAAATTACTTCGAGTTCTCCTTTTATGCCTTTCTGCTTTGTTCTCAGGTGACTTTGCAACAGATTCTGAGAAAGCCTCCTGCAAGCAGCAGTGGGGCTCTCCAGTGGGGAAAGAAAAGGCATGCTTCCTGGAAACCACCTCCGTCAGAGGCACCAGGGTATCCCCAAAATTTGATTTATGGAGCACCCTTTAGATGCCAAGACATCTCATCCCATCCTCTACAGAGTCCTGAGAGGGAGGAGCTAGGGCTCTCTCAGGCTCACAGGTCACAGCTCTGGCTCGGAGCGGGCGCAGTGAGATCCCAACAAGATGACCCAAGTGCAGACTCCATGAGATGGGTCTGTGCTCAGCAGGGCTGGGACCCTGGGCTGGGTCTCCCTCTGTGAGGGCTTCCTCCCTGATTTGGGCTTCACCTGTACTGCCTTCTCCTTCAGCTTCCTCAGCTGAGCCAGGCTGAAGCTCCTGACGGCCCCCAGCAGCTCCACACTCCTGAGGAACGTGTCCTCCTCCAGGCAGAGCAGGTCCTCGGGGGCCCAGCAGGCATTGGCTTCGGCCAGCTTGATGATGTCATCGGAAGAGGGAGCCACGATGCCATGGCAACCTGAGGAATGGATGATGTGGAGAAGGAACAGCGGAAAGAGAATTTCAGTAAATGTGAGTCTTTCCTCCTCCCCCGCCCCCGGTGATCACTGGTTGCAGTAACTTTTTTTTTTTTTTTTTGGCTGTGAGGCCTGTGGGATCTTCATTCCCTGACTAGGGATCGAACCCAGGCCCCCTGCAATGAAAGTGCAGAGTCCCAACCACTCGACTGCCAGGGAATTCCCTGAGTCTACTTCTTTATTGAAGTGAGTAATGTTCTTCTCCAAGCAGATTTACCCAAGAGAAGCGGTGTAGGGTAGAAGCTGAGCTCAGGCACCCAGGGACCAGTTTGAATTAAACTTCTGCTATGTTTTACTAACTCTGTACAAAGCCGCGTGCACACAGTAGAAGCTTTGCATCACTCTGACTGGGCAGTAGGAGCTGTTCACTCTGGCTTTAGATTCAAATCCAAAGCTATTTAACCCCTCTGTGCCTCATACTCCCAGTCTATAAAATGAGGATTAAAATTTTGAATACCTTACAGAATTTTTGTGAGGACGAAACATATCATTACATATAAAGCCAAGTATACAGTAAGCACTCAATACCTGTTAGCCATTTTTATTACTTACACTACCTGTCATAGCCACCCCATGCATTTGAGTTTGCAACCCAGAGTTAGAGCTAGGGCTTCCAGAATTATGAGGAAGATGTGCTCCTATCTAAGTGTGGAAAGGGAAGATGACCTGCCTGCCATAAAAGTCTTGGTGGAGGCTGTGGCCCTCCCATCCCAGGAGAGAATAGAAATGGGTCTGTTACATTTTCCTTGGCAACAGCAGAAACCCATTTGCGTCAGTCTTTGAATAAGCTTAACCTTACCTAGTCAAACCATTTACTCACCAATACACAAATGAGATACTGTCTCAGCTGGCCCAGATGTGCACCGTCTGAGAGGAAACCAGGCCCCTTGTCTTAAGAAGAGTCCTGGATTTCCTGTCTTAGTAGCTGACAACCCCTGATACTGACAGACTCGCCAGCACCATCCAGGGCTGGACATTTCAAGAGCCCTGTGGCCACACCCCTCTCACTGCATCTTCAGTGGAAATTCACTGGACATCAATCAAGAGGCAAAACTGGACCAGGTCGAAGATACAGGTCTGGTGCTCAAACATCTTTATCACAGCCCACTTGTAGAATGTAAAAGACCTGTCTCTCCCAGACCCCCTTGGCCCCACTTTCCAATGAAAGCAGGATCCAGTAAAAGTACAGAATTGAGGAGAAAAGAATGGTTTTAAAGTGCAGCAGGGATTTGGGCTTATCACTGCTGTGCTTCCAGGGCTTAGAATAGGGCCTGGCACATAGTAGGTATTCAGCAAATGTTTGTTGAATGAATCAACACACACACACAAAATTTACCAAAGTGAAACCAAGTAGTAGTTCTGCTAATCCATTAGTTACTACAATCACAGCAGAAATTAATACCCAGAACCAACCAAAGAAAACGCCAACTAAGCACTGGAGGTAAGGGCCTCCTCCCCGGGTGAGAAAAGTCTTACTTTCTCATCGCCACGGGCACAGGAGGAGCTTATGACAGCTGGACTGTTGGGCCGTGAGGGCCGTGGGGGCTAGTGGTGATCTTCACCTGCTTTGGATTCAATTCCAAGAGCTGCCATTTACTAGCTCTGAGACTTTGGCCAAATCTCTGAGTCTCTTGAAACTCCATTTCCTTTGTCAAGAAAGTGGGAGGAACATACCACCCACCCCACAGGACAGAGGTGAGGACCCAAGATGAGCATCAATCCGACTGTGATGCTGCTGGGCTTGCTGCCCCATGAAACCCTCACCTTAAGACTTCCTTTACAGGGAGACAAGGCTCCACGGCAGCCACACCGCCCTCCATTTCTCCTTCCTCCCCCAGTCCTGTCCACTCCTCTGTCTGCAGACGTAGCTTCACAAGTCCACTGGCCCCGCTCCCAACTCCCTTGAGTCCTTCCTCAAATGTCACCTTGTGAAACCTTCCTTAGCCCATCTCCTTTCAGATTACAACCCTGCACCCCACACTCTCTGACTCCTGTCCTTGCTTTAATTTCCTTCTTCTTAAAAAAATTTTATTGGAGATAGTTGTTTTACAATGTTGCGTTAGTTTCTGCTGTACAGCAAAATGAATCCGAGATGTATGTCTGCCATATATATTTATCTCCCCTCTTTTTTTGATTTCCTTCCCATTCAGGTCACCCCAGAGCACCAAGCAGAGTTCCCTGAGCTACACAGTAGGTTCTTATTAGTTATCTATTTTACACAGAGGAGTGTATATATGTCAAGCCCAATCTCTCAATTCTTCCTAGCCCCTCTTTCCTCTTGGAAGCAACCTACATGTCCATCAGCAGAGGAATGGATAAGAAGATGTAGCACATATATACAGTGGAATATTAGCCATAAAAAAGGAATGACATTGAGCCATTTGCAGAGACACAGATGGACCCAGAGACTGTTGTGTAGAGTGAAAAAGAGAAAAACAAATATCATGTGTTAACACACATGTGTGGGATCTAGAAAAATGGTACAGAAGAACCTATTTGCAAGCAGGAATAAAGACATAGACAGAGAACAAACAAATTTTCCTTCTTGATATTTATCACACAACACACTTCGTATTTCACTTATGCCTTCAATTTATTGTCTAGCGACCCCACCCCCACCCCCACCCCGCCCCTGCCACCACTTGAAAATAAGCTCTATGAAGGCAGGGATTTCTATTTTGTTCACATAGTTGGTGCTCAAATATTATTTGCTGCAGGAAACAAAGTAAGCATGGATTGTCAACTATCATTATTACAATTATTCTTTGGTCTGGTTAACTTTGTCTCCTCCTGCTGGGCGCAAGTCTACACTTAATAAGTGTACAATAACACTTACTAATATCTAATACTTACTGAGCATTTCCTATGTGCCAGGCACTGTTGTGAACATGTTTATAGGTTTATAGGATGTTTAAGGGGCTTCCCTGGTAGCTCAGCTGGTAAAGAATCCACCTGCAATGTAGGAGATCTGGGTTTGATCCCTGGGATCTGGGAAGATCCCCTGGAGAAGGGAACAGATACCCTCTCCAGTATTCTGGCCTGGAGAATTCCATGGACTGTATAGTCCATGGGGTTGCAAAGAGTCGGACCCGACTGAGCAACTTTCACTTTCCTAGGTTTAAACCCACCAGTCTTCACAATAATCTAGTGAGGGAGGGACTTTCATTATCCTCATTTTACAGAGGATGAAACCTGAGGCACAGAGAGGTTAGAGAGTTTACCCAAAGTCACACAGTCCACAAGTAGCAGCCCCAGGATTCAAATCCAGTCAGCCTGGTCCCAGCACAGCAATTCACAGTCACACAGACATTTTGGCCCTTAAATCAATTATTCTGAAATGTTTGTTTCATATGTTCACCCATTAAACTTACTGGCCTAACCGAGGAGAACAAGATATGATTTCAAATCACTTTACAAAGATGTAATTTTTGCCCTGTGGATTTTTGCTATTCATTGTTTTGCAGACACGGCATCCAGTCCCTGGGACAAGGAGTCCGCTTGATGCCAGGAAATCAGCCTTCACCGCTGCCAGGCACAGACTCAGATACTCCAGAAACACTCACCAGGACTGGGGTCAGAGCTGGGGTTCTCCACACTGATGTTCCGAACAGATTCAAAGACAGTCTGGAGGAATTCTTTGGGGGGCAAAGTCCCGGCCATCTTGGAAGCTGTTTGTTGCAGGATGTCAGGAAACTATATGGGGCAGAAAAGATGACCGACGAGGAATGAATAATAATTAAAGCACATTAAACAGAGACTTAAATCAGAGTTTAAAGTGGAACACTGCTGCATTGCCTCCATTGTTTTGTTTTTTCTTTATACACACATGCATCGTTTCATCCATGCATCATTCATTTTATTGCACTGCAGTACTGCATTTTTACATGTTGAAGGTCTGTGGTAACTCTGTGATGAGCAAATCCATCAGCACCATTTTGCCAACAGCATTTGTTCGTTTCAAGTCTCTGTGTCACATTTTGGTAATTTTCACAATATTTCTCACTTTTTCATCATTACTATATTTGTTATGGTGATCTGTGATCCATGACCCTTGATGTCACTATTGTAATTGGGGCACCACAAACCACACCCTTATCAGACAGTGACCTTGATTGATAAATGTAGTGTGTGTTCTGACTGTTCTACCAATGAGCTGTTCCCATCTCTCTCCCTCTCCTCACACCTCCCTATTCTCTGAGACACAACAATACTGAAATCAGGTCAGTTAGTAACCTGACGATGGCCTCTAAGTGTCAGAGTGAACGGAAGAGTCATAAGTCTCACTTTAAAACCTAGAAATGATTAAGCTTAGTGAGGAAAGCATGTCAAAAGCTGAGACAAGCTGAAAGCTAGGCCTCTTGCACCAAACAGTTAAATGAAATCGTGCACGCAAATGAAAAATTCTTGAAGCAAATAAAAAGTCCTACTTAGTGAACACACAGATGATAAGAAACCACAACAGTCTTATTGCTGATGTGGAAAGTTTTAGTGGTCTGGTGTGTACATGAAGTCAATTCAGTCGTGTCCGACTCTTTGCAACCCTATGGACTATAGTCCACCAGACTCCTCTGTCCACGGGGATTCTCCAGGCAAGAATGCTGGAGTGGGTCACCATGCCATCCTTCAGGGAATCCTCCTGACCCAAGGATCAAACCTGCTTCTCTTATGTCTCCTGCAGTGGAAGGTGGGCTCTTTACCACTAGCGCCACCTGGAAAGCCCTTTAGTGGTCCGGATAGAAGATCAAACCAACCGCAACATTCTTTTAAGCCAAAGACTAATCCAGAGCAAAGTCCAACCTTGAATTCTATGAAGAACTGAGAGGCTGAGAGAGGTGATGAAGCTTCAGGGGAAAAGACTGAAGCTAGCAGAAGTTGATCCATGAGGTTTAAGAAAAGAATTCTTCTCTATGAAAGGTTGTTGGTGAACCATGCAAAAAAGCCAGGATTCTTGGCCTCCAGAGAAGAATTCAATCTGGGACGAGGCTTGATCACTCAGAGCTTTTGTGTAATAAAGTTTTATTAAAGTATAAAGGAGATAGAGAAAGCTTCTGACATAGGCATCAGAAGGGGCAGAGAGAGTACCCCCTTGCTGGTGTTAGCAATGGAGTTATATACTCTCTAATTAGTTATTCAGTTCAGTTCAGTTCAGTTCAGTCGCTCAGTCATGTCCGACTCTTTGCAACCCCATGAATCGCAGCACGCCAGGCCTCCCTGTCCATCACCAACTCCCAGAGTTCACTCAAACTCATAATTAGTTATTACAGTGAATCAAAAGAATATCTGGAGGTTGTAAAGACCTCACTAGACCTACTCCTATAATTTACATTTTAAGATAACAGGATTAGCCAGAAGGTTTTTTCCAGAGACTGTCCTCAAGCGGGATACATTATTGTTCTATAATCCTAAGGAATGTAGAGGGAAAAGAAAGTTTGTCCTTTCTTCCTCCTTGAGAATTCCAGACCCCTCTCTCCTTAGGGTCCCCTAGACTTCTTATCAACCTGCCTAGGAAGTGACTCTCTCATCTATAACATAAAATTTCAAGAGAAGCAGCAAGTGCAGATGTAGAAGCCACATTAAGTTATCCAGAAGATCTAGCTAAGCTAATTAACAAAGATGGCTATACTAAACAGCCTTATATTGGAAAAAGATACCATCTAGGATGCACATAGCTAGAGAAGAGAAGTCAATGCCTGACTTCAAAGCTTGAAAGGACCAGCTGATTCTCTCTTTAGTGGCTAATTCAGCTGGTGACTTTAAGTTGAAGCCAGTTCTCATTTACCATTTCAAAAATCCTAGGGTCCTTAAGTATTATGCTAAATATACTCTCTCTGCGCTCTGGAAATGGAACAATAAAGCCTAGATGTCAGCACATCTGAGTGCAGTGTGGCTTATTAAATATTTCGAGCCCACTGTTGAGACCCACTACCCAGAAAAAGAGATTCCTTTCAAAATATTACTGTTCATTGACAATGCACTCAAGAGTTCTGATGGAGATGTGCAATGAGATTGATGTTTTTTCATACTTAACAAAACATCCACTCTGTAGCCCATAGATCAAGGAATACTTTTGGCTTATTATTTAAATGTTTATTATTCAATTAAATTATTATTATTTTTAAAGCCTTATTATTTAAAAATACATTTCCTAAGACTATGATTGCCACAGGTAATAACTCCTCTGATGGATCTGGGGAAAATAAATTGAACCCCTCCTGGAAAGGATGGTTATTCTAGATGCCATTAAGAACACTTGTGATTCAAGCAAAGTGGTCAAAACATCAATACTAACAGGGATTTGGAAGAAGTTGATTCCAACCCTTATGGATGACTTTGAGGCATTCAAGACATCAGTGGAGGAAGTAACTGCAGATGTGGTGAAAATAGCAAGAGAATTAGAAATAGAAGTGGAGCCTAAAGATGTGACTGAATTGCTGTTATCTCATGATGAAACATTAATGGATAAGGAGTTGCTTCTTATGGATGAGCACAAAAGTGGTTTCTTGAGATGGAATCTACTCCTGATGAAGATTATTGAAATGACAACAAAGGATTAAGAATATTATAGAATCACAACTTAGTTGATAAAACAACAGCAAGGTTTGAGAGGATTAATTTCAATTTTGAAAGCAGTTCTACTGTGGGTAAAATCCTATCAAACAGCATTGAATGCTACAGAGAAATCATTGGTGAAAGGAAGAGTCGATTGACACATCAAACTTTGTTGCTGTCTTATCTTAGGAAATTAAAACAGTCACCCCAGTCTTCAGCAACCACCACCCTGATCAGTCAGCAGCCATCAACACTGAGACAAGAGTCTCTATCTACAAAATATTAACAACTCACTGAACGCTTAGATGATAGTTAGCATTTTTAGCAATAAAGTATTTTTTATTTAATGTATTTCCATTGTTTTTGAGGCATAATACTATTGCACGCTATAGTATGGTGTAAACATAACTTTCGTATGCACTTGGAAACCAAAAAAAAAAGAAAAATTCATGTGACTCAATTTATTGCAATACTGACTTTATTGTGGTGGTCAGTAACCAACCCACAATATCTCTGAGGTGTGCTTGTAGCAGCTTCTCATATAAATTTAATTCCTAGCCCAACTAACCTAGTCTCTACAAAGAATCGTATAAAATGATATCCAACTTTAGTGCTAATCCAATACATGTTCAAGTATATATTGCTTTCACCCATCAGATTGTAAGGAATTATAAGTGACAATACCTAATGCTAGCCAAGATGTAGGAATTATGTATACTTATTTCTTTATGGGACTATTAGATGGTGCATCATTACCGCCTGATAATATCTATAAAAATGTATGTATGCCTGTCTCTTTGGGGGTTGTACTGTTTTTCAATTTGCATTAAAATATATATGTATAAAAGGAGGAGTAAAGAGTTCTCTCTGAGTTCGAGGTAAAGACTAGCAATGAGGGGGCTTCTAGTTGCCCTAAGAAAGGTGTCACTTCTTATCCAGAGCTGATACACTTTTTCAAGACTCAGAATATTATTGGTAAATCTGTCCAAGAGTCCAGAGAATTCATCAAACTCTCCCCTGAAGTTGCGTGTGTCCCAAAAGTCACCCAGGTTACATGTATTTCCTCCTTCTATTCTAATTTTCAGAATCAGAGTCACAGTCTAAGCCAGGAGTTCCCAGTCCAGGCTGTAGGTTAGAAGCACCTGGGAAATTCACAGACACTCGGGCCCTACCCTAGAGATTCTGAGACCATTGGTCTGGGGTGGGGCCATGTATCTGTCCATTTTAGTACCCTAGGGGTTCCCATATGCAGCTAAGGTCACGAGCGGCTGCTCTAAGATAAACTTTTAAGAGGAGATTACACAGCAGAGTATTTTCCATTTTGTATTTTTAAAGGGAGGAGGAGGATCTTTCATAAAGGATGCAGAAGAATCTAGGAAGAGCAACTACCATTGATGGGAGAGGCTGGGGACTCAGAAACACAGAGCCAGGAACTTCACATCCTGTAGCCTTTGATGTATTTGGGATTTTTCTAACCCAAGTATGTATTTCTTGTTCTATTAACATTTCAGTCATTAAAATTAAAAGTAGAATAAGACTGCTGCAAGAAATATCAACAACCTCAGATATGCAGATTATACCACACTAATAGCAGAAAGCAAAGAGGAACTAAAGAGCCTCTTGATGAAGGTGAAAGAGAGTGAAAAAGCTGGCTTAAAACTCAACATTCAAAAACTGAAGATCACGACATCCAGTCCCATCACTTCATGGCAAATACATGGGGAAAAAAATGGAAACAGTGACAGACTTTATTTTCTTGGGCTTCAAAATCACTGCAGACAGTGACTTCTGCCATGAAATTAAAAGACACTTGCTGATTGGAAGAAAAGCTATGACAAACCTAGACAGCATATTAAAAAGCAGAGACATTACTTTGCTGACAAAGGTCCATCTAGTCAAAGCTATGGTTTTTTCAGTAGTCATGTATGGATGTGAGAGTTGGACCATTAAGAAGGCCAAGCACCAAAAAATTGATGCTTTTGAACTATGGTGTTGGAAAAGACTCGTGAGTCCTTTGGACAGCAAAGAGATCAAACCAGTCAATCCTAAAGGAAATCAACCCTGAATATTCACTGGAAGGACTGATGCTGAAGCTGAAGCTCCAATACCTTGGTCATCTGATGTGAAGAGCCAACTCACTGGAAAAAGCTGATGCTGGGAAAGATTGAAGGCAGGAGGAGAAGGGGATGACAGAGGATGAGATGGTTGGATGGCATCATCGACTCAATGGGCATGAGTTTGAGCAAACTCCAGGAGACGGTAAAGGAAGCCTGGCATGCTGCAGTTCATGGGGTCACAAAGAGTCAGACACGACTGAGTAATAGAACAAAAACAAAAAAGAATAATACAACAAAACATCCACATGCTCACAACCCAGATTAAAAAGTAAAACATCACAAATATAACCGATAGCTCATCCTAGGCCTCCCTCCTTCCCCAGAAGTAACTCTCACTGCAAATTCAGTATTTGATAATTAACCATTCTCATGCACTTTTAAACTTCTATTACATATGGAATTATTTTGAATGTGCTTAAAATTAATCTAACTAGTATTTATTTACTTAGTATCCTACTGTATGTATTTTTTGCAACTTTTTTTTTAATCACACATTGTGTTTCTGAGATTTTAACTATGTTGATACAAAACTTTTTCAATTTTGAAAATTGATTTTTTAAAAAGTTAGATAAACCTACAAGACACATGCATCTGCTGCTTATGACTCTAGGTTTGGACACCCAAAGAGAAGATTTTACCATGACTGGACACCGGAATGTTGCTGTTCTTAAATTTGGGTGACATGCCAGGTATTCAGGTACCCTGAGCGAGTATGATAACATACATCTTACATGTGTGCATACAGAGAATGAAAGTGTGTGGAGGTGCTTTGCAGTCTATCTGACTCTCGTTCAGTACATCCCCTCCTACCACACCCTCCACCTGCATGGAGGAAATTTCCTGCCCCACTAAGGTGGGCTTGATCATATAACTTACTTTGGCTAGTGAAACGTAAGCCCAGGCTTTAAAGAGAACTGCACTTTGCCCTCCCCTTTGTAGAGTTTCAAATTTCCACAGCAAGAAAAACAGGTTCCAGGTAGCCTAGCCCCAGAGGCAGACTCATAGTCCCAGACCTACAGAGCAGTCAGCAAAAAATAAATGTTTCCTGTTGCATGCCATTGAGAGTGTGCAGCTTTGTTACACAGCAGGAGATGACTAGTACATGACCATTTGGCACACCTCTTAGCCTTGTAGAACTCTTGGGGAGTTGCTCCAAGGAGAGTGTTACATCCAAAGGCAATGCTCAATTAAGATTTGGTTTTAGATCAAATATGTTTGCCCATGTGACTCCACATACTGGACACACGTGTTGTGTACATATTGTGCTGATGCGTGTAAGCCCTCCAACGGACATGTATGTGGGAAGCACATGGATAGCAGAGTGGCAGCCAAATGACAGCTCCCAGGTCACACACATCTGCCTAGAAGCCACGTGAAAGGCTCAGAGGACCTTTAGCTGCTGCCTCACTGCCTTTCCCTGAACCTTGGGCATCCTGAAGTGGAGCTGGAAACATCCAAGCTCTTTGAGGCAGGGAAGAGGTTTCCAGAAAGACAAACTGACAGCAAACCCAAGGGAATATAACTAACCACATTTTTCTCTTCTTCAAACTCCTTCAGCCTTCTCTAAGATAGAACATTGAGGTACCTTTGTGGCAACAGAGCTTAATTCATCTCCTGAGAAAAGCACTAGAAAGGATCCCAAATCCTTCACTGTCTCGGCTGTCCAGTTCTGGGGGAGTCTAGGAGAGAGAATAAGCAGTAAATGGAAAGGTCGTGCTCTTGCCCTTGTCCCGCAGCATCTTTTTCTTTTAGGAAAAGATTATCTATATACCTGGAGAAGCTGTCAATCATGTGGTCCACATCCCTAACCAAGAAAACTGACATGTGATGTAGGCTGACCAATGAGAATCATCCTGGGGATTTTTGATGGAACTATGAAAGAAGCTCTCTTTCTTCTGGTATCTCTAGCAATAAAAAGGATATTGCAGGTGAATACTATCACCAAATAGAGAAAATAAAGGCCACATCCGAGAACACAGAGCTGAGAGGTGGGACGAACATTTTCCTGATGACATCATTTGGGCCCCTGGATCCAGCCATGCCTGAAGTCACATTCACTTCTAAACTCGACCAACTCCCATATTTTAGTGTGAATTGAGCTCCTGAATTTCTTTCATTTGCATCAGAGCGTTTCCTTCCTCCTTTTCCTCAACAGAAAAGTAATGCTATATTTGTTCCTTTTATAATTACCATTATAAGTCTCGTCCTATAGCAAGATAAAATTTCCTCTCAAACTTGGCAGAATAATAACTTGCCAGGATCCTGGCACTGGTCCAGGATCCACTGTTATTCTTACAGAGACACAAATGTCTACAGGGACGTCCCCCACACTATCCCTAAAGGATGTCTGGTGATATCTCTAAAGGAGATCTGCCTAATCAGCAGTGATTATCCTTCTGCTAGGACCAAGGCAAACCATCCCTGGCCAAAAAACCTCCCTTTATCTCTTTCATTAACAATAATATCCCATTAGACTGTAAGTTCCATGACAACAGGTAATAACACATGTAATAATAACAACTGAATCTTCATTCCTTCTGATAAAACAGTTGTCAAATACTCAGTTCTATGGGCGGAGCAATGTTGTAAGTCCTTTGCATGCATTAACTCAGCTAATCGCAACAACAGCCCTGTGGGGACTCTCGCTGCCCCCATCCTGCAGATGCAAAAATAAAATGTGAAAAGACTAAGTAGCTTTTCCCAGATCACACAGGCGGTAGATGATAGAAAAATTTAACCTAGGGACTCAGGCTCCCAAGTCCCGGCTCTTAAACTCTATATAATATTAAGTGCCTGGGCCACAGTAACTACTCCAAAGACATTTGTTGTCTTACCATTAACTGATGTCTGCTGCTGCTGCTGCTAAGTTGCTTCAGTCATGTCTGACTCTGTGGGACCCCAGAGACAGCAGCCCATCAGAATCCCCGTCCCTGGGATTCTCCAGGCAAGAACACTGGAGTGGGTTGCCATTTCCTTCTCCAATGCATGAAAGTGAAAAGTGAAAGTGAAGTCGCTCAGTCGTATCCAACTCCTAGTGACCCCATGGACTGCAGCCTACCAGGCTTCTCCGTCTAGGCCGTAATCAAATCTGACCTAACTTCAGAAAATTCTGCATGGGAAAGGACAGCTCTATTTTCCCCCAGGGAGTTCTCACTCACCTAGAGCTGACAGTGCCTCAGTTATTTGTATTATCATTGTTGTTGTTGTTTTAACAACAATAATAATAACACCTCCTTGCATTTGTAAAGTGCCATCTTTTTTTTTTCAAAATTTATTTTTTGGCTGCATCTCACAGCATGTGGGATCTTAGTTTCCCAATCAGGGATTGAACCCACTCCCCTTGCCTTCAAAGCACGGTACTAGACCACCAGAGAAGTCCCATAAAGTGCCATCTTTTTCGAGACTCCTTCCCTTCCCATAAGCCAAGATGTATTGGTGACAACCACGTGAGGCCTGAAGAGAAGCTATCATTCTCACTTTATAGGGAATCTGAGAAGCCCATGGATGGAGGAGCCTGGTAGGCTACAGTCCACGGGGTCGCAAAGAGTCAGACACGACTGAGCGACTTCACCTTCACCTGAGCCCAAAAGAAGAAAGGTCAAGTTTCCAGAATAAATCCCAGGGTCTAACCTCATCACAAGTTAGAGACTCTGCTTTGAGGCGGAAGAGCCAGGGCCGGGGGCCCCTTGGCCAGAAGCCCCACCCCAGCCCCAGAGCCGAGCCTGGGGCCCTCCTCACCCATGCTGTTCCAGGAGCCTCAGCCTCACCGCCGCCTTCTGCTGGGGGCTGAGGTCCAGGCAGTCTCTGAGACCACGCAGGGCGGTGGCCCAGGCTCTGGGGGACAACTCGTGGCGGATGACGGCTGCTGGCAGGTGACAGAGCAAGTTCCCCAGGATGTCCACGGTGTACTCGTCAGCAACGACGTAGCTCTGAAATTGACAAGTGGAGCTGGTGGAAAGGGCCTGTGGGGTTTCAGATCATGATCCCATAAAACACTTCCTGACCCCAAACCTCACCAAGGTTCCAGGATCCGAACCACCTACCCTACCGTGGCTTCACACAAGGCCTAATTTCACCCCAAGGGAGTAGGCCTCAGAAGTCTGGGCGACCACACGAAGTGGGGGCAGGTGTGGGCAGAAGACGTGTCCATCGTGAGCACTCACTCACTCACTGAGGCTGCGGTCACTGTCGCTGGTGTTGCTCTGCGGACACCCCACTGTTCAGTACCCATTATGATGAGAGTACAGCAGTAACAGTACTTTCAAGTTTGTAGGCCCTTGGAAGCCTCCAAAGCTTTTTCTCAAAATGATAAAAATCACTAACATTTATTCAGTGGTTACTGTGTGCTCGGCACTGTTGTAAGTGTTTCCAGGTCTTACTCTCTTCATCTTCAAAGTAACTGTACAAGTACTAATATCATCCACTTTTTCAAGATAAAGAAACTGCCAGCTTGGCCCTTTGAGCCTTTGCATTAAACAATATATTACCTATTTCATGTCCTCAAGAGCTCTATGAACAAAGTGCTACTGTACCCATTTTACAGATGAGGAGACTGAGATTCAAGGACGGGAAGTGACCTGCCCAAAGCCACAAAACCAACCACTGGCAGAGACTCGTCCAGAGCCCAGACTCTGTGTACTGTGCTCTTTCCAGTCCTCCAGGGCGGCCTCCCCTCATTCAGGCCCCAGAATGGAAGTCCCCAGAACCAGTGGCCAAGAGTGTCGACCCAGTGGTTTCAGAGCCAGCTTTGAGACCCACAAATCAAACTTCCAGCCCTCACATCAGACCTGAGAACCCAGCCAGCTCCCCTGAGGGCTCCCCAGGATGCCCTCAGGCCCCAGAGGGGAAGGGTCACGAGTCAAAGTGTCACCCAGGAAGAGTTTCCTTACCAGGCACTGCTGCACTTTCTTGAGGACGGAATTTTTTTTGTGGGAATCCAAAACCAAGGAGTCCAACTGACTCTTCCCCAGGCTGATCAGGAAGGGCACACACTGAGAAGCTGGGAGAGAAGCCAGGTAGCGAGCCCTGGAGAGAGATGGGAGAATGAGGGAAGGAAAACAGGGGCTGCTCTGTATTTGCCCAAGAGCCTATCACAGAGCTGATCCTTAAGTGTTGGTTCTCCCCAGTGATGTCCTGGCTCCTTTGAGCAGGGAGCAAGCCTCCCATTCATCATTTTTCTTTTTTACTGGCAGGAAACAAACTTCCCATAATGCTCTTCTCTCACAGGTGGAAACAAGTTTCCCATCATGCTCCTCTTCCATGACCCAACAGCAAGATATGAGAACAGGCTCTCCATAGACAGAAGCTGCCTGCTGGACTGGTTGAGGGGGAATGAGGAGAAAGGAAATGAAAAACCAGAAGAAGAAAGGGACAAAGAGGAGAAAAAAATGAAATAGAAAGTGGAGGGAAAAAGATGAGGAGAGAGGGGGAGAGAAATGACTCCCAATTCCGTCAACTCCAGGATTCTCTAGGGCAAAGAAACAGAGACCAATTAATAAAACACATTATTTCATCTAGTAATGGATGGAAGGAAGAAAATTAAATGGCTCTATCATGAAGGATGATATGGGGACCAGCCAGGGAAGCCCCTCTGAAAGGAGTACTGTTTGAGCTGAGAACTCTCCTCCAAGCTCTTGACCTTATATTCTCAAGATAAGCAATATTTCCCCCAATGGGGAGAAACTGGTTCAGGGAGAAAGAGGGAATGGGGGTGAGGAATATTCGTTATTGTGATTTGTGACCTGCCAAAGCTCGATCCTACTTAACACAATCTTACTCCTTATAATTTCTGTCATTATGGAGAAATTAAATTTTTCTCCTTTGGGAGGCAATAATGAAATAAAGGTTGAGAAAGATCCATGTGGCATCATTGCCACTTCACTATTCCAAAACCAAATTCAACCTCCTCCTTTCAAACATGTTTTGCCTTCTCTCTGCCATCCAAGACTCCTTCATTTCTTTATCCTTAAATCTTCCTTTGCTGGCTCCTCAATAATACTCAAATCTGTTCTTGTCTCTCCATTCCTAATGTCATTGTCTTATTTATTTTTTCATTCATTCAATCAGAGGGCTTCCCTGGTAGCTCAGACAGTAAAGAATCTGCTTGCAATGCAAGATACCTGAATTCAACCCCTGGGTTGGGAAGATACCCTGGAGAAGGGAATGGCAACCCACTCCAGTATTCTTGCCTGGATAGTTCCATGGACAGAGGAGCCTGGCAGGCTACAGTTCAGTTCAGTTCGGTTCGGTTGCTCAGTCGTGTCCAACTCTTTGCGACCCCACAAATCGCAGCATGCCTGGCCTCCCTGACCATCACCATCTCCCGGAGTTCACTCAAACTCACATCCATTGAGTCAGTGATGCCATCCAGCCATCTCATCCTCTGTCGTCCCCTTCTCCTCCTGCCCCCAATCCCTCCCAATCAGGGTCTTTTCCAATGAGTCAGCTCCTTGCATGAGGTGGCCAAAGTATTGGAGTTTCAGCCTCAACATCAGTCCTTCCAATGAACACCCAGGACTGATCTCCTTTAGGATGGACTGGTTGGATCTCCTTACAGTCCAAGGGACTCTCAAGAGTCTTCTCTAGCACCACAGTTCAAAAGCATCAATTCTTCGGTGCTCAGCTTTCTTCCAAGTTCAACTCTCACATCCATATATGACCACTGGAAAAACCACAGCTTTGACTAGAGGGACCTTTGTTGGCAAAGTAATATCTCTGCTTTTTAATATGATATATACGTTTGTCATAACTTTCCTTTTAAGGAGTAAGCATCTTTTAATTTCATGGCTGCAATCAACATCTGCAGTGATTTTGGAGCCCAAAAAAATAAAGTCACTGTTTCCCCATCTATTTCCCATGAAGTGATGGGACCAGATGCCATGATCTTCGTTTTCTGAATGTTGAGCTTGAAGCCAACTTTTTCACTCTCCTCTTTCACTTTCATCAAGAGGCTTTTAGTTCCTCTTCACTTTCTGCCATAAGGGTGGTGTCATCTGCATATCTGAGGTTATTGATATTTCTCCTGGCAACCTTGAGGTTATTGATATTTCTCCTGGCAATCTTGATTCCAGCTTGTGCTTCTTCCAGCCCAGCGTTTCTCATGATGTACTCTGCATATAAGTTAAATAAGCAGGGTGACAATATACAGCCTTGACGTACTCCTTTTCCTGTTTGGAACCAGTCTGTTGTTCCATGTCCAGTTTAAACTATTGCTTCCTGACCTGCATATATGTTTCTCAAAAGGCAGGTCAGGTGGTCTGGTATTCCCATCTCTTGAAGAATTTTCCATAGTTTATTGTGATACACACAGTCAAGACTAGGCTTTGGCATAGTCAGTGAAGCAGAAATAGATGTTTTTCTGGAACTCTCTTGCTTTTTCAATGATCCAGTGGGTGTTGGCAATTTGATCTCTGGTTCTTCCGCCTTTCCTAAAACCAGCTTGAACATCTGGAAATTCATGGTTCACATATTGCTAAAGCCTGGCTTGGAGAATTTTGAGCATTACTTTACTAGCATGTGAGATGAGTGCAATTGTGCGGTAGTTTGAGCATTCTTGGGCATTGCCTTTCTTTGGGATTGGAATGAAAACTGACCTTCTCCAGTCCTGTGGCCACTACTGAGTTTTCCAAATGTGCTGGCATATTGAGTGCAGCACTTTCACAGCATCATCTTTCAGGATTTGAAATAGCTCAACTGGAATTCCATCACCTCCACTAGCTTTGTTCATAATGATGCTCTCTAAGGCCCACTTGACTTCACATTCCAGGATGTCTGGCTCTAGGTGAATGATCACACCATCGTGATTATCTGGGTCGTGAAGATCTTTTTTGTACAGTTCTTCTGTGTATTCTTGCCATCTCTTCTTAATATCTTCTGCTTCTGTTAGGTCCATACCATTTCTGTCCTTTATCGAGCCCATCTTTGCATGAAATGTTCCCTCGGTATCTCTAATTGTCTTGAAGAGATCTCTAGTCTTCCGCATTCTGTCGTTTTCCTCTATTTCTTTGCATTGATTGCTGAAGAAGGCTTTCTTATCTCTTCTCGCTATTCTTTGGAACTCTGCATTCACATGCTTATATCTTTCCTTTTCTCCTTTGCTTTTTGCTTCTCTTTTTTTCACAGCTATTTGTAAGGCCTCCTCAGACAGCCATTTTGCTTTTTTGCATTTCTTTTCCATGGGGATGGTCTTGATCCCTGTCTCCTGTACAATGTCACAAACCTCCGTTCATAGTTCATCAGGCACTCTATCTATCAGATCTAGTCCCTTAAATCTATTTCTCACTTCCACTGTATAATCATAAGGGATTTGATTTAGGTCATACCTGAAAGGTCTAGTGGTTTTCCCTATTTTCTTCAATTTAAGTCTGAATTTGGCAATAAGGAGTTCATGATCTGAGCCACAGTCAGCTCCCAGTCTTGTTTTTGCTGACTGTATAGAGCTTCTCCATCTTTGGCTGCAAAGAATACAATCAATCTGATTTCAGTGTTGACCACCTGGTGATGTCCATGTGTAGAGTCTTCTCTTGTGTTGTTGGAAGAGGGTGTTTGCTATGACCAGTGCATTCTCTTGGCAAAACTCTATTAGCCTTTGCCCTGCTTCATTCTGTACTCCAAGGCCAAATTTGCCTGTTATTCCAGGTGTTTCTTGACTTCCTACTTCTGCATTTCAGTCCCCTATAATGAAAAGGACATCTTTTTTTGGGTGTTAGTTCCAAAAGGTCTTGTAGGTCTTCACAGAACCATTCAACTTCAGTTCTTCAGCGTTACTTGTTGGGGCATAGGCTTGGATTACTGTGATATTGAATGGTTTGCCTTGGAAACTAACAGAGATCATTCTGTTGTTTTTGAGAATGTGTCCAAGTACTGCATTTCTGACTCTTTTGTTGACCATTATGGCTACTCCATTTTTTCTAACATATTCCTGCCCACAGTAGTAGATATAATGGTCATCTGAGTTAAATTCACTCATTCCAGTCCATTTTAGTTCACTGATTCCTAGAATGTCGACGTTCACTCTTGCCATCTCCAGTTTGACCGCTTCCAATGTGCCTTGATTCATGGACTTAACATCCCAGGTTCCTATGCAATATTGCTCTTTACAGCATTGGACCTTTCTTCTATCACCAGTCACATCCACAAGTGAGTATTGTTTTTGCTTTGGCTCCTTCCCTTCATTCTTTCTGGAGTCATTTCTCCACTGATCTCCTGTAGCATATTGGGCACCTACAGACCTGGGGAGTTCCTCTTTCAGTATCCTATCATTTTACCTTTTCTTACCATTCATGAGGTTCTCAAGGCAAGAATACTGAAGTGGTTTGCCATTCCCTTCTCCAGTGGATCACATTCTGTCAAGCTACAGTTCACGGGGTCACAAAGCGTCGGACATGACTGTGCGACTAACACTTTCACTTTCACACTTTACTTTTACTCATTCAGCAAATATATAAAGAGCATCTGTGGCATGCCAGGGCTTCCCAGGTGGCACTAGTGGTAAAGAACCCGCTTTCCAGCACAGAGGATGTAAAGAGACATGGGTTCAATCCCTGGATCAGGAAGATCCCCTGGAGGAGGCCATTGCAACTCACTCCAGTCTTCTTGCCAGGAGAACCTCATGGACAGAGGAGCCTAGTGGGCTACAGTCCATAGGGTAGCAAAGAGTTGGACACAGCTGAAGTGACTTAGCAGGCATGCCTGCTGTATGCCAAGCACTGTGCTGGGCACCAGCTACCAACATGAATAAGACATGAGCGGCAGGTCCCTACCGTCAGGATTCTCTAGGGGGAAGAAACACAGAGACCAATTAATAAAACAGATTATTTCAGCTAGTAATGAATGGAAGGAAGAAAATTAAATGGCTCTATCATGGAGGATGATGTGGGGACAGCCAGGGGAACCCCTCTGAAGGGAGTGCTGTTTGAGCTGAGACACGGGTATGTGTAATAAGACAACCGTGCCAAGGTCAAGTTTATAGAAATTATCCGCCACTGTCTCTCTCCTTCCAGCCAGGCCCCCTGCACTCCATCCTCTCTATGGACCGTGATGATGATCTCTCTGAAACATAGAACTGTGCCCAGAATACAAAACATCCCGGAGTGTCACACAAGCCCTCTCTGACCTCTCTGGCCTTCTCATTTGAGCCCCTGGATCCAGCTATGCCTGGAGTCCACCCCTGGATTTTCCTGAACACAAAATTACCTTTTATTGTCTAAGCCAGTTTGAGTTAAGGTTCTGTTACTTTCAATCAAATATCAACTTGATATTATAGTTGGCTTAATGCTTGTCTGTTTTTCCTCCATGAGAATGTAGGCTTTTATAAGGGGAAATTTGACTTACCTCTTAGAACTTAGTATGTAGTAAGTACTCAACAAATATTTTTAATTCAGTGAAGACAATGGCAGCAAAAGAAGGAAGAGGGAAATGAAGAGAAACAGAGAGAAACTGTGTCCAGACCATATTTAAAAAGTAGGGCTGCCCCCCAGGCCTGAACACCCACTCATCTTAGGAGAAATCCCACTGTCCACATTAGTCCTGATTCCCCTGCCTGGACCCAGCCATGAAGCCAGCTCAGATGTGACCTGCTTTACTGGCGTTCACTCATTCAAGCTCAGGTTGCCTTGGCTTTGGTTTTTCAGTAACAAGAAAAAGCAAGAGAGTCTGCCTGAAACATCAACATGGGGCTCAGAATTTATATGCTGGACCTCAAGGATTTAACAGTCGAAGGCACTCCCTACTTGCTTCCAGTTCGTCACCAACACCCAGGGAAAGAGAGTCACTTTGGCTTTGAGGACACCCGCCAATCATACTGCTGAAAAGGGGGACTTGGTGTTCACTTACGGAAGTGCAGCCAAGAGGAAGGGTGGCATAGAGGACCTGGAAACCTCCCAGTATTTCCACGCCAAACAGTTAACCTGAAAGATTAAAGCAGTTCTAGGAATTGAGCCCAATAAGACCAAACACAGATTGTGCTTTCGGAGGGTCAGACACTGTTCTAAGTGCTTTGAATACATTCACTTATTAACTTATATGTTCACTTTAACACCCTAAGATGTAGATAACACTATTACACCAAGTTTATGGATGAAGAAACTGGGGCAAGAACAAGATGCCCACAAAAATTTAAGTCTGAGAATGCTCACCACAGTTTCTTTTATAACTACAAATGAGATGTGACCTTAAGATACAGCACTAGGGAACTAAGTAAATTATAGTATAGTCATATGGTGGAATATTACACAACCATTTTGTTTCCATATGGTAGATTTCTGTGTGTGTGTATCATATAAATTTAAACAGAACGTTGTGTATGGTATGAGCTTATTTGTGTTTTTTAAATTACATGTAGATATGCTTTAGATATACCAAAAATTCTCCAAGTCAATAGCAAACTTCCTCTGTAGTTATACCTCTGAAGCCGCATGACTTACATTTGAGGCAGGATAAATCCACGTTGCAGGAGCTGTCCTCAGGATCATGGGATGGTTAAGTAGCATCCCTGGCCTCTACCTACTAGATGCCAGTAGCATCTCCCCCAGGTGTCATGAAAACAGGTGTTTCCAGATATGTCCAAACGGTTCCCTATTGAGAACTATGCTCTAGGAGAAATTTTACTTTCTCTCTATTGTTTTGTTTTATAATAATTATGTGTTTTCAGCAAAAAGATAAACAATAAAGGCAAATTTTCTAATTACTGGTATCTGAAGGTTCTTAGAACTGGGCAGTCAGGTAAGGAGGTTTATGGAGACATCTCTTCCTATTTGAAGGTGCAGGTATTCCTCAAAGCGGGCCTGAACTCCATCCATTGCATCAGTCGGATGAGTGGAAGGAGACAGCCACGCCAAGGTCCAGGTTACAGAAATTACCTGCTTCCCGCCCTACCCGGGCAAGGCTTTTTGTAGATTTCAGTGGTTCTCACCAGGGAACTGTTAAAATGAAAAGTATCAGGCTTCACACCAGGAGCCCCAGGGAAACTCCACAAGTGGGGCTCTGTATTCTTCAAGTTTTGCTGAGGTATAATCAATATGCAGAGAATTACACATATTTAATGCATACTCTTTGATGAGATGAGCACAGGCAAACACCCGTGATGGCAAGCACACAGTCAGGGTAATAGGCGTGCCCAGCATCTCCCAAAGCGTCCTTCTGTCCCTTTGCTTTGGTTCTTTAGAAAGAGCACATAACTTGAGAGCAACCCTCTTAGCAAATTGTGAAGTGCAGATACCATACTGTGAACTGCAGGTGCTGTGTGGTACTGCTAACAGCTGCTGCTAAGTCACTCCAGTCATGTCTGGCTCTGTGCAACCCCATAGACGGCAGCCCACCAGGCTCCCCCGTCCCTGGGATTCTCCAGGCAAGAACACTGGAGTGGGTTGCCATTTCCTTCTCCAATGCATGAAAGTGAAAAGTGAAAGTGAAGTCGGGCAGTCGTGCCCGACTCTTAGCAACCCCATGGACTGTAGCCCACCAGGCTCCTCCGCCCATGGGATTTTCCAGGCAAGAGCACTGGAGTGGGGTGCCATCGCCTTCTCCGCTGTGTGGCACAGCACATCACAACTCACTCATCCAGCAGAACTGAAACATGCTGCACAGCAAACAAGCCTTCCCAGCAGTGCTGATGCAAGCTCGGCTTTGAGAACCACTGAGAGAACAAACGATCCGAGGGAATGACAGGCTTCATTAAAATTTTGCACATTATTCTAATGATTTCAAAGGATTATATAGTTGGCTTTACCCTTCCTGGCTCTCAGGGAGAAATTTCTCTTTTCATTTTGCAAATATTTTGCAAATATTTTGCAAATTGTTGCAAATATTTTCTAATTTTCCTTGTTATGGCTGCTTAGATACACCCAACATTTAAAAGTGGGACATTTAACTTCCAAATACATGGGTGTTTTTAAGTATCCTTGATATTAATTTTCTCATTTAAATGCTTTCTTCTCTGCAATCACCCTCTTTGTTTTTTCAGTCTTTTAACTTTATTGAGGTTTTCAATGGCTAAGTCAAAGAGCTCTCTCAGTAAATGTTACATTGCACATGAAAATATGTGGGTTATTTTCAAATATCTTCTAATATTGATCTCTAACACAATTCCACAGTGATAAGAGAACAGACCCTGTATGGCTTCAATGCCTTTAGACCAGGAAATGTTTGCACTTTGTTTTTATGTCCCTGGATATGTTCCAGTGTCTCCTGAGTTATGGTCTACGAGAACTTGAATAGAATCTATATCCTGCTGTTGTGTGAAAATTGTATAAATCTTAATTATGTTGAATTGGTTCATAATGCTTTTCAGGTCTACTATAAACTTTCTGCCTACTCATTCTATTAATTTTTGAGAGTTTGATATAGAAACTCCAATCTGAAATTATCTACTTAAAAAAATAATTGTAATATATAGTGGAGCTGTGTGTGACTTCGTTCTGTATTTTCCAAGTCTCCTTGGAAATGTATTATCATACTTTCATAATTTAAAAAAGAAAAAGAAAAAATATAAGAGTTTTTTTAAAATAATAAAAAATAAAAATATATGGAAGGGGAAAAAAAGAAAATGTTATTGCTTGGAAACATTTCATTCAGATCTGAAATGCACAGGCCATGTGCTCACCCTCTCAGACACTATACAGCTCGCTGCTTACACTCCAAGTCCAAACGCTGCTCCCCAGGCCTGCTTTCCCTTGCTTAGATACAGTGAAAATCAGGCACTGCTTCTGGTCTCCCCAAAGAGTTAAAGAGGCTACCCCTGGAAAGGGTAGGAAGGCAGATGAGGGTGTGAGGAGCACTCCCAGGAGCATAATTGTGAACATGCAAAAATGGTCTACTTGCCAGCTGAAATCTGAGGTTCACATCTGGGTATAGAATAGCCCATCTGCTGAGACTCTGGCTGCAGAGGCATGGGTGTGTGGAGCTTTTAAAAGAGAAATTAGAGAAAAGCTGGCTCAATACCTGGCCCCATATCATCACCTGCATCAGTAATCCTGGCATGAGTATCTTAAGACACCACAGTTAATCCACCCTGTGACCGGGGTAGGGAGAGAGAATGAGAAGCAGGGAAGGGCTTTGATGGTACCTGATACGGTGAAAGCAGAGAGAAGTTGTTCTCGAAATACTGGAAGTGAGCCAGAAAGGAGTCAGCGCTCATGGCGTCAATGTGGGGGCACGTCACACCTTTGAGCAGCTGCCCTGCACTAGAAAACGAGACAAGGGGCCCAGGAGAAAGGGGTGGCAGGGAAGAAGAAAGAAGGAGCAAGAGCAGGCAGATCTGATCCGACACCCACGGCAGGCGGGACTTCGACTCTCCCTCCTGGGGAATCAGGCTCCAGGAGAGGGAGACTGCAGTGGGCGCGTCAGTCCCAGGCTCACCTCAGGAGCTCCTCAGGTCTCCTGGTCGTTTCTGACAGAAGCTCAAACAGGAACAAGGCCTGAGGGAAGAGGATGATTGCCACGTTGATGGAACACTCATGGGCCATCGTCATGAGTCCTATGCTCCCATTTCACAGATGGGAAAATGGGAGCTTTGTTATTTACCTAGAATCACACAATTACAGGAATCCCCTGGTGGCTCAGAGTCTGCCTGTAATGCGGGAGGCCCGAGTTCCATCCCTGGTTCAGGAAGACCCCCTGGAGAAGGAAATGGCAACCCACTCCAGTAGTCTCGCCTGGAAAATCCCATGAATGGAGGAGCCTGGAGGGCTACAGTTCACAGCGTTCCAAAGAGTCAGACATGACTGAGCGACTTCATTTTCACTTTCACACAGTCGCTAAGCAGCCGGGTTGGGATTTGAGCTGGTGTCCAGTGATTGCAGAGCTCTCACACCCCAGGTGGTCCAGGAGGTGAACGAGGAGCAAAGTCAAGACAGTGAGGCGGGAGGTTTGCTTCCTGTGCTCAGAGAAGCCACTGCCCAGCTGAGGACCCCCTGCAGCCCCTATTTCATGCCCACCTGCTGGTTGCTGAACACAGCATTCCAGGAAGTAAAACTGACGATGACTAGACCAGTATGGGCTAGAAAGTTCCATAGATAAAGAATCTCCTGGGTCTTCCCTGGTGGTCCAGGGGTCAAGACTCCACGCTCCCAGTGCAGGGTGCCTGGGTTCAATCCCTGATCAGGGGACTAGATCCCACATGCTGCAGCTAAGATTTTGTGGCCCCTTCAACCTCTCTGAGCTCAGCAAGTCGCCTGTCTAAGCAGCTCACTCCCCACCCCCTGGAACCCCTGCCTCCTCCCCTGGCTTACTGTCTCCTTACCACTCATCAGCATCTATCATCTAACAGGGCACACATTTATTCCCTGGAGTACCAGCGGTTAGGATGCCACGCTCTCATTGCCAAAGACCCAGGTTCGATCCCTGGTTGGGGAACTTACATCCCACAAGCCCTACAGAGGGATCAAAAAAGAAAAAAAGGTAGCAGGGCATACATTTAACTACTGATCTTTTGTACTGTCTCCCTTATTAGGAAGGAAGCTCCCTTCACTTCCGTGTCCCCAGGACTACGAACAGCACCTGGCACCTGAGAGGGGAGAGAAGTGGCCAGGGGCTCCATAAACACTATGAATGAATGAATGAATGCAAGTCAGAGGAAGTTCAAGGGCCTCCACAGCACAACTCTTCCCAGGCGGCCCCAGTAGTAACTGCTCTCATGTACAGTGCAAGCCAGCAGAGTCTCATGAGAGATGAGCCCCATTTTGCAGATGAGAAAACTGAGGCCATGGGAGGAGAAGCAGTGACCCCAAAGTTAATCAACAGTAGCCCCGGAATTCACACTTGGGTTTCATCTATCTTAACACTATTCTGCCTCCTGAGTTTGTTGCTGTTGTTCAGACACCAAGTCATGCCTGACTCTTCCCAAGCCCATGGACTACAGCACACCAGGCTTCCCTGTCCTTTACCACCATCTCCCGGAGTATGCCCAAGTTCATGAGTCTACTCACACAGAAATAAGTTTACCAAGTACCAAGTTAACCTTAGAACAGACCTTTCCCATAAGGCAATCAGAAGTCCAGGCACCACCTCTGGGCATTGCAGTCATACCTGACTCCTCCGGATCTCCTTTGCCTTCAGGACTGTGGAGTTGAATCCAGGTTCCCTCCATAAATCAAAGAGAGACACTTCCTTAAAGAAAGCACCCTGTATTTCAACAATGCCAGAGACAGTATCTCCCACTTCCATCACCTGTCAAAAGTGAGAAGAAGCATAATAACAACTTTGCAGAGGATGGACTGAGTGTTGGGTGAGGGCCAGGCGGGTGCTTCATGGGCAATAAGTCCCACCAGATCTGCTCAGCAACCCAGTGAGGTGGGGACAGTCCTTATCCCCATTTTACAGGTAAGAAACCAAAGCTTAATGAGTAATTGGCTGAAATTTGATAACGTGAGACTCAAGCCCAACTCTGTCTTATTCCAAAACCCACACCCTTTAACCATAAGAGCTACAGCGATCTGCAAGGTATTGGTATTTTAGGCCCAACCCTTTGAGTTGCTTTCTTAGCAGACTGTGCAATTAGACATGGCAGGTCCAACGGGATATGATGCCCAGAAGACCCACTGCAAGTGAGGGCGAGAAATGTGGACATGGCTTTGGAACAGGAAAGGGGGGCCTTTCTGAAGCACTAGGGGAATACTCTTGCCTGGAAAATCCCATGGACAGAGGAGCCTGGTAGGCTGCCGTCTATGGGGTCGCACAGAGTCGGACACGACTGAAGCGACTTAGCAGCAGGGGAATTCAGGATTCATTTCCACATTTGAAAACCAAACCCCTAAAACATTACGACAGCAAGAAATCCAACTGAAGAAAAGTGTTCCGGATTCAGCTGGCTGGGGACAGCACCAGAGTCTAGGGAGAATCAGGTTCGACCCCAGAGGCACTTTCCAGAAAGGAAGGGAGGTGGGCATCAGAAGAAGGCATTCTCCAGGCTTAGAACAACCCCACCCAAAGACAGAGCCCCCTCACAAAGTCCCAAAACCACACGCCTGAGAGCCGCAGGGGCTGCGGACCAGACATCTTCCTCTCACCTTGCTCAGGACACCGTGCTGCTGGGCAGGTGACAAGTCAGACACGTGCAGGGAGGTGGCGCTTCTTAGGAGCTGCATGAGGTCCCTGCGGTCCATGGCGTGGAAGGCCTGCGTGCCCACCCCAGTCAGCAGCACGCCCATCTGACTGAGGTTGTAGAAGGACAGCACCTGGGGGCGCCGGCAAGGGAGGGTGAGGACCAGCCTCGGGGCTGCACCTCAAGGGCGTATACCAGGCCCCACTGCAGGCTGGGCATCCGGAGGGGCACTGGGGCACCACTGTGAGCAAGACACAAGCTGCCCTCCCAGACCCTCCTCCTTCCATCAGGAAAGAGACCTAAGTATCAAAACACAACACAGAGGTAACCATGCCGCTGGGGTAACCACTATGCCATCTGAGGCCACAGCAGAATTAATAAAGAGCAGTGGAGGAGGGCAAGGCAACCCACTGCAGTGTTCTTGCCTGGAGAAACCCCATGGACAGAGGAGCCTGGTGGGCTGCAGTCCACGGGGTCACAAAGAGCTGGACACGACTGAGCGGCTAAGCACCGCACAGTGACCCATATGCCACCGCTGACCAGGCAACGGGCTCTTCTGTGTGTAATCTGACCTAGCAGACGAGATTTAAAAATTGGGGGGATCCTATAAAAATCCAAATTAGAGTTTCTGCTTTATTAAAAAAAAAAAAACCCGAACATCAGGCAGTACCCACAGTGGCAACAATGGGCAAGAACCTTGGGGTGAGTCATGGCGCCTCTGTTTGCCCTGCACACCCCTCTCACGGGACCAGGAGAAGCCTGCTGTCCTCCGTATATCACCCATCAGGCAACTAACACAGCAAAGCCTCACACTCATCTATCTTCATGTGGAAGCTTTGAGGTGAAATAAAGAAGCATTTTAGGATGTGAGTCTGATATTTTATATATATATATATATATATATATGACTGTAGCTGGACACCCTAACAGAAATCATGACTGTTTCCCAACCCCTCCTTTGGTGTAAAGAGGCTAAATGTAATATAATCAGAAAAATTTACTGGTTTTTTTAAAAACCAGTTGAGTGGTTTCCTTGAGCTATTCCCTGTAGAATGAACAGCCTCTTACTGTCCTTAAGGAAGGCAAAGACTTTTGAGCACTTGGCTTCTTAGCAAAAGTCACCTCATTCCTCTGTAAGAAGAGTTGGATGCCAGGAAAGAGAAAAGCCACTTGGTCCAGGGCTGGGAGGAACAAGACTGTCTCCCGCAGTGCTCTAAAATCACATTCACAGAGTGGACTTAGGCGGCCCCCGTCAAAACAGAAGGTCCGCAAAGCCTTCAAACTAAAGTCACCAGAAGTCTTGAAGGGACAAGATGGATGGTCTACCCTTAGCTTTGAGTCAGAAAGAAGAATGAGTGGGCAGTGGTCACGGTGCCATGGTAGAGGCAGTCAGCATGGGAATGATGCAAGTGGGCTCTGAAGCCAGATGCTCTGGGTTCAATCCCAGCCCTGTCCCTTTCATGTGGCCTTGGCAATTCCCTCATACGCTCTGTGCCTCATATGAATGACCTGGAAAATGGAGGTTATAACATTACTGACCTTATAGGGCTGTTGGGAAGGTTAAATGATTAACTCAGTGATAGCTAACACTCACTGAGCTTGGACTCTAGGTCACGTGTTATCCAACCTCTTCCTGTGGACCAACTCACATAAACCTATGGAATAGGAGCTATTGTTATCCCCATCTTACAGAGGGAAACTGAGGCAAGGAGAAGTTGTCAGTTCCCCACTGTCACGCAGCAGACACTGTCACACATGGAAGACAAGGATTTGCACCCAGGTAGCCTTCCTTGGCACCATCTTCTTACCGATTGGCTGCCCCTGCTGAAGGTCTATAACCAGCCCTTCGGTCTTGGGCCATTAAAACAGAGTCCAATGCTCCAACTGACCTTCTGGTGGGCCAGGTATTTGGCAGACAAGATGATGACCTGGCTCCTGGTCCAGCCAGAGACCTGGTTGAGGGTTGAGATGGCGCCCTGCACAGCCTCGGGGGAGAGGGATTCCAGCTGACTGTGGGTCAAGCCCATGACCGCATCCGACAAAGAGCCCAGAGTTTCATTAAGGGTCTGGTTCTCCATGGCAATTTCCAGGAGCTCAGCTTTGAGCTAGAAAGGGAGCAAGCCAGGGTGAGAGTTGACAGCAAGGAGGACGGCGGCTCCTCCAGACTATACCCCAGCGTGCGCCTTCCCCTTCCCTGCTCATCAAAAAGAAGGGGGCTCGTGCTGAGACCAGACCACGAGTCACGCTGCTGAAAATGCCACCTCCTCTGGCCTCGACCTTCCTATGCTGCAAATTCACTCTATGCTTCATTTAAATATTAATTTGTTATTAAATCAACCTTAAAGCATGGCAGAAGGAAATTTTGTTCACTCATAACCACCATTCCTGTAGCATCTATTTCTTTTGTGACCTTGAACTCTACATCCTGTTTATATGGCTGCTTTTCTTTTATGAAATCTCCCGGGAAGCTTTACGATAATATATAAATGTGTAAAAATAATTCTCAACAGTAACAAGAAAGTAAAAGTCTCCTGAAAACTATACCTCAAAAAAATTACTGTGGTTAGTAACTGTTTATGTTTCAAAAATTTCTTATGCCTATATAAATAAACTATGGTATCTAGTCTTTATATAGATGTAACATGAACAGAAATGCAATTTCCTGCTCTATTTAAAATTTTTCATTTAAAATTACGTCTTACAAGTTTTCACGTTTTTGTGATTCCCTTATTTTTTATAACATGCCTGTCCAGTTATAGTCAAGTGTGTTTCCCAACTGTTTTCAGTAAAGAAGGCAATCGATTTATCTGTTGTAACGTGACCTCTATACAAAACCAAAACAACAACAGAACGGTTTGTATTTTAACACCTGAGTTTGCATGAACCATAATGGCACCCCACTCCAGTACTCTTGCCTGGAAAATCTCATGGATGGAGGAGCCTGGTAGGCTGCAGTCCATGGGGTCGCTAAGGGTAGGACACGACTGAGTGATTTAACTTTCACTTTTCACTTTCATGAATTGGAGAAGGAAATGGCAACCCACTCCAGTGTTCTTGCCTGGAGAATCCCAGGGACGGGGGAGCCTGGTGGACTGCCGTCTATGGGGTCACACAGAGTCGGACACGACTGAAGCGACTTAGATACATATAGAATCATGTCAGAGGCGTGTACGCAAGTATTCCAGATGGCCACTGGGGAGCAGCAGAGTAAAGTGAAAGAGACAGCTATCACAGCTGGTTTTCTCCAAAATCAGCAGCTCCCCTTCCTTAGAGATCAGCTTCCACATCTGCAAAATGCCTACAGCAGTGGCTCCCAAAGTGTGGGGCTTAACCAGTAGTTTCAGCATCACCTGGAGAGTTGTTAGAAATACAACATCTCAGGTTCCACCCCAGCTCTCTTGAATCAGATGAAGTGAAGTGACATCGCTCAGTTGTGTCCGACTCTTTGCAACTGCAGTTTACAAGGCTCCTCTGTCCATGGAATTTTCCAGGCAAGAGTACTGGAGTGGGTACTTTTGCCCATTTTCTTCTCCAGGGGATCTTCCCGACCCAGGGATCGAACCCAGGTCTCCCGCATTGCGGGCAGACGCTTTACCATCTGAGCCACCAGGGAAGCCCCTGAATCAGATGAGGGTATCTTATTAGGCTGTTTCCAACAAGCCCTCCCGCTGATTCTGATGCACCCTCCCAGTAAGAACTATTGACCCAAATGAGCCAAAGGATTCTCTCATATCTAATCACACCTAACTTTCTTCTTGGTCACAACTGTCCCTGTGGCCCTAAACTACACTTATTTTATTTTTGCTTGAGCTTGCTTGGGAAGGATTCTTTTCCTGAGGATTTGGTGATGTGTGAAACACTGCTGTGGAATAACTGATGAGGTGACCAAAATTTTCTTGAATATTGTTCTCATATTATCGTTCCCATTTGAAAAATGAGAAAAACAAAAAGAAGTGAGAGAGGCGCTTCCCTGGTGGCTTAGTGGTAAAGAATCCTCCTACCAATGCAGGAGACCAGGGTTCAATCCCTGGTCCGGGAAGATCCCACAAGCTGCAGAGCAACAAAGCCCATGTGTTACAACTACTGAGCCTGTGCTCTAGAGCCTGGGGACTGCAACTTCTGAGCCCACATGGCGCAGCTACTGAAGCCCACGGGCCTAGAACCCGTCCACCACAAGAGGAGAGCCACAGCTATGGGAAGCCTGCACATCACAACTAGAGAGAAAGCCCATTCAGCAATAAAGACCCAGCATGGCCATAAACAAATAAATAAAAATAAAATCTTAAAAAAAAAAGAAGAAGGGAGAGAAGCCGGGCAAAATTAAGACTTCAAGGGAAGAAGGGAGAGAAAGAGATGAAGTCGGGAGGGAAATGAGATAGTCCCCATGTGCTGATTTGCCCAAAACCTTGGTCTAGGAATTCAGTAACTCCCCTGGCTACATCGGAATCATCTGAGTAGCTTTGAAGACCTACCACACCCAGGCCACACCCCAGACCATAACCTGAGAATCTCTGAGGGCAGAGCCTGGGGAAGGGATATGTCACTAGTAGAACCAGATTTGAGTTCTTTTACTTCCTCTCTATTCCAAGCACAGTCACCAGCCAAGCAGCTTCAACATCGCCTGGAAGCTCGTTAGAAATGCAGAGTCTCAGGCCCCACCCAGACCTTAAATCTGCATTTAAGATCCCCAAATAACCTCACGCACATTTCAGTCTGAGGTGGCCACTTTGATTAAACTGATTCAAGCTCGTCCTACAGTTGGTTGTTGCTTCTCCCTACTTTAAGTTCATGCTGGGGTTTCTGCTGTGGCTGGACCTAGATCACGATTCACCCTTTCTTGCAAAGGGCAGACAAGACGGTTCTTCCCTTTTCTCTGGCTAGTGAAACTGAGGCCAAGGGTGCGGGGCCTCACAGCACTTCTGCACCTTCTGAACACCAGCCTGGAAGCCCCGCAGGCGGCTGCATTTGATCAGCTGGTGAAGGAGCACTTGGGCCACAGCAGCATCCAGCAGCTCCAGGTCATCGTAGAAACAAACCAGCAGCCCCAGCCTGTGAAAGAAGATAAAGGGATGCTGGTGGAGGGCAGAGAGGAGGGGGCCACAACCAAGACTCCACTCCAGTTAGAACCAAGAGGTCACAATCATAGCAGCTGCTAAGCACCAGGAACCGTGTTGAGCCCTTTAACCTGGATTATTTCATCACAACCCTGCAAGGTGAGTGCTCTCATTAGCCCCATTTCACAGAAGGGTAAACTGAGCCTCAGACAGATCAAGGCAAGTGGTACCAGGCCTTAAATCTAGATCCATCCAACTATGCTGTCTCTCCTCCTGGGGCATTAAGGGATACAAAGAAAGCATTCCTTATCCACACAGAGATAAGGGATTTGCCCACCCTGAGGGATTCTCTGAAGCAGAAGTTTATTTCCAGGATTTTTCCAGGATATTTATTTACAGCCAACACACCTAGATGATGATGCTTCAAAAGAAAATAAAAAGACAGGAGTCAGAACAATGTAGGAGCAGAGATGAGATCTGACCCCTGGTCTAGCTGGAAGCACTGCATCTATTGGTTAAGAACACACCTTCACCCCAACTGGAATTTGAAGCTCAGCTCTGTGAGACATTTGACTTCCAGCAAGTTACTTCTCTGCAAGCTACACACGGCTGTGCAGCGCACACTCTACCATAACCCTGCCTCTCTAAGCTTTTAATGGGGAGGTTTCCTTTGCCCATCATAGCTGCTGCTGCTGCTGCTAAGTCGCTTCAGTCGTGTCTGACTCTGTGCGACCCCATAGACGGCAGCCCACCAGGCTCCCCCGTCCCTGGGATTCTCCAGGCAAGAACACTGGAGTGGGTTGCCATGTCCTTCTCCAATGCATGAAAGTGAAAAGTCAAAGTGAAGTCGCTCAGTCGTGTCCGACTCTTAGAGACCCCATGGACTGCAGCCTTTCAGGCTCCTCCATCCATGGGATTTTCCAGGCAAGAGTACTGGAGTGGGGTGCCATTGCCTTCTCCGCCCATCATAGCACGTCATAATAAATATGATGAATGAAAGAATAAGGAGTACTGTGGGGGTTAAATGAGAAGATGCATACCAAGTGATTAGCATACTTCCTGGTAGATGCTAAGCACTTATTCTGAAATGGATGCTCTTAGCATTAGTATGAAATCTACTTGACTTAGCGTGGTTGGACCACCTAGTTGGCCATGATCAAATAGTGACACTCTCAGACAGGTCCCCAGGAAAGCAACCAGCTCAGGGAAAGGATTTTAAAGTGTGTCTAAGGAGAAAAAAATACTCAGAGGAAGTGAAGACTGAATATTAATAACCATGTTAAGAATAACTAATATTTACTGAGCACTTTCTATGTGCAAATGTGCTTAATCCTTACAAGGGTCTTAATGAAATAGGCAGTTTATTAGCTCCCATTTCACAGATGGGGAAGTAGATTCACAGGGAGGTGCAGATCACCCAACTTGTAAGTGGCAGAGCCAGGATCAAACCCAGGACTTCTGCCTCCAGGCCCCATGTTCTTAATCACTACACTATTTTTTGTGTTACTAAGATTGAAGGTGGTAGGAGAAAGAGGACAACAGAGGATGAGAAGGTTGGATGGCATCACCGACTCGATGGACGTGAGTTTGAGTAAACTCCGGGAGGCCTGGCCTGCTGCAGTCCATGGGGTTGCAAGAGTCAGACACGACTGAGCAACTAAACTGAACTGACTAGAAAAAATAGGGCCCATGCTACTGAGTGAAAATTACTAAGGACAGAGGAAGAGGGTGTAAGGGTTCTATATGAGAATATTCTCTGCAGGTGACTTTGGAAAATGTAAGGTCATGTGATGCTGTCAGAGGAAGATCTGTGACAGTAAGACCCTGGGAGATGGAGAGAAGATGGGTGAACGGTGCCCACCACCCCTCCTCACTGCACAATTACCCCCAACATTCAAACCCGTTCTGCGGTCACCAAGTACACAGCTCCTGGCCCTTCCCTGCTGGAAATGGTTCCAGTTCCTGGGGATCAAGTTACAATCACTAAATTCTAGAGCTGACCTCACGCCAGGGCTCCCTGCTTGAGGGTCTAGGATACAACAGGTTCACAAATATGAGGCCCGTGAGCTATTTCCAATACTCAACCTAACCAATTGTAAATGACACATTTACAACTTGGAATGGAGGGAATACCAAGAATGTAAAAAGCTCCACTTCTGTGCTTAGAGCTGGAATCTTAGCACTTGATAGGTAAGGCTGTATAAAATGTTAGCACCTAGAAGATGCTTTAAACGCATTTTGTTTTCTTCTCCCCTTCATAACCTCTTTAAAGGGATCTCTTTGGGGAAACACCTCCCTCACATGCACAGCGACGTGGGACAATTCAAAGAGATGGATCAACCACCTCCCTCCCCTCCCCAGCTCTTTTGCTGCTCAGAGGAAGCTGATGCTTAGGTAGGAAACAGCTCTGGGGGCCCAGTGCCCACACTCCTTGCCTGTGGATGGTAGAGGTATTCCTCATGTCAAAGTTGGAGGAGCTGATCCTTTCCAGAAACGCCTGGGCCAGTTCAGGCGTGATGTCATAAACCGTGTCCAGCTGCTTGGTGGCGTTGTCATAGCTGATAAACAGCCCAATCTGGTGGAGGAGGCCAGGAAGATCAGTGGGGGGCTGCAGGAGCCCTGTGAAGCCCCGCCCCGGTGGCCTGTGCTGCGCCCCGCCCCCAGACCCCTGGAGATGCCCATTCCTCATTTTCATTGATTTCTTTTTTTTCTGTAATAGTTTATTACAAGATATTGAATATAGTTCCTTATGCTATACAGTAGGACCTTGTGGTTTATCTTTTTTATATAGACAGGCATGGATCTGCTAATCCCAAACTCCTAACTGATCGGTCCCTCATCCCATTTCCTCTTTGGTAACTAAGTGACATTGATTTCCTAAGGGTCTGTAACCGATGCTTCAGTTTCTTCTACAATCCGCCTGTTATTTAGGAAAGTTTTTCTTTTTTAATATATGAGCAGCTGAACTTTTTTCAAGCTAATATTTGCATATTTATTTCTAGATTTGTTTTATTAAGGTCAGAGAATGTGGTCCACAAACTGTTTGCTTTGGGGAATCAGAATTTTTAAAATAGATAAATTGGTTTGTAAATGACCCACAGGTGATTAAAAAAAAGAATGTGTGTTCTCTCTGTAAGATATAAAGTTGGATATATGTATACAATATATATATAAATACATGTTTACATAATATTTAACACACACTTATTATGTAAATATATACATAATGCATTCAACTTTATTAAATATACTCTTCAGGTTCTTTCTATTATTGTTCACTTTTTGCCTGTGTGTCCAAGAGTGTCGCACTGAGGTCTCCTATATTTTGAGGCCCTGTTATTCTTCGCTTAAAGATTTCATAAAGCTGTCTCTCCCTCATGGATTGTGCTTTACGTCCATAAGAAATTCCCTCTGAGTGTTGGTACCCTGTGGCTTCACCTCCCTTCTCTACATGTTTAGAAGATGAAGAAATGTTGTGAACAGCCCCTGGATCTCAAGAAATCCCTGCTAGGGGCCCAGTTTTCTGAGAATTTAACCTCTTTCAACTTTCTGAAGTTCACTCAACTTTAAAAAAGTAAAATGGAGGTCTAATCCATTTTAAACTGAGGGTTATGAAACTGAGAGACATCTGAAATATTCCCAGCCTGTCAGGTAAAAAGAGGAACCTAGGGACTCCCCTCGTGGTCCAGTGGCTAAGACTCCATGATCCCAGTGCAGGGGGCTCAGGTTCTAAACCTGGTCGGGGAACTAGACCCACGTGCCACAACTAAGGATCCTACATACTGCAACCAAGACCCGGCACAGCCAAATAAGGAAATATTTGTTTTAAAGAAAGAGGAACCTACTTCTGCCTCTGATTTCATAATAACCAGACGTGGTTGGGTCAGTCAGTCCTTGAACGGGCCAGTCATTTGATGCAAACACTTCTTTCACTGGCCAGGAGAAAGTTAGGGCACACAGGGTACAAACTGGTGGCAAGCCCCAAACTCTTTATGAAAGCCTCCCTGTTGGCAGCGTTCCTTGGAGGCTGAGTTCTAGCATCATGCCTCCCAAGGGATTTTAGTATCATCAGAACAACATTAGGAAAAGGAGAGTAATTCCTGAGCAGTGAATTGAGCACCATGAATATGTACACTTCTCCACTGTAAACTTTAAAGTCCAATCATCGCTCATGCTGAAGAAGCTATCAATAGAAGTTGCCATAAATAGAAGTAGCAATCGATCCATGTTGCTTTTGACTTGGGTTTGTGCTTCCAGTGACTGTAAACTCTATAGCTACGATCCTTGGCATTTCTTGACTTCAAAAATACCCTTAAACGACCTTTGGTTCATAGTCAACCTTCTCTTTAGATCCTATTGTTGACATCAGAACTGTCTTAGTTGTCCACAATTCTTTTTGTTTTCGTGGCTCTTCTACACTAGAACACAACCCAGCAACTGACTGCTTGAGGCCTTATTCAAGGAGTTTTCTTTAGATGCTCAAGTTATATTGAGCTAAGGTGAGTGGCTGGCTGAACATGAGAGGTTTAGAACACACCTTGTGTACATGCTAAGTCGACTCAGTCGTGTCTGACTCTTTGTGATTTAATGGACTGGAGCCCGCCAGGCTCCTCTGTCCGCGGGATTCTCCAGGCAAGAATACTGGAGTGGGTTGTAGTTACCTCCCCTCCAGGGGATCTTCCCAACCCAGGGATCGAACCCGCGTCTCTTAGGTCTCCTGCATTGGTAGGCAAGTTCTTTACCACTAGCGCCACCTGGGAAGTCCAGAACACACCTTACTTCAGATGTATTGGTGATGGAGACATGTAAACGTATTTTTCAAACTTACTTCTATGGGACTAATTCTCATAATTTCTTCAAAGGGTAAGTGAACCATATATCTGCCCAAAATCCATAAGTTTTCTGCACTGACCCATGAAACAGAGTCATCTGCAAAAAAGACAAAACGTGGGTTAAAAAGTAAATAAATAAAAGCCTATGCACTGGTAAATGACTGTCAGAAATATCTTTGATATCAGGACCTCTTTTTGCATCCATGAATTCATTCAGCAGCCATTTTTTGAGAGCCCTCTGCTTACGAGATGCTACACTATACATAGGCAATGATGGATTGCCAATAGTTACTCATAGTTCGGCTCCTTGGACCAGCAGCCTCAGCATCACTTGGGAACTAGTTAGAAATGCAGATTATTTTTTAATACTAAGACCACAAAATATAGTTTCATTTTTAGTTTAGTTACTAACTTGAAATAGATTTGATTCTTTTATTACTGCCAGTAACAATCCTTATCTTCCTTATTGATTATCACTGCATACATGAGCCAACCCAAACCATTTGCCCTTTCTTGTATGCACCCCTAATGGTCTCCAAATCTTTCCTCTCTTGGGACTTTCCCAACAGCTAGACTGCCTTTCCCCTAACCCTTCTGCTTCAAACTGCTAAGTCACTTCAGTCGTGTCCGACTCTGTGCGACCCCATAGACGGCAGCCTACCAGGCTCCCTCGTCCTTGGGATTTTCCAGGCAAGAGTACTGGAGTGGGGTGCCGTTGCCTTCTCCAAACCCAACCTTAAAAACTGAGCTCAAATATTTCCTCTTCCTTGAAGCCCTCTCTCATCTCCTTAGCCAGCAGTATAATTTCTCTCTTCTCTGAATTCCCAGAGAACTTGATCATCTGTTCAGACATTTGAAATTCCCCATCAGCGAATGTCAGTGGGACTTTAGGAACAATCATGGCCAGGATCCAAATTCAAATTTCAGTGAACTGGGACTTCTGTGGTAGTCCAGTGGTTAAGAATCCACTTTTCAATGCCAAGGGCAAGGGTTCAATCGCTGGTTGGAGAACTAAGGCCCCACAGGCTGTGAAAAAGTAAAAGTGAAAGTGTTAAGTCATTTAGTCTTGTCTGACTCTTTGTGACCCCATGGACTATAGCCCACCAGGCTCCTCTGTCCCCGGAATTCTCCAGGCAAGAATACTGGAGTAGGTAGCCATTCCCTTCTCCAAGAGATCTTCCCAACTGTGGGGTGGGGCCAAAAAAAAAATTTTTTTTTTTACGTTTCAGTGAACTAGGATTGGCTGCCATTGCCCCTAATCCTCCACCTCCAGTAAAAGATTTACAAAGTACAACATTGCTTTGGCAGCATTTGAGGGAAATGAAAAAAGCAGGGAGCATTTTTAGGGTGCCGTGAATCAGTCACCAAAAGCTATTGCAAGAAGCCTTGGCCAACGGCTGATGCCCAAAGGAGATGGTGGGGTCAGCTGATCTGTGGACCACATCACAAGAACAAGAGGGTGCCTCCCCAACCCAGGAATCACAGCTGTTGCTGTGAGCACAGGTAAACAGCCTCTAGATGGGAACTCTGAACACCTGACTTGGTTATTAGAAGAAAGGGTGGCCCCAAAGGCTAGATAATTCTGTGGGGGAGCCATTAAATTCACCGAGAACTAAGCTGAGATGTCCATTTTTAACTAATTATTAAGCATGAACCATATTTCTGAAGATCAATGATCCCCAAATTCAGGATATTTTTGACACCCAAAGTATTTCAAGTTACCTCAAGGAACTTCATGAAAAAAAAAATTTTTAAGTCCAAATAGAATTCATTTTAATTCACTTTAGTTTAATAATGAAATATACCACATGGGGATTTTAGGAGAGTCTGTCTCTAATTACATTCTGGCAACAAGGACTTAAGGGAAGTCGACAGTCTAGAACTGTGGTGCTGGAGAAGACTCTCGAAAGTCCCACTGGACAACAAGGAGATCAAACCAGTCAATCCTAAAAGAAATCAACCCTGAATATTCATTGAAAGGACTGATACTGAAGCTGAAACTCCAATACCACCTGGTGTGAAGAGCTGATTCACTGGAAAAGACCCTGATGCTGGGACAGATTGAGGGCAGGAGGAGAAGGGGATGACAAAGGATAAGGTCATCGGATGGCATCACCAACTCGATGGACATGAATCTGAGCAAACTCCAGGAGACAGTGAAGGACAGGGAAGCCTGGCATGCTGCAGACCATGGGGTTGCAAAGAGTTGAACACGACCTAGCCACCGAACAACAAGAATCTAGTGGGCGAGTTGAGTGAATTTCCCAGGTTACATAGTGTGAGATTCAGTTTCCCAGAGGTCACAATTATGCACCAGGCAGAGGGAATTCTGCTGCACATGGAAGACATTTATTATTCCACTCTTTAATGTTTCTTTATACACAAATCTCAGAGCTGAATTCCAGGAAAAGGACTGGCTGGCACTCCCTCCACTTCCACCCACTGGCTTTCTCTGTCTCCCCCACACACATAGGCTCACTTCCACCTCAGGGCCTTTTATCTGCTGCTTCCCCTGCCTGTTATACTTTTCCTCCAGAGCCTCACACGTCTGATTCCATTTCTCATTTTGGTTTCAAACCAAATGTCGCCTGCTCAGCGAGCTCTTCTCTGACTCCTTAATCTGGGGGTCAGAAACTACAGCCTGTGGGCCAAACCCACCCAGCATCTCTTTTTGCACAGACTTCAGCTTGGTTTTTGCATTGTTTAATGGTTAAGGGAAAATCAAAAGAAGAATATTTTGTGACACTTGAAAATTACATGAAATTCACATGTCAGTGTCTGTAAATAAGGCTTTCTTGGGCTACAGCTACACCTACTTATTTGCTGTCTACGGCTGCTTTTCTGTTACATTCACAAAGCCTAAAACATTTACTCTAGCCCTTTACAGAAAACCATGGCCAAGCCCTGTTCTAGTCTAAAGCAGTAACCCTCTCCATGGTATTTACCAATTTTATTTTCTGCAGAGCCGTACTCACATCTATATCCTCCCTCTCTCCCTCTCTTCTTTTTATTTACTTGCCTAAAAGTTTTCTCCACCTTCTCACCCACAATAAAACTATAGCTCCATAAAGCAAAGACTTGTCTTCTGTTCCTCTGTATCTCCAGTGGCTGACACATAGTAGGCTTTTTTTTAATAAATGAGATTTTTTAAAAAAGTTTTGGCCACACCCTATGGCATGTGCAATCTTAGTTACCCGACCAAGAAATGAACCTGCGCCTCCTACACTGGATGTTGGAGTCCCAAACACCAGACCACCAGGTAAGTCCAGTGGGCTCTTTTTAGGTGTTGAGTTTGTTCTGTTTACATTACTAACATTAAAGATTCAACAAGTTGACATTACCTGTGAAACTGTTTGCATCACTAATCTGCATCGCTATTCTTTTCTTTTTTTTTCAATTGTAGTAAAATAAACATAACATAAAATTTACCATCTTAATCACTTTTAAGTACACAGTTCAGTGGCATTAAGTACCTTCACTTTGCTGGGCAACCAGCACCACCATCCCTTTCCAGAACTTTTTCATCTTGCAAAACTGAAACTCTGTACCCATTAAACAGCAACTCTGGGAATTCCCTGGTGGTCCAGTGGCTATGACTCAGCCCTTTGACAGCCATGGGCCTGGGGTTCAATCCCTGGTCAGGTGACTAAGATCCCACAAGCCACTCGACACAGCCAATAAACAAAATGAAATAAATAAATAGTAACTCTCCATACTCTCCATTCCTTCCTCTCCCAACCCCTGGCAACCACCACTCTACTTTCCATCTCTATGAATTTGACTATTCTAGGAAATAGTAGGTTTTTAATAAACATCTATCAGTACACCCATGGCTGATTTATGTCAATGTATGGCAAAAAACCACTACAGTATTGTAAAGTAATTAGCCTCCAATTAAAATTAATTAATTAATTTACAAAAAAATAAACATCGGTCAAATAAATCCTGGCCTATTTCTGCTTTGGTTGCCAGGAAGCTTAGTGCTGAATTTCTGGGCTTTACTGTCGAGATTTTCTTTAAAAGAACTATATTGTCCCATTTTGACATAGATTTTTAACACAGATTTTGAACTTGTAAACTTGTTATTATTTCCTAAGAAACTAGGACACACCTTTGATTCTAAGATACAAATGATTGTTACTTCAGGGACTTCAACATGTGAAAAATGCATTGATGAAATGGGGTATGTGTGTTTTCCCACAAGCCACATCACGTCCTTTTTGGAAGCTGAGAAAGGTAAAAGTCTTAAGTGACAATGAAATCAAATCCCTATTTATAGAGATGAAGCACCACCATGTTTAAGGATGGACTCCGCCTAAAAAGTGTTCCCACCTCAAGGCCTGGGCTCACCAGTCACATTGGAGGATGTCTTCAGAATCCCAGTCATCCAGCAGTAGACAGCCCTCTGGGCATGGGCCGAGGTCTGGTCATAGAGATCTTTGAATAACGCAGACCTAAACGATGAAAATGTGGGTATCAGTTAAGAAACAAACAGATGCAGGCCTGCAGGCAGGGTCCAAACAGCAAATGCACCCAAAGCCGTCACTGGTTAAGCCGTCATTAAGCCTTTCCCATCCCCTTGCTATGTGTAGCTATTTCCCCATTTTTCCTCTTTCCATCACATTTAAATATCTGCCAAAGACTGATCTCCATTTCCCAACCACCTGGTCATTTTTTTTTAATAACAGTTTCATTAAGCTGTAACTTGTGTACCATACAATTTGTCCATTTAAAGTACACAACTCAATGATTTTCAGTATATTCATGGACATTTCCAACCATCACTCAAGCCATTTTAGAACCCATTTAGTGCCTCAGAAAGGAACCCTGTACTCTTATCTATCACCCCTGAACCTCTAGTCACCCCATCTCTTAGAAACCACTAATGTACTTTCTGTCTCTATAGATTTTTCTGTTCTGAATATTCCAGATAAATGCAGTCATACAATATGTCACATTTGTATCTGGCCTCTTTCACATGGCATGATGTTTTCAAGGTTCATGCATGTTGGGACATGCATCAGTACTTTCTTTTATGGTCAAATTCTATTCTGTTGTACAAATATACCAATTTTCTTTATCTGCTCATCAGTTGGGCTATTTCCACCTTTTGCCTATTATGAATAACGCTGCTATAATTATTCACGTACAAGTGTTTGTGTAGCATGCTTCATTTCCCTTGGATGTAGACCTAGAAGTGGAATTTCTGGGTTAAATGACAATTCTATACTTGGTCTTTTGAGGAACTGCCAGACTACTTTCCAAAGTAGCTACACCATTTTACTTTCTCACCAACAGTGTCTGAAGGTTCTGATTTCTCCACCTCCTTGTCAACACTTGTTGGTATCTGACATTTCAATTTCAGACATCCTGTGGGTATAAAGTGTCTTGGTCACTTTTTAAGTCAGGGTCATCTGGTTTCCCCGCCGCCACACTACTCCTTGTGGCCCAAATCCCAAATGACCTCCTTGTCACCACACCCAGCAGTTCCGTTTGGTCCAATATGAGTTGGCCTTTCAGCATTTGGCACTGATCACCCTTCTGGCTCATCCTGGCAAAACAGTTGAGTCTCTTCATCTCGGAAGACTTCGCTCAATTCCACCCACCACTGAAAATCAGTTCACCAAATGAGCAATTCGCCAGCCTTTCCTAGGCTTCAGGTTTGTCCCCGCCACTCTCCCAGTCATTTCATATGCGGAGAGACAAACTTTCAATCCATCGTAGGGTCTTCTCTCTGTATCTTTCTTTTCTTCTTTTTCTTCCTCACCCTTCCTCCTCCTCCTCCTTCTTGTTTTTCTTCCTCTTTCTCCTCTTATTCCGGTTCTTCTTCTTCCTCTTCCTCTTCTTTCTCTCTCTCTCTTTCAGCTGTTGTTTTGTTTTTCATAACAGCAGAGGGGGTGGAAGGGACAGGAGATAGCTATGTTCAGTAATTCTGAGAAAATGGTAAACATCATTTAAGGGAAAGCTTGCCCATTTGTAACAATGCTCTATCATGGCCTAAGGATCTGGACTTAAGGCTCAGCGGTTAAAGGGTCTGCCTGCAATGTGGGAGACCTGAGTTCAATCCCTGGGCCTGGAAGATCCCCTGGAAAAGGAAATGGCAACCCACTCCAGTATTCTTGCCTGGAGAACCCCATGGATGGAGGAGCCTGGTGGGCTACAGTCCATGGGGTCACAAAGAGTCGGACATGACTGAGCGACTTCACTTTCACTTTCTATCATGACCTAGGTCAAGTTATTCAATCTCACTGCCTCAACTTTCCCATTTGAAAAATGGGAATGGAGTTAATGACATCATCCTCACAAGTAGAAGGGTAGAGTAAGAAGTAGGCAAAACTGAGGTTCAGGAGAACTGGCTTGAGTTCAGATTGAGTCAAACCCTGTGGGGTCACTTCAGGTATACCGTCCCCTTGTTGGGCCTCAGTTTCTTCATCTGTGAAAGAAGAGGTTGGATTAAATGATGCTCATTGGGAAACAGGAAATGGGGGCATATTCTGGACTCCCCAGTGATGATGAGAACCTGGAGTCATGCAGGGTTATACCTGTATTGTTCTATTGTCTTTCTCTCTGTAGGGCCCAAAATCTTTTCCTGGACTCTTATTCAGGGTTTCTATAAAGCTTTTGTGCTGGACATCTGAGTTTTGACTGTCAAGCATCCACCCCCTCTCTTGCATTAACAGCACCTCAGTTTTTCTTGGGAAAATGATGTTTCTCCCACATCCATGTGGTTTGGGTGGAACTGTGACCCACGTGCAAGCCATTCATCTCCCCAGATCCCATTGGCCACAGTCATCAGCTCAAGAATGGGCACATGACCTAGTCTGGACCAATGAGAATCAGGTCTAGGACTCTGCTTGGAATTGCTGGGAAAGTCCTCTGGACGAGGCACTCTGAGGAGGGGCCTGGAACTGCCCATGTTCCGTTGTGGAGAGAGCTTGCCTGGGAGCAAGGCCAACGCAGAGGAGGGCAGAGCTGAGAGATTAAAAAAAACAGAGATGTTGCTGATGGTGTCATTTGAGCTCCTGGATCCAACTGTGTCTGTCAGTCCTGCTACCTCTCAAGGAGAAAGTCTCAATTTAGCACTAGGGAGTCTTCAACACACACTCAGCTCCTTTTTTACCCGAGAACAGGTCCCAAGCTCAGAGCAATATATCTAGCTAGGATTTAATGACACTTTTTAAATTGCTGTTGTATTTATTTTTATGATTCCTTACATGACAGTGATTAAACAACAACAAAGACAAATGATACTGGTTTCCCATTTATAGTAACTATACCATATTTACTTTTTTAAATTAATTTACTTAATTTTATTCAAGTATAGTTGATTTAAAATGTTACCTTAGTTTCAAGTGTACAGCAAAGTGATTCAGTTATACAAACATATATCTATTTTTTTCAGATTCATTCCCCTTATAGATTGTTACCAAATCTGAATCTAGTTCTCTGTGCTATACAGGAGGTCCTTGTTGGTTATCTCTTTTATATACAGTAGCATGTATCATTTTTTATTTTTAATATAGATATTTTAAGCAAATAGAATAAATCACTATTTTTTAAATACACAAAATAAAAAATACAGGCAGTATACAAATACAGCAAAAATTATGAGGATGATACCAGAATGACTAAAATGCGGGAGACTGTTTTAATCAAGCCATCTCTAAACTGACCTCGAATATTAACCTGTCCTCACCTGCCTTCTCCCCTCCCTCATGTGTTATCTCCTTGACCTCAGGACAGACTCTGAGGGGCAGCGAGTGGAGTCAGCGGGTTGTGGGGAGGACACTCACAGGTTCTTGAAGGCATCTTCACGCAGGTCATGCGGGAGACTCTCCGCGATGTCCGGGTGGAGAAAGCGGCCTGAGGATCCCCTCAGCACCATGCCCAGGATCTCCACACACTCCAGGGGGTTCAGCACCTGGAAACACCTCTCCAGAGTGACGAGAAACAGGCTGCGGTTCACACCCGGGCTCTGCAAGGCTTGTTTCCGAATCTCTCCCAAGTCAATAACGATGTTGTCCAGCTCCTAAAGGGGTGGCAGAAGTCAGGGTTGCCTCTCAATCTGGAAACACTGGGCAGGACCACGCTTAGCAGCAGAGGTGAAATTCAGGACCACTATTAAACGCTATGCTGCTATGTCAAATATTCTAGACTTTTCTGTCACCTACAGAATGCCTTGTCCTTCTCCAGATACATCATGACTGTCACACCTCAGGCCCTTGCTCTAGCTGGAATCCCCACCTCCTTGTCTCAGCGAATTCCAGCTGATTCTTTCAGGTCAAGGTCAGTCATCATTGAAACAGTGAAGTCTTCTCTGATGTCCTACTTTAGTCAAATCAAACCTCCCTCCACTCTGGGCTTCCAAGAACATCCTGAACCAAACTCCGTGATTAGAAATGCTTACAAACCTATCTTTCCTCCAAGCCAGTGGACCTCAACCCTGGCTGTACATAAGAATGACAAGGGAGATGATCCCAAGCACCACCATAGAGCCTGCTTTCACCAGGCTCTGGTGGAGCCCTGGCATCTGATTTCAGTGTATAGATGAAGCTGAGCCAGGAAAGTGCTGAGGCCCATGCCATGTGCCCAGTGGGATTCCTGGTACGCAGAAGATGTTGAGAAATAGCCTGTTAGGATGACTGACTACATCCTTTGGACCACAGACCCCAGGAATGCTGACAGAGTTTACACAAAATTTGACTGTTCACAACTCTGTCCTTCACCCAACATGCCTTCTAAAAATAACAACCACAATTTACTGAGTATGCACTACACGCCAGGCACTGTGCCAAGCATGGAGCAACCATGCATACTCTCCTGTTATTCTCACAACAGTCCTATAGGTTGATACCCACAGGTCTGAGGGTCAGATATTCCTAGGTTCAAAGCCCAGGCCCTTGACTTATATGTGTGTGTCCCTGCGTAAGTCACTTATCATTTTTAAGTCTCGATGTCTTCCTCTTGCATGAAGATAAAAATCAGTGCTTACCTCCTAGATTTATAAAAACCGAATGAGATTTAATGAATGGAGAGTGCTTGGTACCTAGTGAACGCTCAGCAAACATTACATGCTATAATTAACTCACTATCACAGGTGACAAGAAGCAAAAGCGAGATTAGACAACCTGCCCAAAGGCACACAAAGCTGGGATCTGAAACAAGGGTACTGAATCCAAGCCCACTCATCTAACCACGTCTACAAGTTTCCTAACTTCCGTCATTGCCAGTTGGGGCCAAACAGTGCAATGGTTAAGAGTGTAACTTGGGGGTTCTGAGGCAGGGGTCTGTGGATAGTACTAGGGGTGGGGAGTGGAGGGAATTGCATCCTCCGTTTCACAGCTGTGGAACTGACCCCCAGCATCTCCTTCAAGGATGAACATAGGCAGCGAGCCAGCAAGGTGGCTTTGAACCAGCAAGAAGCTTTGCTGTGTCATCACTAAAAATCACAAACACTTTCATAACTCACTACCGTTGCTGTAAATGACTTGAAATCTCACTTACACTCAACATTTCCTCAAAATTACAGAAGCTGTTAGACCAACCACTAAACCTTACTATTGAAAGTATTCAAGAATTACTGACCCCCAACTTTGTCTTACGTATTTTGATAAATGTCTTTCAATAGAATCAACTTCCTTTATCATCCTTTGTATTTCATTGTATAGATGTTAACACCTTATTCTGAGAAGGAGCCTGCGGGCCTTGCCACGGGCTCACAGCTAAGAGTCAGGAACCCAGGTTCTTACCTCAGATTTGCCACTTTCAAGCTGTGTAACCTGAAGTTACTCAACCTCTCCAAGCCTGTTTCCTCATCTGAATATTGAAATGGTAAGATTCTAGTTATCCTTATTTCAAAAAGTCCTGGCTTGTTAAACCTTTAGAAGAGTGTTGGCAAATACAGCCCACGGGCCCAATTCAGCCTACCGCCTGTTCCTGTAAATAAAGTTTTATAGGCACACATCCAGATCCATTCATTCACCTGTTGTCTACTTTGACACTACAACCACAGAGCTTAGTAGTTGTGACAGAGACTGTACGGCCTACAAAGCCTGAAATATTTCCTATCAGGCCCTGTTTCTATCAGAAACAGCTCACTGATCATTCCCTCAGGATAATACCTGACACATGGTTAACCCTCAATAAACATTAATCCAGACCATTTTCTTAGGCCACCATCCTCATTTTTGCCGTATCTTTCATCACCTTTATAATTATTTAATTTTTTTACTTTATTTTTTTAATACAAAGGCTTTCAATTTTATTTTATTTTTAACAAACATACATGGGACTCGATAAAGGTTACTAACTGAATGAGCTCTAACAGACAGGTTCTCTGTGGCTTTGACACACTCAGCTTCTAAATGATCAGCTAGCTAGTTAGGATTGTACACTTGGTACTTTTTGCTGTTGTTCAGTCATTCAATCATGTCCAGCTCTTTGCCACCTCGTGGACTGTAGCCCACAAGGCTCCTCTGTCCATGGGATTTCCTAGGCAAGATTATGGGAGTGGGTTGCCATTTCCTTCTCCGTAATTTTTTACTTTAAACTGACTCTTCTTAAAACTTAAATTCATTTCAAAAGGAAAAACTACATCTCCATCAAACTCACAGTTTTGATGTGTATTTTAATAACAGACATTGAAATTAATTTATGATTATTAAAATGTTTAAACGCTTTAATTCCCTTAGGAAAATGCTGCTCCACTTTCAACTGTCTCTGAAAAACTCTAAACCTCACCTTTCTGATTCCCAGTGATTCTCTGTGTCTCAGAGGCCTTGCTTTGCTCTTACATAGCCAACCTTATTTTGTGAAAATTATCTGTTTCTGTCTCCTCTGGACCATAAGCTCCTTGAGGGCAGAGACTGTCTTTCATCTAGAACCCAGTGTCTCCTGGTACACAGTAATCATTCATGGGTATTTATGCAGCCAAACTACTGGGACTCCTCAGCACCCCTCATTTCTTTGTGTGTGTGTGTGTTGTGTAGCCTTTTGTTAGCAACTAAAATAAAAGGTACCTGTTGTACAACATGGATAGTAATTGAATATAACTGGAGATTTTTATATTCTAATACAGATCATTTATAAATGCAATATCTATATTAAAAGCTTCCTCCTTTTTGTGTATAATTTGCAAATTTATTCTGAAAGCAGAGCATATGTGTGCAAGTCTGCAAAGAGTGCAATTTAGGATATGGTAAATGCTTCACAAGTTACTTTCAAAAAGCTGACTGCCACAACTGTGCCTTTACAATACCTTTTTTTTTTTTTGATCAAAATATTTTTATACCAGCCTTCCTCAGACTGCTTTTAACTACAAAGCATTTTTTTTACAGAGTTGAAACTGAGGAAGGATTATACCTACTAGAAAAGAAGAAAGCTCTGTTCGTTTGAGGTTTCAGAATCCCCCCAAACCAGGACCGGTATCTTGGTAACGCTTAGGCCAGGACCCTGGACAGAGTGTGAGTGTGTCCAGGTGGCATTCCTGAGGGTTCAGAGCTGCAGTGAGCTGGGAGAGCTCCAGCTGCACAGCCCACTGAACTGTCTTGCCAGTTTCTACACTGGCTTGTCTGGGCATCCTTCATTTCTTAGTACTTATAAAGTGTTAGTTTCTCAGTCATGTCCAACTCTTTATGACCCCATGGACTGTAGCCCACCAGGCTCCTCTGTCCACAGGCTTCTCCAGACAAGAATACTGGATTGGGTTACTTTTCCCTTCTCCAAGGGATCTGCCCAACCCAGGGACTGAACCCAGGTCTCCTGCATAGCAGGTGGATTCTTTACTATCTGAGTTACCATAAGAATATGAATTATAAGGCATTTCATTTGAACTCTGGAGGAAGTAAGACAGAAAATCTAGGTCCCAAGGAGTTTTCAGGGAGGAAATGAAGAAAGGCAGAATGAGGCTCAATTCCATTCAACTTGACAAGCACCAAGTTGAAGGCCCTGGACTTCCCCCACTCCCAGGATGCCAAGAAAGCCTCACCAGGAGGTCCTTCTTGTCTTCTAAGAGGCATTTCATGGCGGTGTGGAACTGCTGAGCATCTGTCCCCCTCAGGTCCTCCAGCAGCTTCTGGGGCTGGTACAAACGCTGCTCCAGGAGGTTTTCCATGGCTGCCTGGACACAGAATGCTGGGCGAGTCAGTGAGGACAGGACAGGATCACACAGCCAGCACCCAGCCAAGCCACCTAATTCCCTGCAGGGACCGCAAGCTGGCAGCCTGCACGCGTTTGGCTGAGTTGACTCCAAAATTTTTAATGAGCTACCAACATTTAAAATTCAGGAAATTCCTCACAAAAATCCACAAAGATGTGGCAGTGCTAGACACATATCCCCTTCTGTATAATAATCAACAGGCCAAGGGGCAGTCGCTCACTGTAATTACTCTTCCTGATCACCACCCTCCAGCCATAGCTGCCTGGTCCCTGCAGGCAATTGAGGTTTCAAGTCCAGAGCAGCTGACCTCTACTCAGATATTTTACTATGCCCAGATGATCCCTGCTCAAACCCTCTGCCACGCTCCAAACCCTCTGCCATGCTCCAAACCCTCTGCCACGCTCCAAACCCTCTGCCATGCTCCAAACCCTCTGCACAGGAGCAACATTCAGGCAGCATGAACTGGCTATGGCATCCCCTCCAGGGTAAGGAGCAGAGGCCAGCAGTTTCTCCTAGAGGAGATTTCCTCTGCTACCTGGGGAGCTATTTTCTAAATCTTCCTTAAATAAAAATGCTCTAGAAAGGCAGCAAAGCATCATGGACAAAAGGTAAGCTCTAGGACCAGACAGTTCAGGACATGGAACAACAGACTGGTTCCAAACAGAAAAAGGAAGGGCCCATTTAACTTATTTAACTTATATGCAGAATACATCATGAGAAACGCTGGGCTGGAAGAAGCACAAGCTGGAATCAAGATTGCCAGGAGAAATATCAATAACCTCAGATATGCAGATGACACCACCTTTATGGCAGAACCAGACAACCCATGTGCAAATCCCCACCTTACTTACTAGTTGTGCAGCCTCAAGCAAGTTCCTTAACTAGGATTGCTAGATAAAATACAGGATGCCTGGCTACATTTGAATTAAATATAAACAACTAATAATTTTTAGCATAAGTATATCCCAAATATTGCATGGGACATACTTATACTAAAAATGTATTTGTTATTAATCTGCAAGTCAAATTTAACTGAGATTCCTGGGTTTTGATAAACGGGCAACAGTATCTCCAGGTCTCAGTTTTCTCAGCTGAAAAGTAGGGACAAGAGTCAAACTTACTATGTAAGTAAGGATTAATCCTATATCACAAGGAGTAAATGAGTACATAAAGTGTTCTCAATCAGTGCCAGCCATTATCCTCTGTCTTGAATGAGTTGAAGAATTGTTAACTCAATGTCTCTCCCTCTAGACTGAAAGGCCCACATGGGTGGTAAGGTGACTGCCTGTTCTGAGCCTCCAGTGTCTACAACCGTGCCTGGCAGAGACTAGAGGCTGGATGAGTAGGTACTGAATGAATAAATGAATATACAAACAGGAAGAGAGGGAGTATAGCTCAAATCAGGTTAAAATATACACATTTCATGAGGAGCCCTACTGCTAGAGAGAAAAGGGCAAGCACCACTTCTTTATAGATTACACAGACTGATGAACAAGACGAAGAAAGCAGATGCCGTGAGGCCACCAGCCACCTCCGTCTAGTGGCTGTAAGTCGTTAACAACCAGCAATCTCAGCTTAGCCCTCACATGAATGTTCATCTTCACCATAAAGTCAGTAAAAGTTGAAACAACAAAGACGTATGTCGGAACTTCATTCATAAGTGATATGACCTCTTTGCTGAATCAAGTAACAGTCTTTGAATTCTGAAAGAATGTTCTTTCAGTTTTCTGTGCTCTTCACAGAGCACAACATTGCACCCCATCTACTAATTACGCTAATGAGGTAGAGGCTGGCCAGCTCACTGCAGTTCCTACCATGCCCTATTGTTCCCTAATGTAAATATCCATTGCCATCTATTTACGCACTTGCGCAACTGTTTTTCTTATGGTCGAATTTAAAGGGGAGAAAAATATTTCCTGGACCTGCGATTGAGAGACTGATAATTATACCCAAAGATCCTCTCTCTTGTAATTCCTTTTAGCAACAGAAGCCCAAAAGTTTTATCCGGGTACATGGCCTCTCATCTTATTCCTCTGCAGTAAGATGTGACTGTGGACTGTGAGCCAATGAAATGAGAGCAGGAGGAAGTATGCAACTTCCGGGTCACATCCTTAAAGAGAGGCTGTTGACCTTTCACTTCCTCTTTCCCACAGCACCCTCTCTGGGTTGGAGAATGGATATGTTATTTCAACCACACAAGCAGCAACTCCCTAGATGATGATAAAGCAATCAGACAGAAGGAACCTGCCCCCCACCCCGCCCCGCCGATGGCCTTTTGCGGTAGAGTTGCCTCTCCTCTCTGGACTTCCCACCTCAGTTCAGTTCAGTTCAGTCGCTCAGTCATGTCCGACTCTTTGAAACCCCATGAACTGCAGCACAGCAGGCCTCCCTGTCCATCAGCAACTCCACCACCACAGTTCAAAAGCATCAATTCTTTGGCACTCAGCCTTCTTCACAGTCCAACTCTCACATCCATACATGACCAGTGGAAAAACCATAGACTTGACTACACCGACCTTAGTCGGCAAAGTAATGTCTCTGCTTTTGAGTATGCTATCTAGGTTGGTCATAGCTTTTCTTCCAAGGAGTAAGCATCTTTTCATTTCATGGCTGCAGTCACCATATGCAGTGATTTTGGAGCCCCCAAAAATAAAGTCTGACACTGTTTCCACTGTTTCCCCATCTATTTCCCATGAAGTGATGGGACCGGATGCCATGATCTTCGTTTTCTGAATGTTGAGCTTTAAGCCAACTTTTTCACTCTCCTCTTTCACTTTCATCAAGAGGCTTTTTAGTTCCTCTTCACATTCTGCCATAAGGGTGGTGTGGACTATTACACATAATATAAATAAGCTTAATTGTTTCAGTTCAGTTTAGTTCAGTCACTCAGTCGTGTCCAACTCTTTGCGACCCCATGAATCACAGCATGCTAGGCCTCCCTGTCCATCAACAACTCCCGAAATTCACTCAAACTCATGTCCATTGAGTCGGTGATGCCATCCAGCCATCTCATCCTCTGTCGTCTCCTTCTCCTCCTGCCCCCAATCCCTCCCAGCATCAGGGTCTTTTCCAGTGAGTCAACTCTTCGCATGAGGTGGCCAAAGTATTGGAGTTTCAGCTTCAGTATGACTCCTTCCAATGAACACCCAGGATTGATTTCCTTTAGGATGGACTGGTTGGATCTCCTTGCAGTCCAAGGGACTCTCAAGAGTCTTCTCCAACACCACAGTTCAAAAGCATCAGTTCTTTGGCGCTCAGCTTTCTTCACAGTCCAACTCTCACATCCATGCATGACCACTGGAAAAACCATAGCCTTGACTAGACGGACCTTTGTTGGCAAAGTAATGTCTCTGCTTTTTAATATGCTATCTAGGTTGGCCATAACTTTCCCTCCAAGGAGTAAGCATCTTTTAATTTCATGGCTGAGCTGCTATAATTTGAGGGGGCTTTGCTGAGAGACAGCAGCTCAGCCTATACCCTATACAGACACCATATCTCCATCAAAAGTAGAAAAATGAAAGACAAAAGAGCTTATAGCACATTTCCAAAAAAACTGGACAGAACATGTTTCTTTGCAGAAGTGAAGACTAGCTCTCTGCCAGTTCTCCAACTCACCTGGCTCCTGAGTTTGCAATCCCTGTGCACTGAGAAGGGAACACAGGGGTGGGTCTCAGATACACACCTTCAGGCTGGGGATGGTGAAGGCAACGTGCCGTGAGTTCAGATAGGCCAGGACTCTGTGCGACAGGTCTGCCGTCCACACGTGGGAGCTTTAGTCAAAGACAGACAAAGAAGGTCATGATGACAGGTTCCGCTAGGATGGGTAGTCCCCATGCTAGCTAAGAGCTCAGGGGACGGAAGTTCAGAGAGGACAGTGGGAGTGGGCCAGGATGCTAGGAACTCTGTGCTTGGAGGAATGCAATGTGTTGCCTTGGCACAATGTAGGGGAGTTTCCAGTATTAGGAACCTACCCAAACACCAGCCTCTCAAAGACAATAATCAGTTTCAGAGCTGTGTGCTATATTCTAAATCCTGTAACAATCCACTCAGATTAACAATCCAAACAGATGGACTTAGACAGGTGTCCCTCCTCCAGGGGATCTTCCCAACCCAGGGATCAAACCCAGGTCTTCCTCACTGCGGGTGGATTTTTTTACCAGCTGAGCCACCAGGGAAGCCCCCTGACTATATTAAATTTACAAAACAAATGCTGTGTATACCATGAGAGGCTGGAATAGCATAGTTAAGACTGTTGGCTCAAAACCTGGATTTGAATCCTGGCTCTACCACTCAACTGTGTGGACTCAGGCAATTTACTGAGTTTTCCTGTGCCCCAGTTTCCCTTTCTATGTAACATAGCTGCTGCTAAGTCAGTGCAGTCGTGTCCAACTCTGTGTGATCCCATAGATGGAAGCCAACCAGGCTCCCCCGTCCCTGGGATTCTCCAGGCAAGAACACTGGAGTGGGCTGCCATTTCCTTCTCCAATGCATGAAAGTGAAAAGTGAAAGTGAACTCGCTCAGCCATGTCTGACTGTTAGTGACCCCATGGACTGCAGCCTACCAGGAGTGGGGTGCCGTTGCCTTCTCCGATGTAATATAGCTAACTGTGAGAATTAAATCTGTCCACACATGTAAAGTGCTAAAACATTGCCAAACACACAGAAAATGCACAGCTTCATTCATAACAGCCAAAAATTGAAAACAACTCAGATGTCCAACAACAGGTAAAATGTTCAACAGGTGGTAATACCCATTCAATGCAATGCCACTCACTCAGAAAAGGGGAATGAGTGGGACTTTTGCTTCCAGCTATTATTGAGTAGCTGGCAGTGGATAAATTCTCCTGCCTTAAACAATTAGAAGGCCTTTTATAATCACATTCTCGTTATAGATAGATACATAGGTGCTGCTAGATAGATGGATAGTTAGAGACAGATAAAAAATTTTAGCCTGCAAGAATATATTCAATACTGTCAACTGGAGTTACCTTAGGGAGAAGAGTGTTTATGGGGATCTTTCACTTCAATATGATTGAGCGCTCCTGTCATAGGGCCCCAAGTCTCCCATCTGTCCTTCATAGTACTTGTTATATTAGAATCATCTGTTAATATTTACCTTGCCACCACACTATGCAGTGCCCTGCTCCACAGGGTGGCATCTAACAGCACATAAAGGGACAGTGAGGGACTTTCCTGGTGGTCCAGTGGTTAAGACTCCCATCGCAAGTGGCACCAGTTCGACTCCTGGTCAGGGAACTAAGATCCCACATGCCACATGGTGTGGCCAAATAAAATAAAATGATAGAGCACTCTAAAAAAATAAAGTGATGGTGCACCCAAGGGCCAGGCTGCTAGATACACACCCCAGCTTCATCACTTCCCAGTTGAGGGAATCAGCCTTAAATCACCTCCTTGGGCCCCAGTTTCATTATTCTATCCAATGAGATAACAAAAGGACATACCTGGGTGGGAGGAGACTGAGGTTTGTGAGGATTATATGTGTATTCTATGCATAAAGCACTTAGAATAGTACCTGCTACATAGTAAGCACTCAGTAAATGTTAGCTCTTGTGTTACAGCAGAGGGGGCCAAAACTATGGAACAATGCATCTATTCTAAAACACTTGTGCATTGGCTAAATTTTGGATAAACTGGATAAACGAGTATATAGTACTTTTTATAGTTAAGGGACTTCCATTAAAAAAAATCTATTCCATCCCTCCACCTCCCCTTTAGGATGAGTTACCTTTGAAACTGTATGAGATCCAGCAATGCTACAATGGAAATAAAATGAAAAGACAACTTAAAAAGGAATCATTCCAGAGAGATCACAGGCACCTCCTGTTTGAAATTCTTAGACGCAACAAGCGGGGACAGTGGGAATGTTACCATTCAGGTAGCTTCCATCTATTATTTCTTCCTAAAAGGCAAAGAGATAACATCAAGTATAACATCCACGAGTTGGCAGTTTCAACAGAGGGGATGTTGTTTAGAAGAAAATGGTATACTCACCGCCATCTTTTGCAACAATGGATGCAAATCTGCAACAAAGCCATTGAATGTATAAACAGAATTGAATGGGGTGACCTTCAAAAATATAGATGTGTTAAGAAAAGATCCCCCAGAAAAGGTTACTCATGACGGAAATTTTTAGTGAATTTTTATTATACTTGTGCCAATGTGAGGAAATCTTGGTTTGAGAAACCCTTTTAGAATAACCCTGAAAATTCTACACATACAGGCACATACAGGGCACACAGGCACGCACACATCCCAGAACACTCCGTAGCACCATATACCTGAACTGACCTAACCCCACTCCATCCCCTGAGATGTGTGGAAACCGTGACAGATGACTCCTCCCTCGGGACTTACCCTGCCGGGAGTCTGGAACACTATAACTTGCCACTCCAAGGCTCAGGAAAAGGAACAGCCAAAGAGAGCATCTCTGAGGTTCCTGAGACATTCTCCTGCAGTTAATTCAAGCACAGACATGACTCAGGGTTGTATATTTTAGACATATTTAAGAATAATCAGAAGACAAGGGAAAAACAGATAGACCCAGAATCCCTTAAAGACTTTTTTTTAAATTCCATCCACCTTGCTCCATCTAAACTTCTTTGCTGGTGTAAAACACAATCATCTCTCTCCTTAGTTATAATGGCCTGTTTATATTCTTACAACCACCTCTCATTCCCCTCAATTGAACAAAGAGGAGTGGTTAAAAGCATGGACTCTGTTAGAGCTGACAAGGGACTTACGTCTAGAAAATAAAAAGAACTCTTACAATTCAGTAGGTAGAAGATGAACAAGCCAACAGGGAAAAAATATGAACCTAAACTTCATTTTAAAAAAATACAAATGGCCAATACGCATCTCAAGGACTATCGGTGTCGTTCAGTTCAGTTCAGTTGCTCAGTCGTGTCCAGCTCTTTGCAACCCCATGGACTGCAACACGCCAGGCAAATATTAGTTTTCAAGAACATGCTGTTGATAACTAATGAGACACTGTAAGTGAGTCAGACCCTGTGGAGCCTTCCCAGAATGGACCCCCCCCCGACATCGTGCCCTCTGCCTGCCTCTTGTGTAAAGAAAGACTTTAGCTTCCTAGGCCGTCCCCAAGTTCCAAAGAGTAAATTCAGAGAAGTGAGAAAATGCAGAAAGGAAGGGAAACAGTCAAGCAAGACAAAATAATCATACTTTAGCCATTAAACAGCATCAAGGACCTTTAGTTTCTTTTTAGTTTCTCCTCAAGGACTGAAGATAATATTCTGAGCCACGTCGTTTGAGCTGTTTTGTAGATACTAAAGCCCCCAACAGGTGGAAGAAGTTAACTGTATTCTGTCCCTGCATGTGAGCATCCTCAGTCACTTCAGTCATGTCCAACTCTTTGTGACCCCATGGATTGTAGTCGGCCAGGCTCCTTTGTCCATGGGATTTCCCAGGCAAGAATATTGGAGCGGCTTGCCACGCCTTCCTCCAGGGAATCTTCCTGACCCAGGGATCGAACCCAGGTCTCCTGCGTCTTCTGCATCACAGGCAGTTTGTTTACTGCTGAGCCCCCGGGGAAGCCAGTATGCTGCCCACAAGCACATAAACCCCAGACCAATTGGAACCAGATGGTCCCTCCTGATTACCTCACCAGCAACCAATCAGAAGAATGTCCATGAGCTGATCACCCCGAGTCCCTCCCCTTCCTTTACCCTGTCTTTCACCTTTCCCTGAAAGAATTTGAGGAGTTGGAGGAGCCTTTTAAGCACCGGTTGCCCTGGACTCTTTGGTTTGCACCCTGCAATAAACACAACACTTTCCTTCACCACAACCTGGTGTCTGTAGATTGGCTTTACCATGCGCAGGCAAGTGGACCCAAATTTGGTGTGGTAACAACTTCATTACATATGCACTAGAATGGCTAAAAGTTGAAAAGATTAACAATACTAAGTGTTGACAATAATGTGGAGCAGTGTGAATTCATACATTCCTGATACAGCCACTTTGGAGAACTGTTTGGCAGTGTCTTATAAAGTTAAATATACAGTACTCTACAATCTAGGAATTATACCCCTAGGTATTTACCCAAGAGAAATTGAAACATACATCCATACAAAGATTTGTAGAGTTCCATTCCAAAAATTAGAAACAACTCAAATGTTCAACAATAGATGAAAGGTTAAACAAATACGGTATACCCACTCAATGGAACACCACTCACCAATAAATAAGGAATGAGTTGGACTTTTGCTTCCAGCTATGATGGAGTAAATGGCAGCAGATAAATTTCCTTGCCTTAAACAATTAGAAAACAAATGAAACAAAGGTTTTCAGACATCGGATGACAGGTAGAACAAGACTGAGACCCCTGAGAGAAGGGAAACTGTGAGAAAATGGAAAATATGTATTGGTTTCTGCCCCCAGTTCATGCAACAGGGCCACTAAATCCCTCATAATTTCCTAAATGATAAGAGCACGAGGAGCATCTCTTGTTCTAATACTTGGTTTTTGATCCATCCCTGATACAGGGCTCCTAAGTCCTTGCAAATTCTTAAGTGGTAGAACTAGGAGCGGTGCAGCCACTCTGGAGAACAGTGTGGAGGTTCTTTAAAAACAAATAGAGCTACCATGCTGCTGCTGCTAAGTCACTTCAGTCGTGTCCAACTCAGTGCGACCCCATAGACGGCAGCCCACCAGGCTCCCCCGTCCCTGGGATTCTCCAGGCAAGAACACTGGAGTGGGTTGCCATTTCCTTCTCCAATTCATGAAAGTGAAAAGTGAAAGTGAAGTCGCTCAGTCGTGCCCGACTCTTAGCGACTCCATGGACTGCAGCCCACCAGGCTCCTCTGTCCATGGGATTTTCCAGGCAAGAGTACTGGAGTGGGGTGCCATTGCCTTCTCAGCAATCCTACTCAGGGGCATGTAGCCACAGAAGACCATAACAGGAAAAGATAACATGCACCCCTCTGTTCATTGTAGCACTATTTACATTCCCTCCAGGACATGGAAGCAGCCTAAGTCTCCGTCAACAGATGAATGGATAAGGAGGATGCGGTACGTACATATAACGGAAAACTACTCAGCCATGAACAAAAAGAATGAAATAATGCCATTTGCAACCTCATGGATTGACCTAGAGACTGTTATACTGAGGGAAGTGAGACAGACAAATATCACATGATTTCATTTACTTGTGGAATCTTAAAAAAAAAACACAAAAGAACTTATCTAGAAAACAGAAGCAGAGTTGCAGATATAGAAAATAAACTTATGGTTATGGGACAGGGGAGGGGGAGGGGTACATTGGAAGAATGGGATTGACATGTACACACTACTATGTATAAGATAGATACTAATAAGGATGCACTATGTAGCGCAGGGAACTCTACTCAATACTCTGTAATGATGTATACAGGGAAAGAATGTGAAAAAAGAGAAGATAAGGGCTTCCCTGGTACCTACCTCATAACATCATATGAGGATAAAATTAGTTACTGAAGTAAATCACTTAGAACAATGCTTGGAACAAAGCCCCACATATGGGTTTAGGGAATAAACAAGCCAAACTGATGTTTTCAAAATCCAAATAATGGGAAAGTGTGGAGAAAGAATGTTCCAGAAAAAGGGAATCAGAAGTGCAAAGGCTGTGACATTAGGAATGCAACTGACATGTTCAATAAATCACACAAAGATGACAGCAGTAGGTGAGATTAGGTCATCATAAGCACCTTGACTCCTACTTGGAGGGAGACAGGAGCCACTGAGGGTTATTAGAATGAGAGCGGGTTTCACCGGTGGCTCAGCAGTAAAGAATCCGCCTGCAACGCAGGAGACGCAGGAGACCTGGGTTCGATCCCTGGGTTGGGAAGATCCCCTGGAGAAAGAAATGGCAACCCACTCTAGTATACTTGCCAGGAAAATCCCATGGGCAGACAAGCCTGGTGGGTTATAGTCCATGGGGTCATTAAGGGTCAGACACGACTGAAGTGGCTGAGCACAGCACAGCCTGAGTGTGAAAGCCACGCTCTGACTTTTAAAACACTAGCTCCATAACCCCAATTGCTTGTTGAGAATGCTCTGAACAAGGGCAACAGGCAAAGCAAGGAGACCAGTAAGAGATGAACAGTGATGACTTAGTCACAGATGGCAGTGAGGGTGGCAAGAAGTGGTTGGGGATATTTTGAAGGGTTGTTGTTGTTCAGTCACTCAGTCATGTCTAACTCTTTGCAACCCCATGGACTGCAGCACGCCAGACTTCCCTGTCCTTCATCATCTCCCGGAGCTTGCTCAAAGTCATGTCCATTGAGTCAGCGATACCATCCAACCATCCTGTCCTCTATCGTCCCCTTCTCCTCCTGCCTTCAATCTTGCCCAGCATCAGGGTCTTCTCTAATGAGTCAGCTCTTGGCATCAGGTGGCCAAAATACTAGAGCTTCAGCTTCTGCATCAGTCCTTCCAATTAATATTCAAGATCAATTTCCTTTAGGATTGACTGGTTTGAGCTCCTTGCAGTCCAAGGCACTCTTAAGAGTCTTCTCCAACACCACAGTTCAAAAGCATCAATTCTTTGACACTTGGACTTCTTTATGGTCCAACTCTCACATCCATATGTGACTACTAGGAAAACCATAGCTTTGACTATACAGGCCTTTGTAGGCAAAGTGATGTCTCTGCTTTTTAATATGCTGTCTAGGTTTGTTATAAGGAGCAAGCATCTTTTCATTTCACGGTTTAAGTCACCATCTGCAGTGATTTTGGAGCCCAAGAAAATAAAGCCTGTCACTGTTTCCATTGTTTCTCCATCTATTTGCCACTAAGTGATGGGCTCGGATGTCATGATCTTCATTTTTTGTACGTTGAGTTTTAAGCCAGCTTTTTCACTCTCCTCTTTCACTTTCATCAAGAGGCTCTTTAATTCCTCTTTGCTTTCCGCCATAAGGGTGGTGGCATCTGCATATCTGAGGTTGCTGATTTTTTGAAGGGTAGAGTCAATAAACTGAATGTGAGGAAGAAAAGACAAGTCACAGACACGTCCAAGGATTTGGGCCTGAGCATCTAGAGAGGTGAGAAATAGGAAAAAACCACAGGAGTGGCAGATTTGAGGAAGATGCCCTGGAGATCTGGACAAGCTAAGCTTGAGATGACCATAAAACACCCAAGTGGACAAAACAAGTAGGCAGTCTGGCGTTTGAGTCTGCAGTTAGAGCAGGGCTCAGACTGGAGCTATCTACACAGAGCAGCCAGCAGATACTTGAACCCAGGCCACTGGATGAGTTCACCAAGAAAATGAACATAAGGGAGAACGTGAGTGAGCTTTAAGGACTGAGACCCAGGCGTTCCTTTGTTAAAATGTTAGGTAGACCAGGTGCAATCAGCAAATTCAAGACTGTAGGAAACTCCCCAGAATCAATGACCTAGTTTCTTCAGCAAACACACTGCAAAGAGAGAGACAGACATAGACACAGACACACACACATACACACAGAGGAAGGAACTAGGAACTTAAAAAACTTAGGAGCTGTAACAAGTATTCATAGCATATAGACTTTCTTTGGATCCTAATAGAAGCAAACCATGAAAAACAAAAAATATGGGGCAACTGTGGAAACTTGCTCCCTGTCTGGATATTTGAACATTTTAAAGAATTACTGTTAATGTTTTTGATAACAGAAATGTGGCTACATTTTTAAAGGAGTACTTATCTTTTAAAGGAGGGATGTTGGTTCACAATCTGGCCCCCATACAGGTAGGGTAAGGAGAGACTGGAGAAAGAAGCAGCCCCTCCAGATTGGTAGATGGCAGGTGTACTAAGCAAGGACACTTACTTACAATGCTTGCCTTTTCTCTTGTTGCTGTTATATTTTTAAAATAATTTTTTTATTTCTTTATTTTTTATTGTGCTGGGTCTTCATTGCTGCCTGAGATTTTCTTTAGTTGCCATTAGCAGGGACTACTCTTCCTTCCGGTATTCCAGCTTCTCATTGGGGTGGCTTCTCTTCTTGCAGAGCACTGACTCTGCAGGCTTCAGTAGTTGCTGCTCAAGGGCTCAATAGTTTTGGCTTCCAGGCACTAGAGCACAAATTCAATAGTGTGGCTTACTTGTTTCATGGCATGTGGGTCTTCCCAGACCAGGGATCAAACCCACATCTCTTGCACTGGCAGGTGGATTCTTTACCACTGAGCCACCAGGGAAGCTAGTTGTTGAATGTTTTATGAGGATTTTGTTTTGTTTTGTTAATTTTTTATTTTCTATTGTATAGTTGACTTATAATTGTCAGGTTGGTTCTTCTTCCATGTTATTGTCTTGTCATGCATGCATGCTAAGTCGCTTCAGTCATGTCTGACTCTTGTGCCCACCATGCTGTCCATGGGATTCTCTAGGCAAGAATACTGGAGTGGGTTGCCATTTCCTTCTCCCATGTCTTGCCTTAGCAAAAGGCTGAAAAGACAGACCAGTTACACCTCAAACAGGCAAGATTTACTGGGCATGCTGTAAGCAGTACAATCTCCAGGCATAAGAGCGGACCAACACGGTCCCGCCTTGGAGTGACCCAGTCGTAGTTTGGCTCCCCTCTTTCATATCCCTTGTTCCGGCCCCTGAGCAGATTCCTGGGCCCTGATTGGCTATGCCCTCTGCAAATAGAGATATCGTACTGTTCCTGGGGTCTGATTGGTTACGTGCAAGACCAATCAGAGAAAAGGGTGTGTTTTCCCACCCGAGGTTCTTAGTCCCTTGGGAAGTTTTCCCCTTTTGTTTTTTTCTAGCAGCTGCTTCCTCTGACTGCCATCTGGGACCCTGTTTCCCTATTCTAACTACCAAGCAGAATGTGTTAGTTTCAGGTGTACAGCAAAGTAATTCAGTTATACATATACATATAACCATTCTTTTTCAGATTCTCTTCTCATAAAAGTTATTACAGAAAATTGAGGAGAGTTCCCCGTGCTATACAGTAGGCTTGTTTTGAGAGGCCCCAAGATGAGTAGATCTCTACCCTCACCTCCCCAGAATCTGGAAAGTTTATATAGAGGACTTAACAGATCTCGGTCAAGTCCAGGTGGTCTCTGCAACACATTGCTCTCTCAAGGTTCAGTTCAGTTCAGTCACTCAGTTGTGTCTGACTCTTTGCGACCCCATGAATCGCAGCACGTCAGGCCTCCCTGTCCATCACCATCTCCCAGAGTTCTCCCAAACTCACGTCCATCGAGTCGGTGGAGCCATCCAGCCATCTCATCCTCTGTTGTCCCCTTCTCCTCCTGCCCCCAATCCCGCCCAGAATCAGAGTCTTTTCCAATGAGTCAACTCTTCACGTGAAGTGGCCAAAGTACTGGAGTTTCAGCTTTAGCATCATTCCTTCCAAAGAGCACCAAGCACTGATCTCCTTTAGGATGGACTGGTTGGATCTCCTTGCAGTCCAAGGGACTCTCAAGAGTCTTCTCCAGCACCACACTTCAAAAGCATCAATTCTTTGGTGCTCAGCTTTCTTCACAGTCCAACTCTCACATCCATACATGACCACTGGAAAAACCATAGCCTTGACTAGACGGACCTTTGTTGGCAAAGTAATGTCCCTGCTTTTCAATATGCTCTCTAGGTTGGTCATAACTTTCCTTCCAAGCAGTAAGCATCTTTTCATTTCATGGCTGCAGTCACCATCTGCAGTGATTTTGGAGCCCCCCAAAATAAAGTCTGACACTGTTTCCACTGTTTTCCCATCTACTTCCCATGAAGTGATGGGACCAGATGCCATGATCTTTGTTTTCTGAATGTTGAGCTTGAAGCCAACTTTTTCACTCTCCACTTTCACTTTCATCAAGAGGCTTTTTATCCTCTTCACTTTCTGCCATAATGGTGGTGTCATCTGCATATGTGAGGTTATTGATATTTCTCCTGGCAATCTTGATTCCAGCTTGTGCTTCTTCCAGCCCAGTGTTTCTCATGATGTACTCTGCATATAAGTTAGATAAGCAAGATGACAATATACAGCCTTGATGTACTCCTTTTCCTATTTGGAACCAGTCTGTTGTTCCATGTCCAGTTCTAACTGTTGCTTCCTGACCTGCACATAGGTTTCTTAAGAGGTTAGGTCCCCGAAAAAATGCTCTCCTGGTGGGAACAGTGGGCAGAACATACATTCCAAGGATTGGGGAGGGGTGAGGAAACTCTGATTGCTCTGGTCCAGCTTGAAGGTCAATGGTGGTCACCTCCTCTCCATGACCTCCTTCAAGGGGTTAGCTAACTACAACCCAAGGGCCAAATTCACAGGTTACCTGGTCTTGCATGGCACATGAGATAAAAATGGTTTTTACATTTATAAACAGTTTCAAAAAATCAAAAGAACAATATGTCTGGACACATGAAAATTTCATGTATGCAATTTAAATATTAGTGTCCATAAACACAGTTGTATTAGACAACGACCACTCTACTCACTCAAGTATCGTCTATGGCTGCCTTCCTGCCTCTTGAGAAACCTATATGCAGGTCAGGAAGCAACAGTTAGAACCGGACATGGAACAATAGACTGGTTCCAAATAGGAAAAGGAGTATGTCAAGGCTGTATATTGTCACCTTGCTTATCTAACTTATATGCAGAGTACATCATGAGAAACACTGGGCTGGAAGAAGCACAAGCTGGAATCAAGATTGCTGGGAGAAATATCAATAACCTCACATATGCAGATGACACCACCATTATGGCAGAAAGTGAAGAGGAACTACAAAGCCTCTTGATGAAAGTGAAAGAGAAGAGTAAAAAGGTTGGCTTCAAGCTCAACATTCAGAAAACAAAGATCATGGCATCTGGTCCCATCACTTCATGGGAAATAGATGGGAAAACAGTGGAAACAGTGTCAGACTTTATTTTGGGGGGCTCCAAAATCACTGCAGATGGTGACTGCAGCCATGAAATGAAAAGATGCTTACTGCTTGGAAGGAAAGTTACGACCAACCTAGGGAGCATATTGAAAAGCAGAGACATTACTTTGCCAACAAAGGTCCGTCTAGTCAAGGCTATGGTTTTTCCAGTGGTCATGTATGGATGTGAGAGTTGGACTGTGAAGAAAGCTGAGCACCAAAGAATTGATGCTTTTGAAGTGTGGTGCTGGAGAAGACTCTTGAGAGTCCCTTGGACTGCAAGGAGATCCAACCAGTCCATTCTAAAGGAGATCAGTGCTTGGTGCTCTTTGGAAGGAATGATGCTAAAGCTGAAACTCCAGTACTTTGGCCACCTCACGCAAAGAGTTGCCTCATTGGAAGACTCTGATTCTGGGCGGGATTGGGGGCAGGAGGAGAAGGGGACAACAGAGGATGAGATGGCTGGATGGCTCCACCGACTCGATGGACGTGAGTTTGGGAGAACTCTGGGAGTTGGTGATGGACAGGGAGGCCTGGCGTGCTGCAATTCATGGGGTCGCAAAGAGTCAGACATGACTGAGCAACTGAACTGAATTGAACTGAACTGAACTGATGGCTGCCTTCAAGCTACAATGACAGAGCTGGGAAGCTGCAACAGAGGCTGTGTGGCCCCACAAATACTTACTCTCTTTTCCTTTATTGAAAAAGTTTGCCAAGCCTCCTCTAGAGCTACATTCTTATATACTTAACAGAAGAAATGTGATGTTTGAGATGGTTTCAACATAATACAGGAGGGAGGAAATAAGTATGGAGGAAACAAGTTGAGCACTGAAGCTGAAGCCCATTATATTCCTGTATCTACCTTTGTATGGGTTCGAAATTTTCCACATACAAAACATAAATTATTTTTTAAAAGAAAAACAAAATAAAAGGAACTATGTTTTTATTTTTATAAAAGCGTGGAGAGATGTGGAGGAACTGGGAAAGGGTTCTAAAAGGAGTGACCAGAGGGCTGATAGGAAAACAAGTGACTCCCAGGCAGCTCACAACCCGATCCCCAGTTGCCACCCTCTTGGGAAATTAAAAGGAGCCCCACAGTGCACGTCTATGGTTTCTTGAGATTACTTTATAGGCGCCCCAGCATCCTCTAATACAGATTTCCCTGCTATTGTCTGGCTTGTTATGCAAATAGATTCTCTATCCCCCCATGGGGACTTCCACAACCAGCTTTGGGAACAGTTACGTTCATTTTACTGCTCAGGGCAAAAACAAACTGAAATTTTGGAAACCTCCAGACAAGGAAGGCAGAGCATTCTAATAGATTCTGAGTGAACTTGATCTCAAAGCACTTGGTAGACGCCTTCTGCCCCATCAATCCCACCCTGCAGGCGGGGATGTTCAGCTCACCTAAGAGCTCTTACATGCTTTGGGACTTTGGGGAACCTATGGCCCTTTTTCCCTCCCTTCCCTTTGGTCAGCTGCCCTGGGGCATTGGCCTCATTCATAATTCTCCAGTTTCCCAGACAATGAGGCTTCTTGTGCTTATTGCTGCAGTGTCCCTATTAATTCTACAAGGGGTTTACAATTACTGAAATAGAAGCTCCACTTTCTTCTGCACATTAAGTCTTCGTTCCAACGAAATTCCAGTCCAAAGCCAGGATGGGATTTGGTTTTAATTAAAAGTCCCTCAGGTCACTCTCTTTCAGGAGCTTGGCCAAGAGGATTAAAAGGACTGAGCTGGGCAATGGTGATTTGGGGGTCAATAGCTTTCTCCATGCATCCAGCCCCCTCCCCACCCAAAGGCCTGCAAGATGGGCGAAAATCAGGCAGGCAAGGACTGCTTTGAAGAAACTCAAAACGAAACCCGTAACAATAACCACAAACCTGAACTGAACGTGGGTTCCTAAAAACCTTGACCATCGGGGTTTCCTGGGACTGAGGGATTCCGCTTTAAGACCTGGAAAGTTGCAGGCAAACTGGGATGAACTGGTCATTCAATGCATGAGAGACATTTTGCAGATACTGGGAGGATCCCCCATGCTGGGGCATCCCATCCCAGATGGAAACCAACAATTCACAATTACATGGAGTTTTACTGTCTGCAAAGCAGTGCCATTTAAGGTTCGTATCATGGATACAAAGATACAGGTCTACAGATACTAACCTGAAGATTTTCTACTGAAAGCAAAAAAATAACCCCACAAGACCATTTTCATTAGTATTAATGCAAAGTGGTCTAACTTGTCTGGTTTGTAGGCTACCAGGCTATTTGAACTGGATTTGGATTTCATTTCTAACTGTGGTATTGAAACAGCCCCGACTCAAGGGAACGTGTGCTTTCTTTTTAGACTAGAGGCATTAGGCCTGAGTGGTGCTCCCAGCTCTGTCCCTAACGGTGAGACTCTGGCCTGTCATTCTCCTCCCTGTCTTTGAGTCTCAGGAAAGCAACATGGAAGGCTTGGGATTCTGTGATAGAAGGAGAGAGAGGAGGATGCTGTCTCACTGGGCATCCTCTGCCTGCTGGGCCAAAACATTTGCTCCGTCCACCAGCCCTGAAGGTTTACTTGGTCACTCAGGCAAATTCAACAGACACACAGAACTCAAACAGTGAGCAAATGGCAGAAGGGGGGCCCAGACGCAGGGCCACCTGGCTCTCTAGGAATCATAATTGTAGCGATCACTAAATGAGTGAGAACTAAGCCCGCACCCCTCTACACACACGGCCTCACTTAGTCCTTGCAGAATCTTCGAGGCAAATATTACTGCAATTTCTATCTCACAGACAAGGAAATGGGTTTTAAAAGGTCGAGTGGCCTGCCGAGGACCACACAACTATTAGGTGGCAGGGCCTAATCATTTAGCTCCCGAGCCCTGAGCTAAATGATTCCAAACACTGAGTAGTTCTGCTCTCCAGCCTCTGCTTAGTGGCCCTGTACCTGAACTCCAGATGGCCAGTGCCACCTCAGGGCTAGAAGCCCCAGTTTTCATTTAGACCACTGATTACTAGCCGTGTGCTCTTCAACAAACTCCTTGACCTCTCTGGGCTTACATTGCCTTCTTTGTACAATGCGGATGGTGATAATGCCTCACAAAGACAGGGGCTTCCCTGGTGGCTCGGATGGTAAAGAATCTGCCTGCAGTGCAGGAGACGCAGCTTCCATCCCTGTATGGGGAAGAGCCCCAGGAGGAGGGCATGGCAACCGGCTTCCATTTTCTTGCCTGGAGAATCCCATGGACAGAGGAGCTTGGCAGGCTTCAGTCCATGGGGTCCCAAAGAGTTGGACATGACTGAAACCCCTAAGTAGGCACAAAGACTGTGTAAATGTTATTTTAAAGTTCATCAATGTATCCAATGTGTAACGGTTTGCTCTACCTGAATATTCTCATTTCTTGCTCACAACAGCCATGAAATATAATTGGAAAAATATGTAAAGAAATTTCCTTGTATGTAAAATACGTAAAAAAAAAAAAAAAAAAAACTGACCCCAGCACTGGCACATATAAACACTGGACAAATAGTAGCTATTATTATTGATGCTTCTGTTGTTGCTATTATCATGACAAAGTCCTTGCCTTCATGTCTGCTCTTATTAAGCGGGCTCGGATCCCTTTCTTAGAAATTTCCTCTCCTCCCCTCCCATGGACGCGCCCTCCCCACGAGCCCTTCAAGTCGCCGAATCTCCTCTGCCCACTCTCCTTTCTCCCTCTGGCCCCCGCCGCCCTCCTTGTACCTTGCGCCCCTTCTCCAGGCAGCTCCTCGCGGCGAGTCCCTGGCCCCCCCGCGCACCCCAGCGCCTGAGCAGCTGCCGCCCGCATCCCCCGCGACGGGCCCCAGGGGGGCCTCGTCCCCGCCGCCCATGCCTCACCTGCGGTGCCCGGCGCCGCTGCTGCGAGTCCAACGCGGGCGGTCCCTGCGGCGGCCGGAGTGGAGACCCGGGCCCCGAGAGCCGTGGGGGTCACAGTCCCGCAGCTGCAAGACGCCAACAAAAGCGCGCCCTCTCCCTCGCCCCTCTCCGAAAGAGCGGCGAGGAAAGAGGCTGAAGGGCTCTCCAAACACATCCACCAATTGCGTGTAGGGACTTTATTTGGATCTGAATTCAAACAAACTATTTTAAAAATGATGGAACAATTGGAGCAATGTGGTCGCTGGAGGTATTCTGGTTAGTTTTTTTTACGTGTGACAACTGCAATATGGCTCTTTTTTTAGAGTCCTTATCTTTTGCAGATACATATTTACAAAGCTGAAACATGATGTCTGGGACTTGCTTGGAAATAACAGGGACCAAGGAGGGGCAGGAATATGGGTGAAACAATCTGGGTCCTGTGTTGATACTAGCTGTCTCTCGAGCAGGGGTTATTATTATCTATTTTCTTCTTTTTCATGTGCTTGGAATTTTCCATAATACAACGGTTAAAAAACAAACAAAAGAACTGTAAAGATATTCAGACACCTTGGTCAGTAAATGTGACCAAATTTATATAAAGGGGAAAAAAATCCTTAGAAGTAAAAAAAAAAAGTTTGTGCACCGAAATATTTAATGCAGCAGCACTGCATATGAATGCAAAAGGAGAGTCAGGTGGGAAAAGACTCAACTGGGGTTCCCATTAAGGAAATGGTTACATGAACTATACTACATCAACTTCATGGGCTATACAGCTATCTAAATGGGTATGAACAAAGACTGTGTAATAAACACACAAGGAAATAATTTTATATCTAAAAAAGTCAAACATGAAGTCATATATGTTTATGTAAAGATTTCCTGGGTGGCTCAGTGAAAAAGAATCTGCCTGCCAATGCAGGAGACACAGATTCCATCCCTGGGTTGGTAGATGCCCTGGAGGAGGAAATGGCAACCCACTGCAGCAGTCTGGCCTGGAAAAATTCCATGGACAGAGAAGCCTTGGAAGGCTACAGTCCACGGGGTTGCAAAGAGTCAGACACAACTGAGCATGCACACATGCAACATATACGCACGTGTATTAAAACAGGAAATACACTGAAGTGTTGAGTGTGCATGGTGGAATTATGCATAACTATCTTTTCTATCTTTTCTAAGCTCTACACAGTCAACAAAAAGAAGGACCAGGAGCTGACAGTGGCTCAGATCTTGAAGTCCTTATTGCAAAATTCACACTTACATTGAAGAAAGTAGGGAAAACCACTAGGCCATTCAGGTATGGCCTAAATCAAATCCCTTACTATTATACAGTGTAAGTGACAAATAGATTCAAGGGATTAGATCTGATGGACACGTGCCTGAAGAGCTATGGACAGAAGTTCATAATATTGTACAGGAGGCAGTGATCAAAACCACCCCCAAGGAAAAGAAATCCACAAAGGCAAAATGGTTGTCTGAGGAGGGCTTACAAATAGCTGAGAAAAGAAGAGAAGCAAAAGGCAAAGGAGAAAAGGAAAGACATACCCATCTGCATGCAGAGTTTCAAAGAATAGCAAGGAGCGATAAGAAAGCTTTCCTCAGTGATCAATGCAAAGAAATAGAGAACAATAGAAAGGTCAAGACTAAAGATCTCTTCAAGAAAATTAGACATCAAGGCAACATTTCATGCAAAGATGGGCAGAATAAAGGACAGAAACGGTATGGACCTAATAGAAGCAAAAGATATTAAGAAGAGGTGGCAAGAATACACAGAAGAACTATACAAAAAAAGATCTTAATGACCCAGATAACCACGATGGTGTGATAATTCATCTAGAGCCAGACATCCTGGAGTACGAAGTCAAGTGGGCCTTAGGAAGCATCACTCCAAACAAAACTAGTGGAGATGATGGAATTCTAGCTGAGCTATTTCAAATCCAAAGAGATGATGCTGTGAAAGTGCTGCACTTAATATACCAGCAAATTTGGAAAACTCGGCAGTGGCCACAGGACTGGAAAAGGTCAGTTTTCATTCCAATCACAAAGAAAGGCAATGCTAAAGAATGTTCAAACTATCCCACAATTGCACTCATTTCACATGCTAGCAAAATAATGCTCAAAATTCTCCAAGCCAGGCTTCAACAGTACATGAATCGAGAATTTCCAGATGTTCAAGCTGGATTCAGAAAAGACAGAGGAACCAGAAATCAAATTGCCAACATTCGTTGAATCACAGAAAAAGCAAGAGAATTCCAGAAAAACATCCACTTTTGCTTCATTGACTATGCTAAAGCCTTTGACTGTGTGGATCACGAACTGTGGAAAATTCAAGAGATGGGAATACCAGACCACCTTACCTGCCTCCTGTGAAACCTGTATGCGGGTCAGGAAGCAACAGTTAGAACTGGACATGGAACAATGGACTGATTCCAAATTGGAAAAGGATAACATCAAGGCTGTATATTGAAACCCTGCTTATTTAACTTATATGAAGAGTACATGATGCGAAATGCTGGGCTGGACAAGCTAGAATCAAGACTGCCAAGAGAAATATCAATAACCTCAGATATACAGATGACACCGTCCTTACGGCAGAAAGCGAAGAGGAATTAAAAAGCCTCTTGACAAAGGTGCCTTTTCATACTGTTCATGGGGTTTTCAAGGCAAGAATACTGAAGTGGTTTGCCACTCCCTTCCCTTCTCCCATTACTTCATGGCAAATAGATGGGGAAACAGTGGAAACAGTGACAGACTTTATTTTGGGGGGCTCCAAAATCACTGCAGCCATGAAATTAAAAGACACTTACTCCTTGGAAGAAAAGTTATGACCAATCTAGACAGCTTATTAAAAAGCAGAGATATTACTTTGCCAACAAAGGTCCGTCTAGTCAAAGCTATGGTTTTTCCAGTAGTCAGGTATGGATGTGAGAGTAGGACCATAAAGAAGGCTGAGCACTGAAGAATTGATGCTTTTGAACTGTGGTGTTGGAGAAGCCTCTTGAGAGTTCCTTGGACTGCAAGGAGATCCACCAGTCAATCCTAAAGGAAATCAGTCCTGTATACTCATTAGAAGGACTGATGCTGAAGCTGAAACTCTAATACTGTGGCCACCTGATGCAGAGAGCAGACTCATTTGAAAAGACCCTGATGCTGGGAATGATTGAAGGCAGGAGAAGGGGATGACAGAGGATGAGATGGCTGGATGACATCACCAACTTAATGAACATGAGTTTTGAGTGAACTCTGGGGGTTGGTGATGAACAGGAAGGCCTGGCGTGCTGCAGTCTATGGGGTCGGCAAAGAGTTGGACACGACTCAACAACTGAACTGAACTGATGAAGGTGAAAGAGGAGAGTGAAAAAGCTGACTTAAAACTCAACATTCAAGAAACTAAGAGCACAGCATTCAATCCCATCACTTCATGGCAAATAGACAGGGAAACAATGAAAACAGTGACAGACTTTATTTTTGTTGGGCTCCAAAATCACTGCAGATGGTGACTGCAGCCATGAAATTAAAAGATGCTTGCTCCTTGGAAGAAAAGCTATGACAAACCTAGACAGCATATTAAAAAGCAGACATTACTTTGCCAACAAAGGTCCATCTAGTCACAGCTATGGTTTTTCCAGTAGTCACGTATGGATGTGAGTTGGACCATAAAGAATGCTGAGCGTTGAAGAATTGCTGCTTTTGAACTGTGGTGTTGGAGAAGCCTCATGAGAATTCCTTGGACTGCAAGGAGATCAAACCAGTCAATACTAAAGGAAATCAGTCCTGAATATTAATTGGAAGGACTGACGCTGAAGCTGAAGCTCCAATACTTTGGCTACCTGATGTGAACAACTGACTCACTGGAAAAGACCCTGATGCTGGGAACAATTGAAGGCAGGAGAAGGGGATGACAGAGGATGAGATGGTTGGATGGCATCGCTGACTTGATGGACATGAGTTTGAGCAAGCTCTGGGAGTTGGTGATGGACAGGGAAGCCTGGCATACTGCAGTCCATGGGGTCCCCAAAGCGTAGGACACAACTGAGCAACTGAACAACAAATTTAATTGTGAACTCTAGAGATCTTCTCGCAATCCTTTACATTTAATGAAACACCTCTCAATGCCTGAAATTTTTTAAAAACTGAAATGTATAATGCTGACATTACTTTGTTGGTGGCAGAATGACATATACTCTTCAAAAATGACCGACTCCGCTGCTCTGTTGCTCAGTTGATGGTTTATAAATATTTATTAGTTATTTATAAATAGTTATAATATTTATCAGCATTCTCAAAAACATCCTTTTATTCCTAGGCTCCTGGTTTAATCCTTCAAACAAGAAGCTTACTCTCAAGCACTAGATGATAGAAAATGTCTTCCATCTTTTGTCAATTTTTGATTTAGAAAATAGGTGTCTATGAGTTTCACATGATTCATCTTGGAAGAATAAAGGTATCTTTTATTGTCAAAATTTTTAATGTTAAAAATTTGTAAATGTGTATGCATGGACACATACAGGTATGTATAAAAGTCCAGAAGGGTAATACCAAAATGTTGATAGTGGTCCTCTAAGGGTATGGTTCAGCTAAAATCTACTTGCATGTTCTTTACACCTGTATTTTCTACTTTTTTCTATAACAAACATGCTACTTATAATGCCAAAACCAGTAGTGCTTTATGATCAGTCACAGCTACCCTATAAAAAATAAAAAAAAACAAGATGGCAAAGTCAAGTGTAGGGAAAACTTTTGTTCTGCTGAGTATAAAACAGACTGCCAACATATTCTCAAACATTTCAACTCTACCATTTGAAAAGCATTGAGGGTTCCAAGTTTGAAAGCAGTGTCCTGCATCTTGGTTCCAGGGTTTCCACAGCAAAAAAAAAAAAAAAAAAAAATTATTTAGAGAACAAACTTATGGTTGCCAGTACACGGTGCTCTATATAAAACGGATAACCAACAAAGACCTACTGTATAGTAGGAACCCAGCTCATTGTTACGTGGCAACCTGAATGGGTGTTTGGGGAGAATGGACACATGTATATGTATGGCGGAGTCCCTTCACTGTTCACCTGAAACTAACACACTGTTAATCGGCTATTTGTTGTTGTTGTTTAGTCTCTAAGTCGTATCTGACTCTTTGTGACCCCACAGACTCCATGGACTGCAGCACACCAGGCTTCCTTATCCTTCATTATCTCCCAGTTTGCTCAAACTCATGTCCATTTAGTCGGTGTACTGGCTATACCTGAATACAAAATAGTTTTAAAAAGTGAAAAAAGATGAAAATATAAAACCAATGTACTATGTTGATTCCTGAACAGGATAGAAGAAAATAGCATTTGGACATCATATCTGTCCTTATTTTCCACAACTTAAGAAATGCAGGTGTATAAGACATTCCAGATTTACATGGTTATTTATTTGAGGGTATAAAGAGGGGATCTTTACTTTTCATTTTATACTTACTGAAAGTAATTTTTAAATGGTCCTGCACAAAAAAATAGACTAGTATATAATTCATGTGAATACAGCATATTGACTCTAAAATCCAGAGGGAAATCTTAAGTTCTAGTTAAGCAATAATAATTCTAATTCTCCAGCAGTATGAAATTTCTTAATGAAAAAGTACTTTGGTATCAGTGTACACCGATTCCAAATCTTTGATATCAATATGGATAGCAAGCTACAAAGTACAGGTTACTAGTAAATGAAACCCAATGCCATACAAGTTGTACTAGAAAAAAAAATCACCAGAGAAATGCAAATCAAAACCACTGTATACCACCTCAGATCCATTGAACGGCTACTATCAAGAAAAATACAAAATAACAAATGTTAGGGAGGATGTGGAGAAATTAGAACCCTTGTACACTGTTAGTGGGAATGTAAAATGATGCAGCAACTGTGAAAAACAATATGGCAATTCCTCAACAAATTAAACATACAATTAGTGTCTGATCCAGAAATTCCACTTCTGGGTACGGATCCCGAAAACAGCAACTCAAAACAGACTGTTCATACACCCATGTTCATAGTCACATTATTCTCAATAACAAATAAAAGTAATGCAGGTGTCCATTGACAGATGAATGGATAAGCAAAAGACACAATGGAATATTATTCAGCATTAAAAAGGGAAGAAACTTTGACACACATTATAACATGGATGAACTTTGAGATCATTGTGCTCAATCAAATAAGCCAGTCATACACAAAATAATATTGTATGATTCTACTTATATGAGGTACCTAGAATAGCCAAATTCAAAGAAAGTAGACTGGTGATTGCCAGGACTGGGGGTGGGGGAAGGGGGAAAGGAATAGGGAGTTAAGTGTTAATGGTTATAGAGTTTCAGTTTTGCAAAATGTGAAAACAGTAAAAATGGACTATGGTGATGGTTATGCAATTTGAATGTACTAAATACCACTGAATTGAACACCTAAAAATGGTTAAGATGGGAAATTTCATGTGATTTTACAATAAAAATTTGGAAGAAAAATATAAATAATGGTACTGTGTCAATAAACACTAAGCAATTTTAAATGTAAGCAACTAAATGGGATGTAGTATGCTGAATAGGCTCCTGGAACAGAGAAAAAGGAAATGGAAAAATGGGCAAAATTGCAGTAGTCAGTAGTTTGCTTACTAATAATAGGGTATCGATGTTAATTTCTTAGACACATAATGTGGCTACTATGCAAGACAAAAGTTAGGGGGTTAAGGGTGCACAGGAACTCTCTGTACTATCTTTGACAGGTTTCTCGAAATCTAACATTATTCCAAAATAAAAGTAACAACTAAAAATGTTAGAATCAACTCCTACATGGAAGATATGAGTGCAAATGTGCTCAGTTGTGTCTGACTCTTCACGACTATAGGGACGGTAGCCCACCAGGCTCCTCTGTCCATGGGACTTCCCAGGCAAGAATACTGGAGTGGGTTGCCACTTCCTCCTGCAGGGGATCTTCCCGACCCAGGGATCAAAACCATGTCTCCTGCCTCTCCTGCATTGGCAGGCGGGTTCTTTACCACTGAGCTACCTGGGAAGCCCACACAGAAGACAAAGACAATACAAATATATTAGAATTGATAAAGTAGACACCAAAATATGAACACCTATACAAACAGCTACAGGAGATGTGAAATTATTTTTCTTGTGTTGTTCACTGTTGCCTAGCTACTGTCTTATCATACAATTGCAAAAGGGCAGGCTATTGAATTTTATATTGTGGTAATATTTCCTTCATGATACTGGCTGCATTTTTTCACTTAGATCTTGACAGGGACAGTGTGATCTTCCTTCTGCCAATTCATGATTTTATATCTTTGATGTGTTACTTGGTGAGCATCCTGGTTGTTTCCAGTCAATGACAAGCCCAGTTTTGTGTTCAGCGGATTCCTACGCAGCAGAACTCAACCTGGACAGCCCTGGCTGTCCATTTTACTAGCCCTGGCTCAGTGCACTGGCTTCCAGCTGTAATACAGATGCATTGGATATAAGCCTATTTGAGGAGTACTTAGGTATCTGCATAAACGTGCTAAGTCACTTTAGCCACTGGAAGCCCACATGGACAGACGGTACTGCAGCTTTTAGAGAAAAAAGATCATGAAATGCTTTTATCAGTAACTAAGCAGCAGCAAGCAGTAGGAAACAACTGGTAAAAACATCTTGCTTCATTATGAGTCTGCTTGAATATGCTGCTCTGAGGAGTAGATTTCAAAGTTAATGAAACATGTTAGAGCAGAACTAAGTGAAAACAAAGCTTTACTCAGAAAGACGACTTGAAACAGCTAAGTTTTACTTTATTTCCCAGCCCAACTGCTTTTCTGTTAAAGGTCAATTATGTAAAAACAGACGTGACATAAGAGAAGGGTAGAAAATTCGCTGTCTCTCTCAACAGCTCTGCACAAGGGAGAAATGACTAAGGCTATTGTGTCTTCTTCCCTTCCATTCGCTGACATCAGTGATCTAAACACTCCAGAGGCTTACAGCTGCAGGTGCAAAGAGCTTTGACTCGCAGGTGCAGCTTGCATTTCCTTTCTCTGTGACCTTTAAGGTCAACTGGTTAGCTGGCTTTGACTGCAAATAGAGGTCTTAATTCCTCCAGTACAACCTTAACTTGATATGAAACACTTACACAAGGAATGGTGCAGACAAGAAGGCAGTTTATTGTATCAATACTTTGGGGAGAAAAAACATGATTCCGTTTAAGGGGAAATAAAACAGTCATTGACGCTCAGTAAGAAACACTGCCATCTAGTGGAATGATGATATACCACCAAGACTTTCAAGACCAGGCATGAAATGTGAGCGGATTTGTCGGTTTAAATTTTCACCAAAAAACGGCACTTTTGAGAAGCTGATTTTCAGAGAACCTCAGATTTTGAGAAAGTATTTGTCTTTAAAATGCATAAATGTATGTGCTTTCTCTGATTTGGGGGAGAAAAGAAGGCTTGTTTCTTTTTTTTTCCAAGTAGACTATCAAATTAATTCTCAGTTTCAAAGTTAATGAATCACTTTGGAGCAACCTGCCTCTTTGAGCATCCGTCGTCACTCTTGCACTCTTGTTCAGCAGTCTAAACAGCAACCCCTGATGACGACAGCTTATAAAGAAGCAAAACTGAACTGTACAAGAACTACATTAAATTTACTCATTTCCTCTATTTTTACAATCTAAGGTGCTAAGTATTTGCACTTCACTTATTTGAATTCGGGGGGGGGGGTGGTGGAAAGCATTAGAAAGCACCAATAACGCTTTTGCATAAATCACATAATCCAACTCTTATTATGACTACACAGTAACGGTGGAAGATACTGGTGTGAGGACGTGGGAATGCGGTTCTTAATGAATAATAAAGTCATTCTTCTCAAGACTTTAATTCGCCTTTATACCCAGGTGCTGCAGTAAATGTGCTGATTTGATGACTTCTATGAGCATATAGATGAGAATATTTAATGAAACACCTGGCTGACAAAATCAAGTTGTGAGAATAACATACTGTTAATAGGCATGATCTCAAATTGGCATCTCTATGATTACTGAGATTTTAGATTCTGGGTTAAGTGCTCTGCTCTTTGGAACATCCACAATGGTTATCGATCGATCTTGGTAATGAGCTCCTCGTTGCAACATTTCTGGATATATGGTTGGAGGCACTCACGGATTCTAGAATGCATGAGTCTGACGTGGTTTTCTCAAACCATACTCCTGGCAAACTATAAACTCAGTTACGGATTTCGAGAAGAGCCAAGTTCTGTGAAAGAGGTATACAAGGACAGAGTTAAGAAGCTGAATTAAAAGAATATTAGGTTGTGTTCAGTAGACAAAACTGAATGTTCCAATTCTGAGAACCTGAGATTGTCCAGAAAAGCAAAATTCTGAGTGTAGGACACAAGTTACCACAAAGTCAGAACCCACTGCTCTGCGTTTCGAAAAAAAAAATATATATATATATATATGTATACATATACATATACATATACATATATATATATATATATATGAGTTGGGGAGTGAGGGTAGTCCCGGAAGTACATCTGAACGAGGTTGTTCTTTTGAGAGTTAGTCTGGGTTGCTTGCGTTCACCACAATTTGCAATAATCACCCCCACCCCAAGTCTAAAGCCTTCCTTTACCATATATTCTAGTCTACTTCATCTTTCTTTCATATATGCTACTACTTGGGCACACCTGAAGCAAAGCAATTAAAGATACTTGGGAAGCCTTATAGTAACTCCAACATGATGCCAAAGTCACCTCCAAAAACAGTTTATTAGCATGATTAAAAACATTTTCCAGAATAATGACAGAATTTCTAAACATGAAAGAGGATCAGTGGCTATACTTTATAACCAATATTTGCAACTGGAAAGACAGCTTTATTACCCAGTCTTTATTTTATTACAAACAACCCACATTTGCTGGTTCCCTGTGAAGTCATGACTATTGCTTTGGGAATGAATTCCTACTGCAATTAAGTATAAAAAATATCTTCCATAACTGGAGTGTGACCTGCATTATTGAGTAAAGAGTTGATAAAAATCCTCAAAGAGTTGGTTTTTTGTTTTTTAAAAAACATTCCTTTTACACACTACAAAGCAATAATTAGTAATTTGGCTTTTAAAATTCCTACATGATATTTAGAATGGCAGTCCCCAAAGGTCCTCCCTTCACATAACTGAACTTGCAGATCCTCTTCTGGAGTGTACATTCTTGGGGTGGACTCTGAAGACCTCAACCTCCATGTGTTTATACGGGTTTGAGAACAAAGACAGCGTCATCCAGAACGTAGTAGTCATTATACATGTCACCTTCACACAGGTATGGCAGTCTGGTGAAAGCTTCGATAACAAAACCAGCTTTTCTGAAAACTTCAGGCAGACTATTCACTTGTTCTTCCCAATTCTGTCCCTTGATTTCCAAAATTTCCGATGGTTTATCCCACTTGCCACCTACTAAAACAAAAACATGAAGTTAAATTCTTGAACAAATTATTCAAAAGAGGGAAGAGGGGAAGAACAATATCGGCTAAGGGCTTGGTGTGTGCCAAGCACTGGGTGCTCTGATGAATGATCTCCCAGGTGACCCAGCGGTAGGACAAAGAGGAAGCAGACTTAGGAAGACTGAAGAACGTGGCCCAGCTTGCAAGGTTAATGAACACTGGGGCAGAAATGTAATCCCTCATTAAACCAGACCCAAAGCCCACACTACTACTTGCTCTGACAGCTTCTTGATATCACCCTCCCTTAGACTGACAGGTGTGTAATGGTTAATAGGTTTGGAAAACTGCTTATTAAACACTGGGACATTGAGGCAGAGTAGAACAAAGTTTGAAAGAGTGCTTTGGATAAACGTAAGAAAACGCCACTACTGTAGTAAAATTATGCCACATATTAACTAGAGAGGTTTATCAGGCTGAAAGTAAAAATAGGTTAACGGAGACTTTTAATTTCTAAAAACAGACCATTTGGTGTGCTTTTCAAGAGAGGTCAATCCATTCTCTAACTTTTCAGAAGAATTTCATACAAGTTAACCTCCAGAACCAGAGAAAGGATATAACACACTAGAATGGATGAATCAACCTAGCATTTCTTGGAACAGTGACTCAAGTCTGTGTTACGTTAGTCATTTCCAAACCCATGAGCGTCAGATGCCCAGGTACTAGGGGGCTAGAAAAAGTCTTCAGTTCACATACATACCAAGCACTGACTACAGACACACGCGCGCGCACACACACACACACACACACACACACACACACACACACACAGTGGTATATATAAAATCTGGGGGGTGCTTTCCGACACAGCAATGATGTAAAAAAAAATACACAGTAATGTTAAAAGTATTACTAAATACAGATTGAGAATAACTTTCTGTAAATGACAAAATATATAATCAACAAGTGCCAAGCATACAAACAGTACAGTGGAGAGGGCTTCATTCTTTCTGGCAGTGAGCACCCCTCTTCCCCGTGGAAGGCAAAGCCTGGGGAAGCAGCTTCCCCCGCCTCTTTCTTGCAGCTCAGGCACTGGCTCATGACCTAAGCTCAGAAACACTCGCCGCGACCTGAAATGAGGAGCAAGTGGCCCAGAGGTGGGGACGTGAGGCTCCTTCTCTGGGAAGGCAGAGTAGTGGTGTGAGTCCAAGCAGCTCGGGCAACACGGAGTGGTACTACTGACAGGCTGTGGCCCACGCCAAGGCAGCAATGCTTGCCGGGGGCAGTGTGCTCTTCACATCAGCTTTATAGCAGATTTTGGGGCATGTGTCTTGCATGTAGACCCCAACACATGATTCTCCAGTCCTCCCAGGGACTCACTGCTACCCTCAAATCCTTTCAATAAACTCCCTTTTGCTTATTAAGTCAGCCCAAGTCACTTTCTGTTTTTTACAAAGAACCTGACTGATGAAGCCCCCGAGGGACTAGGATGGGGTTCTGGATGACAAAGATTCCAGACATTTATTTCACAATAAAAGCGGTCACACGAAACTGGGGCACAAGGGCTCCCCAGGTGACTTAGTGGTAAAGAATCTCCTGCCAATGCAGGAGATGTAGATTCGAACCCTGGGTTGGGAAGATCCCCTAGAGAAAGAAATGGTAACCCACTCCTGTATTCTTGCCTGGGAAATTCCAGGGACAGAGGAGCCTGGCAGGTTATAGTCCATGGGGTCGCAAAGAGTTGGACATGACTTAGTGACTAAACAAAACTGGGATACAATTAGTTAATGGCACCCAACTTATTTATTCATCGTTCACTGATTTTTCTCTTGTCTCCACATGAAGATGGACTTTCCAGGTGGTGCTAGTGGTAAAGAGCCCATCTGCCAATGCAGAAGATGGAAGAGATGTGAGTTCGATCCCTGGGTTGGGAAGAGCCCCTGGAGGAGGGCATGACGACCCACTCCAGTAGTCTTGCCTGGAGAATCCCATGGACAGAGGACCCTGGTGGGCTACAGTGCATAGGGTCGCAGAGAGTTGGATACAACTGAAGCGACTTAGCACACTACATGAAGGTATCTCCTTCTGCTTCTCCTCGATTTCCAGCAGTTATCAGCCCAGCACCAAGAACAAATTAGATGCCCAAGAGCACAGACTGAACTGCTCTAGAAAATTTAAGTATGAGTTATCTGTCAAACAATACTTTCTAGGAATATGCACCAAGGTAAATCAAAATCTCACCCAAAACATCTAACATCTTTGAGGCTTTGTAAAACCCAAGAAAAACGTGACCATATGAACATTTAGAAGTGTGCTCTAAGCTAAAATCTCAACTTTAAATGGTGAAACTGCATTACAAACAATCTTTACACAATTTCAAAAAGTTCCCAATTATGGTTCCTCAATAGGAGTTCCTCTCTTTGGTTCTTCCTTTCTTAGAGAAGAAAAAAAAAAAGCCAAAACTCTCCTCAAATACACACTCCCACACCTCACACATACACACAGAAATGGAGACTGTGAACAGAGGAAAGATCATTCTCGGTCTGGAACTCAATCTGATTCTGTTTTATGTCGGTAAGGTTCTTTTTTTTCCCTCCATTTTATTTAAATCAATTGCTACTTTTCATCTAAAAATTCATTTATATTTTAACCCCCTACAGATTTTTAAATGTATAACATTATGGAAACTGTCTAAGGTGACAAATTTCCTTTTTTCTGAGAAACAGGTAATAAAAAAACAGCTGAGAAAAAAAATTAATATTAACATTGAAAATTTCCTTTGCTATCATGCTGCTTTAGAGAAGAGTACCTCTCCAAACAAAGGCTTGAAAATATTCATAAAATCACATTAATCATTAACAATTCAGTTCCCATACAGGCAAACTGACTCTGCACTAAATAATTGAATATATTTTAAAGAACAGTGTTTCAGAAAAAGCTGAATTTCTATAAATTGAAGTACCTGTCATTTGAAAAAACTGCTATGGCTCCTTCCTTGAAAAATAACCATATCACAAATATATGGATACTTTTGCCTGTTTTTTCCTCTAGGAAAGAGTTTCCTATATCACAGTTCTAATAATTTCATCATCGTTCTAAAAAATCTCATAATCTCAGATTTGCTCACAAAGTTTGGGTCATAGGCCAGGAAAGGGAACAAAAGCTCTTATTTTTTTCTCATCTGTAAAGAAATATTTTTAAATGTTAACCGTGATTTGGTAGGGGCAGAGTGGTGAAAGGACTATGGGTGACTTTTTTGTTTCTACTTTCAGTAATAAGTCTATTAACTCCCTAATAAGTATATATATTACTTTTATAGAGCAGTCTAATTAGCATTATTTTTTAAAAGAATTATCTTTCAAAGATATATACTGAAAGATGTGCAGACAAATTATCTGGAATTTGCCCTAAAATAACGAGAGAGTAAAGGCACAAGTAGGGAGAAGAGCTGAAACAAGACTGGGCTGAAGTCAGGTGACGGTGGAGAAGTTACTGTGCTGGTCAACTACTTCTGCGTATGTTCGAAATTTTCCATAAAGGCGTTTTTTAGAAAGTTCAGAAATTACTTCTCTATGTATTTTCTAGCTTGGTCTTCAAAAACAGTAATCTTTCATTCCCTTCACTAAGAAGATAAACTTTCAACCTTTTTCAGAGGGTACTGTGTTTAAAAAGAAACCCTACAGAATGCGAGAGTCCTTCAAGCGCAGCTCTTGAGAGGAGTGGGCTGCAGGCTGACACATTATCCACACTTCCCTTTCGCACTAAGCTGCCACGCGCGGGGGCGGGCGGGGGCGGCTGGGGGAGCAGCCGTCTCCTCACAGCCTGGGCTCTCACAGGAAACCACCACACCGGGTTTTCTCCCTTCCAAGGCGGTCATGAGCAGAGATATGAAACTCCAAAGTTGCAAGTATTTATTTTACCCTGGAACACTAGTTCTCCAGGAAAAATGCTAAAAGATAGCTTCCCTTTTAAAAACTACCTCACGGAGGAGTTGACACTGGGACCTTGCTGCTTAACTTCACGACTCTGGCAGGCCCATTTCCACTTCAAGTTCCCACACTTTAACGATTACTATACCTCATAAGGCCGCTTCTCTACTTCTAAGGTAAGTCTGGGTAGGAGACCTGCGGCCGCAGTTACCAGACTTAGGAGTGAGGCTAAACCCCTCGGCTGAAGACGCAGGAAGCCTGGCCTTCTCCAGTGACTTGACTTTACCCACTCCTCTGGTTTACCTTTACCAGGTTGCTAAAAAGCTCCCAGCTCATCTCCAATTGTACAAGTAACAAAAATTACAACATGGTGAGAAGAGACTTGGGTCACAAATACCATGATTCTAGTTTTAATTCTTCTGCTCTGGATCAGGACCTATAAGAAAAATGTTAAGTGACAAAAAGCCCATATGAAACTTGTATCAGACATCTTGGATTATTTTTTAATTTTGTGTACAGTAGCAAAGGGAAAAGTCAGACAAATAAGACCATGTGGAAACATAGAACCACACAAAGTCAGAGTGAAAACATGCACAAACTCCAGTTTGCCTCAACCAATAATAGCATTTCACATAGAGCCTCCCTTGCCCTCAAAATGGCTGAGGGCAGGTCTTCCCACTGGTAAATAACTGAGCAGCTTTCCAGTTTCACGAACCTGGGATTAGATAGGCAGCCACATAGGGACCCACCCCCATGACACGGAAGCAGCATGATGTGGCGGCGGTGAGAGCACTAGATGGGGTGTCTAGTCTCGACCCTGCTGACATGATGGTGTGAAGTGAAGTGAAAGTCGCTCAGTTGTGTCCGACTTTTTGTGACCCCATGGACTATACAGGCCATGGAATTCTCCAGGCCAGAATACTGGAGTGGGTAGTCTTTCCCTTCTCCAGGGGGTCTTCCCAACCCAGAGATCAAACCCAGGTCTCCCACATGGCAGGTGGATTCTTAACCAGCTAAGCCACAAGGGAAGCTCAAGAATTCTGGAGTGGGTAGCTTATCCCTTCTTTAGCAGATTTTCCCAACCCAGGAATTGAACCAGGGTCTCTTGCATTGCAGGCGGATTCTTTACCAGCTAGCTATCTCTCTTTACAGCTCTATTTAGAGCTCTCTCTAAAATGGGCATATGATACTGTGGGGACAGGAGTGGCCATCGCAGCAGAAATAGCTCCTTTCATTAAATACTTACTTAGACCCAGGTAAGTAAATACTCCTTGTGCACTGATGGCCTCAAGGAAACTTCCTGCTAACCTCACGATACTCACAACACTATCTCCCTTTTGCTAATGAGGAAACAGACCAGAGAGCTAGGAACTAGCAAGAGCTAGGATCTGAATTCAAATCTCTGCTCCTAATCACAATACCGCTCAAGTAAATTAAAGCTACAAGAGGCTACAAAGCAATGCACAAGAGCCAGGGAAGAAACTAACCTGCTGGGCAGTGGCATGGCCAGCTCATCAGGCCTCTGCTCACCAATGAAAGGCTGACTAAGCCAGGGCTACAATTTCCCAGATGTACATCTTGCCTTTTATAATGTTTCCCTTTGGAACAACTAGACTCCCTGAAGAACAACTGTAAACTGTCATGAATTTCTAGCAATCACAACCTTAAACGGCAGAAAAAAAAAATCCCTGCTGCTCATGTGCTCAGTCATTTGCATAAGGGGCTTTGATACCTATTGCTACACTGAATGCAATATTCCTGTGAGGCCAGCAGTGCAGATAAGGGAACAGGCTCCTAGAGAGCAATTGATTTGCACAGGGAGATAAACGGACAGCTCGTAAGCACACCACGAGTGTACACGTGGAGCCTGAACTTCTGACTCCGGATCTGCTGTCACCTCCAGCAAAGGAGATCCTCACCCCACCCCCAGGGCTGCCCCTTAAGTACCAGACATCACTGTGCTCCAGCAAGCCTGAGGTCAGGAAACTCAGAGGGTCAAGAAAAGTGAGGAACACCAGTGTCTGCCTTTAAGTTTCAATTTTTTGGACTGATAGTAAAGTTAATGTACAAGTTTAAAAAAAAGTTATGGGTGTGTTGTAACTTTATAATAGTGATTCACAATTTTAAAGGTTATACTCCATTTATAGTTATCATAAAATATTGGCACCAGTGTCTACTTTTATAGTCTTGACCGTGCTGAGAGTAAGGTAAGAACAAGAAAGCCATGGTTTTCAGTGGATTCTTCACCCCAAAATATCAATAAAACAGGAGCACAGGACAAAGGGAGGTGAGAAGCCCAGTGAACAAGCTCATCTGCTTCCTCCTACAGGGGTTGCAGACAACTGCATCGTCTCAGTGTCTCAACTACCTGAACTTGAAGTGGACTACACGCAAAAGGCCGTAACCTTGTCCTGCTCCTTTTCCACAGTGGGGTGCCCTGCAGAGCAACCCACAAGCCTGTGGTTTCGCTATGGGACTCACAAGTCTGAGAACCTGTGCTCTAATGGATGCAAAAGTGAGACAGACAAATACACACTTAAGAATCTGGCACACAACCGGGTTTCCCTCACTGTGAACAGGCTGACTTTCAATGACAGTGCAATCTACGTCTGTGGAATAGCCTTTTCCAACTCAAAGCAACCAAGAGCTAAGCAAACGGGAAGTGGGACTGTGCTTGTGGTGAGAGGTCAGTCAAAGCTTTATTCCCATACACTGGGTTCTGCTTGGCCCCTTAAATGCATCACTTACTTCTATGCAGAGATTAGGAGATACATCTGATAACTTAATAGCTGAGCCAGTGAAAAGTATGACATTCACACTAGCCAACATGCAGTTTGGACTGAAGAACTACTCCAATTCCATCTCTCAGCCTCTGCACACACAGTCCGGGCTATGTCAGGTCGTATATTCTCTATGTCCAGACTTTACTGGCAAAGGCTGACCAACTATGCCCTTCTTTCTCCATGTTACACGGACTGAAATATGATGTTTAACTGACAGCCTTGTTAGGATCTGGTCTGGTATTGCACCATCTAGAACAAAACACTGGAGAAGCATAAGCAATCAATAAATTGAACCTATAAAAACATATGCATTATGGAGAATAAACACAAAATTTAGGTAAAGCCACTGGGGGACCCCTGACCTTACCCCCTTGTGCATAGATAATGAACAGAAAGAAAAAGGGTCGGTGTGGCTTCCTTAGATTTACTAAAATCCATGACAATTTCCTCATGCAAGTGAGGACACTGAGCCTAGCTAAGACCTATAAATTATGAAATTGTGAGGAAAAGCTTCACATGATTCTGGGGAAAGGAAGAGATTAACAGTAACTCCATGCTTTTCTCAGACCTCTCCCCTTTAAAGAAACTCTAGTATGATGAGCTCTGAGATCATTAAAACATAAACTCAAATTGATCAGGCTTTTGGTTTTAAAACAGACTTCGAGGAGCCCAGATTGTCCTATATTACAAGCCTTACTTTGGTGTTCTAATGAATTTTTGCTATTTCACTATTATTTAATGTTAGTTTATGCTCACCTGTAGGGGTAAATTATAAATGAGTTAATGCACATAAAGCACTTTTAATGGTGCCTGTGAAGTGAAGTGAAGTTGCTCAGTCATGTCCGACTCTTTGTGACCCCGTGGACTATAGCCTACCAGGCTTCCCAGTCCATGGGATTTTCCAGGCAACAGTACTGGAGTGGGTTGCCATTCCCTTCTCCAGGGGATCTTCCGGACCCAGGGAATGAACCCGGGTTTCTTGCATTGCAGACAGATGCTTTACCCTCTGAGCCACCAGGGAAGCCCTTAATGGTGCCTGGTTTATATCAAATAATTAATGTCAGCTAAGAAAATCAACTCTGAATATTCACTGGAAGGACTGATGCAGAAGCTCCAATACTTTGGCCACCTGATGTGAAGAGCCGACTCACTGGAAATGACCCTGATGCGGAGAAAGACTGAAGGCAGGAGGAGAAGGGGGCGAAAGAGAATGAGATGGCTGGATGGCATCCCGGACTCAATGGACTTGAGTTTGGGCAAACTCCGGGAGATAGTGAAGGACAGGGAAGCCAGGCGCACTGCAGTCTATGGGATCTGAAAGGGTCAGACATGACTCAACAACAGATATTAAAACAAACACACAACAGCTGTAGAAATTTGTATCTCTCACTGCATGCATTTGTCTTCTATAGAAAATAACAGCCAGAAGAAAAATGGTTTGTAAAGAGAAGGAGGTCTCAAACCTGCAAGTTTATGTGATGAAACACCCTTCTGTAGGAGTAGGAATGAAAATACCATTAAGACAGAAACAGCGATTTCCTACCTTTTAACACAGCCGCTAATTTCACACTTGAAACTTTTAAGTTTTACAAATATGGTTGATTTATTAAGTTTCACAAGAAAAATGTATGTTGTATAAACTGAGTTCACAGGATAAGCATCTACGGGCTTATTTAGTTGAAAAGTACAAGTTATTCAGATAACAATTACAAATTTAACTGGATTCTGTACTTCAAATAATTGCATACTTCAAATAATTGTGGTGTGTTATTTCATCACTACCTAGAGAACAGGACACTTCCTACAGGGAGGGAGAAATTCAGAATGTACAAATGGATTCAATAATTCTACTTCCAGCTTTATTAGAAAGAAGAGACACAACAACACTGCATATACAGGCGTGCGGTGAGCACCATCATCTCAACGCATGGCCTTCTCAGGGTCTTCAAAGACTGCACTGTTTACCTATGTATTCAGTTCAAGGTCATAAACATATGTGGGAAAGAATTTTAACTCCACAGACTCTTGGTACTAAAAGAAACTTAAAACACCCTTGAACAACCTGTCTTGAAATGTTTATCTCACTTTAGGCAACAATTTACATAAAAAGTGATTCTTAGCATCATGACAAATAATTAATTGAATTTATTAAAATTTTAAGTTTTAAAAATGAGTAACATTTTGGGCATAATACACTTAAAGAACTAATGAACTGGCTTTAACTATATTATATACTTGAGTGCCTTCTAAATTAAGAGCCCCTGAATAAATTTTTATATGAATAGCCAAATAGCATAAGCTCATGTGTCCCCCTTAACATTTAGTTTCAATTACACTTTATACATATATTTGCAATAATGTTTCAATAGTGACTGGCTCTCTTTCTCTGTCTATAATTAACAAAGAGATGAAGGTTCTCAGCAAGGAACTGCAGTCCACCCTGATAGCCCTCTTAGTCCTGTTCTCTATCTACATCACCAGTGTGCTCGTGATCTTCATCGTCTTCATCAAAGTAAGTCAAACGTCATGCATTAGATGTCCCTATGGACTTGAAAATTGTCTTAAGGAAATAACCTCCATCTCTGCACAGGTTGGGAGCCTCAGAAATAGCTCACCTAATTAACATCTCCCTTTGCATCTGCAGGAAATACCTACTGCAGAAGAGGTCTGCAGAAAAAAGCAAAAATTTTCATCACTGAAAATCACTAACCAGAGTACATAATTTATATGGTTTTCTTTCCATAAATGGGAATAAGAGATCCTTCTTTATAACCATCAGACACACACTACTTTTCCACTGGTGGGGGAGGTATGAAAGGCCTAAGAACGATCTTTAAGAGTGAAAAAGGTTAACGAAAGAGACTGAAGGGACTTCCCCAGTGGTACAGTGGCTAGGACTCCATGTTCCCAATGCAGGGTGCTCGGATTCAATCTCTGATCAGGGAACTAGATCCCACACGATACTTCTAAAAGTCCTGCATGATGCAATTAAGACCCGGAACAGCTAAATAAATATTTTAAAAAGAGAGAGAGAGATTAGACACTGCCTTAAAATATCTTTAAGAGGCCTAAAGTTTTTGAGAAAGACTATACTTCTCATTGTTCACATGCTATAAGAGGGGATATGTATGCGTTATATTAAGATTACCATAAATCCTATTATCAGTATCAGCTTGAGCTATTAATAAAAACACCTCAGAAGTGACACGAAAATTACTCTTACTGCATATTACTTAAATATCAAGCTCGTTTAACTTTATTATGGTATGAGATATCTGCCATGATTGTTCTGAGTACATAACATGTCTTGTAAGACTTTCCTTTTCTTCCTGACAGTCAAAATCTAACACTCGAAGAAAGAAAGAAACAGAAGAGTCACAAAAGGTACACACCAATGCTGGTAAAACATCTTCAGAATTGTGGTTATTAACTATTTTACAATGAAAATAATTTAAGAAACACAGAACATCACCACAGAACAACTTTCATACTGTTTCCTATTGTTGAGAAAAATGATATTCAAGTGACAGAATATGTGGCAAATTGATAGTTCTCAATCATAAATTCTACTTAATATACTCAAAATACAAGAGTTAGCTGTGGATACAGATGTGTTGGGTGGGGTAGTTTCTAAGACTGGTGGCCAATAAAGAAAGAAAAGGCTCAGATAACGTGCAATAATCACTGCTTTTAATCATAAGACAACATTTTTTTTTCTTATTTGTATTTATAGAAAAAGAGTGCTCGGCGTATTTTTCAGGAAATTGCTCAAGAGCTATATAATAAGAGACATGTGGAAACACACCAACAAACTGTAAGTGTAAAATATCAAAAAGATGTAAAGTTAAAAAGCATGTTTAACTAAAAAAACTTAGCTGCCAACAAGCTATCAATAATCAAGTTTTTCTTTAAAAAGAGTCTGAAAGAGGACTTTCATGAAATGCATTTGTTTTGATAAATACATAACAAAGGACATCTGATACAATATCAAATAGACACCAACCAGGCTGGCATCTTAGTGACATGAAATCTTTCTGAAACACACTGGATACAGGTAATGTTTTCAATACAGACAAGGATGCTTTTGTGGGTTGAAAGCTTCTTTGGACTGTATCTTGCATCAGTAGTAACCATTAAGCAAATGTTGCAAACATCTGTGGATCAAATATATAGAAAATTTACTTGTTCACATTAGAAAAGACAGATAATAAGAATAAAAAATGAGTATTTCTTCAGCCTTTGATGTTTAGTGATAGGAAGAATGTATGTTGACTACAATACATTCTGATAGTCCTTCTACAGTCTTAAAGTCCTATAAAAACAGGTGTTTTCAAACAAGACATTGTTTTAGAGATAACAGAGCAGACAGTTTCCACGATACCTGATCAAACTGCCCAGATTTAAATTAAAATGTATACAAAATAAAGAACTTATACACTAACAGAGATATTTTCCTCTTAAACAGCAGCCATGAGGGCAAATGAAACAGAATTCTGATATGAGATGTGGTTTTTCTAAATCTAATTTCTAAAAAGGATTTTCATCCAGGAAATAGTATCATCTAAGTAGTCACTTCATCCTTCAGTGTATATAGAAGTACATAAAGAAGTGGTTTAATTATAAATACCTAAGATGCCACTCTAAATAATTACAAATGTGTGTCCACACTCTTCTTTTATTGACACAGGCACCTTTTCAGCAAAGAGGCAAAATTAAATGACTAGAAGACAAGCCTGGAAGTAGAAATTTTAAAGCCCTCAGTCAGGGCTTTGACAATGGCATGTAAACAATAAAGTTATTCTTCAGTTCCCACATCCTACTCCACACAAAGGGAAAGTGGAAACTGGACCTTTATGGTTACTGGAGAATGCAAGACAGCACTGTAATTAATATGTCGCTCTTAGTGTGGTGTTATTGGTTACAAAACTTAAAATGTGGCCTGTTCTTTACTATTGCAGGAAAAAGACAACACTTATGAAAATAGAGCAGCGCTTTCTAACTATGAAAGACCATAGAAGTCTTCTGACTTTCAATGAAGTCACTGAAAATTCAACTCCAGATGCTATGAAAGTATTAGTGGATATACACCCATCAGGTTTTTTTTAGAAAACAATTTAAGGTAAATGAAAAAGTCAACTAGCTATAAGAAGGACGCCAGAGAATATAAGGAAACTATTACTAATGGAAATTACCAAAATACTAAAACCTAACAAAATGCAACTGAAAAATACTTTCCTAATTTGCTAGGTAGGAGAATTCTAAGCAGTCAAGCATCTTCAAAAACTTCCAATTAAAGCATATGTCCTGTACTTGCTCCATTCAACATAACCACACGATGACTGATACCCTAAAGATGATCTGAAGTCACACCAAGTGCCTCGGTCTTGCCTAGAAGAACCGTCTTTACGGTTTCTAGACATGGTGGGCCAACTAGACCAAGCTGGCAGGGAAAGAGGAACTGAGGGAGGAAGGAATATGTCAAAATCTGAATTAGAGAAAAATCATTTTGAACAGCATTTCGCAAATATCATTCTCTCTAGTGTTGCAATGGGCCAGTGGTATAGTACACATTTTCCTGCCAGGGTATGCAAAATAACTTACATCATGCTACCAACAAAAAGTGAGAGCGCAATAAATACAGTAACATTTTAGTTATTTTAACAAAAAAATCCAAAGCAGAAGGTTCAGTCAGAGAAAACCTCAGAATAAATAAGCTACGATGGACTCTAGGTGTCAGTCTTGTGCCAAATAACAGCAACAGGGAAGGCTTTTGGCAAAGCACTGGAACTGATCGAGCCTTTGCAATATTTTTTTTTCTTTTAGTAAGTCACTGTATTACACACACACAAACATTTATACAAACCTACACTTTATACATAGTTGGGGCCATACAGAGTATACAGTTTTGTATTATGCATTGCAGTGTGATTTTTAACCAACTAAGGAGGGAAATGGTAGACAAGGGGCAGTGTGTAGCAAGGAGGCTTATGGCACTTACTACCATCTCACTAAGAAAACATGTTACAGAATTGCTCTCTGAAAGTTACTTCTGTGTAACAAAAAGTCTATTTAAAGTACCTGCAAGTATGTATCTGCTATTAAACCTGAATTACAACCTATTATTAAACCTGAATTACAACCTATTATGTTTATTTAAAGTGTTTCTCTTAATCTGGTATAAAATGAGATGGATTCTTATTTTTATACCCCAGATTAAATTTTCAAATATTTTTTTTTCAAATCTAAATATTTTATTATATAGTTACACCCAATTGTGTTTTTTGCTATATACTTTTAACTTGAGGATGTCTGTAAAACCAGTACATTAGATAAATCCTGAAATTCCACTAGCTATAAGCTATTTAAATATTGCTTATACAAAATATTTGGGGGCGGGGGGGAGGTGGACAAAAGCTTATTTACAAAACAGAAATCAGATGCAGAAATCTTATGATTACCAGGGGATATGGGGGAGAAGGATACATTGGGAGACTGACACTGGCATGTATACACTACTATACATAAAACAGATGACAGTAGGAAATGGCAACCCACTCCAGTATTCTTGCCTGGAGAATCCCATGGACAGAGGAGACTGGCGGGCTACAGTCCATGGATTTGCAGAGAACTGGACACAACTGAAGCAACTTAGCATACATAAAACATATAACAAAAAAACTGCTGTTATAGCACAGGGAACTGTACTCAATACTCTGTAATGGTCTATATGACAAAAGAATGAGTGGATATATAACTCATTCACTTTGCTATATACCTGAAACTAACACAACACTGTAAATCAACTACATTCCAATAAAATTATAAAAAAGTATTAAAGGAAAAGCAGCACCATATGAACAGCATACACTTAAATAAAAGATGAATGTTTAACATACAGAGTAATTTTTTTATTCACTGATAGCCTAAAGGTCCATTTTAAGATGTTTCTTTTGTATGCTTAATTAGTTTTGTTAGCAAGCAAAGCCCTATGAAGGATGGCGTCATCTAGTCCTCAGACTCAGATTCATCTTCATCTTGACTAATCTGGAAGTAACGAAGCTCGTAAGTCTCCTTGTCAGATGCAACCACACGAAGCCAATCACGAAGATTGTTCTTTTTAAGGTATTTCTTGGTAAGGTACTTCAAATACCTTTTAGAGAACTGTTTCTCAGAAACGACTATGATTTTATTCTTGAAGCGTTCAATGTGAACGACATTCCCAAGATTTCCAGTTTTTCCATTCACTTTAACCTTTTCCCGCAGAAATTGTTCAGAATTTCCAGACTCAAAAATTCCATCTTCTACTGGATGAGTAAGATCCAAATTAAACTTCCAGGTTGACTTCTTAGGCTTCTTGTCTTTCTTCGGCGCCATCTTGAAAGCTTGCCGTGCGATCTCAAATATTTTAAGATCCCTTTAAAAGCATTTTGTACTGATGGCTTAAGTCAGGGACCTCTAACCTCTCCATCTGCATAACCTCATTTTGCATGTAAATGTATGTGAAAACACATGTGAGTGCACATGTGCTTTCTGTAGTTTATGCATATACATGTATGCATATATATGTGTATACACAAAAACAGAAATTAAACAATGGGCGTGAAAAGCAATATAAACAAAAATGTTAACATTTCCCTCCTGTACCCCAACATAAAAAGTCTTGCATACTCCCCCAACTTTGAGACCATTGGCCTGACTGAAATAAATGAACTTCTAAACCAGATGGCAGAAAAGGTTAAGTACTACCACCATCTAGGTGAATAGAAGGGATCTGATCATTTCCTTTTGATTTCTGAAAGTCATTACCTTTTGGTCCTTTGAGGAATGAAAACATACCATTCTTCATGTAACTAATGAGGAAACAAAATCCCTAAGACAAACCTGTATTTGATTCAGAATAAACTTTTCCCAATACAAGCAAGGACTGTGTTTAAGAGACTAATTTTTAAGCTAAATTTTGGAACATATTTTCCCAAGTAGTTATTTTCCTTGAGGTCATATAAGAGTGCCTGATATATATATATATATATATATATATATATATAATTCATTCTTTCATTCATCCAACTAGCCAACAATACTGATTGACCGCTATACTGTTATACAACCAAGGGCTTCGTCTGCATGCTATCCTTGGGTCTCACTGAACTGGGAACCCCACCTCGTTCCCATCTTATTGCTGTTGCATGTGCATATGGTAAAACACTCCACAGACGCAAACACACGCCAAATGTTGCCCGCATGAAAACTTCCCTAACTCCTCCAGCAGTTAACGGAACTTTCCTTCTCTAAACTCATGGGACTTCATGTTTCTTTTCAGACTATCCTGCCACCATCTGTTTATGTCTTCTGAACTATTCTCTAAGTATCTTAAAACTAGAAGCACACACCTCATTTCTTTTTACTTCTACTGCTTAGCACTGCCTGGTACATAAAAGTCTTTTAAATACCCTTACATGAATGCAACTAAACAATATTTCTACAGAAAAATATTTTTTCGGCCCTTCAACGGAGTTATGAAGCACACTTCACGCCTTAGCCATTGACCCTATGCCTTGTCATAAGGACCATTCACTGAATCCCTAACATTAATTTTCCTGCTATGTGAGCATCCAGAATTTCCACTGGAAAGGACTAAGCAAGCTATAGCTTTCTGTTTAAATTTACACTTCCCAGATAATCAGAAGAGAATAAAATGAAAACAACTTGGACACGAAGAAGAACAGACATGGTTCTAGTGTCTACACACTCTCCCCTCTAGTCTAGAGCAGTGACACCACATACCAACAGGTGTTAATGAAATTTTCAGAGTAAGTCATATCTTTCTCTCTACTATATTAGTGCTAAGAGAGTTTGAAACCCTCGGCTAACAGGCATACAGTTCAGTGTCTGTGGAGTCGAGTCACATCAGTTCAGTTCAGTTCAGTCGCTCAGTCTTGTCGGACTCTGCGACCCCATGAATTGCAGCACGCCAGGCCTCCCTGTCCATCACCAACTCCCGGAGTTCACTCAGACTCACATCCATCGAGTCAGTGATGCCATCCAGCCATCTCATCCTCGGTCATCCCCTTCTCCTCCTGCCCTCAATCCCGCCCAGAATCAGAGTCTTTTCCAATGAGTCAACTCTTTCCGTGAGGTGGCCAAAGTACTGGAGTTTCAGCTTTAGCATCATTCCTTCCAAAGAAATCCCAGGGCTGATCTCCTTCAGAATGGACTGGTTGGATCTCCTTGCAGTCCAAGGGATTCTCAAGAGGCTTCTCCAACCCCACAGTTCAAAAGCATCAATTCTTTGGCGCTCAGCCTTCTTCGCAGTCCAACTCTCACCTCCATACATGACCACAGGAAAAACCATAGCTTTGACCAGACGGACCTTAGTCGGCAAAGTAATGTCTCTGCTTTTGAATATGCTATCTAGGTTGGTCATAACTTTTCTTCCAAGGAGTAAGCGTCTTTAAATTTCATGGCTGCAATCACCATCTGCAGTGATTTTGGAGCCCAAAAAAATAAAGTCTGACACTGTTTCCACTGTTTCCCCATCTATTTCCCATGAAGTGATGGGACCGGATGCCACAATCTTTGTTTTCTGAATGTTGAGCTTGAAGCCAACTTTTTCACTCTCCTCTTTCACTTTCATCAAGAGGCTTCTGAGTTCCTCTTCACTTTCTGCCATAAGGGTGGTGTCATCTGCATATCTGAGGTTATTGATATTTCTCCCGGCAATCTTGATTGCAGCTTGTGTTTCTTCCAGCTCAGCGTTTCTAATGATGTACTCTGCATAGAAGTTAAATAAGCAGGGTGACAATATACAGCCTTGATGTAGTCCTTTTTCTGTTTGGAACCAGTCTGTTGTTCCATGTCCAGTTCTAACTGTTGCTTCCTGACCTGCATACAGATTTCTCAAGAGGCAGGTCAGGTGGTCTGGTATTCCCATCTCTTGAAGAATTTTCCACAGTTTATTGTGATCCACACAGTCAAAGGCTTTGGCATAGTCGATGAAGCAGAAATAGATGTTTTTCTGGAACTCTCTTGATTTTTCGATGATCCAGCGGATGTTGGCAATTTGATCTCTGGTTCCTCTGCCTTTTCTAAAACCAGCCTGAACATCAGGAAGTTCACAGTTCACATATTGTTGAAGCCTGGCTTGGAGAATTTTGAGCATTACTTTACTAGCATGTGAGATGAGTGCAATTGTGTGGTAGTTTGATCATTCTTTGGCATTGCCTTTCTTTGGGATTGGAATGAAAACTGATCTTTCCAGTCTTGTGGCCACTGCTGAGTTTTCCAAATTTGCTGGCATATTGAGTGCAGCACTTTCACAGCATCATCTTTCAGAATTTGAAATACCTCCACTGGAATTCCATCACCTCCACTAGCTTTGTTCGTAGTGATGCTTTCAAAGGCCCACTTGACTTCACATTCCAGGATGTCTGGCTCTAGATGAGTGATCACACCATTGTGATTATCTGGGTTGTGAAGATCTTTTTTGTACAGTTCTTCTGTGTATTCTTGCCACCTTTTCTTAATATCTTCTGCTTCTGTTAGGTCCATACCATTTCTGCCCTTTATCGAGCCTATCTTTGCAGGAAATGTTCCCTTGGTATCTCTAATTTTCTTGAAGAGATCTCTAGTCTTTCCCATTCTGTTGTTTCCCTCTATTTCTTTGCACTGATTGCTAAGGAAGGCTTTCTTATCTCTTCTTGCTATTCTTTGGAACTCTGCATTCACATGCTTATATCTTTCCTTTTCTCCTTTGCTTTTTGCTTCTCTTCTTTTCACAGCTATTTGTAAGGCCTCCCCTCGAATCACATAAACTGATGCTTAAGGCACAGAATTTGAGACCAAGCTAAAATGCAAAAATATCGATAAACACTTCAAAGTGAAGGACTGTGAACAAATCTGATCTAAGAAGCCACAAATAAAAATAAAGGAACAGAACAGGATGGAATGAAACAGATCTAACATGTATCAAACACCAATACTGAGACAGACATGGTTGGACACTATCCTATACACTATATTATTCCATCTTCACAACAAACCTCAAGGTAAATGTCAGCCCCATTTTTACAGATGAAACACTAAGCTTCAGGAGAGGCTCAGGCAATAAGGGCTGACCCATATTTCAAAACAGGTTAGCCCTCAAAAGCCCATACCCTTTCCACAAAGCAGTCCTGACAGAGTCTTGCTTATTTCTATTAAGACTGATGGGAGCTTTAAGACTGAACATGTCTAGTTTAACCCAAACAATTACCCTGGAAGAAAGTGAGAAAGTTGCCAAGGGCTACCCCTCAATATGTACAGATTTATTTAGGTGGTTTCAGAGAATTCTAACAAATCTTCAAAAACAATAATCACAATGCTATTTAAACTGTTCCAGAGCATTAGAAGGAATTCAGAAATTATTTTTTACAAAATCAGCAGAACATGAGAAAGACAACATCTTCCAAATGAAAGATTAGATCAGACCGTCATTTATCAATAATATTAATGCTAATAGCTTTATTTAGAGTTTTTACAAATACAATCTAGTGATACAGAGAAGAAGACTATCCTACATAAGCGCGGAGATGTATGAGTGGATATGTATTAGAAGATTTAATAAGACAACAGAGGAAAAAACCCTGTCACCACAGAGGCTGAAAACAAAGGTGACAGAATCCAACACTGACCCCTGACTGTGTTATGCTCTTAATAAAACAGGATTTTTGAAAAATATTCTATCTCTAGCCAAACAGCCATCTCAGGCCGAAAGACAGAATCATATTTTTCATTAAAGTAAAAACCAAAGGTTTCCACCATTTTTTAAAACATTTTCTGGAAGTAACTACAAATGAACTTGGACCAAAAAAAAAAAAAAAAAGGCTAAAAATAAGAAGTAGCAAAACCACTTGCAGATGTTATAACTGTCTTTTTTAAGAACCCCAAGAGAATCAGTGGAGGAAACTACTGGAAACACTAAAATAATCCAATAAGGTAAACAGTTACAAAACTGGTTCAAACACAAACACACACAAAAAACTGCTCTTCTTGTGTTATGCATAATATCTGGAGGGCCATTTGAGACAACATGGATAAAACCACAGGACATTATGCTAGGTGAAGTAAACTAGATACAGAAAAAGAAATACTACATGATCTCATTTATACTTGAAACTGAAACAAGTCAAACTTGTAGAACCAGAGAACAGAATGGTGACTGTCAGGAGCTGGTGGGTGGGGGAGCTCAGATGCTGGTCAAAGGATACAAGTTTTTAGGTGTAAGAGGAACAAATTCTGAGGACCTAGTGTATTACCTGGTGGCTACAGTTAACAACGCTAAACTGTATACTTCAAATTAGCTAAAAGAATACATCTTAAGCATTCTGCAGACACATACACAAAAGGTAACTATGTGAGGTAATGCATGTGCTAACTGACTGCAGTCATCATTTCACAATGTATATGTATACCAAATCATCATGTTGAACATCTTAAGTACAAAAAAAACTTGTCAATTATATAAAGCCAGAAAGTTTTTATAGTTTAAACAACAAAGAAAAATCCTATTTATAATATCACACACACGATTAGAATAAACCTAACAAAGCTTGTGTAGGATCTTTATGAAGAAAATTTTGTCATGAAAGAACATAACTGAACAAATTAAAAGACATACTATTATCAGCTAGTAGACTCGTTACTCCCTAAACTAACCCATAAATATAATACAGGGGAACTAGGCAAGCTAGTGCTAAAATTTATCTGCTAAATAAATAAGCCAAGAAAAATCTAAGAGGAACTGATTAGGAAAGACTAGTACTATGCTATTAACATGCATGATGTAGTTACAGCAATTAAAATAGATTGGTATTGGCACACATACAGAAGTATAAATTTTAAGAGAACAGAGACAAACATATCATAGGCCTTCACGATAAAAGGGCTTCCCAGGTGGCACTGTGGTAAAGCACCTACCTGCCAACAGAGCAGACATAAGAGGCCTGCAAATGCAGCAGATGGAAGAGATGTGGGTTCAGCCCCCGGGTCAGGAAGACCCCCTGGAGGAGGGCACAGCAACCCACTCCAGTATTCCTGCCTGGAGAATCCCACGGACAGAGGAGCATGGTGCGCTACAGTCCATAGGTCGCAAAGAGTCAGACACAACTGAAGTGACTCAACACACATGATACATGATAAGGGTGGCATGTCAAAGCATTAGGGAAAGATTATTCAATAAATGGTACTAGGGTCACAGAGTAGCTATTTGGAAAACTAACTCTTTAACAAGGAGTTCCACTCCTAGAAATGTATCATCCAGACAATCTTAAACATTACTTCCTTCAGCCTTTTCCCTACATCACCGTCTCAATGAGGTCTTTCCGTGAGCATCCTCTTTAAAATTACAGCACCTAAACCCAACTCCCAATCCCAAGAAGCCCCTTTTTTACCTTTATTGTTTATTTTTATTCGTAACACTTATCACCAACAACATGCCATTTGTTTACCATCTGTCTTCCTCACTAGAACCAAGCTCCATGAAGACAAAAGTTCTTTGAGACCCCATGGACTACACGGTCTGCCAGGCTCCTCTGTCCGTGGAATTTTCCAAGAAAGAATATTGGAGTGGGTTGCCATTTCCTACTCCAAGGGTTCTTCCTGGCCCAGGGATTGATGGGACCTAAAGTGTGATGTACCAGGGAGATTTCTGGAAAAGGTTTCCCTCACTTTAAAAAAAAAAAAGTATGGGAGAAAATGCTTCTTTCTTTCCCAGGCTCTGTCATGCCTACACATGATGCCTGGCGCCGCATCAGCCATTTTGTAACTTCGGGGGATGTCAACACACGGAAGATGAAGAAATGAAAGCAAGTTCTGAACTTCAGTGGGTGCTTTCATCACTGAATTAACCAACCCTGGAATCACTCTTCTAAGATAAACTCTTATTTTTCAGTTGCTTCTTCTGTTTCTTGAAACAGATAACATCCCGATACCTACTTACACATGTGTGGAAGACTTGCCTAAGAATATTCATTTCACTTGTCTTTACAAAGCAAACTGCCAGTATCCATAAGTACGTCAACAGAGGCCTCATCAAGTAAAAGTTACCAATGCCCAGCGGTGTACTGGTAAATGTTTACCAATGAGCTAGAAGAAGGGAGAGTCTATTTGTAGAGTTTGCCCGTTTCCATGGTGTAAGTACTCCCCTCGAGGTCAACTTCAATAATGGCCAAGTTTAACAACCAGCTCACTAAATTCCTGCCAATACAACAATCAGCTCTCCTGAGCCTATAAAACCAGCTCCAGCACACCAATGCTTACATGCAGACAAGGACATAGACACTTACGAATAATTTCCTAGATATACTTAAGCGAAAAAGGGCAACAAAAGTATTTATAATGGGCTTGGATTATAGAATCAATTTTTTTCATGTCCAAGCATAGTTGCATAGACTATCTTTAGAAAAATAGTCAAGAAACGTGAACAAGATTGTGGAACTGGAGTGGATGAGAAAATTCATTATATACTCTCTAGGAAGCTGCTTAACACTTTTTTTTTTTAACCATGAATTACCTTTTTACAAAAATCACAATTTAAAAAAATTAAACTTTACTAAATTTTCAATATAAATTTTTGCAATATAAGTCTCCTTTTCTTGATTACATACTTTCCCCCTTTTTGATGCTTGAAACAATTCTAGTGAGATTTAACCCCCAACCAGAACTGGGTCAGTACACCAAACAAACTGAAATTAAAAAGATATATCTTGCATTTTTCCCCTAAATTGATCTAAGCAATAAAATTGCTGTTGTTCAACTTTAAGACCAATCAAAAAAACTATACCAGTAATTACTTCATCTACAATTGCTTTTGTTAAAATAAATTGATTCAGAATGCAAAGTACACTCAGATATTCTTAAACCAGTCCTGTATTCATGAACTCACACAGCAAGATCACTTTGTACCTCATAAGTCTTCACATGGGGTCACATGGAAATCATCAGGATCTAACTCAGAGAAAGGAAGCAATAACGGAGTACCACAAGCAGTCTACAAAACTTATAGGTCACTAAAGGTCACCCACAGCAACAAGGCTCTGCATCTCAGGTTTGCTCTATGTCACACACCAGACCACTTGAATTGAACAGGCAATTTGGCACATCCACAAGCAAGGAGTCTGTTTTCAGACCTTTACTAGAGTCTGCCCTCTTGTCCAGTTTAATGTCCTCTCAATTTTTAGTGTCAGAAACACAAGGAAATAGATTTCATGTTTAGACTGACGTTTCTTCCCCTGCTCATGTCCACCTCCTGCTATGCCAGGAAATAGCATTAAAGTTCCATCATGTGCTTGCCCAACAGGACACAAGAAACCCAGACCTGCCAGCTGATGACTAGTGATGGCAATGCAGTGAGAGGGAGCCGTGGTATAATTACCGAGGGAACAGCACTGAAACAGGTCAGGCCACTGAACTATCAAGGGTGACATTTCCCTACCCCACAAACTTATGCGGTTCAAGCAGTTTTTTCTTTACCGTGACAAAATGGCTCAACAAAGGAATGTAAAAATGGAGATGCTAGATGTAGGGGCGGGAGGGGACGACATCTATTCTATCTATCCTCTTTCTACCTTCCTATGTCTAAAGAATTCTCCATTTTCCCCACCATCAACAACAAATCCACAAACATTTGGTAAACGTTAAAGACAAGCACTGAATTAGAAGGAACTAAGACCTGATGGGGGAAAAAAATAAGAACAAGAAGAAACAAAGGGGCAAGTGAGTGGCAACACAAATCCATGGTTATAAGCAAACTTGAGCATTATTCCTTAGGATGAAGATTTTTACAGGTATTTGATAACTATGATGCTAGCAAAATATTACTGGACTTCTCAAGAATGCCAACAAGTTCTTAAAGATTTATTTGAACCCAAAGTTGAACAAGGCAGTAAAAGAGGAAAAGATTTTCAAATATTAACATGTGTTACTTATATAATAAATAAAATTTACATTATTGTACAATAACTTACAAAAATGCAAATGAGGCTTAAAGTCAAAACTTTCAACATGATCTAAAATGCAAATCAAATAAGTTAAAGCCAAGTGTGAATTAATGTGACTATGGCCAAAAGTCATAATAAATATGAGGCAGTATAAAATCCAACCATTTCTTCTGAGATATTCTTCATTCAGTATTGTTAAAGAGTAAGACCATGTGACTGAAAAACCAAACGTCAAAGAAATGATACGCGTTGGGACACAAATGGTCTTCTAAAGGGAAAATGGATAACAATAGCATTTATCATTTTAGGGACAAGAGATGTAAAATACAAGATAGCTATGACATTTAACAAGTATATTCAGATAGATTAAAAGGCATCATTTACTGCTTGACTCAGCTCAAAAAGCTAATAAGTTAGTGGTGAAAGCTCCATTTAACAGCATTTCAGGCTTTTAATCTTGAGCAGGCAAATCCAGCTCAGTATTAATTATTATCACTGCAAAGAGAGTACAAAGAGCACTATAAAATCCACATTAAGACAAAAGTTAACTGAGGCGATATTTTACATGGGTTAACTGTACTTTGTTAAATATCAGGGTATTCTAAGAAATACCAGATCATGTCTAATTGTGCACAGCACAGAATCACAAACACCAGTGCTGGATAATAGGCCTACTAAGTGGGTGTCCACACTTACCGTTCTCCACATAGGGATGAAAGGGTAAGACCAGAGCAAGGATGACCCTGCCTCTGGTTGGCTCCAAGACACTTCTGATATCTTTTAACAAAGTCAGAGGCTGATCACAGCGGTCCAGCAAATTTAAGCAGCTGATGACATCATACTGGAACCCTGTCTTCTGCCATTCATTTATACCAAGCACTCTGGAAAAATTAGAAAGATACAAAAACCCTTAAAGACATCTTTAAGAACATTTAGATGCCAATAAAGACTTTGTCTTCCAAATCAAAGTAAGTTCAAAATCTTCATTTACAATTTATATTTGCAGTAATAAAATGGCCATGCAAAAATAAACAACCATATTTCTTTAAATTCAACATTTTACCTATTTCCAAAACATACAAAGTTTCCTTTGTAAGAATTAGTATGTTGAATAAGTACAAAGATATAGATGATAAAAATGGTTATGAAACTAGAGCATCAAATTCTTGAACATCAATTAACGAACAAAGAATTCTACTTTTACTTTCACTGGGATGTAATTGTAGATTCCTAGGGTGCCTCCTATTTTAAGAATGGCAGAAGGCAATGGCAGCCCACTCCAGTACTCTTGCCTGGGAAATCCCATGGATTGAGGAGCCTGATAGGATGGGCTGCAGTCCATGGGGTCGCTAAGAGTTGGACACGATTGAGCGATTTCACTTCACTTTCACTTTTCACTGTCATGCATTGGAGAAGGAAATGGCAACCCACTCCACTGTTCTTGCCTGGAGAATCCCAGGGATTGGGGAGCCTGGTGGGCTGCCGTCTATGGGGTCGCACAGAGTCAGACACGACTGACGCAACTTAGCAGCAGCAGCAGCAGGGTGATATAAGATATTTTCCATTTACAACCTATGATCTTTTGCGCACATCTATGTTCTAGGAGAGAGATACTATTTCATACTCTAGAATCTTCATATCTAAATAACTATAGAAAAAATAAAGCACAGGACATCCTACTACAACAGTAAGCGAGACCACGGTTAACACACCTCTCTCAGTGCTCAGTACCTCATCACACATAGTCACTCTCTCTCCTGCTCCTTCCCTCTCTCCCCTCCCTGCCTCTGCACCCTAAGAACACTTTCTAGTCCTTTACAGTGTTTTACTCACAGAGGGTAGGAATCCTTATATCAAGAGTCTGTTTGTCACAGTGTTAAGGCAATTCTATTAATTACTCACTCCTGCTTGGTTATATCAATCAGAATGTAGTAGGTGAGGCTTGGTTATATCAATCAGAATGTGGTAGGTGAGGCATGTTAAGACAGAGACAGGAGCAAAAGGAAACAAGAAAAAAGACCTTTTAAACAAGTCTTTGATCACACTGAGCAGATATCTTACGACATTTCAGAACATTTTTGCACAGCAGAATAAAAAGAAATACAAACTACTCAGATACATCTTCTTTTCAATCTATATTTTTAAAAAAACTAAAAGCCTCCTCCAAAACAACACTCTGACAAACTTCAAGGAGCTAGTCAGATTTCTGTCACTTGAAATAAGCGGGGCATTACAGCTCCAAAATCACTTTTAAAGGCTATTTGTATATTAATACCTTAGCCAAACAGCCAGTTAAATTCATAAACTTGCAGAAGACAAACTATGTATCTGATTCAAAAAAACAAACAAATAAACTTAGACCTGATTACAACAAAGCAGAAGCCAAACATCACTGGCATGTTTTAATCCAGAATAATCTCACCAAATCCATCTCAGAATCACTTGAAGATAGGTAGGTAGTTTCCATGTTGGTTAATTTGAAAGATAGACACACATGCTTATAATAGAAAATCAAAATCCTGATAGCCTTAAAACCAGGACAGTTAAAACTATACTTATAGAAGTCCAACTTCATCTTTACTTCTGTTTTGTGATTTCTACTTGTTATCTCAGTTCCACCGATAAAGACTAATTTACCAGCCCCACTCAAATTGCATATTAGCCCAGGAGTCCTAACAAGATGTTTGAATTTTCCTCTCTTATAAGAGGAAATTAGAAAAATGAAAGAAGTGGCTTGTCCAAGCTCTTGTAAATCACAAGCAGAGTAGAAATTACAACTTGGAAACTCTCCTAATAGATTATTCAAGACAATGAACCTGCTCTCTCCATATAGGTGAGAAAGAACCTAACAATCAATCTTTATATAAATGCTTCCAGGGTGGTGGGTTGAGAATGAATGGCTATCCATTCAGTTTCCAGTATCTTTCTGTTTAAAAAAAGAAGAGTCTGAACATAAGGAATAGAATTAACTACAATATTTTCCTTTCTTTTTAAGAAAGATCCTTAACCTATAGATAATGCATTAAAGTCAAGCATCTTTTAAAATTTACATTAAAGATCTTTGTTCTCTGGTGTCAAAAACATACATACAACTCCTGTCGAACTACCCGTGCAGATGTAATTCCAAGCCCATTGCCACTACCACTCTGCACCCTGCCATACGCTGGTATCCTCCACCATCTACGAAACACCATTCAGATCACATAAACTAACATTCACATTAACTTTCAGTAAAAGCAGTCTGAGGAACTAACCATGCTGCCAAAATTATTTTCCTGCCGAAGAACAGGTTTAATTTACTGTCATCTGAATTGTGGAATTCTTTGTTAGTGTACATAATCAAAACATTATTAGGTTGGTTCAAAAGTAACTGCAGGTGTTCACTGTTTAACTCTGCGATTTGATACTGGAATACACTCTTAAATAAATGTGGTTATGTTATACATCATTTTAATGTGGCCTTCTTGCTTTTTTTCTTTTTGCTAATGACTTATTACTTGCTGTTTATATATATTTTAGATTGTAGAAATGGTGTTAGACAGAAAGCAAATTCGAGTGATTTTTTTTATTCATCATAAAGCAGCAGAGACAATTTGCAACATCGACAATGCATCTGGCCCAGCAACTGCTAATGAACATACAGTGCAGTGCTGGTTAAAGAAGTTTTGCAAAGGAGACGAGAGCCTTGAAGATGAGGAGTGCAGTGGCCGCAAATGGAAGTTGACAACAACCAATTGAGAGGATCACTGAAGCTGATCCTCTTACATCTACACAAGAAGTTGCCAAAGAACTCGACATCGACTATGCTAGTCATTCACCATTTGAAGCAAATTGGAAAAGTGAAAAAGCTCGATAACTGGATGCCTCATGAGCTGAACGAAAACTAAAAAATCGTCGTCTTTGAAGTGTCTTCTCTTATTGTACACAAGAACAATGAACCATTTCTCGATCAGACTGTGATGTTCGACAAAAAGTGGATTTTACATGACAACCAGCTATGACCAGATCAGTGGCTGGACTAAGAAGCTCCAAAGCACTTCCCAAAGCCAAACTTGCACCAAAACACAGGTCAGGGTCACTGGTGGTCTGCTGCCAGTCTGATCCACTATAGTTTTCTGAATCCCAGCAAAACCATTACATCTGAGAAGTATGCTCACCAAATCAATGAGATGCACAATCAATCAATGCCTGCAGCTGGCACTGGTCAACAGAATGGGCCTAATTCTTCTCCACACCAGTGCCCAACGGTATGTCACACAACCAACACGTGAAAAGTTGAAAGAATTGGGCTACAAAGTTGCGCCTCATCTGCCATATTCACCTGACCTCTTGCCAACCAACAACCACTTCTTTCAGCATCTCCACAACTTTTTGCAGGGAAAACCCTTCCACAACCAGCACGAGGCAGAAAATGCTTTTCAAGAGTTCATCAAATCCTAAAACACAGATATCTATGCTATAGGAATCAACTTATTTTTTCATTGGCAAAAATGTGTTGATTGCAACAGTCCCTTTTTGATTACTAAAGATGTGTTTGAGCTCAGTTATAATGATTTAAAATCCACGGTCCAAAACCACAATTACTTTTATACCAAACTGATAACTGTAGAGGACCTCCCTGGTGATGCAGTGTATAAGAATCCACCTGTCAATGCAGGGACACAGGTTCTATCTCTGCTCCCGGAAGATTCCACATACTGTAGGGCAACTAAGCCCGAGCACAACTCCTGGAGCCCATGGGGTGCGCACTCTAGGGCCCACAAGCCGCCACTACTGAGTCTGTGTACCCTAACTACCGAAGCCTGCTCAGCTAGAGCCTGTGCTCCAGAACAAAAGCTGCCACCACAATGAGGAGCCCATGCACCGCAACAAAGAGGAGCCCCTGCTCGCTGCGACCAAAGAAAGTCCGCGCGAAGCAATAAAGACCCAGCAAAGACAAAAATAAATTTTAAAAACTTAAACTTAAAAAAAAGTAATTGTATAATCCATTCCTAAACATCTATGGCTCTTACAAAACAGCATTTCTAACCCAAGAAGAAAGGTATCTGTTCACAGGGTTATTATTTTCAAGAAAGTGAGTAAGTTTGCCTTCCAGGAGGATTTAAAGTACACCTTCCTTGGAGAAGTAACAAAGCAATCAGTATTGTGATAAATCCTAAACAAAAAACCAAAACACCAACAATGTAAAGAAAAGTTTTATTTTTGTTTTAAAAATCAAAACCACATCCTTAAACTTTACAATCAGGTTTTCTGGCATAAACAATAGTCAATGAAGAGGGGAAATCTGGCCATTTTCTGTTTTATTGATTTATTTCAAAAATGAAATCCAGAACCTCTATTAAAAAGCCAGGGTTTTGTGCACCCATATACTGAAGAGAAACAAAAAATAGCTACCTCCCAAAAAGACAGAAAGAAAGAAAAAAAACATGGAAGTAAGCTAAAAGTCTGCCTGGTCATCATGGATTAGGCAAACCCTACCACTTGTCCATTAAAACCTCAAACTGCACCAAAAGTTGCCACTTTTGTGAATATGCTTTTATTTCATAGTAACAACATCATGGAGGGAGTGTCAACCAGTATGAATACCCTATCTAGGTCAAACTGCAAAAAGATTTTGTTATGTGTATTAGGGGGGCAAGGTCAGCTTTTGTTGTTGTTTCATTTTGTTTCTGGCTCTCCATGCAGCTTGTGGTATCTTAGATCCCTGACCAGGGGTTGAACCTGGATCACAGCAGTGAAAAAACATGTTGAGTCCTAACCACTGGACCACCAGGGAATTCTCCCAAATTAAGTATTTTTTACATGGTGTACAAGTTTATCAGGTAACATAACATGTAAACTCTACATGTACTGAATCACTAATGTGAACATCTGAAGTCTCATTTAAAATTCCATTTGGCCACTTAGTCTCTAGAAGGGTTTAAATGGCAGGCAAGCAAGCAAAGACATGGCTTAGGGTAGGTGGGAGAAAAATCACTTGAAGACATATTTCTAACATCTTCCTCCCCATATTCACTTCAAAACATGGAAGAGAGTCAAATTAGGAATTGGGCATGATTTAAGTCACTGTTATAACAAAGGTCAAAGCCTTGACATGGTAAATTAATTTCTAATTGAAGGAATATATTTCAAGTACCACCACACAGACCCACAAGGATCTAATCTGAGCAGACTACTGGATCTTACAAATCAACCTCACACAGATAAGTCTGCTACAATGTCCCTAAGAGCCACTTAAACACTGACACTGACAAAGACTTGAATGCTCAAGCTCTTAGGAAGGTCAATTTCCTTTACCTTTCACTCAACTGAGTTCTCAGGCTTCGTTGTGCTTGATTACACCAGAGACTACACCCTCTTCCTCCTTCCATTTGGTAAGGAACCCGCCTGCCAGTGCAGGAGACATGATATAATCCCTGGGCCAAGAAGATTCCCTCAAGGAGGAAATGGCAAACGACGCCAACATTTTTGCCAGGAGCATTCCCATGGACAGAGGAGCCTGACATCCATACGGTTGCAAAGAGCTGGACACCACTGAAGTGACTTAGCATGCAAAACCCCACTTACAGTAACCCTTCCCCCTCCTTCCTACTTGGTATTCTCTTCCTCAGGCTAAAAAAAATCTGTTTTTTCCAAAGTTTAAAACTAATCCTGCTCCAAGAACTATGCTAATATGTTCTGTCTCTAAGGTTAGTCTGTTCCTAAATTAATCTCTTACTTACAAACTTAGATGGGTAGGAAAGTGAGGGAGTATGTAACTGAACTTTCTAAGTCTAAGGCCGGCTTCCAAAATATCAAAGGAGGCAGGTTATATACCTCTACCTCTCACATTCTATACTCAGCACCTTCTTCCATTCAACAGAATCCATACTGAATAAAGAATAACCTTCTTCCTAAGTCTCTCAAGCAGCAGATGATCTGAAAAACAAGATTTCTCACTTCATGTCCGTTTGGAAGAATATTATAAAAAAAAAAAAAAAAAGATCAGAAAACAACAAGTATGGCAAAGATGTAGAGAAACTGGAACCCCTGTACACTGCAAGTGGGATATAAAATGGTGCAGTTGCTGTGGAAAGGTATGGCAATTCATCAAAAAATTAAACACCAACTTACCATATGATCAAGCAACTCCACTTCTGCATAGGTACCCCAAAGAAGGGAAAGCAGTGACTAAAATAGCTATCTGTATACAGCCATGTTCATAGCAGCATTATTCATAATAGCTAAAGGTAGAAGCAACCCAAGTGTCTATTGACAAATAGCTGAAAGGTAGAAGTAACCCAAGTGTCTATTGACAAATGAATGGATAAACAAAATCTGGTATATACATACAATGGAATATTATTCGGGCTTAAAAACAAAGTAGATTTTGACACATGCTACCACATGGATGAACTTTAAAACATTATGGTCATTGAAATAAGCCAGTCACAAAAGGACAAATATTGTACAATTCTTCAAGGTTTCTAGAGTAGTCACATTCATAGAAACAGGAAGTAGAACGGTGTCTTCTAGGGGCCAGGGGGACAAAAAATTGGGGAATCTGTTTAACAAGTATAAAATTTTAGTTGAGAAAGATAAAAAGGTTCTACAGATGAATGGTGATAGTGGTTATACTGCAATGTAAATATACTTAATACTATTGTACACTTGAAAATTGCTAAAGTGGTAAATTTCTTGTTACATATTTTTACCACAAATTTTTTGAAGTTTTTTTAATTAAAAAAATAAATAAAAAACAAGATTTGAGAATGTCAGGTTCAAATTAGGGAACAAGTCCCTACATTTGATCTCTCTTTTCCAAATTGTCTCTCACCTGCCTTTTTCCTCCCTGTGTGTTATGTGTTAGTCACTTAGTCATGTCCAGCTCTTTGCAACCCCATGGACGGCAGCCCGCCAGGCCCTGCTGTCCATGGAACTCTCCAGGCAAGAATACTGGAGGGAGTAGCTGTTCCCTTCTCCAGGAGATCTTCCCAACCCAGGCACTGAACCTGGGTCTCCTGCATTGCAGGCAGAGTCTTTACCATCTGAGCCACCAGGGAAGCCCTTTACTTCCCTACAGTGCCAAAATCTGAAGTTCAGAAAAACACTGCCACAGAAAGATGATTTTTCTCTCAGTTTCCACTTAATTGTAAGTTGACCCTTGAACAATGTGGTTTTGAACTGCCTGGATCCACTTACACATGACCCATATTTTTCAAAGGTAAATACCACAATACTACATGGTCTGGTGCTGGCTGAATCCATGGATGTGCAGGAACTACAGATACAGAGGGCTGACTATAATATGTGAATTAACCCCTACACTGTTCAAGGGTCAGCTGTAACATGGAAAGATTTTTTAAAAATTCCTCATGGAAAATTATTTCTGATTTGTATCATTTAAATAAAATAATATTAAGAAGAAACACATCTAAAACCAAGAAGTACACTCTAAACCATGTCTAAAACTATACCTGTATTTTTTCTTCTGCAGCTGCCATATCATAGTTTCAGACAGCTCAGTGGCATAAATTTCCTCAAAATGAGGGCTCATGATTTTTGTGACTTCTCCATCTCCAGCACCTAAATCAAGAAGTCTATGGGTTTTCCAGTCTGGATTAATTTTAAGCAGTCTCTGAAACTGATCTGGTGAAAACACAAACATTGAGCCTCTTCCTAGCAACCTGGAAAAGAGAAAAAGGACAAAAATGGATGACTGTGTACGAAATAAGCCCTCCCACCCAACATCCACACAAAACAGTGACATGGCACCAACAGCCTTCTGAATTTACAAAATGCTCATTTTATAAGATTATATGATTAAAACAGACATCGTCTATATGATTCGTGGTTAAAAAGCAAAGTTAACAAAATAAGAAAACACCTCCAAATATCATCGTCTGTCTCTGAGGCTGCAAACAGTACACCCAAAAGAGTGGGGACAGGGAGAGGAATAAAAGGTGCGAAGGCAAGAAGAAAAATGTAAGAAAACAGAATAAAGGGAAATAAAAGATGACTGTGAAAAACTGAAGTCAAAATAGGAAGGAGTAATAGAAAACATGTATATCAGTTTAAAAAAATGTCAGGCCAACAGAACCAGACTACAACACTAGCCAATAACACTGAGCAGAAAAAGCAAATGGCAGGAGGGGAAAGCCATTTACAATATGAAACTGAACAATGAGTAGAAAAAATAGGTCTAGATAATAGATTTTTAAGAGACACTAGAGAAAAGAGGAAGAGTGGTCCTTGTGATATCAGTTAATTTGTATTTAAAAGTAGATTCATACTTGGGTCAGTTTGTATGTCAATTGGCTAGGTCTTATTATTTCTAAAAATCCTAAAAAACCTCTAAAACTTAGTAATGTATTTGAAAATAGAGGAGTTAAAATAGAGATCAAAGAGTGCTCTAAGAAAAGCAGGTACAGATCACACCAAGTCTCAAGGAAGCATTGTCTCAGGAAATAAAATGTGTCCCTACTTAGAACTTGTTTTCTAGCTCTGAAATCCTAGTCTGTCTAGAGCAGGGATTCCAAACTCCCCGTCAGCAGCAGGAGCATTTCTTTAAATGAAGCAGATGTTACTCAGACAATGTAAAATTTAACAGGAGAGGGGAGGGTGCCAGCACTGCCAGCCCGTTTCTACCCTTTCTCTGCAGCCTGAAGCAGCTCCTAAGGCGCCTCCTCTTCAGACCCAGGACAAGTCTGAAAACCACTGGTCTAGGAAATGACAGGGAAATCTGTACTGTTCTGCTGCTTTCTGGAAACAATTAGAAGGTACAATAAGCTTGTTATGCAGTGACTGGAAGGACATGTGCAACTGGGTGTTCCTGGTAAGACTGGTTTCAGAAAAAAATTAAAATTATGGAGCGAGTTCTTCCTCTCCTTTCCCTTAGGAGAGGTCAACCAAACCGAACAATGTGTTTGCGGTAAATCTCCTGTCCCACAGAAATGTTAAAAAAAAATGGGAGAGGGAAACCCTCAGAGATATTCACCAATACAACCACTTCCCAGAGAAAACTTCATCTCCTAAACTTTGTCTTTAGCTCTCAATTGTTCCTATCTTTTAATGAGAAAACAGGATGAAAAAGAAATCTGAGAAAAGGAACTGAACTTTATGAAATAGCTACATAAAACTTCACAGAGGAACCACAATCAGAACAACCAACAAGAGGTAAGAGAGGTTATAAGCTTGGAGGAGCTTGGGGGATGCATGTTTCAAATGTTGGTGCCCACCTGCCATAGAACCAAAAGTAAATTGCAAAATCATTACATGGCTTAAGCTTTCCTAATTATAAAATAACACGCTTCCCTAGCCATATCTTTTGGAATCTAAAGACCCATGATATGATAATCATAAAATTCTAGAGCTAGAGGCCACCTGAGGTCACAGTTCATGTCGAAAGGGCACCAGAGAAAGCAGCATTGTGCTATATCCAGAGATCATGAGCAACAGAGGCTACACCAAAAGATTTAAACAAAATCTCACAACAAATTTGAAATTCATCGAGCCCAAATGACCTTTGCCCTCTAGGGAGCACTAGGTGGGAAGAGTTTTGGGTGGTCACAATGACTTGAGGGTGCTACTGTCATTTAGTGGGCAAGGTCAGAAAAGTCAGACTTCCTGAAACGTGCGGGGCAGTTCCAGACACTGAAGAATTATCCCACTTAAAATACCAAGACAATAACTTTGCTCAATACAAGGTTTCCGGCAAACACATACCACGGAAAGGTATGGCTCTCTAATTTGTCCTTAAGTCCCAAAGTTAGTGATGTCCACGTATGCACCTGTGTGTGTGCATGTGTGTATGTGATAACCATTCTAGGTTCTCTAGCCTAGGTTCTCTCTAGATTTGGAATCTACAGAGGAAGTATGCCTCCCTCCTGACTCCCACCCCACCCCAGTCCACATGCTCAGTTACGTCTGACTCTTGTGATCCCATGGATTGTAGCCAACCAGGCTCCTTTGTCCATGGGTTTCCCAGGCAGGAATACTGGAGTGGGTTGCCATTTCCTACCTCAGGGGATCTTCCTGACCCAGGCATCAAACACCATGTCTCCTGCACTGCAGGTGGATTCTTTACCACCAAGCCATCAGGGAAGCCCACAGAGGAGGTATATCTCCTTGCAAATATCTCTATAAAAGAACACAGCTATCTCCTTTCTTGGTTTTCCCCTTTCCCACATAAAGGAAGTCCAATGTGTATCTTACTTTTTAATTCAAGAAGGTTACCACACTAATTATTTCTGTAAGAGACAGCCACTCATTGTAATAAGCTACCACCACCATGGAGAGAAAGCACCAATGGGCTCAAAATTAAGCTTTCAGCTGAGAACAGGGTGCGGGGCAAGAGATGTTTCTGTTTTATTGTGGGAGGGGGCACTGAGGGTGGATGGAAGGGGTGAGGATGGGGGTTATTTAAAAAAGAAAAGCAGAAGTGCTATAGATAAGGGGAGCCAAAGGGGACTTAGTATTAGCCCTCTGACCAAAATGTGAACTCCCAGAGCAGAGAATTTTAACCAGGGGCCAAAAGGGCAGAGGTAGGAGGAAGGGTTAGAGCTTGAAATCTCCCCAAATTATAAGCAAAATGTTGAATGTAAGGACTATTTGAACAGAGAATTTCTACCTTACATCACTTTCAAAGAGGTACAGAACCCTCAAAAGGCTAAAAATCACTGCTGTGGTGGCCAGTCCTCTCCCCCAACAAAAAAGGCACAGAACAGAAATTCAATGCAGTGAATTTCAGAAACAAAATGGCAGACAAGTTGTATAAACTCAACTACCAACACAAAGATAACAACTGATTGCTGAAGCCAATTTAAGGCAACTTCATATAAACAAGGAAGAAAGTCAAGTAAGAAATCCTGAGAAATGGCTCGTGGTGCCTGAAAACATATTTAAGGACAGAGGACAGACTGGGATCCAGACAAGACATTCAGTAGAAGCTGGCTCCAAACCTGAAGAGAAGAAAGAGTGGACCCAGCCAGTGGCTGTAAGTGGTCCAACAGGCTTCTCACGCACTGAGCCCTGCCACTTCTCTCTTTGGAGTTCTGGATTCTTAGGCTTGGGGGTTTGAAAAGTTGGCTGAGAAAGGATAAAAATACTCCTACAGTGTTTTCCATAGATTTAGGTGAGAGAACCACTCGAGGGACAGAGAATTTCCTAAGTTTACAAAATCCTGCTGAGTCCAGACATTACATAAGAACAGAGGAGAATCCGTCACTAGAACGAGCCACCATTTACTGCTGGGCTGAAGTAAATTAGATCCTTCCCCAGAACACCTCCTTCTGGGAAGCATGCTTATGGCAAAGATCTTACTCTTCAGCCTATAGCTTGGTTCCAAGTATCCTGTTCCTCTCTAATAGATCAGCAGCAGGATAGGCATTACCTGGGAATGGGTGGAAAATTGGGACCACACAGTGTAGTCCCAGGCCAGAGCTACTGACTCAGACTCTGTACTTTAACCAGATGCCCAGATGATTTCTGTGCACATCAAAATTAGGAAGCACTGTAACTCCCATCACAGAATACAGAACAATGAGGCTGTTTATCAAGTTATAGGGAATTTTAAAAGCAACCTGCCAAGGCTGGGCCAAGGATTTTGACTACAAGTGTTGTAGCTGTGGAGATTGTCAATACCTCAACGAGGTAACTTTTCTTTCTCCTAGACCTAAGGATAAAGAAAAAATTATCCAAGATTCACTTACCCATTGATAGATGTTCTAGACATAAACAGGCTAAAAACAGATGACACGAAAGAGTGATATAATTGGATAAATAGCCAGCCCGATTTCTCAATGCTGTTGTTTAAGAAGATCTGTGTTCCTTGATCAAGGTAACTCTGAACAAAGACAGCCTGGAGTGACTCGCATAATTTCTCTCTGTTGCACACATACCACTAAAAAGAAAGAAGAATAAGAAAAATGAAAACACAGAACTGAAGCATCACCTAAAAAATCCAAAAACGAAAAACAGAAGACTAAATTGAATCTAAGATTTCCAAATACCATAAATCTCATGGCACTTTGAGAATAATAATCTCTTACACGACCTATAAGGTATAAAATACTTCCTCCTACCTAGTTTCTGGTTTAACTCTCATTACCTTCAGGGGCAGGTAAGACAGTGGAGGAAGGGTGAAGAGGCTTGCGAGTCACGCAGCTTGGTAGGTGACAGGGCCAGGCAAGTACCCTGACTCCTGGCCCTGACTTCTAGCACTATGGCCCACTGTACCCCGAGATTAAGGAAGCTCTGCTGGCCTCTCCTTCACAGAGATTCAATGCAAGAAGGCAGTTAACTACCAACATTAACCTTGTTTTCTATCTAAAAACACTCGATGCAGTGATTTAACTCGAAGCCACCAAACCAATCAATAAGTAGCAGGATTTAATATTCCAGTGACCAGGGACTTCCCTGTAGTCCAGTGGCTAAGACTCCATGTTCCCAATGCAGGGGGTCCTGGTTCGATCCCTGATCAGGCAACTAGATCCCACATGCTGCATCTGAGAATTCTCATGATGCTATGAAGATCCAAGATGCCGAGTGCTGCAACTATGACCTGGTGCAGCCAAATAAATTAATTAAGTAATTTTTTAAAAAATTCCAGTGACCTGATTTAGCTACCCTTTTTGTTGCGGGCTATAAAGAAACCTGTAGAAATACTGGTGTGCTTTACCAAGTAAGTCATTTAACACTCTTTAACAGACAGGAGCCAAATGTTCTTTCTTAACCTTAAGAAAGATTAAGATCTTAAGGTCATATGCAAACAATAAGAAGACAAAGTAATAACATGCTAAGAAGCAGATTACCAGGAACAGGCTCTACCCAGAACATACATTTTAGAACAAAATTCAAGGACCTCAATTGTGGCTAAAGTGTGATCTTGTGTAATAAATGTTTCCCATTTTCACTTAGAGTTAGCACACCAAGGGGGGGAGCAGCCTGTGGGGCACAGAAGCTTCAGAGTGAGCCCACCATCAAGTCCCGGCTCAGCCATTCCTGTGTCTGAGCTCATACAATCACTTAAATCTCTGAGACTCTGTAAATTCATCACTGGTTTCTGTCTATCCTGATAGGTTACTCTGAGGATTAAACAAGTTAATGCAGGCTTATCCTCAATACAAGGCCAGACACATGAGACTCCTATAATAATAGCAATGAGAGAAGGGTCCTCTAACACGGCCTGATAAATAAAAGTCAGTCCATTAAGTATATGATGAAACTGCTGAGTAGATCAGTTACTATTAATCTCTTATCAACTAAGAAACAATTTCCCCCAATGAAGAGACAAAAGTAACCTGCTTACCCTGACAAGTATGACCATTCATCAGCAGTAGGTGTCCCGTAACTGCTTGAATAACTGATGGACCAATTTTATAGTCATCCTAAGCTTGCTAAACACTGAAAGAAATCTTGGGTAACACTGCCAACACTAACACTGATATAACCAAACAAGCACATTAAAGTTTCAAAGATTAACTAATATTTTTTACAAACTCTGCGCCCTGACTTGATAAACCAAATCTTTTAAACTGCTAATGGTTTTGTGTTAATTTACCATTAAACACTTTCACCAAAACTGCTTGAACTTGATACCTTTATTTTCCCCCACTATATGACAAGCTATGAAACTTCTTACATTCACTGCCTACACTTTTTATCTTGGTCTGAAAATGTTCGGGCTTAACCATTAACTAATTCTTAATACTCACTGTGCCTGAAGTTATGCCCCAGTGCAGGTCATAAACCATTTTTTATTATACTCCTGACCTCCTGGTTCACATTCTAAACTCTGTAATACTGAAGCCATTCTAACTTTTATCTTCTCTTAATTCTCTGAAATGACTAATCAAGATGAAAGCCATCACCTGGGTAATAGGCAATCAGGTACATTCTATTACTGCGGACAAGAAGTTATTCACGTGGAACAAAGGAGCTAAGAATTCCTTAGCACCCACTTTTAAATGGACAACCAGAACAATAACGGACTCTGACTTCCAGAACTAAGCAAGAACTGGCACCACTAACTGCAAATAATGCTTACAAATGATGCCCCCCACCCCAAAAAAAAGCCTCAAGTTTTTAACAGCATTTGTCTCATCAATATTAACACATGTGGTTGAACCTTTACTGCCAGACAATCTTTCAGAAAAGAAAATGCTTATTGATCAGAATATGCTACAGAATAAAAAGGAGTAATGCCCTTCCTTTAAAGATAAAGGTTGAAATACATGTTCCTCCTGACAATTTGTATGAAACAAATGTCAGCATCACGGCAGCATCATTCATAATTACCAAAAAGTGGAACAATCCCAATGTCCATCAGCTGATGAATGGATAACAAGGTGTAATTGATCCATACAACAGAATATCAATCAAACATAGAAAGGAATGAGGCACTGATTTCTGAGATTTGAACTATGAATATTACGCTAAGTGAAATAAGCCAGTCACAAAAGGCCACAGATTACATGATTTCATTTACACAAATTGTCCAGAATGGGCAGACTCAGAGACAGAAAGTAGATCGTGGTTGCCACGGGGTTTGGGGGAAGGAGACCATGGGGAGTGTCTTCATGCTAATGTATATGGGATTTCTTTATCAAGTGATGAAAATGTTCTAAAATTAAGAGAGTGGTGATGGCTGTACAACTTTGTGAAGTCTACTATAACCACTGTACACTTCAAAAGATGAGTTTTACAGTCATGAATTATATCTTGGTAAAACTTAAAAAAAAATACAAACATTAAAGTGTAGGTGCCATTTTGAGCTTCCAGAAATTAAAAATGGTTTGAAAATTTAAAGAACTAAGCATTTCTCTGAAACTGCAAATTTTTAAATGCAAATCTTATCATGTCACAACCCTGCTCCATAGAAGTTATCTTAAAATAATATTCAAAATACATAATATGGCTTACAAGGCCCTACAAGATTTGTCCATTCTGTATACACAGCCTCACCTCATGACACTCCCTATCAACCCATAACACCCAGCCACGCACTATGTCACAACACTGCACCCTTCTTTCTTTTTCTGGAAGGCTCATCTCCCAAAGCTGTTTTACCTGGTATTTTGCTGTCTCCTACATTTCCCACTACCCTCAACTGACCTAAGCCTAAACATTTCCCTTGAACTTCCAAACTAGGATGGATCCCCTGTTCCAATACTTTCTCACGTTTCATTTCTCCTCAGTAACATTTAAAACCACTGACCTGAATCAGTTCAGTTCAGTTCAGTCACTCAGTCATGTGTGACTCTTTGCAACCCAGACTGCAGCACACCAGAACTCCCTGTCCATCACCAACTTTCAGAGTTTACTCAAACTCATGTCCATTGAGTCGGTGAGGCCATCCAACCATCTCATCCTCTGTCGTCCCCTTCTCCTCCTGCCTTCAATCTTTCCCAGCATCAGGGTCTTTTCAAATGAGTCAGTTCTTTGCATCAGGTGGCCAAAATATTGGGGTTTCAGCTTCAACATGTCTTTCCCATGAATATTCAGGGCTGATCTCCTTTAGGATGGACTGGTTGGATCTCCTTGCAGTCCAAGGGACTCTCAAGAGGCTTCTCCAACACCACAGTTCAAAAACATCAATTCTTTGGCAATCAGCTTTCTTCACAGTCCAACTCTCACATCCATACATGACTACTGGAAAAACCATATCCTTGACTAGACGGACCTTTGTTGGCAAAGTAACGTCCCCGCTTTTCAATATGCTGTCTAAGTTGGTCATAACTTTTCTTCCAAGGAGTAAGCATCTTTTAATTTCATGGCTGCAGTCACCATCTGCAGTGATTTTGGAGCCCCCCAAAATAAAGTCTGTCACTGTTTCCCCATCTATTTGCCTTGAAGTGATGCAACCAGATGCTGTCTTAGTTTTCTGTATGTTGAGTTTTAAGCCAACTTTTTCACTCTCCTCTTTCACTTTCATCAAGAGGCTCTTTAGTTCCTCTTTGCTTTCTACCATAAGGGTGGTGTCATCTGCATATGTGAAGTTATTGATATTTCTCCCAGCAATCTTGATTCCAGCTTGTGCTTCTTCCAGTCCAGCGTTTCTCATGATGTACTCTGCATATAAGTTAAATAAGCAGGGTGACAATATATAGCCTTGGCATACTACTTTCCCGATTTGGAGCCAGTCTGTTGTTCCATGTCCAGTTCTAACTGTTGCTTCTAGACCTGCATACAGGTTTCTCAAGAGTCAGGTCAGGTGGTCTGGTATTCCCATCTCTTTCAGAATTTTCCAGTTTATTGTGATCCACATAGTCAAAGGCTTTGGCATAGTCAATAAAGCAGAAGTAGATGTTTTTCTGGAACTCTCTTGCTTTTTTGATGATCTAGCAGATGTTGGCAATTTGATCTCTGGTTCCTCTGCCTTTTCAAAATCCAGCTTGAACATCTGGAAGTTCACAGTTCACATACTGTTAAAGCCTGGCTTGGAGAATTTTGAGCATTACTTTACCAGCATGCGAGATGAGTGCAATTGTGCGTTAGTTTGAGCATTCTTTGGCATTGCCTTTCTTTGGGATTGGAATGAAAACTGATCTTTTCCAGTCCTGCGGCCACTGCTGAGTTTTCCAAATTTGCTGGCATATTGAGCGCAGCACTTTCACAGCATCATCTTTCAGAATTTGAAATGGCTCAACTGGAAAACCTGTATATAAATTACATGTTCAGGGTAGGTCTTCCCAGGTAGACACAAAGCTCCATAAAAGGTCAGGGACAATGACTGACTTCTGTGCCTGGTACAGTTACAGATGAACAACAAAATGTTCATCTGTTTAACAACTGTTAAAAAAAAAATCACAGGCAGTCTAACAGAATTTAGTGTTTCTAGTAAAATCCTAAAGAGAACACAAGGATAACCATGGAGACAGCTGTCCCTGTGTTCTGTCAGTTTCTAAAACTTTAAGGTTTTGGTAAGGCCTTGCTTAAACCCAATTCTGCAAATAGTGGTTAAGCTACCCACCCACCACAGAACTACGTTAGTACAGCAAGCAGTGAAGGAAAACACAGAATGTCTACCTTATCCCAGGCACCTGGCAAAGCGCTGCATGTTTCATTTCCCACCTCACAGAGCCAATAAGGGGCTGCTGAGCACTCCCAACTGAATCAAACTCCTGCTCTAGGTGCATGTGGTTTTTTAGAAGAAGTGTTTTTTCAAAGAAGCTTCTCTTTGCTCCATTCTTTCCAGTGTGCCTGTCTGTGAGATTCAATTCTAGAAAAGAAAGCAGGACTGTTCTGCCCAATTAAGACTGGATAAATGGGGCTAAAGATAATCTGATCTAGATAGTAACAGAATTACACTAAGCCAGCGTCTTTCAACCTCAGCAGCATGGACATTTGGAGCCAGATAATCCTTGATCTGGGCTGTGGGATGTTTAGCAGCATCCCAAGCCAGCCATCAGATGCCAGCAACACTTCCCCACCCCTAGTCATGACAAACTAAAATGTCCCAGACATTGTCAAGTTCTCTGCAAAATAACCACTGCTTAAGAACCCCTACATGGGCTTACTCAATTCCTTTAAAGTAGAAATGCAATGTTCCTATAAAATTGTATTTGCTTATCAGACTGAGGGATGGAGTTAAAAGTTTTTCTGAAATTACTCTGAGTTCCTCAACTAGTCAGACACATGGCATATAATAATCTATTCTTCCAAAATACAAACGACTTGAGCCCATTAGGAAAATCAGAATTAGAAAATTATTTTAGAAAATGAACTTTCTGATTTTAGGTAATGTCAGCTGAGCACAGAAGAATTGATGCTTTTGAACTGTGGTGTTGGAGAAGACTCTTGAGAGTCCTTCGGACTTCAAGGAGATCCAACCAGTCCATCCTAAAGGAGATTAGTCCTGGGTGTTCATTGGAGGGACTGATTTTGAAGCTGAAACTCCAATACTTTAGCCACCTGATATGAAGAGCTGACTCATTTGAAAAGACCCTGATGCTGAGAAAGATTCAGGGCAGGAGAAGGGGACAACAGGGGATGAGATGGCTGGATGGCATCACTGGCTCAATGGACACAGGTTTGGGTGGACTTTGGGAGTTGGTGATGGACAGGGAGGCCTGGTGTGCTGAGGTTCATGGGGTTGCAAAGAGTTGGACTGTTCAGTCGCTCAGTCGTGTCCGACTCTTTGTGAGTATTAGGTAATGTGGTTTAATAATAAATATTTGGTCTTTATCCCCAGTTCCCAGCACAGAGCTCCTAAAACCTTGGGGAAACTCAGAGTGAGTGTATGGTCATGTGATAACCAGGAGGCAAGATGGAACTTTCAGTCCCACCTCTAATATCCAGGGAGGAGAGAGAAGCTAGAGATTGAGTTTAACCAATACTGGTCAAAGATTTCATCAATCACACCTTGGTAACGAAACCTCCATAAACCTCTAAAAGACAGGGTTCTGGGTGCTTCCAGGTAGCTGAACACATGGACATGCTGGGAGGATGGCTTACCTGGACAGGGCTTGGGAGCTCTGTGGCACCCTCTACTTTCCCCCACCAGTCCCTTGCCCTGTGCCTCTGTTCCATTTGGCTGCTCCCAAGTTGCATCCTCTATAATAAACTGTAAACAGAAACCAAGTGTTTTCCTGAGCTCTGTGAATCGTTATCTAACTTGGTGGGGGGGTTGTGGAAACCCCAGAATTTGTAACCAAGTCGGACAGAAGCATGGGTAGGCTGTGAACCCTCAACCTGTAGCTGGCCTGTGAGACACACGTGAGGACAGTCTTGCAGGAGGGAGCCGTTAAATCTCTGGGCTGTTAATTCTGGGTAGTGTCAAATAGAAGTGAATCACAGAACACCTAGCTGGCGTCAGAGAATTGGTTGGTGTCACAAGAAAGAAACCACAGTTAAGGCTTTTTTCCCCCAGTGTTAAATGTGTCCAAAGCATGCACAAACAGGATAAAGGCCAGAACTTCAAGCACTTGCTTTCATCTTTATCTACTCACAAACTGCAAAAACAACTTGCATTGTTACATAATTTCAATGTCTACACAGAGCTCCACTAGAGTGGGTACAGCTTGCTATTAAGAAGGCAACCTACTTTCACAGCCCCTCAGCCAACAAGGCTTCCTAAGAGGGACACCACGAAACAGTGGGGAAAGCCTGGGCCTTGAAACCAGACAGAGCAGGATTCAAAATTCCAACTCTGCTATCTATTAACTGTGCTCTTAGGCAAGTTTCATTGCTCTTAGCCTCTGTTTGTAAAATAGGGATGTACCACCTACCACCAAGAGTTGTCATAAGGATTAGAGAGGATAATATATATACACAGTGCCTGACACTTAATAGAAGCCAAATAACTCAATTTTCTTTCCCTTCCTGTTCAAGGTTCACAAAAGCCAGTTGAGCACTGAGGTTCAAGGGAATGCCTCAAACCACACTGTAGGTCTGGGCACTCTGCCATTCTCAAAAGAAGTGAGTAACCGAAGACCTGAGATATTCAATACCACTAAAGACAACCAGAAAGGCTCTACTAACGGAGTACAGGAGAATCTTAGCTACTACCGTAGGTGGTAAGACCAACCTGAGGACACTGATCTTGACAGCTAAGGATTCAAAAATCACATTCTAAGTTCTACAATGCAATCATATCAGTCCAGACATTTAATCACTGATGTCTTGTGTATCGGATACACTGATACCTTGTACAAGGGCTTCCCTAGTAGCTCAGAGGGTAAAGCAACCGCCTGTAATACAGCAGACCCGGATTTGATCCCTAGGTCGGGAAGATCCCTAGGAGAAGGGAATGGCAACCCATTCCAGTAGTCTTCCCTGAAGAATTCCATGGACAGAGGAGCCTGGCAGGCTACAATCCATGGGGTGGCAAAGAGTCAAGCACAACTGAGCAACTAACACACACACACCTTGTATATATGCACAGCACAGGTGTAAATATTCAAATCATTCATTCTTTTCCTACAAATGATACAAACCTAAACCAACAACCTCTTTACAGGAGACTTTAAAGTGCAGAGTAACAAGACACCCTCACTTACATGCAGGGAAAGATTAGATTAAATCACTTCAATTTTGATTTAATAAACAAATTACTGGCAATCTTCATTTCAAATACTGTTAGTAGTTTATAATCCCAAGACTTTAACAAAGCTTCAGAGAATCTGAAATAGACTTTTACAGGAAGTATCAGGGTCCCAAGGGTACCTTCACAGGGGAACATATAGGCCTCTGGTATACCTGAAGAAGGGACCTTCCTTGTGCTCTGTAAAACTGAAGCTAACACTTGTTTAGGGTTTCAACACAGGTTATAAGGAAGGAAAGAAACTCTTTTCAAAATCTCTTTGGTATTCCGCTGCAAAGGCCTCCGGACTTTCAAAGGCAGTTCAGAGGACACAAACCTATCTATCAGCATCTGTCTGGCTAGCTGGCTGACCCCTCTGGGCACTGTTAACTCATGCCTAACTTTGGTCCACCTCCACAAGGCAACTGGGGAGTGAGGAGCAGATGGAACCTGTATTTAGCACAACCTTTGACCTCTGGCTGTGATGTCCAAGTACTGATATTTTTTCATCTGAAAGAAAATCCAAATTGTTTCAATTCTGTCTTAAATCCATCATTGCTTATGGCAGAGCACATTTCTGAGTTTACATAAGAAGGTGAAAAAAAAAAACTCAGATATATACATATTTGCAATTTTAAGTTACCTTATATATTTATTAAATTACTTTTTATTGAAGGATAATTGCTTTACACAATTTTGCTGTTTTCTGTCAAACCTCAACAAGAATCAGCCATAGGTATACATATATCCTCTCCCTTTTGAAACTCCCTCCCATCTCCCTCCCCAAGTTACCTTATTAATTCCACAGATAATGTTATCTGTGCTCTTAAAAAACCTGGCAGTGTATCAACTGGAGAAACAGTCCTGGCCTGGTTCCAGGGAGTTCTATAACAATTCTTTTGTCACTCCATCAACTGAGAAGCTGCTGAATGACTCTTATTATCAAGAACCTAGTTAGTGCGGCCTAAGAGTTCTTTCAAGTTTCAATAGCTCTTTAACAGTTGCGTTAACTAGCAGGTGCAATGCCTGAAAAAGACTAGATTCAAAGTTATTGTCGTTATTACTTTCTTTTTAAGTTCTGGTTCGCCAATGTTGAAAAGTCATATGTCTAGTTTCTCACTACCTGCCTCAATTTCTTTCCAATAAATCAAACTACCCAGCTTTCAATCTGTGATTAAGAATGTGCTGCTGATTAAGAAAACTGGAAATTTTCTCTGAAGCAAACTTCTTTAAAAAAAATTTTTTTCCTCACTTTACAGTCTGTACAAAAAAGTCAGTGGTGCCTACTTGACCAGCAAGCCATATCCATCTGTGCTGAGAAACCCCTTCCCTTCCTTCTCACTTTTCCAAAATGAAACACAAATCCCAGTTGTGAAACTAGCACACCAAGCACAGCAAACCAAGGTATTAAAGTGGTGCTGTGACTATGGTGTAGAGCTGCTTTAGCCCAAAGGAGCCTTGCCTCTCTAGGATTCAGTAACTAAATAGCTATTTTTAATGAACAAACATTGCCTAAGATCTCTCTTTTAAAGAATCCACCACCATAATTTCTTAATCAAACATAAGGAAAACTTGTAAGTATAGTTCAATCAAATCCATAACCCTACTTCCATGCAACTGCAAAAGAACCAGATGGCGGGCTATGGAAGCCACACACCCAAATGAACACCAGAAGACCCAGTATGAACTATTAACTTGAAGGGAGGGAAAACATTTAGAGTTAAGTTACTTCACAAGCAACAAAGTTTATAAGGATCCTGCAACACAAAGCAGATAACAAATCATCAACTCAGCCAGGGCAGAGAGAACAGTCTCCTATTTCATTTAGTCCACTGTGGTTTCCATAAACATCTCTTTTGTTCACTTTAATCTTTTATTCATGGACAATATTTTCATAATGTGAATGCATCAACTCAAAATAATGTGAGTGACTGTTCTAAGGAAAAGAGCCAATCTTCCCCCTTCTACTCAGTATTCAAAAAGCACCAGATCAGTCTTCATTTGGAGAAACTAGCTGCCCAAATTGTTATGTGCAACTGGTTAAAATACACACTTATTACACATACTCGAGTATCTTAGAAACATAATGAAGCAAAGGAGGTACTGGAAACCAGTATTAATTTTCCTTAGAACTTGACAGATTCAACTTTTAAAAAGTACACAATTAGAAGACATTCTGAGATGTCTTGTTAGGCCATCGTCTGAGGCTGTGTCTGCAGCTATAATTCTACCTAGGCCCCATAAAAATCAAGTGACTTAAACAGTTTTTCAGTTTTTATAATATGTCCATTTCTTTTATGAGCACTGAAAACACCAAGTATACTTAAGTAGCAGTAATCTCAAGTGTTATAATAAATATCTATAGTCAAGAGACTCTACTATACACGTCAATGGAAATAAGCCTCCTTTTTATCCTACCCAGAACTTTATTTCCACCAGCTGTTAAAGATGACATTTCTACTCACTGTTTTACATCATTATCCATGATACTTCGACATATATATCTTAGTAACTGAACATTATCACTACAGTACAACTCTAAAAATGACTAATCCATTGCAGAGAAAGTGGTTTTACAGGTTAAGGTCACCTACTAAGTTTATGTACACCCCTAACTATATCATAGGAGTGATTAACAAAGTATTAGTACAATAGCTGTGGGATTACAAAAAAATTCTATGGACATTTATAATTTCCTTAGAAATAGAAAAAGCCCACTACAAATATTTTCTAAATAAAAACTAAACACTATTTCTCTGAATGGATTGTTTTATCTCCTTGGATAATTCTTTAGTTTCATTAGAGCACATGAAATCAACTTCAGGGTAAACACCTGGCATCGTAAGAAAAGTAATATATGAAAATGAGAAATCTATGGAAATGATGACATACAAGATGGGGAGTAATTAGCTACCGCTCTCTGGGAAAGCAAAATGTACTATAACTGCTAGCTATTATAAACCAATACTCTGGCAGAGTTCAAAAGCCAAGAGGCTTTCTGCTCAATGTCATGTTAACCGCAAACTACATCATAATCAAACATGAAAGACCTCACTCTTAATTCTGCAAATGCACATACTTAAGTGGCACAAAACTAAGATAATGAAAAGACTATCCAGCCAGCCACATCGCCATCGTCCACGGTGCACAACTACAACTCTTCTAAAGAATTCGCTCCTGCCCAGTTCTGATAACCCTTCCAGTGAAAGCCTGCATCACCTTTCTTGTTACCACATCTCTCCGGTCAGATACCAAAATCAAAGTTAGAAGGAGAAAATCTCTCTCTTAGGTAGGAGGGGAAGAAGGTTCGACAGCAGAGGAGTGACGAGTTATCAAACACCTTTTTAAGTGCTCAGGGAAAATGTCACCCGACCGAGCCCAGAGAGTTAAATGGCTCACGCCGCACGGCTAAATTTCTTTATGGAACCTTTGTACGTTCAGAGATTCAACCAGACAAACAGAGGGACCGGCTTTTCGGCGTGATACTCGGGGCTGATGGAAGCTGTCGGGGGTCACGGGTTTGGTCGCGTCATTCAGTTCTCAGGCCTCGGTGCCAGATGGGTCGCCACGCGCCGGCCCGAAAGTTCCTCCGGCCGGCCGCCGGGAGCGGACGCCGAAGTGGCCGAGCGTCTGCAATCACCCGCCGCGACCCGGGAACAATGCGGGGCTCCGGGGCGCTCGCGCCGGGGCCCGGGAGAGAAACCGAAGGTCGTCCTCCTCGCGAGCCTCCGAACAAAAGGAGCCGCGGGGCGCGGACCGGGCGCCCGGCCCAGAAGACGGTGGGGGGGAAACTTTGCGAGGGGCCGGGGCGGCGGGGCGAGGCCCGGGGGGGTGCCTCACGCCGCAACGCCCCGCACAATAGCCGGGCCGAGCGCGGGAAGGCTGGCCGCCCCGCCCCCGCCCCGCCGGGCCCGGTTCGGGTTCGGCCCCGTACCTGGTGGTTCTCCTTCCTGCCGCCCGCGGCCGCCGCCGGCCCGCCCGGGCCGCTCGTCATGTTCACGTACAGGGAGCGGGTGAGCGGGCTCCGCAGGGTCCACATCCTCCGCGCCAGCCACACGGACGCCAGGCTCAGGCACAGCCAGCCCGCGAGCAGTCTCATCGGGGGCCTGCGGCCGCTCGCTCCGATCACCGCCGGGGCGAGGAGGAGGACGCGCCGCCGCCTCCAGCCGCTGCCGCCGCCGCCGCCCAAGCTCGAGCCATCGCGCCCGACTCGCCGCCCATCCAGCCCCTTCAGGGCCGAGGCAGGGGGTGGGGAGGAGCGGGCGGCGCTCAACCTTCCCGCCTACCCGGTCCTCTCCGCCCCCGGAACGCCGCCGCCGCGGAAGGCAGTTTCCACCCGGAGCACAAACGCAACGCCTGCGGCGCGTTCTCTCCGAAGCGCGTTCCCTCGGCCTAAAGAGCCAGCCGGCCGGGAGGCGGGACAAAGGGAGCGCGCATCCGCCTGGCGCGCGTCCCCGCCTCCCGTCTTGTTGCGGCTCCCTACAATGGCGGAAATGATTTTAATATTAATACTTCTAAGCCAGAGGTGATCGTTCCGAAGGCGGTAACTGAAGCCTCCCCGGCCCTCCAAGGTAGTGTCCGCAGTTCTTCTGGTCTCTCGTCGTCTTAGTCTTGGCCTCTGGGCCCCTCATCCACCCCTGGGCGGGACTTTTCTCCAGGTTGTGCAGATTGACCCCGGGGTGACCCTCATCCCCTTCGTACATTCATACAGACGAAGTCCTTGCCAGAGACAGAGATTGCCAGTTTTCACATAATTGCCAAGCTACATGGCTTCCTATTCACATCGTCCACCCCAAGGACCTACACCCTGCTTCGCAGGAGCTGCAAAGTAGACGTCAATCTAAGTGCAAAATGTTACTGCCAATCCCTCCCCACCTACCCGCCCAGTTCCTCAAGCCTGGCAGGTTGCTGGCTACCTGTTTCTAAGAGGCATCGGCGAAAACTCTGCCTCTTTTGGAAGCTTCTGCAGTTGGGGCACCTGCAAGTTATGTTCTGGTGTATTGATGACCCTGTCCAAGAATGAAGACCCCAAATTCGAGTCCCTGCATGTTCGTTTCCTTGAATTAACAAACGGAAGTGGGATCCAGTACTCTTCAAGCCAACCAAGATTTGCAAGCAATATTTACCCAGATGTGTCTTTGATCATTTGTAGCACAGGAAGACCTAGCAACGTTTCAAAACTGAAAGGTTACACTGTGTTCCTGTGTCTGAAGCTCTTCCTGCTGCCACCGAAGCTACCAGTAAGGAGTCAAACATTTCATGGGTCCTATCCCTTTAACACCTTGCTCGGTTTGTTTAGAAAATGCTTCTAATTTAACTGCACTAGACATCATGTAATACATTTTATTTTAATTCAAAACAAAAGAAACCTTTCTGTTAACTCCATTCGTGCACTTCAGAGATGGTTATTTAAAAGTGTCATGGTGATCACTGATGAAGAACAAAACCCTTCCTTATTCACAAACATTTTTATTAGCTTCTAAGAACCTCAGCTTGGCACCTTTCACTAACAGGGACATCTTGTTGCCTAATGTAACACAGGCTATAACAAACCAAAAAGGCAGAGAGGAGGAGGGTACTTTGTGTTCTCTTTCCAGCATACTCCCTAACTGCTTCCTGCCAAAATCCCAAAGAGCCTGCACCTTTAAATCTAGTTCAAACCTCTAGTGGTCCTGACCCAGATCATCAAAAAGGAACTATAGTAGCAAGCTCAGGTAATTCAGTTTGCCATGTCATCTGTCTCCACTGCCTCTTAGGATCAGTGTCACAAGTAAAGCAACTCTGTGCCAAAGAAAGCCTTCATCTTTTTAGAGGGGGTGAGGGAGGGTTGGGCAGGAGGCTGTAAAAGCAACATGAAGTATAGAATGACATATTTCATTTCTGCAAACAAAGGAGACCACAAGATAAGCCCCTCAACTATAGAGTAAGCCTGATGGGCTGAGAAGCAGCAACTAGATGGCTGCTGTCTGAAGGGTTTAGGGTCAGCTGCCACGAAGCCCAGCATCTCAGAGAAGCAGATTTTCACTTCAGACCTGAGCAGGTGGCCTAGAAAAATAAATCAGTCTCACATTTAAATACTCTATAATAATCACAGAATATTCAACTACATGTTGTTTACACTTAGCAAGCACAGGACGAAACCAAAGCACAGCATGATCAAATGATTTGCCTAAAGGTAGCAGAACAAATTCAATAGCAGACCTTTTCATAGAACCTGGTATCCCAGCTCACAGTCCTTCGATCCATCTAAGAAGCCTTGCTGTCTCTCCCTTCTCAAAGAGCCTCCTGAATTACAAATGAGGAGGAAGGAAAACAGCAAGAGTAAATATACTAAGCAGAAGTTCAGATTGCCCTCAGGGACTGCCCCTTTCCTACATCGACTAGAATGTCACTGGCTGTATATTAAAACCTCACTTATCCCTCACGGAGAGGGGAAGAGGCACAGATAACACAAAAAGCCAGCTAAGAGCCAGTATTCTTTCTGGCCTTGAAATGCAGTGATATTCAAAGGACACATAAATGACACCCTCTGTGCTGGGCTCTGCTCAGTGTTCCCCTGACCAGGGCTCAGGTGTCTGGCTTGGGTCACAGCTCTGTGCATAGGTCCTAAATCTTGACTGGATCACTTTCCTATCTAGAACTCTAGGCAGGGCGCTTTTTGTTGTAATTCTTCTTATCAGCTGCAATTTACGGCATTTGCGTGTTCTCTTTTCAATTAGGAAGAGAACCTATAGAGAGCTGGATCTGTAGAGGAACACAAAATGTGCCGCCACTGTTGTTCGTTGTCATCTTGTTGAAGAGATAATGATCTAAAAAGAGTATAATCACATGTTTTCATGGACTTAGATTGTTTTTATGCTTCTTAATATTTTGCGGAGTATAAGAAAGATGCAAGTTTTCCCCAGTGTATCCAGTAGATGTTCCTTATGGTTATTAAGCAATGAGCACCTCTAAAAAAATAAAATTAGTAAATGTATTCAATAAATTTGTTTTATATTAGTAAACGTAACAGATTCTTATCTGAACTTTGTTGATATGATCTCAGACATATGCAGTGACATCACTGTGGTCTCTGATAAAGTGTTTAAGGCGAAAGTGCAAACAGAAAGAGAAAAACAAATACTATATATTAACACATACAGATTCTGAAAAAAATGGTACTGATGAACATATCTGCAGGGCAAGACTAGAGACACAGGCATTGAGAACAGACTTGTGGATACTGGGGAAAGGAGAGGATGGGGCAAATTGAGAGAATAGCAATGAAACCTACACATTACCATGTGTAAAGCGGATAGCTAGTGGGGAGTTGCTATGTAACACAGTAAGTTCCACCTGGGGCTCTGTGACCACCTAGAGGGGTGGGATGGGGTAGAGGTGGGAGGGAGGTTCAAGAGAGAGGGGACATATAACTGAATCACGTTGTTGTACTGCAGAAACCAACATAATTCTGTAAAGCAATTATCCTCCAATTAAAAGAAAAAAATATATATAGAGTATTTAGTATAGTGCCTCAGGACATAGTAAGTTCTCCAAAAAAATGTTAATTTTCTCTTGCTTTCACTATGACTTGGATAATTCACCCTCTCCTGAACCTCCCTTTCCTCATCTGTAATCTGGGGCCATGGTTTTGAGAGCTTCCCTGGTGGCTCAGTGGTAAAGAATCCACCTGCCAATGCACGAGGTGCAGAAAATGCGGGTTTGATCTCTGGCTTGAGAAGATCCCCTGGAGGAGGAAATGGGAACCCACTCCAGTATTCTTCCCTGGGAAATCCCATGGACAGAGGAGCCTGGTGGTCTGTGGTCCACGGGGTCGCAAAGAGTCAGACACGACTGAGCACACATACATACACACACACTTAGTTCACAACACGTCTGTGAGAATCAGATGATCTGAATGCCTTGTAAACTGTAAAACTCAACCAAGGTTATCACAATAATGATGCTTATTCCCAATGTGACTGGTCTCTGCAAAGCTACCCTCCATAATACATTCCCTTAGAGCCCAGGATGTCAGCTCCTCCTCCTGTGTCTATTCCCAGACCTCTTCCTAAGAATTTGAACTAAGAGAGTGAGGATGAAAGTGGCTGAAAGGAATATGAAACACAAAACTGCTTAACATTCAAGCCTAAGAATCACAAAATCAGGCAGCAAATTCAAGTTTATGTACTTGTCAGGCGTGCCTATCTTCTTAGTAGGAAAACCTTTGCCCCTCTTCCCACCTGGCTCGTTTGCATCACCTCTGTGCCAGCCACAGCACTTCACCTACTTAGAACCTTCTGGACCCCACAGCCTCCCTCCCATGGCAATCTCATATGCCTGTTTCAATTTATGTCAGGGATAAAGTTGGAAAGACCAAGAACTGCCACTTTCACATTGGCAAAGATTTATTGAGTACATGCCAGACATGAGGCACTGGACTAAATGGAGAGGAGAGCAAAATAAACACAATGACATCCTCAGAGCTTACTATTTAAGAGGGAAGATTACTTTGTGGGTCCCAGTATTCACAAAATGAATAGTTCACTACAGTCTGCTGCGTGCTACAAAAGAAGTGTACATTGTTAGGAAAATGAAAGCTGTCCAGAGGAAGTGTGGCTTTGCAGCCCTCGTTTTGACATCTCCTTGCTAAGCCTGAGAGCTTCCGAGTTGCCCAAGTTCCTCTGGACTACAGGTGCACCCAGTAATTGTGGAATAAAAATGTGAGGTACCTGTAAGAGTCCTCTGGGCTGCGAACATCACAGTAAGCCACCTATGTACTTAGGTTGTAAATGTATACTACTGCTTCTAGGATCCCTAAAAGAAATTTGCCCGTGTAATAGTTTGATCCACTTAAAGGAAAAATATGTTATTTCTTTAAATATATATTTCAACCTAGCAAGGTCTTTTAGCAGCAGGTCAGAGTCAGAGCTCTGATAAAAGAGAGGACTTGTTTTCCTTCACTTTCTGGGGCATTTTCAAAGGTCCAGAACTCTTTCATCTTGTTTTACATATATTTTCAAAACATCCCTATCCTTGGCCTCTTAATTGCAGTCTTCTGCATGTATGTGGGTTTGATCCTCTGAAAGGCTGCTGCTTCTTCACCCAACTCACCCTGTAACTTCATGCCACTGTGTTTTTATAGTCTGATTTCAAAAATATAAAGCCTTCTTATTTTGTGACTAAAATATTCAAACATATGGTCTATATGAAATACATGAAAAAATTGCATGGTATGTTAAGAAAGCTTTTAAAACTTTAAATATTTTATAGTAGACAAGGCATGTATGTATGTATGTACATAAACATGTGCTAAGTCACTTCAGTCATGTCCAACTATATGCGGCCCCATGGACTGTAGCCCACCAGGCTCCTCTGTCTGTGGGATTCTCCAGGCAAGAATACTGAAGTGGTTTGTCCTGCCCTCCTCCAGAGGATCTTCCTGACCCAGGGATGGAACCCATGTCTCTTATGTCTCCTGGATTGGCAGATGGGTTCTTTCCCACTAGCGCCACCTGGGAAGCCTGTGCATAAACCTAAGTATCTTAAATAGTTTGTATCAGTTCAATTCAGTTCAGTCGCTCAGTCGTGTCCGACTCTTTGAGACCCCATGAATTGCAGCACGTCAGGCCTCCCTGTCCATCACCATCTCCCGGAGTTCACTCAGACTCACATCCATCGAGTCGGTAATGCCATCCAGCCATCTTATCCTCTGCCGTCCCCTTCTCCTCCTGCCCCCAATCCCTCCCAGAATCAGTCTTTTCCAATGAGTCAACTCTTCGCATGAAGTGGCCAAAGTACTGGAGCTTCAGCTTTAGCATCATTCCTTCCAAAGAAATCCCAGGGCTGATCTCCTTCAGAATGGACTGGTTGAATCTCCTTGCAGTCCAAGGGACTCTCAAGAGTCTTCTCCAACACCACAGTTCAAAAGCATCAATTCTCTGGCACTCAGCTTTCTTCACAGTCCAACTCTCACATCCATACATGACTACTGGAAAAACCATAGCCTTGACTAGATGCCTTCCACAGAACCACATCTCTGCTGGCATGAGAGAAGACCACTATTTTATCCTGCATAACCACAACCACAAACTGGTCTAAAAATGAGAAAGAATATGTTTATGAAAGATAATACTTGAGCAATCAATCAACCTGAAAATCAGACAGAACCATCTCTCTTCTCTGTGAAAACTGTGATTGATTTGTTAATAGCCATAACTAATGTGAGTCTGTCTTATGAATTAGCCTGGGATCTTCCTTAAACTTATTGTGTGCACAAATCATTAAATCCAGGCAAAAGGTATTCAGTTATTAGATAAACAAAACCTCAGAATTGCCCTGCAGTTGTTCCATATACTTCCCTAAAATTGACAAAGTAGATACTAAGCTATTAAGTTCTTCTACGATTGTTGTGTTAGATGATCAGTCGTGTCTGACTCTTTGTGATCCCATGAAATGTAGCCTGCCAGACTCCTTTGTCCATGGGATTTCCCAGGCAAGGATAGGGGAGTGGGTTGCCATTCCCTTCTCCAGGGGATCTTCCGGACCCAGGGATTGAACCGGGTCTCCCGCGTTGCACTCAGATTCTTTACCATCTGAGCCATCAGGGAAGAAACTTTATTTCCATGTTCATTAGCTTTCTATGCTCAAGTCTTTAAAAAAAAAAAAAGCTTTAGATATGACAGCAGCCTTTCCTCCACCACAGAGACTTGTTCTGAGCCAACAGAATCTAGATCCCACCTTCCCCTCTTGCCTCCCACACCAGGCCCGAGAGGAAGTGGGGTGGGGTGGGGGGCGCTGGGGAGAAGCCAGTTTTGCTCAGGAAGCTCACTAGAGTGAAGTTTGGTATTTGTGAATATAGAACAGACTTCTTCCTCCAGGAATGGTCTGTTTCATAACCAAAACTATAAATGATAACTGGAGCCAAATTTGTTACTTTTCAGACATCTTACAGTTTAAACAAATTGCCTTGGGTTTGTGAAATGCATCTTTTTTGCTTTCATTAGGAGACATTTATAGATTATTTTCACCATATCTACAATGCTCATCATGATTATTCAGTGGAGTAAATCTGAAATAAATCAGCAAAATAAATCTAGGTTATTCCTGTAGGGTTTGATAGTACGATGGATTCATTTTTAGAATCTCCAGCCCCTTGTTTGATTCATGGACTGGAATTTCTCCACTGTTGTCTATAAATAGCAGCCCATGTCTGTAAATACATGAGTGTATTTTCATCTTGACACTTGGTAACTCATGTCATATTTGAGGACATCTAACATTTGTTAGCTTTTTTAATTTGGAACTTGTATGTCTGTTTGGACACAAGCATCAGGAATAAGTTATTTTTTGACATATGTTTAAGGATGTTTCAAGAAAAAAAACTGTAGGATTTTTTTTTACATGGTTGGTGGTACATGGAGTCAATCATAAAATTGCATTCAAAAATTCTGGAAACTGGAAAATAAAATTGCTGAGAATCACACATTGGGCTATATGCTCTAACGCAATGCACACTACGGGTTAGAGCAAAGCGATACAAAGTCACGTTTAAAAAGGCAGGTCCCCAAGCCAAGACTTGACTGCACGTTGACTGAAGGAGGGTAATAACGTACTAAGAATTAACAGCTCATTGTGAGTGGAAGATGGAGAGGATTGGGTCAGCCTTAGGAAGTGGAAAGGCAGGTTGGTTTCGCAGTGGCTCTCCACCATAAGCCCAGGAGACCAAAGTCAGGCCTGCTTTGCTCCAAGCAGCAGGTGCCACTCTGTGTAGCTGGAGATGGGCGCATTCATTGTATCAAGCACCATGACTTCGTCCATCAACATCATCCTGAAGTTGCCATGTCCCTCGTTCCCACATGTATTCCTTATATAGCATGAAAATGTGCTGATGGGGGAACATACCCACCTATCCCATGGATAGTTTTGTATCAGAGTATAAATTAATAAATAGGTTTGGGGCTTTTTTTTTCTGCATTGGTCTGTGAGTTTTATTCATGCTAACTTCCTGTTAGAGATGATTCCATTCTCAATGTACCAATGTATTAAGTTTCTATAACAATAAAACCTCAGACAGTGGTGAATTTACCTACATCATACTGCTTACCTGCCTCCTATGAAACCTGTATGCAGGTCAAGAAGCAACAGTTAGAATTAGACATGGAACAATGGACTGGTTCCTAATTGGGAAAGGAGTACGTCAAGGCTGTATATTGTCACCCTGCTTATTTAACATATCATGAGAAATGCTGGGCTGGATGAAGCATAAGGTGGAATTAAGATTGCTGGGAGAAATAACAATAACCTCAGATATGCAGATGACACCACTCTTATGGCAGAAAGCAAAGAGGACCTAAAGAGCCTCTTGAGGAAGGTGAAAGGAGAGAATGAAAAGCTGGCTTGAAACTCAACATTCAAAAAACGAAGATCTTGGCATCCAGCCCCATCACCTCGTGGCATATAGATGGGGAAACAATGGAAACAGTGATAGACTTTATTTTCTTGGGCTCCAAAATCACAGCAGATGATGACTGCAGCCATGAAATTAACAGATGCTTGTTCTTGGAAGAAAAGCAATGACAAACCTAGACAACATATTAAAAATCAGAGATATTACTTTGCCTACAGAGGTCTGTATAGTCAAAGCTATGATTTTTCCAGTAGTCATGTATGGATGTGAGAGCTGGACAATAAAAAAGGCTGAGAGCCAGAGAACTGATGCCTTCAAGCTGTGGTGCTGGAGAAGTCCCTTGAACTTCAAGGAGATCAAGTCAGTCATCCCTAAAGGAAATCAACCCTGAATATTCATTGGAAAGACTGATGCTAAAGCTGAAGCTCCAATATTTTGGCCACCTGATGCGAAGAGCTGACTCATTTGAAAAGACCCTGATGCTGGGAAAGATTGAAGGCGGGAGAAGGGGACGACAGAGGATGAGATGATTGGATGGCATCACCGACACGATGGACGTGAGTTTGAGCAAGCTTCAGGAGTTGGTGGTGGACAGGGAAGCCTGGCGTGCTGCAGTCCATGAGGTCACAGAGTCGGACACGACTGAGCGACTGCACAACAGCACACTCCTTATGGGAATGATGATGGCTGGTGAGCCTTCCCTCACCCGACAAGTATCAGCCTTCACTTGCCTGAAACACACAATGTATGGGAATGAGGCTTTCTCAGATACCTGTGGTTCTTTTTCAAAGCCTTTTCTGTCCCACCACAGACTCCCTCCCAGTCCCTTGTCCCTGTATCAGTTTGTTCAGCCCTCATCTTTACCGTCAAAAACAGGATGAATATTTACTGCAGGAGGCAGGAAGTTAAAATTCTAGTTACAATCCTGATACTTTCTGTGTGACCTTGGAAAATCGTATAACCTTAATCATTTTGTCTGTAAAATTGGAGATTAATAAAGACTACCCGTAGGTAAGGTCATGGGACTTGGATCAGAGACTCTTAAAGTCTCTGCCAGTTACAGGATCTGCTACTTCATCTGCTTACTTTCTTTTGTGAATTATAAATTCTGTGGCTTTTTCCCAAAGGCTAATATAAACATATCTGTACTTACATAGTATACAAGAGAAGTGGTATGATTTTCTGTGTTTCCCCTGACACTTTAAAAACAGATCTCATAAATTCAGAGTTGCATAACACTCTATAAGATAAATGGGAAACAATTTCCTGCAGAGTACATGACTGGGACAAAGTTTAGAAATGGAGATATTTTTTGTTTTGAGAGTGATGTGCTTGACTAATTGTCAGCTCCTTATGACCTGAAACCAAAATCCTTGCATTTCTGACTCCCCCCAGCCCGTATCCATCACCCTCTCCTTTAGCTCCACCTTCTGTTTCACTGTGTGAGACTTGCCTAGTCGCCTAGAAAGTACCTGGAGGAAAAGCACTCTGGAGCTGTGGTAGAACCACATGAAATTCTCCGTCTGAACTACAGCCTCACTGTTCCAGAAACGGAGCCTCCTACAACAGCGCTGCCAGAGTATCACACATCCTGCTAACAAGGACAGCGTGTACCAGACACCAGGCTTTGTGCTAACACTTTCAATCCTCACTACAATTTAATAAGGTTGATACTATTGTTATCTTTTTTTTTAACAGAAAAGAATCTAAGGCACAGACAGCTTCCATTGCACAGCAAATGAGCAACTGAAGCATGGCTTGAAAGCAGGCAGTCTGATCGCAGAACCCACTTTCTTCACACAAAGCTCTACTGCCTCCTAGTGGTAATTAGCCATCCTTTGACCACTAGCTTCAGACTCCCTGGTGATGCTGATTAAATGCAGTTTCTTGGGCCATTCCAGGTGTGTTGATTCAGAATCCTGCCATAAATAGAGTTTTCAACATGCTTCACCAGGGAGAAGTCAGAGATGAGATCCTTAGCAGAAGCAATATGCACTTTAATTAAAAGTATTCAGAAGTCATGATATTATTTAATTTTTTATTGCATTGGGTCTTCATTGCTGCACGTTGGCCTTCTTTGTTTGTGGCAAGCAGGGACCACTCTCTAGTCATGGAGTGTTGGCTCAGTAGTTATGGCACACAGGCTTAGTTGCTCCACAACATGTGAGATCTTCCCTAACCAGGGATCGAACCCATGTCCCCTGCATTGACAGGCAGATTCTTGACCACTAGGCCACCAGGGAAGTCCATGAGATTATCCTTTAATGAACCAGTTATTTTTTTAAGTGTGCAGATAACCCAAAAGAGGAAAATAGCATTTCTAAATAGCAAGTTAAATGGTATTTGTGTAATTGCTTTAGGACAATCTTCCCAAAATAAAATGAAAATAAATGTTATGGTCTGTAAATTTTTTCCAGTCACCCTATGTAGTATACAATTTATGAGTCTTGACAAATGCATACAACTCTGTGTGTGTGTGTTAGTCGCTCAGTTGTGTCCGACTCTGCGATCCCATGGACTGTAGCCCACCAGGCTCCTCTGTCCATGGAATTCTCCAGGCAAGAATACTGGAGTGGGTAGCTATCCCCTTCTCTAGGGGATATTCCCAACCCAGGGATCGAACCTGGGTCTCCTGCATTGCAGTCAGATTCTTTACCATCTTCCATCTGAGCCATCAGGGAAGACCACCTGCTGTTGTTCTTTAGTTACTAAGTCGTGTCCAGCTCTTTGCAACCCCGTGGACTATAGCCCACCAGGTTCCTCCGTCCACAGGATTTTCCAGGCAAGAACGCAGGAGTGGGTAGCTATTTCCTTCTCTAGGGGATCTTCCCGACCCAGAAATCGAACCCGAGTCTCCTGCTTCACAGGCGGATTTTTTACCTCTGAGCCCCCCAGAAGCATCACCTAGAATATAACACATCCTTTTTCACCAGGACATGCTAGTTCTGGGTGTGGGCATCAGGGAGGGTCTGCAGGCCACCAGTTCTGGTCAGAGGCTTGGTTAGGTAGCCAAGGTAGAAGGGAAACAGATCATCTTGCATATTCCAAGCTCTAGAATAGTCCAGTGACCTCAACTGTACTAAGAGAAGCAATTTCAACATTCGGCTAGGCTAAGGCTCATTAGAAATCAATGATTGAAAAAGCAAAACATAAAAGCTAATGAATTCAGTATATAATTTTTTTTTTTTTTACAATTGCCCTTGTGTACCTTTTCATTGTATTAACTGACACTTCATTTCATTTAACAAAGGTAATCCCAGGTAAATTTCTTGTTGATGCTTATTTTTCCAAATTCTCAACTTTTCTAGCATTTGTAGAAAAAGCAAGAGAATTCCAGAAAAACATCTATTTCTGCTTCATGGACTACACTAAAGCCTTTGACTGCGTGGATCACAACAAACTGGAAAATTCTTAAAGACATGGGAATACCAGACCACTTCCTGACAAACCTGTATTCAGGTCAAGAAGCAACACTTAGAACCAGACATGGAACAACAGAGTGGATCCAAATTGGGAAAGGAGTACATCAAGGCTGTACATTGTCACCCTGCTTATTTAACTTATATGCAGAGTACATCATGTGAAATGCAGGGCTGGATGAAGCACAAGGTGGAATTAAGATTGCCGGGAGAAATATCAATAACCTCAGATAGGCAGATGATACCACCCTTATGGCAGAAAGCAAAGGGGAACTAAAGAGCCTCTTGGTGAAGGTGAAAGAGGAGAATGAAAAAGCTGGCTTAAAGCTCAGCATTCAAAAAACTAAGATCATGGCATCTGGCCCATTCACTTCATGGCAAATAGATGGGGAAACAATGGAAACAGTGATAGACTTTATTTTCTTGAGCTCCAAAATCACTGCAGATGATGACTGCAGCCATGAAATTAAAAGACGCTTGCTCCATGGAGGAAAAGCAATGACCAACCTAGATAGCATATTAAAAAGCAGAGACATTACTTTGCCTACAAAGGTTTGTAATAGGAAGTTATGGTTTTTCCAGTAGTCATGTATGGATGTGAGTTGGACCATAAAGAAGGCTGAGAGGGGTGAGGGGCAGGGTAAAGAAGGCTGAGAGGGGTTGGGGGTGGGGAAAAAAGGCTGAGCACTGAAGAACTGATGCTTTTGAACTGTAGTTGGTGAAGACCCTTGAGTGTCCCTTGGACTGCAAGCAGATCAAATCAGCCAGTCTTAAAGGAAATCAATCCTGAATGTTCACTGGAAGCACTGATGCTGAAACTGAAGTTCCAGTACTTTGGCCACCTGACGCGAAGAGCCGACTCATTGGAAAAGACCCTGATGCTGGGAAAGATTGAAGCCAGGAGGAGAAGAGACGACAGAGGATGACATGGTTGGATGGCATCACCGACTCAATGAGCATGAGTTTGAGCAAAGTCCAGGAGATGGTGAAGGACAGAGAAGCCTGGTGTGCTGCAGTCCATGGGGTGGCCAAGAGTCTGACACAACTGAGCAACAACCAGCATTTATAACCTTTAAACAAGTTTTCAGCTTGGTATCACTGACGTTCTGTAAATAACGAAGTTCAAGAAACATTTTATCTCAATTAAAAAGTATTCTGAACTCTACTTGAAGTTGTCTCCAAATACCTCGGCAAGGAGTCATTTCAGTGTATTCTCTGGGGCCTAATCAGAACTGAGCTTTTACTGCAAGCGTCACTTCACTCACACTTAGCAGGATGTGGCCTGTCTGATGCTGGATCAGTGTTGCTGTCTGCCTGTAGCCTTCCCGGAATATTTATCTGTATAGGATTTTTCCTCAGAGTGGACTCTCTTGTGTTTATTGAGATTTAAAGCTGAAGGCTTGCCCACATGCAGAACATTTGAAACGTTTCTCTAGTGTGTGGATTTTGAGATGATGAATAAATAAGACCTGACTTCTGACTGAAGGCTTTGCCACACTCTCGATTCTCCAGGCAAGAATACTAGAGTGGGTTGCCATGCCCTCCTCCAGGGGATCTTCACAACCCAGGGATCGAACCCAGGTCTCCTGCATTGCAGGAAGATTCTTTACCTACTGAGCCACTGGGGAAGCCCCTTCACAAGTGGAAAAGATCTTTCTGAACATCAGGGAATTCACAACAAGGAGAAGCATTCGCTGATGTTCAGAAAGATGGTCTCCGCTTGTGAAGGGGCTTCCCGTGTGGCTCAGTAGGTAAAGAATCTTCCTGCAATGCAGGAGACCTGGGTTCGATCCCTGGGTTGTGAAGATCCCCTGGAGGAGGGCATGGCAACCCACTCTAGTATTCTTGCCTGGAGAATCCCATGGACAGAGGAGCCTGGTGGGCTATAGTCCATGGGGTCCCAAATATATCAGGCCTTGTGAAGGCCCTGCCACATTCAGGACATTGGTAGGTCTTATCCCCCATGTGGATTCTTTTGTGATTTCTCAAGCTAGTTAATTGTGTGACGGTCTCCCCACACTCATCACACATGTTTTCTTGGTTTAGGAGAGTTTCCATGCTTCCCTCCTAACTTGTGTTTGTTAAGCCTGAGCGCTGACTGAGGGCTTCACCACACTCATCACATTTATAGGGCTTCTCCCCAGTGTGACTTCTCTGAGGAATGATCAGGGTTGAGTTCAATCGAAAAGTTTTTCCATACTCACCACATTAGTAAAGTTTTTCCCCTGAGTGAGTTCTGTGATTTATTACAGGTTCTGAGCTCTGACTAAAAGTTCACCCGCATACAGGTCATCATTCAAAAAGTTTCTCTCCAGCGTGGATTCTCCGGAGTTGGTTAAGTCCTGCATACTCAGTGAAGGCTTTTGCACATACTTTACATTCACAGAGTTTTTCTTTACTGTGAATTCCCTGATGTTCAGTAAGATTTGAACGCTGCCATGACAATCAAAATGCAGAGTACTTCCCTTGCCTAAAATCCCTGTGGCCCTTTGTAGCCAGCCTGCCTCCCCGCCTTCAGGCCCTGGCAACCACTCATGTGTTTGCTGCCCTGGTAGTTTTGCCTTTTCCAGAATGTCATGTAAATGGAATCATACAGTAGATAATCTTTAAGTCTAACTTCTTTCACTTAGCATAATGCATTTGACATTCATTTATGCTGTCGTTAGTATCAGCAGTATCGCTTTTCCATTGACGTTTAGTATTCCACTGAGTACATGTACCACGCCTTGTGTACCAGTTGACCAACTGGAGGACACTTGTTTCTAGTTCGGAGGGGGGTAATTATAAAGCCATAAACAAATGTGTACATATTTGGAGTGAACATAGTTTTTCTTTCTTCTGGGCAAATAGCTGGCAGTGGGAATTCTGCAGTACATGTCAAGTGTATATCTAAATTTATCAGAAGCTGCCAAAACTGTTTTCCAGAGCAGCTGGACCATTTTAATTCTACCAGGAAGCATGAGCATTCTGAGTGCTCCACCATCTTGTCAACATGCAGTATTATTAGCTTGTTTTTTAAAATTCTGTTCATTGAAATGTGGATTTTTTTTTTTTTCCATGCCACTTAGCTTGCAGGATCCTATTCCCTGACCAGGAATCAAACCCAGGCCCACAGTAGTGCAAGTACAGAGTCCTAACCACTGGACTGCCAGGGAATTCTCATATTATTAGCTTTTATTTTAGCCATTCTAATAGTTACATAGTGATATCCCATTTAATTTGGATTTTCCTAATGACCAATAATGTTAAACATCTTTTCTTATACTCATTTTCCATCTGTGTGTCTTCTTTGGTGGAATGTCTGTTCAAGTATTTGTCCATTTTTAAAATTAGGTTGTTTATTACCTGTTCATTAGTTGTGAGAGTTATTATTCTACCTGAAAGTCCTTTAAAAAAGATGAACTTTGAAAATATTTTTTCCCAGTCTATGGCTTACCGTTTCTGTTTCTTAACAGTATCTTTCAATGGGGCCTCTCAGGTGGCTCAGTGATGAAGAATCTGCCCACCAGTGCAGGAGATGTGGGTTCAGTCCCTGGAGAGGGAAGATGCCCTGGAGAAAGGCATGGCAACACACTTCAGTATTCTTGCCTGGCAAGTTCCATAAACAGAGGAGCCTGGCAGGTCACAGTCCATAGGATCACAAAGAGTAGGACACAACTGAGGCGACTTAGCATGCATGCATGCAGCTGGAGGTTTGTACCTTTTGACCACCTTCATCCAATCCCCACTTCCCCTTCCCCTCCACTATCTCCGATAACCACAAATCTGATCTCTTTTTCCATGAGGTTGTTTGTTGCTTTTGAATTATACTTGATATGCAACACTATGTCAGTTCCTGGTATACAGCATAGTGATTCTATATTTCTATACACTTCAAAATGATCACCATGATAAATCTAATTACCACCTGTCACCATGCAAAGATATTACATAATTATTGACTATGTTCCCCACACTGTACACTTCATATCCAACACTAATTTATTTCGTAATCAAAAGTTTATAAGTTTATACGTTTCAATCTCCGCCTATTTCTCTTCTCCTCCATCTCCCCACTCTGGCAACCACCCATAGATTGTTTTGACTGTTCAGGGTCTTGTGTGTTTTCTACAAATTTTCGAATTATTTGTTCTAACTCTGTGGAAAATACCATTGGTATTTTGATAGGGATTGCAATGAATCTTGATAACTTTGGTTTGGTCATTTTAACAATATTAATTCTTCTAAGCTATGGACGTGGTTTATCTTTCAACTGTGTGCATCTTCCTCTTTTTCTGCATGCTCTTGAGTAATTCTTATTATTGTATCTCCACTATTGGTTTTTATTTGTGCCTCACTTTAAAAATATGTATTTAATAATTGCCCTAGAGTTTAGAATTAAAATCTTTAATTATTTAGATTCTACCTTAAAATATTCTATCTCTTCCCACCTAGCATAAGAATCTTATGACACCCAATTCCTCCCATATTCTAGGGTATTTTTGTCCTACATTTTATTTTTGCATATTCTGTAATTCTATAATACATTATATACATTACTGCTCTTTTACTTCAGATGGTCAATCATCTTTTATTGAAAATTTTATCGAAGTAATTATAGGTTCACATGCTGTGGTAAGAAATGATACAGAGAGATTCATGTACCTTAACCCTGTTTACTCTAATGGTAACATCTTTCAAGCTGTAGTATAATATCACAACCAGAATCAACACTGATATTAATACAATCTACTGATCTTATTCTGATTTCCAGTCTTACTTGTATGTCTGTGTGTGTGTTTCAGTTCAGTTCAGTTCAGTCGCTCAGTCATGTCCGACTCTTTGCGACCCCATGAATCGCAAAGCACTCCAGGCCTCCCTGTCCATCACCATCTCCCGGAGTTCACTCAGACTCACGTCCATCGAGTCCGTGATGCCATCCAGCCATCTCATCCTGGGTCATCCCCTTCTCCTCCTGCCCCCAATCCCTCCCAGCATCAGAGTCTTTTCCAATGAGTCAACTCTTCGCATGAGGTGGCCAAAGTACTGGAGCTTCATCTTTAGCATCATTCCTTCCAAAGAAATCCCAGGGCTGATCTCCTTCAGAATGGATTGGTTGGATCTCCTTGCAGTCCAAGGGACTCTCAAGAGTCTTCTCCAACACCACAGTTCAAAGGCATCAATTCTTTGGCGCTCAGCCTTCTTCATAATCCAACTCTCACATCCATACATGATCACAGGAAAAACCATAGCCTTGACTAGACAGACCTTAGTCGGCAAAGTAATGTCTCTGCTTTTGAATATACTATCTAGGTTGCTTATAACTTTTCTTCCAAGGAGTAAGCGTCTTTTAATTTCATGGCTGCAGTCACCATCTGCAGTGATTTTGGATCCCAAAAAAATAAAGTCTGTCACTGTTTCCGCTGTTTCCCCGTCTATTTCCCATGAACTGATGGTTAGTTCCATACAGTTTTGTGACATGTAGGTTTATGTATTCACCACCATGGTCAAGATTCAGAGCAGTTTCATCACCACGAAGATTGCTCATGTTGTCCTTTCGTAACCGCACCAATCTCTCTACCTCCTCACCCTGTCCCAAACCCCCAAAGACCATAAATCTGTCCTCCATTTCTAAGATTCTCTTATTTTAAAAACTATACATAAACTAGTCATACAGGGTGCAACATTTTGTGACTGGCTTTTTTCGCTCAGTATAATTCCCTGGAGAGTCATCCAAGTTGTACCATTTTTACTGTAGAACAGTATTTGATGGGTTATGTGTATCACAGTTTATTAACTATTTTCCTGTTGGAGGACATCAGAGCTGTTCAGTTTTGGGCTATTGTGAATAGAGCTGCTATGAATAGTCATTCACAGGTTATTGTCTAAACATAAGGTTTTTGTTTCTCTGGGATAAATGCGCAAGAGTGCAATTGCTGGTTTGCATGACAATGCATGCTTAGTTTTAATAAGAAACTGCAAAACCGTATTCCACTGGCATTACCATTTTACAGTCCTACATAATGTATGAGGGATCCTCATTTACCTTTTAAATTGATTGAAAATAAGAAAAAAATGTCTTTTATACTTATCTTCATTTTAATCACTTTCAGAGATTTTCATTTCTTAGTAAAGATCCAAGTTTCTACCTGGTAACTTTCTTGAGCATTTCATATAATGCAGGTCTGTTGGTACTGAATTCTCTCAGATTTTGTTTGTCTGAAAAGTCTTTATTTCACCTTAACTTTTAAAGACATTTACACTGTGTATAAAATTCTGGGTTAACAGATATTTTTCTTTCAAAATTTTTAAGATGTCATTCCATTGTCTTAAGTCTTACATAGTTTCTGACTTACAGTCTGCTGTTATTAATTCTGATTTTTATTCCTCTGTATGTAATGTGTCTTATTTCTCTAGCTGCCTTCAATAATTCATCCTTATCTTTGGTTTTTATCAGTTTCAATATTATGTGTCCCTCATATTGATGTGTCCATCACATAATATGGTTTTGCCTTATAAGTTTATTTGTATATTTATCCTGGTATTTTATTTATCCTGGTTCTCTGAGCTACTTGGATCTTGAGTTTCTTGGTTTGCTGTCTTTCATTATATAAAAACAACAAACAAATAACAAGCTCTTGATTATTGTTTCTTTAAATATTTCTTGTGAACTGGTCTCTTTTTCTTCTTTTCTTTGGCATTTCATTCAAATGTATGTTTGCTCCATATTGTCCCAAATATCTTGGGTATTCTACTTTCTCTGTCTCCTCTTTCCGTGTGTGTGTTTCAGCTTGAATACAGGTATATCTTGGCAGTCTTGTGGATTTAGTTCCAGATCACCATAATAATGTGAATATCACATGAATTTTTTGGTTCCCCAGTGAATCTAGAAGTTATGTCTACACTATGTGAAAGTGAAAGTGTTAATCACTCAGTCATGTCCAACTCTTGGTGACCTCGTGGACTGAAGCCTTCCAGGCTCCTCTGTCCATGGAATTCTGTAAACAAGAATACTGGAGTGGTTGCCACTTCTTTCTTCAGGGCATCTTCCCAACCCAGGAATTGAACTGAGGTCTCCTGCATTGCAGGCAGATTCTTTACTATTGAGCTACTAGGGAAGCATACTATACTGTAGTCTATTAAATGTACAACAACATTATATCAAAAACTCAATGTACACACTACTATATATAAAATAGATAACTAATAAGAACCTACTGTATTACAGAGAGAACTCTACTCAATACTCTGTAATGACTATATGGGAAAAGAATCTAAAAAAGAGTGGATATATATAACTGATTCACTTCACTCACTGTACACCTGAAACTAACACAACATTGTAAATCAACTAAATGCATGCATGCTAAGTCACTTCAGTTGTGTCCGACTATTTGCGGCCCTATCTACTATAGCCCCCCAGGATCCTCTGTCTATGGGATTCTCCAGACAAGAGTACTGGACTAGGTTGCCATGCCCTCCTCTGTAAGTCAACTATACTCCAATACAAAATTTTTTAAAACCCTATGTACATAATTTTAAAACACTTTATTGCTTTAAAAATGCTATCTGAGACTTCAGAGAATTGTAATCTTTTTGCATAGTAATATCAGAGATCACTGATCACAGATCACTATAACAAATATAACAATGAAAAATTTAGAAATATTGTATAAGAATTACCAAAAAGTGAGAAAATGCTTCTGGGAAAATGATGCTGATAGACTTGCTTGTCTCAGAGTTGCCACAAAACTTCAGTTTATAAAAAGAGCAGTGTCTGTGGAGTGCAATAAAGTAAAGCACAATAGACTGAGGCATGCCTGTAATTTCCATTGATGTATCTTCAAGTCCACTGATTCTCTCCTCACATGATATGCTGCACATTACAGTTTACACAAATACAAATTTCTTCACAATCTTTAGCTTCCCTTTTAAGATTAAGTGTGTGAATTTATGATTAACAGACCTTGCTGGAAGATACTGCCATCAACATCACCATCTCTGGCCTTCCCCATCTCCAGGCCCTGAAAGAACTTTGCTGATTTCAGGGAAAGCAAAAAGAAAACAAATTCAGGAACTGTACAAAATTTTGCGCTCTCTTACTGCAAAGGCCTGGCTTGAATCAGAGAACTCAGAATATGAATCAGGTCTATTTCACCTACACCTCTTACACTTCTTATTGAACATGCCCACCCACAGACCAAGTAGCAGCAACACAGACAGCACTTTTGTGAAGTACACCCAGTGGTAAGCTAGCTGGTGAGAGCCATTGCTAACTTTTCAGGAATTCTCAAGCTGGGTTTTAAAGTGGCCATTATTTTAAAATTATATATAAACTTATGCATGGATACATGCTTAGTCATTCAGACATGTCCAACTCTTTGCAACCCCATGGACTGTAGCCTCCCAGGCTCCTCTGTCCATGGAATTCTCCAGGTGAGAATAATAAAATGGGTAGACATATCCTTCTCCAGAGGATCTTGTCAACCCAGGGAGCAAACTCTGGTCTCCTTCATTGCAGACAGATTCTTTACTGTCTGAGCCAACAGAGAAGTCCATATATACATATTGATGTTCAGTAGCTCAACTGTGTCCATCTCTTTGTGACCCCATGGACTGCAGCATGCCAGGTTTCCCTGTCCTTCACTACCTCCCAGAGCTTGCTCAAACCCATGTCCATTGAGTAGATGATGCCATCCAACCCTCTTATCTTCTGTTGCCACCTTCACCTCCTGCCCTCAATCTTTCCCAGCAGCAGGGTCTATTCCAATGAGTCAGCTCTTGGCATCAGGTAGCCAAAGTACTGGAGCTTCAGCTTCAGCATCAGTCCTTCCAATGAATATTCAGGGTTGATTTCCTTTAAGATTGATTGATCTCCTTGTAGTCCAAGGGACTCTCAAGAGTCTTCTCCAGCACCACAATTAGGAAACATCAGTTCTTCAGCACTCAGCCTTCTTTATGGTCCAACCTTCACATCCATACATGACTACTGGAAAAACCATAGCTTTGACTATATGGACATTGGTTGGCAAAGTGATGTCTCTGCTTTTTAATAAGATGTCTAGGTTTGTCATAGCTTTCCTTCCAAGGAGCAAGCATCTTTTAATTTCATGGCTGCAGTCACCATCCACAGTGATTATATATATATATATATATATATATAAAATCATATATATACACTATATTAAATGTATATACATATGTGTATATATACACACATTATATTAAAAACAGAGGTGATAACTCAAAACACTGCTCATTTTTTATTTTTATTCTTTGTTTTTTTCGCCATAACTTGCAGCATGTGAGATTTTAGTTCCCCAACTAGGGACTGAACCCACACTCCCTGCAGTGGAAGCATGGAGTCTTAACCACTGGACCACCAAGGAAGTCTCTCTGTAATGTTATTAATGTCTATTCTAGATGTGATAGAATGTGTATATGTGATATGACATGTGTATATGCAATTATGATTTTTGTTTTGCTTTCTGATTTTACAGTGGTATGCTACTTAGCACTTCTCAAATCTGTGTTCACTGATATTACATTTGTAGCTTGAAATTAGCCATGTTAGATGTATTAACACCATGAAAATTAGTGTAAACTTCTGCTTTGTTTTGTTGATTGTCTAATCCAGGGGTCAGCAAACTTTTTCGGTGAAGAGCCAAATAGTATTTTAAGCTTTGCACCCACATGCAGTTTCTGTTGCATAGTTTTAATTATCAGCCTTTAAACTTATGCTTGGATCTCATGCATGCGTGTGAGCTCAGTCATGTCCAGCTCTTTGTGACCCCATGGACTGCAGCCTACCAGGCTCCTCTGCCCATGGAATTTTTCCAGGCAAGAATACTGGAGTGGGATTCCACTTTCCTTCACCAGGGAATCTTCCTGATCCAGGGGTCGATCTCCTGCATTAGCAGGAAGATTCTTTACCACTGCACCACTTGGGAAGCCTGTTACTATACAAAAATAGGCCAAAGGTTGGATTTGGCCCAGGAGTGATAGTTTGCCGACCCCTGGACTAGATTTAAGGAAGCAATAAAATGTTAATAATGCAGATTAACTCAAAATAATGCGGATTAAACCCCAAACTGTCATGTCTGTAGCTGGTACACTGTGAAAAATGTAAGAAATTCAGAACGTATTCTTTCCTGTACTCAAAACCTACCATTCAATTAATCAAAGAGGTTGCTCATGTCGTGGCTGACTGAGTGCAGTTCTGAAGTTGTGTCTTCATTATTTGTTTTGTCTTACTCATTAACAGAAACAAAATATAAAACAATATTTAGGTTGGAACTACACTCCTTGGTTAATGACATGGGTGACTTTTTTTGGAATTGAATGATAATCAAGCATTTATTCATAGTTTTGATTTCATGACTATTGTCGCCAATTATAGAAACTTCTAATGGAATATGGAATTTGTAAGAAATAGCAAGTTATGGGACTTCCCTAACAGTGCAGTGGTTAAGCCTCAGTTCTTCCACTGCAAGGAATACAGGTTCAATCCCTGGTGAGGGAACTGAGATCCTGCATGACTCACCCTGTGGCCAAAAAATAAGGAAAAAGAAATAGCAAGTCATGCGGAAATTATAGGTATATGGAACTTCCAAAAAAGGAGCCATGTTTTATTATGATTTGTAAGTCATATACTGTACAGATTTTTATCAGTAAAATTTATAATAAAATTACATATGTATATGTGCTTACTTTTTTCCCATAGAGCCAATCATTAAGCATTTCTGTCACATCAGTATGTCTCAGTGTCTCATGCTGGGCCAATTATCACTCCTGGATAAGAGAATCTAGACAGGCACATAGAGTTCAAGTCAGTTAGATGAAGGTGGGTGACTGAACTGGTTCTCAGCCAGTTGAGATAGAGAAGAGAAGAGAGAGAGACAATGAGAGAGAAAAGACTGAAGGTGACAGGAACAAACAAAGGCACCCTGACTCTCGCCTCCAGTCCTGTTTCATTTCCTGTCACAGATGCCCATGAATTTACCTACTGCATCCTTCCCGGAAACCTCTCTTTAAGAGGTTGAGTTCAGCTGAATTCCTTCTTCACAACCAAAAGCTCAGCGAACCACAGAAATCTGGACTATATGAGTCCTCTTATCCTGGTCTCTGAATTTCCCAAATCTGTTGACTATTAATCACAGGGAATCTACAGACAATTGTGATAAAGTATTACTTAATGAAAACTGGCGGGGGGGGTGGGGTGGGGTATCACTAATAAAATCAGTCAAATAAGCAATATGGGGCTTAAAAAAAAAATAAAGTGGCACACATAGTCAGGTGAGTTCTGGGAAACCCAAAGCAACTCACATAGCAATTCAGGGGTAAGGAGTGAAAGGTTGTGTTCAGGCAGTGAGACCACTTGGAAACAGCCAATTTAATTCATATTTAACGTTCTTTTGAAAAATATTTATTTATTTATTTGTCTATGCTGGGTCTTAGTTGTGGCATGCAAAATTTTTTAGTTGTGGCATGTGGAATCTTTAGTTGCAGGATATAGAATCTACTTCCCTCACCAAGTGTCGAACCCAGGGCCCCTGCATTGGGAGCACAGAGTCCTACCCAGTGGACCACCAGGGAAGTCCCCATATTTAACATTCTTATTATGGAGTCAAAAACTTATACATTTGATGGACTTTTTTTGTTTGTTTGTTTTATTCATTTTTTTTCTAAACAAATCAGAGGTTATAAAGAACAGCTTTGCCTTCTGGCATAATGTAAACTCTATGAGAACAAACAACTGAAGTTCATTTGGCTCCTGTAATGGCTGGTGTCACCCTTAGAAGGCCCCTGTGTAGTCTGTCTTCTTCCTGATGGAGAATGGGCTCCAAACCAGGATCTGAATTGCTGCGATGCCCAGCGGGACCAGGCAAATCAGATTAAACATGGCGTCATGAAGATCTAAGATTGTACTGAGAGGGAAAAAAATATTGAAACACAGTTAGTTTCTTCAGTGGCTTCTTTTCTTATTAACTCAAAGCTATACAACAAGAAGTTTCAGAAAAGTTTTGATATCTATTGAGCCCATTTAAAAACTAAATGTAATTTTATCAAATAATTTTGATTCTTTCAAATAACTGAATAAGTAAATAATCCCTACCTTCTAGTTGGTTATACCAGGGGAGGCTGATACGTACTCCTTTGATCTCAATGCCTGGGGAGAAGTGCTGTGGCCACAGCTAAGGACCCCACACTGGGCGCAGGAGGACAGAGGCGGAGGTGGGTATAATGCATACAAATATGTATCTACATACTCATGACACTGTAGTCTTGAAATCACCATCCAGAGAGTTTCAAAGAGGCAGGAGCTGGGCATTCATTTTTATTACTAAATTGACTTCCATTCTATACAATTTGAGATTATGAGAGGAAACCAGGCTTAATAATAATATTAAGAAATGACACAACTTTTTCTGCCAAGAACTTCATTAAGCCCAAGATGCCTATGGTTCTCCATTATATTTAGTAGATCATACTTTTTCATTTAAATCATACACAGCAAAAGAGGCCTCCTGGTTGTTTGGGGGCTGATTATCTGGTTTGCAGCTTCTCTTTGGTTACTTGGGCTATCTAAAATAGCACCTCATTAATTCAGCCAATTGAGGAGGTAAGTGGCAAGGTCAAACTATATGGTACAAGAAAAGGAGGTGGCTTGTTATATTTTTATACCAGAATCAGTTGATATTACCAGAACCTATGTGTCATTCACTCATTTAAAAAATAGGTATTGTGTGATTATTAATGTGCTAGGCACTGGGTTCAGGACTGGTTATCCAATGGTGACAAAACTGAGTTCCTACTTCATGGAGCTCACCTCCCAGTTCTGGAGATAGACCTTAATCAAGTTATCATAAATAAGATTGACTTACCCATGATTACAAATGAAGAAAAAATGCTGAGATGGAAAAAAGCAAAGTATTAGATAGGAGCTCATAGTCAGAGCGTTTGCAGGTAGAGTCTGGAGAAGGTTCTCCCAGGGAAGTGGGATTTCAGCTGAGTCCTAAAGGATAAGTAGATATTAACTAGAAGACCTCTGACTAGAATCACGGGAAAACATCTAAGCATTGCTACCTCCGCCTCTAAAGGCCACAGGCAGAAAGGTCTTGGGTGCTCTGGACTGGACTGTGTTTGCTTCCAATTACTGCTTCACAAAACGACGCTTCACCTTGAGTCCTACTCAATCCAAGAATTGATGACTATGACTTTCCCATTCTTTGCTCCTCTGCTGCTACTTTCTGGGCTCTGAGACAGTCACAAAGGTGTGGGCCATCAGCTGGACTTCCCAACACACACTGACTGTAGCCTCTAGAAGTAACAAAGGAGCCCCATTATGCTGTCAGGATGCAGTTACATTTCTGCTCCACCCGGACTATCGATGGAAGACTTCATTTCTAGGTGCACATGGTGTTTTGTCTTCCTAGCATTTCTTCCTTTAAGAAAAATCTTTTGCCCTCTTCCACAGTAAGCCTGTTTCAGTCCTGAAGATTCAGTGGATGTCGACTACCCTGCTCCCACCCCAATGTCAGGCATACACCAAGACCTGGTCAGAGTTGGACTATAGCTGCTATCTCAGGAATGGACATGTGACTCACGCAGAGCCTTTCAGGGTCCAGCTCGGAGCTTCTGCTGTGCTACTGGGACAAATGTTTCCTCTAGGATCTGAGTCTGTAGGCCCATGTAAAGCTGGGGTTACCTTGCTGCCACGTGGTAAAAGTTTGCACTCAACACAGAGGGAAAGTCATGGGCAGAGAAACAGATTCCTAACATCATTTGAGTACTACCTACACAGAGCCCAGCTCTGTCTGACTTTTCAGTTATATGAGCTGGTAAGTCCCTTTTTCATTTGAGCTTACTTCCATTGAGTTTCTGTCACTTGCAGCTAAACTGGCCTGAAAATTGTATCTTTACCATTGACACTTATGTCCAAATTACAATAATTTGGCCTCCGACCACTATAGGGATGGAATTCAGTGATTTCTATTGGTCATTACTAAGCCACAGGAGGTTTGAAAGAGCTGATCACAGATTTCGAGAATGAGAAGACAAGGTCATGACTATACTTTTGAACTTGATATAGCAATGTAGAAACATGATGCTTCCCGCCTTTGACTACTCACTGACTGGACCCACAAGACAGGCCAGATCGGGGGACTGGGGCAACAACGGGTGCAAGATGCCAAAAGGTAAGGGAAAGTCAAGCTCCACGTTGTCAGTGGTGGTGGTGTTCAGTTACTAAGTCGTCCATGGACTATAGCCAGCCAGGCTCCTCTATCCGTAAGATTTCCCAAGCAAGAATATTGGAGTGGGTTGCCATTTGCTTCACCAGGGGAATCTTCCAGAACCAGGAATTGAACCTGCATCTTCTGCCTGGGCAGATTCTTTACCACTGAAGCTGCCAGGGAAGACCAAGTTCCACCTTGTCACAGCCTAAATCACACACTTCTTAAACACACAGAAAAAGAAAGGAAGTGGCCTAATCAAGACCTTTAATGAACAAAAAAGCCACAGAACCATGACCGTGAACTGCTAGTCAAGGAATTATACAGTATGTGCTGAAAGCCCAGTGTTTCATGAAAAGACTGGTTTCTGCTTGGCTGAGGCACCTGTGTTGCTTTTTATCTGAGTGCTTAACAATAGGAGCCCATTGTCCTTCTGCATTCTCTAGTTATAGCAGATTCCAGTTTCAGAAATATCAAGAAATTAGATTCCAGCTGATATGGGTTCTCTCTGGGAGATTTCTGATCTCCAAGACAGAATTGTCTTTTCTCTTTATTTCCAGGGTGAGAGGAGGCGTAGAGAACATGTGTGATAATCTGCAGATGCAAAGCTTCCAGCGAGTGTGCTGACAACATTACAGGGAGAGAGTTTTAGGCTGGAAGTTCAAGGGAAGGCAGCAGAATGAACATTTAAATGACTAAGGTAGTTTGATAAATACCATGTTGTGGTCTAACCCCCAATGCTTTCAAGGCTGACACCATTATTACTAAAGCTGCAACCATTTTCATTTCCATATTACTTCACTGAATCACTTGATGCGCTTCAAAAATTTCCTTGATCTTCCTGCTCTTTTCTTAAGATTTCCTCTTTCTTTTAAGATGTTATTCTAATCTGGGAGAGATGCCCATGATTTAGAGAATTTCTTTTCCTCTTTCACATTGCATACCCTCTACTGGGATATGGATGAACTTAGAGAATAGCAAGGAGAGATAAGAAGGGCTTCTTAAGCCAATACAAAGAAATAGAGGGAAACAATAGGTTGGGGGAAAAAAGAGATCTCTTCAAGAAAATTGGAGATATCAAGGGAATATTTCATGCAAGGATAGCAGCATAAAGGATGGAAACAGTAAGGACCTAATAGACGAGGAAGAGATTAAGAAGAGGTGGCAAGAATACACAGAACTATACAAAAAAGGTTTTAATGACCTGGGTAACCACAATGGTGTGGTCATTCATCTAGAGTCCAGATATCCTCGAATGTGAAATCAAGTGGGCCTTTAGGAAGCATTACCATGAACAAAGCCGGTGGGCATTATGGAATTCTAGCTGAACTATTTCAAATCCTAAATCATGATGCTTTTAAACTGCTGCCCTTAATATGCCAGCAAATTTGGAAAACTCAGCAGTGGCCACAAGACTGGGAAAGATTAGTTTTCATTCCAACCCCAAGGAAGGGCAATTCCAAAGGATGTTCAAACTACCATACAACTGGGCTCATTTCACATGCCAGCAAGGTAATGCTCAAAATCCTTCAAGCTAGGCTTCAACAGAATGTGAGCCGAGAACTTCAGATGTTCAAGCTGGATTTAGAAAAGGCAGAGGAACCAGAGATCAAATTGTCAAGGGAAAGCAAGGGAATTCCAGAAAAATATCTACTCTTTCTTCATTGACTATGCTAAAACCTTTGACTGTGTGGATCACAACAAACTGGAAAATTCTTAAAGAGATGGAAATATCAAACCACCTTACCTGTCTCCTGAGAAACCTGTATGCAGGACAAGAAGCAACAGTTAGAACCAGATTTGGAACAATGGACTGGTCCAAATTGGGAAAGGAGCACGTCAAGACTATATTGTCACCCTGCTTGTTTAACATATATGCAGAGTTCATCATTTGAAATACCAGGCTGGATGAATCACAAGCTGGAATCAAGGTTGCTGGAAGAAATATCAACAACCTCAGATATGCAGATGATAGCACTTTAATGGCAGAAAGTAAGGAGGAGAGAGCCTCTTGATGAAAACGAAAGAAGAGGGAAAAAGCTGGCTTAAAACTCAGCATTCAAAAAACTAAGATCATGACATCTGGTCCCATCACTTCATGGCAAATAGAAGGGGAAAAAGTTGAAACAGACAAATTTTATTTTCCTGGACTCCAAAGAAGGCTGACAGCGACTGCAGACAGTGACTGCAGCCATGAAATTAAAAGACACTCTTCTTGGAAGGAAAGCTATGACAAACCTGAAAGTGAAAATTATTCACACAGTCATGTCCAACTCTTTGCCACCCCATGGACTATATATAGCCCACCAGGCTCCTCTCTGTCCATGGAATTCTCCAGGCAAGAATACTGGAGTGGGTTGCCATTTCCTTCTCCAGAGGATCTTCCCGACCCAGGGATCAAACCCGGGTCTCCTGCATTGAAGGCAGATTCTTTACCAACTGAGCTACTAGGGAAACCTAGACAGTGTATTAAAAACAGAGACATCACTTTGCCGACAGCAGTCTATATAGTCAAAGCTATGGTTTTTCCACTAGTCATGTATGGATGTGAGCGTTGGACCATAAAGAAGGCTGAGTGCCGAAGGACTGATGCTTTCAAATTGTAGTGCTGGAGAAGACTCTTGAGAAGGAAATCAAACCAGTAAATCCTAAAGGATATCAACCCTGAATATTCATTAGGACTGACGCTGAAGCTGAAGCTCCAGTACTTTGGCTACCTGATGCAAAGAGCTGACTCAGCGGAGAAGACTCTGCTGCTGGGAAAGATTGAGGGCAGGAGGAGAAGGGGATGACAGAGGATGAGATGGTTGGATGGCATCACTGACTCGATGGACATGAGTTTGAGCAAACTCTGGGAGATAGTGATGTACAGAGAAGCCTGGCATGCTGTAGTTTATGGGGTTGCAAAGAGTCAGACATGACTTAGGGACTAAATCGCAACAGAGTGACCAGTTGGCCTTGTTATGCTTTCAGAATGTCAATTCCAGCCTTAACAACATTTTTAAATGAATCTCTGGTAGAAAAATAATACCGAAGCTCTGCTTATAATTTCATTCACTCAAGTATTTATTGCTCACTTATTGATTTAGGTTCTTACAATGTCGAGTAAATAAATCAACAATGATTCTTACTTTCAACAAAGTTTACATTCTATTGGAGGCAAAGAGACGATAAATATATTTAATTTTATCTTATAATAAAAACCTTTGCTTATGGAAAAATGTTTGCACCCAATTTTATCTCACAATGACCTACCTTTAAAAGAAAAATACCTACCTGCAGCTTATTACATTCTAAAATATTACTCTGGAATCTTTTTCTTCATTCTCTTGGCTTATTTTCTTAGCTTAGCTTTCCTTGCTAAACAATTTGTAAATTCAGCTCTATACGTAAAGGGGTCTACAAAAGTCATCTGTCACCTCCAGACCTATCACATTGGGGCTTTTCCACATCTGAAAACTAAAGCAGGGTTGGCGTCCTTTCCACTCTCCTTTTCTGCTATCAATATAAGCTCAAAAATGTATAAAATTAGAAATGTTGCTTCCTAATTGGATCAATGAAATATGTTGATGGTTAGTAGTATAGAAATAGACATCTCTTGTCAAAGAAGTTGATGTCAAAAGCAGTGTTGTAAATGCTCCTGCAGAGAAGTAGGAGCCCAGGATGGAAAAGCCCAAAGAAACTATGGTTTCTGTGGCCATACAGTCTCCTTTGAATTAGGGTCCAGAATACTTGAGTCCATGTGAGCTATTACTTCCTTAGGAAGAAATTTCTCCTTTCTAGGATGATTCATAGGGTCTCAAAGAGTCAGACACAACTGAAGCGACTTAGCGGACACACAGGGTCAGCCTGATGAGCCCCTTGTAAGAAAAGTGAGGACATGACACGTAGGGCAGACTTTCTGTGTGCCAGGCCCTGTTTGACATTTTCCTCTGTTGCTACTGATTTTCACAATAACCCTGAAGAAGACTCTAAGGCTTAGCCAGGTTTATTACATCACCCAACATTCCACAGCTGTTTGGAGCTGAGATTTTTATCTAGATTTAAACTAAAAATCTCTCCAGGAAAAAAAAAAAGATATTTATAATATAAATTTATTAGAAGGGAAAAAACCCTCATTTTTGAAGGAGAAATTTATATACTCTCTGCAGAAATGAATTCAGAAACTCTTGTGAAGAGGCAACTGTCTACAACGAATATCAAGAGCAAGAAAAAATAGCTCGGGAAGGACTTCCCTGGTGGTCCAGTGGTTAAGAGTCTGCCTTCCAATGCAAGGGACGCAGGTTCAATCCCTGGTTGGGGAACTACGATCCCACATGCCATGGGGCAACTAAGCCCATGCACTGCAACTAGAGAAGCCAGTGTGCTGCAACTGCTGAAACCGCTGAGCCTGTGTGCTCTAGAGCCCGGGCTCCACAGCAAGAGGAGACAGGGACATACAAGAGAAGCTCGAACGCTGCAACAAGCAGCCCTTGAGTCCCAACCGCAGAAGCCCGCACGCCACAACTAGGGAAAGCCTGTGCACAACAAAGACCCATCACAGCCAAACAGTTTAAAAATAAAAGAGCAACTTGGTAGATCACATTGCTGACACGGAAATGTAAGGATTTAACTTCTGATACACCTGTTTTTCTTTGCCAGAGGTTGGAGGCTACTGTTAATGTTTCCAGCTATAAAGACTAAAGGTCATAATATTTCTCCAAAGAAAAATCTTCAGTGTTGGTTATATCCTCCTTAGGACATAATCTTGTCCTCAGGCGGTCCCTTTGCAATGAAACATTATGACCCTTCTTTACAGAGGAAGAGAAGTGAGCCATAGGGAAGAAATCAACACAACATTGATAATTCCGTGGCAAGACACAGGATATATATTATTATGGTCCAAAGAAATTCCAGATAGAAATTTCCTACACCAAAATTTTCACATCACAGCCTTATTTCTGCCACTATTAATAAAGTTTTTCAGCTTCAGTTAGAATCTTTTGGGCAAAATATTACTAATAATTTAGAATGCTACACATGTTCATCACAGTTGGAATAGGGACTTACTATAAGAATCTTGTTAAAAACTGATTATCCCAGGACTTCCCTGGTGGTCCAGTGGCTAAGACTCTTCTCAACGTAGGGGACCCAGGTGTGATCCCTGCTAAGGGAACTAAATTCCACATGCCGCAACTAAGAGTTCACATGCTGCAAGTAAGAAGTGTTCCTATATGGTGCTTCAAAGATCCCATATGTAGCAGGTAATACCTGGTGCAGCCAAATAAATAAATAAACATTTCTTAAATTCTAAAAAAAAAAAAAAGACTGATTATCCCAATATTCATTCCAGCAACCCCAACGAACGTACATGCTTACATGTGCGTGCTTGCTCAGTCATGTCTGACTCTGCGACCCCACGGACTGTAGCCCACCAGCCTCCTCTGTCCATGGGATTTTCCTGGCAAGAATACTGGAGTGGGTTGCCATTTCCTTTTCCAGGGGATCTTCCCAACCCAGGGATCGAACCCATGGCTCCTACATTGCCAGGTGGATTCTTTACCACTGAGCCACCTGGGAAGTCCATATCCTTATCATGTACACAGTTCATATCCACAACTGTAAGATATTTTGTATATATTTTAATCTTTTGTTCCCAAACAGACAGTGATAGGGAAGGTGAAAGTCATGTCTCACCAAAGTACAAAATTTGAGGCTCTGAATACATGGGAGAGTTCTAAATTGCTGAGTATTTCTAGCTCTCCTAGTGATCCTATAGCAGGATGCATGAACTCCTCAGAGAAAGGCCATTTTTTTTTTTCCTTTTTAGTCCTCTATCCTTCATCAATAGCCTCATAAAGCGAGAATATGTAAAACTTTAATAAAGAAATTCACAATAAGCATGTCATAACTATAACAGAATCAACAGTATAACATAGTTTTGATACTTTGAGAGAACAAAATCCACCAGAACCAAGTATAACGCATAAGACTATTTCATTTCTACCCTAGGTAACTTAATCTTTAACACTAAAGAAGACTGCTGCTTTCATCCTAATAGGAAACAGAAGTCAGGAGAGATCCGTGCCTAAGGATCTCCAGGCTATCACTGTGGTAAATCTCTATGGCAAGCCCTTGTTTTCAAAAACCAGTTTTTAAATTGATTCTAATGATTAACTACATAGAGTAACCAAGAATGCTTTCGTTATTTAAAAAAATGTAGGGTTGAGACGCAGATACAGAGAATAGACTTGTGGCCATAGTGGAGGAAGGAGAGAGTGAGACAAGTGGAGAAAGCAGCACAGACATATATATACTAGCATGTGTTAAACGGATAGCTTGTGAGAAGCTGCTGTATAACACAGGGAGCCCAGCCAGATGCTTTCTGATGATCTAAGGGTGGGTTGGTGGGAGGGGAGGGAGGTGTCATATGTATAATTATGGCTGATTTGCACTGTTGTATGGCAGAAACCGTCACGACATTGTAAAGCAATTTTCCAGCAATTAAAATTTGTTTTTTAAAAAAAGCAAGAGTTGAGGTTATTTTTTCTGTGTCAGATATTCACCCCGAAGCAACTCATCTTGGTTCTGCTTCTTTGCTAGAGTTGAAGACAGTATTGTTTACTCTGTTATTAAGAGAAAAGTCATTTCCTGAACTTTTGTTGCAAGTATAATTTGGGAAGTATCTATTGTGAGGCTTCCAGAACAAAAGACAAGAAAAAGGAAGGCTGCATATATAATATTTAAAAACACATTTGTATGTATGGCAGATTGATCTAGAAGACTCTATTTGGGTGTGTGAAGGATCTGATTTACATTTCCTGTAAAGTCTTTACGGATGACACTGTAATACAGCAAGGAAATTGACAGACTTTGACCATTGGGAAAATGTATGTTTCTATTGCAGAATATGCAGCAAGCGGCAGGAATCTGGCCAGGGCTAAAAGACAGTGCTACCATATGGAGTCAGCCCAGTGCTAAGCCCCCCAGGGCCAAGTCTGTGCTCTTCCTTCACTATGTGCGCCTCTTAACCTTGGACTTGGCTCATTGCCCTGGACCTTCCGGTATGCCTCCAGCCACTAACACCACGTGAACTACTAAAAGGCGAAAAGGCAGCATGTCGTACGACTCCTTTATCTCGGCTTCCAGCTCAGTGCTAACATCCAGTAGGTACCCGCAAATGTTTGCTGATAAAAGCATGCAAGCATAATTAATTGACCAAATGGACAGAGTAGTCCTTTTTCTATAATACACTAGAATTTCACTGTTGTTTATTTTGTATGAAAAGTGTGGACTTTCTTGCAATTTTTTAATAGAAACTGCATGTATAAACTAATCAGGCAATCAATTTCTAACATTACTACATGAAATACCTTATCCCCTATAATTAGAAGAGAATACATGTTGCTTTTCTTGCCTAAGTACCTCTCTTATGAATCTCCAATAATAACAAGTTGAACCATTACATTTACAGGCTACTGCATAGATTTACTAAACTTAGGAAAACAATCTACCCCCTGCAGAACAAACATTTCTCTAACTATAACAAAGAGTCACAGACCATCTTTCAAAAATCACAGTTGGAGAGAATAATATCCCTGAACCAAACAGCTCTGTATATTGTAATAGTAAAATATTAATCAGGAAACTCACTTCCAATAGTAAAATATTAATCAGGAAACTCCTTCCAAGGAGGACATTTACTTCACATAGACATTTTTGCTAACTTTGTCACACTGGTGGCTCTCATAGCACTCTCTGATCATCAGCCCATATCCTGCTAAGTATACAGTTGCCTCTGGACTTCAGTCGGACACTTTCAGATCGGCAATAACTGTGTGAGGCCACGAGATGCCAAACGTCAAATTATCAAAGATAAATGATACTTGAGTACCCTGAACAAGTTTATAACTCTAAAAAATGCTTATGATATCACAAGACTAGACTGCCAACGTGTCTGATTGTCACATATCTACGCCTGAGTCAACAAGAATTAGTCTCCGGGGCCTCTGTTTTCAAGGAAGTCAGTCTGCAGGCCCTCCACATCGGCTGCACACTAGAACAAGCGAGGGAGCTTTTAGAAGTACTGATGCCCAGATCTCACCCCCAGAGAGTCCAATTTCACTGGTCAAAGGTGTGACCTGGGTATCAGGACTTATTCAAGCTCCAAGTGATTCCAGTGTGCAACATGGTTGAGAACCATTGCTTTAGAGCTTGTGTTTCTCAAAGGACATTTGGAGGAGCACAAAGTAAGTGCACTCTTTCTCTCCATTGCTCTCACATTCACCAGCAAATGAGCTTTGAGTCCTTTCTACCCCAGAATCTGTTCCTCTCCCCTTTTATTAATAGTCACCATGGTTTTCTTCGGCAACATGGTTTGAGGATTTTAAGGCTACTGGGATTTCAAGCAGCTTCCCTATTGGAGGTAGAAAACATTCACTTGCTAGATGGAAAAGCTAAGACTGAGAGTTTCATCAAGTTCTACCAAAAAATGTGTTCCAGAACAGTCCACATACAATTCTTTCATATACGCCACTCATTGCTTAACACACAGTTACCCAATTATCAGTCATGCCTCCAAATCCAAGGATCACTAAATTCTGTTAATTCTGATGCCCTAACCTCTCTTGGTTCGGGCTTCTCCTCACCTTCCACATGACAGTGCTTTAGCTCAGGCCTTCATCAGCAATTCTCATATAAAACCAACTCTGGCCTTCAAATTATTCTTTCTCTAGGATTTGGCTAACCTCACTTCAAACCATTCTCCACATCTCCAGGGTGATGTATTCAAAGGCAAGTATAACATTATTACCCCTTGGTTTAACAACAATAATAGTTCATTCCTTTAAGGAGCAAATCCATACTTCTCAAACTGCTAAACCATGTGCAATTCCTCCTAGCATGTCACATGGTCTCTCTGTACTTGCACAGACTCCTGCTACATTTTCACAGTTCATCTGAGATCGTTTCCTTGCTACCCAGTCTGAACTATGTGCTCAGATAGTGTGTTCTTCCACAGCATCGCACACTTACTTATACTGATAACACCTAACACATAGCATTATGATTTTCACTATCATTAACTGTGAGCTTACTCAGAGAAGGGTCAGCATCTCATCTCTTTGTTCTTTGGGCTCAGCACAGGAGCTGGTATCCAGGTAGGTTCAGTAAATATTTGTTGAATGAATGCCCCATCATTTCACATTTCCATGCTTTGCAATATTCATTCTCTTCCCTGGTTACTTCCAGTCTTCATTTATAGTATTAACGTCTTCATTATAGTATCACTGTCTCCTCTGAAATGACTGAAGCATCTTTTCCTGTGTACAGCCTTCCCGGACTTGGTTTCTGAAGCAGTGCCTATCGCACCCACATTTTAGCCACTGTTATACGTTGCATGTACTTCTAATTATGGCACCTACCACTCCGTTCTGAAACTGCCTGTCCTCCTAATCTATCACCTTTACCAGACTGCAGGCTCCTTAGTGGCAGCAACCTATTTATCTTTGTATCCTGAGCACTTTTTCTATAGTAGGTGACCAGTAACTGAGGTTTAATTCCTTCCCCCCTCCAGTCCTTTATAGAATACTTTAAAACAAAATTCAGATTATGTCTTGCCCGGGTTTAAAAATCTTCAGTGACTTCCTTTACCTACAGTAGTCTTTCCCAAAGTATAGTATCTGTACTCCTGGTAGTACATGTGATAATTTTCAGATGATACACAATAGTTCTTTTTATTTTAAGTACCTAAATTTGTTAGGAAAGTGAAACCCACCAAATAAATGATTCCATGTATATTTTTTAAGTAATTTAATTTTTATTCAAGTATAGTTGACTTACAACGTTGTGTTAGTTTCAGGTATATAGCAAAATGATTCAGTTTTACATGTATATCATATATACTTTTGCTTATGATTTTTAAGTTTATGATTTAAAATAAATTTAAAGAAAGATGTTAAATAAATAATAGTACATAGTACACATAACAAAAGTTTAAAAGTCATCACATTTGGGACACGCTGATGAATATGACTGAGAAAATTTAAATGCAGCATCAGCCCCTGACCTTTCCAGTCTCATCTCCCTCCAGCTGCTATCAAGCAAAATAATATATCATGTGTTATTAAACTGCAGGTTTCCCATGTCTTACTCCTCTTATTCATCCTATTTCTCACAGCAGCCAGAAGGATGCTACTAAAAGATAAGTTCAATCAGGTCATTATGGTGCTCAAAACTCTTCAAGCAAGATGCTTTTATTTTTAGGACATGTAAGCTAAACTGTAAGATGTACATAAGCTATAAGATATATGACATGCTACTCCATTTGCAACTTAACCAAATACATGTTATGCATATATACATGCTATATCGCTTTAGTTGTGTCTGACTCTATGCAACCCTATGGTCTATACCCTGCCAGCCTTCTCTGTCTATTGGATTCCCCAGGCAAGAATACTGGAGTGGGTTGCCATGCCTTTCTCCAGAAATACATATTATATGCACATAAACACAGATAAAGCCGATAGGGCACAGTTCAAAACTATTGAATCTAAGGAGTGGGTGCCTGGGTTTTCTCAATATTTTTCTTTCAATTTGTGTTTTAAATTTTTCATAATAAAAAGTTATGAAGAAAAACAACAGTGGAGGGAGATAGGGAGTAAGTTCAAAAGGGAGGGGATATATGTATACCTATGGCTGATTCATGTTTAGGTTTGACAGAAAACAAAATTCTGTGAAGCAATTATCCTTCAATTAAAAAATAAATAAAATTTTTAAAAGTTCTGAAGAAAGACAAAATGACCTGATATATATAGGTAGAAGGATGGATACTTTTATCTATATATGCCAAAATCAATATAGTAAGATACAGTTGAATTTAGGTGGTGAGTATATGTTTTCACTGTACAACTTTTTCAACCTTTTTGTATATTTTAAAGTGTTTATAATAAAGATACGAGGGGTATAAGGAAAACTTTAAAAAATCAATTCCTGTCTGCAGAAAATCCAAAAGAACCAACAACTAAAAACAAAAAAGCAACCTCTGAAACTAACAAGCATTTATAGCAAGGTTGTAGGTTAAAAGGTTAACATACAAAAATCAATTGCTTCCCTGCTTCCCTGGTGGTTCAGAGGGTAAAGAATGTGCCTGCAATGCAGGAGACCTGGGTTCAAACCCTCAATTGGGAAGATTCCCTGGAGAAGAAAATGGCAACCCACTCCAGTATTCTTGCCTGGAGAATTCCATGGACAGAGGATCCTGGTGGACTGCAGTTCATGGGGTCACAAAGAGTCAGATTCTACTGAGTGGCTAACATTTTCACTTTTCACTTTCATATCAGCAATGGAACTTAAAACTAAAAGTATTATACCATTTACATTAGCACCCCCCAAAATAAAATACTTAGATATAAGCCTAACAAAATATGAAAGAAATCAAAGATAAACTAAATAAACAGAGATATTCCATGTTCATGGATAGGAAAACTCAGTACTGTCAAAATGTTAGTTCTTCCTAACTTGATCTATAGGTTCAACACAAGCTGTAACAAAATTCCAGAAGGTTATTTTGTGGATATCAACAAACTGATCATAAGTTTTATATGAGAAAGGTGAAAAATAGCCAATGCAATACTGAAAAGGAATAAAGTCAATGGATTGGTATTATTTGACATCATGACTTACTATAAATCTACAGTAATAAGATACTGTGTTATATCTATCAATATATGAGATGATGGATATTCATGAAACTTGTGACAGTCATTTCCTGTTGTATGCAAGACAAATCAGGCTTTATACCTTAAACTTATTCAGTGCTGTAGGTCAATTATATTTCAGTAAAACTGGAAGAGAAAATATACACTGTGATATTGACAGAAGAGTAGACAGTCAGATCAGTGGAGGAGAATGGAGAGCCCAGAAATAGTCCCACATAAATACAATCAACTGATCTTTGACAAAGGAGCAAATAAAATGAGGAACAGGTTCAACAAATGATATTAGACATACACATGCCAAAAATTAACCTAGATATAGATCTTTTACCTTTTACAAAAATTATCTCAGAATGGATCGCAGGGCTAAACGTAAAATGCAAAACTATAAATTCCTAGAAGAATAGAAAATCTAGGTGGCAATGACTTTTTAGATACATCATGAAAGGCACAGTACATGAAAGAGTCATTGATAGGGTGGATTTCATTAAAATTAAAAACTTCTGTTCTGCCAAAGACACTGTCAAGAGAATGGGAAGACAAGTCATGCATGGGAGAAAATATTTGCAGAAGACATATAAAACAAAGGATTGATATCCAAAACGTACAAAGAGATCTTAAAATTCAGCAATAAGAAAACTAACAACCGGATTTAAATATGGGCAAGAGATCTGAATAGATACCTCACCAAAGACATACAGTTGGCAAATAACTATGTGAAAAGATGTTCTAAATAATATGTCATTAGTGAACTGCACCTATTGGGATGACCAAAATGCAGAACACTGTCAATACCATATGTTGATAAGGATGTGGAGAAACAAGAACTCCCATTTCTTTGCCAGTGAGAAATTAAAATGGTATAGTCACTTTGGAAAACAGATGGGCAGTTTCTTAGAAAATGAAACATACATTTATAATATTATCTAGCAATTGTGTTCCTTGGTCTTTACCCAAAGGAGTTGAAAACTTATGTCCACACAAAAGCCTGCACACGATGTTTATAGCTGCTTTCTTCCTAATTGCCCAAATCTGGGAACAACCAAGATGTCTTTCAGTAGGTGAATGAATAAACAAGCTAGGATACACTTTCCTGCATTGGAGAAGGAAATGGCAACCCACTCCAGTGTTCTTGCCTGGAGAATCCCAGGGAGGGGGAGCCTGGTGGGCTGCCGTCTATGGGGTCACACACAGTCGGACACAACTAAAGTGACTTAGCAGCAGCAGCAGCAGGGTACATCTACACAGTGGGATATTTATTCAGTGCTAAATAGAAATTAGGGCTTCCCTGGTGGCTTGGGTAGTAAAAAATCTGCCTGCAATACAGGAGACCCAAGTTCGATCAGCTATCAAACCATGAAAAGAAATGGAGGGATCTTAAATGTGTACTACTAAGTGAAAGAATCCAATATGAAAAGTATGATCCCAACTGTATGACATTCTGGAAAAGGCAAAACTATGGAGACAGTAAAAAAGATCAGTAGCTGTCAGTGTTGAGGGGAAGGAGGGATGGATATACAGAACACAGGATTTTTAGGGCAGTAAAACTATTCTGTATAATAGTGTAATGGTGGATACATGTCATTGTCCATAGGTCATTATTATATGAGTTATTTGTCAAAATCCGTAGAGTATGTAACACCAAGCACAAACTCGAATGTAAACTATGGACCTTGGTGATAAGGATGTAGGCTCGTGGATTATGTACCACTCCGGCTGGGGATGCTGATAGTGGAGGAAGCTGTTTGTGTGGGAGGGCAGAGAATTTATAGGAGCTCTGTGTACTTTCTGCCTAATGTTGTTGTGACCCTAAAACTGCTCTAGGACTTCCGTGGTGGTGCAGAGGATAAGAATCTGCCTGCCAATGCAAGGGACTCGGATTCGATTCCTGGTCTGGGAAGATTCCACATGCCAAAGAGCAACTAAGCCTGTACTCCACAACTGCTAAACCAATGCTCTAGAGCCTGTGAGCCATAACGACTGGAGCTGATGAGCCCTAGAGCCCACATTTGGCAACAGCGGAAGCCGGAGCAGCCTAGAGCCTGTGCTCCACAACCGGAGAAGCCACCACAATAAGAAGCCTACAAGTGTACTACAAGGAATAGTAGCCCATGCTCACTGCAACTAGAGAAAGACCAAACAAAAGCAAAGAAGGCCCAGCGCAGCCAATAATAATAATCAAAGTGAAAAGTGAGGTCGCTCAGTCATGACTGACTCTTTATGACCCCATGGACTGTAGCCTTTCAGGCTCCTCCATCCATGGGATTCTCCAGACAAGAATACTGGAGTGGGTTGGCATTTCCTTCTCCAGGGGATTTTCCCGACCCAGGGATCGAACCCGGGTCTCCCGCATTGTGGGCAGACGCTTTACTCTCTGAGCCATCAGGGAAGCCCAATAATAATAAAGAATCCTTTTTAAAAAACTGCTCTAAAAAATGTCAGATAAACAAATGAATATATCCTCCACTACCTCACCATCACCATTTACCTCGTAGTGAAACCAGAGCAATAAAGAAGGGCTGCAAGGACCAGCGGATTTGGTCTCTACCTGCTCCCTCTGCTCCAGCCACACAGGGAGCCTCCTCATCAGACTGAGTACCAGGCCTGCTGCACTTCAGCGCTTCTGCACTGACTGTTCTTTCTGCCAGGAACACTCCTACCGGAGAGCACCCTGCTCCCCTCCCACCTTCCTTCAGGTCTTTATTCAAATGCCACCTACTTGGCAATGAGACTTCTCCATCACCTTATGTAAAAATGCAGCTTTTCCCAAGCCTTCCTGTTCTTCTTGTTTTATTTTTCGCCAGAGGACTTCTCACCAACTAACACACTATGTATTTTACTTAGCTAATTTCTTGTCTGCCTTCCTCACGCTAGAACATAAGCTCTGGGAGGGCAGAGGCTTCTGTTGTTTTGTTCCCTGCTGTTCACTGCCTTATCACGGAGCCTAGGATGTGGCAGGCTCTGGACCATGTTTGTCAACTGAATACATGAAGGCCTTCATGAGCGTTCTCTCATCCTTCCAGACACTTGCCACGCTGTTTTCTCTGCCTGGAATGACATTCCTCTGGGTTCAGAAGAGAAAATACACCCAACCTCCAAAATTCAGCTCAAGAAACCTCTCTTTTGCAAAGGGCTCCCTGACTTTAGGCAGACAGGAGTAGGTAGGAACCTCTTCCCTGCATTGCCACAGTGTCCCATTATCACCAAAGACTGGTGGGGCCTTAGTGTTTTGCAAGCTGTGGGGCTCCATGGAGACTCCTTATTTATCTTGTATCCCCAGCACCTTTGAACCTGGCAGATAACAGCAGGCCCTCAGAAACATTTGTGGAATGAAATGATAAATGAGTGAATGACATAGAAAAGCAATCCATATGTAGTTTAGGGTGAATTATGTAGACATTTGTAGCATACATAATTTAAAGAATACCCTTAAAGGCGTCCCTGATAGTTCAGTTGGTAAAGAATCCGCCTGCAATACAGGAGACCCTGTTTTGATTCCTGGGTCAGGAAAATCCACTGGAGAAGGGATAGGCTACCCACTCCAGTATTCTGGGCTTCCCTTGTGGCTCAGCTGGTAAAGAATCTGCCCGCAGTGCGGGAAACCTGGGTTCAATCCCTGGGTTGGGAAGATCCCTGGAGAAGGGAAAGGCTACCCACTCCAGTATTCTGGCCTGGAGAGCAGCTTTCACTTTACTTCACTTCAAAGGTATCCCTACTGAAGTTTGTTTGACATTAATATTTTCTATTATAATTTACTCACAACCTGTAAGTTAATGACTTATACTGTCCAAAGTCTGAGATATCACCCAGTCATCAATGTAAAAGGTTGAGTTTGCATTCATATTTCTATCACATTCTTCCAAAGTGTTTTTTAACTCTACCTTTTGTTTGGGTTTCCATATCCAAACTGGTTTAGCCTTGAGAGTATCACCATGGGAGCTAAAGACTGAGCAGGTTTGGTAAATAAAGCATTGATGCCAAAGACCATGGAGGAAAGGGGTGACCTGGAACAGAAAAAAGTAGCAGAAGTCTACATCACACACAAACTACACGTATGTATATATGTGAGTGTGTATATACTATGTATATGTATCCAAGTATCAAGGACCTGTCTGACTATTAAGTCCTCCTTGAGCCTAAATAGACAATAATAGAAACAATCTATAAAATGCTGACCATCATCTGATAATGCACAGTTGTCATAAACCTGCATTGAACAAGTCTGTTTTTCCAACAGAATTTTCTCACTTTCTGCCTCTGAGTCACATTTTGGTAATTCTTGCCATGTATCGAACGTTATCATTATTATTCTGTGTGTTACAGTGATCTGTAATCAATGATCTCTGATGTTACTATTGTAGTTTGGACATTTCATTTTTTAGCAAGAAACAATTTTTAAATTAAGGTATGTACATTTTTAGACACAATGCTATTGCATATTTTAAAAACTACCGTATAGTATAAACATAACCTTTATATGCATTGGAAAAACAAGAAATTTGTCACCTCTCACTACCATGGAGTTCGACCTGTCGGCAGCCGTGGAGTCCACCTCCAAGAAGCCCCAAGGGGCAGGCAAGGTGGGAGACCCCAAGCACAGCCCCACCAAAGTTCAGAGCCGGTCAGCTGATAACCTTAAGCATCACCACGGCCATGGTCACGGCCAAGGGAGCGCCTCAGATTCCAGCAGCAGCTCCAGTGATTCGGAAGATGAGGCGAAGCCTGGCTCGGAGCCACACAGGAGCGCCTCAGGCAAGGTCAAGAAGCCCAAGGAGAAAAAGGAGAAGAAGGAGGAGGAAGGGAAGAAGAAGGCTTCCCACTGATGGCTCTGGGCGGGGCTCATTAAACCTTTGCTCGCCAAAAAAGAAAAAAGAAAAATTTCTCACTTGCCTTAGTGCCATATTTGCTTTATTGCACTGGTCTGCAACTGAACCCACAATACCTCCAGCAACAACATGTATTATTTCACATAAGCCCCACAACAATCTTGTAAGGAAGGTATCATCACTTCTGTTGTAGGGCTGGAGGACAGACTAGCTTCTCCACAGATATGCAGCTAGCAACTAATAGAACTGGGATTCACACCTAAGTCTTCCTCCTCAAATTTTATAAAGGATTACTTTAATACATTCTCAGTGAGAATCCTGCCATATCATTTTCTGATAATTAAGTTACATCATATAAAATAAATCAAGGGCATTGCCTGAATAAACTGAAATTTTGTCCATATTTCAACCAATGATGGAAAACTTGCAACTAAGGAAGAAGAGAAGAAAATGGGGAGGTGAAGAAAGGGAAGAAAAAGAGAAAAGGAAAGAGAAAAGATGAGGCCAGAGAATTGGAAGAAGATGGATCTGACCGTAAGACCTTGAGTTTCATCCCTAGTTCTTCAATCGTGCTTACATTACCCTGGGAAAGTTAACTCCTCAAGAGTTTTAGTTTTGTAAAAATGAGGATAATTATGATTTCATGATAATATAAGAAGATAACTTGCTATCAGTATCCTCCACTAGACCATCAAAGTCACAAGGGCAAAGGTTATATCTGCTTCGGCTCTCTGATTAAGTTCTTATCTGACATGATCAGGACAACAGTTGACTAAAGCAAAAAAAAGTCATTTTCAGAAGATGAGACATTGACCATTCTATTTCAACTTAACTATATTCATTCACTTATCTTTTTTTTTCTTGAATACAGGTCCACTGATGAAAGTGCTGTGCTATCTTTCTGGCACATACACTATTCATACAACAGGATCTATGGTTTCTACCATCAATTATAGAGAGAACCTAAAGTTGTTTACAAGGCATTCTGAATACAGAATAGTTTTAGATTTTTCTATTTCCTTAAACATTTAAAGGTCTCAAGACATCAGGTTCGATTGTAATTTTTTTTAAACTTTATCAAGTCTTTCTAAAGCATTCAACTTAGTTTTCATAGAAATGTCTAATTTCATACATATATTTCCTAAGTTTATAAAATATAAGTGTTCAGTTCAGTTCAATTGCTCAGTTGTGTCCGACTCTTTGCGACCCCATGAATCGCAGCATGCCAGGCCTCCCTGTCCATCACCATCTCCCAGAGTTCACTCAGACTCACGTCCATCGAGTCCGTGATGCCATCCAGCCATCTCATTCTGGGTCGTCCCCTTCTCCTTCTGCCCCCAATCCCTCCCAGCATCAGAGTCTTTTCCAATGAGTCAACTCTTCCCATGAGGTGGCCAAAGTACTGGAGTTTCAGCTTTAGCATCATTCCTTCCAAAGAACACCAAGCACTGATCTCCTTTAGAATGGACTGGTTGTATCTCCTTGCAGTCCAAGGGACTCTCAAGAGTCTTCTCCAACACCACAGTTCAAAAGCATCAATTCTTTGGCGCTCAGCTTTCTTCACAGTCCAACTCTCACATCCATACATGACCACTGGGAAAACCATAGCCTTGACTAGACAGACTTTTGTTGGCAAAGTAATGTCTCTGTTTTTCAATATGCTCTCTAGGTTTGTCATAACTTTTCTTCCAAGGAGTAAGCATCTGTTAATTTCATGGCTGCAGTCACCATCTGCAGTGGTTTTGGAGCCCAAAAAAATAAAGTCTGACACTGTTTCCACTGTTTCCCTATCTATTTGCCATGAAGTGATGGGACCATATGCCATGATCTTCGTTTTCTGAATGTTGAGCTTTAAGCCAACTTTTTCACTCTCCACTTTCACTTTCATCAAGAGGCTTTTGAGTTCCTCTTCACTTTCTGCCAAAAGGATGGTGTCATCTGCATATCTGAAGTTATTGATATTTCTCCCGGCAATCTTGATTCCAGCTTATGCTTCTTCCAGCCCAGTGTTTCTCATGATGTACTCTGCATAGAAGTTAAATAAGCAGGGTGACAATATACAGCCTTGACGTAGTCCTTTTCCTATTTGGAACCAGTCTGTTGTTCCATGTCCAGTTCTAACTGTTGCTTCCTGACTTGCATATAGATTTCTCAAGAGGCAGGTCAGGTGGTCTGGTATTCCCATCTCTTTCAGCATTTTCCAGTTTATTGTGATCCACACAGTCAAAGGCTTTGGCATAGTCAATAAAGCAGAAATAGATGTTTTTCTGGAACTCTCTTGCTTTTTCGATAATCCAGCAGATGTTTCCAATTTGATCTCTGGTAACTACATGTAATTATGGGGCTTTCCAGGTGGAGCTAGTGATAAAGAACCTGACTGCCAGTGCAGGAGACACAAGAGACCCGGGTTCAATCCCTGGGTTGGGAAGGTCCCCTGGAGGAGGAAATGGCAACCCACTCCAGTATTCTTACCTGGAACATTCCATGGACAGAGAAGCCTGGCGGGCTACAGTCCCTAGAGTCGCAAAGATTTGGACACGACTGAAGCGACTTAGCACAGCACAAATGGAATTATAATAACAATTGCATCTGACATTGACCAATTTGAAACAAAAAGTACTGACTTTTGGTAAGGAAACAACTTATGGGAGCAGAAAAGCGTATGTCCCTTCAAGAATAGCCATTAAGTCAGAAGCATCCAGCATATGCATAGGAGAGTATATTTTTAGAAGGGATTTGCTACTACAAAACCTGCTGTATTGTATCCCTAGCATTGACCACAGAGCCTGACATACAGGAGGCAATCAGTAAGTATTTTTGGAGTCAATAACATCCACCACATACAGCTGATATGAGACTTGAATGAGCAAAAGCCATACAGTGCTTGTACACACTGGCATTTGGTAAATATTGGTGCCCTTCCCTTTCCAACTGTTTGAGGCATTTTATTCATTAGTACCCAGTTTCATTCAAAAAGAATTTGAGTGTTAAAAGATGTTTACTGACATTTCTTCCTATTAAATTATTTTTTTAAAAAACTGATTAAAGTCTGTCAGCTTTCTAGGCATCAGGGACATAGTTCTGAAACATAAGTAGCTCACCTTCCTGCTCATCACTCCACATATGACTTAGCAACAAACTCTGAAACATGGAAGAAATCACCAAGTTGGGTTGGCAAAGCTTCCTTCAATTTAAGTTACATTAAGAGACATTACTTTGTCAACAAAGGTCCATCTAGTCAAAGCTATGGTTTTTCCAGCAGTCATGTATGGATGTGAGAGTTGGACTATAAAGAAAGCTGAGCACTGAAGAATTGATGCTTTTGAACTGTGGTGTTGGAGAAGACTCTTGAGAGTCCCTTGGGCTGCAAAGAGATCCAACCAGTCCATCCTAAGGAAATCAGTCCTGGGTGTTCATTGGAAGGACTGATGTTGAAGCTGAAACTCCAATATTTGGGCCACCTGATGCGAAGAGCTGACTCATTTGAAAAGACCCGGATGTTGGGAAAGATTGAAGGCAGGAGGAGAAGGGGACAACAGAGGATGAGATGGTTGGATGGCATCACCGACTTGATGGACATGAGTTTGGGTAAACTCTGGGAGCTGGTGATGGACAAGGAGGCCTGGCGTGCTGCAGTTCATGGGGTCGCAGAGAGTCAGACACGACTGGGCAACTGAACTGAACTGAACAGAAAAAAAAGGCCATGCAGTTTCTACAAAGCTAATAAAGACTGTGCTGGTCTTAATACATTCCTCTCTAATCCATAAAATGGAGCACATATCAGAAAATATGTGTCAATCAAGTGAATTTTATGGCTGATCTAAAGTGTTTATAATAACCATACCGAAGAACAAAACCTTTCATCATCAGCTTACACTTTTTCAAGTGAAAAAAAGGTAAGATAGACCTTGATTTTCAATTTCAATTCTTGTGATGCTACAGAGTAAAGGTCACTTTGCCTGATCATCCAGTGCAGTACAGTAAGTCCCCTAGATATGAATGAACTGTGTTCCAAGAATGCATCCATAAGTCCAACAAAGTTAGCCTAGGTACCCAACTAACAGAGTTGGTTATATAATACTGTACTATAATAGTTTATAATACCTTTCACATAAATAATACACAAAAAACAAACACAAAACATAAAGAAAGCATTTTTAATCTTACAGTACATTACCTTACAGTACAATAGCTGGCATTGGGTGAATAGGCAAGAAGAGTTACTAACTGGAGGAGGGAGAAGAGATGAGACAAGACAGAGCTGAAGGATTGTCAGCAATAGGAGGGCAAGCTGAAATTTCACTTACCCTGAAGTTGATGGAATACTTGCACATGTTTGAAAGTTCACAACTTGAAGGTTTGTACGCAGGGGACTTACTATATTATAAAGTAAAGCTGTTTGAGATTTCACTTTGGTTTCTGAGATTTAACTTTGTTGTAGCACCAGCTGTATGAAGCTTTGGGATGAAAAATTATCATGTCTTTTCAAAAGCAGGGGAAAGTTGCCCAGGGTGAACAATTATGAATGTCTTATTATGTTCTGCTCTCTGATTTCCAGTGCTGCTTCTTATGACCATCTCTCAGTTACGTGATTTGTAGTGGCAATATAACTGAGATACGGAGATACTAATATGTTCTCCCTCCATGTGATATCTATATAGCTAATATTTGAAAAATATACTTACTGCCGATTGAACTTCAGTAAGTCTGCATCGACCATGTCAGCCAGTGGCAAGTTAAATAAGCAAAAAGAAGCTTGCACAATCACCCTAGAAACAATTTTAAAATACACATATGAAAATTCTATAACTAGGAGACACAAATTTGTTTAAAAATCAGACGACAAAGTTGACATTTGGTTTGCAGAAAAGGAAAAATGAAATAATATGCTATAAAAATAAAAATATATTAGGCACACACTTCTATCCTCCCAGAATGTATCTATGACTATATAATTCTCTTTTAAAAATAAAATAAATATACTTTGAAAAATTTACTATGCTTTTTACTCATTCTCAGTTGACTACCCATTCATTAAATCTGCTTAAATTATGGATAGGTTCTAAAGAACAAAACATGCCATGGAAATTCATTTCTTTTCTCCTTATTTTTCCTTTTTCCCCTCCTTTCCCCCCTTTTTTTCCCTATAGTTGATCACTGCCTTAATAAATATGAACTTTAGCTTCATGAGCATGGTAATACTGACATGGAGTTTTGGTTTATATTTTAAACAGAATAAATATTTTGTAAACTGTACAATAAAACAAAAAGTGAGAATCCACTTTCTCACATTCACATTAATATATAATTTAAAAAATTATCTTTGGTAACAGAAGTCAAGTACAGGAGATATTTTAGACTTTTTCTCAGTTTAACTTTAAAATCTACTGCTTAGGTTTGCTAATCGTTTATCATAAGCTTTGGGTTTCCCTGGTGGCTCAGAGGTTAAAGCGTCTGCCTTCAACGCGGGAGACACGGGTTCGATCCCTGGGTCGGGAAGATTCCCTGGAGAAGAAAATGGTAACCCACTCCAGTATTCTTGCCTGGAGAATCCCATGGACGGAGAAGCCTGGTAGGCTACAGCCACGGGGTCGCAAAGAGTCAGACACGACTAAGCGACTTCACCTTCACCTTCAAGGAAAGGTATACTATCCTCTTTTATTTATTTTGCACAATCCTTGTCCCATGCAAAAAAAGAATGAGCTAACTAAAATATTGTATATACGACCGAGCGACTTCCCTTTCACTTTTCACTTTCATGCATTGGAGAAGGAAATGGAAACCCACTCCAGTGTTCTTGCCTGGAGAATCCCAGGGATGGGGGAGCCCGGTGCTCTGCCGTCTATGGGGTTGCACAGAGTCGGACATGACTGAAGTGACTTAGCAGCAGCAGCAGCGGCGGCAGTGTTTAACAACATAAATCCAGGGCTTCCCTGGTGGCTCAGTGGTAAAGAATCCTCCTGCCAATTGAGGAGACTCGGGTTCAATCCCTGGTCTGGGAAGATCCCACATGCCACACAGAGCGGCCAAACCTGCGCACCACAGCTATTGAACCTGTACTCTAGAGCCCGGGAGCCACAACGAATGAGTCCTCATACTGCAACTACTGAAGCCTGAGCTCCCTAGAGCCTGTGCCCTGCAACAAGAGAAACCACCGCAAGGAGAAGCCCACGTACGGCAGGTAAGAGTAGCCCCCGCCTGCGGGAACTAGAGAAAAGCCTGCGAAGCAATGAAGACTCAGCACAACGCCAGAAAAAATGAATAAATGTAAATATATATGTACATAAGTTCCAATGTATTTTAACTGGAAAAACATTTAGAAAGTCTTCTAGTTCAACATCACACCCAATACAGAAATCCTTTGGTACCAAGAGGAAAATTAAGAACTACTAAGGGACATAAAACATTTTAATTATGATAGAAGAAAGAAAATGGGGGAATGGTTTAAGTTTAAAAAAAAAGAAAAAGCAAACAAAAATTTTCATTCTAAAAATCACTATAAAAATGTCTTTTAAATATGACATAACCAAAGCTACCACTGTAGATTTACAGAATAGTTATCTATATGGGGTTCTAAACCTTCAGGTTTTACAGAGATCAATGCTGCTGCTGCTGCTGCTGCTAAGTCGCTTCAGTCGTGTCCGACTCTGTGTGACCCCATAGACAGCAGCCCACCAGGCTCCCCCTCCCTGGGATTCTCCAGGCAAGAACACTGGAGTGGGTTGCCATTTCCTTCTCCAACAGAGATCAATACTTTGAGTTAATTACTATATTTGCTGCTTCTGATTTACTCAAAATGCAGTTAAGTCTTCATGGAAAATTTTTCAAATTGTTCCAACAGGGACCTGGACTTAGATTTATTCATTTGTTCACCCAAAACACATTTTCTAAGGGCCAACTATTTGTAGGAACTGTAGTAGATGATGGGACCACAGTAATAAGAAACTAGACTTTATTCATAATACAGCTCAGTCCAGTGGGGGCCAAAGACAGTCACAGACAGAAGGATCAATGCTACAGCAGAGATAAGCATGGGGCATTGGGGTCATGTAGGAGGGACACCTCCCCACTCCAGTACTCCTGCCTGGAAAATCCCAGGGATGGAGGAGCCTGGAAGGCTGCAGTCCATGGGGTCACTGAGGGTCGGACATGACTGAGTGACTTCACTCTCACTTTTCACTTTCATGTATTGGAGAAGGAAATGGCAACCCACTCCAGTGTTCTTGCCTGGAGAATCCCAGGGAGGGGGAGCCTGGTGGGCTGCTGTCTATGGGGTCACACAGAGTCGGACACGACTGAAGTGACTTAGCAGCAGCAGCAGTAGCAGCAGCAGGAGGGACACCTAATCCAGGTGAGGAAATTGCGGAAGGCTTTCCAGAAACCACATCCTTGAGCTGCAGCCTAAAGGAACAGTAGGAGAGAGCCAGGTAAGAATGGTGAAAGCTTTTCAGGCATAGAATGCTGCATGTTAGGCATGGAGGTGTTTGAACCTGGCACTGCAAAGTGTTTCTCTAGGGCAGGAGTTCGTTGTAAGTGGAGGAGTAACAAGAAATGAAGACAGCGAGGTAAACAGGGCCAGTATAACAAAGGACCTCATATATCATCATTTTGCACTATATCCAAAAAGCAGAGAGAAGCCACTTAAAAGATTGCTGAGCAAAGGAATGACACGCTCTTCTAGAAGCAACTGGGGACTAGGGGCAAGGGGACCATGTAGGAGGTTATATGGAAATCCAGGTACGAGATGACGAACACCTGAGCTAAAAGAATGACAATGGGCACAGAGAAGAGATGGGTTCAGGACATATTAAGGAGCTAAAACTACTAATAACTGGTAGCTTATTAGATGTAGGAGACAAGAAAGGGATGGCAAAGACAACTTCTCATCTCCAACCTGGGCAACTAGATAGATGGCAGAGCCATTTCCCAAGATGGCAAGGAACATCTTTTGGGGATAAGATCTTTATTTGGCAGCAGGATTTACTAAATGATGCACTTTATAGGTCAGAAAGAGGAATTTAACTTTACTACAAAACTTGGCATTAGAAATCTCTGCAAAAATGAAGACAGAATGGTGGGCTTCCCTGGTGGTGCAGTGGTTGTCTTCACCTTCCAGTGCAGGCGGTGTGCGTTCAATCCCTGATCAGGGAGCTAAGATTCCCATATACTTCCTGGCCAAAAAACCCAAAACATAAAACAGAAGCAATATTGTAACAAATTCAACAAAGACTATATTTGGTTAAAAAAGAAAAAAAAAAAGACTCCACATTAAAAAAAAAATCACCGCCAAAATAAGAAGACAGAAAAGTATAATGACCACCTAGAAATGAATACTAAATACATTTCAGATCAAAGATGTTTCACTGCTTAAAAGGAAATGGCAAGATCTATGGTAATTTGGGGATTGACACTGGCATTTACTTACATGATAACAGTGAGATACAGAGCCAAAAAGTAATAGTACTGCTGTCCAAGAAGCAACATGACAATGGAGGCTGTTCCTTCTAGGTAGAATGAAAATAAGATAATTTTATAGTAACCAAACTTCCTCAGCCAGGACTGGCTGAAAAGCACAAGGCACTGAAATGGAAACAGATGGGCATAACATTAAGATGGAATCCAGTGAAATAGGTTTACTCTTCCTGACAACAAAACAAACATTCTCAGCAAAAAATAAATTTGCTTCTGAATCATAATATCAGTTGAAACATACAACTAATACTACCTATCATGGTTAGAAGTGTTATTATCCATTTATACCCATAAAAGTTGACTAATATACTGCAAAAAAGCAGCTATTATTTCCTATAAAATGGACAAAGTGGGAAGTAGTTTCATACATTTTTATTTTCATACTAACAAGAGGAGGTTTAACTAAAACCAACTATAAAAGAACTATCAATGAAACAATGACCCTTGCTTTATTGTAATGTGAAAAGGCCAACTCAAATCTAAAATATATTCAGATTTTAAAATTTGGGATTAAAGCCCAGAATTCATCTTGTACACAGTAGTGAATAGTAAAATAAACATTTTACTATATTCTTCTTAGTAAGAATTCCAGATATATCTGAAATGTACTTTTTTTAATCCTAAAATCAAGCACCAGAAATTAATAATAGTTTACGATTGTATTGATTTCTTTTGTTTGTGTTTCCTGTCTAATCTCATATATTTTCATCTTTCTAATAGATTCATGTTGAGAGTTCAATCACATTTTTTCCTGCATTTCTTGCTAGCAATGAAAAAGTTCATTGTTCTAGACCGAAAAGTTAGTGCTAAATATACATATGTACATTTACAAAGATTAGAAGATACGCTTTGTTTTCAATAAAAAAGCACATTGTTTAGCCCTGAATCATTTTCACTAACTAAATGTACATACAATTAGAAGAGAATTTTTAATGATGTAAGTATAATAACAATATTCTTTAACAAACATAAGGGTTTTCCGCTCTGACTGATTTTTTGGTTTTACTTCTCTACTTTCAAGAAACAAGAGCGCTTTTTTTCTGGATAGTAAAACGGTGATTGAGAGGATCCATGCCAATTCTCAGACTTCTATAAGATAAAGTATGTAAGACAGACCAAGTCCCCTTATATTCCTATGTATAATAATAATACTGTAAATTTACACAGTTCCACATTTTGAAATGAAGCTTCTTGTTCTCAATCTCCAACCCATAAAATACTACACAAGATATGAGAGTAATACTCTAGGAAACATGCGACAAAGTGGAAAGTGCAAGATTTTGAAACCAGATTCCCTAGTGTCAACCACAAACGGGCCCTTGCCATGGGTGCTGCCATCTGCCTCTAAAAGGATTAAATCAGGTTCTCTGAAGCTGCTGACCTCCGACACCACACCCACTGCCCCCGAAAAGTTTAGAGTGGAGAGCAGAAATGAGGTACTCTGTGCTCCCAGGAAACTGGCAGGACAAGTCTTCAGTACTCAGACATTCTCAGGAGCTGATTTTATGAGTCAAATTCTTATATCTCCTCATACCTAGAAAAGCACTAAAATCCTTCATGGTAACGACTGTTTTTCGTGACCAGCAGAAACTTTCTAAAAAATAAGCATGCTTGATTGCATGTACTCCCCCTTTACCAAAATCACATATATACTGTCCTCTACTCACATGCTAGTAAAGTAATGCTCAAAATTCTCCAAGCCAGGCTTCAGCAATACATGAACCATGAACTCCCTAATGTTCAAGCTCGTTTTAGAAAAGGCAGAGGAACCAGAGATCAAATTGCCAACATCCGCTGGAGCAGGGAAAAAGCAAGAGAGTTCCAGAAAAACATCTATTTCTGCTTTATTGACTATGCCAAAGCCTTTGACTGTGTGGATCACAATAAACTGTGGAAAATTCTGAAAGAGATGGGAATACCAGACCACCTAACCTGCCTCTTGAGAAATCTGTATGCAGGTCAGGAAGCAACAGTTAGAACTGGACATGGAACAACAGACTGGTTCTGTCACCCTGCTTATCTAACTTATATGCACAGTACATCATTAGAAACCCTGGACTGGAAGAAACCCAAGCTGGAATCAAGATTGCTGGGAGAAATATCAATAACCTCAGATATGCAGATGACACCGCCCTCATGGCAGAAAGTGAAGAGGAGCTAAAAAGCCTCTTGATGAAAGTGAAAGAGGAGAGCGAAAAAGTTGGCTTCAAGCTCAACATTCAGAAAACGAAGATCATGGCATCCGGTCCCATCACTTCATGGGACATAGATGGGGAAACACTAGAAACAGTGTCAGACTTTAATTTTTGGGCCCCAAAATCACTGCAGATGGTGACTGCAGCCATGAAATTAAAAGACGCTTACTCCTTGGAAGAAAAGTTACGACCAACCTAGATAGTATATTCAAAAGCAGAGACATTACTTTGCCGACTAAGGTCTGTCTAGTCAAGGCTATGGTTTTCCCAGTGGTCATGTATGGATGTGAGAGTTGGACTGTGAAGAAGGCTGAGCGCCGAAGAATTGATGCTTTTGAACTGTGGTGTTGGAGAAGACTCTTCAGAGTCCCTTGGACTGCAAGGAGATACAACCAATCCATTCTGAAGGAGATCAGCCCTGGGATTTCTTTGGAAGGAATGATGCTGAAGCTGAAGCTCCAGTACTTTGGCCACCTCATGCGAAGAGTTGACTCATTGGAAAAGACTCTGATGCTGGGAGGGATTGGGGGCAGGAGGAGAAGGGGATGACCCAGGATAAGATGGCTGGATGGCATCACGGACTTAATGGACGTGAGTCTGAGTGAACTCCGGGAGTTGGTGATGGACAGGGAGGCCTGGCGTGCTGCGATTCATGGGGTCGCAAACAGTCGGACACGACTGAGCGACTGAACTGAACTGAACTGAACTACCTCTTTGGAACAGTTTCTCAGAGAGCTGCCTGAGTTGTTGTCTCCTAGGCAGCAGTCCTCATATTGCCCCAAATAAAACTTAACTCGCAACTCTCATATTGTGCATTTTTCTTAAAGTCGACACTGGGTTGAAATTCCAGCTCTGCAATTTTACCAGCTTACTTTACCTAGGAAGCATTTCCTCCCTCTAGCACTCCCTCTCTGTCTCTGTCCCTCTCATCATACAAAGTACTTAATAATTGGTAGCTGTTATAATTCTGTCCAGTGTAAAAATATATGAACCAATGATGGGTAATATAGCAACAAAAAAAGAGACTACTTTTGCTTGTACTAAAATACAGCCTTCCACAGACTGAGGATTTTGGCTCTCCATTCATGTGTTTATTAAGTAGAAGCTCATGAATAACATGTCCCAGCAGAAGTGTTGGCAAACAGATGCCAAAGAAGCTTAAGTCAAAACAAAGATAAAGGCAGTGCTGTGTTTACAGTGAACATTTAATAAATATTTGCTGTACTGAGACTTAATAATAAAAGTTAACATTTCTAGAGTGTTTATTTTGTGCCAGGAACTGTTTAAGAACTTTGCATTCCTTACAAAGTCAATTCATTTAATTCTCATTGTAATCTTTAGGCACCATTTTTATTTCCATTTTTACAGAGAAGGAAACTGAAACACAGAAAGCCTCAATAACTCAGCCAGGGTCACACAGCTAATAAGAGGGGAGGCAGACTTCTCCCTGGCAGTCTCCATGCTCCTAACCCATTTACTATTCTGCCTCTTGGAGGTGAGTAGGATGTGGAAGAGTCACAAGCCTATTAAAACAGTTATTGCAGAGAAAGAACACTTGCTCATTCTTCTTTCCTTTCATTTATTCAACTCCTTAAAAGCAAGCTATGGGGAAGACACTCTGAGAAAATGAAAATGCAGCGCCTAGCCTTCATTACCAGAACCAACAGGCAGTGTGTTAAAGTGACCTAGTCAAAAAAATAACAGCAAATTCCAAATAGCTGTCTTTTTTGCCCCCAATAATTTATAGGTGTCACTTTCTGAGAAATCAAGAATAAAATTTGAAGGAATTTTGGATTTCCATTTTATAATGATTTTTTATTGAGATCAACAGAAACACATATGTTAGTATGAAGGTTTGAGAAAAAGAATCATTGAAATCTTTTGGCTATACTTCTCTTGAAATTTAGTAGCCAAGAGAGACTGGAAGAAAATATTGCTGAACATACATCTAAAAAAGCGCTTTTACTGAGACTACATAATATATCGAATATATAAAGTACTCTTACAATTCAACATTATACAATTCAATTTTTAAAAATTTGAACAAATAATCTATCAAAAAGATATATGCATGGCAAGTAAGCACATTAAAAGATACTCAACATCATTAGCAGTCATCAGAAAATGCAAATCAAAACCACAGTAACATACTGCTGCTTCACACCTACTAACATGGCTAAAACTAAACAGCCTGATATAGTACTGATGAGAACGTAGAACAATTGGAAAACTTTACATTATTGGGAGGAATGTAAAATAGTACAACCACTTTGGAAAACAGGTTATCAGTGCCTTCAGTAAACATATACCTACCATGCAGTCCAACCATTCTACTTCAAGGGGTTTACCCAAGAGAAAGAAAAGAATACGTCCATACAAAGACATGAATGTTCATAGCAGCTTTGTTTATAATAGCCAAAAACTGGAAACAACCCAAATGCCCATCAAAAAGTGAATAGGTAAACAAACTGTTGTATATCCATACAATGGAATATTATTCAGCAATAAAAAGGAGTGAAATGCTGATACTACAACAATGTGACAGAAGAATCCAGACCAAAAAATAGTACGTATTATTCCATGTATATAAAAATCTAGAAAATAGATAGAATTACAGGGACGGATTACAAAGAGGCACAAAGACAATTTGGAGAGCAATGGGTATGTCTACTACTTTGATTGTGGTGATAGCTTCATGGTGCAGACATAGATCAAAATGTACCAAGTCATACAGTTTAAATACATGTAATTTACTGAGAGTCGATCATACCTCAGAAAAACAATAACCAAAAAAACTACCTTATTTCAACTCATACATATTTATTTTCTAAGAAATGAAATGTGCTAAAATTGACTGTCATGGGGTTTCCGTGGTGCCCTAGTGGTTAGGATTTCAGGCTTTCACTGCTGTGATCTGGGTCCAGTCTCTGGTTAGGGAACTGAAATCCCTGCAGGTTGCACAGCACAACCAAAAAGTTTAAATATTTTTTAAAAGGTAATACTGACTGTGGTAATGGCTGTACATGTCTGTGAATATACTAAAACCCACTGAATTGTATACTTTAAATGGGTGAATTAATAAGTATGGTATGTGAGTTACGTCTCAACAAAGCTGCTTAAAAATACCCATGTGTGTGTGCTCAGTCGCTCAGTCCTGATTTTTGTGACCCTATGGCTGTAGCTCGCCAGGCTCCTCTGTCCATGGGATTCTCCAGGCAAGAATAGTGGAGTGGGGTGCCATTTCCTTATCCAGGGGATCTTCTTCTCAGGGATCTAACCCATGTCTCTTGTGTCTCCTGAATTGGCAGGCAGATTCTTTACCACTGTGACACCTGGGAAGGCTCCAAATACCTATCTACTCTTAAAAAAAAAAAAAAAACACTTAGGTAAGAGTTTAACAAACTTGTTTTTGCCTGGAGAAGAGGAGATACTATAGGCAAGTACATGATTAAAAGTGAGAATGTATATATAGCCTAGAATCTGACAATAACACATAGAGACAAGAATTCAAGCAGCTCCCCATTCTGGGTCATTGAACACAGCAACAAACAGCTTGAAAACTCTCAAACTGCCATTAAGGGAGAGTATCATTTTATCATGTACACACAGTACCTGGGACTATATCGATAAACCAAAACTGATACTCTATTTGGTAACCTCTGCTAAACAGACCATGACAGAATCTTCAAGTGCACACCTTTAAAGGCCTCTGAGCCTCTCTTTTTTCATTTGGAAGGTCTTTCTCTCGAAGGTAGTCGTCAACCTTACACAAGATAATGGTAGTTAGGATTACACGAGATGATATATACGATGTACTTGGCATAGTCCATGGCACACAGTAAACACGCAAAAAATGTGAGTTCTCAATATTATGGTATATACAGTAACCAAACTATGATAAAGGCCTTGAGCTAATGGCAGAAAGGTAAATTCTATCCCATATACTTTGCTTAAGAAAGTGTGGCAACACTTAGAACATTTCAGAACCATTTCTATTCCACAGGGCTTAAATCTTTGTAAAAGTTAGTAAATAGTAAAGGCAATGGCACCCTACTCTAGTACTCTTGCCTGGAAAATCCCATGGATGGAGGAGCCTGGTGGGCTGCAGTCCATGGGGTCGCTAGGAGTCGGACACGACTGAGCGACTTCACTTTCACTTTTCACTTTCATGCATTGGAGAAGGAAATGGCAACCCACTCCAGTGTTCTTGCCTGGAGAATCCCAGGGATGGGGGAGCCTGGTGAGCTGCCATCTGGGGTCGCACAGAGTCGGACACGACTGAAGCGACTTAGCAGCAGCAGCAGCAGCAAAATCTCATCTAAGTTACTCAACTTACTCCCTGAAGAGTATAGATTACATATTTTAATTGAGAAAACAGGAAAAATCCATATCATAGGCTAGGTCAAGTCATATTTTTGGAGGATAGATTTAGGTTAAGGGAAGCAATTTTATTCATGAGTTCTCCAAATCGTGTGAAAAACAACAGGCTGGTAAATTTTTTGAAGGAGGACACACCCTCCACAATAATGGTCATGGCCATGGAATTTTACTAACACTCTGGAATTCTAGGACTTAGTTTTTTAGCCAAGTGCTTTTGAAACCTGGCTTCAGGAATCCATGATCAAATAACTCTTCTTCCTTCTAACAGTCACAGGAATCTTAAATATCAGGATAAAGCAAAATGACATGCTCACAGGAAGCCATGCATTTTCTTCCATAGCTCTGCAGAGGTTTAAATGAGGAAGCTCAAGAGGACAAAATTCAAAAACTAAAATAGTAAAAATATCCTAGAACTCAGCTTTTATTGGGTTCTCCTCCTTTTCTTCTTTTCATCTCTTGTTTCCATCATATTCCTACTGAATCTTGTCTAATGTAGGGAATCTGAATCTTTGGGCCTCTTAATAATTCTGAATCATTTTTTCATTACTGATACAATCAGGTTTTTAATTCTCAGCCAGGTAAGTTCTTGTTTAGTTGCTAGGTCATGTCCGACTCTTTTGTGATCCCATGGACTGTAGCCCGCCAGGCTCCTCTGTCCATGGGATTTCCTGGGCAAAAGTACTGGACTTGAAAATTGCCATTTCCTCCTCCAGGGGATCTTCCTGACCCAAGCATTCAATCTGCATCTCCTGAAATGGCAGGCGGATTCTTTACCACTGAGCCACCAGGGAAGGCCCTAGCCTAGTTAAGAGTTATATCTTTAATCCTTGTAGGAAGATACATGAAGAACCATCACTTACCTGTGGGCAGATAAAGCCTGCCCCATACATGATGCTCCTTATGGAAGAAGGAAGAACATCCATGGGAATGAGGTTATCAACGAATATCATCATGAAGTTACTGAAGAAGGTTAAATGGAAGACTTGGAAGAAATTCACTATCAGAAAAAGGCGAAAGTTTTTCTGCGTCAAGATTTGTCTCACCAATGAGACGACGGAGGTCCAGGGGAGATCCTGTACAATTTCTGAGAGATGGTTTTCCTCGGGGCTTCTTTTAGGTTCTAAGTGACTTACGTGGCACATGCCAGTATAAAGGCTGGCAGTAGCCAAAATGGCAACAATAACAGCGATGACCTGAAAACTGAGCAAAATTTCCAGGTTATCAGAGAGGAGGCCACAGAAAAGGATACTGGTAGATCCTACCAGTGATGCCACTTGGTTGACTGGAATAAGCTGAAGCCGACTTTCGTATCTAGTGAAAATTTCCGCAAACAGTACACACTGGGCTTGCTGAACAAAGGTAAGTGTGCTATCAAAAGCACACAATGATACCACCAGTTGAAGCCCACTAAGCCAGTCACCTTCATGATAGTATTTCCATGGGAACCAAGGAAGCAGGAAGGCTGCTGCATATAAAGGGGCACCATACAAAACAGAACTGTGATGACTGGAACAGCAGTCAGCCTTAGAGTTGTTGTGAAAGTACCCCGTCAGGTCGTTAAGAGCATTCCAGATCATTAAAATCATCTACGAAAAAAACAAACAAACACAGGATTATTTTAGTGTAGTTTATACCAATGAAAGTAACTTGCATTTTTAACTAATATGAAATGACCAAAGTTGATCAGGTGGGAAAAAAAGTCACTGCTTCCAGAATCAGCAGGAAGTATACATACTGAAATAATAATGACAGCTAATTCTACCCCAAAACCAGAATGTGTTTACGCACTGAACAAGTTTTTATATGAATTATTTCACTAAATCCTTAAAACAACCCTATGAAGTAGGCACTATTCTTATCCCTTCTTTATGAGGAAACTGGGGGTCAGAGAAGTTAAGCAACTTTCTCGGCTAATAAATGACTGAACCAAGGGCCTGAGCCAAGGCAGATGACCCTGGAGTCCGTGCTTTCAATCATTATGCTCCGCTGTCTCCCCACAAGGCATATGGCCGTACCTTTGCAAAGAATGATGGCCTGTTTACAGACCATGGCACAGTTTTACATAATTTCATCAGGAAAGGTTAAAATATTAGCACTTGCTATCTCAAAATGGAAAAAAACACTTATTAAATCAAGGATGTTGTTGTTAGTAATAAACAAGTAACATTATAAACCATATGGGTTTTTAAGACCTTGAACTCTATCCATTCTGACCACCTAATTGGTAATGAGTTACAATACAATTTGTAAATATATAGGTCATTTCAAAGCACAGAATATCTTAATAATAATTCTAATTTTTCCACATAAGGAATTTTTCCAGATAACCAAAAATGTATCCATTAAACTTTAAGCTGTCATTATTTGTTATAATTGGGATACAGTTGCTTTACAATGTTGTGTTAGTTTCTGCTGTACAAGGAAATGAATCAGCTATACGGATACATATATCCCCTCCCTCTTATCCACCTCTATCCCCCCCATCTAAGTCACCAGAGAGCACTAAGCTGAGCTCCCTGTGCTATACAGCAGGTTCCCATTGGTTTTCTGTTTACACATGGCAGTGCGCATCAGTTCAGTTCAGTTGCTCAGTTGTGTCCAACTCTTTGCGACCCAATGAACTGCAGCACACCAGGCCTCCCTGTCCATCACCAACTCCCAGAGTTTACCCAAACTCATGTCCATTGAGTCAGTGATGCCATCCAGCCATCTAATCCTCTGTTGTCCCCTTCTCCTCCTGCCCCCAATCCCTCCCAGCATCAGGCTATTTTCCAATGAGTCAGCTCTTCGCATGAGGTGGCCAAAGTATTGCAGTTTCAGCTTCAGCATCAGTCCTTCCAATGAACACCCAGGACTGATCTCCTTTAGGATGGACTGGTTGGACCTCCTTGCAGTCCAAAGGACTCTCAAGAGTCTTCTCCAACGGCACAGTTCAAAAGCATCAATTCTTCAGCGCTCAGCTTTCTTCACAGTGCAACTCTCACATCCATACATGACCACTGGAAAAACCATAGCCTTGACTAGACACACATACGTCAATCTAAATCTTCCGATTCATCCCAATGCCCACCCCACACCCATCGTGTCTACATGTCTGTTCTCTACATCTGTATCTCTATTCCTGCCTCCAAAAAGGTTCATTTGTATTATTTTTCTAGATATATATATATGCATATATATATATATATATATGCATTAAAGCTGTTATAAGTGACCATCTTTTAGAAGTCTCTTTGCCCTTAAACAGAGGATCTTGGACATGGATAACCTTTTCTTGATAACTCTTTCAACTTGTGAAGAGCCAGCTTTTTGGAAATCACGAGGCACAACTAGAAGGAGAAACTTTCCTAAAGTAAAAGGACCACAGGGCTCCATCTCACCTGGGCTTGGTAAAAAGCCACTTCTGAAACCTTGTACAGATGTAAAAAAAGCTTTACATAGTAGAAACTGAAGACAGAGTTGAGCATTTCAGTCCCTAATGTTATTAGAGAGAATGCCCAAGCAATGGATTTGATATTTAAAAATGTCATTTTCCATGCAGAGGAATTCTTCTTCCTTTAGTTTAAGAAAAAAAAGAAACGGTTAACATTCACTACTTGTGTACAAGAGCTGATTCAGCTGATGGGCGACCAAATTCCACCAGATACTAGTTAACTTTAGTTAAATAAAAGTCCAAAAGCACTAGCTGTGAATATGCAACCAGATTTAACATTTTACTTTCTTAATCCACTTACTCAACAATTTTTGAGACGTTGCCAGGAACACTATTTTGCATAGCGTGTGGCTTTACTTGAATATATATTTTAATATCTCTTCCAACTTATAAAAGTGAAACATATCAAAGAGTTTAGACACGTTTAACTAGTGACCAGGGAGATGTGTTTATGGCATTTTTATCCTCCTTACTTATATGCAGAGTACATCATGAGAAACGCAGGACTGGAAGAAACACAAGCTGGAATCAAGACTGCTGGGAGAAATATCAGTAACCTCAGATATGCAGATGACACCACCCTTATGGCAGAAAGTGAAGAGGAACTAAAAAGCCTCTTGATGAAAGTGAAAGAGGAGAGCGAAAAAGTTGGCTTCAAGCTCAACATTCAGAAATGAAGATCATGGCGTCCAGTTCCATCACTTCATGGGACATAGATGGGGAAACAGTGGAAACAGTGTCAGACTTTAATTTTTTGGGCTCCAAAATCACTGCAGATGGTGACTGCAGCCATGAAATTAAAAGACGCTTACTCCTGGGAAGAAAAGTTATGACCAACCTAGATAGCATATTCAAAAGCAGAGACATTACTTTGCCGACTAAGGTCTGTCTAGTCAAGGCTACGGTTTTCCCAGCGGTCATGTATGGATGTGAGAGTTGGACTGTGAAGAAGGCTGAGCGCCGAAGAATTGATGCTTTTGAACTGTGGTGTTGGAGAAGACTCTTGAGAGTCCCTTGGACTGCAAGGAGATCCAACCAATCCATTCTGAAGGAGATCAGCCCTGGGATTTCTTTGGAAGGAATGATGCTAAAGCTGAAACTCCAGTACTTTGGCCACCTCATGTGAAGAGTTGACTCAAAAGACTGTGATGCTGGGAGGGATTAGGGGCAGGAGGAGAAGGGGACGACCGAGGATGAGATGGCTGGATGGCATCACGGACTTAATGGACGTGAGTCTGAGTGAACTCCGGGAGTTGGTGATGGACAGGGAGGCCTGGCGTGCTGAGATTCATGGGGTCGCAAAGAGTCGGACACGACTGAGCAACTGAACTGAATTGATCCTCCCTACTTGGGAGGGCACAACAGAATTGAAACAATGAGGTGACATCCTTAAGTAGTGTCTGAGAGAAAGAATAGAAGCAAGCCTTTCATCTTTGTATAAAGTTGTCCATTCAGTAGTACAGACTTGCATTGAGAGATTCATTTTTTATCTTCTTTTGTTGATCTTTTGATTCTCTTTTGATCTTACAGCCTATGTAACTTTGGCCCAAAGGACACGCTAACATGGGTATAGAAAGAACCCATTTGGTCCTTGCTCTCATGTAAACCTTCCTCTTAAATCCGGCCTATTTGTTTTACCCATCCACGGACTTGATTTCTCCAACTGCAAAGCAGAAAAAGGTTAACCAAGCAAGAGGTAGGTATAGACTCGTATTGCTTTTTTAATCTTGACTATAGTTTTAAGATAACAACAGAATTTTCCTGTTTTATAATGGTGTGTGCGTGCTAAGTCACTTCAGTCATGTCCGACTCTGTGCGACCCTATGGACTGCAACCTGCCAGGCTCCTCCGTCTGTGGGATTCTCCAGGCAAGAATACTGGAATGGGATCCCTTCTCCGGGGGATCTTCCCAATCCAGAGACTGAACCCATGTCTCTTACATCTACCTGCATTGGCAGGCGGGTTCTTTAATACGCACTTCTCCAAAATCTTACTCAAGCAGAAAATACAAATATCCAGATAATTCGAGAGACGCTACTTGCTTAAATAATCCCTGGGAATTAAGCAGGCACCTCAGTCTATACTAACCAATTACTTGGGGATCCAGAGAGCAAGTTATAAGGGGGAAGTGGACATTTGGCTCAAATGATCAAATGACCTAAGTCCCTGAGCTTCATTTTGCATCATGTAGATACAAAAATGATTTTAATTCTATAGAAGTAGAGAATCATCAAAAGGGTTAATAATTCCATTTGTAGATCAAGCATTGTCTATAAATAAAATATAGACTATCTGCCCATTTGTGTACTCAGTTCAGTGCAGTTGCCCAGTCATGTCTGACTCTTTGCAACCCCACGGACTGCAGCATGCCAGGCTTCCCTGTCCATCACCAACTCCCAGAGCCTGCTCAAACTCATGTCTCTTTTACTCACTTGTGTACTAGCTTTCTTAAAATGTCTATAGATTCTGCTGTAATGATAAAAAAAATATATATGAACTTTTTTGTTACTATGCATGCTCAAACCTTTGAAAAATACAAGTACTAAAATGTGGAGATGAACCAACATTTTTGGCTATGAAGGTAATTCTCCAGTTTGAAAAAGCTGGGAACTACTGCTGAAGACCTCACTCTAGAGACTTACTTTTGGCATAAGTGAGAATGAAGACTGAAGCCGAGGCCACTGGTTACTAAGAGAGCCAAAAACAAGATCAGGAGAACCAAAAGTCAAGATACAAATTTGTTGTTGTGTCCAGCTCTTTTGTGATCCCATGGACTGTTGCCTGCCAGGTTCCTCTGACCATGGGATTTCCCAGGGAAGAATAGTGGAGTGGGTTTCCATTGCCTTCTCCAGGAGATCTTCTCAACCCAGGGGCTGAACCTGCCTCTCCTGAAGTGTCAGGCAAACTCTTTACCATTGAGCACCAGAGAAGCCCTAAGACACAAATTTAGCCCACCAATATCTAGGCACTCTTCTTTTTCTTAGTTTTATTTCAGGCATGCTAAAACAAGAAGCGTGCCACACCTTCTGAACTGATCTATCATTAAGTCAGAAGGCAGGTATTTATAAACTCAGAATTTTGCAAGGAATCATAAGCTTGCTTAGCTGAGTTCAAATTTTTTTAAAAGATTTTGAGTTAAGCACCCATCTTGTCTGAAACATAAAGTTAATGTCATATATATATACACACATATATATATATATGTATATATATGGTGGATACAGGAGAAGGCAATGGCACCCCACTCCAGTACTCTTGCCTGAAAAATCCCATGGATGGAGGAGCCTGGTGGGCTGCAGTCCATGGGGTCGCTAAGAGTCGGACATGACTGAGCGACTTCACTTTCACTTTTCACTTTCATGCATTGGAGAAGGAAATGGCAACCCACTCCAGTATTCTTGCCTGGAGAATCCCAGGGATGGGGGACCCTCGTGGGCTGCCGTCTATAGGGTTGCACAGAGTCGGACATGACTGAAGTGACTTAACAGCAGCAGCAGCATGGTAGATACAAAGTTTTGATAACATTATAAAAAATTCCATAGCCTGAACTTCTGTTTATGACAAAAAAAAGTAAAAATCTTTCTTATTTCCATCTGCAGAAAGAACTATTGATATTTTGCTTTAGATTATTTTCATTATAATAAACACTTATTTCAGTAGGTATCAAACTGAAAACCACCACTTACAATGGCTTTAAAGTCAACACTACTTAAAACTCTGACTTGACTTTACTATAGCAACAAAACACCAAAGAACATGAATAGTAAGTGTATCTTTACAAGCAGGAACAAAGGATTTCTGAACCTGGTTCTTCTTTAATACAAAATGCTTTATATAGAAGAGTTTAAAAGTAGCAAAATGGTGTAATGATTAGGCTGGGAACATGCACTAAATACTGGTGAATTATTAAATGAAAACCCAAAACCCTTCTTTCAGAATCAACTTGGGTTGTTATTGTTAACCTATTGCTAAACCAAATAATAATGTTGCTGAAGAGGCTGCTTATGATTGCTTCTCAGCTATGACTACATGGACTCTAAATAATGATGGAGACCCCTTGAAAGCAGGGAGTTTAGCACTGAAAGCTAACTTGTCTTTCTCAGTGCAATTTTTGTTCAAGCTTTTCCGGGGCAGGGGCGGAGGGTGGAGAAGTTCCCCCAGTGTTCTTAAAAAGAACACACTAATACCAAAAGGCATAAAGTCTGGTGTGTTGGGTTTTGTGTGGACTTAAAAATCATCAATAACTTTGATTCTTCAGATCGTTCTTTTTTGTTGTTGTTTTTTGAAGAATGCTAAAGAACATTTCAATACAGTTTCCCGTTTGATTTGGAGTCAAAATAAGCTTTTGCCATGGGGAAAGTGTTAGCACTTTCAGTTACTAGTGACTATGAAAGATGAGTTTCTTGAAGGTCAGAGGCATGATTCTGGCTCTTCAGCTTCAACAAATCATCATCAGCAAATCCTAAATCCAATCATCTCTCTTTCCAAAGAGCTCTATCTGTAGTGACTTGTAAATTAAGATAGTTTTAGTTATTTTCTTTTGGCTGTGGACTAATAATACCTCTACCAGAATAAGGGCAGTTAGGGCAGAATAGTCAACCTAGTTTCTTTCTTAACCTAACAATAAAAATAGATCAGTAACATTTTACTTTTTAGTGTCCCTGGATTTAGAAGAAATGTGAGTTTACCATTCCTCTTTTATCACCTCTGAAACGACTGTTCCTTCTAAGATTACTGGCTGGAATTCCACAATAGCTGTCTTCTGTCAGCTGTACCTTCACCATTACATCAAGGCTAAGAACACTGACTTTCTGATCTGTCACCTTATTTTAGAATTTTTATGTTTTGTCTGCACGAGGATGGTAAAAGCCACAACCTACGAGCAGTATTTATTTTGTTGTATGCAGAGAACAGCTTTCACTATCCTACTGGCCATCAAGGGCTAGGGCTGCAATCTCCTCTCTCCGGGTGGAACATCATGACTCCAGATGCTTAACAGGTGATCTCTCTTTTTAAAAAAAGTATGCAAAAACGCTTGCAAATTTTTTCTCAGAAGTCGCTTCAACTGCACCTTCAGGTGGGTCTGAGGCCCACCGTTTCAGGGGCAGTACAAATTCTCAGCGATTTGGAGGTGAGGGCTCAGATATCAAGAAGAAAACAGTTAACTGCCCTGAACTTCCGATCGATCCTCGATTTCCCGGCATCAAGCAGAGCAAATCTGGGAGTCAGAAGACCAGCAGGGGTCGGCGGGGCAGCGGACCTCAGGGTCCCGGCACGCCTCGCGCCTCCCGCCCTCCCGCAACCGTCCGCTGCTCGTAGACCGTACTTCTGATTCTCACGCCCACTTAGCCCGTCCACCGGCCATGCAGCCGGCCACCCACCACAGGGGAAGCGAAGGCCACTACCTCCTCACCCCAGCTCGCCGAATGCACGGCCAGAAGCGTTTCGAAGGGAGAAGAGGGCGGGACCCTCGGCCGCACCCCTTGTCCTTTTCCCGCCTTCTTTGTTTCCTTAGGAGTCACCATTGGCTGCCTGCCTCTGATACCGGGCGAACCGCGGGCCTGCGGCGAGACGCGATTGGACGAAGTCGCCGCCGCTCGGCCGGCGGCCTGCTCGCGATTGGCCGAGGGGCCGCCGGGGGTTTGAATCGCAGCCCCGGTCGGGGAGGGTTCTGCCAAAGTGCCACGTTGGGCCCGGCTGCGGCGTGAGGAGCCGGCTCGGAGAGCCGACTCAGGAGCTCGCGCCGGGGCGCCGGCCGTTGGGGCGGTTGGGCGGCGCGAGGGAAGCCAGTCCGCGGCGTGCGCTGCGGGCCGCCCCGCGGCGGCGCCGGCGGCGGCTGTGGGCGGCTGTGGTCAGGCGTCGCGGTGGAGCCTGGGCGGCGGCGCGTCCCGCCCGAGGGCGGCTCTGGCTGAGGGCGGAGGGGCCGGGGGAGAGCCCGGGGCAGCGGCTGAGGCGGGCCGGCTGCGGCGGGGGCCGCTGCCCCCAGAAGAGCCGGCCGAGATGCTGGCGGAAAACCTGGTGGAGGAGTTTGAGATGAAGGAGGACGAGCCGTGGTACGACCACCAGGACCTCCAGCAAGGTGAGGGTGCGGTCGCCAGGCGGGGCCTGGCCAGGGCAGGGCGGCTGCCGGCTCGAGGCTTCACCTCCTGGCCGCGAAACTGTTAAAAAGTTTATTTTGCTCGGGGCCCACCGACGCCAGGATCGGGGAAGATCTGGCGCTCACCTGGCGTTGGGACTGTCGCGTCTGCTGGTCCTGCGCGGGAGGACTCCGCTGCGCGGGCCCGGGCTCCTGCACGGTAATCAGCATCCCCCATCGTCCCCGCCACTACTGCGTGTCAGGAGCTGACCGGGCGCCAGGCAGCGTTTGGAGCTCTCTCTGGGGATTAACTCATTTAATCCCCAAGGTGTTCCTCGGAGCGGAGAGGGGTGGCCCCTTACCGGGCTGTCCGCGTCGGGGAGGAACCACAGCCGGTGCTCATAGCCGGCGAGTGTGAGCTGCTGCAGGTGGTGGACCCGGGGTGGCAGCGCCGTGTGGCAGGAATCGCGCACATATTTGATCCGCACAGTAACTCCGTTGAGAGAGTAACTCATATTATTCCCCTTTTCCAAATGGGTAACGCGGATGCTAAAGCGGCCAAGTGACTTCCCTCAAATGTGGAAGCAAGTCTTTTTTTTTTTTTTTTGACTGATTTTATTGGAATTTAGTTGATTTACAATACTGTGTTAGTTTCTGCCATAGGGCAAAGTATTTTTGAATCCGCACACTCAGAATGAGGAGTCGTCCTAGTCGCTGCTCAAACCCCTATCTCTTCTTCGCCACCTGGCTTACAGCTCTTACAGTTGGTGTCAGACGGGCTGAGAGGGGGGCTACATAGGCGTAGTTTACCAGATGCCAAGTAAGTGAATGACTTGAGGGCACTTGTGCCTCACCTGCTTCCTTCACTTTGCTCCCTAGCTTTTTCACAAGAGGCATTCCTATCTTGGCCTGTCCTGGATTTCTTGTCTCCTGAGAAATGTTTTTCAGGCATCTTCTGTTTCAGCAATTCTGCGTAAATCAACTTTTTCATCTCTCAACTGGCATAAAAAGTTACCATCTCATTTAGTTGAACATTAAATGACCATGGTGTTTGTTCATGCTAACCATTGAACTTAGCCGGAGGGGAAGAATGTAGGCTCGAAAGACTCAGAAAAGAAACATAAGGAACTCTTGGGGGAAGGTGATTTCTTAAATCAATATATTGTGGCTGGTAGCTTAAATCAAAGTTTATATAGCCTTTATATAAGTCAAAGTTTATGCTTACATAGTCTAACCTATTCAGTGGCTGTACTGCAGTATTTGCCATCATATTCACAGCATACACAAGGCAAATTTGTCTTATGTTTTAACCTGTTTTCAGAATGCCTCAGAGGGATTGATGGCCTAGTTTGATACTTTCTCCAGAATTTATGAGGCAACCATTTTGCAATTGCAACCTTTCCCTATAAAGAAATGAAGCAGTTTGCCCTATAATCATAACTAAATAGTTTTCTTTATTGTTTTTAGAAAGTGTAGCTCTGTACAGTTTTTTTTTTAATCTATCTAGCACAATACTTAGCACATAATAGAAACTCAATTTTAACATTTGTTGACCTGAACTGAGGCACTCACACAGGATTATTGTTTTCATGGCTCTCTTCCACCAGGCACGTTAGTCTACGCTGCAGTTTCCCCTGTGGGAGGTTGTTAGGAACAACCACTTGTAATATTTCAACTTACTGAGGAGCAAATGCAACATATAGAGGTTAGACGTGGAACTCTCTAACCTCTGATTGAAATCAGTCATCAGGTGTGCAGATGTAATGAAATCTTGAAGCGCACAGGTCCAAGCTTCCTGTGCCAGTTTCCGTTTGGAATTTGGTCTGTTCTTTTCAGAGGACTTTTACATTTGTTATCACAATGGACTTTGACATAACCCTGTGTGTCATAACCAAGTGTGTGGGGTAGGAATAGATGTGAAATTCCAACAGTCACAACTGTGAATTTGGCCTGTGAAAGAAGGAAGGCTACAGTGTGAATAGAAGGGTCTCTTTGTCCCACTCTCATTACATTATATGTTAACTCCTAAACTTCTAATGGATCTTTTGTTAATTTTTCAAAAATTGTATTTATTCTGTGCCAGGTGTTCATTGAGGCATTAGGACTACAGTGCCTGTCCACAGGACAGGCAGGATCCTACTCATTTACTAGGAATCTGTTGACTGGAGGTGCTGCCTTCTGGTGTGCCCACTACAGTGCTTGGCAGTGGGTGGGCCCTCGCCCTCCCTAGATAATTTTGCTGCTGTGTAAGGTTTGGGAGCAAGTCTGTCCTCTTGGGCTGATAAGCAGATCTAGTGGGATTTTATCAAGTGCAGACACATGTCCATTTTTTAACATCCTCACTATTAATTTCACTGAGAGCCTTACTTGAAGAGAGTTGCTAAAACAGTTTTCTGAGATCCTGTGCTCAGTCATAGAACTACAATTTTTTTTTTCTTTAGCAATAGAAGCATTACTTAAGTAGATTGAATCTCTTTACCAAAGTTTGCTTGGGGCATTCTTTGTAAAAATTAAAATTGTTGAAAGTTTCTAACCTCAGAAGGCTGTGGTCTATCATTCATACCTTGTTAGAAACGTGAAACTGTGCAGGCAGAAGAAGAAAACCCGTTGCTTTTATAAAACACTTTCAAGAGAGTGTCTTTTGTCAGAGGGCTGAGTTGACAAAGTAAGAATACTGACTGTGATCTCTATGAGTAAGATCCTTTCTGGGACAGCAGGAGCCTTCTCTGTAGGTAATGATGGTGCTTGCTTTGAAATGTGCCCCTGAGAACAAGGTGGAAAGACTTCAGAGACTGGGTTTTCTTTTAGACCAGCTGCCGTTGTAATTGTCATTTGGCGAGCTGTGCAAGCTTAGAGTAAGGATTCAGGTTTCTACTGTACAGATCAGCAAATGAAATCTTAGTTTAAATTAAGATTTCTACTTTATAAGATGAGTACCTTTTTCATATGAGCAATGAATTTGCTGAATCACTGTTTGGAGGGTCATTAAAACTGACACCGTCATTTTTCTTGATGTTTATATTCAGATTTTTTGCTTTCCCAATTATAGTAACATCGGCAACAGGAGTTACACAGAAGCATCACCAGATGACGCATTTGGTTTTGTAGTAGGAAAAACTTTCAGCCTTAACGTTATTGAATGAATGCTAGAGACTACACCTAACATGGGAATATGCCGTCCTCTTTAAAGAAAAAAAAACTGAAGAAAAATGTAAGAGCAATGAAATATAAAGATTTCAGAATTCTGGAAGGAAGATCTTTTTTAAAAATCACCTGACTACTAGAGTTAATTTTTTACCTAGGGCATAGGGCTGAGTAGACTATCTGTTTAAAGCTAATAGTTTATATTGTTAAAATAGATTATTATCACTTGCAAAGACTGATTAGTGGAAGAATATGAAACATGAAGGTATTGAAAGTTGCAGTTCTCAAGCCTGCAGTAAATCTGTGGTATTTTTAGTGGTTGCCTACGCCAGTTCAATAGGATTTAGAAAAGACAACCTCTTAACGAAAATCCTTTTTGTAAAGTGAGATGAACAGGTGTATAAGGCTTCAAAACTATATTGTTTCCTTTTCTTTTGTGGGTTAAGTAAGAATAAAGGACATTGAATATTCTCCCATTCCCTCCCCAAATTATTTAGAAAACCTTCTTGGGCTTACTGCCAGCTTTTGGCTCCTTTTGGTAATGGAAGCCAGATGCTACACAACAGGAAATAAACTTTTTTTTTAAAGACCAAAAAAGACATTTGTCTTTAAACTAACAGATGAAGTAATATCCTATTATACAGTGTGACTTCACAGACGCTTTCTTGTAGTTGAGACTTGTTTTGCCAGAATTCTATCCTACACATCCAATGAAATATTTAGAAGACTGAGACTTCAGGTTACTGAGCCAGGCTTGGGTTTTGTTTAAGTCAAAATAAGGATTGCGATAAGGACAAGTCTCAAATTCCTCTCTGTTTGATGTTTACTGCAAGAGTGCTATACTGGGCGTCTCTTCTGCGGTAGCAGAAACGGGAAAGGCGCTCCCAGCTGACATTTAGTAACATGGGTAGTGTCCTAACTGAAGGAAATAGCTGTAGATGGTCTCAAATTAGTCTTGCTTCTGGAAGAGGTTTTGGCTCAGTTTTGGTTGCTGGATAAGAATATCTTTGGTGAGTCTCTGGTCTTTCCCAGTGAGGAAAGTGGTTACTCACCACTTTATAGCAGGCCAGGAGAGACTTAAGTAATGTCTAGGTAATGTTTGCTTTGTCCTTAATAATTCAGCATGGTGGTTATTTTGTGGGGCTGTGAATACACATTACACACTCTATGAGTGTAAAATAATTATTTCTGGAAATCTCAGCTGTACGTAGTTCCTTTTTCATTTAGTGAAAACAAGATAGCAACTTGCCTGGGGTTGTGTATGCTTTCCGTGGCAGCACAGGCAGTGAAAGCCAAAGAGCTCAACTCTAGTTTCTCATTGTCATCTAGGAAAACAAGTAAAAAGACTGAGGTACTCTGTACCTTAAACAAAGATGTGGACATCCCTGTCAACAAACTTGAAAGTGTGTGGATGTGGATAATAGAGAATCGTGATGAGGGTGAAAGTTAGAATCTGTTGACAGTGGTTTCTCTTTTGCTTATTATGACTTACCACGTGAAATTGGTCAGATCACTTCTTAGCATCTTTGTGCTTCTCACTTGAAAATCTGGATTAACTACCTTGAAAAGATATTAAAAAATAATGTCAGATGTTTGCAATGTTGAACAGTTTGTAAAGGGTTTCGATGTCTTGTGAATACAAGATATTATTTCATAGACTTGGTATATGAAGTCTTAAGTACATTAATATACATTGTTAATATTTAAATCACCAGAAAATGTATTTTAACACTGATCTAACAACAGTACACTGTTTTATTTTAAATGGGTGTAAAATGTTTTAAAATGAGCTGGAGGGGTGTTTCATGGGTTTTGCTGCTTTGTTTTTGCCTTGTGAGGGAAAACTAACCAACCACAATTTAATTATGCCTTCAAATGGCCAGTACCAGGTAACACAAGTTGCTTTCCAGTTACCACTTATTCTTGGTTAAGTTCTAATATTGGTTTAATGAATTAAATGTTAAATCTTGTTTGTCAACCTCTAAGAATTGTTTTAAAATCATATGTGGTAAGGTTCCCTCTTTAAGTGTAATAAGTGTGTTTTTCGACACTGGGTGAAATGACTTTCCTACGTGCTTAGAATAAAATCTGAACTTTCCTTACCATGGCAGATAACACTTTGTGTAATGTGAACCGTACCTGCTCCTCCAGCTCCCACTCCACGCTCCCCAGTGAGCTTCTGTCGCGCTGGCTTTATGTTGGGCTGCTGTTGTTCAGTGACTTAGTCGGGTCCGTCTCTTTGCCACCCCATGGACAGCGGTCCGCCAGGCTTCCCTGTCCATCACCAACTCCCGAGCTTGCTCAAATTCATGTCCATCAAGTCAGTGATGCCATCCAACCATCACATCCTCTGTCGTCCTCTTCTCCTTGCACCTTCAATCTTTCCCAGCATTAGGGTCTTTTCAAATGAGTCAGTTCTTCGCATCAGGTGGCCGAAGTATTGGAGTTTCAGCTTCAGCATCAGTCATTCTATTGAATATTCAGGACTAATTTCCTTTAGGATGGACTGGTTGGATCTCCTTGCAGACCAAGGGACCCTCAAGAGTCTTCTCAAACACCATAGTTCAAAAGCATCAATTCTTTGGCACTCAGCTTTCTTTATAGTCCAACTTTCACATGCATACATGACTACTGGAAAAACCATAGCTTTGACTAGACAGACCTTTGTTGGCAAAGTAATGTCTCTGCTTTTTAGTAAGCTGTCTGGGTTGGTCATAACTTTTCTTCCAAGGACTAAGCATCTTTTAATTTCATGGCTGCAGTCACCATCTGCAGTGATTTTAAACCTAAAAAAAAATAGTCTGTCACTGTTTCCCCATCTATTTGCCATGAAGTGATGGGACTGGATGCCCTGATCTTAGTTTTCTGAATGTTGAGCTTTAAGTCAACTTTTTCACTCTCCTCTTTCACTTTCATCAAGACGCTCTTTAGTTCTTCCTTGCTTTCTGCCATAAGGGTGGTGTCTGCATATCTGAGGTTATTGATATTTCTCCCGGCAATCTTGATTCCAGCTTGTGCTTTATCCAGTCCAGCATTTCTCATGGTGTACTCTGCATATAAGTTAAATAAGCAGGGTGGCAATATATAGTCTTGACGTACTCCTTTTCCAGTTTGGAACCAGTCTACTGTTGCTTCTTGATCTGTGTACAGATTTCTCAAGAGGCAGGTCAGGTGGTATTCCCATCTCTTGAAGAATTTTCCACAGTTTGTTGTGATCCACACAGTCAAAGGCTTTGGCATAGTCAATAAAGCAGAAGTAGATGTTTTTCTGGAACTCTCTTGCTTTTTCAATGATCCAGCATATGTTGGCAACATGATCCTGGTTCCTCTGCCTTTCTAAATCCAGCTTGAACATCCGGAATTTCACGGTTCACGTACTGTTGAAGCCTGGCTTGGAGAATTTTGAGCATTACTTTGCTAGTGTGTGAGATGAGTTCAATCGTGCGGTAGTTTGAATATTGTTTGGCATTGCTTTCCTTTTGGATTGAAATGAAAACTGACCTTCTCTAGGCCTGTGGCCACTGCTGAGTTTTCCAAATTTGCTGCTATATTGAGTGCAGCACTTTCACAGCATCATCTTTTAGGATTTGAAATAGCTCCACTGGAATTCCATCACCTCCACCAGCTTTGTTCATAGTGATGCTTCCTAAGACCCACTTGACTTTGCACTCCAAGATGTCTGGCTCTAGGTGAGTGATCACACCATTACGGTTATCTGGATCATGAAGATCTTTTTTGTATAGTCCTCTGCGTATTCTGGCCACCTCTTCTTAATATCTTCTGCTTCTTTTAGGTCCATATTGTTTCTATCCTTTATTATGCCCATCTTTGCATGAAATATTCCCTTGGTATGTCTAATTTTCTTGAAGAGATATCTAGTCTTTCCCATTCTATTGTTCTCCTCTATTTCTTTGCATTGATCATTGAGGAAGCCTTTCTTCTCTCCTTGCTATTCTTTAGAACTCTGCCTTCAAATGGATATATCTTTCCTTTTCTCCTTTGCCTTTCGCTTCTTTTCTCAGGTATTTGTAAGGCCTCCTCAGACCACCATTTTGCCTTTTTGCATTTCTTTTTCTTGGGGATGGTTTTGATCACTGCCTCCTGTACCATGTCACGAACCTCCATCCATAGTTCTTCAGGTACTCTATCAGATCTAATCCCTTAGATCTATTTGTCACTTCCACTGTATAATCATAAGGGATTTGATTTAGGTCATTCCTGAATGATCTAGTGGTTTTCTCTACTTTCTTCAATTTAAGTCTGAATCTAGCAATAAGGAGTTCATGATCTGAGTCACAGTCAGCTCCTGGTCTTATTTTTGCTGACTGTATAGAGCTTCTCCATCTTTGGCTGCAAATAATATAATCAGTCTGATTTCGGTATTGACTATCTGGTGATGTCCATGGGTAGAATCTTCTCTTGTGTTGTTGGAAGATGGTGTTTGCTATGACCAGTGCATTCTCTTGACAAAACTCTATTAGCCTTTGCCCTGCTTCATTCTGTACTCCAAAGCCGAATTTGCCTGTTACTCCAGGTGTTTCTTGACTTTTGCATTCCAGTCCCCTGTAATAAAAAGGACATCTTTTTTTGGTGTTAGTGCTAGAAGCTCTTGTAGGTCTTCATAGAACCATTCAACTTCAGCTTCTTCAGCATTACTGGTCGGGGCATGGATTTGGATTACTGTGATATTGAATGGTTTGCCGTGCAAGCAAGCAGAGATCATTCTGTCATTTTTGAGACTGCATCTAAGTACTGCATTTCAGACTCTTGTTGACTGTGAGGGCTACTCCATTTCTTGTAAGGGATTCTTGCCCACAGTAGTAGATATAATGGTAACCTGAGCTAAATTCACCCATTGCAGTCCATTGTATTTCACTGATTCCTAAAATGTCTAATTCCTAAATTGCCATCTCCTGTTTGACCATGTCCAATTTAATTCATAGTCCTAACATTCCATGTTCCTATACAATATTGCTCTTTACAGCATCAGACTTTACTCCCATCACCGGTCACATCCACAATTAGGTGTTGTTTTTGCTTTGGCTCCATCTCTTCATTCTTTCTGGAGTTATTTCTCCACTGTTCTCCAGTAGCATATTGGGCACCTGCCGACTTGGGGGGTTCATCTTTCAGTGTCCTCTCTTTTTGCCTTTGCATAATGTTCATGGAGTTCTCAAGGCAAGAATACTGAAGTGTTTTTGCCATTCCCTTCTCCGGTGGACCACGTTTTATCCACTCTGTTGTTCCAATTCTCTTGTTTTCCTGTTTCTTTCCGTTGACCACCGAGGAAGGCTTTCTTATCTCTCCTTGCTATTCTTTAGAACTCTCCATTCAGATGTGTTTATCTTTCATTTTCTCCTTTGCCTTTTGCTTCTCTTCTTTTCTCAGTTATTTGTAAGGCCCCCTCAGACAACCGTTTTGCCTTTTGGCATTTCTTTTTCTTGATGGTTTTGATCACTGCCTCCGGTACAGTGTTACGAGCCTTCATCCGTAGTTCTTCAGGCACTCAGTCTGTCAGATCTAATCCCTTGAATCTATTTGTCACTTCCATTGTATAACTGTAAGGGATTTGATTTAGGTCTTACCTGCATGGCCTAGTGGTTTTGCCTGCTTCAATTTAAGTCTGAATTTGGCAATAATTGTTCATGATCTGAGCCACTGTCAGCTCTTGGTCTTGTTTTTGCTGACTACATAGAGCTTCTCCATCTTCAGCTGCAAAGAATATAATTAGTCTGATTTCGGTATTGACCATCTAGTGATGTCCATGTGTAAAGTCATCTCTTGTATTGTTTTAAGACAGTGTTTGCTATGACCAGTGTGTTCTCTTGACACAGCTCTGTTAGCCTTTCCCCCTGCTTCATTTTGTACTCCATGACCAAACTTGCCTGTTACTCCAGGTATTTCCTGACTTCCTACTTTTGCATTCCAGTCCCCTATGATGAAAAGGACATCTTTTTTGGGTGTTCATTCTAGACGGTCTTGTAGGTCTTCATAGAACTATTCAACTTCAGCTTTTTTGGCATTAGTGGTTGGGGCATAGACTTGGATTACTGTGGTATTGAATGGCTTGCCTTGGAAATGAACAGAGATCATTCTGTCGTTTTTGAGATTGCAACCAAGTACTGCATTTCAGACATGAAACTATGAGCCATGTTGGGCCATACAGTGTGCCAGTTTCTTTCCTGTGTTAGGGCTTCTTCCTGCCGTTTATGTGGTAAAATCCTCCTCCCTCAAGCTTTAGCTAAAACGTCTTCTAAGAGAGACTTCCATCATGACCTCCTTTTCTAAAGTAGAAAATCCTTTGTTCCTTATCACAAAACCTGGAGGTTTTTTTTTTCTTCTCTATCACATAGCACATCCAATTGATTAACAAATCCTTTTAGCTCTACTTTCAAAACACAGCCGGTATTTGCCACTTCTGCTCATCTCCAACTCTGCCGCTCTAGTCTAAGCCACCATGATCTCTCACCCAGGTGACTGCAGTATCCCTGTCACCCTGTCGCCACCTTAGTCTCTTTGGCCGACTTACCCAACGGCCAGAGTGGAGCTGATCAAAAGCCTTCCCTTTCACTCAGTGAAAACCAGCATCTTGATCTCTGTAGTTTGGCTTTAACAAGCTGGCCTGGAAGCCCTCTTTGTCTCCTCCTGCCCCAGCCACAAAATGCACGCAGACGCACGCAATGTGCTCAAGCCTCATTGGCTGCAGTCCTTATTATCGCCAGTCATGCTTCCTCCCAGGGTCTTTGCTCTTCTTTTCCCTCGGCCTCCAATGCTGGTCCCCTCAGTAGACCTACGTGAGGCACTTATTCAGTCCTTCACATCTGGAGTCTAATATCACCCTTGTTGCCTGTTCTTAAATTTCAACCTCCCACGTCCATACTCCTCCTTCCCTCTTCCTTCCTTTTTTTTAAAAAAACAACAACAACATTTTTTTGCTATCTAGTGTCTATTTTCTCATGCTGTTTCTCCCATGAGAGTATAAGCTCCATGAGGGCAGGGCGTTAGCTGAGTTCACTTGTATATCCCCAGAATGATGTTTGGTATTATTGAATATATGCATACATGTATGAATAGTGATTATCACAGTTTTCAAGTTTATTTACTTATTTGCTGTCTGACTTCCCCTGTAAACCTGGCAGTGTCAGGAAAGCAGGAACTTCATCCATTTATTCAGCATTCTAGCCAAATCTTAGCATGGTGTCTAGCAACAAAGCAGCAGTATAGTTTGTGTGGTAACTCAGTCATAGCTCACACTTTCATTGTGCTATGGCAGTCAGCAACAAGGTCATTCACTTGTGAATCAATGAAGACTAATAACTTTGCCTGTGTACTGTTGCATAGTTTGTAAAGTACTTCCTTGTGTATTATTTCATTTGATTTTCACGATCGTATTGACAGGACAGTCATCTCTCTACACAAGAATACTACATGTAGGGATGTTTAAAGTCACTGTTTAAAGCGTTCACTTGGTAAACGGCAGCCAGAACTGAACTCCAAATTTTCCTACTCAGTTCAGTGCATTTTCCACTGTTATCAAAGGACCTCTCCAACTTACTATGCAGAAAAGTGTTTCAGGCACCTATGTTACAACTGTTGTCCTTTTTTGTATCAGTGAATTTTTGTTTCTGGGATTGTGTGTAACAAAACTAATGCTGTCATATATGCACATACGCCTAAGAAGAGAGAGTGTTGAAAAGTGAGGTTTAAAATGGAAATATGGTTCTGTGTTAAATGAAAGTCTGAGCTATGAGCGAGTTATCACACAAACTGTTCTGTTGCTTTGCTTATCTGGTTTGCTCATCTTGAAGAAGGCATGAAAATAAATAGAAAAAATGAGAGAGGCCTGCGGTAGTGTTCTTATCACTGATGTCATTTTCCTTTTTTTGGCTTAAGTTTTAGTACACTGAGAAGGCCAGGGTCTGTAACACACTTGCTTTGACAGTTGTATTCATGGCAGCCAAACTCGTGGGACTTCAGGTTTGCCTGCACTTTGACAACTAATTATGAACTTAGATTCTGTCACAATGCTGAATGATCATTCCTAAACAAATGCATACACCTCCATAAAGTACATCACTATTCTTGACATCTTGTCAGTAAGGGTACCTCAAGAGTACAGTACCTGGTAAAAGGCCCCATTGTCACTGAACTTTAAGTAGAATCTGGGTTTCCTTCTGAGCCATTCCATCTTCCACTGGGATCTAAGGTAAACTTTGTACATGGGTTGGGTTTCAGTCCGTTCCTACTCTAAGCCCTGGCTTATGTAAAATGTTGAGATGAGATCGTTTGCACTCCCCTAATAGGATTTCTTGTTGTGCTAGACCTCCAACTTGCAGCTGAGCTTGGGAAGACATTGCTGGATCGAAACACAGAGTTGGAGGATTCTCTTCAGCAGATGTACACAACCAATCAGGAGCAGTTACAGGAAATCGAGGTAATTTACTCAACGGGAGAGTTACTTTTGCGGTATTGGCTGTCTCTGCTCTTATACCAATTGTATTCTACTTAAGTAACGCTTGCAATTAAAAGTAATGTTTATAACATAGACTTTTTAAGTATAAAGAACCATGGAAAGTGTATAGAGGTTGATTTTTACTGTCTTTAAGCTTTCTCAGTACATAAATCTGCTATGATGAAAGACATTTCTCTCTACCCCCTTGGTGAAGTCTACTTAGAAGTAAATGGTCCAGTATTTACCAATATGTGAAGCAAAGTAAAGCTGTGAATATTACATTTAGTTTTTTATTTTTTTCTTTTAAAAATGAATTATGTAATATTTAAGATCTGCAAAGAGGTACAAGAGAAAAATATAGTGGGTAGCCTTGTACCCACCAACCAGACTGAGAAAGAAAACTGTCTGTTGAGACTCCCTCTGTAAACCCTGCTTGGCTGCATCCCCTCCCCTTAACCAAACACCATCCTAAATTTGATGAAAAATTTTAAAATTGTAGTACCTGATATGAAAGATGTAAGCTCAAGGCTTTAAAATGGAAGTGCTGTCTTGTAAATGGTCCCATTAATGTAGCCCAACTATGTGTAGGCCAGGTGACTGTAAAGATGATAGTTATGGATATTAACCAAACAATTGTCCATCAGAACATTTCATGCCCCAGACTACCCTCCCACCTTAAAAAAGTCTTGCACTTAAATTGTAGCTCCTTCCTCTCAAATTGATACAGTAGAACCAGGACTCTTATAAGTCTCTGTGCAGGAAAACGTAGAAGACCTTAGAACGCAGAACCCATTCATCATGGTCAGAACTTACTAGGCTCTGATTGCACACTGAACCAGGTGCTAGAAAGGCAGAGTAGATGACATAGTCCTTGACTTCAGTCGAAATTACAGATTTCCGTTTTTGAATACAAATAAACCTGTCATTAAAACTAAGACAAATTTATCATTTCTGTATTCTTACTTTTACATAGTGATCATAATTAAGATGCATACAGTAGATTCCCCTCCCCCATCTCAGGGTTTATGGATTTAGCCAGTGATGTGACAAAAAATGCTTTTATAATTCTAGAAAGGTGTGCCTTGTAATGATATTGAAGTCGTCAGCTATCATTTTAAGTATATTCTATATCAGAAGAGCATAGAACTTCCCATACCTAAAGTTGAGTTTATCACTCATAGAATTGGGCAGAAACCTAAAAATGCAGGAAAACCAGGCATTTTAAAACTGTGATATCCAAGTGTCTTACATGATCAAGAAACTCATTCCTGTTTTGTTTTGTGGGCTTTGTTTTTCAACTGATTGGAAGGTTTCATAGCGTGATCCCAGGGCATATACCTGAAGATTATCATGTACTGTGTGGTACGTTTATTTGAATAGTCTTCATACCTTGTATTGGTGTTTTCCATGAAAGCACCTACAAATCACCATAACTGAATACTGTAGTGAATACTTATTTTAGCACATCTGCCAAATACAGATTTAAAAAGTCCAAGTATTTGTATAATTAGAGAATGATGCCTATTTGTTACTGTAAGGATTACAAACACAATTGCTTTATGATCTAAGTTACCTGTCTTTCTACTTTTGTTTTCCGTGGTATTGAAAATGATTAAACAATTAAAAGAGATCATTGACATTCTGAAAAAAATCCAAAGATCTTTGAGATTATCCAAATCTATAAATAACACTCCACTATCTAATGTCTTCTGTAAGATTTTTTTTCCTTAAAAATTGTTTGTATTCAGGCTTTCACACAGAGGTGGTACCATGGCCCCAGCAGTCACCTCTCCCCACCCCCTGACTCTTATAAGATATTGAAAAGGATAATAGAAATGAAGTATCCAGGTCAGACCTTAATGATTGAGTAAATATACAATCAACTATATGTATTAATATAAAGCTAATTGAGTAACTTTAGCCTGGAGTACTTCCAGAAACATTTCCATAGATCTCTTGTTTCTGTAATCCAGTGGTTCATAGACCAAGTATTGTAGTGTTCACCATTTCACTCTTTATCAAAAGCTATTTTTTGAGTAAGAACAAAGATTTCTTCTCTTTAGAAATCTTAGACTTCTTCTCTGCCATTATGGTTGACTTTTTTCTTTCTCTTTATAAATCACTTCCTGAAAGTCAGTAAGGGGTGGGATGAAATGGCAATTCTGTCTAAACCCACTTACCAGCCAGGGGCCTCCTACAGACTACTGCCTCCTCCTACTTACTGCCTGCTCGATTTATACCTGTGCCCAGGCAGACTTGCAGATCACGATAGACTTCCAAGATCTCTGTCCAATAGTCTATACCAAGGATGGCTTGAACACTCTCATAAAAGTAACCAGGCAGCTGAAGAACCTAATTCTCTACTAAATGATGACCCATGCAGTATGTATAGTGTCTCTTATCATTATACCTGTGGAGAGCCCCCTAAACTTTATAAGGACCCTTCCTTTAATTCAAACCTGATGTCTTTTTTTCTCTTTTAAGTAAACTTTAAAAAATATATACAGAAAAAAACACAAATGCTAGGTCAGATAATTTTCATAAAAATACCCTTGCAGCCAACAGCCAGATGAGAAATGAGAAAGTGGGCTTCCTTGGTGGCTCAGTGGTAAAGAGTCTGCGTGCCAGTCCGGGAAGATCCCACATACCGTGGAGTAGTCAAGCCCTGTGCCGCAGCTATTGAGCCTGCGCTCTAGAGCCCAGATGCCGCAACTACTGAAGCCCACTCGCCTAGAGCTTCTTGTGCTCTGCAACAAGAGAAGCCACCACAATGAGAAACCCATGCATTACTGCTCTCTGCAACTAGAGAAAAGCCTGTGCGGCAATGAAGACCCAGTACAGCCAAAAATTTTAAAAATAAAAAAATTAGAAAAAAAAGAAATAACATTATCAGCTCTTCCAGTCACCACCCCCACTAAGCAGCACTCTAATACCCTTATATATCAGTTTAGCCTATCTTTGAACTTTACATAAATGGAGTCACTTGTACAAGTGACTTGTACAAGTTTTAAACTAACATTTTAGAATGTCCATTGGAAATTTTCCTGATTTGAAAAGTAATACATGGATCATTTCTTAAATTTAGAAAATATATTGAAAACCAAAAAGGAACCTCTCTACCAACCCAGAGAAATTTTAAATCAGCCAGAAAATAGTCCTGGAACAAACTACTCAAGAGTGGATGAAGAATGATGGGGAACTGGTGAAAATACTAGGATAAAATCCCCCAAACTGTGACTCATTATGGAAATAGACAACTAGGAAACTGTCAAAGGATATTTTCTCAGTAGAACTACAAGTATGCTTTCAAAAACTGTGGGTTTCAAACAGTCCTCATAAAAATTGATCAGTATTTTGTTAGGCATTATGTTTTTTTTAAAAAAAAAAAAGATTAAATAAGCTTTGAAAGTAATGATTGGCTCCAGAGATGCCCATATAGCCTGTGTGGCTTTTACTCAGCATCTGATTTTTCAAGATTCCAGAGCAAGTGTTTTTTTCTTGGCTGAAGAGAAGGAGAGAAGCTTTGGAGAATAATGAGATCTGACACCATCAAACATGATTGGATTCTCTTAAAGTTTCTGACAGTTGTGTGAGCAGCCTACAGCCTTGAGTTTTTGTTGCTTCTCTGCCTGGAAACCTGCGTTATCCCCACAGGAGTCAAAGGAGTCTGGCCTTGGGGCCCCTTATTTCAAGAGCTCATGTCTTCCTTGAAAATTTTAAAGCATTCTGTGCTTCCCCTACTACATTTATCAATATTCTACTGTATATTATACTTATTTCTTGATTTGTTTTATTCTCCTTCTCTCCCCACCCCGCCTTACCTTCCCATTTTCCACTGCAACTTTGAAGGCTGTTGCTGTGTTTATTCATGGTCTTTCAAACATAGTAGATAATCAGTGAGTACTTGTTCAAATCAATATCTTAACAGAGGACAGATAAGCAGTTTACAGAGCACTTCCAATAATTCCTAAATGTTTCCACCTCTGGAGATTTTGAAAGGAAGTGGAAGAAGCTCTGACCTCAGTGTTAGAAGATTCAGACCTAAACTCTCAATTCCATACCAAATAGCTAGACTTTCAGTTCAGTTCAGTTCAGTCCAGTCGCTCAGTCATGTCCGACTGTTTGTGACCCCATGGACTGCAGCACGCCAGACTTCCCTGTCCATCACCAACTCCCAAAGCTGGCTCAAACTCATGTCCATCGTGTTGGTGATGCCATCCAACCATCTCATCCTTTGTCGTCCCCTTCTCCTCCTGCCTTCAATCTTTCCCAGCATCAGGGTCTTTTCAAATGAGTCAGCTCTTTGCATCAGGTGGCCAAAGTGTTGGACGTTCAGCTTCAGCATTAGTCCTTCCAGTGAATATTCAGGGCTGATCTCCTTCAGAATGGACTGGTTGGATCTCCTTGCAGTCCAAGGGACTCTCAAGAGTCTTCTCCAACACCACAGTTCAAAAGCATCAATTCTTTGGCACTCAGCTTTCTTTATAGTTGAACTTTCACATGCATACATGACTACTGGAAAAACCATAGCTTTGACTAGATGGACCTTTGTTGACAAAGTAATGTCTCTGCTTTTTAATAAGCTGTCTGGGTTGGTCGTAACTTTTCTTCCAAGGAGTAAGCGTCTTTTAATTTCATGGCTGCAATCACCATCTGCAGTGATTTTGGAGGCTAAAAAATAAAGTCTGTCACTGTTTCCACTGTTTCTCCATCTATTTGCCATGAAGTGATGGGACCAGATGCCATGATCTTAGTTTTCTGAATGCTAAGTTTTAAGCCAATTTTTTCACTCTCCTCTTTCACTTTCATCAAGAGGCTCTTTAGTTCTTCCTTGCTTTCTGCCATAAGGGTGGTGTCATCTGCATATGTGAGGTTATTGATATTTCTCCCGGCAGTCTTGATTCCAGCTTGTGCTTCATCCAGTCCAGTGTTTCTCATGATGTACTCTGCATAGAAGTAAATAAGCAGGGTGACAATATACAGCCTTGACATACTCCTTTCCCGGTTTGGAACCAGTCTGTTCTGGTTCCAGTCAGACTCGTTTGTTACTCTATGTCTAGTTCTAACTGTTGCTTCTTGACCTGCATACAGATTTCTCAAGAGGTAGGTCAGGTGGTCTGGTATTCCCATCTCTTGATGAATTTTCTAGTTTGTTGTGATCCACACAGTTAAAGGCTTTGGCGTAGTCAATAAAGCAGAAGTAGATGTTTTTCTGAAACTCTTGCTTTTTTGATGTTCCAATGGATGTTGGCAATTTGGTATCTGGTTCCTCTGCCTTTTCTAAATCCAGCTTGAACATCTGGAAGTTCACAGTTCACATACTATTGAAGCCTGGCTTACGGAAGTTTGAATATTACTTTGCTAGCATGTGAGATGAGTGCAATTGTGCAGTAGTTTGAGCATTCTTTGGCTAGATTTTAGGCTAGTGAATTACCTCTCAGATCCTGTTTGCTCTGCCGTATAATGGTGATAAGAATGCTTGCATGACATTAGCACAGGGCTGTTCTGAGGCGATGAAATGATATATACACTTATATATATGTAAGTGTATATATTTTGGACAGTGTGAATTGTTGCACTGTTGATCCGTGTTTCAAGAATTTTAGTAATGAAAGAATCTTAATTCTGAAAAAAATAAATCCTTTTCAATTACTGGAAAGTAGATCTAAATTAAAACAAGCAAAGCTTTTAATAATGAGATTATAAGTGTTTTTATTTTCATATTTCATACTTTTTAACTTTTTCCTAAATTTCCTCCAAGGGAAATTTTAATCAGGGGAGAGAGGTTTTTCAAAGGTAGTGGGAAACATTTCTTCAGTGTTGTAGAAGGTCATTTTGATACTAAGTTCAGAGGAGTTGGGCTGTAATCTTTAATATAAGGATAATCCCAACACTACATAAAAGCCAAATTTCCATTCCATTCCGTATGAGTGTTTGGCTGTGTCTGTCTTTTCAACATTCCAGGTCAGGGTTCTACAGTTGCAAATAGGTGTTAATATAATCCTTGTGGCCTTTTTCAAAGGTTTGCCTCAATTGTAAAGGCAGCCTACTTATAGCTTTTTTCGTATAACCTGGACCTTATACTACTAAAAGGCGTATGCTCCTCTGAGGTGACATTCCGTACATATTCTAAGGCATTTGGGAGACAACCCACGGAACTGAAACTTTGATACTCTTGGCTATAAGTTGACATTTTTGCCTATGATTTTGCTACCCCCATGTTCCCCTTCTGCCACTGTTTTGCTTAAATATCCCCTCGTCACTCTCCCCTGTTTAATATGGCAAATACTTGTGTACTCAAGCTCTTTTTGACACTTGAATTTTAGGATCTCTGCAGTCCAGGCAGATTCATTTGAGGCTGTGATCAAAGATTCTGAATTGAAAAAACCAGAACATAGGAAGCATAGCCGTGCCTTTAAAGGGTAGAAAATAAGCTAACCCATTTCCTTGTAGAATTGGAAAAATTTGATTAAATACTAATTTGAAGTTTTAGAGGCCAACCTTAAAGCAATGTCTGACTACATGGATTCTGATTCTCTGGTCTCATATCACTCACTGCTTGCTGAGAGGGCTCAACATTTTTCTTAGAAGTTGCTGACCAGTTTAGTCAGACTCCTTTGTTAGGTAACCTATCACAAAGTCTTGGAGAAGTGAAGGGCTTTTCTGATTAGCTTTGATTTAATAATAATAATAAGATTAAACTCCTACTACATGAAAACAAGCTCCCTGCCAGTCTTCAGGTTGTCCTAAGCCAAGTCATCTAAGACCAAAATATCACAAGTTCTTCCTAATCAGTTTCATTATATTTTCCCACCCCCCACAGGTTTTTATATATCAAATAAGGGGGACCTACTGTAGTTTTCTAAACAGCCTCTTTGTACTTATTTACATACTGACTTGTTTCCTTTATACTGGTCACAAAAGGTTCCATATCTTGGGGCCCATGTAAGAGAGACTTGTTTAAAAAAAGTCTGTTTCAGATTGCTGGGGCATAGCTGTGCCATGGGGAATAAACACAGAGAAATTATCTGTAAATGGAGCCAGGGGGGAAGAATTCAGGGCCTTTTCCCAAAAGGGCTATAGCCAAAGCTCTTCTCAGCCTCTCTGAATGATCCTCTCAACATTCCAGCAGTCTGAGTTGTGGTACTGGGCGTGATAAGCTATTGTGAAGAGAGGTCTAGAAATTGTCAGTTACCAATATTTTTTTAGTCCCTATTGTGGATCAAGAATTGTGCTCAATGGACTAGATATATAAGAAACTTCCCTTCTTCAAGGAGCATTAGAAAGACTATGATGTTAAGTAAGCAATTTGGTTGTTTATTAAGTGCAAAGTGTTTTGAGAGAAATTATTCCATAATGTCTTATGGAAAAACCCAAGCAAACTTTTTGGCCAACCCAACGACAGCGTCCCTAGGGAGTGGTGCTGCTTTAAACAGGGTGGCCTAGAAAGGCTTCTGAATCCTCCATCCTTTGGATGGAGGCCTAAAGGATAATCTTGAATGTTTTAGCCATCTTTATGCTATGGATCCCTTTGGCTTTCTAGTGACTCTTTGATGACCCTCTTAAAATACATAAAATACACAGAATTACAAAGGGAATTGGTTATATTGAAATGACTATTAAAATACTGAAAAAATAAATTTCTGATATATTAACATGTGTTTATTAATACATTAAATATCAAAATCAAATGGTAATCTAAAAATTGTAATTTCAAATAGTGATGAAATAAATCAGGATTTCTGCAACCACTATCATATGATAACTGTGGTTTCTGGTGGTGATGAACTCCTAAGGATTCCTCATACTACTGGTGGTTTGTTGCTTCCATTCCTAATTGAAGAAAATGCTAAATTTCAGTTAGAAGTTAGTGAAAATAAAGGTATAACTTTTCTTCCAACCAAGTTCTTGGATCCTCTCAATTCTGCCCAGGGACCTCAGGTCAAGAACTGCTGGATTAGATGGAGACAGCCAGGAAAAGTGAGGCCCTGGGAGAGGGGAGAGGAGGATAACAAAGGCCCTAAAGGAAGAGGGAGCTTGCCTTAGCGTGAGACAGCTCCACAATTTCAAGATAAAATTACCCCCTGAGTGGGAAATAAGGACTACAAATGAAACTGGAAAAAACATTGAGACAGGAAAATGCTAATACTAAAACATAACAGATGATATTAAGGCATTGTTGGGGTTTTTAAAGGTATGATTTGAATTGTGGTTAAAATGAAGTCTTATCACTTAGAGATATATAAATATGTATATTTAAGCTGTCTTGGATTTGCTTTACATTGATTGAGGCTTGGGAGAATAGAAGAGATGAAACAAGATTGTGTATTGACAGTTGTTGAAATTGGATGATGTGATGAGGGTTTGTTAGACCACTTTTTCTGCATTTATGTATGTTTGAAGTTATCCATTTAAAGTGTTTTAAAATGCAGTAGATAAGCCATCTGTAGAGAGTATTTGGGTGGACTGAAAATTTGGGAAGGAGCACTCACAATTTAGTATATGAGGGCTTTCCTGGTGGCTCAGATGGTAAAGCATCCACCTGCAATGCAGAAGACCCAAGTTCGATCCCTGGGTTGGGAAGATCCTCCTGGAGAAGGGAATGGCATCCCACTTCAGCATTCTTGCCTGGAGAATTCCACGGACAGAGGAGCCTGACAGGCAACAGTCCATGGGGTCGAAAAGAGTTGATTTCAGGGAATTATGACTGTAAGAACATGTCACAGTATAACATGATAAAGAGTGCTGTTGTGATACAGTTAAAATATAGTCTAATTTTATTGAATAACAGCAAGCTGTTCATTGTTGATCCAAGTGAATGTTTATGTCTCCTAGACCCATGAGAAAGAGACATTGGTTTGGAGGAGGGGAGGCTTCCAGGATTTTCCATTTCTGAGATCAACATTTTTCCAATAAGTGTGATCCACGGACCACTTATACTAATATCATCTGGGGTTTTTACTAAAAATGCAGAATCCTGATTCAATCCCAGTCTCATGGACTCAGTTTTAGGGGAAAGAGGCCCAGGTTCTTATACTTTTATGAATCCCCTAGATGAATTTTAGCACATTAAAAGTTTGAAAACTTAACTGTAAATAAGATAAAACAGCTGCTTTTATTGAGCAGTTTTACCATTTGCAAGATAGCATGCTGAACCCTTCCCTAGGTGATGAAGAAATTGCACCTTAGAAAAACTGAGTTGCTTATAGGAGTCATCCAGTTAGATATGGCAAAGTGGGACTCCAAACCCAGTTCCAGCCCCACAGCCTGTGCTCTTAGCTACTCTACTGCTGCCTCCCGTCAGGCCGTCTCTCTCCTCTGGTCCTCTGTCCACCAAGACTTCCACAGGCACTGGCCTCCCATCTGCTCTTTAGGGGCAGATCCTAAGGAGGATGTGAATAATCCAGTTACTGGGCAGGAATCTCTCTTGAATTAATAATTAGTGTCTTGTCTATGCTGCCTCCAGTGCAGGAGTTGCAGGTTCAATCCCTGGGTCAGGAAGATCCCCTGGAGAAGGAAATGGCAACCCACTCCAGTATTCGTGCCTGGGAGATCCCATGGACGGAGGAGCCTGGCAGGCTACAGTGCATTGGGTCGCAAAAGAGTCAGACATGACTTAGTGACTAAACACACACACGCTATGTATTAGACTTTTAGATTGTTGTGAATTGTCCCAAAGAATACTTGAGACGTTTGTTGTTGAGTCACTAAGTCGTGTCTGACTCTTCGTGACCCCATGGACTCAGCACACCAGGCTCCTCTGTCCTCCTCTGTCACGCGGAGTTTGCTCAAGTTCGTGTCTTTTGAGTCGGTGATGCTATCCTAATGAGCTCATGCTCTGCTGCTCTCTTCTGCTTTTGCCTTCAACCTCTCCCAGCATCAGGGTCTTTTCCAATAAGTCTGCTGTTCGCATCAGGTGGCCAAACTATCCTTCAGCTTTAGCATCAGTCCTTCCAATGAATATTCAGGGTTGATTTTCTTTGGGATTGACTGGTTTGATGTCCTTGCAGTCCAAGGGATTGTCAAGAGTCTTTTCCAGCACAATTCAAAAGCATCAATTCTTTGGCACTCAGCTTTCTTTATGATCCAACTCTTTCATCTGTACAGGACTACTGGACAAAAACCATAGATTGACTATACAGATTTTTGTTGGCAAAGTGATGTCTCTGCTTTTTAATATGCTATCTAGGTTTGTCATAGTTTCCTTCCTCAGTCATGTCCAACTCTTTGTGACCTCATGGACTATAACCTGCCAGGCTCCTCTTTCCATGAAATTTTCTTGGCAAGGATACTGGAGTGGGTTGCTATTTCCTTCTGCAGGGGATCTTCCCAACCCAGGGATCAAACCCAAGTCTCCCACATCTCATGCATTGCAGGCAAACTTTTTATTGCTGAGCCACATGGGAAGCTCTACTTGAGACCTTATAATTGATATAAATAGCCTGCAGAATGTCTGCAGCTGTTAAACACATTTCTATATTCTTTTTTCTACTCCAGTGTTCTGAAGAGATTGAACATTCAGTGACAGGAACCCACCAGGACATTGCCAGCCAGAGGGAAGGATTAAGGGCACACCTCTAGGAGAGGCTGGTGGGGATTGAGGGAGTGGAGTAAACAGGCTTTCACAGGTGCTATGCCTTGTGCTCATTCCCTCACTTAATACTTTGAGTCCTACAAAGTGAAAGTTGCTCAGCTGTGTCGATTCTTTGAGACTCCATGGACTATACAGTCTATGGAATTCTCTAGGCCAGAATACTGGAGTGGGTAGCCTTTCCCTTTTCCAGGGGATCTTCCCAACCCAGGGATCAAACCCAGGTCTCTGGCATTGCAGGCGGATTCTTTACCAGCTGAGCCACAAGGGAAGCCCAAGAATACTGGAGTGGGTAGCCTATCCCTTCTTCAGGGGATCTTCCCGATCCAGGAGTCAACCAGGGTCTCCTGCATTACGGGCAGATTCTTTACCAACTGAGCTATGAGGGAAGCCCCTTCAGTCCTACAAGGCAGATACTAACTGATCCACAATTCATTTTAAATTCTGAACCCAAAAAGCTCTATAAAAACAAGGGCTTTTTTGGCCCAAGTGCAGCAAATTCATTTGACAGCAAACCTTCACCTGAACTTGCATGAGGCTTTCTGTAATCTTGACTCATACTCTCTGATGAGAGTATTAAATCTTGATTACAGGGTTTTGCCCAGCCCTCACTGAGGATGGTATAAAGTGTGTGTTGTCTTCCTAAAATTCAAAGAATTTTCCCAAGCATTCTCAGCCAAGAGTTTCAGGGGTATGAAAAGGTATGAGAATGAAGTGTTTTCTCAACACATTGCTACTGAACTGTGTAACTAGATTTGAAATAAGACCTCATATACTTTTTTCAGCTCTGCCACACTGCCATCTAAAGAGCCCGTTGAAAGTCATGTAGCCTGTTCTTTGAACGAAGTCCATTAGCTTTGCAAATACTTAACAGATGTGTCTGAAGATCCTCGAAGTTGTGTCTTTGGTCTGTTACCATTTGGCCATTGGTAATGCTTCAGACTTACCTTTTGCCTCTTTCTGGTTGTGCCCCCAGAGAAATATTATGACTGTTTCATATGGAATAGATACAGTGTTTCATGGTCTTCAAGTGGAGTCGAGTGGCAGGGGGGAGTCGGGGAGATGCGGGGGTAGGGAATCAAAGTAACGTGACAGTGAGGCGTTAAAATTGTGATTATTCCCCTTTATCCTCAGCCAATTGGAAAGCACCCTTAGCAAAATAAATAATCTGGCAGATTTCTCACAAATAAGGAGGATTATGGTGACAACATTCTCACAGAATTAAAAATATTGTTGAATAATATTAAGTTAAAGTATCTTTTTCTGGTTAAGTCAATATTTTTTTCCCTATTCTTTGTCCAGAATATCTCACCTAGAAGAAAGAAATCGAATATTTTTCAAGCAAAAATCATCTAAAATCCTCCCTCTTAGGCTTCCCTTATTTCTGTAAAATATATTTTTGCTTAAACTTTGATGATGTGTTCCAAGCGTTTTCTCTTGTGGGATTATCATATCTGGCCTAGATTTCCCTGTCAAATATTAATTTTATGTGTGTTTTCACATATGGACACCTTATCTTTGACAAAGGAGGCAAGAATATACAATGGAGTAAAGACAATCTCTTTAACAAGTGGTGTTGGGAAAACTGGTCAACCACTTGTAAAAGAATGAAACTAGATCACTTCCTAACACCGCACACAAAAATAAACTCAAAATTGATTAAAGATCTAAATGTAAGATCAGAAACTATAAAACTCCTAGAGGAGAACATAGGCAAAACACTCTCAGACATAAATCACAGCAGGATCCTCTATGATCCACCTCCCAGAATTCTGGAAATAAAAGCAAAAATAAACAAATGGGATCTAATTAAAATTAAAAGCTTCTGCACAACAAAGGAAAATATAAGCAAGGTGAAAAGACAGCCTTCTGAATGGGAGAAAATAATAGCAAATGAAGCAACTGACAAACAACTAATCTCAAAAATATACAAGCAACTTCTGCAGCTCAATTCCAGAAAAATAAACGACCCAATCAAAAAATGGGCCAAAGAACTAAATTGGGCCAAAGACATTTCTCCAAAGAAGACATACGGATGGCTAACAAACACATGAAAAGATGCTCAACATCACTCATTATTAGAGAAATGCAAATCAAAACCACAATGAGGTACCACTTCACACCAGTCAGAATGGCTGCGATCCAAAAATCTGCAAGCAATAAATGCTGGAGAGGGTGTGGAGAAAAGGGGACCCTCCTACACTGTTGGTGGGAATGCAAACTAGTACAGCCACTATGGAGAACAGTGTGGAGATTCCTTAAAAAACTGCAAATAGAACTACCTTATGACCCAGCAATCCCACTTCTGGGCATACACACCAAGGAAACCAGAATTGAAAGAGACACATGTACCCCAATGTTCATCGCAGCACTGTTTATAATAGCCAGGACATGGAAACAACCTAGATGTCCATCAGCAGATGAATGGATAAGAAAGCTGTGGTACATATACACAATGGAGTATTACTCAGCCATAAAAAAGAATTCATTTGAATCAGTTCTGATGAGATGGATGAAACTAGAGCCCATTATACAGAGTGAAGTAGGCCAGAAAGAAAAACACCAATACAGTATACTAACACATATATATGGAATTTAGGAAGATGGCAATGACGACCCTGTATGCAAGACAGGGAAAGAGACACAGATGTGTATAACGGACTTTTGGACTCAGAGGGAGAGGGAGAGGGAGAGGGTGGGATGATTTGGGAGAATGACATTCTAACATGTATACTATCATGTAAGAATTGAATCGCCAGTCTATGTCTGACGCAGGATGCAGCATGCTTGGGGCTGGTGCATGGGGATGACCCAGAGAGATGTTATGGGGAGGGAGGTGGGAGGGGGGTTCATGTTTGGGAACGCATGTAAGAATTAAAGATTTTAAAATTTAAAAAATAAAAAACTAAAAAAAAAAATTAAAAAAAAAATTTTATGTGTTTTGTGCTTTATAAAAGTAGACCAGTGCTCGCTTCGGCAGCACATATACTAAAATTGGAACGATACAGAGAAGATTAGCATGGCCCCTGCGCAAGGATGATACGCAAATTCGTGAAGCGTTCCATATTTTTTTTAGGCCAAGTTTTTCTTTTTTTCCAACAAAAGTCAAAGAGTTGATTGCTAAAGGCTTTGTATTGTTTCCCAGTGAAACTGAGCGTTTATTAAGGATATTATTTGATGGGACATGCAAGATTTTAGGGAGTTATGCAGTACAAAAAGAGAGATGAACATGCTGAACGAATTTAGAAAGTCAGTAAGCATAAGTCATATGTTCTGTATTCACTTAATATAAAGAAAGATTAACATTTGGTCCACCTACAATGCTATCAATTATGGGTTTAGAGTTTCAAAGATGAAAAAAAAAAAAAAGAGAGAGAGAGAGAAAACGTAAGCAATTCAATGCAAGCAATAAATTAACTCAAGCCTTTGACCAACTCTTAAAAATAAGCTATCCAATTAAAATAATTAACTTGGTTGCATATGTTGACAGAACTGAAATAAAGAAAACGGTTAAATATGAAAAAAAAAAAAAAAAAAGTAGACCAGCCTAAACTGTATTGGTGAGCTTTAGGGGAACTAAACATATAAAGGACGGCCTGTACTCAGCTCCTTTTAAGAAAAGTAGTTTAACTGAGATTTGAAGTTCTTCATTTCGTAAAATAAACTTGTGGTATTGTGGTATAATGAAAACTATATATTCGACCTTTGTCCGCATGTCCTGAATCCCTCGGAATTTCCTGAATGATAGAATGAGACTGCTCACCAGAGGAGCCGACCACATGATTAGAGGGTTAGAACTTTCAGCCCCGTTGCCAGCCTCTGCAGAGGGGTCAGGGACTGGAATCAAGTTTGTTCACCAGTGGCCCATGATTTAATTAATCATGCCTGTGCCATGAAGCTTCAGTAAAACTCTAAAAGGAGACCAAGAGGTTTCCAGGGAGGGTGGTGCATCTGAGAATAAAACTGTAAGTAAATCCCTTTCCCAAGCTCTGTGTGTTGTTTTAGCAGATTATTGAATGTGAGAGGAGGTCATGGGAATTCCCTAATTTATAGTTGTTTGGTTGAAAGGACGGGTGGTCCCTAGGACTTACCTCTGGTACCTGAATTGGGGGCAGTTTTGTGGAACTGAGCCCTTATCAGTCCAGGTGGTGTCAGAATTGAAGTGAATTGCAGGATGCATTCTGTATTATACCTGGAATACTTCAGGTATCCCACATGTTTAATGTGTAACCTGGTCACAATTATCTCTTCCAGTATCTGACCAAGCAGGTGGAGCTTCTGCGGCAGATGAATGAACAGCATGCAAAGGTTTATGAGCAATTAGACGTCACAGCGAGGGAACTGGAAGAAACAAATCAAAAGCTCGTTGCTGACAGCAAGGCCTCACAGCAAAAGATTCTGAGGTAAATTCTTTAGACTCTGTTGAAGAAGCCCTAGGGGAAGTCATTTAGTATAAACTAGAATAGAACATGGCTGTAGTGGGTTCAGGTCAGTGTGGGGTAAGCTTTAATTTAATTCTCAATGGAGAATAGAGATTAAATAGAAGTCTTTTCCAATTACAAAAGCCCAGTTTGAGTGGTTGCCAACTAAGCTCTCCTCACTGCTTATGCCTTTAATTTAATATGACAAGCTGCAATTGGCTTCTGTCTGTTCCTCACAGTCTGACTGAAACGATTGAATGCCTGCAAATGAACATTGATCACCTCCAGAGCCAAGTGGAGGAGCTGAAATCATCCAGCCAAAGGAGAAGGAGCCAGGGGAGGCATGACCAGGAGAAATCGGCCCCCAGCTTCTCGTCTTTGAAAGAGCTGTATGACCTCCGCCAGTAAGAGCCCACCTTCCATTTGCAAGCAGGAGAACATCTCGTGTCATTGGCACATTCTGGATCCCAGTAGATTAAAAGTACCCTTTTAGGAAATGCCGCTTGGCTATTAGACCACCAGTGGTTTGAACAAAACCACTTAAACATACATGTGATAGTTTTTGTTGTTGTTGTTGTTTAGTCCAATTGAAATTTCAGTAAAACAAAATCCAGGCAAACAGAAGGCTTTTTTTTTTTTTTTTGCCTGAAGAAAAGCCTTTTACAATTTAGACTTTGGAGATTGAATCTTCATTTAAGAACTATTTCTTGAACACCTGTGGTAAGGCAGGTGCTATGCCAGATGTGAGGAGCGGTGAGCAAAACAGACACAGTTTCTGCCCTCATGGAGCTTTCAGTCTCAGGAAGAGGCAGGTAGCAAATAAGTACAGTTACAAGTTGCCCAGGACTCTGACCAGGAGAGAGACCAGCTCGTGCATTTGGTGGGCCTCAACTTGACTGTTCAGATTGCCATCAGGCCTAATCAGAATCTCTAGGTATGAGTGAAAGGCTATTCAGGTGATTCTGATGTCTGTCTGTTCTTGGTTTAAAATCACCGCAGCAATGGTTCTCAGTCTTAGCTGCATATTATGAATCATAGGAAGAGCTTTAAAAAATACACACCCTCTAGTTCATGTGGCAGACCAGCTAGGTCAGCATCTGTGGGGGTGGGACCCAGGCGTCAGTATGTTTTAGGACTGCCCAGGTGATTCTAATCTGCAGCCAAGATTGAGCACCACTGGCTGTTCTGATCTCCTTGAACAGTCTCAGTCATACTACTGGTCTTTGGGAATGGATGTTCTATAGCATTTTTAATGTTTTAAAAAAAAATTAATTACAAAAGATGTGTGTTCCTCCATGTGTTGTCAGCCTCACACATTCGTTTTAGCCGCTGCTCTAGGGTGGAATAGGCAAAAAATCAGTCATATCACAGCTCCTCAAAAATATGTAATTGGAAAAAAATCATCAGCCTCCCTCTTTGCCTTCTCAGTCGGCCTGTGTAAGAGTCTTTCAATATTTCCCCCAGGCACTTCGTGTACGATCATGTGTTTGCCGAGAAGATCACTTCCTTACCAAGTCAGCAAAGCCCCGATGAGGAAGAAAATGAGCATTTGAAGAAAACAGTGACAATGCTGCAGGCCCAGCTGAGCCTGGAGCGGCAGAAGCGGGTGACCATGGAGGAGGAATACGGGCTGGTGCTGAAGGAGAACAGCGAGCTGGAGCAGCAGCTGGGGGCCACGGACGCCTACCGGGCCCGCGCGCTGGAGCTGGAGGCAGAGGTGGCCGAGATGCGGCAGATGCTGCAGGCGGAGCACCCTTTTGTGGATGGGGTGGAGAAGCTGGTGCCGGACTCTCTGTTTGTCCCTTTCAAAGAGCCCGGCCAGAGCCTGCTGGACGAGATGCTCCTGACCGTGCCCGAAGCGCACAGGAAGCCCCTCAAGCGCAGCAGCAGCGAGACGGTGCTGAGCAGCCTGGCGGGCAGCGACATCGTGAGGGGCCACGAGGAGACCTGCATCCGCCGGGCCCAGGCGGTGAAGCAGAGGGGCATCTCCCTTCTGCACGAGGTGGACACACAGTACAGCGCCCTGAAGGCGAAGTACGAGGAGCTGCTGAAGAAGTGCCAGCAGGAGGAGGACAGCCTGTCCCACAAGGCTGTGCAGACCTCCCGGGCTCCGGCCAAGGACCTGGCTGCCCTGCGCGCCCAGCCCAAGCCCAGCACCCTCAGCTGGGACCCAGCCTCTGTCACCCCAGAGCCCATCAGCTCCCCCACCACCTCGACGCCACCAGAATACAAAGCGCTTTTTAAGGAGATCTTTAGTTGCATCAAGAAAACGAAACAGGAAATAGATGAACAGAGAACCAAATACCGATCTCTTTCCTCTCATTCCTAAGTGAACCACCAGCTCCACGGCTAACTGGCCTGTTTCCTGTTACCTCTCTCTACCACTTACACCAGTGTGTGTCGACCCCAAAGCCTGATGTTGCTCCTGATGTTGGCCTCATTGCTTTGCTTATGTATTAGCAAATGCATGGAGTGAGGAAGGAAGGTGGTTCCTGGTGGCAGTTGTATAATCCAGTTCGTTTAAGCTCCTCAGGAAATCCCATGACAGACTGGCCTCTGGCTAGCACGATGATTAGGTTGCAGTTCCTTGAAAAGCCCCAGAACCAGTGGAGGGAAGATCTGTGCCCCTAGAGAAGTAGGCCTGGAGTAACTGTAGTATATAGTATATATAATCTAGTGTATATTATATAGGGGAAATGGCAGAGCTGAAACGAAGCTAATGCAATTCCTGCTGCCTTCTTGCTTAACTTCTCAAAACTATGTAGAAGTCAGACGGCTGCCACATGAAAAGGTCTTTCACAAACACTTGGATACTGTGAATTCGTGAAGAATGTTCAGGAGAAAGCAAGGGTCCCATCCAAAGCAAATGGCATTACAAATACTCCAAGCCTTTGAGTTCATTACATCTGCTACCAGTGGCACTGTGACTGACGGGTAATCCTAATACATCTCAGTCCAGCTGAATACCAAATGGAAAGGGCAGGCTCTGGCTGGCCCAGTTAGCTTGTTAGCAGAGCCCTGGAGGGCCTTCTCCCCGCATTCAAACGTTTGTACTCAGAAGCTGTAGTGGCTAGGATAGGCAAATCATTCTTTTCTTAAATTCACACTAAAGGGGCAAGATAGAACTTTCACCCCCACTGTGTTGTCTGAGCTGGCTAGCCCACTGGTCTCAAGCTGCTCCTACTCACTTCCTACCATTCCTGTACACGTTTGTGACTTGCTGCAGAATGCCTATCTGCCACTTTGTATTAAACAGTGTTGATGTCCTGACTGTGGAAATACACTTGTCCTCTCACTTGCATACTTTTAATTTAAAACTATTTAAGAAAACTGAGGTTCCATTTATTGTATATATTTTTCTAAAAACCAAATAAAATTACCTATGAAAATGAACAAATGGATCAATTGCTTGTTATTTCAATCTTGCCATTTCACTGTTATTACCAACTGCTTACTTTTCTTCTTCCAACAGAATCTATCTGGGAAGAATTGATAGTGATTTTTTTTCCATTTCCATTCTTCCCATTCTTTGGGATTGTGTAGTAGCACAAATTCTGCTCATATTGATGTTCATTAAAATTACTGTATGATTTAAAAATGTGTATGCTTTATGATTTTCACTATTTTAGAATTGTCAGACTTGGTTCTAAATTAATAGCATTTGGCTAGTTGACTCTTAAAACATTTGATAATTCAGTTATAGGAAAGACACTTTAGAATGTTCACATTAAAATGAGCATTGAATCTAATTTTGCATAATGGCAAAGCTGGATTTTCTTCAAACAGTATAAGGAGTTTATAAAGTGAGTTGTCTCATCTTCCCTGACCCTCTGACCTCCCAATCCTTGTCCTGTCCAGTTACCAGTTTATTGGTATGTCATTCCAAACTATTCTGTACATGAATGTGCTTATATCACCCCATAGTTTAAAGTGAGTGTATCTTGCATTTTTACTGAACCATGCATCTTTAAAGCGTGTATTTTTTTTTAATTTATTGAAGCGTAGTTGATTTACAATGTTGTGTTAGCTTCTCATGTATAGCAAAGTGATTCAGTTATACACATACATATTTTTATATTCTTTTCCACTATGGTTTATTACAGGATATTAAACATGGTTCCCTGTGCTATACAGTAGGACCTGCTCTCTCTGCACTCTGTAGATAATAGCTTACATCTGCTACCAAACTCCTAATCAAGCCCTCCCTCCCCCACCCCCGCCTCCTTGGCGACCACAAGTCTGTTCTCTGCGTCTGTGGATCTTTTCGTAGGAAAGTTCATTTGGGTCATATTTTAGATTTAGATTATGGTGATATCATGTCTTTCTCTTTGTGACTTAGTTCATTTAGCATGGTCTGGATTCATCCAGGTTGCTGCAAATAGCATTATTTCATTCATTTTATCAGTTCAGTCCCTCAGTCGTGTCCGACTCTTTGCAACCCCATGAATCGCAGCACGCCAGGCCTCCCTGTCCATCACCAACTCCCGGAGTTCGCTCAGACTCACATCCATTGAGTCCGTGATGCCATCCAGCCATCTCATCCTTGGTCGTCCCCTTCTCCTGCCCCCAATCCCTCCCAGCATCAGAGTCTTTTCCAAAGAGTCAGCTCTTCACGTGAGGTGGCCAGAGTACTGGAGCTTCACCTTTAGCATCATTCCTTCCAAAGAAATCCCAGGGTTGATCTTCAGAATGGACTGTTTGGATCTCCTTGCAGTCCAAGGGACTCTCAAGAGTCTTCTCCAACACCACAGTTCAAAGGCATCAATTCTTCGGCGCTTAGCCTTCTTCACTGTCCAACTCTCACATCCATACATGACCACAGGAAAAACCATAGCCTTGACTAGACGGACTTTAGTCGGCAAAGTAATGTCTCTGGTTTTGAATATACTATCTAGGTTGGTCATAACTTTTCTTCCCAGGAGTAAGCGTCTGTTAATTTCATGGCTGCAGTCACCATCTGCAGTGATTTTGAAGCCCCCCAAAAATAAAGTCTGTCACTGTTTCCACTGTTTCCCCATCTATGTCCCATGAAGTGATGGGACTGGATGCCATGATCTTCATTTTCTGAATGTTGAGCTTTAAGCCAACTTTTTCACTCTCCTCTTTCACTTTCATCAAGAGGCTTTTTAGCTCCTCTTCACTTTCTGCCATAACAGTGGTGTCATCTGCATATCTGAGGTTATTGATATTTCTCCCAGCAATCTTGATTCCAGCTTGTGCTTCTTCCAACCCAGCGTTTCTCATGATGTACTCTACATATAAGTTAAATAAGCAGGGTGACAATATACAGCCTTGACGTCATTGGAGAAGACTCTGATGCTGGGAGGGATTGGGGGCAGGAGGAGAAGGGGACGACCGAGGATGAGATGGCTGGATGGCATCACGGACTCGATGGACGTGAGTCTGAGTGAACTCCAGGAGATGGTGATGGACAGGGAGGCCTGGTGTGCTGCGATTCATGGGGTTGCAAAGAGTCGAACATGACTGAGTGACTGAACTGAACTGAACTGAACTGAGCTGAGTGCAATTGTGCGGTAGTTTAAGCATTCTTTAGCATTGCCTTTCTTTGGAATTGGAATGAAAACTGACCTTTTCCAGTCCTGTGGCCACTGCTGAGGTTTCCAAATTTGCTGGCATGTTGAGTGCAGCACTTTCACAGCATCATCTTTCAGGATTTGAAACAGCTCAACTGGAATTCCATCACCTCCACTAGCTTTGTTCGTAGTGATGCTTTCTAAGGCCCACTTGACTTCACATTCCAAGATGTCTGGGTCTAGAATAGTGATCACATCATCATGATTATCTGGGTCATGAAGATCTTTTTGTACAGTTCTTCCGTGTATTCTTGCCAACTCTTCTTAATATCTTCTGCATCTGTTAGGTCCAGACCATTTCTGTCCTTTATTGAGTCCATCTTTGCATGAAATGTTCCCTTGGTATCTCTAATTGTCTTGAAGAGATCTCTAGTCTTTCCCATTCTGTTGTTTTCCTCTATTTCTTTGCATTGATCGCTGAAGAAGGCTTTCTTATCTCTTCTTGCTATTCTTTGGAACTCTGCATTCAGATGCTTATGTCTTTCCTTTTCTCCTTTGCTTTTTGCCTCTCATGGCTGACTAGTATTCTTTTGTTTATATATATGCACCACACCTTCTTTACCCACTCATCTGTTGATAGGCATTTATGTGTTGGCTATCATGAATAGTGTTGCAGTGAACCTAGGGGTACACAGATCTTTACAAGTTAGCGTCTTCTCCAGATACGTGCCCAGGAATGCGATTGCTGGATCATGGCAGCTCTTTTTAGTTTTTGGTGGAACCTCCATAGTGACCGCACCAATTTACATTCCCACCAACAATATAGGAAGATTCCCTTTTCTCCACACCCTCTCTAGCATTTATTTGTAGGCTTTTTAATGATGGCCATTCTGACCCGTGTGAGGTGATAGCTTATTGTAGTTCTGATTTGCATTTCTCTAATAATTACCATGTTGAGCCTCTTTTCATGTGCTTGTTGCCATACCAATAAACTTTATGACCCTTTTGCCAAACTAATAGAGGAGAAATGGTATTTTCCTTATTGTTTAGTTTTGCATTTATTAATAAGGTTGAATAGCTTTTAATCTGTTCAAAGCCATTTTTGCATTGCCTTTTGCCTATTAAAGAGCTCTAGTATTTAGGAAATTCACTTTTGCAATTAGATATTACATGCTATTTATCTTTTTACCTTGTTACTGGAATTTTGCGAAATAAGATTTTCATGTAGTTACATTAATCTTTAAACACTTAATTTCCTTTTGTGCTTGACAGTTTGAACTATCTGAACTTCAAGTTTTCTGGGTTTTTTATTGTGGTAAAAATACACATAATTAATATCTGAACCACTTGTAAGTGTACAGTTCAAACGTGTTAAATACATTCACATTGCTGTGCAACCATCAACCGCCATTCCGCCCCATAATCTTAACTCTTTAAAACTGAAACTCAGACTTCCCCGGTGGTCCAGGGGTTAAGAATCCATCTGCCACTGCAGGTGATATGGGTTCAATCCATGTCCAGGAAGATCCCACATGCCTCGGGCAGCTAAGCCAGTGTCACAGCTACTGAAACCTGCGCCCTCGAGCCCACATGCCACAACTGCTGGGCCCGTGTGCCTAGAGCCCGTGTTCCACAACAGGAGAAGCCACCACAATAGGGAGCCCGTGTACCACAGCTAGAGAGTGCCCCTGCTTGCTGTAACTAGGGAAAGCCCATGTGCAGCAATAAAGACCCAGCACAGCCATTGAAAAAAAGAACAAGAGTGAAACTCTACCCATTATACAGTAACTCTGGGAGGCAGGATCAAAATGGTGCTGTAGGACCCTGGGCTCACCTCCCCCAACAAACTCACAACTACAACTACATGGGCTTCCCTGGTGACTGAGTGGTAAAGAATCAGCTTACCAATGCAGGAGACACAGGTTCGATGCCTGGTCCAGGAAGATCCCATGTGCCAAGGAGCAACTAAGCCTGTGTGCCAACTGCCGAGCCCAAGTGCCTTACTGAAGCCCAGGCACCCTAAAATCTGTGCTGCATGACAAGAGAGGCCTGTGCACCACAACTAGAGAGAAGCCCGGCAACAACAAAGACCCAGCATAGCCATAAATAAATATAAATAAAACTCTTTAAAAAACAACAAGCCTGCGACTCCATATAGTTCTGAGAATGATCTGAAGACTGGCAGTGTGGCTCTCCCAGAACCAGGCAGTAAAAAAGAACCATATAGTCTTATGAGAAGAGAAAAGTGATACGGTCTGAACCTGCAACCCCAGTGGGTGACCCAGAAGAGGGGGTGTCACAGGGCAAGCCAGGGGTCCACCCTGGGCAGTAAAGGGTTCAAGCCACATATTAGACACCCCAGCCCTGGGGCCCAACACCAAGATGAGCCCCATTAGGGGATTTGAAAATGGTTGCATCTTACTAGAGGGCTGTAAGTAACCAGTACTCTGCTCCTGAACAGCACAGACTTGCTTGCTTCCAGTCCAGTGTGGAGGCTGCAGATTGAAGACCACCTGGGGCTCTGGCCTGCCTGCTGGGACCACCATAAGAGACCCCTGTCCTGCACCACTCCAGCACTTGATGCTTTGAATAAATGTCTGTTCCAGTTCCTTGCCCATTTTTGAACTGGGTTATTTTGAGTTTTAGTTCTCTATACAATCTGGATATTAATCCCACATTAGATGATAAGATTTGTAAGTATTTTCTCCTGTGGGATGTCTTTTTACTCTGTTGAGTGTCTTATGATGCATAAAATGTTTAAATTTTCACCAAGTCCAATTTGTCTATTTCCCCTTGTTACCTGTGCCTTCCCTGATGTACCAAGAAATGATTGCCAAGTCCAATGTAGTAATACCATATGCATAGACACAGTTGTGTCCAACTCTTTGTGACCCTTTGGACTATAAGCTACCAGGCTCCTCTGTCCATGGAATTTTTCAGGCAAGAATAGTGGAATGGGTTGCTATTTCCTTCTCCAAGTAACACTAGTTCTAAAAGTTGGTTGGTTTTCTTTTTTAGGTCTTGCTCCATTTTTCTGGTGCTACTTTAGGGTCCAAATTTGTTGTTTAGCATAAGACTCTCTTGTTTTCCCAGCTCCATTTATTGAAGACTGTCCTTTTCTATTTGACAATATATGAGTGTTTATTTCAGGGCTCTGTTCCATTGGTCTATTTGTCTTTAAAATCACTGTATCTTTGGTAGTTAAGTTTTGAAATCAATTTTGAGTCCTCCAAGTGTTTTGTTTTCAGGATTGTTTTGACTATTTGGTTGGTGTCCTTTGAGATTCCTTATTAATTTGAGGATGGGTTTTTCTATTTCTGCCAAAAATATCATTGGGATTTTGATAGTAATTGCATTGAATCTGTAGATCACTTTGGGTAATAGTGACTCTTCCAATCCCTAAACAAAAGATGTGTTTCCATTTGTCTTAATTTCATCTGGCAATGTTTTATGGTTTTCATTATAAAAACCTTCCACTTCCTTGGTCAATCACTATGATTTTTTTTTTTTTTGATGCCTTAGTAAATGGAATTGTTTTTATTTCCTTTTTATTGTTAGTATGTAGAAATGCAACTGATTTTTGTGTTGACTTTGTATTCTGCTACTTTGCTTAACTCATCCAAACTTTGTGAAATATTTCATTTTCTACATATAAGATCATATCATCTGCAAACATATTACTTCCAGTTTTTTTCTTGCCTGATTGCTCTAGCTAGTACTTCCAACACTATGCTAAACAGAAGTAATTATGGTAGGCATCCTTACCTTGTTCCTGATCTCAGAGGAAATGCCCTACCATCACCCTTGCATAGACATGAAAAGCTGAAAGTCACTGTCGTGTCCAACTCTTTATGATATAGTCCATGGAATTCTCCAGGCCAGAATACTGGAGTGGGTAGCCTTTCCCTTCTCCAGGGGATCTTCCCAACCCAGGAATCAAACCAGAGTCTCCTGCGTTGCAGGCAGATCCTTTACCAACTGGGCCATTAAGGAAGCCCTCGCACAGGCACGGCTGACTTAATTCTTTACATGGTACTACTACTTATCCTTTTTATTACTATGCTGTCTTTGTCAGACTGTAAGATCAATGCTTTGATAAGCATCTGGGGGACCATCACACGCTGTTACATCATAAAGGTTTTATATAATTCATCTGTGATAATCCCTGGCCCTTTTCTTCTCTAGTAATTGCTCTGTTGCAATTTCTTTCCAACCACTTTTAGTAATCTATGCTTTAGTTATAAATCATCTAATTCCTCTAAACTTTTCCCATCTCATTGTCTATACAAGCTTGTGCCATTTTCCTTCATTGATAGCTATTGGTATATTTTAATTTACATTTTTACCTTGTTAATTTTTAAGTATTTCCTTCTCTGTTCTTATTTCCCTAGCTATTTGAATTCGGTGTTTAACTCACTTCTCTTTATTGGTGTTTAAGGCTCTGACTCCTCCAAGCCCCACCAGTTCCAGTCTGCTCAGCCTCTGCTGTGACACAAGGGGCCTCCCCTTGAGTAGAGCTATATGATAGCTGGACACACTCCAGAAACACTTGAGAGGGTTTTTACTCTTCGGCCTCATGTATGTTGACAATTAGAACCAAGAACATAATATACAATCAACCGGTTAAACTTTCATTACCAAGTACTGTATCTCTTTTTTTCTGGGGGGTGTGGGGGAGAAGTACATACACAGACACCATCATCTAAATCTTCAGAGAGTAGTGGCTCTACTGCCCAACAGACCACAGCGAAAGTCTTATTTTAGTGAAATTCCCTGTCTCCCTCATCTACCTTAATTCTTTAATTTTTCACAGTCCTCCAAGGGCTGACTGTCCAGCAGTCACGATGGGCTAGCCACATGTGGCAACTGAGCACTAAAACTGTAGCTACTCCAAACTGCGAGTGTGGTAAGATGAGAAGTGAAAGTCGCTCAGCCGAGTCCGACTCTTTGCGACCCCATGGACTACAGTGTATAAGATACCAGATACTAAAAACTTGGTACCAAAAAACTTTAATATTTTTATTACATGTTGATATTTTAGCTATATTAGGCTACGTAAAATACATAAAAATTTAACAAGTTTCTTTGTACTATCTTTAATATGTGTACTAGAAAATTTTACAATTACATATGCGACTGTACAGTTCCACCCGGCAGTGCTGCTGGCTGCCATCCCCCTGATGTACATACAAGGCTCTGAGAGCAGACAGCACTGCCTTCTTGCAACCATTTGAAGACAGCAGCACCATGATGCCAGGTTAGTGTTAGCATTTATTTTAAAAATACACAAAATATAAATTTTTTACATCAAAGTGTGATGACCTCACTTATACATTGTTCCATACTTACCTCGTTTCATTTGCATCCATATGCAAACACTGAGAATAAATGTATTTGATTCTGATTTTTTTGCTATGGTTCATGTAAACAGTTGAGACTGTGACTTTTAAAGTAGGTTGTTTTAAAAGGTAAAATGGCCACAGGAAACCAACAGTGAAACAATTGGTTTGGTTTGTTTAATGAAGTTGGCAGAAGTCTTAGCAGATAGGTAACTGAAGACTTAATACTGGCTTCCAGGCATTTTAAATATTAAAAACCTCGAGGTTTTCTTCATCTTGTAAACATAATTCAGATCTTGTTGGCATTAGGTTTGAAAGTAAAATATTAGACCATGATTTTCATCATCCTGCCGGTGACAGTGTACACTCTCTTTATTATGAGAATGAAACCAAATAACAAGCAAAATACATCACGAATTTCAAACTGTACTGCAAAGAAGGTCCCAGCTGGTCTCTTCTGGGAGCCATCTACCTTAAGGTGACCCTGCCACTGGCTGAGTATGATCCCCTCTGTCCACTGGACAGTGCGAGGCCCCAGGCCGAGAGATGGTCAGTTCCTCTTGCTCCGAGTCTTCCGAAGCAACCGAAACTCTACTTCCACCTCTGCTGGCTCTGCCGTCCGTCCTTGGGCTTGGATTCACTGGGTTAGTGATTTGCAACTGTTGTCAAGACTGTACTGTCCCTTTAAGGTACCACATGCCACCATAGCTTACACAGCAGTCCTATGAATAAAGAAACATGTTGAGAGCAGACATTAGCAGGAAAAGGAGCACATTCTGTGCAGAATATCAAAACTTGATTTACGATTCATGGAGAGAACACAAACAGGAGATCAAGACCTGCCTGACACCATGATCGTCACTGCCCAGTCTCCTCCATGCGTGGGTCTTGACCCCTTCTTTCCCCAGGGGTGTCTTAAGAGTGAGGGACTATAAACGAATGTGCTTTATAAACACAAGATACAGAAGATAATATGAATAAGCTAACCAGAAAAAAGGTGCTTCACAAATTGCATCAGCATCTATGGACCTGGAATATAAGAATACTAGAATATAGGGAATCTGTCATCAGTTTTCAGTAAAACTAATGCTAAATGATAAAACTAAATGCTTCTGCGAGTATGGTATTTGTGCCACACAGTCAACTCATAAAGACATTATGAAAAAAGTGTTAAGTCACTCAGTTGTGTCTGACTCTTCACAACCCCAGGGACGGTAGCCCACAAGGCTCCTCTGTCCGTGGAATTCTCCAGGCAGGAGCACTGCAGCGGGCAACCATTCCCTGCTCCAGGGGATCTTCCTGACACAGGGATCACCCAGGTCTCCCGCACTGCACGCACATCCTTTACCATCTGAGCCACAGGGAAGCCAAGGCCTAACAGGGATTAAGTATTTTTACTTCTTTTTAAATTTGATTTTAAAATTGTTCTACTAAAGCAAGGAGCACAAGACTTAGTATGGGGTTACAGCGTAAAAAAAAAGTGGTACACGATTCAAAGGAGGAGTCAGGGTACAGATTCCAGTCTAGGCCCTGTCACTGTAAAGGATGATGACCCGCTAGACTATTAATGGAGTTTACATCTTACTCAATTTAGTCCTTTTGCATAAACCCACCAAACCAATGCCAATTATCTGTTGCTGAAGACCCAGCAGGCTGGGGAAGGGTGCAGAGGAAGCCTGATTAATAAGCGCAGCCACAGGAAGGGTACCAGACGAGATCCGTTTCCACAGTCAGTCTCCGCCTAAGACAGGGAGGAGCCAGCTGTGGGCGTCGTGGTTCTTAGTAGGCTCAAGGTCAGAATAGAAGCTCAGAACCTCTGCATATTATTATACCAAAAATGGATGTACCTTTAGCACTTTATCCACCTCCTGTTTACTCAGATCTTCTCCACACTCTTGAGTCAGCCGAGCCTGGATCATGTTCCGGCGCACCCGGTAATTTTTGGAAAAAATTTCAAGCAAAACCTGTCGATGCTTTGGTAGCAAAAACATGTTATTACGGGAATTATCTAAAACAGAAACATTAATAAATAAGAAATCTAAAGCTAGGGACCCAACTCCACATTGTAGTCTGCGATCAAAGTCCTTGCTTAGGACTTCTGTTAAAAACAAACACGTGTGGCCAGTTTGTCATCTCCCGAGATAAGCCTTAATAAAATGAAGAAATAAAGATATGTGCACACAGAACAAAAATGCCAGTGAAGCCATTAGCAGAGGAGTAGTTTTTAGACATACTTTGTGTGACAGAAAAACAGGATAACTGAGCAGGCAGGGAAGCCACACCTTAACTGCGTGGACAGGATGAGGAGTGAGTGGCTTAAAGTCCTGACGCATAAATAAGACAGGATGCCATGAAAAGCATTATGTCCCAAAGAAAAATAGGAAGGAGAGAAGACTGTCAAAATCCCCCCATCGGAACAAAAGGTGTTAAATGAGAGAGAAAAGATTTGATCCACTATGTATAACATGTGACCTAAGAATTCCAAAAGGATAGAGAAAAAACAGGTAAAGAGATTTCGGAACTTCGTAAGGATGACTCAACCATCCAGCACAGTAATAACCCACAAAAGGGCACTTCTGGAGACGCACTGATGCGCTATATGCAGAGTAAGAATAAAACCTTACTATGGCTTAAGGGAAGGACGTGGATCAAACAAAAGACCGAGAAAGAGAGGACCAAGGAACTCGACGACAACTCTGAAAGCCTGAATACGATGGAACAGTATTCAGAGGAAAATGCTTTGCCCTCCAAAACCCTGCTGCTGCTGCTGCTGCTGCTGCTGCTGCTGCTGCTGCTGCTGCTGCTAAGTTGCTTCAGTCATGTCCAACTCTGTGTGACCCCATAGATGGCAGCCCATCAGGCTCCACCATCCCTAGGATTCTCCAGGCAAGAACACTGGAGCGGGTTGCCATTTCCTTTTCCAATGCATGAAAGTGAAAAGTGAAAGGGAAGGCGCTCAGTCGTGTCCAACTCTTAGCAACCCCATGGACTGCAGCCTACCAGGCTCCTCCATCCATGGGATTTTCCAGGCAAGAGTACTGGAGTGGGATGCCATTGCCTTCTCCGTCCAAACCCTAGTCCCAGACAAATAATACCTGAGGACAAAAGAAAGCCATTTTAAGACATGAGAATGCACACAACCCCTCTGGTCCCCTTAGAAGCTAAGATTAAGCAACAAGGAAGACACAAGATTGCAAGCCAGCAAGAGACGTGGAGCAGGTCCCACTTGGAGAGGGGTCTGGGACACAAGAACAGTACTCCTGATGGTGTCTATGTGTTCAGAAAACCATGCAAGTGAAAACAAGAAAAGCAGTATTCAAAAAAATGGATATGGTAAAATACTGATATATGTCTCCACAATGAACACATTTCTCGTCTAGCATTGATATGTGATGTAACTAAAAAAATACATCCCACACATCCATTCTCCCAACATAGCTGAAAACGAAATCCTCAACCAGTGCAACCAGAAGCCCACTGAAAATAACAAGGTGAGACATCAAATAGGAGCAGCACAATCTGTGTATATCTGTGTGTGTATATATATAAAATGACACCTTGTAATTAAAAAGCCATCGCCTCTGAGGAGTGGGAATCAGGTCAGGCAAAGCAGGAGACCAGCTTCCCATACAGCTTTCAGTCTTATTTGTTTTGAAGAATATGCACTTACTACCTTTTTTTCCTTTTAATTACTGGAGTAGTTCAAGAGTAGGAAACCCAGATGCCACCCACTCTGGCCAAAAGCACAGAGATCTGTTCCAGATGGCTCTCCATCACAGAAGGCCCTGCCCCTCTGGTGTTCTCAGCCTGCCTGTCAGTCTCCTTCTAAGAGGCAAAAGGGGACACAGATCTTAGTGGGGGCTTTTGCTCACTCCCTCTCCCAGTTCCTAAGGACAACACCTGGAAAAGGACAGATCTACTGGAGTCTAGCAATTAAATCTTAATCTTTGAAATTCAGGCAAGCTCATGATTTAAGGAAAACTTCTGGACCTCAGATCCTGCTGGTTGAATTAATATTCTGTTCATTCCTGTCCAGGTGTGACTAGAGGCAAAAGGACTGATTTCTCTGACTTCTGATCTGATACCTGAGATTGATAAGAAATCCTTTTGATTCCTGCCACCATCAGTCATCTGAGAAATGTGGTCCATCACCGGTTCACAAGCCTGGCTGGGCAGTAGAATCATCTAGAAGGCTTTGTAGAAACTTAAATATCTAGGACCCTACCGCATTCCTATAGAACTAAACTGAATCTCTGGGCAGTAGAATCATCTAGAAGGCTTTGTAGAAACTTAAATACCTAGGACCCTACCCCATTCCTACAGAACGAAACAGAATCTGTGTACTTTTTAAAAGGTGTTTCTGATGCAGCCAGTCCTGACATTTGGGAACCACTGCTTTTGGCTCACACCACTGGCACATCCAGTATGTTTTGAAATATATGGAGAGACAGAATATTTAAAACCGGGAGCGGCTGGAAAATTTGAAATGGATATGACTATACTTTGGGTCTCCCCAAAGGTTCCCCCCTGCAGAACACCGCCCTCCCCCTTCTGGGGAGACTGGAAGGTCACCTCACCTGGTCACTAATGTCTCCAGATTCCCAGAGGGCGAACACCTTCTGCTCATCCGGGGAAGCAGCCGTCTGTGGGGGAAACTGACCGAGGCCCAGGCGTGAGTTGGCCATTTGGCTCTAACACATGAATCCACCCGTCTTGGTCCTGTCGGCCTGCACCCGCCCAGCTCTGGGAACGGAGTTCCAGTCCTAGCCTCTGCCTCTCGCTAGCTGTGGGCGGCTGCAAACCTACTGCGGCTTCTCCCTCCTCCTGAGCCACACGCGGAGACCGCTTCCATGAGACACAGACAAGCCCGGCCCAAGCCAGACGTGCTCGGGAAGGCGGGGAGGCGGCGTCTGTGTTTCCCATCAGCCTGCCGCTAGCTCTCCCTTCTGCTTTAACATCCTGTGTCCTCCCACCCTCAACCAACCCTCAGATGTGTCTAAGCACTCCCACCCCCCTAAATCCTTAGGAATATCATGGGATCCCTTTCACTCCCTCCTCCTCCAAAGCCATGTCAACATGGGTTAGAGGCCCTGATCCACCCTGAGCAGCCCATGCCACGTGGCTCAGCAGAGTCTGAAGACGGACCACGGAGAGGGCAGCCCAGGCTCCTGGTGCCCGGAGAAGGGGACGGTGGAAAGGGCACCTGGCAGAGTGGATTCTGGTCTTGGTACCACAACCCAAGTAACAGTAACAATTCCTACCACGTAAAGTCCCAGGTGGGCTTTAAATCTCATTTGCTACCAGAGAGGGAGCCGCTCTCCAAGAGGGAGGTCCCATGCAGCGAGGTTTACTCAGTGTTCACGGCCACGCCACTAATAAGCAGCAGCGCTAGGAGCTAAGTCTTGGCGCATATACTTGCTCTCCCTGAGCCTCAGCTCCCTTGTGTTAAAACAAAAAAAATGAGGCTGGATAGGTCTGAGGAATCTTCTGCCTTGGACGTGACTAAGATACAGAGGAGAGTTAGCAAGGGAGCTGGAAGAGAAGGCCAGGGTCTCCTGAGTCGAGAGGCCGACCCTACTGAGAAGTGTAGGATGAGCGGGTCCTAGGGGTGGCCACTCATGCCCCTTGTCGTCTATCCCCTCCAACAGCCCGAGATGGCCTGGCTAACATCAGGCAGGTGCCCCTGCCCTGCCTGGCTCCGTCAGAGAAAGGTGAGTCTGCAGGTAACTGAACCTATCACTGGGTGGACAATGGAGGGTCCAAATAGGGCAGGGTGCCCAAGCCCGCTACCTTCTATAGAGACCTCACCGAGGCGGCCCCGTGCCACGAGCGCCAGATCCCCTGGGAAGCGCCAGCCAGCCTGGGACCCAGGGCCTCTTGCCCTAGTTTCTGCTCCTCACATACACAGGGACGGGCCTTTGCCTCAGGTCACCCGAGGCTGCACATGCTTCTGATCTTACGCTGAGGACAGCAGTGCTCCCTTGTTAAGAGGCATACACAGCCCACTTCACCCGACTCGCTGACAGGTCTGGGAGGAGAATGAAGAGAGCACCCAGCCGGGCACCCTTGTACCCTCAGCTCAGGGAAGTGGTCTCCAAAGATTCCTCTGCTCCTGTATTTCCACCCCTCTAGGACCCCTTCCAATGACGGGACAAGACAAGGAGCCCGGGGTGGGGGTGGCCCACCCTGCACCTGCAGGCCTGCACCAGAAATGCTCACTGAAAAGCCACAGAGCTGGCCAGCCAGCTCTAGGACAGGGAGGCCCGCCGGGACCCAGGTGCAGCTGAGGGCTCTGGTGAGAGGTCAGCTCCTCTCAGCTGCAGCAGAAAGGATTTAAGACTTGCAGCCACTGTACTGAGGTTCAATGTCCGGCTCTATCACTTCCTGGGCAAGTGCGTTTTATTTCTTTGAAACTCAGTTTCTTCATCTGCGGTTACAAGATCAAATGGCACTAGAAGTGAAATCATCGTAAAAAATGGCAAAGCTGGCAGGAATGGGTGGGGTGCTGGCACAGGAAGGGGCTAGACCCGGGGATGGGGAGCTGGCATGGCCAAAGCCCTCCTGTGTGCCAGGCAACAGGTGATGGCCTATAGGCACCCACTCAGCCTTCAACAAAGCCTGTGACACAAAACTAACATTTGCCCACTTCAGATGAGGGTGCAGGGCTGGGAGGCTGACCAGCCCAATACCGTACACAGCAACCACGTGGGATCCTACATTTACACTGAGGCCAACGGTCTCCCAAGTGCCCCTGCCCCACGCACCCTACCAACAGCTGTTTCCCCAAAGCCAGCAGAGCTCAGGCCAGTCTGGTTGCCAGCCTCTCTCCCATAGCCACTTCCTCCTGGACAGGCGTGCGTGCCCAGGAACCCTCCACGGGGCCTCGTCTGCCGCCGGGGGTGCTACTTACAGGCACCAGTATCTGCTTGCAGCCGGCGGCCAGCACCGTGTCCTGCAGCATGCGGTCCGAGATGCCGCTGAACAGCATGTGGCCGGGGGGCAGGCTGGCCAAGTGCAGGTTGAAGAGGCGCTTGAGTTCGCTCAGGGTGAGCACAAACTGTTTCTGAAAGGTGGCCTGCACAAAGGCCCTGAGTTCCCGGGCTACGAGGGTGCCGGCAGAGCCGGAGGGTGGGTGCCCATTGAAGCTGTCCCCGCCTGCCGCCCGCACGGCAGGCAGCCCGTTGGCCAGCCCACCGTGGAGGCCGCCACCGGGCGAGGTGTCCATGGGCTCCTCTTCGTCCTCCCCCTCCTCACTCATGGGCTCCTCCTTGATCCGCACGCCAGGCAGGACCGCGGACGCCTGCAGCTGCTCCTTCCTCTGCTGCAGCTCCCGCTCCAGCAGCGCGTGGTTCTGCTGGGCCTGTCTTTTGGCGACTTGGACTCTCTGGTCCCCAGAGACCAGCCCCACAGGCCCTGGGAGAAGACACAGGGCTGCTCAGGACAGTAGGGACGGTGCAGGGAAGGACCTGGGGAGAAGGCCCATGGCCCCTCTGCCCCATGGACACTCCCTTCTATCCTGATGGGGACACTCTGCTGAGCACAGGAAGGGGACAGGAAAAATGCAAACCAGCTGGTGCAGAAGCAAGTGGCCCAGTCTGGCCTTTCACCACCACCCTACCCAGAAGGAATTTGGCTACCCCAGCCATGAGGGAAAAAACAGAACCGGAAAAATCAGATTTCCACATTCAGAGACCCAGTAAGTTACGGCTGAGTCCCTGCCAGTAGCCACCCTGCCAACCCGAGGGTGAGAAATCTCCAGGCCTGGAACCCAGACACCGCCCTGGAGTCCAGAAGCCTCAGTCCCTGAGGCAAGGCTTTGCCACTAGACAAGCCTTCAGCTGAGATCTGTGGGCAAGGGGAAGAGGCACAGAAGGGCAGCCACCAATAAGCCCCACACCCCCTCCAGGCAGAGCCCCGACAAGCCCTAGAAAAGCAGCCCTTAGAAGCCAGTATTAGGGTGAGGGCCCGCCCAGCCAATGCCCTCCACACCTGATTGTCCATCCGGCTTCTTTGGCATGGCTTCCTTCACAAGATTATAAACTTTTTCTAATCTGAAAAGAAGAAAAAACCCTCGTAACTGTAAATCATGTCCCCAGTCGTCTGCCTCCCAAGAGAAACGTCCCCACAAGACACCACACGTATGGAGCTGTGGTGGTCCCTGCTTGCAGCTTGGAGCCGAATGGTGGGGGTGGGCAGTGGCAGCCCACCTTCCTTTCCTCAGCCAGCCTCCCGCCAGCCTGCCTTGGGCCACATAAGCCTGGGACGTTGCTCCTGAGTGCTTTCCCCTTCCTCCCCGACCCCTCAGAATAGAGGCCGGTCAGGTTGGATTAGCAGAATGGGCAGTGGCAGCCCTCTGCCAGGGGGTTCTGGGATCACGCAGCGAAGTCCACCTGAGTGAAGGAGGGGTGTGCACAGCTCCAACTGGCATTCATTATCCCAGCTGCAGCCAGGCTGTGCTCCCCGCTGGCAGCAGGGTGGCTGGGGACGACGTGATAGCCCTTTCCCCTCGCCTGCCCGACAGGCTCTTACTTGGCCTGGATGCCTATCCACAGCATGTTCTGCCGCTGCACCACGTCTGGATGCTTCTTGATGAACTCCCCGTCATAAGGCAGAATGAACTCCCAACCCTTGTTGATCCTCACTACGGCCATGTGCTCCAGAAAGTCCTTCACGTCTTCCGTGCAGAGCTGCGGGGATGGAGCCAGGTGAGGCACGCCCAGCCCAAAAGCCCCACTCGGCCCCCCTCCCTGCAGTAGCAGGGCCAGACCTCAGGTCAAGCAGGACATCACTTACCTTAGTCACCGCTGCCACCTCTTTCCTTACCACCCAGCGGCTCTGTGTGAACTTCCACATCTGAGAGAGAAAAAGAGGTGTGTCTCCAGGACTCCTACAACTGTCCCCCGAGCCCCTGCTGTCATCCTGGGAGCCTGGGATGAGGGCGCAGAGCAGAGGCTCCTAGCCAGGCAGGGGTGTCAGGCAGACTGGGTCTGGACTCTGGCTGTGGGCAGTCACTTCCACTCTGAGCCTCTGTCTCCTCCTTTGTGAAGAAGCTCCAGGGCCACCACCTCCAGGAGGGCAGCTGGACCCACTCCACGCCACAGAAGCTTCCTGGGGTGGGGATGCCTTGCCCATATGTCACCGACAACACCTCAGATCCGACAAGACCCTCTCCCAGACAACCCACGTGAACAGTGTCTGCATGAACAGAGAAGAGCTGACAGGCAGCTAAGGGTGAGCAGCGCACGTGTGCCATGAGTGAGCGTGGGAGTCGATGCCACCACACCCTGATCCCCGAGATGAAAATAAACCACAGGCATCTAGATGCTCAGTACCCCAAGGAGCTGGGACACCTCGGTGAGAAAAGAGAAAATGGAGACACTCTCCTAAACGGATTAGGGCTGCCTGGTGTAATCAGACCTGTGCATGAGCTCACCAAGGTCACCACAGACAGCTCCAAGGCGACACTGATGCAAACTCAAAGTCCACTGCCAAGGTCAACGGAGGCAGCGCAGGCTGCGGGAGCTCAGAGGCCAAGCCCTGAGGAGGGATGCCTTGGCTGGGACTTCAGCTCTGGATAAATGCGGGGGTGGGGTGGGGGGCAGGACAGGGTGATGGGGTGAGGGATGAGCCAGCTCAGGAATTGCTAAAGCCCAGAGCCACAGTGCAGGGAACAGCATGCCAGGGACTGGTGAATGGTGAGTGTCAGGCGCGTTCAAAGTGGCTGCTGTTTGGGGGTTAGTGATACCAGACTGTCCAATTATTTATGACAAGGTAGAAATCTAGCGTGAGTCTGATTGCTTTTTGTAAAAACAGACAGTGAGTCAGCATTTTAAAAATACCACTCAGGTCAAATGGCTTCCAGGTCAGAATCTACCTATGGCTTCCAGGCTAAGAACTCAAAGGTTATGAAACTGAAGACTCCAGGGTCTGAGAGGAGGGAGGAGCAAGGCAGAGTCCAGAGCCCTCTACTCCCCACTGCCCCACTGGACCCCACGCTCCTGCCCTTTGCCCACTGCCCGGGCGAAGGTCTGGGACTCTGTGCAGCCCCCATCCACCCCCCATGCTCCGCCAGGAGGCCAGAGAGCTGGGCACTTACCACAAAGTCTCGGCCCCTGCAGAGCACCTCAGCCGGCACGCCGCTGTGAGGGCTGGAGGAATCCTTGGGGTACAGGATGTCACTGCCAAGGGGACGGGGCGGCTGGTCAGGCCCTGTCCTCAGCCCTCCTGCCTCCCACTCCCTCAAGCTCCAAGCAGAAGCCCAGGCCTCTTTCCCACATGGGCCCCAGGGGCTTGCATCACCCGCTGTTCTCCCCGGGAGCCTGGCTCCCTGAACCCGTGTGGAGGAAAGCAGCAGCCTCCCCTACAGACCCGAGTTCCTCTCCTACCCCGTTCCCAACGCCTCCCTCACAGGGGCCCAGCCCCAAGGCCCCTGCGTGGTCAGAGGGTCAGGGGCTCAGAGACAGACCAGCTGAGCCCAGGACTCTGGAGTCTAGCGAGTCCCACACATAAAGCAGGTGAAACACTAAGAGAGGCCAGCAATGAAGCAGCACCCGAGGCCTTACCCCTGGCCCAAATGGAAGGAGTAGGCAGTGTGAGCTGAGGCAGGAGGGGTCAGGGGTTGGGACTGGACAGACCCCAAACATGGGTGAGGTTGAAGCCCTTGGGGAGAATGGGACCAGCACTCAAGGCTCAGGGACCTTCAAGGGCAAATGACAGGCGCCAAAGCTTAAAAGCATTTCCACAGCATAACCCTGACCCCACATCCAGATGCAGACCCTGCTGCCCAGGGACACACACTCCTTTGCTCTCCCTGCCCCCTCAAGCCCACCTGGCACCCACCTACTACTTTCCTTCAAGGCTGAGCTGGGCCCACCTTCCCATGAAAGCCCTACAGGACAGGGCCCTGGCACACACACACATACATGGTCCCAATAACAGGTGAAGTGCCATCCCAAAGGCCCTCATAATTAGACGCTTGTGTCACACAGACAGCAGCTGCAAGGCCCCACAAAGCACACCGGGCACCGTCCGTTTTCCAGGGCAAGGCTGTCACCATGCGGTTCTAACATGAATATACTTTGCAGTCTTCTTGGCCAACCAACTGGGAAATGATGGACTTTTCGCAATGAACAACTTTTTAAAAAATCTATAACAATTTACACTTTGACAGATAGCTCACTTTGTATCACATCCCTAAACCGTGAGTATTCAATGTGTTCTACCTTATACAATTTAGAAATGACATAATTCAAGTGTGCATTAAATGTAGTCAGGTTTACCAAGGGTGGGCCACGTACCAGGCATTATACCCGGTACCAGGGGAAAAGGGAGTCAAGACAGTCCCTGCCGCCTAGAAACTGACAGTCTAGGGAGGAGGCAGAGTCTGGAGAAGCAATCACGGAAGAGAAACTACTAAAAGGCAGCGAGCCACAAATCCAGGACCTATGCAGCCCGACAGGACACATAAGAAATTCCCACTGAGGCCCATCTTGACGAGCTGTGTAAAACCAAAACCAAAACAAGAAAAAAATCTTGAACGCAGCCAGAGAGAAACAAAGAAACACAGACAGCGGAACATACAGTGGATTAACAATAAAATCAATGGAGATCAGAATACAATGAAATTCTATCAGAGTGTGGAAGGAAAATAACCAAATTAAAATTCTATACTCAATAAAAAATATCCCTAACATTGTAAATCAGCCCTACTTGAATAAAATTAAAAACCAAAATAAGCTTTAAGAACAAAGGTGAAATAGACATTTCTAGACAAAGAGGAAACAAATTTATGACCTGCAGATGCTCAATTTCACAGAAGGAAATCATCATGTTTAGGAACTCAGAGATACAGAAAGAAATGATGAGCAAAATAAATAAATTAATTTTAAAAAAAGAATATTAACTGGATAACATTTTACAGGGTTTAAAATAGAGAATTAAAATATACAAATACAATGACAAATGAGTTGAGAGGAAGACCAAAACCTAAAGGTTGTTGAATCATCATGGATGAGGGTAAAAAGTAGCTGCTACTGCTGCTAAGTCGCTTTAGTCGTGCCCGACTCTGTGCGACCCCACAGACAGCAGCCCACCAGGCTCCTCTGTCCCTGGGATTCTCCAGGCAAGAACACTGGAGTGGGTTGCCATTTCCTTCTCCAATGCATGAAAGTGAAAAGTTAAAGTGAAGTCGCTCAGTCGTGCCCGACTCTTAGCGACCCCATGGACTGCAGCCTTCCAGGCTCCTCCATCCATGGGATTTTCCAGGCAAGAGTACTGGAGTGGGGTGCCATTGCCTTCTCCGAAAAAGTAGCAACTAATATTAAACTGAGAAATCTGTAGGGTAATCTCTGAAAGAGTCGAGAAAGGTAACTTCCCAGTTACTGGTGAAAACAGTAACAAGAAAAGAAGGGAAAAATGAATATAACATGCCAACAGGACAAACAGAAAGCACTAAGGTAGATTTAAGCCCAAAACTTAAACTGAGTTTTTGTCAGTCGGTCAATTAGTACTTACATTCAATTTAACTGGGTTAATCGCTCCCAACTAAGGGACTAGAACTTACCTCTTCACCACCCAGTTTCCTTGGACCAACATCGCCACCTTCTGGATGCCACGCAGAACAGCCACAGAGTCGACAGAGGGGCCCAGGAGGCTCATCAAGTTGGCAAAAGGCATGACCTTCACTGAGGAGGACACAGGAGACATCAGACAAGCCAAGAGGGCCCGGGGCTCATGCAGCAAGTCCAGCAGGACAGTGGTAACGTAACGGCTGCAGTCACTGTTTCTCACTCGGGGCAGGCCCCCGCCTCTCACTGAGCCCTGGAGGAGTGCCTCATGAGAAGACCCAGCCCAAGAAGCTTCAGAATTCACCCATGATCACTTGGCCAGTAAGTGGCAGAGCCAGGACTTGAACCCAGGCTGTTTGGCTCCAAAATTCATGCACTTGGTCACTGTGCTTTGCTCTCCCCACCTCCCCACCCCCAACTGAGCCCCCAGCCCTGGTGAGCAGTGGCAGGGCCAGGGGAGGCCCATGTGTTCTGGAGCAAGGCCAGCAGCCTCTGGACCCCAGGGAGCTCCCCTCTCCACTCCAGCCCCGCAGCCCCGCAGCCTGGGACTCAGCTCTGAGGTTCGAGGCTCATGTCCACTCTGACAGTTCTGGCCTCAGAGTCGTCACTGTGGGGAGCCTGGGGAGGGACCACAAAGTGGTGCAAGGGACACACTTCACTGTGAAAATGAACACAGCTCATGCTCACACGCGAGGCTCTGCACAATCCTTTAACAAGCCTCACCTCTGAATCTTCACCTCAGCCCCGTAGCTACCTTAGTTCCTTTTCATAAATAAACAACACATCCCAGGAAGGCCAGTGGCCTGCCCAGGCTCACAGGGACCTACAGCCCCTCTAACATGGACTGTCACCAGCTTCAGTGCACTTTCCAAAGACCTTGGGCCTCGCTCCTTAAGTCTGTCCCAACTCCACTTCCCCAGGAGGTGGCAAGGCTGGGGACCCCCAGGGCAGGGCTGCCCACTCACCGTTTTTCATCAGGATCTTGATCTGATCAGCCAGGGGCAGGGTGCGCAGTTGGGCCATGGACAGGACATTGCTGGGGGCCACGGGTTTGTCTCTATTGAAAACCAACACCAAGGGTTAGGAGGCCAGGGGCAGGTTAGCGGGTGGGAAGGGGCAGTGCGGAAAGGCGTTCGGCCCCTCTACTCACTTCTCCTCCTCCTGGCTGGGGGGCATCAGCATCATGAGGTACTCACTGTCGGGGGAGAGAATGGGTCAGCAGCTTGCAGGGCTCTATCCTTGCCCCACCCCGGCCACCAACCAGTTGTATCCAAGCCGCTCCCCGCCCCAAAGCCCAGCACCCACTTCTGGCCCTCTCCAGAGGATGATGGACCCCTCCACATCTCCCCACCGTGTTACAGAAGGGGCCACAGTCTCAAGGCAGGACCCATGAGAGAGGGATGCTCCCAGGGCCAGTGTCAGGCTCAGCAGCCCTCCACGGCCCCAGCCTGGCTCATCTCACCTGGGGGACTTGACCAGCTCCGTGTTCTCAACCCCGCTGAAGCCCTGGCACAGCAGGTACTGGCGTTCGTGCTCAGAGCGACTGTCCTGTGGGGGAGGAACAGGGAGTCAGAGGAACCTCAGCCAACATTCCAGGCCTCCCCCTGCAATCTGGTTCTCAGCCTTGTATCACCTTCTGCTCCAGTCACCCACTGTCCAGCTCCAAGGCTGGCCACAGGATCACCCCAACTTCCTGAGCAGAGCACTCAAGGCCTCTGCATGTGGCCTCAACCACATCCCTTCCTGCCTTTATGACTGCACAGTCCCAGCGCATCTGTGCCTCTATGTGCTGACAGAGAAACACAGACAGCAATGGTAACAACAGCTAGCGTTCACTGAGCACCTACTATGCACGCGCCAGGCTCTGTTCTATGGCTGCACACATACCCCAACTCATCCCATCCCCAAAATAACGTGAAGTTAGGTACCGTTATTATTATTCCCATTTTATAGATAAGGAAACTGAGGCTCAGAGATTAAGTAACTTGCAGAGGGTTATACACTAGGAAACAGGAGAGCTTTTGGAAGTCTGACTGACCCCAAGTCTAAGGCTCTGTCAACACAAAAATCTCTTTCAGGAAGGTTCCAGAATAATCATAAGTTGCTCCACCTCTACAAAAATGTTGGGGAGACGGAGCCTATGGTGTCTTTGTGAGCTAATATTCGACTGCTTCCATTACTCAATATAGTTCCAAAGACTGGGCTCTAAGTCAAGTACAGTAAAAATCACCCTTGGCGGGTGAGGTGCACAGCGAACTCAGCCATGGGACAGATGGCTGCTTCTCCACGGAGCACCTGATGGGGCGTCTGGCCTTCATTCAGGGCCCACGATGCATAAAAGTACGTAACCAAACACCAGCCTCACTGAGCCCAACAAGATGCTCACACTCAGCAAGAGCCCAGGGGCCACCACCGCCGCCAGTGACACGGTCAACTCACTCCCCGGGGGGGCGCACACAGGCAGGAAAGCAGGAACACAGGACAAATTGCCCCCAGAACCTAACCTCTCTCCTTGTAGCACTACCAAGTGGCTAAAACTCAATCTGAAAGAAAGGGGATGTGAGACAACGAGGCCACAGGTGACACTTCCGGGCACTGGGGCTTCTCTCCCAGGAGCCCACCGAGGCCAGTGTCCGCGCCGCCCAGGGACCCCAGCTCACCCTCAGGCCATAGTAGTGCAGGTGGACCCAGGGCTCCTCGGCATGCTTCTTCTGCAGGAACTCGTAGGACTGCACGCGGCGCTGGCGGGCCTGCTCCGACTCAGGCCGGGAGAACCGCACCTGGGGTGGGGGCCAGGACCTCAGGCCTGGGGCCTTTCCAGGCTGTCGTCTAGGGCCCACCCGGAGGCCAGAGAACCTAGCATCTGGGGCATTTCCCACTCCCAGACACCTCACGCCCGGCAGATTAGCCCTCCAGGTAGTCCAGCAAGAAGGTTCTAAGACATGGACTCTTTCTGTTTCACCCCCAGAGCCCATGCTCTACGCAGACCCGCCCACCCTTGCTGCCTCCAGACAGCTGAGTACAAAGCTGGCTCTGCGGCCTCCCGGTGCGTTCTCGGGGCCTGGGCTCACCGTGATCTGCTTCACATCTTCCTCTGCCTCGTCCTGGGAAGAGTCTCCCGCTGCAAAAGAAAAGGCCCTGCTCGCAGCTTCTGCAGAGGCTCTCCACCCCACCCACCAGGCAGGTCTCAAGCAGTAGTGTCTGAATTCTCCTCCTAGACAGAGGTAGCTGCCTAAGTCAGTGGTTTTCAATTTCCCCAGGAGACTCTTGGAAATTCAGAGACATTTCTGGTGGTCAAAATCGTGGGGGCGGGTGCTACCGGCATCAGAGGGTAGAGGCCGGGGATGCTGCTAAGGATCCTGTAATCCAGCCCTTTAGTACTTTTCCCACAATCGACCTCGCCCGCCAACATGTACAGAGAGATTCAGGGCTGGGGCTCCCGAGCTCACCCTCATTGGCTGCCTCCCTCTCACGGTGCTTGGCGTCTGCCTTATCCAGGTAGGAGAAGCTGGGCCGCAGCTGCAGGATGCCATGTAAAGGTGTCAGGTGGAGCTCACCTGGCAGAGGAAGAAGGGCTTGGACCTGACGCTAGGAGCTGAGGCTGACCCACCCAGCTTGGCTCACGGGAGTCACCAGGGGCCCCAGATTCCCTGAAAGGCCTCAGCTCACTGCCCAACTGCCTCCCGCCTCTGCTCTAGCCCCCAGTCCTAGAGCCTTGGGATCATCAAGCTGACAGCCATTCGCAACCCAATCTGGCTGTGCTGGACACAACAAGCACATAAACCAGATCAAGACATGAACCCAGACTCTTGCTCAAAGTTGCTTTCTTAAGGCTTACCTGCAAACCCTCCTCCACCAACATTCAAGGGCCTCTCGACCCCGGCCCCCACTCCCCTCCCTGCAAACTGCTTGTTCTGGCCCCAGTGGTGACTCAGCAAACACGCCCCACTCTCCCTGGCCCCCACCCAGGCCTCTGCCACAGCAACCTCACTGCCTCCCTAACCCCACATCCTCCAACCTATCTCCCTGTCAAGTCCCACCCATCCTATTAGGAAGCTGGTTAGTGCAGGGACTCTGGTGGCATAGTCGATCAAGTTCCACCTGCCAATGCGGAGGTAACAGGTTTGCTCCCTGGTCTGGGAAGATCCCACATGCCGCGGAGCAGCTAAGCCCATGAGACACGACTACTGAGTCTGCGCTCTAGAGCCCGAGCTCTAAAGAAGCTACTGTAATGAGAAGGCCGTGTGCTACAAGTAGGGAAAAGCCCGAGCAGCAACAAAGACCCAGCGCAGCTCACAAATAAAAAACAAAAGGAAAAAAAACAACTGGCTCCTACAAGCGGGCTGGAGAGAGGCCTGGCGGAGCCGGGTAGAAGAGTGCCTACATGCCTCTGACACAGATCCTAACTTTTCCTTGGGCCTCAGACCTGTGCACTGGGAGGCAGTGCAAAGATAATCAGTTTCAATCAAGTCAATGTAGGCTTGAATGAAATCAGACAGACACGAGGCTCTATGGAGGTTCTCTGCAACCCCAGAGGGAGCAGAGTACTCGAGATGAGGAGTAAACACGTGACTAGGGAGAGGAAGGAACGTGGCTTTAAAGACTTCCCTGGCATCCCAGTGGTTAAGACTCCATGTTCCCAAGGCGGGGGTGCTGGGTTCGATCCCTAGTAGGGGAACTAGCTCCCACATACTGCATACAACTAAGACCCAGCACAGCCAAATAAATTAAAAAAAAAAAAAAAAAAAAAGGAATGTGGCTTTAAAGAATTATATCCTTGAGATATGAGTTCAAATCAGAAGAGTATAGCTATTTGATATTACTTTTATTCTACCCCACTTTATCACCTAAGTGTTCAAATTTCTTTATTGCTTTATAAACTCTAAATACTTATAGTAAGCCTGTACTTTTTAACAGCTTTACTGAGATGATTCACATAACATATAATTCACCCATTTCAAGCATACAATTCAATGTATTTTAACATATTCACAAAGCAATGCATCCAATACCACAATCAACTTTAGACCATTTCATCACCCCAAAAAGAAACCATGTTCCCATTCCACTCTCCTCCCAGCCCCTGGGAACCAATAATCTACCGACACTTTCTGTCTCCATGGGTTTGCCTGTCCTGAACATTTCATACGCCATGGAATCATGTAACCTGTGGTCCTTTGTGCCTGGCTTCTTTCATTTAGCTTAATGTTTTCAAGGCTCACGCATGTTGGCGCACATAGCAGTACTTCTTTCCTTATTATGGTTAAATAATATTCACATGTATGGCTATACCATATTTTGTAATCCATGCATCAGCTGATGGACATGTGGATCATTTCCACTTTTCTCTATCATGGATAATGCTTCTGTGAACACCTATGTACAAGTTTTTGTGTGGTGATGTTTCATTTCTCTTGCATAGATGTTTTCTAGGAATGGAACTGTTGGGTCATAAATACCTTATATTTAAGACAAAACTCTACTCCCGCCTCAAAGGTCATGCTGTGTGTATGTCTGTGTCCCAGGAGGATGATGACCTCAGAGCCCCACCCCTTCAGGTTTGGCAGTATCTGTAAAAGTCCTTGGAGGTGGGAAACCCCAGTCTCTTGACAGCCTGGCCTCCGTGGGTGAGAGGGCAATAGGCAGGAAGGCCAGGGGTCTCCAGACGGAGGAAACAGGCTGCAAGCGTCGGATGTTTTTTCTCTCTCTCTTAAGCGGCAGGAGGAAATAAACTTCAAGTGTAAGGGTTTTTTCCCTTCTCTATACAGATTTAAAAGGAGGTTTCTCTTAAAATTCTGTGTTGCCATAATGACACCTGGTTTCACCTGAACTCTTCTCAAACCTTGAGCTAACCAACGCGTTTTTCTTAAGGAAATGTTTTTCTTAAGCCATGTTAATGAACTATGTATTTACCCTAGATTCTGTCTTTATTCAAGATGGTCCACATTAAGGCTCAGAACGGGTAAGGGTTACTCATACATTGTTCTGCCAATCTATGTTAACGAACCTACGTATTTACTTGGAAACCTATCTTTCTTCAAGATTCATGTCAATGTTTTATGGCCCGGGATGACTTACCTTGTGCCCATGTTATCTCAAAATGCATGTTGTGGGTGAGGGGCTTGGTGCCAGTCTCTGAGTTTTGAGACATTCCCTTTCTCTAACTAGCAGCCTGTAGCTATATAAGAGAAGGCAATGGCAACCCACTCCAGTGTTCTTGCCTGGAGAATCTCAGGGACGGGAGAGCCTGGTGAGCTGCCGTCTATGGGGTCGCACAGAGTCGGACACGACTGAAGCGACTTAGCAGCAGCTTAGCAGCTATATACCATCCAGCCAAAGACTAGCAGGGGTACACTCTTTCTGCCCCCTTCTGATGTCTATGTCAGAAGCTTTCTCTCCCTTTTATACTTTAATAAAATTTTTTTACACAAAAGCTCTGAGCAGTCAAGCCTGTCACTGACCCCGGATTGAATTCCTCTCCTCCAGAGGCCAAGAATCCCGGCGTCTTTCACGGCTCAGCAACAACCCTTCTGATGAAGCCTTCAGGGTGTCCTCTCCTGGCCCCAGCCCTCATCCTGCTTCCCTCCCACCCTCTCAGCCCTCGCGGCAGCCCAGAGTGGGTACCTTGCCTGTAGAGCGCAGCAGCATAACGGGACGTGTTACTGGTGGTCTGGGAAGAGCAGAACGTCTGCTTGTCCATCAGCTTCCTGGAAGCACAGGGAGAACGAGGGTCAAGCGGAAGGAAGCTCAGGCCCGGGCCTGGAGGCACAGCCCCCTCCACCCCGACACCTGAACTCCAACAGCCAGAGACCAAGGCCGCACGTGCCGCAGGAGGGGCGCTGGGATGAGGAAACTCAACTGTGGCCCAAGAGACACACAGTGGATGGGAGCTCCCTCTCCCATCAAGGGGCCAGCTTTCCTCTCGGCCCAGTTAGAACTTGGTCAGAGGAGCCATCTCAGGAGGGAAGACTATTTCCCTGGGGACGAGCCCGTGCCAGGCCGAGTCATGTAGAGATGAGCCGCTGGTGGGGAGCCCAGCTGTGGGGCACAGGGCCTCGGTGTCGCTGAGGGCCATGGAAGGCTCATATTTGAAGAAAGCGAAGCTTGGCACCCTTAGGGCCCAGGGCACTCACGAGGAATACGTGTTGGTCTCGTCAGCGCAGGCCCCGTCCACATTCAGCGCAATCTGCTCCCCTTTGCTGCGGCAATAGTTGGGATTCAGCGTGTCGATGGCCATCTCAAGCTCCACCTGGAGGCACCAAGCACCCCCACCAGCTATGGGGACCCCGAGGCACAGCGCTCAGGGGATCCCCCAACCCCACCACAACCATCTCCTAACCTCAGTCTCTGCCAGAAGCAGGACTGACACCATCCCTCCTCGAAGGCCCCTGGACTTCAGTCCACACAAAGGCTACAGACCCAAATTCCAAGAGTAGGGCCTGAGTGCTTTTTTTGGAAGGGGTTCATGTAGTTTTGCTTGCCGCCACATTCCACTCCCCAAAGTCTACATTAGGTACCCACATTTAAAAATCAAGAGCTTTTCTCTTTTTCTTATTTCCAAATTCCTTTCAAATGTCAGCAGAATTGGCAATGCTGGTGTAGCTTTTTACATGACAACAAGGCTTAGAGCTGTAGCTGCCTGAGGACAGGCCGGTCTCCTGGCCCCTGTCACCCCAGCGCTGAGAGTCTTGAGATTCCCCATACCGGGCCCTCTTCACACTGGCCCTGTCCTGTGACCTTGAGTCCACCCCATCCCGTGTTCTAATTCAACTCAGGCCTTCCTCCTGCCTGGCCTCTCTGGAGCTGCCCACCTCCTTTCTTTCTGGAAGTTTCCTTCTGCAGCTCTCAAGGCCCTGCAAGTTGCTGGTTTTCTTCTTTACTCTCCAATCACTCCTCTGGGCTTCTTTCAGCTCCCACTCTATCACCTCTCCCGTCCCTCCACCTCCGCCCAGGAGGCCAATCCCACCTTCTGCTGCTTGGGCTTGATCTTGGCTGAGAGGTGCGGAATGTCATCATACGTCATCGAGGCTGGACGCACTGGGTACTGGGGAAGGGAACGGAGCCGTCAGTCTACCCTGCCCAGAGCTGGGCTCTAGAGGCGCTGGCCAAGAATCAATAGCTACTCTCCACTCCCGCCCCAGATTGGAGGCCCCCGCTGGTCTCCCGAATCCCGTCTCACTGGCTCCAGCTAGCCTCCTTCCAATGAGCCACTTTCACACATCCGAGGGACACGCCCAGGCATTAGGAACCCCAACAGGCCCCAGCACGCATGGCCTATGGCCCCTAGGAACCCAGCATAATGCCATGGGAGTCAAGAGAAAGGGTCCACAGTCTTAACTGCTCATTTACAGGCCACCCAGGTGGAGAAGGTCAAGTAAAATGAGACCACAGGAAGCAAAAAGGGAAAACAAAAACTGCTCGCTGCAGAAGCAACTGCCACAAAGGATGCTGTGGCCTTCAAACCCTCTGCCCCTGCAGCCACTCCACCTACAGGGCACCCTAAGGGCATTCAGGAAGGAAAAAACAGGGGACCTGACAGTTAAGGCGCATAACAAAGGAGCAATCTCAAAGAGCGCAGGCTGTTCCCACTTCCCCCACACAGAGAAGCTGTTCATTTGCAAAAACTCCTATCTACCCTCTCCTCCCTTATCTCTTCAAAATAGTCCTGCAGGGCTGAGAGGCTATCTCTGGGCTTTCCTCTTCAGTACATCTGCTAAACCAAATATAATTCTCATTCAACTGTTAGATTGTGCTTTTCTCCCAGTCAACAGATCTACAGGAATCACTATCCCATTCTCTCTCCTTCTGCTGATGGGCGGCGGCGGTGGTGAGTTAGTCGCTAACTCATGTCCAACGACCCCGTGGACAGTAGCCTGCTAGGCTCCTGTCATGGGATTCTCCAGGCAAGAATACTGGAGCAGGTTGCCATTTCCTTCACCAGGGGATCTTCCTAACTCTGGAATCGAACCCGGGTCTCCTGTGTTACAGGCAGATTCTTTACAGGCTGCAGGCTGATGTGTGGGCTTTTCCATAAAGTTGGAAGGGAGCTGGTCTGCCAACTGACCTGCTCAGAGAGGCCTCTCTGGGCCCCCGTGTCAGCACACAGGAAGTTATTTTGCATCACACGAGTGTACTGCTCTCAAATCGCTTCTTTTGCCCTGAACAAAGAAGGCCGTGGTAACTCCTTCCTCACAGACCCACCTTTCCTTTCTTCCTCCCGTGCTATACGTACACCACTCGGGGGATGGATGAGTCACGGTTTGGACTCACTCTCAAAAGACTGTGGCCAACACTGTGAGAAGCACAACAGCCTCCAGAAGGAGCCTGGCAGAGGCGTGGCACTGCGTAAAGTAAACGCTCCTTCGGAGGCCATCTGAGATCAGTTAGTTATATTCTAGCCCAGGGAGATGGCTGTTCCCTAAAAGCTCTCTTAAACAGCAATAGAGTGACTCCTCCCTGCTTCCTGGGCTGGAACTCAGGTCCAGGAGCAGCCCGCAGCACAACTGGTCTGGACTGGGCCTGGAGCTGGGACAGACTCGCCCAAGACAGCCCGGGAGGGCCCATGGTCTGTGAAAATCCAGGGCAGCCCTGTGACCTCCTGACTGCTGGGAAGAGTGGTGGGGAAGGGAGCGGATCCGGAATCAGACTCCTCAGTCTGCCACTTGCTCCTCGTGTGCTCAGGCAAGCTCCGTGCCTCCCAGGACGGCTAGGAACAGGGAATGAGGCAAATGAAGCCAAGGCCCAGCACGGGGCTGGCGCACCATGAACTGTTACCACCGGGTCCATCGCTCTGCACTCAGTCGAGGAAGCAAGAACAGAAGGCCCCGAATAACAGCCTCCAGCCCCATGGGCCCAACCCCAGGTCTCTTCCCAGCACACCGGCACGTGCCAGGGGGGAGCTGCCGCCCTGTCCCAGGCCCCCTGTGCGAGTTCCTAGCCTCCCTGCGCCTTTTTCTTACATGCAACACGCGGATGAAAATACTGGGTTGGCCAAAAAGTTCGTTTGGGTTTTTTCATAGACCTAATGGGGAAAACCCAAATGAATTTTTTGACCAACCCAATACTTAATAATCTTATTGCTGGGAATATAAATTTCCTCAAAATATTAAACATAGCTTCCACAGGTCCCAGCAATTTCAAGACAAATGAAAACCTCTCTATTCAAACACCTGGGACAGGAATGTTCATAGCAGCATTATGCATGATAGCCAAAACACGACAACCCAGATACTCATCAGCTGATGCATGGAGAGATAAAATGTGGTATACATGTCCATACAATGGAGGATGTTCATCCATAAAAAGAAATGAGGTACTCATACACATTATAACAAGAGAGAATCTTGAAAATATCTTGCTAAACAAAGGAGCCAGGCACAAAGGCCACATATTACATGACTCCATCTATATGAAATGTCCAGAAAAGGCAAATCTATAGACAGAAAATAGGTTAATGGTTGCCTAGGACTGGGAGGATGGGACAACAAACACTTCCTAAAATAGACTGGTGTGGTGGTACAACTCTGTGAACAGACTAAAATTCACTGCATTTACACTCAAATGGGGGAACTGCATGGGTGTGAATCAGATCTCAGGAAAGCTGTTATTAAATTACAGTAATAATAACCACTACAGGCTACTGTGGGATGAGATGAGTTAACATATGTCAAGTGCCCTGAATGATTCCTGCAGACAGTCTAGGGTTACAAGGAGGAGTGACCAGGATTAAACTATTGGCCCAGGGACTTCCCTGGTGGTCCAGTGGTTAAGACTCTACATTTCCAGTACAGGGGGCCCAGGGTTCGATTCCTGGTCTGGGAACTAGATCCCCATTCCCCAACTAAGACCTGGCACAAGCAAATAAAAAACTACCAGCCCAGTAAAGAGGGGAGGGGTTGGCTGATGCGGCCCTGGAGTCTCAACTACAGCGGCAGCCATCATTCGTGGTGCTAATGTTGTACCAGGCAGCAGTCTAAGCACTTTAATAAGGACACACTTGATTCCCATGAGGACCCTATCAGGCAGGTATTATTTATCACCACCATACAATTGAAGAAACTGAGGCACAGACATTTTTTTTAAGGAACTTGCCCAAGGACTCACAACCAAGCAGGCTGTCCCCAGGGCCCAAGCTTCATCCAATACACTGTTCTCCTAGGGCTGTCTTGGTTTTCCCATCTTTGAAATTAGAGACTACTACTGGCCCATCCATGAAACCAAAGAAACTGTCTTAGCACACCCTCTGTGCCAAGAATTCTAAGCAACTGGAGGTTTCACATTGTTCCTTGTCTGTCACTTACTGTGTCTCCCCTCTTACCTTTATGTTTCATAATTACCTGAAACAGATAGAGCTTCTCTGCCAGACTTTTGGCCAAGTACACGTCGATCTGGGAACAAGAGAAAAAGACTTAACCGGGAGGCAGAACTCAATGCCCAACCTGCCCGGGCACATGCTTGCTCCTCAGATTTCAGGGCTAGTGGACCTGAGGCAGTCTGGGGGAAGAAGAAATAGCTCAACTGATGCTAAAAACAAAAGGAACCACATCTCCAACCTGGGTATGTCCTCCACCCAGGTCACTATACCCCAATAAGAATGTATTCCCTGAGGGTGCCCAGATCAGATGCATGCTAGAGGGACCAATGAAATGCTCTTCTGATGAGGAAGGGGCAGGGGAGGGCCTCCTCCCTATGCCCTCCACCTCCTGTCCTGGGTGGGCCTGTCTTATGGTGGTCTGGCTAGCCCTACTTTCTTTTCAACCCTCACTGCCCCTGCCGCACCTAGTTTCCCTTCCTGCTTCCTAGCTCTTCCTATGAACCATGGCCTCTCCCACCTCCAGGCCTTAAGGATGAGAGAAGGCTCATCAGGCACGGGGACGCACATGTGGAGGAAACAGCATGTGCAAAGGCCCAGTGGCTCTAGGATGTGTCTCAGTCTGGGCCGACTCTGGAACCACCCCTTCCTTACCAGTCTTATAGACCCTAAGCTTCCCACGGGAGGGAGCACTGCCTGGCTCACTGCTGTCATAGCCCCCAGCACATAATGGATTCAGCAAACATCTGCTAAAGGACCGAATCTGGGTAAGCCCATGCATTCAACAGTCGCTGAGTATTAGTTGCCAGGCACTGAACTTGGCTTTGCAGACACAGTGGTAAACAGAACAAAATCCCTGCCCTGAAGAGGCTTACACTCTAGCAGAAGAAGACTTATGTGTAGGGGCTGAGAGGTGCTGTGCCCAAAGGCAAGGCATGGCCAAAGTAAAGGGCTAGGGAGGGCGTGCACGGGAACGTCACGTGAAGCAGGCTGGTCAGGGAATCCTCTCTGACAAGGTGATGCTGGATCAGACACCTAAAGGAAGTGAGGAGGTCAGCCAGGCAGGTACGTGGAAGAGGGCCCCAGGTAGAGAAGAAGCCAACAGGTCCTTGGCTGGCCTGAGGAAGGATGCAAGGGACCCCGCCCTGGCAGTTACCTCCTGTACGACTGGGTCATCCTCTTCATTGGCCATACTAGGGGGGAGCCAGCCACGTGGTCCTTGGACTTGATCTGCAAGGAGAGCAAAAGGCCTGTCAGTCATTCAACCAACACACCTGGACACCCATTCTGTAACCAGTCCTGCTCCGGGAGGAAGACGCCTGAGGCAATCAGAAACAGATCTTATTCCTATATCTCTCATGGAATCCAAAGTGGACAGCCCACATCATTTTTGATTATATACCCCATCAATCAAAACAATAAAAAGTAACAACAACAACAACCAAAAAAAAAGCAGGCAGAAACCACGAAGCAGTGGGTACAAACAGGTGGACCCGAGACATCACATGTGAGTTACACCCACAGGAAAGGGTAAATGACTAGCCTCAGGGGTTTTCTGACCACTGACAAAGAAGAATTCACCACCAGGCAGGAGGATGGTGGCTGGCTGGTCCACAGCCACCAAGAAAACACTTGGAAAGTAATCGGGTGCCATGGGAAACCTTTAGAGGAGAGCCTGATGTGCAGCAGGAAGAGCAGACAGTCCCAAGGCCTGGATCCCAGGGTGACTCCATCTCTGATAGCTGGTTTTCAAGCTGACTTTAAACCCAACCCCAAGTGAGATGACCTCCTTTCTGTGATTTTCTGTGGGTGCGTGTGTATGTCTAAAATTGACCCTCTTCACATACATACTCTTCTCTCACCTGTCCCCGTTTAATCACAAAGAGACTGGAACTCAGACACTATTTTGTGTTTTACCAAAGCCACACAGGAAGCAAGAGGACCAAGAAGACATCAACACCACCCAACTTCAGGTCTCAGTTATAGTTTGGGGAGTTCGGGGGAGGGAAGGGGAGTTTGAGCTGGGTCTTGAAGGACAGAAGGATTTGGACAAGCCAGGAGAGCAGAGGGGAAAGGGGACTCCAGGCAACAGGAAGCACTTCAAGTACCTGGAGGAGAGAAGCCAGGTCTCCATGGTGGAGGGTGAGTGCAGTGTCCCTCAGTATCGGCTGGGGAAAGGGTGGGGGCTAGGGTGGGGGGAATACAGGGGAATATCTTACAGAAGACGGCATAGCACTTGGATATAACCTAAGCATATCTTAAGTTTAAATCATCTCTGTGCTTACTCTCTCAGTCGTGTCCGACTCTGAGACCCCATGGACTGTAGCCCATCAGGCTCCTCTGTCTATGGGGATTCTCCAGGCAGGAATATAGGAGTGGGTTGCCGTGCCCTCCTCCAGGGGATCTTCCCAATCCAGGGACTGAACCCAGGTCTCCTGCCTGGCCAGTGCATTCTTTATCAGCTGAGCCACCAGGGAAGCTCTAAATCACCTCTAGGTTACTTATAATACCTAATTCAATGTAAATGTTATGTAAAAAGTCATAAACACAGTGCAAATATTATGTAAATAGTTGCCAGGGGCAAGGCAAATGTAGTTTCTGAGGTTAGCTGAATCCAGGAACATGGAGGTCTGACTATAATTCACCTTCATATTCCTAAAGGAAGGATATGCTCGGTTTTAAAAGGCATCTAGGCGGACTTTCCTGGTGGTCCACTGGTTAGGAAACTGCCTGCTAAGGCAGGGGACACGGGTTCCATCCCTGTTCTGGGTACTAAGGTCCCACGTGCCAAGAGGCAACTGAGCCCACGCACCACACCTACTGAGCCCGACACCGAAGCCGACATACCCTAGAGCTGGTGCTCTGCAAGAGAGGCCTCGCCTGGGCCCTGCAATCAGAAAGCAGCTTCTAGTAGCCACAACTAGACAAAGCCCGCAGGCAGCAACAAAGACCTACGGTAGACCAAAATAAATAAATAAGGCACCTGGGCAGCCTCTGATCTCAGCCTTTCCCAGACCTCTTTCTTTTGGTAAAAGTGAAGTCGCTCAGTCGTGTCCAACTCTTTGCGACCCCATGGACTGCAGCCTACCAGGCTCCTCTGTCCATGGGATTTTTCCAGGCAATAGTACTGGAGTGGGTTGTCATTTCCTTCTCCAGAGGATCTTCCCAACCCAGGGATCAAACCAGCTCAATTTCTGTCTAATCTACTTAACACTGGAATGGTTTAATATTTGAAAGCGCATACATACTCTCACCACGGGATTCAATGGCATCTAGGCCCTGTCCCAGCCACCATGCAAAGTCATGTTTATTCCAGATACACATTCCAGACACTAACAAGGCTCAGGCCGAAGCACTGGCATCATCCTCGATGTTCCTCCTCCTCTCATCCCACACCAGCAAATCCTGTAAGCTCCACCTTCACAGTATGCCAAGCATCTGGGCACTCCCGCTGCCACCTCCAGCTCCTGCCCACCTTAGAGCAGCAGCCTCCTAACTGGCCTCCCTCCTTCCACCTTGAACCCACAGCTAGCGATCACATCACTCCTCCCCCTTAACAGTCTCCCCATATCGCCAGAAATAAAAGCCAACGCTGTTTCCATCCCGTGCGAGGCCCTAAACAACCCCTCCCTGACCCTCTTCCTTTCAGACCTCATCTTCCACAGGCCTCCCCCTCTTCCCCAACCCCCCTCTGGGTCTCTGTCACTGCTCCCCTGGCCCCCATAACCCCACAGTGCCCTCCTTCACCTCTTTCAAGTTTTTGCTTAGACTCTGCCTCATGGCCGAGGCTTTCCCTACCCACCCAGTTAAAACCACAATACCCCCCCAGCCAGTTCCTTCTTCACAGCACGTATCACGACGCGACAGTTTACAGCTTCGTGTTTACCATCCACCCCCACTGCCACTCAGTGGTAAACCAGTCGAAGGCAGAGATTTTCATCTAGTGTGTCCCTTGTGGTACCCCCAGGACAGCAATGAGAGGTCAAATTGCCAACATTCATTGGATAATAGAGAAAGCAAGGGAATTCCAGAAAAACATCTACTACTGGTTTATTAACTATGTTAAAGCCTTTGATTGTGTGGATCGCAACAAACTGTGGAAAATTCTTAGTGACGGAAATACCAGACCACCTTACCTGTCTCCTGAAAAGCCTGTATGCAGAACAAGATGCAACAGTTAGAACCTCAAAAGGAACAACTGACTCGTTCAAAACTGGGAAAGGAGTACGTCAAGGCTGTATATTGTCACTCTGTTTATTTAACTTCTATGCAGAGTACATCATACAAAATGCCAGGCTGGATGAATCACAAGTTGGAATCAAGACTGCAGGCAGAAATAGTTCAGCTTCAGATATGCAGATGATACCACTCTAATGGCAGAAAGTGAAAAGGAACTAACGACCTTCTTTCTTTATGAGGGTGAAAGAGCGAAAAAGTTGGCTTAAAACTCAATATTCAAAAACAGATCACGGCATCTTGTCCCAACACTTCCTGGCAAATACAAGGTGAAAAAGTGGAAGCAGTGAGATTTTCTTTTCTTGGGCTCCAAAATCACCACAAATGGTGACTGCAGCCATGAAATTCAAAGACCCTTGCTCCTTGGAAGGAAAGTTATCATTCCCCCATTCAAAACTCTTCAACTGTCACATAGGATAAAATCCAAATTCCTTTCCATGGCCCCAAGGTCCCATATGATCTTGCTGGGCCTCCAACAAGCTAAGCCCCAGCCAGTCTCAGGAACTTTGCACATCATCTATTTTCCTCAGGTCTTTTCAAAAAAGGCTGGCTCCTTTTCACTAGATATCACCCATCCCACTTCCTCCAGGAACAGACAAGTTTCCCTGACCAGTCACCTTAAAGGCCCCCACCCCTCACCCGTTCCAGTCACTACCAAATCCCTGTTTTATTTCTTTCATGGTTCTTATTATAACTTGGAATTACCTAGTTGGTCTATTTGCTTATGTGTTGTCTGTCTTCTGCACTAGAATGTATGCTCCATGAGCACCCTCTGTGCTTCAACCATAAAACAGAGATGATTTAATTTACTTTGTGGAGTTGATACGGGCATTATTATCTTTTTAAAAATTCATGCTGTTCTCCCAATATCTAGAACAGTGAAGTAAACACTTAATATAGTACAAAGACTGAGTAAATGAGTGCATGAGATCAGGCAGTGACAGACCCTTTACCCAGTGATCCTAATTCAGCCCCATCCAGAGACTGGTGGCCTTACAGTTCGAGCCTCCTGGACACTTGAGGACAGGGGTGTGGTCTGCACTTCCAGGCCACCACCTCAAGGCAGCAGTGACCACCTTGACCTCAAGAGGGTTTCCTGTGACCACAAAGATACTCTACGGCAGCGGCTCCAAGCACTGGGCACAGAAAACATCCCCACCAGGGGACTGTTCAACAAAGGAAAGGGGACAAGGTAAATCTAAGGAAGGGTCCAGAGCAGAGAAGATGCCTGAAGGCCACAGCTGGGTCACCCAGGAGTCTAACCTGTAGGCCAATCAGAAAAACAGAGGCCAACGGAAAAACAGTCTCCAGCTACTGGAAGGAGAGAGACAACACAAAACTGAATTAAGGGGTAAGGGGCCCAGGGTAAACAGTCTCAAAGTCTGGATTCTTATTGGCTGTGTGCCCCTTCGACAAGGCATCTCCCCTTTTTGAGTCACTTCAGTTTCCACCTCAATGCAAGGAGAGAGGTGGCCTAGAGGCAAAAAGAATTAATTCTTAACTCATAAGACCCTCCCTTCTCTAAGGACTTAATATATTCATCCTCATGTAATCTGTCCAATAGCTCTCTAAGTAAGGATGTATTGATACCATCCCCAATTAACAGAAGAGGAAACTCAAGTTCAGAGAGTAACTTACCCAAGGTCACAGTGCCAGAGAAAGGCAGAGCTAAGCCACAAACCTGGGTCTAGCTGATGTCAAATAGCCTTATTCTCATTCTTAACGACTATGCTGCGAGCTCCCTTAGTGGAAGGCAGGATGGTGTAGTGGGTAAAAGCCTAGACTCTAGAGTGAAACTGCACAGGTTCAAATCCCAGGTCTGCCCTCTGGTACCTCTACCCCGTCTAGCATCGTTTGATCTTCACTATTTTCACCCCAAAAATGGGTATTAACAAAAGTACCAACCTCAGAAAACTGTGAAGATTAAGTAAAGTAGAAACGTAATCCCTGGGAAGGTTTGTTACTTACTCGGCACAATGTTTTCTTCCAATATAAAAGGGCAGGAGACAGAGCCACGAAACAAACACTACAACCTGGCGCTTCTCCCGTCTTACCCTATATTTAGCTCTCATCACAGCCCTAGGAGGCGGGGGAATCCTCTTACCCCCAATTCACAGATGAAGAAAACCGTGACAACTGCTTTAAGCTCTCCTTTTTCTGCCCTCCAATGATTCTAAAGCTAACACAACAAAATGACTTTTTTTATTTACTGGTTTACTTGACGTGCTTACTGACACCTCGTCTGATCAAATCTTCAGGGCCGGCCCCATCGGCCGCACGTCGCTGGCTCCCAATTAGCACTGAAGGGTGGCTGGAACAAATGAATGGAGAATTCCAGGCCTAGCCGGACTCGAGCTGATCCGGTTCGGCGGCGAGGAGGGGGCCCCGGACACCCTCCCCCTGCCCATCGGGGCGGGCCGCCTGCCCCGCGCCACACTGTCCAATGGGTTTCGCCTCCCTCGCGGGTGGTCAGGCCCCCTTCTCACGCCCACCACACAGCCACTGCCACGAGCCGCCACGCCGGCAGGACACCGGCTGCCTTCGGACAGGTGCTCCCACAGGAGGCCGGCCTGAGCCGGGTGGGGCAAAGCGGCGGGACCCTGAGTCACCGCCGGTAGCCTCGGCCTTGGCGTCACCGACTGCCACGGCGAGGCGAGGTCGGAGCCTGTGGCCGGCCCGGGTCTCCTGGGGCAGGCTGCCCGTCCTTCCCGCGGGAGTCCTAAGAGGCCCCCGGCCCCTGGGCACCGCGCGGCGCGGGCCTCCCGGCCTACTCAGCAGCCCCGCCCAAGCCCACCTCGTGAGTACGGCCCGGCTCCAGCACGGGTGGGTACTGCCAAGACGGCACTCACCTCTCCGCGGGGCCCGCACGCGGGCGCAGCAACGGCCCAGGTACCCGCGGGCTGCAGAAGCGGCAGTGGCCAGACTCTCCTCTCAGGCAGCGGCCATGTTGCCGGTGGAGAAACTCGGGCGGACACGTGGGGGGAGCGAGAGGGGCGGGCCCTAGCGCTTCCTTTTACCCACAATGCCCCGCCCCGGCGCGCGCGGACCCGCCCCCTCCGCCGCTCCATTCATACGGGCGGCCAGCCCTGGCCTGGCAGCAGGGGGCGCTGACGCAGTAGCAAAACAGCTGGTGAAGAGGTAGCAAGGGGCAAAAAGCTCACTCTGGCAGCGGTGGGATTCGAACCCACGCCCCCGAAGAGACTGGAGCCTTAATCCAGCGCCTTAGACCGCTCGGCCACGCTACCCAGTTGTGAGTGGGGCCTTCCAGAAAGCTATTTAATGCATTTACATGCAAGTACACTTAATTTCTGTTTGTTTGCTATATGTTTTACTTCATCCCTATAGAACTATTTTAGAAAGTATCGGCTACTAAAAATAAAATATTTTCTCCAGTAATTAGACCCACACTTCTTCCGAACAGATCTTAGAACAGTTTAAGAATCTGTTTTCTGAGTAGGACGTTTAACACGTTAAGCAGGTTAACCCACACGGGAATAAACGATGGATTTCGGCAGTAACCCGCACCAGGGCTTCCGAAAGCCAAACCCGTGGACTGGTGTAGGCAGTTTTCTCTAAAATTATGTGTTTTAATTTTTAGTTACACAGATAATATGTGAATTATTGCAAAATATGAAAACTTTGTAGATAAGGTACTAATGTTCTTTTACCTTCGGTCTCTAAGTCCCTTCCTCAGAGGTAACCGTTATACAGCTTAGTACACTGCGTTTCCTTCTGGACCTTCTATTGTGAATTTATGTGAATATATATGGATATATTCACGTGGATAGATATATCCATAGAAATAGGTAGTTTGTTTTTATTGTTATGGATTTTACGTAAATATAAATATTAATCATACTAGTAGTATTTATTGCTTTTGAACTGTGGTGTTGGAGAAGACTCTTGAGAGTCCCTTGGACTGCAAGGAGATCCAACCAGTCCATTCGGGAGGAGATCAGCCCTGGGCTTTCTTTGGAGGGAATGATGCTGAGGCTGAAACTCCAGTACTTCCGCCACCTCATGCGAAGAGTTGACTCATTGGAAAAGACTCTGATGCTGGGAGGGATTGGGGGCAGGAGGAGAAGGGGACGAGGATGAGATGGCTGGATGGCATCACTGACTCGATGGACGTGATCTGAGTGAACTCTGGGAGATGGTGATGGACAGGGAGGCCTGGCGTGCTGCGATTCATGGGGTCGCAAAGAATCGGACACGACTGAGCGACTGAACTGAACTGAACTGAACTGAGTATTTATTGCAACTGACTTTTTTCACCTATTTTTTTCTAGTATCTATCCATATTGATATATATGTAGATATTTTAAAATATAGAAAAAATGCAAAAAAAATCATCCATATTCCCACTACATAATATCGTGGCATTTTACTTCCAGTTCTTATGTATATGCTTTTCATTAAAAGTGTGAATGTGATCATTTTAAAAATCCATTAAAAATATATAGTGTGATCTTGCTTTTTATTTACATAATCCTTACTACATTGTACCAATATTATTCTGCAACTTGCTTTTCTACTCCAATATTACACTTTTTATTTATTGTGATATATATGGATCTAATTTATTCCATGCTATGAAGATGGACATTTAAGTGGTTTATATTAAGTCGTTATATTCAAGTTTCTGGTTAATATCCAGTTGGCACACACCCTGATATTTGGGCATTCCATATTCCTCTGTCTTTTCAATTCCTCCTTAATGCCTGTTTCTTTCTCCATCTACCTTTAAAATAAGTGTTGACATACAAAGATTTTCATTGTACTGGGAGAGTTTGTTACTTTTAAAGCAATCTTTAATAAATACAGAAGAAGCCATCTATCTCGGCCACGCATTGTGAGAGGATCAAAACCAAGTGAGGAATAGTCCTTGCAATCAATAGAAACATTGACCTGCTCATGGTGTTTCAGTACCATGAGGAACTGTATTTGTTTGTGAGTTATGTGCTGGATTTTCCAAAAGGAAATATCCCTATGATAAAGAATAATTGCTGGATTCGTAGCAGCAGCTGCCTAATTCTACTTTTCTAGTAATTGCCTGACCAGCCCAGAGAGTGGGTCTCTGGCGGTCACCTTCCCCCCAACGTGGCCAGTGGGCTCTATGGTAAACACAGGACAGAGGTCAGACCAATCATGAGACATGCTGAGTTCCTGATTTGTTATTTTGACTGTACTAAGTGCTGGGGTCAGTCTCTGAGACCGACTGACTGAACTAGGATTTGGGGTGGCCAGATTCTGTGAGATGGACTGGAGAAGAAGAGAAAGCCAGTGAATGGAAAAATAATGATAAAATGAGAGGAAGAGTAGAGAGTCACAGAGATTCTGATGGTTTTGCGGCTCCCAGCTTAAGACTTTTCCAGGGCCCAGTGGCATTTACATTCTTGCAGACATCCCTTTATCATTGTAGTAAATTCCTCTTTTCTGCTAAAGCTAGGGTTATCTGTTAACTTTAACAAATGAGCCCCCCTCCCCCTAGTATGGAAAGGGCTCAAACAGAGGTAAAGATATTTCTGCCAGAACACTCTGCAGCAATTCATGTCTGTCCCTACCAATATTTACTAAACAAGATGCCCAACAGGAATGCCAGCTGATCCAGGAAGGCAGAGCCCAGGGCTTCCTTTGGGCGTTTCTTGCAGACCTCCGGTGCCATCACACAGCTGTCTTGTGACTGTCAGATGTGAAACTAATAAGCAGGAGAAGCAGAATGCTGCACCGGAACTCAGGACCCACTGGGTCCCAGCAACTTTATGTAAGGGGAGAGAGGAAAGGGCTAAACCCCCACTGTCCTTTGGCGTATCTGCTCTGTCCCTTGGCTAATGGGGCTGGTGGCTGGGACAGAGGGCAAGCACCACAGATGAAACATTGCCTCTGGCCCCCACCCCCAGTCTAGAAACTGTCAAGTAAAGGGTGTCTGTCTCTAGATCATAGCCGCTTCGGCTGGGGGCAGCGGGGATGGACATGGGGGCTTAGTCCTGGATCCCCTGCAGTCTTTACTCGCTTGCAGGGGCAAGCCCCTGCAAAAGGAAATTCATCCTAAACCCGGTCTGAGACCAAACCGTACTGCATGAGCCTCCTTCTGGAAAGAAATTAACATTCCCCATAAAATACTTAACCATTTTTCTTCTGAAATTTACTAGCATTAAAATTTGTACTGAGCCTTTCTTCCTTTCTGCTGTAGTCCCGAGTGGTAGCTACCGAAATGGGCAAGTTCATGAAACCCGGGAAGGTGGTACTGGTCCTGGCCGGTCGCTACTCCGGACGCAAAGCGGTCATCGTGAAGAACATTGATGACGGCACCTCAGACCGACCCTACAGCCATGCTCTGGTGGCTGGAATTGATCGCTATCCCCGCAAAGTGACAGCTGCCATGGGCAAGAAGAAAATCGCCAAGAGGTCAAAGATCAAGTCTTTTGTGAAAGTTTATAATTATAATCACCTCATGCCCACAAGGTACTCTGTGGATATCCCCTTGGACAAAACTGTTGTCAACAAGGATGTCTTCAGAGACCCTGCTCTCAAACGCAAGGCCCGACGAGAGGCAAAGGTCAAGTTTGAGGAGAGATACAAGACTGGCAAGAACAAATGGTTCTTCCAGAAGCTGCGGTTTTAGGTCTGTCTCAGGTAATAAAAATATTTTAAAAGTGAAAAAAAAATAAAATAAAATAAAATTTGTACTGGGAAACTAGTTTTCTACCCATCCACCAGTTGACTGTTTGCCAGTCAAGACAGTAGTGAACTTTAATGAAACATCCCTGCCCCGTCCTCCCGAATCTGACAATGATTATGTAACCATTCTCTTGTCCTATGAAATGTCTCTACCAGAATAGAAGTCAGGAGAATGGTCACCCTTGTGTGAGTTGGGGTGGGATGTAATGCCAGAGGTGGGGGAGGGGGGGGGCGGGCACGTGTCTCTGAGGGAGCTTACTAGAGTGTTGGAAATGCTCTAAAATTCACCAAGCTCTACACTTAAGATTGTACACTTTACTCTATGTAGGTGGTACTGTAATAAAAGGTAAATTTTTTTAAAATGTTCCTACCAAATATGGATCTTTGAACTAGCCTCCTGGAGGATTTACAGTCTTCCAGGAAGACTGTAATAAAATTTTAGCGTAGGCTTGCAACAAAACCATCTGAAAAGGTTTTCTTTTTAAAAAAAAAAAAAAAATTTCCCCCTACTCTTCAGGGCCCTTTTCTTCTTCCTCCCTGAAGGGAATCCTCTCTCTGGGTGGAAATGTGTTATTTTTGCCTTCCCAGAATCCTTCCCCCTCTCTTCTGTTTCCAGTACTGATTTTCCTTTGAGGAAACACTCCTCCCTGTGGCCTTTTTTTCCAGGTAATTTTTATTGGAGTGTAGTTGATTTACAATGTTGTGTTACTTTCTGCGGTACAGCAAAGTGAATCAGTGATACATATATTCACTCCTTTTTAGATTCTTTTCCCTTATAGGTCATTACAGAGTATTGAGTAGAGTTCCCTGTGCCATACAGTAGGCTCTTATTAGTTACCTATTCTATAAATGGTAGTGTGTATCTGTCAATCCTGAGCTCCCAATGTATCCCTCCCCAGCACCTCCCTGTGGTCTTGAAGGAACTGTCAATCAAAGCACCAGGATCCAAATTAGGCCAATCAGATGCTTCATCCTGGAAATCTGAATCTGGATACTAGAGCCAATTTAGCTCACTAGTGGCCCAGGGAAGGAAACTTTTCGACTGTTACCTTCTGCTAGATCCCCACACTTGCCCTGGGACCTCCTTTCTGAGGCCTGATTAATTCCCCTTTACCTTCCAAAGTGTAAGTTACCTCCTTCTCAAAAAAAAAAAAAAAAAAGCTTTGCTAATGTTGGTTGGTGTTAATTTCTATCACCTGCAACTAAGGATCCCCCAGTCACCTAGGCCTCCCCAAGAGGAACCCTGTTTTTGCAGAGGAGACACTTTAGTTGCGTGCAGGGTGATCAGAGCATTTCTGTCTAGAACAAATGCTTAATTAGAAGGAAAACTGGGACACAGGCATGAACTAGGACTCTCCTTGGCAGACTGGGACAGGCAGTCATCTTACACCTTGACCACTTAAAGGTCCACCCAAACTGAGAGACCTGGGAGAGGTTTCCTGTATTGAGTCAAGTTAAGCTGAGGACTCCACTACTCCTGACACCCTCCCTCCAATACCTTTAAGTTTCAGCTTTACAAACGCACTTCTGTGTCCCATGCTGGAGGTCATAGGAATAAGGCAGCAGCAGCAGCTGCAGGTGACATCATTTCTGCTGGAACTATGATGATATTTGAGCTTCAAACCTCCAACTTTCCTTCCTGATGAATGGAAACATTCTTATCAAATGTTTTTGCTGTGTCATACCTTTAAGCCTCATTTTTCTCATCTGTAAAACGTTCACAGTAATACTGAAGTTGGTTGCAGGGTTACAGGTGACTGTGTATGTCTAGCCCAATGTCTGACAGGCCATGTATCATTATTTCTAAGACACGTTTTTATTTAACATTTTAATATCTCTAAAATTGGCCTGCATCTTATGATCCATGGCATACAGTTTATTTTCAGTGTTATTTTTTTCTTATTAATACAGAAATTAATGGTGGGTCTTAAGATCAATGGTGTCTTAAGATTCAACAAAACATAGTAGTGGATGTTCAATACATAAATTATCATGATGAATTTTTAACTTAGAAAATTTAATTTAGCATTTTTAGCTTAGTTAGTAAACATTTTAAATTCTTACTTTGAACTCTGCATGCCATCAGTCTCCAGAGAGGAAACAGGGCTAATGCCTCCTGCAAATTTCTCTTGTGGTTTCTCTTCACTGGACATGGTGGGAAGGGAGTTCTGGAAAATGCAGTTTAGTTAAGCCCAGTTGACATCTAGTAACCACCATAGGCCATTCCTGAAAGCCTACTGAATGCTGGCTCTGTGTGTCTGTGTTAGTTGCTTAGTCGTGTCCGACTCTTTGCATCCCCATAGACTGTAGCCCACCAGGCCCCTCTGTCCCTGGGATTCTCCAGGCAAGAACGCTGGAGTGGGTTGCCATTTCCTTCTCCAAAAGGAACTACAGAAAGAAACGAAGTGAAGTTGCTCAGTTGTGTCCGACTCTTTGCGACCCCATGGACTATAGCCTACCAGGCTCCTCCATCCATGGAATTTTCCAGGCAAGAGTACTGGAGTGGGTTGCCATTTCCTTCTCCGTGGGGGCTCTAGCCTATGTGATCAGGCATTAGAGATGGAAGTCAACATAACTGATAGATTGTATCAATTTTCTAACAGCCTACGAAGAAGAAGAGACATAAAATGCAACAGGAAGCTGTGTTACTCCATAAATATCACAGCATCAGAACACCTGAAAACCTTCATGGAACTTTAGACTATACACCATTCCCATCTGGACAAGCTACAATGAAGCAAACATCAAATTTACTAAAGGAAAGATAGCTTGCTTGATGCTATGTAAGACTCAAGGTAGTATAAAACATGGCCTTTCTCATGACTGATCTTACCATTTCATTGAGGAGCTAAGACACATGCTAGTGAAAAATTAAATGCCGAAAAATAAATTTAAAGAAATTTTAAATTCTTCAGTTTAGTTCAGTTCAGTCACTCAGTCGTGTCCAACTCTTTGCGACTCCATGAACCGCAGCACTCCAGGCCTCCCTGTCCATCACCAACTCCCGGAGTTTACTCAAACTCATGTCTTTTAGGGACCAAACGACGGTCTCTAGGACCTGAGTCATGTTTACCAGAAAGAGACAGGATATGCGCTCATCCTGCCTGGCCAATCATGTAACGCCAGCTACTCCTGTAACTGAGACAAAGAACTGCCTGTATATAAGCCGCCATACTCCTTTGTTCGCAGCTCTTGTCGGATTCCCTTGTGTGGGATGAGACTTGAGCCCTAGCGCGCTAGAGATAAACTCCCTTCTTGTTTTTGCATTACTGTGGTGGACTTGCTGTCTCTGTTGGTTCTTCGGAGATACGGGCTCGGAGCATAACAATGTCCATTGAGTCGGTGATGCCATCCAACCATCTCATCCGCTGTCATCCCCTTCTCCTCCTGCCCTCAATCTTTCCCAGCATCAGGGTCTTTTCAAATGAGTCAGCTCTTTGCATCAGGTGGCCAAAGTATTGGAGTTTCAGCTTCAACATCAGTCCTTCCAATGAACACTCAGGACTGATCTCCTTTAGGATGGACTGGTTGGATCTCCTTGCAGTCCAAGGGACTCTCAAGAGTCTTCTCCAACACCACAGTTCAAAACATCAATTTTTCAGCGCTCAGCTTTCATTATAGTCCAACTCTCACATCCATACATGACTACTGGAAAAACCATAGCTTTGACTAGACGGACCTTTGTTGGCAAAGTAATGTCTCTGCTTTTTAATATGCTGTCTAGGTTGGTCATAACTTTCCTTCCAAGGAGCAAGCGTCTTTTAATTTCATGGCATAAATTTCATGATGATTTTATCAAAGTTGTACTTGTATATGATATTAATTCTATAAGGCATGTTATCAAAATGAATAGTATGCCTACCCCTTCCACTCCAGGCAACCACTCTCAACTTTTAGCTGATTCTTGTGGTGTTTATCTCCATATGTCTAAACGATGTACTTGTATTGCTGCTTTCTTTTTTTCTGTTTTAGGCATTTCCTATTGACTTCCTGCTAAGGAAGATAAGAATTTAACCTTAATCACCTGACTTCTGCCATCACAAACACCTCAACCCTCCTGAAAGAATCATACTACACTTTCATTTGAACAACAATCAGTACATGCTACTCACTAAGCTTAAGCTTAACTATGTTCTCAACTATGATTATTTTTCCTCTTCTGGAAAATATTATCTTATTCTTTACTTAATAACTGCCTTTCAAAAAATTTACCTATGAATTCATTCATAACTCAACTTCAAACTGTCCATCCTTGACACAGAATCAAGAGGTGCTCTATTGCTTCAAATTTTTGAAGACATTTCTCCCACAGCCTCCTGAGAGATGCCCTAAACTCTGGCTCTTCACCCTCATGTAGGAACTGACTTTGCCTCATTCTTAGTCTGGAACCCATGCCTTTCTTATTTCCCCCACAGTGGTTCTCTTTTGATAGAACAACTCTTTCAGTGTCTTTTGGAGAAAGAGTGCTCAAGAGATTACTTTTTTGCGGATTTACACATCTGAAATATCTTTATTTGACCTTTATGCTTGCTTAATAGTTTGGGCATATGATTCTCCATTAAAGAATATTTTCCCCACAATTTAAAAGGCATCAACTCCCAACTTCCAGTGTTACTATTACGTTGTCTGATGTTATTCTGATTCTCAGTCACTTGTATGAAAATTTTTCTTTCCCTCTGGAAATTTCCAGTGTCTTTTCCTTGCCCTCAGTGTTCTGAAATTTCAGGAAGATGAATCTTGGCATAGGTCTAATTTTATCCATTGTGTTAGATACTTAACGGGGCCTCTTGTTCTAGAGACACATCCTTCAGTCCCAAGGAATGCTCTCAACATTTAAAAAAGATTCTCTCAGGGATTTAATTCCCTGGCGGTCCCATGGTTAAGATTCTGCACTTCCACTGCAGAGGCAAGGGTTTGCTCTCTGGTCAGGGAACTAAGATCCCATAGGCTGTGTGGCTGAAATTTGGTGTTGGATAAGACTCTTGAGAGTCTCTTGGACTGCAAGGAGATCAAACCAGTCAATCCTAAAGGAAATCAGTCCTGAATATTCTTTGGAAGGACTGATGCTGAAGCTGAAGTCCAATAATTTGGCTATCTGGTGTGAAGAACTGACTCATTAGAAAAGATCTTGATTCTGGGAAAGACTGAAGGCAGGAGGAGAAGGGGATGACAGAGGATGAGATGGTTGGATGGTGTCACCAACTCAATGGACATGAGTTTGAGCAAGCTCCAGGAGCTGGTGATGGACAGGGAAGCCTGGCATGCTGCAGTGCTGAGGTTGGACACGATTGAGCCACTGAACTGAACTGAACTGATGCTGCATGGTGTAGCCCAAAAAGATTCTCTCCTCCTCTCTACTGTCTCTGCTCTAACTTGGGCTCCTAAAATATCTTTTTTTGTTGTTTTAAGCCAGGCCACGTGGGAGCTTAATTCCCTGACCAGGGATCAAACCTCCGTCCCCTGCTTTAGAAGCTCAGAGTCTTAAACACTGGATTGCCAGGGAAATCCTGTATTTTGCTTTATTTTAATTAAGACTACACTTATTTTTTCCAATAGATACTACTAGTATTACTCTTTAGAATTAATTTCATTTATAACTGAGAAAACTAAAATTGTGCATGAAGTCAGAAAGAAAGATAAGTATATAGGGAGAAAAAGAGATGGACTCCTCAGGTGACTCATAAAAGCATTGGGGGGAGAAACACACCTGGTCATAACCAGACTTTTGAGTTCCTTTCAGTGATACTTTCTTTTTTTGGTGATCTTAAATATTAATAAGTATGTCTGTTACTGAGTCCAAGCTCGCCAATGAGTTGGAGATGAGGTGTTGAGGCAAGAACACAACTTTATTCAGGAAGCCAGCAGACTGAGAAGAGGGCAAACTATTGTCTCAAAATAACCATCTTGTTGGGGTCTGGATGCCAGGTGATTTTATAGAACAGAGATCGGGGGAAGTGAGGAAGAAAAGTAAAAGGCCATTAATCTTGCAAATATCTCCTGGAATAGCAAGCCTTGGGGAGGAAATGTGTTCATTTCTTCCTTCCCGTAGCCATCCACAGATGGACAGTGTCCTGAACAGAGGCACTTTGGTTCAATATTCAGGCAGAGGAGCAGGGGTCCCAGAGGCAGGCTATTTCATAAAAACAGCGTCCTTTTAGTGAACAAAAGCAATGGGAAGCAAAGGTTAAAGTAAAAGAAACAGATCCAACATGGAGTCAGTTCTTTCCAGTAACATGTCAAGATAGAAGAGAAACCAAATCTTTTTGGAAACTTCATTGTATTACAGTGAAAGCAATTTCTCACTTCTAAATGATTTGCATATTGGTAGAACCGAGTTAAACTTCTTTACATTTTAATCTACATGCTGAACATAATTCAGTAAAAATGATATTTATATCTACACGTATGCTTAATTTCTATTAAAAGCCTATATGAAATTTTCAGCTATGAAACTAGGATCCTAGAATCCTGTCCCCAGATTTTAAAAAGCCAAGGAGAGATCCTTAAAAGGTTACACATACATAATCTCAGGCTGTTCTTAGCTGATTTATCCACAAAGCAAAAATGGTTAACAATTATAACTGTTTCTCTGAGGAATAGTTGTGCAGCCCAGCATGCCTATTCCTCTGGCTTCTAGAATTTCCTCTCCTATTCTTCAGCATTTTTATTCTTTTGTTTCACTTCCTGGGAAATTTCCTCTACTTCATTTTCCAGGCCTTCTATTAAGTTACTCATTTCTGTATGTTATATTCAATTTACAAGAACTCTTTTACTGTGTGAGTTCTTAGAATCCCATCTTGTTCTTTTTGCATGGATGCAATATTTTATCTGAGGATATTGATAGTTTTTTTATTAAAGTTTTCTTCTCTAGGCATATTGTTTCCTCAAAGATGCTGTTTTCTGTTGGTTCTGTTTGTTGTATGAAATACCTTCTGTATATACGGATCTTTGGGTGGCTGTTCAAGTTTAAGAATGGGGCTCTAATATGTTGTCTGGGAATTTCTGTGTGGTTGTGGGTGGGACTTGATGGGTGAGACTTTTTTTGTGAGGTGCTCTGGCCAGCCTGTTTTGTTAGAGGGAAGTACTTTAAGTCTTTTATCTTAGGCTGCTAAGATTTACAGGAAATTTTTCCAGTTGTCTGCCCTCCATGAGGAGGGACAGGGTCAGCTGGCAGTGTGCCTGGGAGCACAGGGGCAAAGAAGGCTGGTGGACACTCTGCAACAATACAGAAACTTCCACAACCCTCCTTTCAGGAGAGCAGTGTTGATAGGGCCAGAGTAAATGGACAAAGTAGGTAATTAAATAGTTAATCCCACTAGAGAACTGTAAGTAAAGAAAAAGTATGGGGAGATCCCTGTAAGTTGATGATTACTCAAGAAAGTAGATGTGCTTAACCACAAAACCAAGCAGGCTTGCTTAGCAACAGAATCATGCAGAAGTATGACACGCCCCAAAACAATGAAACCACGGGTGCATGGGACCAACATCCTGCCCACTGGAGCTCAGACATGCTCTCTACACACATAAAAAATGTTTGGGCCTTCCCTGGTGGTCTAGTGGTTGAGAGTGCCTGCCAGTGCAGGGTACACAGGTTTGATCCCTGGTCAGGGAAGATACCACACGCCGTGGAGGAACTAAGCCCAAACACAACTACTGAGCCAATGGTCTAGAGCCCATGAGCCAAGCCCATATGCCCCAACTACTGAAGGCTGTGTACCTATGCTCTGCAACAAAAGAAGTCAGGACAATGAGAAGCCGGCGTACCACAAAGAAGAGTAGCCCCTGCTCATCACAACTAGAGAAAGCCTGCGTGCAGCAACAAAAACCCAGCATAGTTAAAAAGAAATAAATCTTTTTTAAAAAGCCAATAATTTATGGAAAGGTGACATTTCAAATTAAAGACCGTCATTGTGCTGAGACCTGAAATAATTTTTCCATAATGCTATGATAGTGAGTCTGAGTGAACTCTGGGAGTTGGTGATGGACAGGGAGGCCTGGGTGTGCTGCGATTCATGGGGTCGCAAAGTTGGACACGACTGAGCAACTGAACTGAACTGAACTGAAGGATAGTCCCAGCTTGACCACGTAGGATAAGAAAACTCCTCTGCCCAACCTGGGAGGGGCTGATGATGGAAGAATGAAGAAGGTGGTCTTTCTCCCTTCCCGGCTTTTTCTTTTGATTATAAACTGTAGCCCACTAAGTTCTCAGGGTGGCACTCTCTTGCCGGCCTGCTTATCAGCCTCACAGGCATCCTATTTTAATGTCACTTTCTATCACTTTGCCTCTCACTGAATTCTTTCTGTGCTGAGACACAAAGGACTGGAGCTCCTCGGAGCCCCCTCAAAGTGCCACCTAGCAGTTCAGCCTCACTCTCTACTCTAGCTGGTGTCCTAGGCTTCTGCAGGGTGATGAAGGAGCAGCTGACTGGCTACACAGGGGAGATGAGAGGGTCTAGAGGTCTGATGCTTTAAGTCTTCCAACTGAACCTACATTTTTAGCACCATTTCCCTCCCACCTTCCAGAGGCTCCTGGTGCCTATTGCTTATCGTTTTGGAGGTGTCTTCAGTAATGAAAATGTGGTTCTCAGATTTCTCTACAGCTGACCTAGGATCCAGCTTTCTTGGGTCTGCTAATTCACAGTCCATCTCCCTTCCAGCATCCAGTATTTTGTTGTTGTTGATGTCTCCTCTTCATCCTCATGGGCTTACGCCATTAAGAAAATTTCTTTCCTGTCATTTTAGTTGGGACTTAAGAGCAAATGGACCAAAACATGTGTGCTCAAGATACTATGTAGAGTTATGCTAATGTTCAAATTCCTTAATATTCTTAAATTTTTAAAAGAAATTCTCATTGAATTTCTTAAAAAGCAGTTAGCTTGAAACCAAATGATCATGCAAATAAGCAACATTTTTTTCAAGTTTTAGATCACATCTATCACATGCATTTTCTTTGAAACTGATGACAACTCTATTGGTAAAAATTATTGTTTTCTAAGTCAGAGAAATTAAAAAAAAGAGAGGGGTACCTCCTTTATATAAAGCAAATGGAAAATGTATGTGTCAAATCTGGAAGGTTTTTGGTAAGAATTTATTAGAAATATTAAAAATTGAGAAAACGTGCATTTAAAAATCCAATTATCAGCAACTTAAAAACCTGGAAAACGGGGCAACATTGAGCCCACAATCCCCATGGAGACAACCATCTGAAGCTGAATCTGAGCTGCTCCTTTCAGGTGGGACTAAGGCCTCCAATCCACTCTGTTTCCACTCAGCTCCCTCACTCATCTGTTACCAGAAGACACTTGAATTTGAGACCAGAAAGAAAGAAATCACTTTATTTGGAACGGCAAAATTGAACTTAATACATATGCAAAAATAGATCAATAGATACAAGCCACTTCTCTGGGTCCCACCCAGTGTCCACCTTGTCTAGGTTAAATGGTTACCTCAGAGATTAGAAAAAACGAGTAACAGGCACAACTGCAGAGAATATGCATATTTTGTCTCCTTCCCCTTGCCCCAATCTGCACATACTTGTGTAAACATTTTGTTGATTTGTAAAACATGTCTAGTACTGCAAATGTGCTGGGATGAAAGGAAAGGAAGTCATTAAAATAGCAACAACAGGAAGTTACCTGGCTTGATTCATCAAGGTTGCATTTGATGATAAATTCCCACAGGGCCTCAGGTGAAGAGGGAATAAGGACATCCAGCTGCACTGGGGCTTAGGGAATTTTTTTTTTTCTACTTCCATCCATAAAGCCTACTTTTTTTTTTCTTGTTAAACCTATAGCAAAACTGAGAGACATTACACTCCAGTTCATTCCAGTTTAATTTTAAATTTTATTCCCAGGATCCTCTAACTAAGAGTAGCTCTCAGATCCTGGCTTCAGCTTAGCCTCTACCCAGCAGGATATTTGGAAAGAGTCTACCTTTCAGAATCTTGGATTTTCCATCTGTGATTGAAGATACTGATTATATCCTTGACTCTCCTCATCTCCTGGGCCTCCACCTGCTTCTTGTACTTGAAGATAGTCTCTGATGTCTTCCCAGTTGGGATGGAATGCCCTGAGGTTTTTTGTTTTTTGGATGCCCAGCATTTGTGAAAAAAGAAGATGCCCTAGCCAATTTTAGAAGGCACAGAACTATCTTTTGAAGGTGGAGTAAGTCCTGTTGGTTCAGAAAGATTTGTGTCTTGCAGATCACTTCGCTCTCACTGGTCCTTAAAGAAGCATTTGATTAGCTGTAGTACATCCAGGCCATTCCAGTCTCCTACAGGAGAAGGGGACCACCTGCTGACATTAAAGCCATATGGATGGGTGGAATTGCACAGGTGACCAAGCCATTCCAGACAGGCTGGAGGAACCAGAGCCACAAACACTCCATTTTTTATGAATTTACTGAGTGCTTACTTGGTGCCAAGGCACTGTGTTTTTAAGCATTAGAGATTGAAGAAAAACTGAGGTGACGCTCAGCTTCAGGGTTTAATATAGTAACTCTTAGTCAGGATTAGAGCAGGGGCTGGCAAACTATAGCCCAGGCAGGCTGTTTTTGTCAATAAAGTTTTACTGGAACACCAGCTACACTCATTCCTTTAGGTATCATTCACCAGTGTTTCTGCACTACAACGGCAAGGCTGCGTAGTTGCAACAGAGACCATAAGGCCCACCAAGCCTAAAATATTTACTATCTGGCCCTTTAGAAAAAAGTTGCCAATCCCTGTGTTACAGAAAAGCACTGACATGTAACTAAGAAATGAGACAGGTGGTCAGGGAACGTAAGTGATTTGCATAATAAAATCTCAGAGAGCGAGGAGATTGGTTGAACTAACAACAGCAACAACAAAAGCATCAGTTAATGAGGTTTGATAGCTTTGAAAAGTCAAAATAAAGTTTCTTCTAGCTTACATTTAACAAATGCAAATTAACTATATGCACTGGTTTAAAACACACAAACAACTTAAGGCAAGCCAACTACTTGATTTGTGCAAACGGCAAAGGGTAATTAGTTCCAGCTTTTGGAGGAAACTGGCTATGGTGAGTCCAAATACAAAAACAGGGGTACCCGTCATTTATAGGTGATCCAAAGGACTTTTCAAGGGTAATTTTGACTCAGCTTGATTTTTCCTTTAGGGCACACTCTTAACTTTGGAACCAAATATATGCAAAGGGTCATGACTCCACAGTACTTAACACTAACATGCTGAAGGACCTGTCTTAATGAACCGGTTTGTATGCTACGCTCTGTTTTTTTTTTTTTATGTTTTGATTTTTAAACAAAGAGATGTTGCTTTAGCACTTGGGGTTGATCAAAGCAGTCTGTTTTCTTTGCTATTTGAAACATCAGTTGAAATCACACTTATGTTAAATCTGCAATCCTTCTAAAGAGAACGCTCATTAAATACAGATAGCCATAGCCTGGCCCTGGGGAAACCACTGGAATTAATGAGTGTTTATAGTTCTTGCCCTCTCATTCTCCAACAGCTTAAACAAATCTCAAGGGACTGCTGCTGAAAGCATCCTACTGCAAACGACAGGAAAATCAGCCAAGCTTCAAGCAGAAAATGCTGAGGATGGGGGTTGGGAGCAGATTCTTCGTAAGAATGTCAGATGCTAAGAAAATACAGAGGAATACTGTACAAGGGGTACTTCAGTCATATTGTGGATGCTGCCACTGAGATGCAGAGTACATGTCTGCTTGGAGGAAAGGCTTCAACCTTCCAAGCCGCAGCCCTTACATGTAAAAGCTTTGAGGTGCACCCACTTCCACACGAGCTGAGGCAGGAATTAGAGGTAGTAAAAGTGTACATATAGAAATCAAACCTGTTTTGTAAAGCTCATTGTGGAAAACATACTTCAGAACGCAATTTGGCTGTATTCCACAAAATCAGTTGCATTTCAGGAAGGAAATTAAAAGATAAGAGGACAGTGTGTGGGCCCTCCCCCATGGCAGAAGGGGGCCTGGGAGATGTACAGTCTCACACACACCAAAAAATGCTACACACATTCTTCCAAATGCTCTCAGAAAGACAGCTTTGCTCTAAGACATGACAATACACACCTCATGGAAAGTTAACATGCAGCTCTGCTCTTTCCTACCTCATTCTGACTCAGGAAACACAGGCTCTGTGGGCCTGAGATTTCAGCCCAGCCTGAAAAGGCTTGACGAGCAAAGCTTTAATATTTTCCATCCTGGGCAGAAAAGATACATTTTCTTACATCTCACGACAAACAACAACAATAACCACAACAAAACACAGAAAAAGAACCTCAGAAAGATACATTGGTTCATTAGGCTGCTTTTTCAATCCCCAGTGCCCTAGGGGACAGCTGCAGTGTCTCCACTGGTAGCAAAGACATTTTCAAGAGTTAAAAAATAACATACAAAAGTTGATTTACTAAAAACATCTGCCCGCTCCAGCCCCCAAACAACCCTAAATAAGAAGTCTTTTTCTTTCCCCCTCTCCTAGCCCTGTAACTTGGGGCTGGCTGGCAGTGGCTTTTTCCAGCAAGTTATTCCTCCATCTGGGCCCAGGCCTCCTCTGCTTTCTCGTAGTACTGGTTGGCCAGCCGGCCCTTCATGGCTTCTGTCGCTGCCTCGGCTGCCTGGGTGTACAAGTCACCTGAAAGAAAGCAAAGGAGGGCACAGAGAGGTGAAGAGCCTGTTGTTTTTGCTGCCCGGTATCCCTGACCCTGCTCCAGGAAGATCACACCGAGGTTACTCCTTCTGGCCTATCCCTGCACATAACCTGGGTGGGGCTCTGAGTGTGCATGTGATCCAAGCCGGGTCAATCAAAGTACCTTCCCTGTTCTTCACCAGGCCACAGGGACTGGTCGGGACTTAGGCACAGCCACCCAGAGTGAGCCACCCAGTAAGCACAGTGATTGGTTTAGGGGCTGTGGGTGATTCCAGCTGAGTCACTTAGAATCAGGCTGAGGACTTCTATTGGACAAATTGGGGCTATATGAAAGTGGAAGGGATAAAATATCTAGATGGGTTTGGCCACCAAATGAATTTGTGGAGAACATATAAAAACACTTGGTTTTCAGTGCTTTTGGATTTAGAAGTCAAATAAAAGATTATAGAATTACAGTATTAGTTGCTTGATTTTGTTATACTACCTTAAAAAAACTTTTAAACTTAGCCTCACTATACCTGCAAAACCAGGAGTTCAGTATGTCTATCATGTTATTTAATATATGTAATGTGCATTAACTGATGAGTGAATGAACAAAATGTAGTATCTATAAAATGGAATATTATTCGGCAATAACAAGGAATGAAGTACTAACGCATGCTACAATAAGAATGAACCCTGAAAGAAGGAAAACACAAAAGGCCACATACTGTGATCCCAGTTATATGAAATGACCAGAACAGGTAAATCTATACTTTAGGTTAGTGGTCGCCAGGGACAGCAGGAAGGGGAAATAGGGAGTCACTGCTAATAGGTACCAGGTTTCTTTCTGGCATGATGGAAATGTTCTGGAATTAGGTAGTGGTGATGATGGCGTAACACTGTGAACATACTAAAAACCACAGAACTATACACTTTAAAATGGTGAATTTTATGAAAATGTCAGCTCAATTTTTGCATTGCAAACAAACCTCCCAAATTTCTAACATGTGACTATCAAAAAGGTTCATCTGCATACCAACTTCATAAAGAAACCCTTTCTAAGCATCATATGGGTAGCCAGCCTTGCACAATACAGGACCAGTATGAATCTTTCTCCCAGCCAGAATGGAAAGAAGAGACTCAGTCTTGCATCTTGTTGTGATTCCCAATGAGAGAGGAATCATGTCTCTTTCACTATCCAGCCCTGTCCCACCCCAGGGGCAGGTCTGCCAGGCGCTACCTGATCTCTGTGGGTCCTTCTCCAGCCCGCAGCCGCCTGTGAACAGCATCTCCGCCTCCCTGGCCAGCAGCATGTACCGGGGTTCGTCTTGCATCCCATCATACTCCCCACCCTCATCACAGTCAGTTGTCTCCAGGGCAGTGTTGTACCAGTGGAGAGCCTCTGGCCAGCTCTGGGACCTTGCCAGGAGATATAGAGGAGAAGAGGAAGTTACCATGGCAACAGGGCAGGAAGGAGGAGGCCCATCAGCAGGAGAGGCAAGTCAGGGATCACAGTGCGGCCACCACCTATGCTTCATAGTATCCAACGCCACCACACCTAAGGGCTGTCATTCACATTGTAGATCTATATATTTATTACAACAGCGGTCAAGTAGTTTTCCCTAACAAAAGTGGTATAGAACAATAAGTTTCCAACAGATGGAAGTCGAGCATCTTGAGGAAGGGGAACATTTTTCTAGTCTGCATAAAATCACCCTGCAGGAATTCCCTGGCAGTCCCAGTTAGGACTTGGTGCTTTCACTGCCATGGCCTGGGTTCAATCTCTGGTTGGGGAACTAAGATCCCACAAGCTGCACAGGGTGGCCAAAAAACAACAAAACAAAAAACAAAACACACAAAAAACTACCCTATGGGTTTGCATTAGCAGTGGGTGGTGTCCCAACCAATTTGCCCTATAACTCATGCAGGAGAAGAGGTGGGTGGGGTACCCTTCACCAAAGCCCCCAGAACCTTCGACAGCAGTCATTCAGCTCTTTCTTTCTCTGCCTCTGCTGGCCAGCTCTGGCTTTCCTCCAGAAAATGGAGGGCTTATTCCAGAACAGCTGACTTCCCCCTTCTGACTCTGCCCTTCACTCTCAATTATTTCTCCTACGGCCACACAGTGGTCTAACCCCCAAAGGCAGACACAGGTTCCAACCCAATCTGAGCAAAACAAAATAAAGAGTAAACAGGGCAGTGGGCTCTTTTCCTTGGGGTGTACTAATGCACATTACCAAACACGTGAGTAACTATAGGACATCAGGAAAGAGCAAAGAGAGACGCAGATAAGAAGGTCTACGTGCCCCATGAAATGTTCCTGGAGCTACAGCTGTGTATATATACACACACATATATGGACCTGGCTTCACCCTCCAGTCTTAGCTCCTGTCAGCCATGCCAGACTCGCTGGGTCACTTTCCCCTCCTCGGACTTGCCAGCTCCTGTCCGCCCTTTGACTTTTGCACCTGCTGCTCCCTTTGCTTAGAACATCCTTCCTTGAACTCTTCCCATACCTGGCTCCTCATCTCTCCAACCTCAGCTCAGCTTCTTCAGAGACGCTGGCCCCAAATACTCGATTTCTTACCATTACCTCAAACTGTAATTCTCCTGTTTACTTATTCACTTGTTTATTACGTTTTCCCCAGGTAGAATGTAAGGCTCTAGGAAGGCAGGGACCGTGTCTGTTTTATTCACGGCTGCATTCCCAGGGCCTGGCAAACAGCACAGACTCTATAAATGTCTGCTGAAGTGGCTGGCTGGGATTGTGTCAGGAGATAATCTTGACTCCATTTTATTTTATAAAGAAGGGAAGTTGTTTGAAAATTATTTGTGGCACATCCAGAAGACTGGGGTTTGAACAGTGGATTGGCAATCACTAAACTAGCTGATCTCAATTCTTTCAGCTTTGGCCCTCTCTGGTCTTGAAAGGCGAGGCAGAACTGCTTCCAACACATTAAATGTAAAAGAAGGGAAAAGGCCTACTCTCTCCCCACGCACCCCACCCAACTCCACACCCCGTGGTTAGTATGTCCACCCTGCCTTGGAATTTCCAATGACTTTTCCTTCTGCTATGAGATAGTAACTTCTGAGGGGGTCAAAACCCCTTAAATGCAAATAGCTGACTCTCATTTATGCTCCCTGAATGGAAGAGGCTGGGGCTGCTTGGAATGAGGAAGAAGAGTGAGAGAATGACTTTGGAAGATGTTACGGAAGAAAATCTTGATTGATTTAACCACACAAATATTAAAACCCAGCAAGTTCCCAGACTCAATAGTCAGTGGGCATTGTGTGGCACCTATTCTCCCTGCTGCCCCAAATCTATGGAAGCCATCTCTGAAAAAAGGTTTTAAGTCAACTCATTTACCAAAGAGCTAACAGCCTTAAAAAAATTTTTTTTTACAGGGAATTCCCTGATGGTTCAATGGTCGGACTTTATGCTTCCACTGCAAAGGGCATGGGTTTGATCCCTGATTGGGGAACTAAGATCCCACATTCCACAAGGCCAAAATATATATATGTGCTGTGCATAGTCCTCAGTTGTGCCAACTCTTTGTGACCCTATGGACTGTAGCCCTTCAGGCTCCTCTTTCCCTGGGGATTCTCCAGGCAAGAATACTAGAGTGGATTCCCATGCCCTTCTCCAGAGGATATTCCAGACCCAGGGACTGAACCCTGGTCTCCTGCATTGCAGGCAGATTCCTTACCATTTGAGCTACAGGGAAGTCTCAATGGGCATCACAGATGTTGGCATTTGATTTTGGACAAAATCATTTCCTGTTTTGTTTACCTCCCCTCCATGCCAGTGACTCTGAGCCCCTAAGAAGCAGGCTAATGTACAGTCCACTGGAGAAGAGATGAGAAGACCTAAGTTTTGGCCCTGCTACTTACTGGCTACTTAACTGCAGACAAGCCCCTTCACTTCTTAGAACCACACATCCATAAAATAAGCCCCTAAATGCTGCCCAGTCTGTGTCAAAGAGATGTGTTGATTCTTTCATTCAAACAACTACTGAGCCAGGCCCTGTGCTAAGCACTGGCACTGAAGAGGTGCAGGAAACCCAATTCTAGTTCTCAGTGAAATAAAATCACAGATATGAAGGTGTACCCAAATATAAGGAGCATTACAGTTACATAGCAGGTAGCTGACACATGTTTGCAGGGTATGTAACTCAGACATTTTAGACCCTGAGAGCTTGACATGACAGAGCCACAGTCTCGACTTTGCTTCTAAACTCAGTGAGGGAGATGAAAACACGACCCACATAGGAGGCAAGTGCCACGCTGCCCCAATCCTGGAGGTTTGGACACTGTCCCTTCCAGAAAGCCATGGGTGCCTGAGAAGAAACGGGGAAGCTGAGATCCACTGGGAGCCAGTGAGCAACAGGTCCTACTAAGAATTGAATTCCCTCAACCATTCTCTGCTCCTGGACTTCTGGGACCTCCCACCAGCCAAGCCAAAGACCCAAGATGAAGCTGCCATTCTCCTCTCTTGCCACCGGAGAGTCCAATCCTGGCATCTCTGCCAGAGGCATAAGGGAAAAGCTGTTAACACCTGTAGGGTTGTAGCTGTCAGAGATTTAAAAAAAGTGAGAAAAAAAAAAAAAAAGAGTCAAAGTGTTAGTTGCTCAGTCTTGTCTCTTTGAGACCCCATGGACTGCAGTCCGCCAGGCTTCTCTGTCCATGGAATTCTCCAGGCAAGGATACTGGAGTGGGTAGCCATTCCCTTCTCCAGGGGATTTTCCTGACCCAGGGACCGAACCTGGGTCTCCTGCATTGCAGGCAGATTCTTTACCATCTGAGCCACCAGGGAAGCCCAAATCACTCTGGAAAACTCATACCAGGACTGAACTCCTCCCTGGAGTTCAGTCCCCCTTCCCTCCACTCCCTCTTAGAAGTGAAAACACTAAAAACAAAAATAGGAAGAGTCAATTAAAATCACCCCTAATCCCATCATCTAGAGAAAACTGGCCCTGGACCTGATGCTACATATCCCTTCAGACTCTTTCTCAGACAAATCTTTACATAAAATGGCTAAGACGCCATTTCTCTCTCTCTTTATGTGCCAGTGAAATTACAGGCATCATCTCATTTAACCCTCACGCAAGCACACATTACCACCCTAGGGTGCAGGTGCTATGGGTATTCTGATTTGACACGATGAAGAAACTGAGGTCAGGGAGGTAGGCCTACTTGCCCACGGTCACAGGGCTGGTACTCGGGGGAGGCACACCTGGAACCCGGGTCTGTTCTGATTCCAGAGGGGAGGCTCCCACCTGCACCCCAGGTTCCCACCAGCTCCACCTGAGCCACGGCCACAGTACCTGTCAGGGCTGAGGTTCTGGCCAGTGTCAAAGGCTCGCGCCACCAGAATCATGCACTGCCTGTCACCAGCTTCGGCTGCCTTCAGTAAGTAATCAAATCCTTTGGTTTTGTTCGCTTCTGTCTCCTGTTAATACAAACCAAAGAGGGGGAGAGAGAAAAGTGAGCTGTGAGGGGCTGCCAGAATCTCATACGTCAATCTTTTCTCTGTTTCTTGAATTGAGAGCTTCAGGTTGGGGCTGCTGTGGAACTGCACATTGTGAGAAAGAGAACAGGGCTTACCCTGCTGCAAAGAGCTCTCTGGCGGTTCCCATCAGGCAGGGAGAAATGGAAGCTTAGTCCACTCCCACCTCTATCTGATGTGATTCTGCCAGAGACCACATCATCTATCCACTTCCAACAGGGGCGCCTGGCTTCCAATTCTTTTAAATTTTTTAGCAACTTTATCGAGATATAATTCATATAACAACTCATTCATTTAAAGTGTACAACCCTCGTAGCTCAGACGGTAGCTTTACCTGCCTACAATGCAGAAGACCCGGGTTCAATCCTGGGGTCAGGAAGATCCTCTGGAGAAGGAAATGGCACCCCACTCCAGTACTCTTGCCTGGAAAATCCCATGGACGGAGGAGCATGGTAGGCTACAGTCCATGGGGTCGCAAAGAGTTGGACACTACTGAGCGATGTCACTCACTTACAGATTGTGCAACCACCACCATAATCAATTTCAGAATATTTTCATTAACTCAAAAAGAAATCAAAACACCATACCCTTTAACTAGTACCTCCCAATTGTTCCCCAACCACCCCTACCCAGCCCTGGACAACCACTAATCTACATTCTGTTTCTAGCGATTTCCCTATTCTGGGCATTTTATATAAATGCAATCATATAACAACTAGTCTTTTGTGCCTGGCTCTTTTCACTTGGCATAAGGTTTTCAAAGTTCATTTCATACAGCTTCTATCAGTGTTTCATTCTTTCTTATGGCCAAAAAACATTCCATTGTATGAAGATACCACGATTTGTTAATCTGTTCATAATTCATCAGGTGATGGGCATTTGGCTTGCTTTCATTTTATAGCTATTCTCTATGAACACTGTGTACAAACTTTTGTGTGGATGTATGTATCTATTTTGGGGGTTTATATACCCAGGAGTGGGCTTCCTGGTGGCTCAGTTGGTAAATAATCTGCCTGCAATGTGGGAGATCTGGGTTCAATCCCTGGGCTGGGAAGATCCCCTGGAGGAGGGTACGGCAACCCACTCCAGTATTCTTGCCTGGAGAATCTCTGTGGACAGAGGAGCCTGGCAGGCTACAGTCCGTGGGGTCGCAAAGAGTGGAACATGACTAAGCAACTAAGCACACATACCAAGGAGTGGGGAAGCCCAGGTGGCACAGAAGTAAAGAATCTGCCTGCCAATGTAGGAGGCACAAGGGATGCAGGTTTGATCGGGAAGATCCCCTGGGGTAGTCAAATGCTTGGCATCTGACTCCAGTATTCTTGCCTAGAAAATGCCATGAACAGAGAAGCCTGGCAGGTTACAGACCAGAGGGTTGCAAAGAGTTGGACACAACTGAGCAAGTGAGCATGCATACACAGACCTAGGAGTAGGACTTCCGGGTCACATATGACTCTATGTTTAGCCTTTTGAGGAGCTGACCGTTTCCCACAGTAGCTACAAATACAAAGCTCTCGTATCAGTCTATAAGGCCCTTCTCAACCTTCAGGCTTCAGGAAGTGTGGCAGGGACTACCAGTTGTCCCCCATATCCATTGAAAGTGAAAGTGAAGTCGCTCAGTCGTGTCCGACTCTTTGGGACCCCATGGACTATAGCCCATCAGGCTCATCCGTCCATGGGATTTTCCAGGCAAGAGTGCTGGAGTGGATTGCCATTTCCTTCTCCAGGGGATCTTCCTGACCCAGGAATTGAACTCAGGTCTCCTGCATTGCAGGCAGATGCTTTACCATCTGAGCCACCAGGGAAGTCCCTTATCCCCTGCCATATTTTTGCTGGCACATGGCTGACCAGCTAAAAACTACATTTCCCAGCCTCCCTTGCACCTGGAATCAGTCTCTTAATAACAAGTGGCCTATCCATAGGGACTTCCCTGGCAGTCTGGTGGTTAAGACTGTGCTTTCACTGCAGGGGGGACAGGTTCAGTCAGGGAGTCAGTCAGTTCAGTTGCTCAGTTGTGGTCCCATGGACTTCAGCACGTCAGGCTTTCCTGTCCATCACCAGCCCCCGGAGCTTGCTCAAACTCATGTCCATAGTCAGTGATGCCAGGATGTTCAGTCAGGGAACTAACATCCAAGAAAGAAGGCCTATCCACTTACTCATTCCCTGTCATATTATCCCATCTCTCACTTAAGAACAATGCTTGGCACAGGAAGTACTCAATAAAGGTCAGTTATTTTTACTTCTGTTGGAAATATTTTCATTTGTTAATTATGACCTGTATTTACATTCTTTTCCATCTGAAAGGTTGGCTGTTGTCAAAAATAACCTAGGACACTGCCCAGAGTATAGGAGCACTCAAAAGTATGTGCTGGATGAGTGGGTTTTCCAGGTGGTGCTAGTGGTAAAGAACCCTCCCGCCACCACAGGCAGACATAAGAGTCAAGGGTTCGATCCCTGGGTCGGGAAGATCCCCTGGAGGAGGGAATGGAAACCCACTCTGGTATTCTTGCCTGGAGAATCCTGTGGACAGAGGAGCCTGGCAGGCTGCAGTACATAAGGTCACAGAGAGATAGACATGACTGAAGCAACTTAGCATGCACTTAGCATGGATAAGTGAATGTCTTAGCAAGATAATACGAAAAGGTCCAATGGGGGCTGTCGGGAAAGTGGGAGACGGGCTAGCAGCTTTTCAGGGCACTTGCCCTTGTTTTTTCGGCTGCCAGAGCCGGTCCTAGAGAGAAAGGCCTCTGAGATGGCTTCAGATAAGGAAACTGAAATAGCTTCTACATCCCTTTACAAAGGGGCTTGGGTGTGACTGGTGTAAATAGCCTGAGATCATAAGAAGGGTTACCAGGGAGTCTCAGAGAGAAGGTCTCCCCAGTCCTGGCCCCTCACCACTCATTCTGGGCCTCGGCATTCCTTTATTTAGACCTCAGACCCTTCTAAGTGTCCTCTCTGCGCTGGATGCTGGCAGAACAGGCGACTGGAGCTGGCTCTACAAGCTCGTGAAAAATGATGTGAAAGCAAACCAGTCATAAAACACAGGGCTGCTGCTGATGCTGCTAAGTTGCTTCAGTCATGTCCGACTCTTTGCGACCCCATGGACTGTAGCCCACCAGGCTCCTCCGTCTATGGGATTTTCCAGGCAAGAGTATTGGAGTGGGTTCATAAAACACAGACTTTATTAAAAATTAAATTATGTTAATTTACAGTTAAATGAAAGGTGACAAACACCCAAAGCTCATCACTTCCTAATTATTTTACTCTGCTTTACTGTTATCTGTGCTCTTGAGGTTATTAATATCCATTGCAGGGCTTCCCAAACTCAGCACTAATGACATTTTAGATGGGATAATTCTGTTGTGTGGGGACTGGCCTGTGTGCTGTAGATATTTGGCGGCATCCCTGGTCTCTGTCCACTAGAAGCCAGCTGAACTTCCAGAGCTGTGACAACCAAACTATCTCCTGATACTGCTAAGCATTCCATGGAAAAGCAGGAAGCAAAGATGCCTGATTGAGAGCCACTGGCCTATGGAATCTGCATAGTGGAAATGCTATACAATGGGAATGCCATGCATTCCTTCCAACTCCGTGCTCAGTGATGTCATGTTAGTACCTGGACATTGGCCACAGTGGGAGCATTTACACCAAGAGATGGCAAAAATATTAATAGTGCAGATTTATTTAAAAGTATGCTGTGTCTATAGCCATTACATTGCGATGAGTGCAAGAAACTGGAGTCTCTTTGATATTTAAACTATCATCTGATTCAGCAAAGGAGTCTTGCTCATGTCAGCAGTAAATAAATGAAGCTCCAACTCTGACAAAGAGCTTGCTTATTTCACTTCCATTTTACTCACTAAAGTAAGTGAAATTATTAACCAATATCCACGTCACAACTTTACTCCTTCATCAGCCACAACCAGAGGGAGGCTACAGATATGAGCACCACAAAAATTAGCGAAAGAATTCTGTGAGGATAAACTGACCATATGGAATTCACAATAGAATATTTTTTATTATTGTTTGTAAACTGTATGCTCCACTTTCTTTTATCACTAACTGTCTAATAAGCTTACATACATATATGGACAAACATTCCCTCCCCACCTGCAAGAACCAGTCATTAAGCATTTGCCAGCATACCACTGGCTAAATGAGATATGTTCAATCCAGCCCTCAGGGAGCATGGAGACTAGAGAATGAGGGAGAATTCATCTACCTGTCAAAATCCCCTCCCCTCAACCAAACTTGCTCTTTCACCATCTAAAACAGGAAATAAAAATGGGGCTTCCCTGGTGGTCCAGTAGTTAAGAATCTGCAATGGAAGGGACACTCGTTCGATCTCTGGTCAAGGAAGATTCCACATGTCGCAGAGCAACTAAGCCTGCAACCCACAAGTACTGAGCCCATGTGCCGTAACCACTGAAGCCCGCATGCCCTAGAGCCTGTGCTTCACAAGAGAAGCCACCACAATGAGAAGCCTGCACACCCCAAAGAAGAGTAGCTCCCGCTCACCGCAGGTAGAGAAAGCCTGCGTGCAGCAATGAAGATCCACCATGGCCAAAAAATAAAACAAAGAAATAATAAATATATCTTTTAAAAAGGCTTTGAGGTATCCCTGTGCATGCATGCTCAGTTGCTTAGTCATGACCAACTCTTTGCAACTCTCTGGACTGGAGCATGCAGGGTCTTTCCAAATAGACAGATTTAATTAGTTAAGATGAGGTCATACTGGAGTAGGGTGGGCCCTAAACTCCACAGGACTGTCTTCATGAGAAAAGAGACACAGAGACACAGACACACAGACAAAAGGCCATGTGAAGATGGAAACAGACTGGAGTGATGCGCCCACAGACCAAGGAAGACCCCAGATGGCCTCTCCCCACCAGAAGCTAGAAAATCATGGCTATGTCAACACCTGATTTTGGACTTTGGCATCTAGAACCGTGAGAGAATGAATTTTTGCTGTTTTAGGCCACCTAGTTGGTGGTTATCCCTTATGAGAGTTCTAGGAAATGAATACCCTCTTGGAATTACATGTGAGGATGAAAAGATGGAGGAAAAGGTAGGAGGGGGCTTTTTTACTGTAAACTTTTCTATATTAAAAAACAATTTTAGCCACAGGGCTGTCTTCCCATACCCTCTTCCAGTCTGAGACCCACGACCCTCTGGGCCATGGCCAGGCCCACAGAGAGGGCCTGGCACCCTGTGCCCATGACAAGCCCAGGCTCATCCAGCCACAAGCCTGCCCTACATGACCGAGAGGACGGGGACAGATATCTGGAAGCACACCCACACCAAGGGCCTCTCACCTTCTCCAAGGACAGAATCACACTCCCTAGGCCTGGTCAGGTCCTGTCCACTGTGCTCACAGAGCAGGGGGGCCAAGAGGGAGAAGACATCCTCACGGATTCCTATCACACCTGTCCTGTCTGGCCCCCTCTCCAGCCTCATCTCTTCACCTCCTCCTCACACCCCATGCCCCAGCTACACTGATGGCCTCCTGTCCTCCAAACCCCACCCTGGCTGTCTCCCCAGGACCTAGACCCACGCTGTTCCCTCTGCACACACTGCTCCTCCCGCCCTGTGCCTGGCTGACTCCACTGGGTCTTCAGGTCTACCTTAGGGATCACTTCTTTCATTCGTTCCACAAATGAATGCTGAATATGGAGTTTGTGCCAGGTCTGTTCTAGCCACTAGGGAATAACAATCAGGAAATCCCAGCTAAGGCCCTTCCCTCATTTGTTTGGAGCAGCATCTGCTTCTCCCATTGCACCAGGTTGCAATTGCCTGGGAACATGACTGTCATCTTTACTCAGTCCCCAAGGCCAGAGACCAATTCTATTGGTGTCAGCTAACTTGGAAGTGCCGGGGCCCAAAGTGATGCTCAGGAAATTTCCCAGGCATAAACCCAGGGAGGGAAGGGTGATGGGTTGACTTGACTCCTCTGTCCATGGGATTCTCCAGGGAAAAATACTGGAGTGGGTTGCCATTTCCTTCTCCAGTGGATCTTCCTGACTCAGGGATCGAACCTGGATCTCCTGAACTGCAGGCAGATTCTTTATCATCTGAGCCACCAGGGAAGCTCACAAACCCAGAGAAGGAAGGGTAATGGGTTGACTGAGACCCCACCCGCTCACCTTCAGAGAGACATCTGCCAGGATGTGGTGGGGCAGCTGCGAGTACATGAGTCCCAGGCCCACGATGGCCTCCAGCTCGCCCAGGTCGGCTGCATGCTCCAGGTGGAAGACTGCCGACTCCCGGTCCCACTCCTCGTCCTTCTCGCAGAAGCGGCCGGCCTCGTGGTAGCGCACCATGGCCAGATGGACCTGCCATATGGATGGCGGGTGGGCCTGGCTGCCTGCAGGTCGCAGCCACAGCCCAGGTCCCCCTGCCAGCTGGGGAAGCTCCAGGTTAGTGCAGAGAGAGCATCACCATACCTTCCCCAAAATGGACTTCCCGATTTTCTTCTCGAGGTCCAGAGCGTTGAGCCTCTGCACTTCCAGGGCCACAGCTGAAGGTCTCGGCAGGTGGAGGCGGGAGGAGTTGAAGAGATTCCACTTCTCCACACAGACCTGGGGAGGAGCGGGCACTTACAGGCCAGAGAAGTGAGGGGCTGGGGATGGACGCACCCTCCCAGCGATGAAAGCCGGCCTGGCAAGTTAGGGGGCGTGGACCCATGTGGTATCAAGTTTTCTTGGACAAACGGGGCCTATTTCCACTCTCCCAAATGATGCCAGCTTGTGGGCACTGAGGCAAAGTTGAAGCAACAGGACGCAGAGGCTAGCACCACGCACTGGCAGTTTGGAGAAGGGTCCCCTCACTTAACCATCTGAGTCGGTCGGGGAGGTTCGACCCTGAGCTGCTCCCCACACAAGGCTCCAGAAGAGCCTGACTACAGAGCCGGCAGCAAATCCACTGGGCCTCCTCTGCACAAGCCCAGGGTGCCTCTGCTGCTGGGCTGAGAAAACACGCCATGTCTCCCAGCTAAAGACACCCTTGTCCCAAGCTCTCACAGGACAGAGCCAGGCTGCCTGGTGTGTGCATACATGAGTGTGTGCACGCATGAGCTAAATATCATACAGTGCCCGGGGCGGCCCCCACAACAAAGAACTACCTAGCCCAGAGTATCAGCGGTGCTGTGGTTGAACAGCCCTGACTCCACACCATGCTGCGGCCTTGACCTGATTGACAGGTACCTCGTGGTAAGTAAATATTGCATGCATCGCATGGGAAGTAAATGCCACGTGATAAATAATCTGTGTTCTGGAAGCAGCAAGAGTCAAGCCTGCCCTGGTTATCAGGGAAGGCCTCTGGGGGAGGTGCCACGAGGGTCCAGCCCGGGAGAGCAGACAGGCTTTGAGGAGATATAACCACAGAGGAGGAAGGACCTTGCAGGTGGAAGAGACTTGCCTTAGCAAAGGCTGGAGGGCCAGAGGTTCAAAGTGTGGCTCAGAGTCAGCTAGAGAAGAGGGTTCCCAAAGCTGGTCTTTCCCACACTTCCCTGATGATAATCACCTGAGCTGCTGCTTAGATCTATTAGCCGGGTAACCTGGGGAGAGTTGCTTAAGACCCTCATTTTCTCATATGTCAAAAGGGGATGAATAGGGTTAGCCTGTCTCACTGGGTGGCTGCAAGAAGTGTTCATAAATTAATGTACACTGGAAGGAGCTGAGGGGCATGGCCTCCAGGACAGGCCATCCTAATCTTTAATCCTCCCTGCAGATCCCTCAGCACCCCACCCAGGGCAGGAGCTCGAAAAGTATTTGCCAAGGGGATTGGCTCCTTTGCAAAATCTTCTTTTAGGAGACGTATGAATTGCCCGGGCAGGCAGAAATGATGCGACACGAAGGGGGAGAAACAGAAAGAGAGCCTGGAAAAGATAAGCAGCAGCCATGACAAGGATTCCTGGGTGTGCATTACCCGTCCGGAGCTGCCCAGGCTGTCTTCATCCGACTCGTACCTCCGGTTACCGTTTGAGTGGCCCTGATGGAGGCAGAGATTAGAGTGATCCAAACAGTGGCCCTTCCTTCCAAGAGCTGCTTCCTGGGGAACTGGCCCAGCCCTCCCAGGGGGCCCTCCTCAAGGAACTGGCTCGGCTTCCCCTCAAGGAAGCTGGCACATTTGCCAAGCAGAGAGGATGCTGGGAGACAGGCGGGACTGATGCGCTGGTCTCACATGCGCATAGATGGAATGGATTCAAAGGCACAGGATTCTGGTAGGCAGGCACTGAAAAAACTGGGCCAAGTGCTTCTTCCCTTAGCCAAAGCTCCCATCACCAGTCTATATTCACAGTATCAAAGCTGAGACCAGAGGCTCCCAGCAAGGCTGCCTTGATACCCATGTTCCATTCTGGCACTGGGCAAAACCTAAGCAGCTGATACTATCTAAAATAGCCCTCACCTGAATGCTGCTGGGAAGACAGCTTAGGGCATTCTCCATTCTCCGGAGCCCTTCTGAGGGACTGCTGGAATCCTGTGCCTTTGAGCTGGGCCTGCCCACCTATACCAGCACCATTCTGGCCCACTGCCCAGCATCCTCTCTGCTTAGCAACCAGAGGTCCCAGCTTTACCATGCGATGTGTCCACCATTTTCAACCTTGTGTCTAATCTCCCATGCCTGTTCCCTTACTAAACTTACTAGTTCCCATTACCTGTTTTATCTTCTGCCCTGCATTTATCTGAAATGATTTATATATTAATTTACTTTATGCTCTTAAGACCCACTCACATTCCCCCCTAGTTCTCTATCCCTCTAGACAACTGGGCAACAGGGGACTCTGTTCTCATTTCCTGGGGGTTCCTTACATGTTCTCTGGGCTCTGGGTCATCCAGGTCACCCCGCTTCTCACTGGGGTATCCACTGTCCCCACTGTTCTCAGAGTCCTGTGGAAAGAAGATGGTCCTATGGTCTCAGAGGTCCTCTGAATATCTGGTGTTGATACCTGGAATCTCATCCATTTGCTCTCTCTCCTTTGCCCCATCTCCTCACTTAACATTCTCTTCCTCCTACTTGTGTTGGCTGGGTAACAAGGGAGCAGTAAGAAATAGTGGCGAAGAATGTGGGCTCTAGACACAGACTGCCTAGGCTCAAATCCAAGCTTTGTGACTTGCCAGTTGTCACACCCTTATGGCACCCTGGACAGTTGCTCAGCCTCTCTTGAGCTTGGTTTCCTGAGCTGTGGGAATTCATGATAGCACCTATATCAAGGGGCTCTGAGGATGAAATGAGGTGTCACACTCAGAGTGTGGATCATATTAAGTGCTATTATTAAGTGCCATTTCACAGGCAGAAAAACAAACACTGGTTTAAAGGATAAGATCCAAGGATAAATCCAAAGAATGCTCAAACTACCGCACAATTGTACTCATCTCACACACTAGTAAAGTAGTGCTTAAAATTCTCCAAGCCAGGCTTCAGCAATATGCGAACCGTGAACTTCCAGATGTTTAAGCTGGCTTTAGAAAAGGCAGAGGAACCAGAGATCAAATTGCCAACATCCACTGGATCGTTAAAAAAGCAAGGGAGTTCCAAAAAAACATCTATTTCTGCTTTATTTACTATGCCAAAGCCTTTGACTGTGTGGATCACAATAAATTGTGGAAAATTCTGAAAGAGATGGGAATATCAGACCACCTGACCTGCCTCTTGAGAAACGTATATGCAGGTCAGGTAGCAACAGTTAGAACTGGACATGGAACAACAGACTGGTTCCAAATAGGAAAAGGAGTATGTCAAGGCTGTATATTGTCACCCTGCTTATTTAACTTCTATGCAGAGCACATCATGAGAAACGCTGGGCTGGAGGAAGCACAAGCTGGAATCAAGATCACCAGGAGAAATATCAATAACCTCAGCTATGCAGATGACACCACCCTCATGGCAGAAAGTGAAGAAGAACTAAAGAGCCTCTTGATGAAAGTGAAAGAGGAGAGTGAAAAAGTTGGCTTAAAGCTCAATATTCAGAAAACTAAGATCATAGCATCTGGTCCCATCACTTCATGGCAAATAGATGGGGAAACAGTGGAAAACAGTGGCTGACTTTATTTTGAGGGGCTCCAAAATCACTGCTGGAGAAGGAAACGGCAACCCACTCCAGTACTCTTGCCTAGAAAATCCCATGGATGTAGGAGCTTGGTGCAGGCTACTGTCCATGGGGTGACAAAGAGTCAGCCATGACTGAGCGACTTCACTTCACTAAAATCACTGCAGATGGTGATTACAGCTATGAAATTAAAAGACGCTTACTCCTTGGAAGGAAAGTTGTGACCAACCTAGATAGCATATTCAAAAGCAGAGACATTACTTTGCCAACAAAGGTCCGTCTTGTCAAGGCTATGGTTTTTCCAGTGGTCATGTATGGATGTGAGAATTGGACTATAAAGAAAGCTGAGCGCTGAAGAATTGATGCTTTTGAACTGTGGTGTTGGAGAAGACTCTTGAGAGTCCCTTGGACTCCAAGGAGATCCAACCAGTCCATCCTAAAGGAGATCAGTCCTGGGTGTTCATTGGAAGGACTGATGTTGAAGCTGAAACTCCAATACTTTGGCCACCTGATGTGAAGAGCTGACTCATCTGAAAAGACCCTGATGCTGGGAAAGATTGAGGGCAGAAGGAGAAGCGGGTGACAGAGGATGAGATGGTTGGATGGCATTACCGACTCAATGGACATGGGTTCGGGTGGACTCCGGGAGCTGGTGGACAGGGAGGCCTGGCGTGCTGCGGTTCATGGGTTCGTAAAGAGTCGGAGACGACTGAGCAACTGAACTGAAAGCCCTCTGCCCAAACTGCACAGGTCAGTTCGGCATATTTTTTATTCTTCTAGATCTGAATTCTGTTGTAAAAAGGAATCTGGTATAATTCAGAATTTCTAAAACCTCAGTCATTTGTCTATCACTGTTGAGTCGTGGTCATATCTGCACGTCACCCGCATCACTGTTCAGCTAAAACTTTTATTTTTTTTCCTTCTTTATTCCACTTAGAGACATTTCAAATACACCTATAAGAATAGACAATTCTAAAATGAACTCCTGTGCCCCTGTTGCTAAGTTCCAACAGCTCTTAACACTAGGCCTTAGTTACTTTAGATCTCTTATTTCTAAAAGGAATTGAAACTTTTCTGTTAAAATGTAGACTTCTTATGAGTCTCCTCCTGACTCCGTTCTCTTCTTCCTTGAAATAATAAAACTCCTCTCATGAATTCATACTTCTCTTTTATCATTTTTCCTTAAATAAACCATTTTATTTTACTTAATATATTTTTAAAAGCAGCTTGGTATCACTACCATGAATGTGAAACTTGGATCAGTCTCCTAGACAGATGGGAGCCGTGGGACACACAATGGAATCCTTGGCCTCTGGTCTGGCCAGGAATCTGCTCTACCCCAAGGAGCTGTGTTACCCTAAAAAGGCCTCTGCTCTGGTTTCCAAGCACACCCAAGGCTTCCCACTGCCCTCCCCCAGGCCTTGCTCTCTGTGAGTCAAATAGCTATTCTATTTTTTTTTTTTAACTATTTCAATTTTTAAAATTGAGATGTAACTTACAGCCAGCTAAACTGAAGTGTTCAGTGTGCTGAATGAAAGGCTATTTTTGAAATCAGATCACAGGCTATACTCAAAAGCTGCAGGCAGCCCCTTCCTCGCACCTACTCTCTGCAAGACCTTGGGCTATGTGTCCCATCCTTGGTAACCACCCCTAAGCCAGGCAACAGAGTGCCTTACTCAAACCCCAGCTCTGCACTTGCCAGCTCTGGGATCCTGGGCAAGGCAGCCAACCTCTCCAAAACACAGTGTTCTCATCTGAGAAATGGTGGAGATTAACATGAGGGACAGCAGTACGCAGAGGGTTCAAGGCCAGATGGCCTGGGTTTGAATGCTGGCTCCATCGCTAACTGACCAGGAGCAAGGAGCTTACCTTTCTGTGCCCCTGTTTCCCCATCACTAAATCAGGGATAATGAGAGCACTGCCCAAGCAGAGCTGGTGACAAGCAAGTGGCTGAGGCAACAGGTGGGAGGGAGTCTTTTCACCTTGCTAATCTTCTGAACCTTTTCCTTTTCAACCTACTCTGAATTTCTAAAATTCATCCTGATTCTAGAAAGAAAAGTGCAAGTCGCTCAGTCGTGTCTGATTCTTTGCAACCCCATGGAATTCAGCCCCTGGAATTCTCCAGGCCAGAATACTGGAATGGGTAGCTGGTCCCTTCTCCAGGGGATCTTCCCAACCCAGCGATCAAATCCGGGTCTTCCACATTGCAGGTGGATTCTTTATCAGCTGAGCCCCAAGGGAAGCCCTAATCCTAATTCTAATTCTATAGTAAAACATAAAAGCTATTCTGAGAAAAGTAGAAACTATTATCTACCTCACAAGTTGTGTGAGAATTAAATGATAATTATCTACCAGACTCTTAAAACTGTTTGCCTATAGTGACAATTCCATATGTGCAGCTCTTCCTACTTTCTTCTGTCACTCACAAACTCTGCAAAGCAGTCAGGGGTGAAGCTGAGCCTTCGGAGCTGAGAGAGCAGCTTAAGGTGCTATTGGCCTGTGCAAGTGCGACATTTCGGCAAAGTCTGTTTTAAAAATTCTGATGAACTTCTTTTTTCACATAACTTCTTTTTTTCTTATGTCACATAACAACAGGCATATGTGAATCTACTCTTTCAGCTGTAAATTCTATGAACTCCAAATGCAGAATAATTATTTCTGATGAAAATAAAGGGTTTTGACTGAGATATGCTGCTGCTGCTGCTGCTAAGTTGCTTCAGTCGTGTCTGACTCCCATAGATGGCAGCCCACCTGGCTCCCCCGTCTCCGGGATTCTCCAGGCAAGAATACTGGAGTGGGTTGCCATTTCCTTCTCCAATGCAGGAAAGGGAAAAGTGAAAGTGAAGTCGCTCAGTCGTGTTTGACTCTTAGCGACCCCATGGACTGCAGCCCACCAGGCTCCTCCGTTCATGGGATTTCCAGGCAAGAGTACTGGAGTGGGTGCCACTGCCTTCTCCGTGAGATATGCTAGTAACTGTAAATTATTCACTGGATTTCAAAGACTTTAAAAAAAAAACACCACTTTTATTTCTTTATTTTGGCCCATCATGCAACACATTGGGTCTTAGTTTCCCAACCAGGGATGGAACCCGTGTCCCCTACGGTAGCGGTGTGGAGTCTTAACTAACCACTGGACTGCCAGGGAAGCCCCTCTAATGAATTTTTAATTTGACACTATAACATATGTTCCTCTGAATGCAAATATGTCATCTACAGTGTCTTACAGCTGAATCATGAAGAGGCTGTAGGAAACCTGTTCTGCTCATCTGACCTGGGAGCGTCACGGCTGCCCATGCTGTGCATTGCACACTGGACACCCAACATAGCTCCTTTTCCCCCAAGACACACACACATGGCAAATCAAACCCAGGCCCGAGCCCAGCATGTACCAGAAGGTCTCACTGGGGCTGATTTGGATTCTCTGCTCTAACCACCTCCGGAAACTGAAATGGACCCTGCTCTTCCCAGAGGCTTCTGCCTGTGCCCTCCTGCCAGTGCCCCCAAGCAGACCTGGGCTGCCTACCTCTGAATCTGCCGACTCACCCTCAGTTCCCAGAGGAGGGCGTCCACTCCTACCCACCCCTGCTCCCCCAGCCCCTCCACTCACCCGGTGGTTGTCCAGAGGGTCCTGGTCTCGAGGTGCCATGTTATCGAGGTCGCTGAACACAGGCCAATCTGGGCAGGGAGAAGACAGAGCAAGGCAGCAGTTGCACGGCTGCAACAGTTCACAAAGTCCATCTAAGCCATCTACAGCTGCCACCAAACCTTTCTTAGTTTAAATTTATATTTATTTTTGGGGCCACACCACATGGCTTGCAAGATCTTAGTTCCCGGCCCATAGATGAAGCCCAGGCCCTCGGCAGCGAAAGCACAGAACCCTACAGAAAGCACCATTGAAAGCACCACTGGACCCCTAGGGAGTTTCCAAGCCTTTTTTATTTGACATTTATAAAGTACAAAAACGGGAGAAGAATGTTGTTGGCACTTGAGAGGCCACAGTTCTCTGAGAATTTACCCAGACTCTCTACTTGCCAGCTGCCTGTACTTGTCCTGAGCAAGTAGCTTAGCTGCTGCGCTGCCTTGGGGTTTCCATAAGGCAAATAGTGATACAATTGTGTAACGCACTGATCAGCATCATGTGCTTGCCCTATGGTCAGCTGTCAATGAGGTGCAGTTGTGAATGGAAAAAGAAGCATTTGTCCATTTGGGGTACAAATGGGAGAAGCCTTAGATGGTTTAAAACCCAACAGTTTCCTGGCAGATTCCAGTCTTTTATCTCCTGTCCCAAAGTCCCACTAACCAAATCTGGCTTGTCTGCTGTTTTTATGCTTTTTTTAAATAATCTTTTTTTTAAAAATGTATTTGTTTATGTTTGGCTGTGCTGGGTCTGTGGCCGTATGTGGGCTCTTTCTCTAGTTGCTACAAGTGGGGGCTACTCCCTGGCTGTGGAGGGAGGGCTTCTCCCTGCAGTGGTTTCTCTCGCTGTGGAGCATGACCTGTAGGGCAATCGGGCTTCAGTAGCTGTGGCCTGTGGGGCTCAGCAGTGGTGGCTAGCAGGCCCTCAGAACACAGGCTCAGTAGGTGTGGTGCACAGGCTCAGCTGCCCCGGGGCATGTGGGATCTTCCTGGACAGGGATCACACTGGCTTCCCTGGCATTGCAAGGTGGGCTCTCAACCACGGGACCACCCGGGAAGCCCTCTTAGATAGTTTTTAAGAAAGTTTTTCATATTTTTAAATGGTTGAAAAAAATCAAACCTACTTGGTAACGTGAAAATTACATGAAATTTAAAATTCAGCAACCATACAGTTTTTTGGAACACAGCCACACTGATTTGTTTTAAATATTGTCAATGGTCGTGTTTATGTTGCCCACATAGAATAAAATATTTACTCTCTGGCCTTTTAAGAAGGAGTCTGTCAACTCCTGCTCCAGACTATTCCCAAGGCCTTTTGTTGGTGATATACGGGCTTCTTTAAAAGTTCGTCCTCTCCTGCTCCCCTGGGGCTTCTTTCAGCTGAATAACTGACCAGAGTCCTGCCAGTTCTTCGGCTCAGAACCATGGAGTCAGCCTTGCCTCTCCTCTTTCCTGCTGCTCCCACATCCATATCATAAGTGAAGTCTGTCCATAATATGAGTAAACTCTGTCACTTCAGCTTCAGAAATTATGATTGCTGTTTTTCTCCTGCGACCTAATCACATGATACTAATTGGTTTCTGAACCCTGAACAACCTTCAGATTCCTGCAAAAGCCCTCTTTGGCTGTGACAGACTTTAAGATACTAGTCTTTATTTGCTAATATTTTATTTAGAATTTTTGCCTTGTATATTTGTAAGTGAGGTTGGGATAAAAGTTTTCTTTTCTGGTGTTTTGTCAAGTTTTGGTGTAAAACTTTTTGCGAATTTCAATCACTCTGAAAAATGTTACCTTGTTTTCTACAATACAGGTGGTTTTTATGGCATTTGGATGGCTGTGTCTTGAAAGTTTATTAAAAGAACTTATCTATAAAGCCATCTGGGCCATCAGTCTCTTTGGTTGGCATGTCTGATTTTCTAACAGAGGTGGAAGCCAGTTTAGCCCTGTTCTACCTGGTGCTTGCCTCCTCCAATCACAATGACCAGGGGCCAAACCATCACTTACGGAGGTGGTCCAGTTTCTGGCTCTGTGGCGTGGCTGAAGACGGCGAGGAAGGGAGAGAGTCAAAGGTCACGTCGCTCATGTTGTCATCGCCGGAGTTCTCTGAGAGACGAAGGAGCAGTGGGGGCCGGCTCCCTGAGAGGGTCCTCACCCGGGGGCTCCCGCACTTTTCCTCTGTTCCCCTTAAGATGGTCTTGGCTGACTGCTGGAAAATTAACAGGGACATGCACATCACATAGGCACCTTTTGGGAACAAGGGGTTCTTCCTGTTGCCTGTTGGTCCCTCAAAACCTGAGGCCCTTTCAGCCATAGAGACCTTAGGGACTGGCAGAAAATCTAAAAATAATCAGTGGGGCATTAATCTGAAGGCCTCTAAGAAGGGGCATCTGGGAACAGGAGCTCAGAGGGCTAGCACTCCCAAAGCGATGGCCACAGTTCATGGCCCTGAGCTGGGGGATGTCCTGCAGAATCCCAAGCTGGTCTTTGCCAACATGGTCTTATATCTGGTCCATATACTGGGGGTGGTAATGGGGGTACAACAGGGACACAGAGAGGTGCTCAGTGAGCCAAGTTCAAGTCTCATTTGTCAACACATCAGACAAACCACATACCACACACCCCACTCACTATCTGTACACACCTGGTCCCCTCACTGTAGGCAAAAATGGGCCTAAATCAAGCAGACCCCAATTCCTCTATTAGTGGGAATACTCAGGAGGGCTGTGTACACTGGTTCAAAAGGGGTGAGGGACACAGATGGGACTAAGATTCTTCCAGCCACAATACTCTTCAATTAAGCACCACAGGGCCTGGGCCACCAGCGCACAGGAGGCACACTTTTCTGGTCCTGCAGCAGAAGGGCCCTGCCAGTCCACACATGCTCTTACCGGGTACCTACCAGCAGCTTGGTGTTCTGATTCACTGCATCCCTCTCTCTTGGGGACAGGTCAAAGGGAGCGAGGCCCATGCTCTTGCAAATCCGGTTGCAGGCATGCGAGTGGAAGAAGAGGGCCATCCCGCGGACACCTGAAGACACAGTGGGGAATCTGGAGCATTGTTCTGCTTTGGGATGGGGGCAGGGCAGCGCTAAGCACCCTAAATATGGCAAGGGCCAGACATCCCAGGCTCCCATCTCCACAGTCTAGGGCAGGCCCATATACCACCTTGGCCTGCTTGCCCAGGTGAACAAAAAGCCTGGAAATTTTGCAGGGAAGCGTGGTCTCTGGGGCCACGCTGGCTTTCCCAGCCTACCTAGATTTCCATCTCCAAAGTCAGTCCCCCTCTCAGTGTGGATCTGTGGGTCGGTGTAGAGGTCACCCACACCCTGGATGTCCACCACAATCAGCTGGTGGCCGGAACGCTCAAACGTGAAGTGGCTGAAGGCCTGTGGGGCGAGAAGGAAAAGGTGACTGCAGAGACCAGGCTGTGGGCTGCGTGGACACCGGCAGGCACTGCTCTGACGGGCTGCGTACCCCAGCTCTGCCCACGTTGGGGGCCTTTCTCTGTAGGGAGGAGTGTACAGAGGCAAGGACAAAAAAGGAAGCCCTATTGTAATCTGGAGGGGCCCAAGGTCTGCTGAGATGGGACACGGGGCTCTGCAGGGGCCTACCTGCGGCGTCAGGCGCACGTTGTCATCACGGACGAAGCCTGAGTTGGAGTTGTACTTGATGTACTTGCCCTCGATGTAGTGTTCCAGGTGGAACAGCGGCCGGCCCGGTCTCTCCTTCAGCTCTATGACGCACATCTGCATGATGTCCACCTGGCGGGAGGGCGGGAGGAGTCAGGGGAAGGGCAGGGCCCACCGGGCACCCTCCTCTCATAAGAGGCTGGAGCAGAAAGGCTGAAACTGCTGATTGTCCCCAGAATCCATTCCCCTTTTTCTTTAGAATGAAAACCCCTGCTATGGCATGAATGGATCCCTCCAAATTTCATCTGTTGAAATCTCAAGGCTCACAGGTGATGGTATTAAGGAGGTGGGGCCTTTGGGGGGTGATAGGGTCAGGAGAGAAAAGGTCTTGTGAATGGGATTAGTGCCCTGAAAAAAGAGACCTCAGAGAGCTCCCTCACTCCATGCAGACTGTGACAGCAAGAAGGTGCCAGCATGATGCTGTAAACCCACTCTCCTGTATTTTGTTACAGCAGCCCAAATGGACTAAGACAATCTGAGTTGTAACACGACGCACAGCCAGCCAGCAGCGATGGCATGGCTTGGCTTCCCTTGCAGCTATATGCGGCCATGTGACTAAGCCCAGCCAATAGGAAGCGAGTAGCAGGGATGATGCAACTCCAGCCTGCCCTCTCCTTCTCTGGCCTTCCTGAGGCTGTAAGGTGGACATCTGCCAGTGAGCCAGAACTGACCATGCAGTCCAGGGCAACTCCTGGCAGATGGCAAACAACAACACAGAAGGAACCAGGCCTCTGGATGACAAGGAGGTGAAGCAGCAGCCCACCCTGAGCCCCATCTAAGTGAGGCTACTCGATGAGATGGAAGGAAAGCATTATGAGTTAGCACACAGATGTGAGTCTGCCTGCTAAGCAACTTAGCCTGCACCTTGTGCTAATACAGAGAACTTGGGCAAGTTATTTCCCCAGTTTGTGCCTCAGTTTCCTCACCAGTGGAATGGGTATAAGGATGAAATCTGTTGGTACAGGAAACAGTCTGCCAATGTTTGCTGATGTCATTATCATCAGCAGACACAATTCTAGAGTGATACATACCAAACCATAACAACGGTTCTTTCCCTATAAAGGGGAATCACTGGGAACTCAGACATTCTCTGCTAAATTTTGCACCAAGAGTATGTTTAATTTTGTACTCAGAAGAAACTGTGTAAGTACTGTGTATGTTTGTAACGTAGGATAGGGAAGAGCTGGGCCTCTAACTTTGACCTGTTACACAAGGTCACACACATGGTACCTTGTCCCCATCGAAGCCACCCACAACAGGAGCCACATCTGGGTTTCCCAAGGAAATGACCACCCGGGAAACTATTTGGCTGAGTCAAGGAAGACAACAGCTGCAGAGGCCAAAGGGGTCCAGAGCTGGGAGCTGAGAAGCTCCCCAAACGTGGCCTCAGTTCTGAGAACCAGCCAGAGGGGAAGGAGCAGCTGGTTCCCAGCGGATTCCTGTCCCCAAAACTGGCTCTATCCCTACAAGGAAGCATGCTGCAGGGCCACTGGCTTGGCCAGGAGGCAACTGGGAGAGGGTCAGTGGCAGAGACACATCCTCAAGGTGACGGCCAGTTCCTCCTCAAACAACCACATTCCTCTCCCTTCATCACTTCAACCACCTTATTATTCACTGAGCACCTAGGCACTGGGATAGAGCAAATAAGACAGATAAAATCCTTGTCCTCAGGGGAGAGAGGCAACTGAAGTATACATGAATAAATACATGAATAAGACTCTTTCAGATACTGCCAACTGCTCTGAAAAAAAGAAACCAAAACAAACAAATGACATGTCAGAGGGTGCAGCAGTGGAAGGGTTACTTCATGTTCATTTAGGATGGTCTAGCACAGCCTTATAGCTCAGTCGGTAAAGAATCTGCCTGTAATGCAGGAGACCCAGGTTCGAATCTTAAGTCGGGAAGATACCCTGGAGAAGGAAACAGCAATCCACTCCAGTATTCTTACCTGGAAAATTCCATGGACAGAGGAGCCTGGTGGGCTACAGTCCATGGGGTCGCAAGAGTTGGACATGACTTAGCAACTAAACCACCACCACCAGCAGAGCCTAGCTGAGGAAGTGACATGAGCTGAAACCTGAAATGTAAGGACTGAAGGGATCCAATGATGCAGCCTTGGGGCACAGCCAGTTCAAAGGTCCTGAGGCACAAACAAGCTTAGGGAAGAAGGGAAAAGGGGCCAGGCCTGAGTGCATGGAGTCACAGCCCCTGAGGGTGGGAATGTGGCTTTCTGTGTTCACACCAAGTATGCTTAATTAAGGGCTCTGCAAACACTAGGCACTCAATAAATTCTGCTGGTTGCCTGGAAATACGGCTCTCCTGAGGCACTCAGAAGATGGTACCTTATATCTAGCAGGTGCACCAACAGTAGGGGAGCTGAGCTGTGAATTTAGGCAGAGCAAAGGCCTAGCTCTATTTTCTAGCTATTTCCTCAAATGCATGCAGGCAACAGGAAATTCTGCTTGGCCTCAGGTCACTAATACCCTGGGGGCTCAAGTGAAGAAGCCAAGAGCGGGGGCTTGGAAAGTCTGAGCTTTCCAGGAATAAGCCCTGGCTCCATCCCTGCCTGTTTGGGCAAGAAACTTTACCCCTTTGTGCCCTAGGTTCCCCAGGGACAGATAAGGAATCCATTCCCCATGCCCTCTCCTGCTTCTTCTTAGGAGACACCAATCTCAGCCCACCTAATCTAAGAGGAAAGGAACCATAACCCTGGCTCTAAGGGTGGGTAAAAGGCTCAGGCCTGCCCAATCTGCATATTCCCGCCTCCTGGCCATCATGATTGGCTCAGTGATAGGCATCTAACCTAATCAAGCCAATGAAATCCAGTTCTGAGACTTTCATAGAAACTTATGGGAAAACGTGTCATTCCATCAAGGTTGCTAAGAAATAGAAAGGGAGCCTGCAGCTACTGGGGTCAACATGTCACTGCAAGTTGAAAAGTTGCCTAAGTGATGCCAACACAGAAGAACATTGAGGCTAGAGCTGGAGGAAGACTCCCAACAACCTCAATTTGGTCCTGGATCCAGCTGTGTCTGTATGTATGCATGCTAAGTCACTTCAGTTCAGTTTAGTTGCTCAGTCGTGTCCAACTATTTGCAAACCCATGAACTACAGCACTCCAGGCCTCCCTGTCCATCACTAACTCCCGGAGTCCACCCAAACCCATGTCCACTGAGTCAGTGATGCCATCCAACCATCTTATCCTCTGTCGTCCCATTCTCCTCCTGCCCTCAATCTTTCCCAGCATTAGGGTCTTTTCAAATGAATCGCTCTTCGCATCAGGTGGCCAAAGTATTGGAGTTTCAGCTTCAACATCAGTCCTTCCAATGAACATCCAGGACTGATCTCCTTTAGGATGTACTGGTTGGATCTCCTTGCAGTTCAAGGGACTCTCAAGAGTCTTCTCCAACATCACAGTTCAAAAGCATCAATTCCTTGGTGCTCAGCCTTCTCTATGGTCCAACTGTCACATCCGTACATGACTACTGGAAAAACCATAGCCTTGACTAGATGGACCTTTGTTGACAAAGTAATGTCTCTGCTTTTTAATATGCTATCTAGGTTGGTCATAACTTTCCTTCCAAGGAATAAGTCACTTCAGTCATATCCCGTTCTTTGCAACCCCATGGACTGTAGCCCACCAGGCTCCTCTGTCCATGGGATTCTCCAGGCAAGAGTACTAGAGTGGGATGCCATGTCCTCCTCCAGGGGATCTTCCCAAACCAGGGATTGAAGCTGGGTCTCTTATGTCTCCCGAATTGGGAGGAAGGTTCTTTACAACTAGTGCTACCTGGGAAGCCCCAGCTGTGCCTGCAGTCAGCCCTGTTTCTCAATTATAGGAAGCAACCCATTCCCCTTTTGGATTAAGCCTGTTTGAATGGATTTCTGTCATTTGCAAACAAAAATCCTGACGAATAGACCCCATGTGTAAATGAAATAAAAATATTCCAACTTCCACCAACCTCAGAGCTCTGGGTTTTTTTAATTTTTTTTTTCTCCCATTTTTTGGCCATACTGTGCAAGCATCCAGGATCTTAGTTCCCCAACCAGGGTTTGAACCCACGGCCATTGCAGTGGAAGCATGGTGTTTTAACCACTGGACCACCAGGGAAGTTCCAGAGTTCTGTTTTTAAGAATAAATAACTTTTGGCATACAGAGCACTTGACCTGTCAGGCTCCATAAACAATGGGTTTTATTACCTGCTGCTAAGACAGAAAAGAAGGGGGCCCGCTGAGCAGCACCTCCATCGCCCTCAGCTCCAGATCTGGGCTGTGCTGGTGTGGGAATGTGGAAGGCAGGGGCGCCACACACCTGCTTGGGGGGCTTGTGCCGATTATACTCCTCTCCCCAGAGCTTGGCCTCCATCTGTAGACGCACGTCCTCGAAGTACACATCCCTGTCCACGGACTCGATGTAGCGCTTTGCCACGTAGTTGGAGGCCCCCTTCCACTGCTGGGTGTGCAGGAAGTTGGAGAGCTTCTTCCTGAGGGGAGAGGCATCAGGGAGCCTGCCTGATGGGGCTCCCTGGGACCCCAGTCCTAGTCCTCAGGATGGGGAGACCCTGCCTGATCTGGCTGACAGAGTCAGGAATAAAATGCAGGAGGTGGGAGGGGCTTCCCCACCCCACAGCATCCTTCAGAGATCTGGGAAGGGGGGCTCAAGGGACAGACTCCCTGTTCTGCCCACACCCATCCCTACAGCCTGGCCCAATGTGTGGTCCAAGAAGAGAATGTCACAGAGCCCCTGCTCTCAGGAGCCTGAGGGCACCTGGGCAGGGCCCCCCAGAGGCAGGCTGAGTCACTTACGTCCTGAAGCACTCCCTCATTGCTCCCCGGCCGAAGGGCTGAAAGACATGACGCAGATATGTACAAACCTCATGGACAAAACGGTGAGCTATACATGCACTGTATGTGTATGGAGCTGCATTTATATGGAGTACAAAAATAGGGAAACCAACCTCAGGTAACAGAATTCAGAGCAGTGCTTACCCTTGGGAATAAAGGAGAAGTAACTGGGGCCGACAAGGTCTTCTAGGGGGTGCCAGTGATTTTCAGTGTCTTGATATGGGTACTGGTTACACGTGTGTTCACTTGGTGAAATTCAACAAGCCATACACTTTTCTGAGTGTGCAACACACTACAAATGCTTCACAAATCAACCCTGCTGCTTCCTATGCAGGAACTTCTCTATTTTCTAGTTGATTCTTTTTTTTCACAACCTACTGAGTTCATCTTGTTAGATGAACAGTATTAAGTGGTGACTTGCAATTTTTGAAAACTGATATACACGTTCACAGTTCATTGATTTTCAACAAAAGTGTCATGAAGAATCTTTTAACATAAATGATCAATATATGAAATGTCCAGAATAGGTAAATAAACAGAGACAGAGGTTAAATTAGTGGTTGCCCAGGGCTGGGGAAGATGAGGGAATTGGAGCCTGATTGCGAATGGGTATGTATGAGGTTTCTTCTAGAGATGGTGAAAATGTTCTGGGACTGATCGGGGTGATGGTTGCACAACTCTTGACTATACTAAAAACCACTGAGCTGTGCACTTTAAATAGGTATGTGACATAGTGTGTGAATTATATTGAATAAGGCTGTTATAAAAGATAAAATAAATACACAACAGAGAGTTCCCTAAAGCTGAAAAAAAAAAGGATGTGGAGGAGAGGGAGTGGGCACTGCAGCTGGTCAGCCTGGACCGCACTGGGCTCAAGGCTCTGCTCACCTGAGATGCCATCTTGATTAGGACTTCATCCTCTACCCACTCGCCGGTGACAGCGTTGTACCTGCAGAGACCAGAACACAGCCCAGGGCACAGTGTCCATCACCTGATCCTGTCACTCACTGGCTAAAAGCAGACTTTTCTGGGCTTCCTGCTGCTCTCAGGATCAAGTCCACTCTCTACCTACAGGCCCAGCTGACCTCCTGGGTTCAGTCTGTGGACACGCTCCCTCCTTCCCTTTCCTCAAAGGCAGCTAGCTGTTCCTTCACCATGTCCCGCCCCCCCCCCCGCCGACCCCCATGCTACTGCTGGGCTGTGGGTAGGCTATGGCTCCCCCACTGGACTATAACTCCACAAAGACAAGCCATGTCTGTGCTGTGTACTGTAGGGCCTGGTACTGGGCTTGCTTAATAAATGCATGCTGGATGAACAACTGAATAAATAAATTTCTTTATTATAACTGGTCTAGATAATGAATGATGTGTCCCAGGAAGGAAGGCGGCAGCACCCTTGGTCTTGCCACTGTGAGGCCCAGCCCAGGTTGCTGGGCCAGTCTCCTAAAGCCTGTCCCGGTGCAGACAGCAGTGGTGGAGGGTCCTACCTCTGAGTCCAGCCAGGAAAGGGGCTGCTGGCTATACACCCAAGACAGAGAGGCACGGAGAGGGTTCCAGAACATTTCCATCTCTCTCTTTCCCAGGGATCCTCTTTCCCAGAGCAAATCTGCCGCTAGGCCTGGCTGGGCCTTAACAGGTTTGTCTGGTAGAAAGCTCTTCAGTTCAGTAAATCCCCAAAATCTAAAACCTCCCCAGGGCTGAGGTGTTCTCAGCTCTAGCAGATGCCTCCCTCGTCCACCCTTGGTGGAGACAGACTCCAGAACCTCCCAGCTCCTGAGAACAGCCTCCTCAGAGCCTGAAACCTCAACCAGGAGAAACAAGCAGAGGCTTGGCAGGTAAGCTGCCCCAGGCCTGGGGGGTGGGGTAGGGGAGGAAGGCTTGTCAGAGCCGCATACCTGCTGGCAACAAGCTCATGGCAAGTATTGTCTTCAATAAATAATGGCCATCATTATTATTAATTTTATTACCATGTAGGTGCCAAGGTAAAGGAAAGTCTTCCCTCACTTCCAAGTAGACTGAAAGCTGAGAGGCACCCAGAAGGTGGAGGAGGGTGGAGACATGCAACATGGGAAGGATCTTAGCTGTCCTTCATAACCACTGACCTCATAGAGGACAGAGGTGCTCTAAGTTCACTGAGCGTTCACCGTATGCTGAGTGCTTACACGGAACTCCTCAAGAACCACCACTCAGCCCAGTGAGAGCCATACAAATACTGTGTTCACTTTCCAGATGGAAGAACTGAGGTTCAGAAAGGTGAAATAACCTTCCTGAGAGCCAAGATTCAAACCCATATCAGTTTCAATTTGACCTTTACACTTAACCAGTCTGGGGACAACTCACATGAATAGGAAATCTGTCCCAGTAAAGGGCCAGCTTGCAGCATATCTCTCTAAAGACCAGGAGTGGAGGAGGAAGCCTCCAATCTAGAAATCTCTGGTCATTCTGGGCATCAATGTCTGACCTCCCTCTGCTGGTAGTCAGAGCAGTTGAAATCATCAAGTTTAGTTAGGATATCAACACAGTTTGGTGTGGCCCCTGGTCCCTGTTCCTGGGGAGCTTTGGGATACACAGAACTAGCCCAGCATGTGAGTCCTGTTTCCCAAGGGCCTCCCTGTTGGCCTGGTGTCCTCAGCCTGGAAGCCACTGGTCACCAACCAGCCACCACACTGCCCTTATAGGCAGGAAGAAACAGAGTTCCCATCCTGGCCTTCTGGGGCACCCACAATACCCAGCTGCTGGAACAGCCCCCAGGGCCTGCTAGGTCACCCTCCAAAATGGGGAAGGGGTGCACGCCAGGCTCTGAGCCATCTCCTCACAAGGTGTGAGCAGGAACATGTTGCAGAAAGGTGGAGAGGACTCCACCGTTTCTGCCTGCCCAGCATCCACTCTTCTTTCTTCTGGTAACAGCAGCCCAGTTTTCCTTTGGGGAACCACCATCCACCATTCTCAGAACATATGGACTGGGTGGAGCTGATTCCCCAGCACTTTCTGGTGTGTGGTATGTGACCTAGACTTGGCTAATCAAAGCAAAGCTCCTGGCACAATGACTGGTTTAGTGTTATAACCAAAGCCAGGCCAATGAGATTCAAATGTTAAAAACTGAGTAAGATTCTTTTCCATTTGGTGAGATGAAACATGGGGCTCCCGGGGCCATCAGTGCCATTAATGCAAGAGAGTCTATCTGGTGTCAAAGCCAAAAGCATCCTTGGAGCACCTGGAATAAGCTATACCTGAAGTCCACATAGATAAGTCAACCATTCCTCTTTGCTTAAGCCACTGTGAACTGGGTTTCTGTCACTTGCATTTGGGCTATTTGTTACTGCAGCGTAGCTCACCCTAGCCTGTTGAATACTGTCTTATAGGAACACTGTGAGGATTAAATAAGATAATGCACAGTGCTTGTCTGTGTATGTGTGTTAGTCGCTCAGTTATGGCCCGACTCTGCAACCCCATGGACTGTAGGCCACCAGGCTCCTCTGTCCACGGTATTTTCCAGGCAAGAATACCAGAGTTGGTTGCCATTTCCTCCTTCAGAGGATCTTCCCAACCCAGGGACTAAACTCAGATCTGCTGCATTGCAAGTGGGTTCTTTACCATCTGAGCCTCCAGGGAAGCCCTGCATGGTGCCTAAACATGTGTAAATGCTCAAATATTGACCAATATTATTATTATATTCCCTTTTACTTGATCTCCAGGGGTACTTAAGCCTCACTGATTACAAGCAGAAAAAGGTCCCAACCCCTAAAGACCCCTAGAGAACTGGGGTCATACAGCACCTGCAGACAAGGAGCTGACCTGTGGCGCGTGGCGCATTCCGTGGCAACGTCTTCCAGGTGGAACTCAGCCCAGGGGTCAGGCATGTGCTTGGCTTTCTCGATTGCATGCTTCCAAGCTTCCTGCAGAAGCACACGGGAGTGTTAGGCTTCTGGGGCAGTGCAGGCCAATTCCTCCCACCACGCGATTTCCAAAGTGTCTCCAGCCTCTTGGGAGGCAGACAGTATTACTCAGTCAGAATTATAATCACCTATTATCCTTGTAGGAACACAGTTCCCAAAAGACCTCACAGGGGCATAGCCTTCCCATGGCCAAAAGTGACCTGCCTCAACTATAAAACTGAAGAAGAAAACGTAATACCCATAAAAAAACACATACTGCTTTGCTTGTTACCAAAGAGTTGGGAATGAAAATATTATTCCCTATCCCTTTGTTCAGATTGGAAGACATTTTAACAGCTGATTACCAGGAGTCTGACCAGGATGTGGGAAAATGAGTTCTCAGATACCGTCAGGGGGTATAAACCTCTTCTAAAGGTGGCCTGGCAATGTACTAAAATGGGAAAAAAATGTATTCCTTCATTTTTTTAATTAATTAATTTCTGTTTTTGGCTGTGCTGGGTCTTTGTTGCTGCAAGCAGGGGCTACTCTCTAGTTGTGGTGCGTGGGTTTCTCATTGCAGTGAGTTTTCTTGTTATAGAGCACATGCTCAGTACTTCTGGGGCTCAGGCTTAGTTGCCCTGCAGCATGTGGGATCATCCCGGACCAGGGATCGAACCCCTGTCCCCTGCATTGGCACACAGATGCTTAACCACTGGGCCACCAGGAGAAGTCCCTATATTCCTTTATTTTGATCCAGCAACCCTATATCTAGGAATGTACCACATAGGAAAACAAACATAGGGACTTCTCTGGTGGCCCAGTGGTTAAGAATCGATCTGCCTTCCAACGCAAGAGACTGGTTGGGGAACTAAGATTCTACACGCCACAGGGCAACTAAGCCTGCACATCACAACTAGAGAAAGCCTACGCACCACAAGGAAGAGTGCATATGCTGCGACAAAGACCCAGAGAATACAAAAATCAGAAAGAAATACAAACACAAGTGTGCACACTTGTGTACGAGGGGTATTGTGATTGCACCAAACTGAATTCAACCCAAATGTCTGTCTGTGGAGACTGGTTAATACACTTCGACTATGTTCATTTAAAATGTTAAATAGCCCTGTGGTGAGAATTCTGGACTCTTACCTGGTCCAATGTCACTTTTTTAAAAATCATAAATACACTCTATAAATCATAAATACAGCCCATTTTACCACCCCCAAGGAAATTTATAGACAATATAAGCTTCTCAATCTCAAGAGTGTATCAAACTATGCAAAATATACATTGCCTTTTACATTAACAAAAGGGTAAATTCTCAGTTAACACTGAACAGATTCCCAGGAGACGTCCCAAGGTCCTGGGGTGCAGGACCACTTCTTGTGCAGATCTGCTCTGCGGTTCCAGGGTTTAGCATCCCTGCCCTCCACCCATCCGGTGCCTCAGTGCCCGCCACTGTTGCACTGCCCAAAAACACGTGCCCCCAAATGTTCAAACCCTGTTGAGAACAGGGCCTCTTGAGCACTAACTGGGAAAGATGACCAAGGCACATGATGGAGAGAACACACTGAGTATCAAGAGCATCACAGTATGGCTCTACCTTTTTTTGTTTTAAAAAGCTCATTTTATTGCTTTTATAATCCCAAGGCAGAATCCTTTCCTTTCCCCTCCAAACAAATACTCTGACACTCAAACTGATAGTTATCCCCTCTCCATCTTTCCCTAGAGCTTGAACTTCTGCCTGACAGCCTCTACAGAATCCATGAGCAAAACTCCCTTCCACGCCACAGGTCTGAGCCACAGGAAGGGGCTGGATACTGTCTGGGCCAGGCAGATTCTAGACCTCCTCTTCCCACAACAGCCTCCCTCAGCCTCCTGGGCCAGCTCTTAGGAGCTCTTCCATGGATTTGGGTTCAAACAGGACAGCTCCCCAGCCATGGCCCTGCCCAAGTTCCACCCCTGGGAGTTGCTCAGAGGACGGGAGGTAGAGGGGCTGAGCTCATCAAGAAACTCATACAGAGGGACTTTCCTGGGGGTCCAGTGGCTAAGAACCCGCCTTGCAATGCAGGGGACATGGTTCAATCCCTGGTAGGGGAACTAAGACCCAACATGCCTCAGAGCAACTAAGCACGTAAGCCCTAACAAAGATCCCACGTTAAGATCCAACACAGCCAAATAAATAAATATTAAAAAAAAAAAGAAACTCGCACACATACAAGTACATACACACACATAGCCCAGGGCCCCCTTACTGTGGCTTTCTAATCTCTGCAAAGCCTAAAAACTTGGAAGCTAATATTTCACACTTAATGAAAACTCTTGGGAAATACAGAAGACAAAATTCAAATTTGCCACAGGCCATCCACTCAGAGCAACTGTTAACATCATCAATGCTTTGGAAATTAGTTCTTTTCCAGATCCCTTATGTGCATTTTAAAATAAAATTGGAATCACACTGCAGATATAATTTACAGCCTTTCAGGAGAGTGTTCTGCATCTTCCTTTTTTCTCCACTTTACACCGGATCTTGGATCCAGTCTTACCATGTCATACGTGCAGACAGGCTGGGGTGACCTCATTCCCTTCCTTGGTTGTAGGATATAATATAATTGCATAAATGTACCTTAAGGTAGGGCTTCCCTTGTGGCTCAGCTGGTAAAGAATTCGTCTGCAATGTGGGAGACCTTAAGGTATTTCTCAGACCTCAGTTGATGGCTCAGAGAAGGCAATGGCACCCCACTCCAGTACTCTTGCCTGGAAAATGCCATGGATGGAGGAGCCTGATAGGCTGCTGTCTATGGGGTCGCTAAGAGTTGGACACGACTGAAGTGACTTAGCAGCAGCAGCAGTTGATGGCTATTTGGATTCTCTCCAACGATCTCTAGTGTAAACAGTGCTGAAGGGAACATTCACTTCTCTAAATCTCTGTGCGCTTGTGCAAGAGCTCAGTAGGACATATTTCATGGGAATGCAATTGAGAGATCACATTTAAAATTTAGAAGTTTGGAGTTCTCTTCCAGAAAGATTCTCCTAGGTTATACTCCAAGAAGCGGAGAACAAACCACTCAAATTTTTTGACACAAACATTACATCATGAATTTACAAGTTAGCTGTAACAGCTGCACAGTAATCCACTGCATGGGTTTATTATTATTGACTTAACTGTTCATTCACTTGTGGTTCTCCACAATGAGACGTTGAGCTGGTCACTTATTTTTCGCTCTTATACATAACCTTGCAGCAGACATGTTTACAAGGAAAGCAGTTTCCGGATTTCTGTAATTTAAAAATGTGCCACAGTCCCCCCTTGTATTCCAGCCACTGTGAACGGCAGGAATGGCCTTCTGATCCCCGCAGCTGCCAAGAAGCCTGCAGAGTTCTGTGTAGTCTGCAGGCTACCCTTCTGGGCACGTCAGGTGCCCTGTCCTCTGCCTGAGACATACAACTTTCCAAATGTACTTCTCTCAACCGGTGACTAAGACATGCCCTAAGCCACCTAAGACAGGCCCCTCAAACAATGAGGATTATCAACAGAAATCACGTGCTGGCTGGGTGCTGTGGCATGAACCAAAAAAAGTCAAAGAAAAAAGTATTTCAGAATTAGAGGGCATGATATGTCACAAGGTCAAAATCACCCTTTTAAAAAAAAAAAAAAAAACAAATCCAGAAAAGAGTCAAGCCAGACCTTACTGGCAACAGGTATGTTTAATGTAACTGACTTTTTTTTTAAGCACAATATAAAAGGTCCTGTACTAAGACTCAGTTCCCTGAGTTCTGGTTCCAGCCCACTGCTGACCCACTGGGGGAACTTCCATCTCCTCATTTACAAAAGACAGGGAAGAATGTTTTGACTACTAGTGGTCAACTTCTTTCCTGTCCCCACCCCGGGGACAGACATGTTCCCACTAGAAATAGTGTCTCACTGAGCCCCAAGTGATCTTTACAGGTGAACAAACTCAGCTGAGCTGAAATCACTGGTCCTGCTTAATCCCATCATGTTAGGAAAAACAGGTGGTAACTGTGGCCTGGGAAGTGAGTGCTCTCAGACACTGTGAGTGGAAGCAGGTATCGCCACCTTTGAGGGCCATCTGCTTATGCTAGATGGCTGGCCAGCAATAATGAACCTTCTTCATTGACTTCTGACCCACCCGTTCTGATCACCTAGCAGGTGTGCCCAGCTGAGCCGCCCAAAGATGGCTGGTGCTCATAATGCTATGTAACAGGCAAACACTGCGAACACCCTGCTCATCCACAGTGGGATAATCACACACACTTGGCAAAATCCTATGCAGCGTTTAAAAGACGATGGCACTGATAGGGGCAATCTCTAAAAGCTATTGTTTGAGTGGAAAAAAACAAAGTGCCGAATAAAGCAAGCAGTATGACACCCGTTTACTGGTGGAAGAAACCACTAATCAATACCATAGCTTTCTTAGACTCACAGACAGAGATCAGACTTGTGGCTGCCTAGAGGGAGGAGGCGGAGAAGGCAATGGCACCCCACTCCAGTACTCCTTCCTGGGAAATCCTATGGATGGGGGGGCCTGGTAGGCTGCAGTCCACGGGGTTGTGAAGAGTTGGATACGACTGAGCGACTTCACTTTCACTTTTCACTTTCCACTTTCATGCACTGGAGAAGGAAATGGCAACCCACTCCAGTGTTCTTGCCTGGAGAATCCCAGGGACGGGGGAGCCTGGTGGGCTGCCATCTATGGGGTCACACAGAGGTCACACATGACTGAAGGGACTTAGCAGCAGCAGCAGCAGAGGGAGGAGGGGAGGAGAAGGATGATATGGGACTTTGGGGTTGGCAGATGCAAACTATTACATTTAGAATGGGTGAACAAGGTCCTACTGTATAGCACAGGGAATTATAGCCAATCTCCCGGGATAAACCATAACAGAAAAGAATATATATAAAAAAGAATGTATACATGTGTATAACTGAGTCACTTTCCTGTACAGAACTGATTAGCACAACATTGTAAATCAACTGTATTTCAATAAAATATATATGTGTGTGTATGTGTGTATGCTGCTGCTGCTGCTGCTGCTGCTGCTAAGTCACTTCAGTCATGTCCGACTCTGTGCAACCCCATATACGGCAGCCCACCAGGCTCCCCCGTCCCTGGGATTCTCTAGCCAAGAACACTGGAGTGGGTTGCACTTCCTTCTCCAATGCATGAAAGTGAAAAGTGAAAGTGAAGTCGCTCAGTCGTATCCAACTCTTAGTGACCCCGTGGACTGCAGCCCACCAGGCTCCTCCATCCATGGGATTCTCCAGGCAACAGTACTGGAGTGGGGTGCCATTGCCTTCTCCGGTATGTGTGTGTATATATATATATATAACTATATGGGCTTCCTTCATAGCTTAGTCGGTAAAGAATCTGCCTGCAATGTAGGAGACCTGGGTTCAATTCCTGGGTCAGGAAGATGCTGTGGAGAAGAAAACGGCAACCCACTGCAGTATTCTTGCCTGGAGAATCCCATGGACAGAGGAGCCTGGCAGGCTACAGGCCATGGGGTCACAAGAGTTGGACACGACTACACCACCATCAACACCGTGTGTGTGTATATATATATATATAAAATATATATATATAATACTATCAGATTTCTAAGGATGGGTATGTCTGTAGATATAAGCAAAAATGTACATTTATATATAAATGTATTTTAAAAGGTCTGAAAATTGTACAGCACAGAGAATATGGCCAATATTTATAATGACTTTAAGTGGAGTATAATCTACAAAAATACTGACTCACACGTTGTACACCTGAAATACAATATTGTAAATAAACAATACTTGAATAAAATGTTTAAAATTTAGAAAAAATTTAAAGGTCTGAAAAATTATTTACACTAAGTTGAACAACGGTTGTCTCTGGGAATAGAACAGGAATTAGAGGTTGAACAAGGTGAATTCAGCTTCATCTACATTGTTTGCATTTTTTTACCATGAGAATGTCTTCAGGCATTGCAGGTGTAAGTCAACGTTAATAAACCAAGATCACTGGATTAGATGATCTTAAGGTCCTGACAGCTCTAACATTCTCTAGTTGCAAAGATCCTAAAACTCAGTTGAGTGGACTAATTATTCTTACATAAAACAGAGACCTAGGGGTTTTCCTAAAGAGGAAAACATAGTCCTGGAAAGAGAACAAAATGACTTTGGTTCCTCAAAGTGTGCGAGTACAAAGTAAAAATAAATAAATACAAATATAATGATAATAAAAAAAAACTTCCTGCTGTGTGGGTAATGTGTTTGTACAAGCGATGTTATCAGCTACTGCTGCTAGGTTTTTTGGTTTTGTTTTTTCAGTATTTACTGACTGGGCCAGATCTTAGTGTGGCGCTCCAGAATCTTTAAGTTGTGGCATTCTAACTCTTAGATGTGACAGCTGGGATCTAGTTCCCTGCCCAGGGATCTCACCCAGGCCCCCTGCATGGGGGGCACAGAGTCTTAGCCACTGGACCACCAGGGAAGTCCCTATTGCTGCTGGGTTGCTTGTTTTTAAAAGATGCATTTCAGTTTCTGGGCTGCGCTGGGTCTTTGCTGCTGTGCTCGGGCTTTTCTCTGGTTGTGGTGAGCAGGGGCTACTTTCAACTTGCGGATGTGCAGACTTTTCACTGCAGTGGCTTCTCTTGTTACGGCACACAGGCTCGGGAGTTGTGGCTGAGGGGCCCTATCGGGTGGGCTTGGAAGCTGCGGTTCACATGCTTAGTTGCTTCTCCACAGGTGGGATGCTCCCGGACCAGGGATTGAACTCATGTCCCTTGCATTAGTGGGCAGTTTCTTAATCACTGGAACACCAGGGAAGGCCCTTTTTAAAAAATTAATGAAAATGTTATTCTTACCCTATTTTACTCCCAGATATTACCAAAGAAAAAGGAAAATCTTTCTTCACTCACACTTATGTGTTGAAATGGCCAAAAACTGGTCAGGTTAAAACCCAAACTTTTTGGCCAATTAAATATGATTTGTTTTCTTATCATTGAGTTTTGAGAGTTTTTCTATATATTCTGAATATAAGTTCCTTTATCAGATATATGACTAGTAAATATTCTCTCTCCATCTATGGCTTGTATTCTCATTCTCTTAATAGTGTTTTTTTTTTCAAAGAGCAGAAGTTTAAAATTTTGAAGTCCAACTTACATCAATTTGTTCCTCTATAGACCTTGCTTTTTGTGTCATCCAAGAAATCTTTGCCTTACCCATATTCACATAGGTTTTTCTCTATCTTTATTTTTAAATTTTATTTTACTGAAGTATAAATGAAACTGTAAATAAGCTGACTTACAATTTGCGTTAATTTCTGCTATACAGTTAAGTGATTCAGTTATACACACATACATTCTTTTTCATATTTTTTTCCATTGTGACTTAGTACAGGATATTGAATAGAGTTCCCTGTGTGAAGCTTTGTTCTTGAAACAACTGCTACATTCACTGTCAGTCCATCAGTCATGTCCAACTATATGCGGCCTCATGGACTGTAGCCCACCAGGCTCCTCTGTCCATGGGATTCTCTAGGCAAGAATACTGGAGTGCGTAGCCATTTCCTTCTCCAGTGGATCTTCCTGACCCAGGATCGAACCCAGGTCTCCTACACTGTAAGGCAGATTCTTTACTGTCTGAGCCATCAGAGTGAGCATTAAAAGAATGTTATAAAATGTTTTTTTTTCCCTATCATCACTTCTGTAGACTTTAAGCATATAGGCCTTAAGTCAGCCTTACTTGCCTCTCCTGAATAATAGTAAAAAAACAAAACTTAAACCACAGCCAAGGGCAAATAAAAGAAGCAGGAAGAAGCGGGGATGCACAGTCACACTCCATGATGGGAAGAGGCCTCTGTGCTGTGTGGCTGCCCCACTCTGGGCCACACGCATTTAGAGGTTTCGTGCAATTTCCATGGAACCCAGCATTGACTGTAAGAGCAAAGACTTGGAAACTGCCTCCGGGTCCTACAAGAGAAAATGCTTAAAGAAACAATGGGTTGCCATGGGGCCACTAAAAAAACAGTGGACTAGACCCACACTTCCTGATGTGGAAAAATATGCATCATTTCTTGTTTGCTGAGGAAAAACTGTTATTAGAAAGCATACATGGCATAATCCTGTTATTGTAAGAAAATGTCCCTGTTTATTTAGTTGTGTCTGTATATTGAAATACACACTAAGACCTTAATAGCAACTGTACTTTCATTGTTTTCTGTAAGGAACATTCATTACTTTTATAAGTAACCAAACAAATAAGTATAAAAGAAACAAAGTTAAAAATCCTCAAGGAATCTTTGTTGAAAACAGTAGCTTTAGTTCATCTCCCCTGACCAGTGGGATTCAGAGGGGACAGGATGAGAAGGGTGGGAAAATAACCAGCAAAGTCATAACACGCCCTATGATTACGAAATGCCCTATTCTCCTGGAAATCTTTCCTTAGACAGGCATCCTGGCCGGCACCTCCTGACAACCTTGCCAAGGACGGACAGATCGGGTTAGTTAGTTTTCTGATCCACTGATGAGGTACCCAAGGCTCAGAGAAGATGGAAGAAACTCACCTATGGACCTGCAGCAACCACGAAAAGGCAAACCCAGGACTCAAATCCAAGCCTGTCAGGCCCTGGTTTCAAGAAGGTGGACTAAACATAGAGTTATCATATGCCAGCCACTCCATTCCCAAGTACCTACTCGACAGAAAGGGAAAATGCCCACACAAAGACTTGTGTAGCATTATTCGTAAGAGCCAAAAGGGAGAAACAACCAAAACGTCCATCAGCTGACAAATGGATAAACAAAACTGGTGTATCTATCATCAAAAAAATGAATGCAGTACACACTTCAACATTGATGAGCCTTGAAAACACTATGCTGGAGCTTCCCTGGTGGCCCAGTGGTTAAGCCTCCGTGCTTCCAAAGCAGTGTGAGTTCAATCCCTGGTCTGGGAACTAAGATCCCACGTGCCATGCAGTACAGCCAATAAATTAATTAATTAACAGATTTTTAAAAACACACAACCATAAAACTATGCTAAGTGAAAGAAGCCAGACACAAAAGGCCACATATCACATAATTCTATTTACATGAACTATCCGAAGAGGCAAGTCTACGGAGACTGAAAATACACTAGTGGATACTGGGGTCTGTGTGGAATAAGACGTATGGGGTTTCTTTTAGGGTAATGAAAATGAGCTAAAATTGGTTGTGGTAATGTGGATGCATAATTTTATAAATACACTAAAAGCTACTGAATTGGACATTTTAAAATGGTAAATTGCATGGTATGTGAACTGTATTTCAGTAAACCTTCTAAAAAATTACAAAATAAAGTTAAAGAAGGGGGACTCCCACTAATGAATATCTAGCATATTTCCATAAAGGGTCATGCGCTTCTGAAAGATGAGTCCCTCGGGCCAGTTTCGACTCTCCTCAGCCTCTTCCCGTCTTCCAGACGCCAGGTAACCGATTGCCAGAAGCAATCTCTTTTTGCTTCCACCACCCAGCAGGCCCTTGTTTTGCTGGAAGTCCCAATCTTTGTGGACCCAGGACACACCTAAGTTTCCCCTTCCAATTCTGTAGTCCCAGAGCAGTGGGCGGAGCACCTAAATGGTCACCAGCTCTTTGTATGCACAGAGCTTCCTGCAGTCAGCGGCCAAAAGCTGCCAGGTGAGGGCCTTCCAGGGCTCAGGTGAGCAGGGACATCTCTCTTCCCAGTGAGTCATCGGACGTTCATCTACCTCCTTCTGGGGTGATCAGTGTACTTTGACCAAGCTGCCAGAGCCACCCTGGGTGGGTTGAAAGTATCAGTTTAATCAGAAGGGCGTGGGAAGCAGGCGTGCCCATTATCATGGGAGCACCAATGCCAGTGCAACCTCTTTGAAGGGCAATGGCCAACACTCAGCCAAGTTCAAACCCACGAAGCATTTTCTCCAGCCATTCCACCTCTGGGGATTTACCTGGCAGGTGCACCCTGTGTAGGCACCAGGACACACACACACACACACGAGACACAAATAAGAGATGCTTATGGAAGCACTGTTTGCGGTAGCAAAAGCTTAGAAATGACCTTCACACCTACCCACGAGGGACTGGCTAAATACATGACAGTGCTTGCAGATAATGTCAAGATATGCAGCCATTAGAAAACTAAAACAAAATAAGCAAGACAACACACTGCCCTCAGGAAGGGCACCAAGCAACTAAGATCTGAGAACCTCGGGTTTACTATATGTCAAAACATCAATCATAGGACTGCTGCACAGATTCAATGAGTTGATATGAGTAACCGCATACAGAGCAGGCCTGCTCGGCCCACAGAGCCGGTTATGTAAGTTCTAGCTGATGTCAGCTCTATGTGCCAACATGGGAAGACGGCAGAGAAGTGCAAAACAGGTGAAATAACATTTCTGCGAAAAAGACAAGGAAGAGATTCACATACGTACATATGCTTATATTCACAAGCGCATTTCTGGAAGGACATTCCCCAGGGAGACAGGGTCAGACGTGGGAGGAGTGCTTTTCACTGTTTATCATTTGTCCAAGTTGAATTATTTCTACAGAGTAGGTATATTATTTACATATTATAAAATATATGTATTTCAAAGTTTTCTCAGATATACTTATAGGAGATTTATTATAACACTGTAATAGAAAAAAAGGGGAACAACCCAACTGTCCCCTAAGAGGAAGGGCTTCCCTGGTGGCTCAGACTGCAATGCAGAAGACCTGGATTTAATCCCTGGGTTGGGAAGATCCCTTGGAAGAGGGAACAGCTACCCACTCAAGTGTTCAGGCCTGGAGAATTCCATGGACAGAGGAGTCTGGCAGTCCATGGGGTTGCAAAGAGTCGGACATGACTGAGTGACAGGCTGGCTAAATAAACCCCTGTACATCAAGTGATGGAATCCAATTTAATTCACTAAAAAAAAAAAAAGGCAGGTGATGTCTATGTTCTGATAGGAACAATCTCCAAGATATTCTCAGACCAGGAGAACAATTCTTTTAAATACAAATTTCCACTTCATTAAAAAACTGAAAACATAGTATATGCTACATAGGTTAATGCTAGAAAATGCAGAGATTGTGAAACAGAAGCAGAAAAGGAAAATCCCATCCGAAGACAATCTCTGTTGGCATCTTGATGTACTTTTTTTTTTTTCTCTTCTACAAACTTTATTAGAGTAATTGAAGGGAAGTTAGAAAAAACTCCAAGTCTCTTCCAAACAAAAATGTCACATAGAAATGATTTTGAATTACTGGTAAAATATTTGGAATATATTTTAGAGCAAATGTTTTATATTATATGAGTAAATCTGATTAGTGAAAGAGGGTGATTCAGAGTTATGAAAAAAAAAATTGAATGAGAACTATGAATAACAAACATAAACATTCAACAAAATAAGATTACAAAAACAAGTCTATATGCAAGTACCTGTGAGAGCACATATATTACCATATGCATATATACATAAGCATACATCTATGCATGTGAAAAACAGCATATATACACATACTGTGAGCAAAAACTGGAAGAAAAAATATATTCAGGTAAAAGTACTTATATAATATTGTACGCAGAAACTTGATGTACCTTCTTTTAGGGTTTTGCTCTGTGTGTGTGTTTATAGAGGTATAATCATACTCTATACCCTGTTCTTTAAAATTAACTCCAGAATGGAAGCACTTTCCCATGTTATGATAGCATCGTCTATAAACATCCTTTTGTTGGCTGTTGGATATTCTACCCAAGGCAGGGCCCCTTGAGCGAGTCTGCTACCATCCCCCTGGGGATTCAGGCAACATTCCCTGGCCTTGACACCAACAGACTCAACAGTTCACAATACACGCCTGGTACCTGCCAGGGTGGTGCCACCTTGGAGGAACGCCAGGTGGTCATTTTGATTCAATAACCCAAGTTGCCATGTCGACAGTAAATGAAAAACCACGTTCGGTTTGTTGAGTGCCAGGGAGAGTGAGGTTTGGAAAACTGAGCTGCTACCTCCCTCTGAAGTCATCACTGGCAACAAGAACCGCATAGAGCCTGCCTTCTCCTGCCCCCAGGAGAGGGGGCAGCCAAGAGCTACATCTTGTCCTTAAATGGTCCTTCCGCTTAGTACAGGGATGGGAAGTGCAATGGGACACAGGCCCTCGCCTTGCAGTCAGGGGCTGACTCATAAACAGAACAACATTCAAGAATGACAGACGTACAGAAAGGTCTGCTATGAGCCTCAGAGAATGTGGAGGAGATAGCCAGGGTAGGATGCCACAGGAGCCGGACCAGGAGCCCGGTCATTTTAAAAGACCCATGTGTCAGCTGAAAGAGGTTTCAGGCAGAGGTGAGAAAAGCAATGCTTGTTGCAGGAGCAGGGAACGTGCAGGGTCCCTGGAGGTCATGAGCTCCCATCCTCAGTGAGGATTTCGACTTGCACAATCTCAGTTCTGTGCTCACTCAGTTGTGTCCAACTCTTTTGTGACCTTGTGGACTGTGGCCCGCCAGGGTCCTCTGTCCATGGGATTTTTCAGGCAAGAATACTGGAGCGGGTTGCCATTTCCTCCTCCAGAGGATTTTCCTGACCCAGCCAGGGATCAAACTTGAGTCTCCTGCATTGCGGGCCAATTTTTTTTTACTGCTGAACCATCTGGGAAGCCCATGAGTTTTAAGGACAGCCAATTACTGATGTTTCTTCGGGGGAGGAGTGGTTACCTGGTTGTGTTGCTCTCTTTATTTTTCTTCTTCTAAAACTTCCTTTTGGGTACACAAGTAATACATACATGTAGTTTTATAAGTTTCAAATGTTTTAAAATGTATACAATGTAGGGACTTCCCCGGTGGTCCAGTGGTTAAGAAACAGGTTTGATTCTTGGTCGGGAAAGATGCCACATGCCATGGAGCAACTAAGCCCACACATCATAACTACTGAGCCTGTGCTCTAGACCCCAGGAGCCGCAACTGCGGAAGGCCACACGCCCTAGAGCCTGTGCTGTGCAACAAGAGAAGCCACCGCAAGAAGCCGCTCCACCGCAACTAGAGTAGCTCCTGCTGATCGTAACTAGAGAAAGCCTGTGTGTAGCAATGAAGACCCAGTGCAGCTAAAAACAAATTTAAAAATTTTAAGTAGCATCTGTTTAAAAGATATATATACAAAATATTTATATGCAATGCATTATAATAACCACAGTCCCCCTCAAGATCACTCTCTCCCCCAGAGAGAATCACCACTGATTCTCTGTTGGATACAAATTCCCTCTTCTCATCAGTAATTTTTAAATTTGTTTACAACAGAAGTGTTTGCTAAGAAAATACTGATATATGTGTATCTATGTTTTCTGATACAACAGGAATCATATTATATATTTCAACTTGCTTTCTTACTTCTCAGCACATAAAAATAAAAATAGCTAACATTTTGTTCTTCTTATGGACCATCACTATCCCAAGAGCTTTTCATGGATTTTGGTTTCACCCCACAAAAAAATGTATCTTGTGTATATCTTGGCACTGTTTCAAGTCAATTCACATAGAAACGTCTTTGGTTTAATGTAAATAAAGCATTCTGCTAGGACCATGGTCTATAATTAAACAGGCCCCTCCTCAATGGAATATTTTAGTGGTTTCCATTCTTTGTTTATTACAAACAATATTGCAAAACACATCTTTGAATATGTAAACCTCAACACTTGCACAAATGTTTCATTGCTTGTTCTCAGCTGAGGGTGGTATTCTCTCATGTGGCCTTAGCAAATGTACGGTGGGGCACATTCTGGGTGGTCATAATAAATAGGGAGGAATATAACATAACGAGTAGGCAGGAATCTGATGTTTAGTGAGCTGCGATGAGACATGCTGAAAGTCCTACAATATAAGGGACAGTCCCACCAAATAAACAATTGTCCCCACCTGAAACTAATAGTCTCTGTTTACTATAACTCTGACATAGAAATACTTTTTACTTTAATAATGATTGTCAAATGGCCCACAGAGATCTCTGTTTTATGTAAATACCATCTATCTGTCCTCTGATGAGACAGCACCCACAGTAAAGTGAGTTTAGCACTCATCCATCTCGTCACTGATTCCAAATGAAGCACCTACTAAGGGCATGGCACTAGGGATGAGTGATGAGCAGGCCACAGGATCCTGCCCTCATGAAGCTTCCTTCCTAAGCCAGACCTATAGACAAATAGGTCTGGATTTGCTGGATCACTCACCTGTGTTTCCTTTAAAGGATTCACCAGACTGCATTTTGGGGTCACACTGTCTGAGACCCTCCAGCTCTTGGGCCCACAGGCAGCTGCTGAGGGCAGAGCCCTTCTGAGGGGTCTGCCCCACTAGGAGGCCACCAGGATCCTGCTTCTCTGGAAGCAGCCCCCTGTTCTGCGATCCCCACCCTGTGCCCTGGGCCAGAGGTGAATGGACCAGAGACAGTGGACGCCTGACTCAGGCCAGACCGAACAGGTTTTCTCCTCTTGCAGCTGGGATGGAAGAGGGTCAAATCCATCTTTACATGTGGCTCTGTCTGTAATAAAGGGACCCTTGGGGATCCATTTTCCCACCATGTAGACTGAGGGGCAGAGAATAATCAAGAATAGACAAGGAGATGGAGGAAGGAGCCAGAGAGGCAGTCCTATGGCCTTCCAGGCTCCTGGATCTGTCCTCAGAGACCAGACATCACTTCTGCCCCTCGGTCTCAAGAAACACTTCTTGACTGTTAGAACAGATTTCCTCTTTTCCCCCTTGAGCTAGCATGAGCTGGTTTCTGCTTCACAAGCCCTGACCCCTCTAGGCCCCTCTGGCACCTGGATTCCCTTGCACAGGGTACAGGAGCTGCAGGGATCAGGGTTTCCGTGTGCCTCCCTGACTCACGCGAACAGACCAGGGGCCAAGCTGCTCTCCCGTCTTCCCACGCAGCCCTCTGCGGGTGGAGTGTGTGTTTCAGAAGCCGCCTTAGGACAGGAAGGCAGGGCAAGCTGCAACCTGACCCTTCAGGGGCCCCCCAACCTCAGAGGGGACCCAGAGGCCTATTTCTGGAGCTGACTGCTCCTGAGAGACTTAAGCTAGAACTCTGGCCTGAAAGGAAAAAGTATCCAACTGTCTGAGAACTAAGACCATTAATTTTCTAAAAACAGATTAATTCTGCAATTAGAGAAGAGTGACTCCAATTTCAAATCCCAAAGTGGTAACAGGCCTTCCGCTCACAGTACAAACTGATACTTATTGTTTGCGAGGATTAAAAATGGATAACAGTATTGTATTTTTAACTTTTTCACCACCAGTTACTATACAAAAGTCCAACAATGTTTGCCTTTCTCCTTCATCTCTATAACCAGCTTTGCCAGGGTATGAACACAAATTCCTAATAAAATAAGCACCCTATTCCTCAATCCAACCTATGGATCCAATCCATCCTCTGCTTAGGATGTCCAACCCTAAGCAGAGGCTCTTTTGACCACAACCAACATAAAAAACTACATTTTACCCCCTATCTCTGGACCCACATACACACACACACAGAGGAAAAAAAATACTTAACATCCCTTATGTCATGAGAACCTGGTTATCAACAACCAGTTTGGTCAACGCATATGTGTGTGTAAAGGCATGTGTACATGTCCCTAAAATATTATCACGACTGTCAGAGCTGATATTTTTTTTCCCTCTTCCCTCTCCAATATTTTCTACTCTGTTCTATTCTGGGTCTTAAAAAAACTGGCCAAGGTTCCCACAACCCACACTAGTGGGCCCAATGCAGATATTGGTAAAACACTGCTTGCTGGAAAGGAATGAAACTCGTATTGAAACAATGATTCAAAGATTGAAACAAACAAAAAACTTGTATTGAAATCTTCCCACTTAACAGACACTGCCTCAGATCTAGAATTTAGAGCATTGGCAAGAGTCTGGAAACGACCTCAGCCAGCGACCTCAACTCCCCATTCCGCTCACCTGGGGTGGAGAGGGTGGCACCAGTGACCACTCACCTTGAAATGGAAGGAGCCGGCCGGGGACCCACTGGAGCCGTAGCGCTCGCTTTTTGCTAGGTTGCTGTGGCAGTTATTAACCTTGAAGTTGACATTCTGGTGTGCCCCGGGGTCATCGGTGATGGAGCAGATGAAGTAACCCTCCTCATCATCGTCGCTGTCTGTGTCTGAATCACCAGCCCGGGAGGCTGGGCCGCCATCCACGCCTTCCAGGCGGAAGATGAGGTCTTCCTCGGCCATGGTCCTGGGGTGCCCGTCTTACCCGAGGGCTGGGCGGCACAGCCAGAGTTACGGGGCAGATGCAGAGGAGAGAGTCCTGTGAGAGAGGCAAGAGAAAGGGGGGTACTGGGGCCCAGGGGCTGAGAGGCGGCTGGGCACCTCACCCCAAATACCACTGGCACAAAAGGAGCCGTCACCCTCAGACAGAAAGGGACAGCTAGCAGGGGAGACACTTGGCAGGCAGCAGCGAGGAACATGTTAAAGGCACACACAGCCCTCCACCCAGTAATTCCACTCTGAAGCGCTCAGAGCTTCAAACAGAAAATAAAAGCTTCTTAAGTCACAAGGCTGATCTTTTCAGAACATAAATTACATCAAACCATTTTTCTGCCTAACACCCTGCGGCAGCTTCTCTTCACATTCTTAACAAAACCCAAATGCCTTTTAAGGCTACAACGCCTGTGTTAGGCTGGCCCCTGTCCACTTCCCCTCTGGCCTTGGCGGCTCTCCCAGCCCACGGGCTTTTTCTTTGTGTTCTGTGAGTACTGGGCACCCATTCCCACCTCAGGGCCTGGGTACTTGCTGTCCCCTGTGCCTGGAAAACCTTCCCAATCTCCCCACAGTGGGTCTTTCTCATCATTTGGATCTCAGTTCAAAAGTCACCTTTCCAGAGAAATCTTCTCTGATTTAATTCAAAGAATCCCTCTCAAACGCACATCCAGTCACTCCTTAGCATGTTACCCTGTTCTGTTTTCTTCACAGAGATTTCCCCAAGCTGAAATCCTCTCATTTACTTCTTTATCATCTGTAGCCCTGGTGCCTTAAATAGTGCCTGGCAGAGAGCAGGCCCTCAGCACATGTCCCCGGAATGGATGAGTGGTCTGAAAAAGTGTTCTCTGTAGCATAATCAGTAACAGCAAAAAGAGGGAAGAGCCCACAGTGACCATCAATGGAGGCCTGTTACATAAACTACAGTTTTTCTACACCATGGAATACTATGTGACTGATACCAAGAAAAAGGAATCTAGATATACAAAGACGTTCAAAGACTGTCAAGAAAGAGTTCAGCAACACTGTAGGATACAAAAATCAACAGTCTTTCTATGCACTAGCAATAAAAACTCAAAAATGAAATTAAGAAAACAACTTCACCTATAATAGCATCAGAAAGAATAAAAAGCTTGGTTAGGGAATTCCCTGGCAGTCCAGTGGTTAGGACCCCATGCTTCCATGGCAGGAGGTACGGTTTGTTTTGATCAAGATTCCAGAAGGCACTCAGCCAAAAAATTAAACCAAAAAACCTGACAAACAGAAGTGCGGGACTTGAACAGTGAAAAACCAAACATGTCAGAAGAAATGAAAAAACAAAAGACTGAAGTAAGTGTAAAGATACCCTGTGTTCACAGATCAGAAAATTTAACATAGCTAAGTTTGAAATACTCCCCAAACTGATCTACAAATTCAACCCAATCACTATCAAAATTCCAGTGCTTTGTTGAATAATTTAACAGACTGGTCTTAAAGTTCATACGGAAATTCATGGGGCCCAGAATAATCAAAAGAATCTTATAAAAGTTGCAAGAATCATACTTTCTGAATTCAAAGCTAAAGCTAAAGTAATTAAGACAGTTAGTGGCAAGAGGACAGACACAGAGATCAACAGAATAGAATTTAGAATCTAGAAATGAACATTTACAGCCAATTGATTTTTGAAAGGGGTGCTAAGACAATTCAATGGGGAAAGAAATATCTATCCATTAGGACTTTTTTCATTTTTGCTACACCACGTGGCATGTGGGATCTTAGTTTCCCAATCAGCAGTAGAACCCAAATCCCCTACATTGTAAGCAGAGAGTCTTGACAACCAGACCATCAGGGAAGTCCCAAGAATAATGTTTTCAACAAATGGTGACAGAACAAGTGAATAGACACATGCAAAAGGATGAAGCTAAACTCCTTCCTTACATTATACAGATTAACTCAAAATGGATCAAAGGCTTAAATACAAGAGCCGAAACTCTGGGAAGAAAACACAGGAGAAAATCTTTGCAAAGCTGAGTTAGGCAAAGCCTTAGGATACTAAAATTACAAGCAACAAAAGAATAGATAGATTGGACATCATCAAAATTAAAAACGTTTGTGCTTCAAAGGACAGCACCAAGAAAGCGGAGGGACAACTCACATATTAGAAAAAAAATTTTTGGAAATCATATGTCTGATATGGGACTATGACTCATACTATTGTTGTTGAGTTGCTAAGCCCTGTCCAACTCCTTTGCAACTCCACAGACTGTAGCCTGCCAGGCTCCTTTGCCCATGGAATTTTCCAGACAAGAATACTGGAGAAGGTTGCCATTTCCTTCTCTAGGGGATCTTCCCGACTCAGGTATCAAACCCGTGTCTCCTGCAATGCAGATGGATTCTTTACCACTGAGCCACCTGGGAAGCACCAGGACTCATACTACTTAACAATAAAAAGAAAAATAACCCAAATAAAAATGGGCAAAAGATTTGAATGCACATTTCTCTAAAGAAAATACACAAGGCCAATAAACACATGAAAAGATGCTCAACATCATTAGCCATTAGGGAAATACAAATCAAAGTCACACGCAGTAGGATAGTCCAGTGGTTAGGCCTCCACACTTCCACTGGAGGGGTCAAGGGTTCAATTGTTGGTCAAGGAACTGAGATCTCACAAACTGTAGGATGCAGTCCAAAAAAAAAATTTTTTTTTAATGGAAAGTGACAAGTTTTGGTGAGGATGTAGAGAAACTGGAAACCCTCATACACTGTTAATAGGAATGTAAAATGTTGCAGTCACTTTAGAAAAGTCTGGCAATTTCTCAAAAAGTTAAAACACAGAATTACCACTTGCTCCAGCAATTATGTCTGTGTGCTAAGTTGCTCATGCTTGTGTACGACTCTTTGCAACCTTATGGATCACAGCTGGCCAGGCTCCTCTGTCCATGGGGTTTTCTAGGCAAGAATACTGGAGTGGGTTGCCATCCTCTGCTCCACGGGATCTTCCTGAGCCAGGGATCAAACTCATGTCTCTTGCACCGGCAGGAAGGTTCTTTACCACCAGCACCACCTGGGAAGCCCTCCAGCAACTATACTCCAAGGTCTAATATACACAAGAGAAATGAAAACAGGTCCACAACAAAAACTTGTGACATGTGTTTCACAGCAGTATTATACAAAATAGCCAAAAGGGAAAACAACCCAAATATCCATTAACTGATGAACAGATAAATCAAATGTGGTCTATCTATACAACAGAACCCTATTCAGCCAGGAAAAGGGATGAAGCACTGATGATACTAAGTGAAAGAAGACAGTTCAAAAAAAGACGATAAACTGAATGATTCCATTTACCCAAAAATTCCAGAAAAGGCAAATCTATAAGAAAGTATATGAGTGGTTGCCCAAGGATAGGAGAGGGGAGAGTTGGGAGGAAATGAGGAACAATCTCAAAAGGGTTTCTTTTGAATTGATGGAAATGTTCTAAAATTGATTGTGTTGGTTGCATCACTCTAAATAGATTTAAAACCACTGAACTGTACACTGTAAATAGGTGGGCTGGAAGGTTTGTGAATTATATTTTAATAAAACTAAAAGTTAAAAAAAGAAAAAAAAATAAGATAGACAAGGAAAACCATTAAATTTAAAAAGCAAGCTGCATAAGAGCAGTTACATTATGGTGACCCTATCTGTGCTAAAAGAAAAGGTACATTTGTAGCTCTGTTAAGGGCCTGTAAGAGCATTACCAGCACTGGGATGGGCAGTGGGACTGGGAGCTGGGGGGTGGAGGAAAGTTTTTAACATTTTGTACACCTCTATATTGTTTTAACTTTTTATAAAGCTGGGTTGCTGTCAATATAAAATAATAAATAAGTGAAAGACAAAAAAAATTTTTAAGATCAAGTCAGTAATTCCAATTCTTCTTAACAGCTCTTTCCATTAGCAGGCAGGCTTACTGACCTGAGGCTTCAGCACTTTTTCTTTTTTTAAAAAAAAAAAAAAAGACGCTTACTTAAATATATTTTTATTCATTTATTTTTTAGCTCCACTGCACTGCACCTGTGATCTCAGTTCCTTGAGGAGGGGTCAGGCCTGTGCCCCCGGCCATGGAAACACAGATTTTTAACCACTGGATCACCAGGAAGTTCCCTTCAGCGCTTTCTTGACAGTCATCAAGAAAGAAATATATTTATATTTTAACCCAGTGCATACCTACGAAATGTAAGTTAAAATGTCAGGAAACTGTACTTAGCTTTACTCTGTACAATGCATTCTGCTATTTTCTGCTCTTCTTGTTTTGCTTTTTTCTTTCTTTTTTACTCTTTATCCTTAACGCACCACCCACACTGATTTCTCAACTCAGTTTGAAAATCGCTGCTCTGGGTGTCAACTGCCGAGTTTGTCTCTGACCCTCTGGGCAAGACAGTCACCGCCTGGATCTGATGCCAGAGCCACCTGATCCTGCTTGTTACCAAAATCGTCCCCAGGCCCTGTGCCCACTTCTCTCCACCCTCGGCCACTCCCAGCCCCAAGGCCTACTCTGCCCTGGTCAGCCCTTGGCCACAGTCCCTGCTGACCAAGACAGATGGTTGCCTGGGGCTGCACCCAGCCAGGGCACTGGCCTCGGGGGCCACACCCGCGCCAGGGGAGGGGCCGGAACCACAGCTTCAGACCGCCGGGCAGTGTAGCCCAGCGGTTAAGAGCCCGGGCTCAGAAGCCAGGCTGCCAAGGGTGCAAATTCCAGCTGTGCCGCTGGCGACCCGGGCTACATTAATTCATCTCACTAACTCCCCCATCCGTGAGGGCAGCTGAGTGGGGAAACAGCCGGACTGAGGTTCCACGGTGGTTCACAGGGGAATTCGGACCATTACCCCAGCCCTCGGCCACGTCCCACCGCTGATCTGACCTTTTCCTGGGAAACAAAAGCAGACAAGCAGCTGTGACCCTGGCTGGCACAGTGCCTTGTACTCGGCAGGCACTTGATAATGGATTCCAGAACTGAGTGAGGGAGATCTGCTTTAAAAGGCTGTTCGGTGATCATAAATTTGCTCTTAAGGCAGCTGTGGCAACGCCTGCTAACTACCCCCTAACAGCTCTTTTCTCCTTCATAATAACAGAACCATGGCTTTTCAGCCAAGCATGTGGCCACTCAAAACAAAGTCTACATTTACCAGATTCCTTTGCAGTTAGGGGTGACCATGTCACCAAGTTCTGGCCAAGGGGGTATGAGCAGAAGGGCTGTATGCAACTTTAGGGAAGGGTTTTTTAATTTTATTTTATTCAAGTACAGTTGATTTACAATGTTGTGTTAATTTCTGCTGTACAGTAAAGTGATTCAGTTATATATAAAAATTCTTTTTCATATTCTTGTCACAGGATATTGAATATAGTTCCCTGTGCTATACAGTAAGACTTGCCTGGTGGTTGGGGGCGGTTAAGACTCTGCATTCCCAATGCAGAGGGCCTAGGTCAGGGAACCAGATCACATATGCCACAACTAAGACCCAGCACAGCCAGATAAATAAATAAATATTTTTTTTTAAAATTAAGAGAAACTATCACAACACTGTTAATTGGCTATACCCCAACACAAAATAAAAAGCTAAAAATAAATAAATAAAAATTTTAAAAGAGGAAGTATACCTTTCTGCTCTCTCTCCTTCCTGCTGGCTGGAATGCAGGTATGATGGCTGGAGCCCAAGCAACTAAATTTATCCATGAGAAGGAAGCCATGTGCTGAGGATGGCAGAGTCATGAAACAGGGAGAGCCTGGAACAGCATAATCTTACATCATGGGGAGCATAATTATCCTGGACTCACAATCTTCAGAGTGTGCTATCTAAACTTATATAACATATTATAGTTTTCTTTTTTTCCTACAAGTTGCTAATTCTGTCTGGTCCAGGAGCCCCTTCTCTTCCCTGTCATAAAAAGTCATATCATATGTCTTATGACAAACTGATGCCTGGGGAGGTCAGCCTGGGAAAACTGCAGTCTCAGTCCAGAGTCCTAACGTGGTAGCTGCTTCCACATCTGCCCATAAAGATGGAGCCCCTGGGGGGTGTTGGATTCCCATAAACAAGCAAGGAGCCCTCCCTGGCCCATAACTCAGCCCCACGATGCCTGTTTCAACACCTACCGTCCTAGGAATCTCCATCAAACCTGGGCTTTGTTTGGCCCACCATGGGCTTCTGTGTGAGCAGAGAGACTGAGACCAGGAGCAGAACCTTGGTTCCCAAGACGTCAGGATTCTCAAGAAGCTCTCCTCTGTCCTCACTCAGACATCCACATCTTTCCTTCCTAGCCCGTGACACATCCTGGGAAAATACTTCTATGGCGAGGCAGCTGAGCAGAGCTCTGAGTCAGGCCTGAGTTCAAGTCCCAGCTCTGCCACTTCCCAGCTGTGTGACCTTACCTCTTAGGCTCAGGTTTCTCACTCTAACCTGGGATGCAGAGCTGCACTCACCCCTCTAACTAGACAGGGCTGGCACAGAGCAAGCATTAAGACTATAATTACCATCATCATTTTTATTACCATCACTAAACAGGGCCGAGTCCTGGGTCCAAGCCAGACTGGTGACCTGGATGCCTGGTTAGCAGCCAAGCCAAGCTTCTTCAGGGGTCCTCAGGGAGCAGGCTATCTTAGGCTCTGACCGCCGAACCACTGCTCACTGTGTCCTGCCATAAAGGGCTTCTCTGGCAGCCACAGGGGAGGAAATGATGACTGCAATGCCTAGGTCAAGTCCTGTGGGCCAGGCCACAGTGACACCGGCCCGCCCTGGGGCTCCCCTCACCCCCTGGAGCTGACTTCCTGCCATAGAAATGAGCTGGAATCTTCCACCTACCACTCCTGGGAGCCAGCACCCCAGAGCCAACATGGGCCATGCTGAGCTGCCAGGATACCCACTAGTATATGCCCAACACAGCAGATCTCACCAGTCCTTAACTGAACCACAGTGGGCCAGGTGACTTGTGGGTCATCTCATGCCATACAACTGTTTCTGTTTGGGGATCTGCTTGTCCCCAGCTCTCAGGTCATGTGGTTGGGGTTGGGGATTCAGCTCCAGGTAACAGAGTATGTCACATGACCCTGCTAAGCCCATCACAGAATGCATGTACTGTTCAAAGCGACTTACTCAGGGATGGGCATGTGACTCAAGTCAAACCACTATGGCCCAATCCCAGGTAAGCCTGGGGCTTTGGCTTGAGCAACTAGAAGAGAGGATCAATCATTTTCTGCAGCATGTTAATCTGAGACAAGGGCTGAGGTCATCAGAGAACATCTGGTTGACATTTGGTGAAGCTGACATTTGGTGAAGAGCAGAACAAGACATGCAGAGAAAAATGAATAGTGATGATACCATTTGAGATCCTGAATCCAAACATGCTTGAAGCCAAACTGCCTGCCTGGACTTCTGAATTATACGACACAATAAACCCTTGCCCTTTGGGGTATGTGGGGGCCAATCTGGCTGAGTACACATAGATTCTGTGTCATCTGCAATAAGAAAAGTCCAAAACCCAACCAGGACTTAGGGTCACTGTATGTTATTAACACATAATTTTAAAAAATCTTTCATTAAAACACTGGAGAAGGAAATGGCAATCCACTCCAGTATTCTTGCCTGGAAAATTTCATGGAAAGAGGAACCTGAAGGGCTACTGTCCACGGGGTTGCAAAGAATTGGACACAACCGAGCACACACACGCACCTTAAAGCACAGGGTTAAAAACAACACCCCTTTCCTATGAGGGCCACTGTGTGTGTGCACAGGTTAGGTATGCTCAACTCGAGTGAACAACCTGTGCAGCAGCACATGGGCAGCTCTGCTTTCCAGCTCCAGGGGCAGCCGCTTCCAATTTTCTAGATGTGACTCTTGGTAGATAACACCATGTCTCTAAGTAACATGCTTTCTCCGTTATTTCTTTTCTTAATTACTTATTTTTGGCTTCACTGGGTCTTCGTTGCCGTGCACAGGCTTTCTCCAGTTGCAGCATGTGGCTTTCTCACTGTGTGGCTTCTCTGGGTGCACAGATTCTACGGCACATGGACTTCAGTGGTTGTGGTGCACAGGATTAGTTACCCTATGGCATGTGGGATCCTCCCAGTCCAGGGATCGAACCTGTGTGCCCTGCCTGAGCAGGCAGGTTCTTGACCACTGGATCACTAGGGAAGTCCTCTCTGTTATTTGCTATCTATCGAGTTTCTGACGTGATAAATGAAACTGTAGTTCCACTTCCCCTCATTACTTCCCTCCCCCACTCTGCCACTCCGACTGGTAGGTCTTTTGCTGCTTTCTTTAGAGACCATGCCAAGAACTCTCTCTTTTAAAATTATTATGAGTATAGCTGATTTACAATATCGTGTTAGCTTCAGGTACATAGCAAAGTGATTCAGTTGTACATATATATTCTTTTTCAGATTCCTTTCTATTATAGGTTATCACAAGATACTGAATGTGGTTTCCTGTGCTACACACTAAATCCCTGTTGTTTAGCTAGTTTATATACAGTAGTGTGTATCTGTCAATCCTAAATTCCTAATTTATCCCTTCCTTCCCTTTCCTCTTTGGTAAGTGTGTTTTCTGTGTAAGCTTATTTCTGTTTTGTAAATAAGTTCATTTGTAACTTTATTTTAGATTCTACCTATAAGTGATTTCATATCATATTTGTCTTGCTCTGTCTGACTTACTTCACTTAGTATGATGATCTATAGTTCTATCCAGGAACCCTCTGTCTTATCCCACTAAGTTCATCTTACCCAAGACAGATGTGGTTTTTATGCTGCAAATGAGTGATAAGAAAGCAGAAGAGGCCTTTGCTCCCACTGGCCACAAAAATGCACAATGTTTACTGAACTAAGACAGACAAGTACATGTGGACAGCTTACGGTGTCGAAGGCACCATGCTAAGCTCTCAATGTGGACTCTCCCTTCTGGCAATGACAGGTGACACTAGGCAGAGAAATGACTGCCCATCTCTGACAGGGCCACTCCAGGGAGGGAAACTGAGCAGACCCAGGCTGCCCTAGACTGCTCCTGGCTTGCTCCAAGGATGTCCTGAGCTCTAGCTTGAGTTCTCAGTTCCCTTCAAACAAGAAACACAAACTTACCTTGGTGCATTCCCGGGTTCACTGCAGCATTATTCACAATAGCCAAGATATGGAAACAGCCTAAGTGTCTGACACATGAATGGGTAAAGAAAATGCGGTATATCTATTTGTCGTGTTGTTTAGTCACTAAGTCGTATCTGGCTCTTTGCAACCCCACCGACTGCAGCATGTCAGGCCTCCCTATCCTTCACTAGCTCCTGGAGTTTGCCTAAGTTCATGTATTATGTACACAATGGGATATTATTCAGTCTTAAAAAAGAAGGAAATCCTGTCATTTGCAATAACATGGAGGACATTATGTTAACTGAAACAAGCCAGACACACAAAAATATTGTATGATCTCACTTACACGTGGAGTCTGTAAAAGCCGAACTCAGAGAAGCAGAGAGTAGAATGGTGGTTGCCAGGGGCTGCGGGTGGGGTGGGGGAAATGGAGAGAGAATGTTAAAGTGTACAAAGTTTCAGTTAGAAGATGAATTAAGGCCTGGAGAGCTAGTGTACTGGCGACTATAGCTAATAATACTGAATTGTGTACTTGAAATTTGCTTAAGAGAGTAAATCTTAACTGTTCTCACACATACACACAATCAAAATAAAACAAATGGTAACTATATGAGATTATGGATGCATTAATTAGGTTGATTGTGGTAACCATTTCACAAATATATGTATATCAATTCATCACATTTTATGCCTTAAATGTGTACAATTGTAATTTGTTAATTATACCTCATAAAGCTGGTGAAAAGGCACATAGGATGCTCAGCATCACTAATTGTTGGCGTGTGCGTGTGCTTAGTCACTCAGTCGTGTCCAGCTCTTTGCAACCCCATGGACTGTAGCCCACCAGGCTCCTCTGTCCATGGGATCCTCCAGGCAAGAATACTGGACTGGGTTGCTATACCCTCCTCCAGGGGATGTTCTCAACCCAGGGATCAAACTCGCATCTGCCAGGTCTCCTGCACTGCAGGCGGATTCTTTACCCACTAAGCTACCTGAGAAGCCCAATCATTGGAGAAACACAAATAAAAACAACAATGAAGGATTCTTCCAGTGGTCCAGTGGATAAGAATCCACCTCCAACGCAGGGAACGTGGGTTTGATCCCTGGTCAGAGAAGTAAGATCCCACATCCCACAGGGTAACACAGCTCACCAGCCACAACTAAGACCCAACACAGACAAATAAATAAACAAATATTTTTTTTAAAAACCCACAATGAGATACCACCTCACACCTGTCAGGATGGCTATCATCAAGAAGCCTACAAATAAAAATGTTGGCAAGGATGTGGAGAAAAGGTTCACTTTTGTGTGGGAATGTAAAATCACCAATTTGTAAATATATAATACAGTATAGACTGTATAAATGTTGAATACAGTGTAGACTTCCTCTAAAAGCTTAAAATGGAACTGTAATAGGATCTAGTAATTCCACTCCTGGGTATATATCCAAAAAAAAAGAAAACAATTCAAAAAGATACAAGGACCCAATGTTCAGCATTCATAGCAGCACTGTTTACAACATTTACAACAGGCAAAATATGGAAGCAACCTGTGTCCATCAACAGGTGAACCAATAAATAAGGTGTAGTGCGTGCGTGCGTGCGTGCGCGTGTGTGTGTATCTGTGTGTGTGTGTGTGTGTGTGTGTGTGTGTGTGTGTGTGTGTGTAGTGGTGCTGGTTTAGTTTCTAAGTCAAGTCCAGTTCTTGTGATCCCATGGACTGTAGCCCACCAGGCTCCTCTGTGGAGAGGATTTTCCAGGCAAGCATACTGGAATGGGTTGCCACTTCCTTCTCCAGGGCATCTTTCCACTCAGGGATCAAACCCAGGTCTCCTGCATTGCAGGTGGATTCTTTACTACTGAGCTATCAGGGAAGCCTATATAAATATATAAAAACATACACATGTATCCATACATATTACACAATGGAATATTACCCAGCCCCAAAAAAGTGATGAAATTCTGCCATTTGCAGTAATGTGGATGGACGTAGATATTATTATGCTTAGTGAACAAGTCAGAGAATACTGTATGTTAGCACTTACTTGTGGAATCTAAATATAACAAATGAATGTTTATAGGAAAACAGAAACAGACTCACAGACACAGAAAACAGTGGGGACAGGGAAAAACAGAGAGGCACGTTAAAAGATCCAGACTGCTATGTATAAACTAGACAAACAACAAGGATACATTTACAGCACAGGGAATTATAGCCATTATCTTGTAACAACTTTCAACAGAGTATAATCTATAAAAAAAACATTCAATTACTATGCTGTACACTTGAAACTAATACAACACTGTAAATCAACTATACTTCAATTTTAAAATAGTTGGGAAAAAAACAAAGCTCAGTGTCGTGCCCAAGACCCTGCATTCTGCAGTCACAGGACCCAGCTTGAATCCTGGCTCCCCAGCTAGGAGCCTGAAGTGCTCATCAAATGCCTTTCCAGGCTGCGTTTCATTTATTTGCTGGGGGAGGGGATAGTAACAAAAGTGTCATATCAGGAGTTACTAAGTCAAGCCTCCAGCTAAAAATTCAAAGTGTCTACTGTATCCGCAGCATACGGTAGGTATTCATAAATAAACATTTATTAAAACTATCTCAAGAAATAATACAGTTCATGTCAGAATGTCAGAATAAAAGGACTGATTTACAGATGTCCCCACCCAAGAACCACTCACTATTCACAACCAAGTCCTCATGTCCCGGCCCCTACACCTGAAGGACCCTCTTTCCAGAATGCCTCTCCCAACTGCTGCCAAATCCTTTTGTTCCCTTCAAAATCCAGCTCAAACTTTTACCCCCTCCAGAAAGACTTCTCTGGGTTTCCATTATACCCAGAAACCCAAAAGTCTATGTCGTGGGCAGATTAATGCCCCCCTCAACAAATATGTCCACACCCTAATTTCCAAAGCCTGCAAATATACTCCCTTATGTGGCAAAATCAACTTGGCAGGTATGACTAAATGAAGGGTCTTGAGATGAAAGATTATGCAGGATTATCCAGTGAGTCTTTATAAAAAGGAGGCAGGAGTCAGAGCAAGAGACGTGACAATGAAACAGGAGTCATAGACAAAAATTTGAAGATGCTATGCAGCTGGCCTGGAAGACAGGGGAAGTTATGCTGGAGGCCTGTAGAAGCTGGAAAAGGCAGAGCAACAGATTTTCCCTGCAGCCTCCAGACAGAACATAGCCCTGCTTTTGAACTTGGCTACCTTGGCTTTTGAATTTCTCACCTCCAGAACCATAAGGAAAGAAATCCGTTGTTTTAAGCCACTAAATCTGTGGCAATTTGTTACAGTAGCAACAGGAAACAAATGCAGTCTAGACAGTAGGGCAGGGGACACTTGGCAATGACTGGAGACACCTCTGGCTGTCACAAGATAGCTCCCACAACAAAGAGCTGTCCAGCCAAACTCTCAATAGCCCTGAGGCTGAGAAACCCTGCTCTAGAATGACTCTGGTGGTATTCCAAGGAGACGTCCCCATCCTCCTTTCCTCCTCTTCTCTTTTAAAAACACGTTTCCACGCATACCAGAAAGAGACAGAGAAATCAGCTTACTCACTGATGAGAGCAGCAACCCACAGCTGAACCCAGGAAGACAAGTCAACATTCACTCTGCTAAGGCTCATAAAAACATCACTGTGCTTCGTTCATATGAAGCCCTTATGAGTCAAAGGTGATTGTTTTAAAAACCAAAAATACACCCTTTAGAATACAAAGCACAATATTGTAGGTATAGCTTCAATGAACAAAATGCACAAGAGGGACTGAATTTTAATTTTTAATTATTTGCACCCTTCTCATGTTCCCAGGACACTCTGTACTCTTGGTGGGTCAGACCAGAGAGACAGCATGTCTCATTTCTCAGGGCAACTCTGTGTTTATACAGCCTCTCGGTGCCCAGACCATGTGAGTGTCTGGAACAAAAGGGGCCGTGTCTTGGTCCTTCTAGCTCCTAGCCCAGAGCACAATGTCTGGCACACACGAGGTTCCCTAGAAATGCAGGGTGCATGAACGAATGATTAACTGGAGAAAAGTGGGCCATTTCTGCAGATATAATGGGCATTGTAGGCATGGAGGAATAGAGGGACTATCAGGTTACAATTACAAGGCATCTAGGGGTTACTTAGCCAGGAGACACAGCTGAGTATATGGGAAAACCTGAGTGGGAAAGCCTGGATCGTGCGGAGGCCCTCAAAAAGCAGCCAAGACAAGGATTGGGCCCAACAAGCTTTGGAGATGAACAGATCTGGGTTCAAGTCTGGGCTCTGCCACTACTAGCTGAGTGCCGTTGGGCAAATTAGCTAACCTCTCTGAAACTTGGCTTCCTCATGTGCATAATTCACTCATGTACCAAGTGGGGCAGTGTGAGCAAGGTGGAGAAGAGGTGAGAGAGCTGGTCTGTGGCGCAGAAGCCAGCTGTCCACTGTGTTTTGCGTACCCCTGCCCAAATCCTTTTGCATCTAGGTGAGGCCAGGGGGCTACATGTGAGGCGGTGGAATGAGGACAGAAGTAACTTGCGCTGCTATCAGGCCCATCCCATCCCTGAGGCCCGTTTTCGGCACCCTGGTCAGCCTCCCCTGCACTGCAATGCTGTCCTGAGACACGTAGCCCAGAACAGAGTCACAGCTTTCCAGCACCACTCACAAAGCTCCTGCTCAGCCCCCTGGAGAACAAGGGTTCCCTGCTCCCTGGGCTCACCCACACGGTGCCATCTGTTTGGCACACGCCCTAACCTGCTCTCCCTACCCATCCCCTAGCCAGTTCTGCTCATCCCTCAGGTCTCAGGTTAGATAGATGTCACCTCCTCCAGGAAGCATCGCTGGAGCCCCAGGAGTTTGGCACCATTAGCCTCATCCTACAGATGAGGAAACTGAGGAACAGAGAGGTGAAGCGACTTGCCCCTAATCACGCGGCCAGAAGGCAGGGGAGGTGGGTTTGCAGCCAGTGCAGATCCATCCAGGGTTCGCTCAGCCCTGACTTCCTAAACCACTTTCAAACTGTGATTCCTGGGACCACTAGCAGGTCCCACTTCTACTCGTCACATGTGCAAATTCTGGGGGCCCCGTGCCAGTCCTGCTCAAGTAAACTCTGGGGGTGGGCCTGGCAAGCCGTGTTTAAACAATTCCTCCAGGTGGTGTAGATATGCACCGAAATTCAAGAACCACTGGCCCGTTAAAATTTAAAAAATAAAAAACTTAAAAAAAAAAAAAAAGAAGAACCACTGGCCCAGAGACATGTTCTCAGTTGAGCCTCCTGCCTTTTGGCCACTCCCTGTGGAATCCTTGCGAGGTCTAGAAAGTGTCCCAGCTGGAGAACTAAACACTGTCTGCCCTCTGATTTTCTAGCCATCTGAAATGCTTCTCTGGGTGTTCCACGGCCCCGGGTCTTTGGACAAGATACTGTCTTCTACTTTATTATCAAGCCTGTTAGTGACTCACTTCTTCCTTTGTTGGAAGCCTGCTTCTTGTGCCCATCAGCCTTGGTGGCAGGAGTATAATTCAGCAACACTTGAAGGGCCAAGCCACTTTTATATTGCAGTGAGCACTATAGCCACTTTCTTCTAGAACATTCTCAGTTCACTGGGGTTACGTCTGCAGCTTCTTGATCAGCAGAACTGATCTCCCCAGCACAAAAATGTTTATTTTTAAGTCAGTCCAGCAAGCCACTATTACATTGAATGCGGTCCTGGTCATCAACACTTCCTGAATCAGCTTTAAGAATCAGACCAGAAAGAGTAAATCTTAACAGAATGAGCCTGAACAAATCCAAGTTTCTGCTGGTGACCCTCAGCTTTCTTCCACACTGCTCTCTGTGTCCTGGCACCTGGATGTCAACCCTGCCAAAGACTGGACCAGACTTCTTTGGGGAATCTGATCAGTGTGAGAAAAAGGGCCTAAAGACACCCTCCCCTGCGGAACACCAGATCACCCCGAGGGGAAAGCCACAACCAAGAAGCCCCTCTCATACCTACAGATGTTTCATAGGGCTTCCTGGAGCCCCAGTTTCTTCAGCAGATAGTCACAGACCACCAGAGAGGTGGAAAGGAGAGCTCCCGTCAATCAGGGGCCCAGCCACCTTCCAGGGTGTGGCTCTGCCCTCTGCCAGGCCTTCACAGTCCTCTCAACTCTGCTGGTAAATAGGAGAATGGGGGAGGTTTTCAGGGTCCAGCCTTGGGGGAGACACACACTATTTCTGCTCATATTCCAACAAGCCAAAACTTAGTCATGTGGCCCAACAAATTATAAAGGAGCCCACAAAACGCAACCAGGATGATATCCCAGGAAGAGGAGGACATGGTGACCAACAGCCATCTCTGCCACATAATACATTAAAAATGTTTAAAGATCGTATCAGTGATACATCCTTAGCCAGAAAGTACTGTCCTGTCACCCAAAGCACACACACACACATGCACACGCGCGCACACGCACGCACGCGCACACACACACACACACCCTGCTGCAAATCACAGAATATACAGGAGTGACCATATGTAAACAGATCATTTCAAGGGATCCTCAGACCCTGACTTCCTCTCTCCCCACCCCCTACAAAAGATAATTTGGGACAGCAGCCCACATCCCTTCTTGAAGATGAATAGGAGAGGAGAGGGGATGGCAATCCCAACCACCCTGTTACACCTGAAATCCCAGCAGCTTTATTGTATTTGTTGAATAAATGCCTGGAGTAAAAAATGAAAGGTGCTGTGGAAGCCAGGGAGAAGGACACCTAGGAAACTCTAAATCCCACTTCCTCCCACAGGCATCCTTTCCATCACCACCTCCAGGAAGCCTTCCCCAATGACCCCCCACAAGACCTCCCCCCGCCTATGCCACACACACGGCATTATCAGCTCCCACCTGCTTGCTCTGTATTCCTTCACTGAGCCCACCTTGCTCATTAGTACCTGCTGTTAGATTACTCTGGGCCTCAGTCTCCTTCTCTGTAAAATCAGAGGGGTATACAATTTCCTGTTTGAGCGGCCCCCAGGCAGCAGCTTCCAGGGCCGAGGACCCAGAAGTCAGGCTCCCACAGAACTTCCCCTCCTGCAAACTAGCCACCCTCCTCCCAGCAGCCCATGTGTCTCACCGGGGCGCAGCTGGGCGGGTTCCCCGCAACCCCCGAGGCCCGCGCAGCGGATCTAGGCCGGGACTCACCCGGGGAGGCCCCCGCCCCGCCACTCCGCATACTGATGCCCGGCCCCTTGGCGCACTTGCCCACGGGGCCTGCCAACACCCGAAACTCTCGCAGTCAACAGTGCAGCAAGGGTGCGTCGACACTGTCCTTGAGGTTCCTGGAACTGGGGCCTCTTGTTCGGGGGCCCAGGTGGGGGATGCGGCTTCGGGCCCCGCGGGGAAAGGAAGGCAGCCCTCCCCCACCTCTGCGGGCCCCGAGGCGCCCCAGGCGGAGGCCCCCAAGCTGCCTCTCCCATACCATCGAGTGCCAAGTATTTTCCCAATAGGCTCTGCCGTTAATCGGCACGACGCTCCCATTTTACAGAAGCAAACAGTGAAAGCCGAAGAGCTGAACCCTCTCATTCTCCTTCCGCCTCGAGCCCCGCTTTAAGCACCGGACCCTGAGCGCTCCGGACGCCGGCAGCACCGGGGCGCGCCGGCCTGCAGCGCCGGATCCCGGCCCCCTTGGCCAACCGCGGCCCCACTTACCTGCCTCGGGCGGCCCGGCGCGGCAGCCGCTGCTCACGGCCGCGAGGATCCAGAGGAACTGGCAGAGGCTCGTGGCCCGGTGCTCCAGGGTGCAGGGCGGGCGGGCCCCCCGAAAATGCCGGGGAGCGGCGAGCCGGGCGCGCGGGCCGGCGCTCGGGGGAGGCGGCGGCGGCCGCAGGAACGGTCCCGGGGCGCGAGGGGTGCGCGGAGCCGCTGGAATGATCCCGGGGCGCTAGGGGAGCGTTCCGAGGGCGACCGTCAGCGGGGCTGGGGCAGCTGCAGCGGCAGCGCGACTTGCGGGAGGCGGATCCCCACACTGGCAGAGCTGGGGCTGGGGCCGGAGGCCGCGGGCCGGGGCGGGGCCGCGGCGCTCACGTGGCCGCCCCCAGTGGCCGCCCGGGCTCCTTCTGCCGCCGCGTGAACCTCCCGGCGCTGCGTCTGCGGCTGACTAGCCAGCTGAATACAGAGATTCCGGATCTAACGCCTGCGGCAGGCCTGGCCACCTACTGGCAAAGGGGGCGCCCGCCCAGCGGGTAATTTCAGAGGGGACAGCTAACCCCTTGCTCTCGTACCGCACCCTCCCATTCTCCATCCGCTGCCTGTCTAGTTCCTGTATTCGAATCCTTTCCAAAATCAGTAATGATCCGGTCTCATTGTACGTCTCAAATAGCTTTTTTTCTGATCTCTGCTTTGCAAAAACTTATGGCAATTATTTGTGTAATTATTTGTATAGTACGTTGCTGTAGTCCTCTTAGCGAACGGCTTGGCATCTGCGTGCGTGCTAAGTTGCTTCAGTTGTGTCTGTGACTCTGTGTGACCCTATGGACTGTAGCCCGCCATGCTCCTCTGTCCATGGGATTCTCCAGGCAAGAATACAGGAGTGGGTTGTCATGCCCTCCACCAGGGGATCCTTCCCGGCCTGGCACTTAGCAAGTGCTTAATAAATACCTGGGAAATGAACAAATAAATACGGTAAAGTATAACGAAGAAAAGGAAATAAAACTAGTGATAACCACTGTGAACAAGTTCATATTATATCTTCCTATTTTCCTAGCGAAATTTTAGAATTTCATAACTGTTAAATTTAGAAATAAGACTTCGCTGGTTGTCCAGTGGTTCAGACTCTGGGCTTCCACTGCATGGGGCACAGAAAAAAAAGAAATAACTGATATGTATCAAGCGTTTTTTCTCATACTATCTTCATGTCAACCTTTGTAGCTGTATTGTACAGATCGTAAAACTGAGGCTTATAGAGATTCAGTTGCCCAGAAGATTTCCAAGGTAGGGGCCCCAGGCAAACGCAGAGAAACAAGTGCATGCAGGCAGGCCAGAAACAGAGAGACAGGGTTACCTAAGTATGATTGTGGGAGTGTTTACATTTTTCCTAACAAGAGTGGACTCTTACCTATTTCTCCTATCCACTCAACACTGGATTGTAAACATGTTTCTGTGGTCAAGGGCTACCTGTCATTTGCAATGCCTTCTTCGATGAGCCTTTTTGGAGTTGTGATAAGAACTGATATTTACAGGACATTCACTTTGTATCAGGCACTTTGGTAACTGCTTTTTAGACATTATATTTTTAAATTCTGGTCATAATCCTCTTATTTTCCCCACTTCATAAACAGGGAGACTAAGGCAGGTGAAGTGACTCTCCCAAGTTTACATAGGAAGTCGCAGATTTTGACCTAGGTCTCAGTATATATTGACCACTCCCTAGAATGTCCTGTCCATTAGTCTTGACTCTTCAGTTTTGTGTGTGTGTGCTCAGTTGCTTGAGATGTCTAACTCTTTGCAACCCTATGGACTGTAGCCCGCCAGGCTCCTCCTTCCATGGGATTTCCCAGGCAAGAATACTGGAGTGGGTTGCCATTTCCTAATTTAGGGCATCTTCCCAACCCAGGGATCAAAGCCCTGTCTCCTGGGTCTCCTGCACGGACATGAGGATTCGTTATCATTGCACCACCTGGGAGGGCCACTTCAGTTTTTGTGGCCCCTGAAAATTCAGATTCTGTTGGGAGAGTGAAGTCCTTCAGCTTACCAGCTGCAGTGGTCTCTAGGGAGTAGGTACAAGTTTATGAGGCTTGGGGAGAGGGTGACATTCAGGCAGCACCTCATAAGGTGGTGAAGGGAATGAAAAAAAAAGAAATGGTCCTGAAACCATTGGTCTTTGAGTGTTTTACCCTTTGGCCTAAATACTACAAGTTTCAGAAAATGCAAGATCTAGAAGATACATATCATTTTTGTTTAAAATATTGGTTCCATTAGTCACCTTCAAAAAACTTTGGCTTTCAGCATAAAACAAAATTATACCTGGAAATTTTAACTACGGGAAAGCTGGACAAGAACAGAGTCTGAGCTAATCTGTTCAAGCCCAAAGAAAGGCCAAAAAAAAAAAAAGACTGCTCTACTTATAGCTCTGTGGCTCTAGACAAGTTTTTTGGCTTCTTTTTTCCTCTCTATGGTGTATGAGCATCTTTTGTTTTTAAGGAACCAGTACACCCTATTCTCGATTCATGAGAACAGCCCTCTCCACTCTCCTGGCTCTAAGATTGGACACATGACTAGACCTGGTCAGTCAGTATATTCCAACACTTTTGCCCCATTCATTGGTTCTGGGAAGAGCATGTGACCCAAGTCAGGCCAATGAGATACTAATTTGGGTCTTTTATAGCAGCCATTTTAAAAGGGAATCTCTTTGAAGTAATCTAAATGTCCATCAGCAGATGAATGGACAAAGATGTGGTGTCTGTACACATACACACACATATGGGCTTTCCTGGTGGCACAGATGGTAAAGAATCTGCCTGCAATGCCAGAGACCTGGATTCAATTCGCAGGTCTTGTCTGGAAGACCCTCTGAAGAAGGGAATGGCTACCTACTCCAGTGTACTTGTCTGGAGAATTCCATGGACGGAGGAGCCTCATGGGCTACAGTCCATGGAGTCACAAAGAGTTGAATAACACTCTGAGAGTAACACTTTCACTTTTCATATATCTACATACGTAATGGATTATTACTCAGCCATAATAAAAAATGAAATAATGCTATTTGAAGCAGCATGGATGGATCTGGAGGTTATCATACTAAATAAGTCAGAGAAAGACAAACATGATATCACTTATATGTGGAATCTAAAAAAAATTGTACAAATGAACTTATTTACAAAACAGAAATAGACACACAAACATAGAAAACATACTTCAGGTTCACTTCAGTTCAGTTGCTGAGTCGTGTCCGACTCTTTGCAACCCCACAAATCGCAGCACGCCAGGCCTCCCTGTCCATCACCAATTCCTGGAGTTTATCCAAATTCATGTCCATCGAGTCAGTGATGCCACCCAGCCATCTTATCCTCGGTCGTCCCCTTCTCCTCCTGCCCCCAATCCCTCCCAGCATCAGAGTCTTTTCCAATGAGTCAACTCTTCGCGTGAGGTGGCCAAAGTACTGGAGTTTCAGCTTCAGCATCATTCCCTCCAAAGAAATCCCAGGGCTGATCTCCTTCAGAATGGACTGGTTGGATCTCCTTGCAGTCCAAGGACTCCCAAGAGTCTTCTCCAACACCACAGTTCAAAAGCGTCAATTCTTTGTTGCTCAGCTTTCTTCACAGTCCAACTCTCACATCCATACATGACCACTGGAAAAACCATAGCCTTGACTAGACGGACCTTTGTTGGCAAAGTAATGTCTCTGCTTTTGAATATGCTATCTAGGTTGGTCACAACTTTCCTTCAAAGGAGTAAGCGTCTTTTAATTTCATGGCTGCAATCACCCTCTGCAGTGATTTTGGAGCCCAAAAAAATAACGTCTGACACTGTTTCCACTGTTTCCCCATCTATTTGCCTTGAAGTGATGGGACCAGATGCCATGATCTTAGTTTTCTGAATGTTGAGCTTTAAGCCAACTTTTTCACTCTCCTCTTTCACTTTCAAGAGGCTTCTGAATTCCTCTTCACTTTCTGCCATAAGGGTGGTGTCATCTGCATATCTGAGGTTATTGATATTTCTCCTGGCAATCTTGATTCCAGCTTGTGCTTCTTCCAGCCCAGCGTTTCTCATGATGTACTCTACATATAAGTTAAATAAGCAGGGTGACAATATACCACTTGACGTACTCCTTTTCCTATTTGGAACCAGTCTGTTGTTCCGTGTCCAGTTATAACTGTTGCTTCCTGACCTGCATACAGGTTTCTCAAGAGGCAGGTCAGTGGTCTGATATTCCCATCTCTTTCAGAATTTTCCACAGTTTATTGTGATCCACACAGTCAAAGGCTTTGGCATAGTCAATAAAGCAGAAATAGATGTTTTTCTGGAACTGTCTTGCCTTTCCCATGATTCAGAGGATGTTGGCAATTTGATCTCTGGTTCCTCTGCCTTTTCTAACACCAGGTTGAACATCTGGAAGTTCATGGTTTGAGTATTGCTGAAGCCTAGCTTGGAGAATTTTGAGCATTACTTTACTAGCGTGTGAGATGAGTGCAACTGTGCGTTAGTTTGAGCATTCTTTGGCATTGCTTTTCTTTGGGATTGGAATGAAAACTGATATTTTCCAGTCCTGTGGCCACTGCTGAGTTTTCCAAATGTGCTGGCATATTGAGTGCAGCACTTTCACAGCATCATCTTTCAGGATTTGAGATAGCTCAACTGGAATTCCATCACCTCCGCTAGCTTTGTTTGTAGTGATGCTTTCTAAGGCCCACTTGACTTCACATTCCAGGATGTCTGGCTCTAGGTGAGTGATCACACCATCGTGATTCACACCATCGTGATTATCTGGGTCATGAAGCTCTTTTTTGTACAATTCTGTGTATTCTTGCCACCTCTTCTTAATATCTTCTGCTTTGTTAGGTCCATACCATTTCTGTCCTCTATCGAGCCCATCTTTGCATGAAATGTTCCCTTGGTTTCTCTAATTTTCTTGAAGAGATCTCTAGTCTTTCCATTCTATTGTTTTCCTCCATTTCTTTGCATTGATCGCTAAGGAAGGCTTTCTTATCTCTCCTTGCTATTCTTTGGAACTCTGCATTCAGATGCTTATATCTTTCCTTTCTCCTTTGCTTTTTGCTTCTCTTCTTTTCACAGCTATTTGTAAGGCCTCCTCAGACAGCCATTTTGCTTTTTTTGCATTTCTTTTCCATGGGGATGGTCGTGATCCCTGTCTCCTGTACAATGTCATGAACCTCCGTCCATAGTTCATCAGGCACTCTGTTTATCAGATCTAGTCTCTTAAATCCATTTTTCACTTCCACTGTATAATCATAAGGGATTTGAGTTAGGTCATACCTGAATGGTCTAGCAGTTTTCCCTACTTTCTTCAATTTAAGTCTGAATTTGCCAATAAGGAGTTCATGATCTGAGCCACAGTCACCTCCAGTCTTGTTTTTGCTGACTGTATAGAGCTTCTCCATCTTTGGCTGCAAACAATATAATCAATCTGATTTTGGTGTTGACCATCTGGTTATGTCCATGTGTAGAGTCTTCTCTTGTGTTGTTGGAAGAGGGTGTTTGCTATGACCAGTGCATTTTCTTGGCAAAACTCTATTAGCCTTTGTCCTGCTTCATTCTGTACTCCAAGGCCAAATTTGCCTGTTACTCCAGGTGTTTCTTGACTTCCTACTTTTGCATTCCAGTCCCCTATAATGAAAAGGACATCTTTTTTGGGTATTAGTTCTACAAGGTCTTGTAGGTCTTCATAGAACCGTTCAACTTCAGCTTCTTCAGCATTACTGGTTGGGGCATAGGCTTGGGTTACCATGATATTAAATGGTTTGCCTTGGAAATGAACAGAGATCATTCTGTCATTTTTGAGATTGCATCCAAGTACTGCATTTCGGACTCTTTTGTTGACCATGATGGCCACTCCATTTCTTCTGAGGGATTCCTGCCTGCAATAGTAGATATAATGGTCATCTGAGTTAAATTCACCCATTCCAGTCCATTTTAGTTCGCTGGTTCCTAGAATGTCGACGTTCACTCTTGCCATCTCTTGTTTGACCACTTCCAATTTGCCTTGATTCATGGACCTAACATTCCAGGTTCCAATGCAATATTGCTCTTTAGAGCATCAGACCTTGCTTCTATCACCAGTCACATCCACAATTGGGTATTGTTTTTGCTTTGGCTCCATCCCTTCATTCTTTCTGGAGTTATTTCTCCACTAATCAACAGTAGCATATTGGGCACTTACCGACCTGGGGAGTTCCTCTTTCAGTATCCTATCATTTTGCCTTTTCATAAAGGTTATCAAAGAGGAAAGGGATAAATTAGGAATTTACAGGTACATACTACTATATATAAAATAGAGAAACAATCTGAAAAATAATATATATATATGTATAGCTGAATCACTTTGTGTAACAATTGTGTTAGTTTCAAGTATACAGCAAAGTGATATATATATATTCTTTTTCACATTCTTTTCTATTATCAGTTATTATAAAATATTGAATATAGTTCCTTGTGCTATCCTTGTTATTTATCTATGGATATTTGTTCTTAAAGCGATCAAGCAGTCATGATTCCCAGTACAAACTGCAGGGTGTGCTATGAGAGAGAATTGTAAGGGGCAATAAGAGATTATAAAGGCAAATGCAGTCAGGAAGGATTCTCTGATGAGATGACATTTGAGCTGCACTCTGAAGTCTTCCCAGGTGGCTCCAGCGGCAGAGACTCCACCTTCCATTGCAGAGTTGCGGGTTTGATCCCCTGGAGTAGGAAGATCCCCTGGAGTAGGAAATGGCAACCCACTCCAGTATTCTTGCTTGGAGAATCCCATGGACAGAGGAACCTGGCAGGCTATAGTCCACAGGATCGCAAAGAGTCAGCACTGAAAGTATCACTTCCAGGAGCTTCAGGTGCCCAGGAACCAGAAGCAAGGAGATGTGAACCAGATCATTCTTGGTTTTAACTGGATCCTTAATCACCCCACTTAACCACCACATAAAGCTGTTCGGACTTTACTGAAGAGTGTGGAATAACAAAGAGAATTAAACATAGGAAGATAAAAATGAAACTGTACCCTCATTTTGATAGTATCCAAGAGGAAAAATAAACCATCCACAGCGTTTCTTGGCGCACTCTAGTTCCAAGCCTTACTTCATGTGCTGAAGCCCGCCCCTTCTTCTCTCACGTGGACAAACATCTCCTCTCCAAGCACTGAAGAACAAAATCCCCACTTGTATTAGAAAAGCCCCTCTCCCTGCCCACAGGATATTTTTCCCTCTCTTTCCCCCCAGCAGAGTAATCACGGGACTCACTAACCCACAGGATGCAAAAAATATCAAGAAAGTGAAAAAACAATTCAGAGAATGGGAGAAAATATTTGTAAATCATATATCTGATGAGAGATTTATAGCTAGAATATATAAAAAATAACTCAAATAATAAAAATATAACTCAATTTCAAAATGGGTTAAAAATTTGAACAGTCTACAAAGAAGATACACCAATGGCTAATAAGCACATGAAAAGACCCTCAACATCATTAGTCATTGGAAAAATGCAACTCAAACCTGAATCCACTAGGATGGCTATAATCAAAAGTCAGATAACAAGTGCTGGCAAGGATGTGAAGAAACTGGAAAACTCATTTACTGCAAGCAGGAAAGTGGAAAGCCACTTGACAGTTTCTCAAACACATTAAACATGGGGTTACCATATAACCTAGGAATTCCACTCCCCAGTATATAGCCAAGAGAAATGAACACATATGTCTGCACAAAAACATCTGTAAAAATGTTCATAGCAGCATTATTCATAATAGGAGAAAGGTGAAAACAACCCAATGTCCATCAACCAATGAATGGATAATTAAAATGGGCTATATTATTCAGCAATAAAAAGGAGTGAAGTACTGATAAATGGTAACACATGGATAAAACTTAAGAACAATATGCTAAGTGAAAGGAGCCAGACATAAAAGGCAACAGATATATGATTTCATTTATACAACATGGCCAGAGTAAGGAAATCCTTTGAGATGGAAGGCAGATAAGTGGTTGCCTGGGGAGCTGGGAAGGGAGTTTGTGGGGAATGGAGAGTGACTACTAACAGGTGTTCCTTTTTAGATGAAAATATCTTAAAATTGTGGGGATGGTTGCATAATTATGTGAATATACTTAACAATAAGCTATACACTTCAAAGAAGGATCTTGTACGGTATGTAAATTATATCATGATAAAATTGTTACCCTCAAAAAAGGGTTCACGATATCTTCACGGTGCTTCAGGGTGTAACTTAGAGGAGAGCTCACCGGGAAGAGGACTCTAGCCCAGTCTAGGTATGTGGCTGCTCCCCACTTCAAAGGATGGGAGTAATCCGCCCACAGGCTCAGGGAGGGTTGGAGAACCGCTCTAGCCACAAATGCCATGGGAACAAAATGCTTCTAAGTGCAGGCTGCTCGGATTCCCTGTCCACAGGAGGCCGTAGGAGTTAGAGAGCAGTTTTAGGTTCACAGTGGAACTGAATGGAAGGTATGGGAGATTTCCTGTGTCCATCCTGCCCCCACACAAGACAAGAATAGCCTCCCCCATTATCAACATCCCCTTAACGAACCTACACTGGCACATCGCAGTCAGGTAGAGTCCACAGTTTATATTAGAATTCACTCTTGGTTGTATGCATACCATACAACTCTTGGTTATATGCATTCTATGTGCATGTGTGCGCAGTCATGTCTGACTCTGCAAGTTGCAACCCCATGGACTGGAGCCTGCTGGGACTAGCCCATCAGGCTCCTCTGTCCATGGGATTTTCCAGGGAAGAATAGTGGAGTGGGTTGCCATCTCCTACTCCAGGGGATCTTCCCCACCCAGGGATGGAATCACATCTCTTGCATCTCCTGCGCTGGCGGAGATGGAGGTGGATTCTTTACCACTGTGCCACCTGGGAAGTCCCGTACATTCTATGAGTTTGGTCTAATTTACAGTGACATGTATCAAGTGTTATGTTTAGTATCATACAGAGCAGCTTCACTGTCTTAAAAACTCTTTATCTGTTCATCCCCTGCATCCCCCTCACCCCGCAGAACCACAATGGGATGCTTTTAAGCAGAAGCTTTAAAAAAATTTCTTGGAAGTCCTCCTTGGCTCAGGAGGTCTAGGGCCTACTCTGTACAAAGCCATCACAGGGCCATTCAGTGACAGACCTGTAGCTACAGAAAGACTACCAGAAGCTATGAAATGACCACTCTTCTATCTTTTGGACGGTGTCTTTCTCTCTTTCCCTTGCACAAGGCAAATTCCAGGATTAGGGTGGGGGCGTGTGTGGACCTTTAGATACATTTGCTCCTGTACTGTTATAGGCTTTCTTGATGGTTCAGGCTATAAAGAGTCTGCCTGCAGTGCAGGAGACCCAAGTTCAATCTCTGGGTTGGTCCCCTGGAGAAGGGACCGGTTACCTATCCCAGTATTCTTGCCTGGAGAATTCCATGGGCAGAGAATCCTGATGGGTCATATATAGTCCATGGGGTCACAGAAGTTGGACATGTCTAACACTTTCACTTTTTTCACTGCATAGGAAAAGATCTAGCAGGATACAGCTAAACTGTTACTCATTACAATGAGTTGTGGGATTTGGTTTCGAAGGAGGGAAGTGGTGAAGAAGAGAACTTCCCTTTAACTTTAAATAGATTTGACATTTGAAAAATATTTACAATGAGCATGCATTACATTATATTTCACATTTAAAAAGACAAAAAAAACACCTTTCTTTACCGAAGTGTTGGCAGAGTTTAACTGTGTGGAGAAATTAAAGATGATTTTATTCTTTTATTTGCACTTTTATTTTTTAGCTTGGGGTTTCGATAAGAAACACATATTTATTACTTAAGCAAAAGTTATTTTTAACTGTCACTTAAAAAAAAAAAAGCAAAAGATAAACAGAGTCCAGTTGCCCTGGTTTCCATGGCCTCCCCACCCTTGCCTGCCTGGGCCTGGGTTTTGCATAGGAACTGTCCTCCTGGACTCACCCTTAAGGCAGAACTCACCAGGGAAGCTGAGTCAGCACTTCTGCGGAGGCCTGCAGGGAGTCAGGCCTGCTCGCTGGAGCAGATAAGCTCATGGCCTTACTCCCACTGGATTTTTGTTCTGTTGAAGCAACTGGCATAAGGGTTCTGAGGCAGCTCTGGAAACAGCTTTTCTCCCAGAAGACCTGATTTTTGCCTTATCTGGTCTAGGAGGTGCTGGATAAATGCTCACTTGAATTATCAGAGAGAGAGTGGGAAGGGCTAGGGTTGTGTTATGGAGTCCAAGTTCGTACTGCTCACACACAAAACAGGCCAATAAATCGAGAGAGGAGGTTCTGGGCCAAGGAACAGCAACTTTATTTGGAAAGCCTGCAGGCAGAGAAGATGGTGGACGAGTGTTCCAAAGAACCACCTTACTCGAGTTAGAATTCAGGTTTCTTTTATCCTAAAAGAGGAGGCAGGGGATGGCTGGTTGTTGCAAACTTCTTGGCGCCAGAATCCTTTGTTCTTGCAACTGTTCATGTGGGTCAGGTCACAAAGTTCCCATAAACCTCCAACAGGATAAATGTTATTCTCCGTTCTGCAACTTTCTCTTGCCTTATGAATGGAAGCATGTTATACCTTTAAAGATCACAGCCTTGAGAAGGGGATAGCCTGTATATTTCAGGTTATAGGCAACAACCTTTTACAAAAGATGCAGAGCCATTGTGACTAAGCACAGGACAGAACACAAAGGTTAGAGCCAAAGGAATAGATTCAATATGGAGTCAGGTTTGTTCTTCACTGTTACAGTTGCTGCTAGCAAATGATCCAACTGCTGGAGAAGGCTTTGAGTCATTTGTTGGGGGATTACTCAAAGAGGGGCTTCCCTGGTGGCTCAGATGGTAAAGAATCTGCCTGCAAGGCAGGTAGACCTAGGTTGGGTCCCTAGGTTGGGAAGATCCCCCGGAGAAAGGAATGCCTACCCACTCTAGTATTCTTGCCTGGAGAATTCCATGCATGGACAGAGGAGCCTGGTGGGCTACAGTCTATGGGGTCCCAAAGAGTGGGACACAACTGAGCAACTAACACCTTCACTCACTTTACCCAAAGAGATCTCTGCTTCCTCCTTGTGGCCACACTGGGTGATCTTTCAGAAGAGTTGAACAAAATGAATTCTGGGTGGCAGGAACTGGAAGTTGATGTATGTATTTGCTCTGAATTTACTGCATTTTATTTTTATAAGGAAAACCACCATTTTGGTTCCCAATATTTATTCAAGATTTTACACAAAATATTTCAGATAATTGAGTTTGGGCCCTCATCTTTCTCCGCTTCATTTTTGATTAATCTGTAAGTAGCAATTTGTAACTTCGCTGTTGGCAACTAGACATAACCAAGCACGTAGATTATTCTTCAAATATTTTTTGGTGAGATATTTCAAATACCTTTTGGAAAAAGGCACAATTACAATAATTTTGCTTTCTTTGCTTCTTCGATTGTTACCACCCCTCCACCAGGATTCCCAGCTTTCCCATTCACTTTGATTCTCTCCTGAAAAAAACTACTCAAAATTGGCAGCATTCTTGATTCCATCTTCTCCAGGGTTGGTACAGTCCAAGGTAAACTTAGGACAGGACCTGCTGCTTTTTTTGTTGACGCGCTTCCCCACAGGATTTTTCACCGGCTCCATGGCGGCAGTAGAGGCAGAAAAGGCTACTGTTTTAAAAATCTCACTGAAAATAGTCTTCTACGTGGAGAACACTGGATCTCGGAAGCGTCAGGAATGCTGGCTCTACCTGGGGCAGCTAACACAGATTTTTTAGCCTCTCTGAGCCTCAGTTCCCCGCTCTGTAAAACAAAGTGGATACTCGTGATGACCGAGGGAGCCTACAGAAGTCAATGGTCTGTAAAAGCGTTCAGTGATATTTCTTCCTGGAATCACAGTGGCAAGTGCCAGGCCAGGGGGCCGCCCAAGGCTGCAGGACTAGAGAGTCCACAGGATGGGGACCCTGAGTTCCCCGAAAACCGGGTTCCGTGCGGACCTGCAGCTCGGCCTTGAGCAAGCGCCGGTGCAGCACTGCCCCCACGTGGTCGTAGGCAGTATGTTGCCCTCACGGAAAAGCAAACGCAAACATAGATGGCGATTGAGTCTTAACATTTTGGAACTCTTTTTTTTCCTTTTTAATGCTGCGGCCCGACTGTATTTACTACTGCGGATAACGAGAGCACTCCGATTCCGAAGCCCGGAAGGAAGCCACGAGGTCAGGACGTGGAAACTGGCGCCAGAGACGCCAGGCTGATATCTGGCAAACATAGAACAATGGAGGGAGGCAGGGTTTGAAGAGAGCGAGGCGCCGCGTCATGAGACTAATATAGTACGTGTGGGAGATGCTGTTAGCGGGAGGTAGCGTGGCCGAGTGGTCTAAGGCGCTGGATTTAGGCTCCAGTCATTTCGATGGCGTGGGTTCGAATCCCACCGCTGCCACACCTTGCGGGTTTCACTTTTTCAACTTCTGAATCATCCTCTCCCAGTTACTCTTAGCATTTTTCGGTGTGTGTTTGTTTTTCAACCTTCTGACGCCTTTTTTTTTTTTTTTTTAATGGAATGAGGAAGAGAGGGGGAAAGGAGGAAACTGCAGCTCGGGGGCCCCTCACTCCTTTAGCCTAATATACAAACCCACCAATCCTGCCACCTAAAAATACGAAAACGTCTCCCTATTTGCATGGTAAAGCATCTGAGATACTTTAAGAAGCTCGCATCAGACTGCGCTTTTGATTTAAGGCTTCAAAGCCTGAGGCCCAGGGAGTGGGCCTCTTTACCTTCCAGTGACAGAGAGTAGGTGGGGAGGGGGGGAGGTGGATTTTAATGAAGACTTCACTTAGGAAGGGTCCCTTTCTGGCCTCTCTGGTCTGCAGAGAGCTGAGACTGACTCCATAAATCCCTGTTGGTAGAAACTGTCAGGTGACCCTATGGAGGGTCTGGGGGCTCGAGATCCCCGCCCTAGGTGGGCTTATCAGCCTAGAAGTCCCAGCTTCATTGATCCACCTCTTACTTGTTTTTGTGCTTGTTTATTTACTCATTCAACAACAATTTATGAAGGGCCTACTATTAATATTTAGTCCTAGATTGGGCTTTCCAGGTGGCTCAGTGGTAAAGAATCTGCCTGCCAATGCAGGAGATGAAAGAGACAGGGGTTCAATTCTTGGGTCGGGAAGATCCCCTGGAGAAGGAAATGGCAACCTGCTCTAGTATTTCTGCTTGGGACACTCATGGACAGAGGAGCCTGGCTGCGCTACAGTTCATGGGGTTGCAGAGTCAGACACGAAACAGGAAGATCAACTTGAGGCTAAAGAGGAACAGGGCAGGTCCTGACACGCACGAAGTTCACAGCCACTGAACTTTCTTCCATTATACCTGTGAGGATTATTGAACAGCATGAGGAAGCGGATCCCTCTGAGGAGATTACATTTAGTCATTATATCTCCTTAGACTTCTGTTGGCTGGGACAGCTTCTTAAACTTTCCTTGTTTTTGATGACCCCCAAGTTCTGAGTAAGGCATTTTGTAGAAAGTTTCTCAATTACTTTGATTTTTTTTCAAAATTAGGATTTGGGGGCTTAGAACCTTAAGGGATTTTGAAAGGAAGACCACAGAGCTAAAGTGCCGTTCTCTTCCACACCAAGAGTACACGCTATCAGGCCTTCTCTGGAGGTCCAGTGGTTAGGACTCTGCCCTTCCAATGCAGGGGGTGGCAGGCTCTGTCCTTGGTGGGGAACTAATATCCCCCAAGTATGGCTGAAAAAAAAAAGTACACATTATCAACATGATTTGTTACCGTTGATGTTAACCTTGATCACCTGGCTGAGGTCTTCTTTGCAGTTTCTCCACTCACACCCCCTCCTCAGTACTGGAATCTTTGGAATGAAGTCACTGTATACACTTAAATAAATTTTTTTTATTGGAGTCTAATTGATTCACAACGTTGTGTTAGTGTCTGCTGTGGGGCAGGTGAATCAGTTATACATAAACATATATCCACTCTTTTTCAGACTCTATTCCCATATAGGTCATTGCAGAGTACTGAGTAGAGTTTCCTGTGCTATTACAGTAGGTTCTTATTAGTTATCTATTTTATATATAGCAATGTGGAGTTGTGATATTCTTAAGGGTGAAATGTTTACATCAGTTAACTGAAATACTATACAAAGAAATTGATCTCTTCCCTCATTTACTAAATTTATTTATTCCACACGACTGAGCAACTTCACTTTCACTTTTCACTTTCATGCACTGGAGAAGGAAATGGCAGCCCACTCCAGTGTTCTTGCCTGGAGAATCCCAGGAACGGGGGAGCCTGGTGGGCTGCTGTCTATGGGGTCGCACAGAGTCGAACACGACTGAAGCGACTTAGCAGCAGCAGCAGGACTCCTGGATATTCATTTTGGGAAATAACCCAGTAATAATTTGTTCAAAGTGTTGTATCTTTAGCCACTGGGAGCTCTTACAGCTGGCTCAGGTGTCCTTTCAAATACCTCCATCATTGCATGGTTGTTGTTTTTAAACATTCTCACTTTGTGGCACCAAAAGATGCTCCAGGCTCATCTTACATGTTTCCTGTTCCAGAGTTTGCCGTTTATCTTAGGCATCATGGGCCCTTTTTTGGAGAATGGTATAAGGAAACAAGATCTGGGTACCAGATGTAGTCTAGATACTGAGGTATTATTACTTCTAGGCCCTGTCAACTGATAAAACAATGAAATTTCCCAGGTGGCTCAGGGGTAAAGAATCTGCCCTCAACGTAGGAGACTTGGGTTGGATCCCTGGGTTGGGAAGATCGCCTGGAGAAGGAAATGGCAACTTATTCCAGTATGCTTGCCTGGGAAATTCCATGGACAGAGGAGCCTGCAGGCCTACAGTCCATGGGGTCTCAAACGGAGCTGGTCACAATTTAGCCACTAAATAACAACGAGTGCTTAAAAAAATAAAAGGAATAGAGTCACAGATGTAGAAAACAAACTTATGGTTATTAGAGGGGAAGGGGGGAGAGATAAATTAGGAGACTGAGATTGACATTTGCATGTTACTACATATAAAATAGATAATAAGGACCTACTGTATAGTGCAGGAAACTCAATACTCTAACTGATACAGGAAAAGAATCTTAAAAAGGGTGGATATATGTATATGGATAACTAATTCACTTTGCTGTACACCTGAAACTGATACAACATTGTAAAACAACTATTCCCCAATAAAAATTTAAAATGAAATAAAATATGAAAAGTATTAAAAAAAAAACAACAACTCATGAAGGGTGGGTTATCTGGGAAGCCTCTAAAACCCTCATGGGGACTTGGTTTCTCTGCTGGGTGGAGGTGCCACCTCCTTTCCCATTGGTTAAAGACACTTGAGAGGAAGGAGGCTTTCTGATAGAGTGACCCATACTGCCCCCATCCCAGGGTTTAGACATTCTACTACCAGGGAAAGAGATGATTTAGAGAAATTCAGAAAACAAAGACATTGATTTTGCTTTTGAGTTTCACAAGCTGAGGTTTGTCAGTAGAGAAAAGATTTAGATTATGTCAACAGTAAAAGCCTATTTTCCTTCTGCTAAGAACAGATTTCTCAGAGAAAGTTCAGAGGGGAAGGTGAATTTAAATGCAAGCATGTTACTGAGAAGAAAGAAATCCCAAGGGCTGCCAGTCCCAACTAGCCGAAGGTTTGTGGATCTCAGACTGAGATATGTCCCAGAGCTCAACTCAAGCCGTGGTCAAGGAGCAGAAAAGCAGAAATAACCCATGGGTCATGCTTAGGTCAGTGGGCCTGGGGCATCTCATCCACCTGCAGAGCAGTAAGCCCCACCTTCCTCCACTCTTTCAAGTTAGACAACCCCAGTTTCCTCATTTAAAAATGAGAATAATAATAAGCCCTATGTAAGAGTGGTCCTGAGAATTCAGTATTAGAGCATGTAGATGAAAGCTCTTTCACACTATCAAACATTAAATAGAAAGAATGAAGCATACACAAAACATAAAGGATTATTGTTTTTAAAAATTATATACACACATGCAATTCAACATAGTAAATAGGAGCACACATTTTTGAGCTGCTTCACAGATTTTCTTAACTGTTCAGCAGAGGACACCCCGTTGATACTCATGCTGGGGCCATGTTGGCCCTAACTAACATATTTACTCCTCCCCATCACGGGTTTCTTTAGGTTTGTGATGGTTTCCTTCTCTGCTAGGACCCATAGTTTTATCAGCCAGTTCCACCTGGGTATATTACGATATATACACAGGTGTATTTACACACTAATATTTTGGTATCCACAATTGAAACCAAGATAATAGGGAGGCACTGTGTCTGTGGAGATCAGGGCTGGATTAAGAAATATTGTGGTTTAAACATTAAAGACTACGGTGATCACTACTGGCCCCCTCAGGAACAAATAGAAGCAATATTGAATAAAAAAATATGACCAATTAATTTCTAAAAATGCCCATTATAATTTACTGCTATTTTCCCCAGAGATTTGTTTTTAAATTTTTTTAAATTTATTTATTTTTAATTGGAGAATAATTGCTTTACAATATTGCCTTGGTTTCTGCCATACAACAGATTCAGTTCTTTTAAAAGGGTGGGGTTTTTTTTGAGATTTAATTGACATGTAACATTGTATTAGTTTCTGGTGTACAATATAATTATTTGCTATATGTATATATTGTGAAATGGTCACAATGTTTAGTTAACTTCCATCACCACAGTTACAATTTTTCTTGTGATAAAAACTTAAGATCTACTCTCAGAAACATTCATATACACAATATAGCATTATTAACTATAGTAACCATGCTGTATATTACACCTCCAGGATTTATTTATTTTTAACTGGACGGTTTTATCTTTTTATCACCCTAAAAAAAATTTTTTTTTCTTTTCTGATGTCCCTTCTGGTACCGAAATCTGTGCTTACTAAGCTGAATCATCCCCAGACTTATACCCTGGAAACCCAAAAAGGCCAAGTAGAGCTAGGCAGAAGCCCGGGTCTCAGGTTTCCTTCCAGCCCTGGCTATCAACACACAGGAGATCTGATGAGTGAGAGAACCCAAAACGTAAGCGTAGCAGAGGATGAAACACAGTGCTCCTAGAATGGATCTAATCCAAGATCCCAATCTGAGGACAAGCCCAGGGAAGTTAGAGCAGCAAGGAGGGTCTGTGTCCCTAGAGAGGTAGCAACAGACAACGAAAACTTGCAAACGTATGCCCAGCTTGCATAAGTGGCTGCAGTTCAGTTGCTCAGGCCCTAAGAACTCGCCTATGAGATGTGACTGGAGGGGGTGGAACCAGACGGAAGGGCGCGGGGCTAGGACCGAATCTCAAGCAGAAGAGGGGAAGGACCCGACCCAGAGGGATAGGGCGTGCCTGCTTGCTAAGTCGTGTCGGACTTTTCGCGACGCTATGGACTGTAGTCCGCCAGGCTCCTCTGTCCATGGGATTCTTCAGGCAAGAATGCTGGAGTGGGTTGCCATTTCCTTCTCCAGGGGATCTTCTCGACCCGGGAATCAAACCCAGTCTCTGCATTGGCAGGCGGGTTCTTTACCACTAGCGCCACCTGGGAAGCCCCTACCCAAACTGCTAAGGCTAATTCCCTGGGGAGAAACCAGGGGGCGGGCTCAAGCTTACAGGTAGGAAGAGAGCGGAACTACAGCAGGAGAGAACCCTGGGGCGGGTCAGACCTGGGTAGGGACGGGGAGAAGGCCTGGAAGGCGGAGCAGGCTGAGAGGCTAGGACCTTCCGGTGGCATCCTCTCCAGGCAAGAGGGAGCTCCAGACCCGAAGGGAGGAGCAGGGGCGTGGTCACGACTCAAGAGGCGGGGCAGGGGCGTGTCTAAACCCAGGGGGCGGGGAATGGGCGGGGTTAGAACGCTGGGCCCAGATGATGACGATTTAGCTGCTAAGTCATGTCTAACTCTTGCGACTCCATGGACTGTGGCCCACCGGGCTCCTCTATCCATGGAATTCTCCAGGCAAGAATACTAGAGTGGGTTGCCATTTGAGCCCCGGGCAGACCCAAGCCCAGAGGGCGTGTTAGGGAGAAGTCCAGGACTCCAGGGTGCGCCCAAGTCCGGAGGGCGGAGCAGGGTCTGGTCCGAGTCCTGAAGGCGAAGAGGGAGCAGGGATGGGCCGGCGACGACGGTCAGAGGACGGACGGCTGCAGGCCTAGGAAGCGCAGGGCCAGGACTAGCAGGCCAAGGAACAGCAACAGCCCGAGCAGCAGCCGCAGGAGCGTCCGCGCGGTGGAGCCGCGGGTCCGCCCCGCTGTTGACTGCACATATCGCTCCACTGCGTCCGCGAAGCTGAACTTGTCCGGCACGTAGCCAAGCTGGGCGCGGGCCTTGGCGATCTGGAAGGTGTGTGTCACGGCCACACTGCGCACCTGCGGGGAGAGGCGGGACAGCCGCAGAGCGGGACTAGTGGGCGTGGGAGGCAACCTTATTTCACTGGGACGGGAGATGGTAGAGATTCCCCTTGCATCGCACAGCGATTTAAAAGGACCTCCCAAAGTGTTGGATCTTGCGCCTTCGATGTTCTCATGGGGAGGACTTCCTTTCTCTCTTCTGCCCCCATTTTCTTTGAGGGTGTCGCCTCCCCGATGTCTTTTCGGCATCTCCTCACCCTACTGAATTTCTCAGTGCCCCCAAAGTAAAGGCCCCACCTGTGCACTCCCTTCCCTGGCCTAGAAGATGCTGGGGCTCAGGAGGACCTTGATATATTCTGCCTGTAGCCTGGGTGCAGCTCTCCGGAAACAAGTGTCTCCAGGGGACACCCTGAGCTTTTCAGCCCACAGCTCCAGATCGAGTCTGGGCAGGCAGGTCCCAGGGCACAGTTTTCACTCCCTTGCTGATTAACTAAGCTTCCCTAAGAGAGGAATTCAATTATGCAGAAGTGATAACTCTCCAGGGTCTGAGCAACCTTCCCTGCTGGCAGAAGTCCTGGGGCCCACAGGCTTCAAAGGTAGTACTGACAGCTAACAACTGCTGAACTAGCACCTTGTGCCTGTAGGACTAAATTCTTTCTGGGCCTCGTCTCATTTAATCTTCTGAAATGCTAATACCACCGTCTCCTCTTGAAAATTGATCAGAGAGGTTAAGTGACTTGCCCAGGGTCACACAGGGAGCCAAATTCTAGCCCATGCCTTTCCCTGCTATGTTAGGCCTGGGAGGATACCGTCCCACTTGATTCATTTCTTCTGCTTTAGTTCCTCAGCTGAACACTGGGAAGGTGTCCACTAGCTGCTTGATTCTGCTGTGGCCCTGTAACAACCCTTGGGGTCAAGCCCCTGATCTGGGATGCTAGTGTGGGGAGAGAGGGAGAGAGGCCAGTTCTTGTCTCTTTTTGCCTCAGTTAGCAAGTTCAGGGGTTTGGGGGATACAGCTGTGAACTAGATAAACAATGGTCCCACATCTCAGGCTTGGATATCACCTCCTTTGGGAAACCCTCCCTAACTTCCTCAGAATTGGTTTATGTGCTTCTTTTGTGTACTCTGAAGTTTCTCATCACTTCCCCCGATATAATCCTTATCACAGTGTGTTGAGTTGCCTGGTTGTTGGGCGGTCTTCCTCTTTGGATGGACTGTGAGCTCGTCATTAAATGAGATTATAATCTTTTTGCCCTTCCTAACTTACCAGAGCATCAAGGACAGTCAAATCAGAGAGTGGACTGGAAGGATTTTGCAAATAATACCAAACCCCACTTGTTGCTTTACTGTTTATGAAAGTGAGAGTTAGTCACTTAGTCGTGTCCAACTCTTTGTGGACTGTAGCCCACCAGGCTCCTCTGTCCATGGAATTCTCCAGGCAAGAATGCTGGAGTGGGTTGCCATTTCTTTCTCCAGGGGATCTTCCCGACCAAGGGATCGAACCCAGGATTCCCTCATTGCCGGTGGACTCTACTGGCTGAGCTACCAGGGATTAACAGATTATTACTGTTTATAATCTGCATTAAAACATCCTCTCTTAATAAACAACAAGGGCCTGTATAGCACAGAGAATTATGTTCAATATTCTATGATATGGACATCCCTGGTGGTACAGTGGATAAGAATCCACCTGCCAATGCAGGGGACATGGGTTTGATCCCTGGTCCAGGAAGATTCCATGTGCCAAAGAGCAGCTAAAGCCCGTGGGCTCCAACTACTGAGCCCGCACTCTAGGGCCCACAGGCTGCAACTACTGAGCTCCTCTGCTGCAACTACTGAAGCCTATATACCTAGAGCCTGTGCTGCACAGCAAGAGAAGCCACTCCAGTGAGAAGCCTGGGCATCAGAAAGAAGAGTAGTCCCCGCTCATTGCAACTAGAGAAAGCCTGCATGCAGCAACAAAGACCCAACACCACTCCCCCCAGACTATATATATTTGAAAGTTGCTCAGTCTTGTCCAACTGTTTGCGACCCCATGGATTTATACAGTCCATGGAATTCTCCAGGCCAGAATACTGGAGTGGGTAGCCGTTCCCTTCTCCAGGGGATCTTCCCAACCCAGGGATCAAACCCAGGTCTCCAACCCAGGTCTCCTGCACTGCAGGCAGATTCTTTACTAGCTGAGCCACAAGGGAAGCCCCAAACCATAATGGAAAAGAATATTTAAAAAACAAAGTAAGGATATATAACTGAATCACTTTGCTGTATAGCAGTAATTAAGACATTGTAAATCAACTATTCAACAACAACAACAAAAATCCTCTCTTTTAAACAGTATATGCGAATAGGAAGTAAGGTCAGTCCTACCTTCATTCCTTAGAACAATGGCTGAAATGAATGAAAAAAGGCTATGAAGTCAACTAGAAGGCTCGTTAGTATGTTATAGACTGGCCAGCAGAGGACGCCAGAGCCACGGTGCCCAGAAACTTCACAACTAACTAGGGTGCTTTACTCCAAAATTGAACAAGGAAACCTCAAGTAAGGGGAGAGAAAGAGGAGCCAGCTCCCAGCCCGACCACAATTCAGCAGTACCTTGGCAGCTATTTTATGTGAATATGATTCCTGACATTTCACAAACTAATGGTTAAGCTTGGAATCTTTTAGGTCTGGTCTGGGTTCGAATCTCAGTGCTGCTACATAAGCAAATGGTGATGGGCAGTTTATTTTACCCTCTCCCCCTACCCTAGCCGTGTGTTTCATTTCCTCTCTGTACATGGAAGTGATAACAGAATCCACAGTGCATAGTGGTTGTCAAGATTAAATGAGAAACACAGTGCCAGATATTTCATCATCACACAATGCTGCTGCTAAGTCGCTTCAGTTGTGTCTGACTCTGTGCGACCCCATAGACGGCCTCCTACCAGGCTCCTCCGTCCCTGGGATTCTCCACGCAAGAACACTGGAGTGGGCTGCCATTTCCTTCTCCAATGCATGAAAGTGAAAAGTGAAAGTGAAGTCACAAAAGTGAAGTCACTCAGTCGTGTCCGACTCTTAGCGACCTCATGGACTGCAGCCTACCAGGCTCGTCCGTCCATGGGATTTTCCAGGCAAGAGTACTGGAGTGGGGTGCCATTGCCTTCTCCGCATCACACAACAGATGGTCCCTATTTTTATTTTTCTCTTTTCTCTGCTAGTCTAGATGGTTAAAAGCAGAAAGCATAGGGAACTGCTTCTTTCCATGGCCCATTCTTGATTCTCTGAGGTGGGGAGCACTGAGCTTTGAGTGTGAAGTCAATTCTAGGTGGGACCTTGGTGCGTGTATGCGTACTCAGTTGTGTCCAACTCTTTGGGACCCTGCGGATGGTAGCCTACCAGGTTCCTCTGGCCATGGGATTTTCCAGCCAAAAATACAGTGTGGTTTGCCATTTCCTCCTCCAGGGGATCTTCTTGGCCCAGGGATCGAACCCACGTCTTCTGTGTCTCCTGCATTGGCAGGCGAATTCTTTACCACTGAACCACCTAGGAAGTCTTGAACCAATCAGTGATTGGTTCACTCTCATGCTCACAGTTTTTCCACCATTAAATAAGATACTAATCTTTTTGGCCTTCCTAACTTAGCAGTGCATCAGGGACAGTCAAATGAGAGAAGAAGGATTTTGAAAGTAACACCAAACACCACTGTTGCTTTACTATTTATGATCTGCATGAAAACATCCTCTCTTTTAGGACTTCCCTGCTGGTACAGTGGATAAGCATCTGCCTGCTAATGCAGGGGACATGGGTTCAATCCCTGATCTGGGAATGTTCCACATGCCTCAGAGCAACTAAAGCCCATGTGCCCTAGGGTCCATGAGCCACAGCTGCTGAGCTTGTGTGTTGTAACTACTGAAGCCCCTACACCTTGAGCAGGTGCTCCTCAGGAGGAGTAGCCCCTGCTCATTACAACTAGAGAAAGCCTGCATATATCGACGAAGACCTAGTGCACCTAAGAATAAAGAAAGAAATGAAAAAGTAATGTTTAAATAAAAACAAAACATCTCTTTTAAACTCTATATGCAAATAGAAAATGCATCATCATTATTTGAGAACAGTGTCCTTAACACAGTAGGTCCTTAATTAATATATACTTATTCAGTGAGCAGGGATTGTGAGCCTCAAACTGTGAGCCTTGAATCAACAGGCTGTGTGTGCACAGTGACAGCTGTTGGGGAGTAGAGACATTCCAGAAGGTTCATGTCGTGGAACCTGCCTTCAGGAGCCTCCAGTCTGGCTGGGAAGGCAAGCTGCTTATGAGTGAAATGACAGTGATGAAGAAAGGGCTTGGAGCTGTCATCCTTCAGATCAAGAGAGCACAGCCTAAGCCAAAGGCCAGAGGCTGGGACATGATAAAGGAGATGGCTCTAGATATGGGCACACATAGGAGGTTCTGAGACCTTAGACAAGCATCCGGTTATGGTGTCAGAGTGGGAGTGGAGAAGGGGCAGAAGGCAAGTGAGGGGCACCAGGGCACAGGGGCTCCCCTCACAGCAGCCCACTTACCTCACTCCGGGTGAGCAGCGGCGGCAGGCTGCAGATGGGCCTCAGGGCCAGATGCAAATACTCCATCACCGTGGCTGTGTGGGGAGAGAGGGACCATGAACAGGTGCCTGCTCTTCACAGACTCCAGGGAGGCTCTCAGGGGCAAGTCAGCTGGGGGGGCATTGTTTGCTTTGCTAGGGGTAATCTTCACTTTGCCAACATTTTCCTGTTCTTGGGATTCCTTTATATCAGTTTCTCAGCACAGCCTGGGGCACCTTGCTTGGTGATGAAATATGTCACAAGTAAGTTGTTATTAATATTATAAGCCTGACATCTTAAAATAAATCTGAGCGGATTCAAAGTGATATCTACAGGCATGTCTCTCTCACTCACTTCTGTTCCAGTATGCTCTCTCGAGTCAGAGAAAGAAGTTGGGGCAGTGATTGAACTCAACATGAGCTTTATACTGGATCACTTTTTAAAAAATGTTCCAGCTTCCCCCACCCTTTTGTACCTGCAGAATGCTGAGATAATAGGTCTGGGATGTGGCTGAGGCATTTCTAGATTTTAAAAGCTCCCAGGTGATTCTACCGTGCAGCCAAGGGTACGAAGCACTGAGTTACAGTTAGCTCACTGGGAACTGGGAATTTATAGATAACTCACTAAACTGCCAGAACCTGCAGTTGAAGTTTTCTCAGCTGGGGGTCAGGAGTGTCACTCTTGGGGGCGATGCTGTGCAGGGGAAGCCATTCTGTGCCGGTGCCCTGGGGGACAGAGGTCTGTAAACCCCAGCTTTCAATGGCAAGCATCCCAGTGCTCTTGAAGAGCAACAGATCCAGCTGAGATTTTCCAGGAACTCAGTTATCTGTGACTGAAGGGCCACTTATCCCCTGGGGCTGATCACTCCATGCCTGACACACACTCAGCATTCCAGCTGGAAGGAGGCCAGCAGAGAGACACTGGGGCGTGAGAGCAGAGACTGACCTTCAGGGTGAGGAGGAGAAAGTGAAAGTGTTGGTCGCTCAGTCGTGTCTGACTCTTTGCAATCCTATGGACTGTAGCCCGCCAGGATCCTCTGTCCATGGAATTCTCCAAGCAAGAATACTGGAGTGGGTTGTCATTCCCTTCTCCAGGGGATCTTCCCCACCCAGGGATCAAGCCTGGGTTTCCTGCACTGCAGGCAGATTCTTTACTGTTGAGCCACCAGGAAAGGGCCAGGGTCAAAACTGAACCTCCACATGTCCCAAAGCAGCCTTAACTCCAGGCTGACCTTGGTGGATGGGGCAGCCTCTCTTCTGCCTGGCTTAGCACCTTCCAGCACAGCAGTGGGGCTGGGAGTGGGCTATGGAGTCAGCCGAGCCCAGTGTGAATTCTGCCTCTCCTGCTTTCTCAGCATGGCACTGTGGGCAGGCTGCTAACCTCTCGGGGCCTCAGGTGCCTCATCTTTACAATGGGCCTAATCACACCTACCTGGCAAGTGGGATAGACTTTAAACAGGGCCAGGACTAGGGCAAGGGGAGTAAGGTGCCTCGAGGGCAAATTTAAAGAGGCACTTGCTCTCAGGGCTGGGCAAGTGCAGATCAGGCTTGGAGCATTTGACTCCTGAGAGTGCAGGTTTCCTTAAATTTTGCACCCTCATGGCCCCACTCATCTCAGCTAGGTCCTGGCTCTGGGTTTAAAATGAGGTAATGCCTTGATGCTTTCTGAACTGTGGTGTTGGAGAAGATTCTCGAGAGTCCCTTGAACAGCAAGGAGATCAAACCAGTCAATCCTAAAGGAAATCAATCCTGAATATTCATTGGAAAGACTGATGCTGAAGCTGAAACTCCAATACTTTGGCCACCTGATGTGAAGAGATGACTCATTAGAAAAGACCCTGATGCTGGGAAAGATGGAAGGCAGGAGAAGGGGATGACAGAGGATAAGATAGTTGGATGGCCTCACCAACTCGATGGACATGAGTTTGAGCAAGCTCTGGGAGATAGTGAAGGACAGGGAAGCCTGGCATGCTGCCGTCCATGGGGTCACAAAGAGTCTGACACAACTGAGTGACTGAACACGGGGACAACAATGCATGTACCTCTGGCACATGGAGGGTTTTCTCACACACACACACACACACACACACACACACTCCCTTCCTTACCTGACAGGTAAACCCAGGAAGTAGGAACCTGGATCCAGGGCTGGCTGTACCCCAGCTTCTCAAACTGCAAGGAAACATGGCTTGAGTCGAGAAAACAGAACCTGAAGGGCTAGCGTTGCAGAGGCCACACACTGCCTTTACCCCAGAGTTATCAGAGCACCTCCTGGCCCCTCCTCAGCTGCCCACCAGAGCGGGCAGACCCCACAGCCAGCCCTACGTTTACACCAGTCAATAAATGAAATCCATGCTATAACCTGGAAAACTAAGTGGGAACTGGCTGCAGAGTGGGTTTTTTTTTTTTTTATGGGCTCATTCCCATCATTTAGTTTTTTACATCTGCTTCACCCAAACACACTCTAAGGCACTTATATAGAATTCACGGTAGCCCGCCAGGCTCCTCTGTCCTTGGGGAGTCTCCAGGCAAGAATACTGGATGGGTTGCCATGCCCTCCTTCAGGGGAATCTTCCCGCCCCAGGGATCAAACCCACATCTTTAGCACTGGCAGGCAGATTCTTTACCACCAGCACCACCTGGGAATGTATGACCCAGGAATTCCACTGCCAGGTGTAGACCCAAGAGAAATGAGAACGTATCTCCACACAACCATTTATACACAAATGTTCATAATAGCATTACTGATAACAGCCCGCAAATGGAAAACTGAAATTTCTATCCACTGATGAATGGATTAACAAAATCTGGCATATCCACTGAACGGAATATTTTTTTTTTTTGGTAATAAAAAAGAATGCATCACTGACATGACACACCCACAACATGGATGAACCTTGAAAACATTATGCTAAATGAAAGAAACTTAGCACGGAGCCCAAACATTGTATGATTCTGTTCATAGGAAATGTCCAGAACAGGCAAGTCTATAGAAGCCGGGATGAGGTTAGTGATTGCCTGTGGCTAGGGGTGGGGTGGGATGGGACGGAAACAGAAATGACAGCTAAAGAGTCTGGTTTTTGGAGGGGTGCTTTTTGGGGAAGGTGATGAAATGTTCTAAAGTGTGTTTTGGTGATGGTCAGACAACTCTTAAATTACTAAAAACCACTGGCTTGTATACTTTCAATAGGTGAACTGTATGGTCTATAAATTATATCTCAATAAAATTGTTAAAAGTTGACATGCAAAGAGCCCCTAAAGATATATATCCTCCAGTGTGGGGTTTCTGGTCGACTGCTTCAAGGAGTCTGTAAGCTGCTGGGAGAGGAGGCCGGGATTCTCGGAGTGGGGAGGAGGGTGGGCAGCGCCTCCCTTTGTGCTTTGTCCACCTTCTACTTAGCTCTTTCAGTTCAGTTCAGTTCAGTTCAGTCGCTCAGTCGTGTCCGACTCTTTGAGACCCCATGAATTACAGGCCTCCCTATATAGTACGGAGGTGGGGGTCCCACAAGCCAAACTTCACAAGACATCCACATAAATCAGGACGCAGGCTGAGAGGGACTGTGGCAAACTCTGGGAGCTCCTGGCCTCCTAAAGGGGTGGTCATGACCCAGTTCCAGTGCCTCCCAAGTGGACACGGTTGCCAGAGCTGGCCTTTAATGTGAAACCGTCTGAGCTTTTGGAAGGAGGAAAAGTGACAGGGAAAGAAGACGTGGGGATCCTGGAATTCTCACTTGGGTTGGTGGCGTTGTCTGGGCACCTACCAGTGGAGCCATCCACTCGAAGAGGTTGACGCTCTCCCCGTCATTGATGTAGTACGCCTGCCCACTCTGAGGGGACACGTGGGGAAGGGGTGTCAGGCACAGGGCCATCACCGGACCCCGTCCTCCTGATGGCTCCTAGCAGCTGCCCCAACTCCCCATTCTCCCGAGCAGCCCTGGAGAAAGATCTGAACAAGTCCCTTTGCATTCTGGGGCTGCCAGCTGACTAGCTGTATGACCTCGACGGAGTCACTTAAACTGTCTGTGCCTCAGTTTCTTCATCTGAGAAATGGGAGCATAATAATGGGATCTCCCTCTTGGGCTGTTCTAAAGGTGAACTATAACAATATATGTAACATGCTTAGCATTTGGTGACTGTCACTCTGGGATCAGCAACACCTGCCTCCCAGGGTCATCAGGAGCTAACGATGCTCTAAAAAGGATCAGCCACCCCTCAGCTTTCCTGGGCTGAGAAGCCCATGAGGCAACTTGAGCTGGGGAGACCTGCTGTGTGTGAGCCAGGAATCCCCTAGGGATGGGGGGGCGCCTACCTGCAGCCTGGGGGGTAAGGAGGGGGAGCACTGCAGGAGACTCACGGCCACGTGGCCCTTGGCGGCGGTGAGGGCTTCGGCGGCCAGCACGTGTGCCTGCACCAGATTGCGAACGTGGACCCAGTTCATCCGCGTCCGTCGGTCCCCAAATCGGAACATGAACAACCTCTTCTTAATGTAGCTCTGGTGGAGAGGGCACAGGGTGAGAAACACAGATGAAGCCTGGAATGGCTTTTAATTCCATCTCCGTGCAGATGGCTCCCAAATTTCTAGCTTCAGGCCAGACCTCTCCCAGCCCCACTAAACCTTCCTGACAGACATCTCCACTTGGTGGCCCATTTGGTTGCCAGATAGACGAGGCAGACTTGCCCTGTCCTGTGAGTGCCCGACCCCAGCTGGCCACCCCTGCTTCCCCTCAGCCCACAGCACCCAGGGCTAAGGCCAAAGCCCCGCAGCCCGCTCTGGCTGTCGCCTCCCTCCCTCTCTGCACCCAACCCATCTGTGAACCCAGCTGTCTCAGCTGTTACAATCAGACCAGCATCTAGCCACTCCTCCCTGCCTTGACTGCCACCCCCCTCTCTCACCTGGACACTGAAATAGCCTAACTGGTCCCCCGCTTCCACCCTCAGCCCCTGTGGGCTGTTCTCCATGCAGCTGGGGATCTTTTTGAATCCGAAGTCAAACCACGTCTCCCCTGCTCAGAACCTTCGGGACGCCTTGCTGGCAGGTCAGATGGCTAAGGAGACCCTTCTGCTCTGGACCCAGCTACTCTCTGATCTGTCTCCCACCGAACCCCGTGGTCTCACTCAGCTCCAGCCCTCGGCCTCCTGCCTGGAACATGCCAGCAGGTTCACGCCTCAGGGCTTTGGACCTCCCGTGCCTTCTGCCTGGAAGGTTCTGCCTACCTGTGTGATAGACCGGGTCACCTCAAGGTGCTCAGTGTCCCTGCTCGAAGAGGCTCCCTGACTGTTGGCACCCTAGCTTTCCCCCACCCCATTGCACTTTTCCTCCTTCTCCACAGTCCCCAGCACCTTCGAATATTCCTTGTCATGAAAGGTGTTTATTCTGTCTCTCCTCCTGTGAGAATATAAAGCCCACAGGAAGGGGGGCAGAATTGTCTATTTTGTCGACTGTTAGTCACTCAATTGTGTCCAACTCTTTCTGACTCCATGGACTGTAGTCCATCAGGCTCCTCTGTCCATGGGATTTCCCAGGCAAGAACACTGGAATGGGTAGCCATTCCCTTCTCCAGGGATCTTCCCGACCCAGAGCTCGAACCTGGGTCTCCTGCATTGCAGGCAGGTTCTTTACCGTCTGAGCCACCAGGGAAGTACATCCACAAACCTGGAACTGGTTTTCATTTCCAGCATTGTGCCCAAACTCTCTCCTCTATTTGGATCACCTTCTCTTCACTACCCCCTTTGCTTGGTTAGCTCATTCCCTATTCAAACAGCACAGGTATCACTTCCTCCAGGAAGCCCTCCTGGACCTCCCCTGCCAGGCCCTCTCTGCTATCCTCCCGTCTTCTCCCTCTCACCTCAGCCCTTACCACTCTGAATCTGTGACTGTGGCACCTGTCTCCCTGACTAGGCTGTGAGAAATCTGAGGACAGGATCCAGAGCCCCTTGCAGCCATATCCCTGGCAGCCTTGTTTGGAGAGGGGCTTTCTGGGTGAAGACCCTGGTGCCAGCAGCATGAGATGAGCCCTCTGGCCCTCAGGGAGCCCACATCTGAGCAGGGCAACAGTTTCCTCTGCCTCTCTGGGGTTGTAGCTCCATGTCTTCTCTATGGGTACCAGGCCTGGCTGGAGTACCCTAAGAGCTCTGTTCCTGGTGGGCCTGGTGGGGGCAGGAGTGCTCCCAGAACTGAGGGTCCCTTGCTGGGGCACTGACCCAAGACTGACATGGGGACCATGGGTCCTCATCCACACAATTTCAGCCAGGATCCCCCCGTGCCTCCGGCCTCTGGTTGGAACAACGTACCGCCACACGGGGCAGGTGCCTCTGCTCTTCGGGGCCGTAGATCCCTGGGGGTCGGAGCACACATGTCCTCAGAGAGCCTCCTCCTATGACACAGGGGAGCGCAGTCAGGGGCCTAGGAAGGGGTGGATGAGCAGGAAGGGGGATAGAAAGGCTGTCCACATCTCTTGGTCCTTACCTGGACAGGTTAGTGGGATAGGCAGGTCCTTGGAGTTTTCTCATTCAATTAATTATTCTCTCAGTAGATCAGCTAGTCATTCAACAAACACTATTGAGAATCATCCCCCTCCCCACCTGCTCTGCACTGGGTCCTGGGATGGATGCTGTGAAGAATCCCAGGAGGACCAAGAAATGGTCCCTGAACTCACAAAACTCACAGGCCAGTAACAGAGGCAACACCTGTGTGCGTGGCCTATGAGAGTTTAACCAGCTCTGATGGACGTGATTGCCTTTGACTCCCATGAGAGTCCTACTGTGCCCATTTTACAGATGTGCATAGACCCACATGCCCTCATGCCAATAGCTGTAGCTCTTTCTTTCTTCTAGTCACAGGTAAGGTCCATAGGGCTCTCAGAGAGGTTTTACTATGCATCTGGCGCTCTCATCTGGTGCTCTGGTAAGCCTGGAATTTTCCCCTCCAGGCAGCCCTATGAGGTGGGAGCTATTATCCCTGTTTTATGGATAAAGGAGCCAAGGCTCAAAGAAGAGATGTGATTTGCCTAGGGGCACACAGCTCAACCTAGTAGAGCTGAGATGGAGATCCAGGTTCAAGCTCTTTCCACCAACACCTCTGGTGACACAATACTAACAACTTAGCTCCCTGACCCTCGGCTCTCTGTCTTGGTCTCTTCACCTGGAAAATGGATGCTTTGTAGCCAGTGGTTGCAGTTACCCTTTCCAGACAACCAGAAAGGAAAAGACTAGAGCCATCAGCATGAAAGCTGGAGGTCTGTTCCCCCTCTCTGCTGTATCAGCAGAGTCTCCAGACTAAGATAGGGCTTAGTCCAGGGCTTCCCAAATTCTCTGTTGAGGGGTCCCCATTGGTGGAAGTGGGAGCCTGTCACCCTGTGGGGGGAGGTCTAAGGGTATATAACCTGAAGAGCTGTCCCAGACATATTCAAGTCTTAAGAAAGTCTACAAAATTTTCAATTTATTCTATTTTTTTGTTTGTTTAATTTATTCTAATTCATTAAAAAATTTTTTCAGTTACTATTTGTAAATTATTTGACTCCCAACCCCATCTCCTTAACTGAGATAGTGCCTCCTGGTAGATGTTCCACTACCCCAAGGCTCAGGTTCCCCAAGCAGCCTGTTCCCAGTTTGGGGAGCTGAGTGTATGCCATCCTCCGGGACCAGAAGCCCACCTTTCTTTGGGAGCTCCTTCCCCTTTGCACCAGATCTGGGGGTGGAGGGGAATGTCAGTCTAGATACACTTCTCTTCTCTGAGGTGGCATTCCAGGACCCAGGCTGAGCCAATGCCATCTTCTCACCCAGGAACATAACTCTGTGCATCTGACTAACGTGGGATCTAAAATCCTAAGAGTGGGCTCACCCTGAGAGACTGATCACCAGCTCCTGCCTCCCAGGTCCCTGGAATCACCCCAACCCTGTCATTTCTAAACCCTGGTGGTCATTTTTCTGGATGATATTTTCCAGAAGCTATCACATATCCTTCCAGTATAAATTCCCTTTTCTTCATAAATTAGCCAGGGATGGTATCACCAGGTCATAGCCTGCTCCTGACTGCTCCATAGCCACCCTGACTGTTCCTTCTCCAACACCCTCACTTAACAATGAAGCCCAGTATAGTGGGTTGAATGGTGGGCCCTGAAAAGTTATGTCTGTGTCCTGGAACCCATGGATGCTACTCTACTTGGAAAAGGGGTCTTTGCTGATAAAATTAAGAATCTAAACATGAAACTATCCTGGATTATCCTGTTGAGCCTTAAATCCAGTGTCAGGTGGCCTTATAAGAGACTCACAGAGGGAGAAGAGGAGAGGCCACATGAAGACAGAGGCAGAGACCAACACCAAGTGACGCAGCCACACACCAGAGAAGGACCCCGAGCTCCTGGAGCCACCAGAAGCTGGAAGAGTCAAGGAAGGATTCTCCCACATGCTTCTGGAGGGAGCACAGCCCAAATGACACTTGGCTTTCAGACATCTGACTGTGAACTATGGGAACCATGAGAGAAGAAATTTCTGCTGTTTCGAGCCACCAGGTTAGTGGTGATTTGAAATGGCAACTCACTCCAGTATTCTTGCCTGGAGAAATCCATGGATGGAGGAGCCTGGTGGGCTACAGTCCTTGGGGCCGCAAAGAGTCGGACACGACTGAGCGACTTCTCTTTCCTTCTTTTCTTTCCCCAGGACACGCACACACCCAGAGACGTGAAGACACAGCGCCTTCACGCGGAGCTGGGGTCTGCAAGTCTCAAGACTGTGCTACAGGGCCCAGGCTGCTCCATGCCAGGCTAGAGGCAGAGTGTCTCAGGGACCAGCTGGGGGAGCAGGGACTGGAAATTACCCAGGGAGACTGTGGCAGGCCTCCTGTGAGGCAGGTATCAAGTGAGCTTTTCTGTAGATAGCCTGGAGCTAATTTTAAACTCTGGGTCACCTGGGCATGGGATGGGGGTTGGGGGAAGGCTGGTCGGGCTGCAGCTGACATTGACCAGTGGGGCACTGGGCGGCTACATCACAGAGGGGTGGGGCCCAGGGTATCCATGACTGTCCTGACCATGGAAAGCTGGGGATGCTTGTATAAATAATTCTCAGCTGGAGGATTAGGTGTCTGACTTGTAGGAGCACTGGTCCAACCTTGATAGAATTCTACTGCACAGGCCCAAACTCCTGGGAAACCCAGCTGGATGTTCCCTCTGGGATAAATAACTGAGGCCTGACAGGCCCAGGGTGAGGGGGTGAGGTGGGGAGGATTTTAGGGGAAAGCGTTCATGTTCAGAGACCACTCAGCCGCAGCTAAGTGGAGCTCAGTGGTTAAGCCCCAGGCTCTAGTGTTAAACTCCCCTGGGGGGACAGGGTTTTTTTCAAACCCCACCTCTGCCACCTAAGAGCTGTGTGACCTTGATCTAGGTCAGTTAACCTCTTAGCCTCAGTTTTCTCTCCTGTAAATTTGGGGATTATGATACTGAGCAACCTTCACCCTCTAAATCCACTTGGCTCCTGAGTTTAAACAGTGAGAGAAACCAGCTTTTCTGATTCTTTTTAGTTTCTGAATTTCAGAAAGCAAATATAATTTGGATAGCAAGGACTTTATCTGAATATATTTGACTCCCGAGTTTGGAAAGAAACTGGGTCTCTTATACAAATGCTGTCAAGAGATAGGAGACTTTTGCTGAAAGGTGGTGGAGCTAGGATTTGAACTCAGTTCAGTCTGATGCCAGTATGTGGGTGTTTAGCCACTGCACCATGCTGCCACCTGTCCTTATTCTATTATTATTTCTTTATGACAGTATGATAAGAAGAGGCAATCCAGTTGGGCAGCCGAGGCCAATTTTTCTGGGAGTTCCTGAAGCGTCCCTCCCTTGCACAGCCCTTCCAAAGCACCACACCTCACTACATATTCAGAAATTTGTACTCTTTTTATCTAGAAGAGGATTCTCCCAAACTGGATGCCCTCCTATGTGGCAGAAAAGAGGGCTAGACTTGGGCTAACCCAAGTGTCTCCCCACCAGACCATGAGCAACGTGAGGGCAGAGACTGGGTCTGATGTTTTCCAGGCTGTATCCCTGTTGGGTGTGGGTACTCAGAATTTGTCGGATGATGAATGTCCAAGGCCCTGGGAAAGTGTCCTTTAGAAGGAAGCTGGGCCTCAGAAACATACCAGGCAAAAGCGAGAACAGCTCATGTGCTTCAGGGAGGCAGTGGGGGACACACATGTTGGCTGTGAGCAGGCCCCCAGTACTTACCTGGGAGAGGCGTCCCATTGGCCATGAGGATCAACTGGTCAGCGATGGCTTTGGTTCGGGAGTAGTGGTCTGTGTGCTATTCAGGGACAGGGAGAATAGAGCCACCAGATGGGGTCAGGGATGCTGCTGATCACACTGCCCAGCCCTCCTGGCCCCAGGACTGCACTTTTGCTTCTGACCATACGGGAGTTCACTTCTGGGACCCCCACTGGGAAATGGCCAAGGAGCCCTCCCGCCGCTCCTCTCCCTCCAGGTGGGAACCACAAACAGAGGAGAGAGTTCAGAGCAGTAACAATGGAGCTTCCCGTCAGCCAAATCGCCTGCCCTGGGACATCGGCTGCGTTGGGATGTGGATGCTGGATGTGTGTCAGATGGACCGTTTACATGGAATCCTCGTGCTCACGTGGCATTTTCACATAATCGTCTCGTTTCCAGCTCTCCACATCCCCACAGAGTGGTGTTATCATGCCCAGGTGAAGAAGGAGAGCCTCCAAGTGAAGTGATTTTCTCAGAGTCCCACAGTAGAAAGTTGCTTTGCTGGTTCAAGCCCAGGTTGGTGTGATTTCAAAGCCCTTGCAGGCATGACTGAAGTAGGAGAGGGCTTGAACCATGTCGTTTGGGAACTCTCTGTTCCTGGGTCTCACCCTGAGTTGTGAAGTTGACCCTGGCTCTGCCCATCCCTGCCCTTTGAACTGTGGGTCCCAGGTCCACCCTGCCCACCTCTCCCAGAAGCCAGGTACCTCCTCCAGTGGGAAATATGGCACAGAGTCCTCATCGCCTTGTTCTATAGGCTTCCCGCCGAATGCGACATTGGCGGTGCTGGTGTAGACAAGCCTTGGAACCCGCTGGCGGACACAAACTGCAGCGACAGGCCACACAGCAACACACACACACACACACACACACACAGCGCTGATGTGAGCAGGGAGTTGTCTGAGGGGTGCCCCTGGGGACCTCCTTGGATGAGGCCTCCACCCACCCTACAGCACACATCCTGCCTCAGGAGGGAAGGGCCTCCTTCCCTTAACTTGGGGAGGGGTCACCCCCTGCTCTGAGAGTCCCTGGGGGCCAGGCTGCCTCACTCTTCCTTCTCAGTGTGGCTGCCTTGCCAAGGACAGGTCAGAAGAAAGTCTCACTCAGTGGGTAAGGAAAATACACTCTAGAATCAGAGAGAAAAACAGGACGGAGGACATGCCCAGAGACCCCCGAGGTGGGTCTTCTCATTTGGAATTTCAGCAGCTTTTCTTGCTCCCAACTGCTAAGCCCTCTGCACAAACTCCACTTCTATGCCCCCAGACACACTGAGGTCACACTGAGCCCCATGCCAGGGCCTGGGCACGCCTGCAGAACAGGAAGGAAGTGCTGCCCACAGACCCTCCACGGGGGAGGGCAGGGGGTGGGAGGAGGTTCCCACCTTTGTCCCCCTGCTCTGTCCCCCAGAGCTGGGCCTGCAGCAGCCCAGGTGAAGAAAGAAGCGGCAAACACACAGCGGGTCACACTCTGCTCTGAGCGCCTACCATCGATCACTAGTTTGGTGCCTCCAACGTTTATAGACTCAATCTGCTCTTTTTGCAGCTAAAAGGCAAGACGGAGGCGCGAGAGTCGAGGTGCTGTCTCAGCCCTGTAGCTGCGGCCGTGTGGCTGGGCGTGGGTGGGGCAGGGTGGGGGGCTGCAGCTCAGAGGCAGGGGTTCCGAGGGGCCCCTGGTAGTGTGGGGGCCCTGGGCTCTAGTGCCCCTCTCTCCTCCCATTTGCCTGGGCTACCCCTCATCTGGCAGTCAGCTCCCTCACCTATAAAGTGAGGGAAGAGTCCCTTGGATGGTTGGCAGGATTTAATAGGCCCCATGAGAGGACCTGATGCAGGGCTTCACACAGAAAAGAGCCTCAAATATGTTGGATTGCTTCCTGGCTCTAGATGTTTCAGCTTCCTTATCCGCAAGACAGAGACAGTAATACTGCCGTCTATCCCAGTGAGAGGTAGGAAAAATAATATCAATTGGGCCACAGTGAGAGTTGCTTGTGTGTCAGGGACACAGCGAAGCCTTTACATCTCATTTAATCCCTACAACCACACAGGGAAGTGGGTCCCATACTGATTTTCAAGCTCTATTTATTCTTGTTGCAGTTGTTAACCACTCAAACAGTAAAACTAGTATGCAACGAAGAAAAATTCCTCTCCCATTTCTAATACAAATGTGAGTATATGCCTTTTATTAAAAAAAAAAAAGTGTCAAATGTGTTTTCATACCTTGGAAATTGTTCTGTTATCAGCACATAGTAAGTTACCTCATTCTTTCGCCTTCTTGTGAATGGCTGCATAGAAGTTCATTGTTAGGCTATATCACAATTTATTTAAATAGTCCCCAGTAGTTGGGCATTTGGGTTAGTTCCTGTTTTGTTATTGAAACCAATGCTGCAAATACATAAGTAAGTGTAGTTTCTGAATCAAAGGCTGTTGTATGCTTTGACAGATACGGTTACACTGCTCTCTGGGGAGGATGTGACATTAGCTCTAGCTGTGTCTTCACTTAACAGATGAAGAAACAGAGGCTCAGAGAAGTTAACTTAACTTTCCTAGTCACACAGCTAGACAATAGCAGAACTGGCACTTGGTCTCATGGGCCAAATGTAGCCCAAACCCTCCTGGGAATAGGTGAAGAGGATAATGAATGCGCAGGGATTAGGGGGGCGGGCAGAGCCAAGACCTAAGCCCATTGTGTGTGTGGGGGGGTCTCACCTGCTCAGCACCAGACATTCCGTAGGAGGCCACGTGGAAAACACAGTCCACCCCTTTGAAGGTACGGTGCAGGGCTTCTGCACTGCGGACATCAGCCTGAAACAGCAGAAAGACACGGAGGTAGGAGGTCTGGGCCCAAGGTAATCAGACGTTACAGCTGTGGCAGGTCCCAGAGCCAGCCCCCTGACCCCACCAGGCCCAGCATCTGCAGAGCCCGAACAAGCTGTGGGGCAGGATTTACTAGATGATTCCACTGGGCGTCCGTCTTCATCATCATCAGCCCCCTCTATGGAGCTAAGTCACAGAGAGCGTGCTCAGAGTTTTACGTGCACTGTCTCCTCAACTCCCCACAAGTCTCTAGTGAAGCAGATACTGTTGGTGTCCCCTTCCTGTGGATGAAGACATGAGGCTCAGAGGTATGGGGCCCTGTGGCCGTGGCAGCCCAGTTGGGAGCTGGAGTCTGACTCTAGAGCCTGTGCTCTTCACTACCAGCCACTGGTTACACATCAGACACCAACCCCTGACCTCCACCACCAGCCTGCCCCCTGCCTGTCCCCCAAGACCTCATCACTGCACCTGGATGAACTCGGTCCCTGGGCACAGCTCCCACTGGGGTCTGCGGAGGTCGAGCAGGATGACAGAAGTGCCGCTCTTGGCCAGGCTGGAACCCAGGCTAAAGCCCAGGTAGCCTGCTCCTCCGGTGACCACAACCTTCTGCCTCGAGGCCTGCCCAGGGGTGGCCTGAGTCTTCTGCTGTTGATCTGGTGTTGGGATTGTTATTGGCTCACTGGGTCTTTGCCCAGCTCCTGATCCCCGCCTGGGTCCAGGCCCTACCTCTTGGCCAGGGGAAGGTGAAGCTCCTAAATTAGACACTGACCCAACTCCTGAAGCAGCAGTAGGCCGCTGCCCAGGACCCGACACTGCTCCAGACCCTTGTCTGGGTCCGAGAACATCACTAGGCCCCTGCCCAGGGCCCGACACTGCTCCAGACCCTTGTCTGGGTCCCAGAACATCACTAGGCCCCTGCCCGGGGCCCGACATTGCTCCAGACCCTTGTCTGGGTCCCAGAACATCACTAGGCCCCTGCCCAGGGCCCGACATTGCTCCAGTCCCTGGCCCATGTTCTGTAGCAGCACCAGGCCTTGATCCAGGTTCTAGAACTACACCAGACCCCAGCCCAGGTCCAGACACATTCCCCAGACCTGAGACCCCAACCCAGGCCTGGCAGACAGGGCAGCTCTGCTGGCCCCGTCCTGCAGCTTTGCAGGCCTCTGGGGAGAAGCCTGCCGGGTTGGGCTTCATCTTCTACTGAGCCATGTGGACGCGGGATCTATCCACCTGTAGGGAAAAACAGAAGAGCATATGCTCTAGAGCTGTCTTGAGTCCTGTGGATTATCAGACTCTTGGGGGCCTAGGGGACTGGCTGGTGGGAATTAGAGACCCTCTGAGTTCCCAAATCTATCCCTGTTGGAATCTTGAGAACTTCCAAGGTGGCTGCTGCCTTCCTCAGAGAGTCAGAGACAAAGCAGCCAGGGTCTTGGGATTCACAGCTCAGGAACCCAAGGCCCAAAGCCACACCACATGGCTGAGATTTACACCAAGCATTCCCGACTTCTCTACCAGCTCCTTAAAAGCCCGGTTCCCATGCAGTATTAGAGGGAGACGGATCAAACTGTGCCACCTGACTGGGGGGCGGGGTGGGGAGTGGCGCGGTGGTCACTGCTTTCTGATGGGGAAATGGGGAGAGCTTCCTGGAGGAGGAAAGAAGGGAGGAGCCACATGGGATCCAAAGGGCCTTGGTAACTTGTACAAGGGCTGGACCACCTCTGCCCTGGCAACTGCTGCTTCTGGTTCTCCCAGGTTCCCAGCTGTACAGCTGGCTGACACCACAAGGCTTGCCCAACCCCCTGCGGGCTTCAGGATATGGTCTGCAGTCCTTGGGGTCCAGCTCTGAGGATCCTGTCCTCCTCACTCAAGACTTAAAGCGAGCCAGGCTGTCAGTCACTGTCGCCATCATCTCACCCCCTACCTCCTGCTCCACCTGAGGATGAGGCTGGACCACAGGCTGGATCACCATTATCATCATTAATAACAGCAGCAGTGTGTACTGTGTACTCTGGGTCTACCAGAGTGTGCCAGGCCCTGTGGATACAGAGAGAGGTAGACTCTGCTCCGCGTGGCACATAACGGCTATAAAAAAAGAACAAGTGCGAGGGAGGGGACATATGTACACCTATGGCTGATACATGCTGCTGTATGGCAGAAACCAACACAATATTGTAAAGTAATTATCCTTCCATTTAAGATAAATTTAAAAAAGAACAGGTGCAAATGTGCGACTGAGCGATGAGCCCACAGGTGTTGCTGGTGGTGGTCACAGGGCAGAGTCTGGGACCGCTGTATGGTATCTTCTAGTCTCCTCTGTCACTGTCCTGCTGGCCATAGTTCTGAGTGAGGGATATAGTCAGGCACCATACAAGCCCTGGCACTCACGGCTGTAACAGGGAGGGGAGACACCCCAGATCTCAGTCGTCACAGAGTATGAGTCCAGGTCCCCCAGCAGGAGGGGGAATGGAACCACAGAGTGGAACCCTTCTCTACCAGGCCATGGCACTCTGCTGGGAAAGAGTCTGCAGCACCAGAGTATTTTTCTATCTTATGCGGATGCTTTCTGTGACAAAGGTTGGGACCCTGCTGCAGGTCGAATTTCCCAGGTGCGCCCTTGGGCAAGGTCCTTCTAACCTTACTGCACCTCAGCATCCACGCCTGCCTGATGAACCCACATAACCCTGGCTGCCCTGTCTACCTCACCGATGGCAAGGCCCTCACAGGCCACTGGCACACATGCACCAGGAGGGCTTGGATCAAGTAGTGTCCGTGGCCCCCACCCAGTCCTGTGACTGGGACAAAGCAGGCTGTCACTAAACAGCCGCTGAATGAATGAAACCCCTGGGAGCTGTTCTGCCTATGGGAGCTTAGGGCTAAGCGCCGAGCTGGCCCGGCACTGCAGCATTCAATCCTCCCAGCAGCCTTGTGCAGCGGAGGCTTACCGCCCCCATCATCGGGGAGGGAAACTGAGGCTCAGAGAACATTTGCGAACTTTGATAGAGTCTCAGTGAACGGCTGGCCCTGGATCCAGGTCGCTGGGGACCCAAAGCGGGGTCGGGTGAAAGGCAACAGGGAGAGGGTCGGGGACCACTCCAGACCCATCACCCCCGCTGGCTGGGTAGGAGAGGGGCAACCCATCCCATGTTGAAAGCCTCCTGCTGGGCAGCTCCGGGCGGGTCCTGCCTGCTGCGGCTGCTGCGCGCGCCCCCTCCCCGCGCCCCGGGCCCGGCGCCCCAGCGGCGCTCACCTGGCCAGGCTCCCGCGGTGCTGAGTGATCTCGGCAGCGCCCGCGCTTCGGTTGCTCTAGACGCTGAGCCGGGTGCTGCGGGGCCTCCGCCTCCACGGGGTCTCCGCCTCCACGGGGCGGGGCCGGCCGCGGCTTCGGGCCCCGCCCCGCGCCCGCCCCTCGCCTGTTTCCCCTGATCCTGCTGCCTGCCCCACAACCTTGGTCTCTAAGGCGGCGACACGCAGGCTCTTCCCAGATGGGGAAACCGAGGCCGGTCGAAGGGTGAAATGGGCCACGATGCTGGTGGGGAGAGGGCAGGAACGTCCTGCGTGCTGGGCCGGGTCCTGCCAGCATAGACGTCTTGAACCCCAAGAAAGGGTGTTTCTTTCTTCCACCCACCTATCCATCCATGTCCTCTCCCACGCGGTCCCGTCTGTTCAGCCTGCCTCCTGCTTCTTTCCTCCTGCCCTCCTTCCTTCCCTCCCCGCTTCCTCTCTTTCCATCTATTCATTTTCCCACCTACTCTTCCATCCATCTGTCTATTCATCCAGGCTTCTACCAATTTAAAACTGCTTTCTGTCCGTTCATCTGTTCACCGACATTCTGTCTTTCCACGTAATCCATCCAGCTTTTCATCCATCCCGTTCATTCTGTGTCTTTCTTTCCTCCCTTCCACCCATCTATCTACCCTTCATTTCCTGCATCCCCCACCCGCCTCTGGGTTATCCACTCTCCAGTGCCGTTGTTCCACACTTCATAGGTTAGTCTTCAGTGCTGTTCTTTCCCTTGCACTGGGGATCCAGAGGGATCACACCATCCCTGGAAAACTCATTCACAAGTGGCAGCGGCAGAGAGGCGAGAATGTGCCCAGGAGTGGGCACAGCTGATGCAGTGGAGCTAGGCGCGGGGCTGTGCTCCAAGGCTGACCCAGACCACCAAGGGCTGCTTATTTTGGAGAGGGCTACTGCAGGGGCTTCACCTGTATGAACTTCCTTTGTGTGCATGGGTAGGAACGGGGAAGAGAAAAAACCTCAGCCTGCACATGCCATGTGGCAAGTGGTAAGGTGTCTTGTTCAAGTCTCACAACTCTGTTTTAGCGCTGCTTGCTTCATTAATCAGATTCAGAGAGATGAAAAGTGGTGTAGTGGGGGAGTGTAGTGGGGCAAGGCCATGGGGTCAGTTCAGTTCAGTTCAGTTCAGTCAGTCGTGTCCGACTCTTTGTGACCCCATAGCCGCAGCATGCCAGGCCTCCCTGTCCATTGGGTAAACTCATGTCCATTGAGTCGGTGATGCCATCCAACCATCTCATCCTCTGCTGTCCCCTTCTCCTCCTGCTCTCAATCTTTCCCAGCATCAGGGTCTTTTCAAATGAGTCACCTCTTTGCATCAGGTGGCCAAAGTATTGGAGTTTCAGCTTCAACATCAGTCCTTCCAATGAGCACTTAGGACTGATCTCCTTTAGGATGGACAGGTTGGATCTCCTTGCAGTCCAACGGACTCTCGAGAGTCTTCTCCAACACCGCAGTTCAAAAGCATCAGTTCTTTGGCACTCAGCTTTCTTTATAATCCAGCTCTCACATCCACACATGACTACTGGAAAAACCATAGCTTTGACGAGACGGACCTTTGTCGGCAAAGTAATGTCTCTGCTTTTTAATATGCTGTCTAGGTTGGTCATAACTTTCCTTCCAAGGAGCAAGTGTCTTTTAATTTCATGGCTGCAATTACCATCTGCAGTGATTTTGGAGCCCAAAATAATAAAGCCAGCCACTGTTTCCACTGTTTCCCCATCTATTTCCCATGAAGTGATGGGACCAGATGCCATGATCTTAGTTTTCTGAATGTTGAGTTTTAAGCTAACTTTTCACTCTCCTCTTTGGCTTTCATCAAGAGGTTCTTTAGTTCTTCTTCTCTTTCTGCCAAAAGGGTGGTGTCATCTGCATATCTGAGGTTATTGATATTTCTCCTAGAAATCTTGATTCCAGCTTGTGCTTCTTCCAGCCCAGCGTTTCTCATAATGTACTCTGCATATAAGTTAAATAAGCAGGGTGACAATATACAGCCTTGATGTACTCCTTTCCTGATTTGGAACCAGCCTGTTGTTCCATATCCAGTTCTAACTGTTGCTTCCTGACCTGCATACAGATTTCTGAAGAGGCAGGTCAGATGGTCTGGTAGTCCCACCGCTTTCAGAATTTTCCACAGTTTATTGTGATCCACACAGTCAAAGGCTTTGGCATAGTCAATAAAGCAGAAATAGATGTTTTTCTGGAACTCTCTTGCTTTTTCGACGATCCAGCAGATGTTGGCAATTTGATCTCTTGTTCCTCTGCCTTTTCTAAAGCAGCTTGAACATCTGGGGTCAGTCCTGGGCTTAAATCTTGGCTCTGTCACTTTCTCGTGTGTGTTTGGGCAGTACAGGGCTCAGTTTCCTCACCCATAAACCAGAACTGGTGTGTATTTTACAGCTGTGGTGTTGTGAGACTTGTGGCTAACAAGGTACCATAACAGAATGCCGAGTATGGTGTCTGCCCAGTCAGCACTCAACCAGTGGTAGCTGTTATCATTGTTATATGAGAGGTTGGGATTCAGTCCCAAGACCTGTGATTTGCTGCTTTGCAAACCGTGCATCTGGTCTGTCCTTCCATTCACGAAGACCAGCCTTTCCTCTCCCACCAGCAGGGCCAGAGGACTCTTGTTCTCCAGGCCCAAGTGTAGTCTCATTAGGAAAAGCATAGTTTGCAACTGTTAATAGATGTTACAGTTGAATTGTACCACCCTCAAGTTCATCAACTGAATGCCCTCAAGTTCAACTGTGCCACCCTTGAAGTCCTAAGCCCCAGCACCTCAGCATGTGACCCTAGTTGGGAAGAGTCATTGCAGATGTAATTAAAGATGAGGTCATACGGGAGTATGGCCCTAGCCCAGTATGACTGGCATCCTTATAAAAATGGGGACTCTGGACACAGACATGCGCATAGGAGAGCATCATGGGAAGATCGGAAGCATGCTGCCGGAAGCAAGGAACTGGTAGAAGCCAGGAGAGAGGCTTGTTCCAGGCCTTTCCCAGTGCCTTCGGAGGGAGCACTGTACTTTGATTTCGGACTTCCAGCCTCCAGAGCTGGAGACAACACTTCAGCCACTCAGTCTGTGGTACTTTGTCTCGACAGCCTGAGTGACATAACACAGTGACCGCGGGTTGCTTTCTCCGCACGGATGGGGATGACGTAGAGGGCAGCTGTCCAAGACAGAGACCAGACTGATATCCACTGTGGCAGGGACTCTAGTCACTGCTGTCTCCCTGGGCCGGTACAGAGCCTGGCCAAAGGCATGGCTTGTCAACCTTTAGTAAACTGTTTTTAAACAGTTTGATGAATTTTTACTTATTAATGTAACCACCACCAGACTGAGATACAGCCCTGCGGCTCCAACACACACAAGGTAATCACTTCTGACTTCTATCACCAACAATAGTTATGCCTATTCTTTTTTTTTGGTACTTCTCACACTTTGTGGGATCCTAGCTCCCCAATCAGGGATTGAACCCAGGCCCACGGCAGTGAAAGCACCGAGTCTTAACCCCTGGACCACCAGGGAAGTCCCCAGTTTTGACTACTCTCGAACTTCATATAAATGGGACTGCAGTGTATGTGCTCTTTTGTGTCTGGTTTCTTTTGCCCAATTTGTTCATAAAAGCTTGCTGAATATAGCTATTCATTCTTTTTACATTGATGTGTACTATTCCGCTCCAAATATGTATCACAATCTATCTGTCCATTCTACCACTGATGGGCGTTTAATTAGTTTCCACATTCTGACTCTTACGAATAAAGATGTTATAAGCATTCTTATATATGTCTTCTGTCAAACGTGGGCACTTGTTTCTCTAGGAGTGGAACTGCTGGCAGAGAGGAAGCATACTTTTAAAAATCTTTATTTAATTAATTTATTTATTTTTGGCTGCACTGGGCCCTTGTTGCTACCTGCAGGACTTCTCTAGTTGCCAAGAGCAGGGGCTACTCCCTAGTTGGGTGTGGCTATTCTCTCACTGCGGTGGCCTTCTCTTGCTGTGCGGCATGGGCTCTATTGGCTTGGGTTTCCGCAGTGGTGGTGCATGGCCTTAGCTGCCCTGTGGCACGTGGAATCCTCCTGGACCAGGGATTGAACCTGTGTCCCTTCCATTGGCAGGAGGATTTTTAACCATTGGCTCACCAGAGAAGTGCATATGTTTTACTTTAGTCCATATATTTTACTTTAGCAAAAATTGCCAAGTAGTTTTCCAGACTGGTTGGATCAGTTTACACTGCCCTATTTCCACCCCAGCAACGTGTGAGAGTTCCAGTTGCTCCCTATCTTGATACTGTCAGTCTTTATTTTTAACCATTCTAGTGGATGTTGTGGTGGTTCTCACTGTAGTTTTATTTTGCATTCCACTGATGGATAGGGCTGTTGAGCACCTATATATACACCTATATTCATATACATAAAGTTAATTTATATCTGTTTGAAACTTTTGTCCATTGAAAAGAGTTAAGATGTTTATCTTTTGATTTGGAGTTCATATATCTAGAAATGAGTCTTCTTTTTAAGTGTGATTTTAATTTTATAGAAAAAATAAAAATTGCACACAATTTGAATATGTAAGTTTGTAATATCTAAAATAAGTTAGCTGTTACATGATACAAGAGCTAAAAGTATAAAAAATACTAGAAAGACCATGATCACAGTTTTTTTTAAGATGCAAATAAAATAAACATAGCTACATAGAAAAGCTCATATACCACTTTCTCATTAAAAAAGTTAAAAACATAGATGAGTCTTTTAATAAAGTTTATCTCACCAAAAATTTACACACAGACACACGCCACAATGATCACATCAGTTTAAAAGTACCTTTGATCCTATTAATTATATAAAAGCAATTTTCTGTGTCTTAGAAATGACCCCCGATGACACATTCATTTCGTGTGTCCACAGTGGGGCTGGCCCAGAAGATCCAGCCCAGTTTTCACAGGCTTGAGCCTAGCATTTGCTCTGGATTGGGCTCCAGAGCAGACTGCAGTCCAGTTTGCTTGAGCAGGGGTGGGGGTGGCGGTGAGACTCATTTATTTCTTCTTCTTCCAGGATGGGCTGATGCTGAGTCTGTGTTGCATCCGTGGATTAAGGTGGTGGGAAAGCGCAGAGCAAAGAGGATCGGGGCCGAAATGATCCCATCCGGCCGGTCTCCAGAGCGGGGCTCTCATAACTAAGCGGCAAGCTCGCAGTTTACTACGTGTCTGCCACATGGCAGGTTCTGGGGACCCAGAGATGGTTAGGACACCAGCCTCATCCTGCGGGAGCTCATGGTCAGGGAGAAGAGACAAAGAAGCCAGGAAGCACGATGTGGCCTGCTAAGTGTAGTAAGTGCTACCACTAAAAAGAAAGATGAGTGGTCAGAATGCTATGGGGGGAAGGCTGGAGGCTCCCAGCTCTTGATGGATCCCAGGGGCATCTTTGCAGAGAACCTGACGCCATTTGCACTGTGCCTTGATGCATGAGGAGGAGTCACCAGGCAGAAGGTGGCAGAAGGGTGCTCCAAACAGGGGGCTTGGAGTCCTTGCAGGACTTCCAGCAAGGAACGGTCTTGTGACTGAAGTGCAGGGTGTGTTGGGGACAAGGCAGGAACATTAGGGTTGACCCAGGGATAGACAGCTTTCCTCTTGCAGCTTCCAGGGAGTCCTGGTGCCTGATCTGCTGATCTGGCGGTTACAGCTTTCCAGAGCACCTTGTGCTCACAGCAAGTATGTGGTTCTTTGTAGGATGGCCTTTCTATGTAGAGGAATCCTTGTTTCTGATCCCTCCCCATGGTTACTGCTGTCCACAAAGCAGAGCATGCTGCCTGGCTTGCACAGGGTTTGTCCCCTCCTCTTACCTGAGAACGCTTCTCTAAAAAAGAGTGACCTTCGGTTCTGGGTTGTTTTTCTTCTGGAGTTGGGACCTAGTGAACAGGAGATGAAGGAAGATGCCCAGATTTCTGGACCTGGCACGCAGGAGCTCTTGGGGCAAGGGTGTCATGACTGGGGTGGGGCCCAGGTCTGGGTGGGCTAGAGCTATGAGGCAGGGGAGAGGGCCTACTTGAAGGGCATACCTGATGGATTGGGCCTGCCAGAGGAAGCCTCTGGCCTTGGTGATCTCCTGCGCCAATCTCCTTAAATCATCTCCTTCAAATAGTGGCAGCGCAGGATCCTTGAAAGAGGGAAATGAGTCTGAAGTTAGATCCATTAAATGACTGGGTGGGACATGAAAATTCAAAATCTCAGGAGAAGAATTTTAGAGTGAACTCAGTTCAGCCTTCCTCCCAGTGTAGGAAATCTTGTGGGCCTCAGATTGCATGTTTCCAGAGACAGAGAGCTTACTATTTGTCAAGGCAGTCATTCTGTAAAGGGGACACTTTGCAATAAGATGTCTGAGAGTCAGTGGAAACTAAGATGGGCCCTGGACTTCACTGAAGTCAGCACTGCTCTGCCCTGTAGAACAGAAGTGGCATATACACCTTATCTCACTGTCAACCAGTAAAACCTATCCAGCACCTTCTCTATTTCTTCTAGTAAAACAGCTCCACAGACATACCTTTTTCTTATGTCAACTAATTAAATTCCAGAGCTTAGCCTTAAAAATACAAATTCTCACAATTAATAAGAGAATCTAAGAGAGATGAAAGTGTTCCTTCTCCCTGGAAACGGTAGTGGCAATGGTCCCACTCTGCACCCAGAAACTATTCAAAGAATCTGATTTGATAAGGCATTAAACAGAGAACCTTCCCAATATCATCAAGTGTGTTTTCCTTGTGTGTAGGATATGGATGAATATTTATTACTCTTACTTGTTCTGACCTCTATATCATTAGTAATATCTGCCCCCAAACTGTTACTCAAACAAAGAAATCATGCAAAGCACTCAACTTCAAAAATTTTGCCATGTCCTGTGACAGTAAAGTTTAATTAAAAAAAAAATCTAGAATTCTCATTGATTGTTCTACTGGATGATTTGTTGGCCTAGAAATGTTATAATTCACAGCAGCACATCCCTAGAAGGTATGAATAGATACATAATCTTTCTAGCAGGTTGTAAAATCTTATTCCATATGTGTGATAAAATCTACGACTTTACTATATTTACTTTTAACAGATCACACATTTGAATATCTGTACTTTAATGAATTTATGGTGAGAAGACAGAAACATCCAGGAATTAAAGCACAGAACTTAGGAGCGTGGATGTCTGGACTCCAAGCTTTACCATTTACTCTGACTTTAGGTGTATTCCTAAACCTGGCTGAGCCTGTTCGTTCATCTGTTAAATGGGTACAGTAATGGTTGGTAGGATTAAAAGAGATAATTTACAAAGAGCTAATTGTTGGTTAGGAAGAAAAAAACCACACTTGTTGACATTGTATTGCACCGTTTCAACAGAACTCACCCCGCGGCTTTACAACCTACCCTTTGGTGGATGAAGCCCCTGGTCAGCAGGCCCTGCATTTCGAGAAGCAAGTCCTCACCAACAGGGCAGTGATAGCGCCCCCCGGTGAGGGCGGCCAGGTCTCTCAAGAAGCTAGCAGCAGTCCTGTGGGGAGGAACAGGGGGCTGGGGTCAGGCCCATCAAGCTCTCTGTGAGCCCCCAGCCCCTGGAGAAGTCACGTCAGTGGGGTAATGGGTCTTGGACCCTGAGGCTGTGTGCTCTTGGGACCGTGTCATGATCACAAGCCCGCTCTCCAGGATGGTTTTTGGGTGGCAGTGGTGCTGCTGTGTGAATTGTATTCACCGTATCAGGGTCGCCCTCTGAGCACATGGCCCCATTCCTTGATCTGTCCAGGGCTGACTATGTGTCTGGCCTGGCAGGGATACACTGTGCCTTTTACGGAGCTCGTGGTTTGGACAGAGAGATTAAATATGAATGTACGTAATCACAGCTTTGCCAATTACATTAAATTTTTTTTTTCAGAAGGAGCTGAATCTCTCGTTTGACACATGTTCTTTCTTCTATGGTGATTGTTTATGGAAATAGCCATAGCTACTTTACACTTTTACCCCTGAATATTCACAAATGTGCCCCCAAGAAAGACGAAGTGGGAGAACACAGCGTGTGACTGGGAACCAGTGCAAGTCTGTTTCTACACTGGAGAAAGTCGGGGTGCCCTGCTGACGGGTAGGCAGGGTTTCAGTGGGGTTCCCTCTCTGGTGCAATGCCTGCTCAGGGGCCTCCTAGTGGCTGACCCACGGGACTTGGGCCCAGGATGGCTCAGCTCACGGCCACGTGCCCCTCAGACACGTGGCGGTAGGTAAGTGGTGCAACTCGGCTGCCTCCTCGTTGCCCACCTGCAAGAGCAGTCCACGGAGATGGTGTGCACTTTGATGTCTCTCTTCTCCTTGAGTCTCTGGACTTCACTGAGAATAAGGCTGCAGCTTGTGTCTGGCTTCCCGTCAGTCAGGAGGTATAGTCCTTCTACATCAGGAAAACTGAAAGCTTTCTGAAAGAGCACATAGGCTGTCTGGCTCAGAGGAGGGGCCAACCAGGATGCAGAAACCACGGACCTGCTATCCCCAAGTCTGCTTGGATCCCACCAACTTGTCATTAAGACTGTGAGCCTCCCCTTTCACTTAATGACAGACCGGGAAGCTGCTGAAGTTTAGGAAAAAGAATGCCGCTCACTCCAGAGCTGGTTAACCCCAAGCAAGTCATTTAACCTCTCTGAGCCTCTGCGTCGTCATTTATAAAGTCAGAAATTCGAGAAACTCATTCTCACTGGATTGTTGGGAAGATGCAGTGATTGAACACTTAGTAAATTCCAAAGTGCTCTCTGTAAACTCTAAAGCATCATGCAATGTCAGGATTAGGGGTTAGGACAGTATTTCTGGGTTGGGCTTGGTGGTGGAACTTGCCAGCAGTGCTTGCAAGACTGAGGTGCTCCCCTGAGCGTGCAGGCAGGTCACCCACTGCATGGCCTTGTGACAAGCTGCGTCTGTGGTCTCCACCAGAGAGTCCTGCCACGGCTGTAGGCCCTCTGCAAAGCTGAGCAGGTTAAAACTGGGAAACAGGGAGAAGTGGCGGGTGGAGAGAGGGAAAAGAGATTTTTTAGCATGCGCCAGTCTATATTGAGGGCTTCACTGATGGCTCAGTGGTAAAAAATCCACCTGCAACGCAGGAGACGTGGGTCTGATCCCTGGGTCAGGGAAGATTCTCTGGAGGAGGAAATGGCAACACGTTCCAGTATTCTTGCTTGAAAAACTCCATAGACAGAGGAGCCTGGCCGGCTACAGTGCATAGGGTCACAAAGAGTCAGACACGACTGAGCATGCGTGCAGTCTATTTTGATCTTGGGGGAGTAACCTCCATGAGGACACATGCTTATCCCTGAAGACCCTACAGCAAGCCCTGGGCCCCCTGCAGACCAACCGAGTTTGAGAAGGTACACGGTGAAAATTCTAGATGCAGACAGATTTAAATCCGCACTCAGTAATTGCTACTTAGTAGTTATACGACCTTGGGCAAATGACTTAATCTCTAAGCCCTTGTTTCCTTTTCTGAAGAATGGGGATAATAACAGGATCATTGTGCAGGCTGAATGACCTCATGCGTGTAAAGTGCTTGGCACAAGGAAAGAGCTCTATAAATGCCTGCTCATTTTAATATTAAGGCAAGAATGAGTCCCAGCCTGGGGTCTGAGTTTCCAACTGTCCCTCTGGGGTCAACCCTTCTGGGTAGAGAGAACAAACCACACCAAACCCTCTCTTGAAAAATCCACAGTTCAAGGCGGCCTGGTGGTTCCTCTGATCTGTCACTGGACCTGAGACGATTTCTAAAAACCACTTCTGCAATAGAAGGCAGTGTTCCTTCCCGCTATTCAGCTGAGCAGTTTGGAACCCTCCAGGCCCTTTGGAAGTGGTCTTGGCCAGGGAAGCATCCAGAACTATCACTTGGATCTTCTTGCCCCAATCTACATGCAACCCCTGCCTCTTACCTGTCACAGTGCTTCCGCAGCTGTTCCCATATCAGCAGGGTAAGCTCCGCCTTCACCTGTTGCAGGTAGTGGCCCATGGATCCCGACGTGTCCAGCAGGATGCACACTTTGCTCTCCAAAATGACACCGAACAGTCGGCGGCTGCCTGCTCCAGGGTGGGTGGGGGCAGAGGCCAGGAAGGAGCGAGGGTGGTTTTTCCCACTGCAGCTATCAAATACACCACACCCACCGCCTGACCGTTTGTGGATCAGATGTGAACCCGCCGGGAGATAGCCTCTGTGGTGTTGCTAGAATGGTCACCATCCAAAGGCAGAGCAGGTCAGTGGCCTGGGCTTTGGGAGGTCAAGGTTTCCGCTATGACTTTGCCGGAGATTACCTGATTATAACCTCCCTGGGCTTGAGCTTCCTCACCCCTAATGTTAGGTGATTGAGTTAAGTGATGTCACAGCACTGTTTGGGGCTGGAAGCAACATTACAGAACAGAGAATCTGTACATTGGTCAACAGAAATCAAGTGAGCATCCACTGTGTGCCCGGCGCTGAGCAAAGTGCAGTGGAGATGAGGGAGGCTCCCTGCCTTCACGGAGCTGCCAGTCGGTAAAGGAAAACAGATGTTATACTAACAGCTACCACTCTGCTGACGGTTCTGACAAACTTACAGGCACGCACACTGGGGAGAATCTGAAACTGATGGATGTGGGGTGGGGGGCAGACAATCTACGGCTGAAGGATGAGGAGCAGTGGCCAAGGAGAGGAGGTATGTGTGGAGCAGACAGACTGAGAAAAGCTCTGAGTGGGAGAAGAGTGTGCCATGGTTGGACAGAGATAAAGCTGGAGCGGCTGGTACAGGATTTGGGAATTATCCCAAGAGGAAACAGAGGGTCAGTGACTTGCCCATGGTCACACAGCCTGGCAGCGAAGCCGAGATTCATATCCAGGTCCTCTGATCCACATTTTAAGGCAACAGCTAGCCCCAGCCCTTCTGGTGCCCCAAGGCTAAATGGAAGTAACACGGAGGAAGCCAAAGAGCAGAAGATGGCGTGTCAAGTGTTCCTAAATCACACTTCAGATCTCACTGGAGGCAGGAGTAGGAAAAATGGAAACCTGCTGCAAAACGGGCTCACTGCTCTCCAGGAAAAGGCCGCCTGAGCTGGCTGGACCCAGCACCTAGGAATCTTCCAGGACTCACGTGCGGTATTCTCTGGCAATGCTCATGGCCACATGAGGATGGGAGGGGAGCCATCCTAAAGCGTGGGGGATGTTCTGTGAGTACAGCCAGCCAGCTGTCAAGGGGCCTCCCACACAAAAGGCCGGCCGATCCATCCTGGGAACCAGACAGTGGAAGGGAACACCGTGCAAGCCACTGAGCCCTGCGGTTGTCTCCCTAATCTAACTCTGCTTTCTTCCTCTGTCTCCATCATCACTAACCTTCCCAGTTATCCTATTCTTATCTCCTGGATTCCTACTAGGTTCCCCTGATTGCACTCCATCCCCTCAACAATTGCTGTCCACACAGCAACCAGAGAGATTGGTTGTAACTTGATCACATTTCCCTTATTTAAAACCTCAGTGTCTTCCCGTTGCTCTTAAGATAAAATCTAGGCCATGGCTTCATCTTCTCGGGATGGATGCACCCTTTACTCTCAGCCAATCTGGCTTCCTTTCAGTCTTTGTACTCAGCCTGGTCCCCTGTTGAGCAGCTCAGCCACGTCCTGAGAGTCTTCTCTTTGCTCAGGTGATGTCTATTCATTCTTCAGATCACCTCCTCAGGGAAGCCCTTCATGATCTTCCTGTGCAGGCCCACTGCCCCCTCTCCCTGCACCATGCCTGTCTCCACCTTACACTCGTCATCACTGTTCTTTGGGTAACATCCTTCTCCTCTGGACCGTATGCTCCATGAGCTCAGGGACCACATGGGGTGTTTCCTCTACCACCTCCCCAGCATGGAGCGGGAGAACGACACTATTTGCTGAATAATGAATGAGTGAATCAGTGCAGCATCCTCTGGGTATGTTTTGAGGTGTTAGATGGTGTTGGGTGTGTAGCTCTCTGTGATGTGGGGGTGCAACTCGTACTACACCAGGAGTGACTGCACAGCTGGCCTTCTCACTCTCCCAGCAGGAAGTGTGTGTCAGAGTGGGGAGCGCACAGAATGTTACTGTTGCCCCACATTCAGCCTCTGACTTGACAGCTGCATCTGGGACTTGCAGCCCCCTCCAGAGGCTTTGGAGAGCTGTGGCAGACCATGGACTGTTTATACCAGGTTTTACTGCAGAGGACTGGACTTAATGAATCTGCACAGGAGCCCGAGTGGCCCACACTGGGATGCTTCTTCCTATTATCCCAGGAACTCTCCGGGCCCAAAAGCCTAAACACCTTCCCGTTCAGTTCTAGCCAACCGCCCGGCCTTTTGGACTTGATGCTGCAGACCATCCTGATTCCTCCTGAAGCTGCCTCTAGGATGTGAGTCTGGCTCCCAGCCAGCCCGGCCACTGGCCTCTCCAGAGGGTCCTCAGTGCTCTCTATAAAGAATAGGAGCATCCTCTCTGCTGGAGACCCTCCTATCTCTACCTTCATGGACCAGTTCTTTGGAGCCCAATCAATGCTAAATTGAGGCTCCCGAGGGCCGGCCCCTCAGTCACACCCAGGAGGTGGGGTCTGGGAGGCCTCTTGGATAGACCTGGTTCTCTCTGATGCTCTGGTCCGTGCTCCACCTCCTGTTATCCAGCACAATGCCTGACCTCTGAACCCAGAAGTCATGTTGCTGCTGGGTGACAGTTTGTGAGTGCTTAGTCTTGGAAGGAGTGACCCTGGGGTCCCTGGGGTTGCCCTCCCCCTTCCCTTCATGCCCCCCGCCCTCCAGGACAGCGGGCAGTCTCACCAGACAGCAGCCATTGCAGCCTCTGGATGTAGCGGCGCATCAGCTTGTCCAGGTGTGTGATGTACACCTCCATTTCCCGGGGGGTGCACTCAATGTGTCTCACTGTCCCCTGGATTAAAGCAAGCAAAGAAAAATACTCCCCTGACAGCTCTTTCTTCATATCCCCATCACCCCCAAAACAGTTTAGTCTATTGTGGTTCACAATTTTTGCAACATTGTAAAAGCATACATTTTTGTTTGTTTGTTTAAAAGCTTTTTTTTTTTTCTTTTATTAAACTATCAAATGCAAGGGTTTAGGCAGATATGGGGGAATTGGGATGATGGTTTTTGTGTCAAATGTGGTCACTGTCATAACTAAAAACTAAAATAGTCTCTCTAAATTTTAAATAGAAAACCCTTAATGGTAGAATGGGAGGTCGATATATTTTACATTAAAAGATGACTTCGGATGGAGGAGGCAGACAGTGTGATTAAACTCCCATGAAACTTGTATGGTGGATAATTTTTAGCTTTACAGTTGACAATGTCACATTAAAGGGTAAGGAGAGAAAATGTTTTTTTTTTTTTTTAAAGCAGGATTAGATTTTAATTTTGTACTAAATATACCTGTTCCAGTGTCAGATAAATTAAAAAACTACATCAAAACTAGGAAATAGAGAAGCTCCCCTGATCTTTTGCCATAACCCCTGTTTCTGGCCATCTTAACAGAACCACCATCAGAATCGGGGTAGAGTTCTTATTGGTGAGTATTCTAGCCACTGGCCTGTGATCTCAGCAACTGTAACTAATTCTCACCCCAGTGAGTCCCTAGAACCTTGACCATGGTCTCAGGCATTCTGAGGGGCTGGCTTTTCTTCCAGCAGGGCTCTGTATCCTATTCCTTGAGGGAAATCCCCCTTTGGGGGGGTTGGGGTTCTTAGCAGGAGGAATAAAAGCTGGGGGCTCATACATTCGTGTGGACTTTCCCCTAACACACGCAGCCATCTGTGTCTGAGAAGAGACAGAAGCTGGGAGTGAAAAAAACAAAACCAATCTCGACTTACATTGATCTCTATGCTGGGGAAGACACTGCAGTATTTGGCTGATGCCGACGTCTGTACTGATTTTTGATGAGTGCAGTTGGGACCAAGGTATCTGGAGACCTCCATCTTTAGTTTCTTTAGCCCATAATTTGCTACCCACTTTGGAATAAAGGAAAGAATGATTATCTTGGGTAATTTTGGCTTAATGGAATGATTGACTCATCTTTCAAAAACTTCATGTTTGAAATCTGTCTTGTATCTGAAATGTGGGGTTTCCCAGGTCCTCACCGAGACTACCTCATATGCACATTCCTGCCCTGGTGCAGGAGAGAGATTCAAAGAAATATGGGAACCAGGGAACAAAATTTACTGAGGACTTACTTACTCCCTGTCTGGTGAACCCTCTGGCTTCTTCCATTTCCATTCCAGCCTCTTCCATGAAACTTGAATGGAAACCCTGATTGGTCTCAAGTTTAGATCAATCAAGATATCACAATAAGAGATACAAGAATGATCAGGTTTAAAGCAATCAGCGTATGGCATCCAGGACTGGACAAATTAGAACCAAGCTCAGACTAACTGATGGTTGCCAGAAGAAAAGATATTCCTATCTTTGGATCTGAACAAGAAGGGGGGTTTCTGGTACTTGCATCCAAAAGGATCTGATACCACTAAGGGCTTTACACAAAATATACTTCAATTAATCACCAATCCTATTAAGTACAAGAGTCTTCATTTTATAAATGAAGACACTGAGATTGAGTGACTAGCTCAAGGTCACCCAGCTAGGAAGTGGTAGACTCAGGTTCCCCCGTAGTTCTCTTTAATCCTTATCCTGACACTTGCCACAGTCATTCTAAGCAGATTTGGTCTCAATTCCAAGTATGTCCACCTTCCCAGATATAACGGTTGGTGGAAGGAATGACTGCTTGGGAGGGACATGCTGGTATAAACAGCATAATACCTCTTGGCTGGAGCAGACTGTATCCTTTCTGGGCAACTCAATAGATGATCTAGTCCTTCTGAGTCTCTTTCCTTGAGGGTACTTCTTGTATACCGAGCCTGGGAAAAAGAGAGCAGAGTTATCTTATGCAATTCTCTTACCCTCTCCTCCCTTTTCCATGTCAGTTTCTGTCAATCAAGTCAGTTGTAACATTCCTTAGGTGCAACTTGCTGAGAGATAGGAGGGACTCTTGGGGGGACCTAGGGAGGTCTTCTGGGACCCCCTACCCCACCCTACCCCACTCCACCCCACCTCCGCGCTTCTCAATGAGTTGCTACTGGGACCTGTGCCTTTCCAGAGCTATCAGTCCTGCTGACTTGGGGGACTCATGCCCACTTCCTTCCCAGTCAGTCTGAGGACACCACCCCTTGTGAACAGAGCCAGAGTGCTATACCCAGGGACCTGGGGGAATGCCGACATCACCTCTTCCCATTCTACTGCTTTGTGTCAAGACTTTGTGAACTCACTTCCCTGGGTTGGGAGATCTGAGTGGTTTGAAGATAGGCCTACTCTGGGGGCACTGCTGTCTGTGTCCTGGAGGGGTAACCCTCCCATGGGGCCTGATCACCTTCCAGGTCTTAAGGGGTAAGGGGGCTGTCCAGACATCTGTGTAGCCACCAACTTACCCACGTTATTCCCTGTCTCTGTGTAGAACAGCGAGAGAGCTATTTCTGCATCCCTTGATTGGGTCTTCTTCCTCCGCTCCGCAGTCCCTTTCTTCACTGGCGGGGCTGCAGCTAGAGGACATTTGGCCTGTTGTCTGGAGCAGCCTTGAGAGTTTATGCAGTGAAGCTGTGCAGCTTGGCTTAGAGACTTGTCAACTTCAGCTATGTTCTGCCCTCAGAACTGGGGCTCCAAAGTGGCTTTGAGGTCCTTTGGGACGACCTGACTCTGGCCTCACTGGGATGATCAGTAAAGCTAGAGCTGCTGCTACTTACCAGTCTTGGTGCGAGGTGCCTCCCGGTTCCTGTCTGGGTTTATCCTCACAGATGAGGCATGGGGCACTCAGAGTCAGTAAGAAGCAGAGCAAAGACTCTACCCAGGTCTTGCTAACTCCAGGACTCCAGAACTCTGCTCTGAACTGCCCTGCTGTGTTTCTGACGTTAGTGAGACACATGGTGTTCGGTTCTATAAGCTGAATACTTTCAGAAAAATACCAGCGCCTTGTCATGACAGGCTGGCACCAGACACTCTCCTTAATCCCTCTGAGCCTGAATTTCTTCATCAGTGAAACAGAGGAACTAATAGATTCCTTGCTGTATAGGATGGATGGTTACAAGCTTTAAAGGGGATGACCTTAGCAGAGGGCAGGTGCACGATCACTGATCACTTTAGAGATGCCATCACTCATCCATGTCTTAGCTGTGTTTGTCCGCCCCTCCCACCCCGTGGCCATGCCTTACCTGGGGGGATGCCTGCTTTGCCACCGAGTGGACGCCATGGCAGAGCTTTCAAGGGGGGCCTCTTCTCTCTGTCAGGGTCATCTTTAACACTCTAGAAAACAGGCAGCCTTTCCCCTCAGAGGCCTGTTCTCCATGGTGGGCAGTACCCCCATCACCCCAGCCCCAGTATGTCAAGTAGGAGCCTTTGCATGGAGAGGCCTGAGGAAGAAGTTTTCTCATATGCTCACCCCTCTCCTGCAGCAGATACAGAGAAGACTCTGGTGTTTGAGGTGAAAAATATGTGTGTGTGCATGTGTGTGTGTGTGCATATATATGAATGGGTGTGTGCCTATGTGTGTGTGTTATGAGAGAGGGTCTATGGACATTCCCTGGTGGTCAAGTGGTTAGGACTTGGAGCTGTCATTGCTGTGGCCTGGGTTCAATCCCTGGTTAGGGAACTGAGACGCCACAAGCCATGAAAAATGGCCAGAGAGAGAGCGAGCTTGCTAGGACAGCTCTGGGGATTTGCCCAGAGCCGAACCTTCTTCATCAGGTACCTGCCCTTCTTCCTACTGGACTGGGATTTCTGGGCCTCCAGAATGACCAGTAACCACTCAGTAATTTCTCTACCATGTCGGGCCCCTCAGTTTTAGGGGAGGGGTTCCTTCATTACTGGGCACAACTGGAATGTGGCGACAGTCGAACAAAGTCACCCAGGCCCGGGACCAGCTGACCCCCATCACCTACCCAGATCCCCTTCCCTCGTTTCAGGAGGCCTGAAACCCAAGCCCCCTCACACTGAAGGCCCAACCGGCAGACTCCGAGACCCTGGGGTTTCACCTCAGAACTTGGGAAGACGAGAAGGTGCTGGCTCCTGACTCCACCAGTACCCGTGTGGATAGAACCTCTTGAGGGTGCAGCCCCGGAAAGGGAGTGAGCTGTGTTCACCAGAGTCTGTCGGTTGGTGAAATGCTGAAGAGTTCACACACCTCACTGCGGCTGCTGCTCACAAGTGCTGAGGAGTCTGGGGTCTTCCCCCAGGCATACCCCCCGAAGCCCCCTGTGATTGTTACAGTGGACATTTTATGCAGGACAGATTTTGACAGGCTGTGAACAAGGATCAACCCTGCGGAAGACCCAGGTCCAATCAGGCCCCTGTAAGCCTTGAGCCAAAGCAGCAAGAGCCCATTAGATGCCACACCACCCTAATTCCTTTGCCCCTGAGAGACCCTCCAGATGAGCCCTCCTGCCTTGTAATCAGCATGTGCTAGGGTGCCAGTTCTACAGAACCCTTAGTACCACAAGGACAACCAGGCAGAGCCAAAGCTGGAGTGGACGGGGTGGTCAGAGCTGAGAAGCAGGCCCCGGGGGTCTCCTCCCCCTTGGAGGCTGGGCCACTGACCACTGAGGACACTACCCCCGCCTTCACTGCCCCTGGGACCTGGGGACCTGGCCTAGGCCACTTCACTATCTAGGAAAGACCAAGAGACAAGATGGAAAGAAAATCCTCTGTGTGTTATTAGGGGGGGTGGGTGGTGGGCGGGGAGTCAAACCATTCTGGCCACGGAGGGTGCTGCGGGCTTGGAGGGACAGAACTTCCTGGGCTGGCTTCCCGGCTTGAGCACATTCGGCTTCTCTTTCAGGAGGGCCGCACTTTGCTGTTCTTTTCCAGACTGGTTCTTCAGGGAGGACACGAGTAAGGCACACTGCAGCGGGGATTGGGAGTCAGCCCGGTGCCTCCGCACAGGGAGTGTGCGCGCGCGCGCGCTCACATACACACACACACACACACACACACACACAGAGCAGTGGCTGAGGCCACTGGGGCCCCTGGATTTTTCTTTCTACCCCTAAAGTGCTGCTGGGAGCTGAGAGTTCTGTGGTCAAACCTACTAATAATAAGCACAGAGGTCCTGGGATGCATCAGGCTAGTTAGTGGGCTAGTTCGTGCCTGGGGGTCTCAAACCCTCTTGTCCACAAGGCGTGTGACTACACAGGCAGCGTAAGTGCCATCTTATCCCATTTTACAGGTGAGGAAGTAAATCTTACGAACTTAAAGGACCTGCCCGAGGCTACTACGAGTATACAATGGATCTTCCATTCATTCTCAGGTGGACCTTGTCCCAAAGCCAGTTTCACTCCCTATGTGGACCCTGTGCCCACGGCCAACCCTGGGGGCCCACAGAATGGTGGTGTAATATTTGGCTCCTTTGCCTACCTAGTTCTCAGCTGCCTGAAAGATTCTTCAATAATTATTCTCAATCAAAGCACTAGAAAACACCACTTGAATGTAAATAACACCATAGGAGGGTGGATTAAACCAGTATTGCCCATTAACACCTTGGGGACGAGTTTATCAAATGAGGGAGCAGGACTAACGGGCACCTGAGAAGCAGTTTTTTTCAAAACACCAAAGAGGGGCCCTTTCAGGGTGGAAAGCTCAGACACATTTCGGGGAGCCACAGGTCTGCCAATCCATGGCCCCACCCTCCCAGGAGCTCACAATGTAGTTGGGGAGACAGGCAGTTCTGGCAGTGGTGGTACTTGAAATGTGAGTCGCCTACATGCTCTGTCCATCTCCTGGCTTCAACTGCCCCACAGCTCTATGTCTGGCCCTCATCTTTACCCACCTGCCAGCAGGATGCCCCCACTTATTATCTCACAAGTCCCACAGACTCACCTTTGTTCTAGCCTCTCTGAACTCTGTCCTGATTTCTCTCTCTGGGTCTATGGCACCACTGTCTACCAGGTCCCCAGCAAGTCACCCCAGTATTTCTTCTTCTTTCTCACCCCGTGCATTCAATCAGCCATAAGTTTGGACAATTCTTCCTTAAAAACATGATCTCAGGTTTGTTCCTTTGTTTCCATTCTCATTGCTTCTGATGCGGTCTGGTCCCTCTCTCACCTCACCTTGAGCTGCTCAACTCCTTCTCTGAGGCGGTGACACTTTAGTGAACCCTGAATGATATGGATGAGCTGGGAGGGGCACAGCTGGCAGAGGACATAGCAGGTGCAAAGACAAATTTGGGGATGAGTTTGACCTGTTCAAGGGTGTACAGGCCAGGATGCAGAGCACATAGACCCCAAACCAGTGACTTAGAGGAAACCCTCATGTTTCATTGGAAGCCTTTGGTGTCTATGGATCAGCAAAAAGGTGGAAAGCTGACGTAGGGGGAGTTGTGTCCCCCAAAAGACATAGTCCAAACTCCTGGTACCCGTCAACATGACCTCACTTGGAAACATGGCCTTTGTAGATGTAATTAAGATGTAAGTTAATGAGGCTGTACTGGAAGGGTGGGCCCTTAATCCAATATGACTGATGTCCTTAGAAGAAAAGAGACACAGACACACACACAGAGGGAGGAGAGCCATGTGGAGATGGAGGCAGAGATTAGAGTGAGGCTGCCACAAGCCAAGGAATGCCAAGGAGTGCTGGTGATAAGGATGCCCTACTTGACCAAACTCTGGTCATGTTCCTCTGAGCCCTCTTCTTGACTGGGTTTTGACTGCTCCAAAATCACTGCAGATGGTGACTGCACCCGTGAAATTAAAAGACGTTGCTCCTTGGAAGAAAAGTTATGACCAACCTAGACAGCATATTAAAAAGCAGAGATATTACTTTGCCAACAAAGGTCTGTCTAGTCAAGGCTATGGTTTTTCCAGTGGTCATGTATGGATGTGAGAGATGGACTATAAAGAAAGCTGAGTGCCCAAGAATTGATGCTTTTGAACTGTGGTGTTGGAGAAGACTCTTGAGAGGCCCTTGGACTGCAAGGAGATCCAACTAGTCCATCTGAAAGAAAATCAGTCCTGAGTATTCATTGGAAGGACTGATGTTGAAGCTGAAACTCCAATACTTTGGCTACCTGATGAGAAGAGCTGACTCATTGGAAAAGACCCTGATGCTAGGAAAGATTGAAGGTAAGAGGAGAAGGGGACGACAGAAGATGAGATGATTGGATGGCATCACTGACCCAATGGACATGAGTTTGAGTAAACTCTGGGAGTTGGTGATGGAGACAGGGAGGCCTGGCGGGCTGTGATTCATGGGGTCACAGAGTTGGACACAACTGAGTGACTGAACTGAACTGAACTGAACTATTGAACCCAGTTTTAGCAAAGAATACTGTTAGCAAGAATCTCTCTACCCTCGACATCTAATCAACTTCATCTTAGTAACTTTCATTCCACTAACCCTCTCACTCTGCTCACTGGCTATAAATCCCCAGCTATCTTTGCTGTATAATCAGAGTTGAGTTCAACCTCTCTCCCTGATTGCAGTCATCTTGAACAGTGTCTTCCTTGCCATTTTGAACAAGCATCCAGTGAAATTTCATTTCTTTAAGAGCAGTTACCACCAAAGCTATGAAAAGGTAAAGAGATTCTACTCAGAGCCTTTGGGCGGGGGGCAGGTCATGGCTCTTTAGACATCTTGATTTTAGTCTCCAGCCTCTGGAACTGTGAGGGAATAAATATCTGTCATTTTAAGCCACCTCTTTTGTGGTCCTTTAATGACAGCCCCAGGACTCTAACAGAAGCCAGTGTAGTCAGTGATTGCCCCATGCATAAGGCATACCTTTTGGGAGTAGTTGAGAGCCTTTTCCATCTCAGACGTGATGGCGTTGATATCATCACTTTCGTAAATACCTGGAAACAAAGCACATCATGAGTGTGGGGGAGGGGTACAGATTCTGGCAAGTGTCCATATCTGTAAACACAAGGGCCGCGTGGAGGTGACCTCAGCCCAGGGGGCAGGCTGGGGTCTTAATGGGCTGAGCTGACCAGCCCCACCCCACACTATCTGGTGGTAAAGGAGATGGGCAGGTACAGTGAGGGTACCAAGAGTGGAGCCAGCCTTGGGACCCAGCACCCTGGCACCCAGCCATGAGCTCTCACCCACAGAAGAGTAGGTCAGGGAAAGGTCCTGCTCCTCCAGTGAATAAGATCCACCTTGAGGTTACTTAAAGTAGCTAATGTCTGCAGTGAGTAATATCTCAAATAGGAGAAGGCAGTGGCAACCCACTCCAGTACTCTTGCCTGGAAAATCCCATGGATGGAGGAGCCTGGTGGACTGCAGTCCATGGGGTTGCTAAGAGTCAGACTCATCTGAGCAACTTCACTTTCACTTTTCACTTTCATGCATTGGAGAAGGAAACGGCAACCCACTCCAGTGTTCTTGCCTGGAGAATCCCAGGGACAAGGGAGCCTGATGGGCTGCCGTCTATGGGGTCGCACAGAGTTGGACACGACTGAAGCGACTTAGCAGCAGCAGCAGCAGCAGCATCTCGAATGTGACTCATTTGAGTGGGACTAGAGTGTGATGCCTAAGAAGACAAACTCTGGGTTCAGCTCCTGGTTCCTTACTTACTATCTCTGTGCTCTGGGTTCTGTGTCTCAGCTTCACTAGCTGCAAAATGGGGTAATAATCATAACCCATTTCATAGGGTTATTGTGAGGAATGAATCACATGTTTAAAACACTTAAAACCGAGTTTAGCATATAATAACTATTTTATAAATGCTTGCTATTATCAATAATAATCACCAATAATAACTTAAATGTATGTGCCTGGCACTTTTCATGAGTTCCAGCCCCAGCTATACCACTCATGTCCCTGGGAGTCATTTCTTCATTTGTAAACCAGAGAGATCAGAATGGCACTCTTGTGTCCCAAGCTTCAATCCTTCCTGAATCACGTCACAATTTTGCCTTGTCTGCATATCACCTAAACCATAATTTACTTAATAAATGTATTTTTAAAAATTTTAAATTGGAGCATAATTGCTTTACAATGTTGTGTTATTTTCTACTGTACAACATGAGTCAGAGATAATTATGCAATTATCCCCTCCCTTTTAAGCCTCCTTCCCCACCCCTAAACTATCCCTATGTTTATGGCATAGGGAGCTATGTCGGTACCAAGACTACTGTCTGCAAAGAAAGAGGTGGAGGGACCAGCACCACTCCCTCACCTGTGTCTCCAAACCAGTGGAAGCGCCCACCAGCAGCCCGGGTGACCTCCCTGTAGGCGGCGGCTGTGTCTGTGTGGCTGGCATAGCAGGCAGGGGGCATGGTGTCCGTCTGTGACTCACTCACATAGAACAGACACACGTTCAGATGAAAGTCACAGCCCCCGCAGGCCTCGGCCATGTAGGCGCTGAGCATGGCCTGTGGGCAGAGAGGGAGGAGGGGCCCAGGGCTGAGGGCTTTTCAAGCTGCTGGTCGTGGTCAGTTCAGCCCAGTCTCTTTCTTGTGGGCCTACTGTGTACCAGGTCTAGTACATGGCACTGAGGAGGGAAAGATGGAAGAGCCTGGGTCACCATTTCTCTTACTATCTTAATAGATCTTGGCAGGGAGCTGGGGCTGAGATCTTAGACCGGCAGCCTCTAATCCCCTGGGAGCTCATTAGAAATGCAGACTCTCAGGCCCCTGGGAGCCAGGTCTGACCACCTCTGCATTTGAACAACATCTCCAGGTGATAAAGTCTAGATGGGAAAATCATGCTGGAGAAACTGGTTGCTAGGTGTCCACGCAGGGGAAGATGTGGGGGTCCTGGAGGATAAGGGAGGCCGAGACGAGGCTCACCCACCATGTCTTGGTCAGGGATGCCCCCTGTGAAGAGGTAGATGCCCTGTGACTGCTGTTCTTCTTTGTCCTTGAAGTCCACTTCCACAGCCTTCCGCAGGGCGCTGAGGATGTTCCTGCTGCCCTGACACTGCAGGTCCAGGACCCACCTGGGAGGCAGGGAGGCCGTGCTGAGGCAGGGGGCTGCCAGGCCCCAGAGGGGAGGGTGAGGGATGGAAGGGGGATGTTTCCTGATTCGCATCTGTGCCATTTGTCGGAGGGCAAAGGTTCTAGAGAGAGCTACTTGCTGGGGGAGAAAGGGGGCCAGAGAAAGTAGCACCAGGGAAGCTGCTGTCAGACCAGCAGGTCACCTACCGCCAGGCGCTTTGTAAATTGCTGTGGCTGGCAGCAACCATCTCAGGCCTCCAGCTTTCGATGGTGCTTCCGAACCTTGGAGAGAGGGAAAGAGGGCTTGTTCTTAGTGGAGAGATATGTGCCCCAGCTCACTGGGCTTCCCAGGATTTTAAGGGGGCAAAATTCTGGTTGAAAGTGAAAGTCGCTCAGTTGTGTCCAACTCTTTGCAACCCCATGGACTATACAGTCCATGGAATTCTTTAGGCCAGAACACTGGGGTGGGTTGCCATTCCTTTCTCCAGGGGATCTTCCCAACTCAGGGATCGAACCCAGGTCGTCCGCATTGTAGGAGGATTCTTTACCAGCTGTGCCACCAGGGGAGCCCAAAATTCTGGTTACATCCCCCAAATGTTAGGATGTCACCTGCGAGCTCCTTGCTGGTCAGGACACGTCCCAGCATATTCATGGTGGGAGCAGAGCAGGGGCCCTCTGTCCGACCTGCCAGGACCGGTTTGGCCAGACCTCTTCCCTGAGGAAGGTACTTCCTCCCCTGTGTGAACTTCCCCACCTCCAGGGAAGGAGTCGCTGCTCTCTTTTTGGCTCCCCTAGCATGGATTCAGGGCTTCTCAGGTATCTCAGATGGTAAAGCGTCTGCCTGCAATGCGGGAGACCCAGGTTTGATCCCTGGGTTGGGAAGATCCCCTGGAGAAGGAAATGGCAACCCACTCCCATAACTTTGCTTGGAAAATCCCATGGACGAAGGAGCCTGGTAGGCTACAGTCCATGGGGGTCGCAAAGAGCACGATTCATCCTCAAAGCTTTCACTCTCCACCTGTATTACAGTTTCTCTTTTTCATATGCATCAGCTCATTCTCTCTATGAGACAGAATTAAAATCTTTGAGAAGAAGATTTATCTCCTTTATCAAGGAAAAGCTGTCCCCTCTCTGGTTTGAGAGCAATTCCTCCACCTGGGTCCTTTACTTGACCACCGCCAACCTGTCTGAGACGCTGCCCCGTGGCGACCTCCCTCCCAGGCCCACTCCCGGGTCTACTTCCCTCGTCCCCTCTGCCTCTCTTAACTATCATTCCACCAGGGTCCACTCTGCCGCTCCTCCTCTCTCTTTCCTCTTCCTCTTCACAGACAGGCTCCCTGGAAAAACAATGTTTCTACCACTTCCTCACTATCTGCTTCTCAAGCCTCTGCAGTCAAGCTTCCACCCCGGGCAGTTCTCTGGCAAATATTAATGATGACCTCCTTTCCTAATCCCATGGAAATCTCTATTATAGTTGGATAATAAATCCTCTATTATAGTTGAATAAAAATTCTAACAATATACAGAGAGTGAAAATTCCTTCAATGTTATCCCTCCCTCCAAATTTCTGTTAACTCTTTGTTTTATATTCTTTTCGGATTAAAACCTGTTAGATAAAGATATATTGATAGAAGTGGAATTATAGCCTTTCTTCCCACCCTGGTGACCTTGTTTTCTTCCATAAATCAGTGTTACAGCCTAATGCATAGTAATTGCAAGTTTGTGAAGAGAGTTTGGAAACCTGGGGGTACTTAGAAAGAGGGTGGGCGTCAGCTTAACATGGTTATTTTTTCACTTTACACAATAATTTTAAAAAAATTTCCGGCAAGATAAAAGAAATGGAATTACATAACCTATACTATTTATTTCCTTTCATTTGGACTTATTGAGGAAGTTTTCTAAATGTACTCACATAACTCTCCCACATTCTTTTGAATAGTTGCATAGAATTCTACAGTCAGGTTTATTTTACCAATTCCCTCTTGTTTTTTTCCAGGTTTGTCAATTATCAGAATGCTGCATTGAAAATCCCTTCAAGGTAATCTCTGCACAGTCATCTTAATATTTCCTTTGGATATTTCATAAAGGTTTAATTGAAGGAACATAGACCATACTGACTCAGGGCTTATTTCAGTAGCACATATACTAAAATTGGAACCATACAGAGAAGATTAGCATGGCCCCTGTGTGAAGATGATGCACAAAATATTAGGCACTTGGGATTAACATATACACATTATTATATACAAAACAAATAACCAACAAGACCTACTGTCTTGTTGACCTACTGTTTAGCACAGGGAACTATACTCAATATTTTGCAATAACTTATAAGGGAAATGAATCTGAAAAACTATGTATATAGTATATGACTTCCCTGGTGACTCAGACGGTAAAGCATCTGTCTACAATGTGAGAGACCTGGGTTTGATCCCTGGGTTGGGAAGATTCCCTGGAGAAGGAAATGGCAACCCACTCCAGTACTCTTGCCTTGAAAATCCCATGGATGGAGGAGCTTGGTGCAGGCTACTATCCATGGGGTTGCAAAGAGTCGGGCACGACTGAGCGACTTCACTTATATAGTATGTAACTAAATCACTTTGCTGTACACCTGCAATTCACATTACATCGCAGATCAACTATGTGCTTGTGTGGTCAGTTGTATCTGATTTTTTGCCACCCTATAGACTAGAGCCTGCCAGCCTCCTCTGTCCATGGGATTCTCCAGGCAAGAATACTGGAGTGGGTTGCTATGCCTTCTTTCAGGGGAACTTTCCAATCCAGGGATTGAACCCAGGTCTCCTGCATTGCAAGCAGATTCTTTACTGCCTGAGCCACCAGGGAAGCCCAAGAATACTGGAGTGGGTAGCCTATCCCTTCTCCAGGGGATCTTCCTGAGCCAGGAATCGAACGTGTCTCCTGCATTGCAGGCAGACTCTTTACCAGCTGAGCTACCAGGGAAGCACCAAATCAACTATACTTCCAATTTAAAAAAGTGTAATACAAGAGCTGTACCAAATTACATTTCCACCAATACTTTCCAGGAGCGCCCTTTTCACCAAATTATCATCAGCATTGGGTACTATCAATCTTTTAAATGTTTGCCAAACTGAACTGCAAAACCATTATGTCTCATTGTTTTCCAGTCAGGGAGCTCTATTGCCAGATTCAGAGAATTCCTGCTTCTCCTTCCTACTTTGCTTCTGCAGGCCCTAACTCTGTTTCTTTCCAAGATCCTCCTTTCCCTCGGGAAAGGGGAAAACAGCTTTCTCTCCAGGTTTTCCTCCTGCCTCTTGGACTGCTCCTCTTGTTTCTTAGGTGGTTCCCTTTCTCTGCCATCTAAATCGCAGCTTGTCCCCAATTCTGACCTTGGTTGGCATCTCTCCTCCATTGCGTCTCCACAGGTGCAACACATGCCCTCCCATGTCTTCCACTTATGCTGATGGCTAGAGCTCCAACCAGGAGACTCTCCAAACTCTTAAGGATCTCAGACTGTGTTTATCTTCCAAACTCTGCTCCACCTGGCACACCCCTTCACCATTCCCTCGTCCCCTACAGCCAAGCAGTGGCTGCATTCTGCATATGTAACCCTGGGCACCCCTCACAGGCCCCCTGTCTTCATTCCCACTGCCTTGGCTCAGATCTCCCCTCCAGTATCGCATCCCTTCAGCCTGTTCTTCACCTTGTAACTCAAGTGTCTCAAGATTATTATCTTGCTTAAAATCCTTCAATATCTGTATGTCCTCCAGTATAAAAGCTCCTGTTTAAAGCCTCCATCAGCTGGTGTTTCCTTTCATTTCTGGGCCATCCGGTTCTCTCTCTCACCCTTTGTTCACACTCAGCTACTCACACTGCAGGTCCCCCAAGGTTGTGTCACACATCACACCTCTGTGCTCTGCTCACGCTGCTCCCTGCACCAGAAGGCCCCTTCTCCACATTCCCCGTCTCTTCTGTGTGCCGGGAAACACCTGCCCTTTGTCAAGACTCAGCTAAGATTTCCTGACCTCACTCTTCCCAGGTGAATGAACTGACTCTGCCTTTGAGTCGATATGGGACTTGCGGTCCCATATCCTGCCTTCTACTTATTCCTTCAGAAAACATTTAATAGCATTTATATTTTAACATTTCTGCTTCCTACTACTAGGTGATAAGTTCCTTAAGGACAGGTATCATGTATGTTAACTTCTATATCCCTAATGCCTAGCATACCTACAGTACATGGCAGCCTTTCAATAAAAGTTTGTTAAATGAATGAATGGGATGAGTGAATGAAAATCTTGTCCAAAATGCTTCTCTAAGCATTTTTCTGTAGAATTTATTAGGGAATGATTAGGCTCTGGTACAGTTTAATATATAATATTAAACTGCTGACTTAGTAGGTTTAGAATACTCCCTATATGATGTGAAGTTGTGTAAATATATATATATATATAACTACATATATTTAAATTATATATACTTTATAGATAAAAATATAAGTAACTATGTAGATAGACCTATAACTTAAATACTTATACTATTATATAGTCATATATAATTTAAACATATGTAGTAAAACTACATATTAAATATTTATCCTTTAAGTTAAATTTACTTATAGTTAAAATTATATACATAATTATGTATAAAATACATAATTTAAATATATAGCTATATAGTATTAATTTATATTATACATACTTATATAAGTGCTTCCCAGGTGTTCCAGTGGTTAAAAATAACCCAACTGCCAATGCAGGAGACATAAGAGACATGGGTTCGATTCCTGGATCAGGAAGAGCCCTTAGAGAAGGAAATGGTGATCCATTCCAGTATTCTTGCCTGGAGAAGCCCATGGACAGAGAAGCCTGGTAGGTTACAGTCCATGGGGGTCCATAGGGTCTCAAAGAGTCAGACACAACTGCAGCTACTTAGCATGCAGCACGCACACTTACTTATATATAACTTAAACACATAGTTTTATACATAATGGAACCATGTAGTTTTATATATAAAGGTATAATTTAATTCTATATAGCTGTATATAATCTATATGACATATAACTATATATAATAATATTGATAGATCTATGTACAATTAAAATTTATAATTGGAATTCTGAATATTTAAAATATCATGGCTTGTTAGAACTGAGGTAGGAGCCAAGCCTGGGGACCCTTCTTTTTCTCTTTTGTGTTTATCAGCTTGGGAGCCAAATGGGGCAACGGGCTGAGTTACTTTATCCTGGCTGATCAAACAGTGTGTTTTGGGGCTGCTTATCACCTTCAGCCCAGGGGGACCGTCCTACAACCATTTAATTATTCAATGCCCCAAACAAGATGGTTCAAATGAGATAAACGGACAGCCCTCCTGGGAGGCCGGCTACCCATACATCTGTCATCCTGCCAGAAGCCTCAGCCTGGCGATGGCGGCCTAGTGCCCACGACCTCCCCACCAGGAGAAGCTGCTGCGTACGCAATGATGTTGAAGCAGTCCTTGTTGGACAGCTGCTCCTCCAGCAGGCGGCGCAGGGAGTGCTGGATATGAATAATGTACATGGAATTGGTCACGGAGATATCGAGCAGTATAACCACCCTAAAAAGAAACACAAGCTTTAAGAGGAGAACCGAATCTCTCAGATAATGTTTATTCTGTTCCATTTTACTATTTAACGTTTTTTCCAGGGGAGTTCTGCACGCCAAATTCACCCCTGGCCAAATCTTCTCCGTGGTTTGAGGTCAACACAGGCAGTAGCCTGAGGGTCATGGAACCTTTGCTGCAGGAAGGTCTATCATGGAATAAAGCCTCATGGTGGACAGTTTAAGGGCAGGACTGCATATAATGATTTCACACGTTTCCTTGTTTTAAATCACTAGCATTCGATACGACAGTAGATTGGGGTCTGTGAAGGGAACACAAACAAGCCAAGCAAGTTAGATGGGGAATTAGGTATAACTGGGGCCTTTGGGGAGATGTATCTTTTTATTTTCTCTCTCTGTTTTAAGATCTCTTGCAATGGCAAAGGCAATGGCATCCTACTCCAGTACCCTTGCCTGGAAAATCCCATGGACAGAGGAGCCTGGTGGGCTGCAGTCCATGGGGTCGCTGAGAGTCGGACACGACGGAGCGACTTTGCTTTCACTTTTCACTTTCATGCATTGGAGAAGGAAATGGCAACCCACTCCAGTGTTCTTGCCTGGAGAATCCCATGGACAGAGGAGCCTGGTAGGCTGCAGTCCATGGGGTCGCTAAGAGTCGGACACGACTGAGCAACTTCCCTTTCACTTTTCACTTTCATGCATTGGAGAAGGAAATGGCAACCCACTTCAGTGTTCTTGCCTGGAGAATCCCAGGGACGGGGGTGCCTGGTGGGCTGCCGTCTATGGGGTCGAACAGAGTCGGACACGACTGAAGCGACTGAGCAGCAGCAGCAACGTGTTGAGCCTTCTCTTTAGATCTTATAGTCCTATCTCCTCCCCTCATTCTCATTTTGAGACAGCTATGGATTAGCAAAAGAAAACTCACCTGATATAACATCAGAAGACCTTAATTCGAGTCCCACTTTCTGTGGGGCCTTAGGCAAGGCACAGCACCTCTCTGATCCTTGCCATGCGTTTGTGTGTATGCTCAGTCATGTCTGACTCTTTGCGGCCCCATGGACTGTAGTCTGCCAGATTCCTCTGTCCATGGAACTCTCCATGCAAGAATACTGGAATGGGCTGCCATTTCCTACTCCAGGGGATCTTCCTGACTCAGGGATTGAACCTGAGTCTCTTGCATCTCCTGCATTAGCAGTCAGATTCTTTACTACTGCACCACCTTGGAAGCCTGTTCCTTGGCATATTTAACTATATAAACGATAATAAGACTTTTCAAGGGGTTGCTTTGAGAGTTAAAAATTAGAGCGGATGAATGGTATTACAAACTTCTAATATAAAATAAGTGGTAATGCATTATGTAAGGTATGGAATGGTAATGATATAATAGATACCTACAGTTTTTTCCTACTCAGCATCCATTACCTCTGCTCAAAACAGCATCTTGATCTTTTTTTCTGGTGTGGGGGGGAATACCTTTGTCTGTAATGGTCCACTTGAGTTGAGTAGAGCTGACCCCAGCCCAAGCTTTAAAGTGGATGTTAGACCCCAGGCAATAAGAACATCAAATCCTCTTGGCCCAAGTGGCTCACGAGTGGACCCATGCCCTAAACCCTGGAAGTGCTAAACTGGAAGGGAGGAAGTTGGGAACTTTGGGTGGCTATCTTGCTACCTAGAGGGGGCAGCCTACCTAAAAACAAAGTCAAGAAAGAGGAAAATGGAACTGAGGGTTGGAAAGAAATTCCTGACATATATGAATCTCTGGATCAAGCCAGGCCTGAAGACAGCTACCAAATCTACTTTAGAATATAGTTACCTTAACCAGACTTCCCTGATTTGTTTCAATCTGCACTTAGTTTCTTTTGCTTTTTAACAAAGACTCCTGAGTGACACAGTGATGCTATTCTTGAGGTTGTAGTTAATGGTGGTGACTTTTCCCTCCAGGGGTTCTGCTGAGCCATATTGATCCTTAATCTAAATGATGGATTCTGATGCTACCAACAGGAAATTCATAAGTTGAATGAGTGCTGTGTCACACACGACACCATGAAGGACAAGAACACTACTGGAGGAAGTTACCTTTTTTCACAGACGGTGCCCCAGATTCTTCTGCTGGCCAAGGAGAGCCACTCGATCCGTCTCTCATACATCCGCATGGCTCTGCTGAGCTGTTTCTGCAAACTCATGGGTCATACACAGTCAGCACTGCACAGAGCATGTGGGGGAAGTGAGTGTACCCCACTTGGCTTCTGGGGATGGTGTGTCAAGGCCATGGGTATCCAGGCAGTACAAAAATCCCTCTAAAGCATGTACTAGGACTTCCCTTGTGGCCCAGAGGTTAAGAATCTGCCTGCCAATGCAGGGAACACCAGTTCGATACCTGGTGCAGAAAGATTCCACATGCCACAGGGCAACTAAACCCATGTCCTACAGCTACTGAGCCCCGACTCTGGGAGCCCGTGAGCCACAACCACTGAAGACTGTGCCCATGCTCTGCAAAAAGAGAAACCATTGCAATGAGAAGACCCAGCAATACAACTAGGGAGCACTAGAGAGAGCCTGTGCACAGCAACAAAGACCCAGCATAGCCAAAAATAGATAGATAAATGAACATTTGTTTAAAGAGAGAGAGAGATATAAGCCTGTACTCGTCTGTCACAAGCCTAGGAAGGGAAGAGTCAGAGTATTTCATTGCCTCAAATGGGGAGGAGGTAAATCTTGACCAAAAGGATTAGAGGTTTTTGTTTAAGGCGTCCGGGTTCCTGCCTGGAGAGGAGGAGGAGAAAGCTCCAGAAGGGCCTGTGGGTGGAGCGCAGTCTGTTTACAGGAGGGGGTTCTGTCACTGGCTTGGTGCCTCCACATTCCACGACACCTTCCTGCCATCCCCCTCCCCACACTCCACATTCTGACTGATGGGACCCAGCACTGACCTGGTACTCGTACAAGAAGGGCAAGTCCACATGAATATTCTTCACTGTCCCGTCATGCCATTCAAACTGCACCATTGCCTTCTGCATGCATGTGTGGCCAGGAGGGGAGCAGGTGAACAGAAGCACAAGTGAGGAAGGATTTTGAGTTTAAATGGGTCACTGGGTTCTCCAAGTCAGATGCAAGAGAGGGAAATGGGCTCTTAACACATCTGCGGGTGGTTTGTGCCCCTCCCCATCACCAGGCCATTGACTTGTCTGGAGCTGGCAGCTGAGGGACTTTAGGACACAGTCCCCTGAATGAACCAGGTCTGACCGCAAGCCAGCTCCCTTCTCAGGAGGCTCTTCTGAACATCAGTGTCTTTATTACAAGATATGGTTAGAAGTTTTGGTAATAGCAGAGTTGGAGATTTAAAACATACTATAGTCATAAGTTCTTAGATTTGGAAACCCACGTGGGAAACACACTTTGAAAATCAAATTTGTTCATTCTGTTCATTCATCCTCCATCAAGCTGTCATATCTGTATCTCTGTCTCTCCTTCCATCTAGTCATTCATCTATGGGCTGCCAGAACTAGACCTCCCCTGTCTCTTTCCTTTCATTCTTCTGTCTTTTCACTGATCTTCTCTTCTCTGGCCTTGCCTCGCTGCCTGTGGGATCACAGTCCCCTGACCAGGGATCGGACCCATGCCCCTGTAATGGGAGTGCAGAGTCTCAACCACTGCACCACCGGGGAAGTCCCTCCACTGACTGATCCTTCTGTTCACCTATTATGCTGTCCTTCCACTTCTCCACCCTTTATCCTTCATTTAATCTTGACTTTCATCCTTTCGTCTTTTTGTTCTATCCTGTTATCTGTCCTTCCATCTGTTCACATTTCCATCCACCCATCCATTCTTTTACCTATTCATTTATCATTTCCATCCATCCACTCACTCAGCCTTTTCCCTCCTCTTTCCAGCCTTCTGTCCACGCACACAGACATTCCTTGACTGCTTACTTGTACTACATATAGGGGACAGAGTGTTGGGGAAGAGTTTTTTCTTTTATAGGGCTCATACCCCGGTGGGCATTAGACATGTAACAAATACACACAAACACGCATCACAGGAGCAATAGGAGAAGTCTGTATCAGGTAGAGTGAGGGTCCAGAGAGAGAGCGTGTTCTGAATGACGAGGAGGAAACCTTCATGGAGGGGGTGACTATGGTGCCCGATGTACTCCCTCTTTCCCCAATCTCCCAAGTTTCATTTTTTGTATCTTTGAAAAACAGCAGCTAGGGTAGATTTGATGAGAGTTCTAGAGTCCTGGGTGGAAAGCCTGCATCCCACTCCAAGCCCTCAGCTCCTGCTCCTTGGGCTCTGTCTCATGACCTCTATTTCCCGAACATTTCAGAAAGGAAATACCACACAGGAGCTCCACGGCAAAGGTCTGGACAGAACTCTGAATCTGAGTTACCTCATGGATAGTTGATGATACTGTTTTTCGGAGAATAGGCACAAATTCCTCCACGGGAGAGAATGCATTGGGTGCCAGAACCTGATAAAGGCTTAGCTTCTTGGCTGTAAAAATAAATGGTGGGGTTTGAGGCATGGCTCATGAAGCCCCGAAGGGTTCATGCCTTCGGTCATTCGTCTGCATCTTGGGTTCTTCCCTCTCTGGGGATTTACCTTTCAGGCTATTGGTCTTCAGCCATTCTGCAGAAGTCATGTCCAAGTTTGGGAACTCAATCATGAGGGGATCCTCATGCTTTGGGGGTTTAGGCAAGAGGCTCATGAGTGAACTCTTTGCAACCTCTGTGGAAATCTAAGTTGAAATGAAAAATCATCATTACATAATCATATTATAGAGCTGAAAAGTCCACAGCCTTTCCCCACCCACCCAAGGGAGCATCTTAAAACATTGTGCTTAGTCTTTCAGTTGTGTCTGACTCTTTGTGACCCCGTGGGCTGTAGCCAGCCAGGTTCCTCTGTCTGTGGGGATTCTCCAGGCAAGAATAATGGAGTGTGTTGCCATGCCCTCTTCCAGGGGATCTTCCCAACCCAGGGATCGAACCCAGGTCTCCCACATTGCAGGCAGATTCTTTACTGTCTGAGCCACCAGGGAAGCCCAAAAATACTGGAGTGCGTAGCTTATCCCTTCCTTCTCCAGGGGATCTTCCTGACCCACGAATTGAACTGAGGTCTCCTGCATTGCAGACGGATTCTTTATCAGCTGAGCTACCAGGGAAGCTCTCTTAAAACATTACCTGTTAAATTACAGGCAGTTTTGCCTTTCCCTCCCATAGTCCCGTCCCTATCTTGAGAGATATGTGGAATTTCCAGGAGAAGACAGAGCTGTACCCAGCAACTCACTTCCTCTGTCATCTGTCCATCCTCCTAACCACTTCCCACCCTTACCATTTGAATCAGCACCACGGACTCCAAGATGACAAGTGGCCCTGACATGGGCACAAAACATAAGCTCCGGGGAACTAAAAAGCAACTCCTGTACCAAATCATTTAGGGAGCCCTGATCTAGCCTAGACTCCCTTGCCCACATTTACAACTGAAAACCTGAGGTTCTGAGAGGTTAAGTCACATAGCTTGTGTATGAGGAAAGCACAAAATAGCGATTTCCAAACTTCAGACATTTGAGAACCACCTTCATGAAATCTGCTATATCTGAGTACCACCGCACTGTTATTTGTTGTTGTTGTTGTTTAGTCACTAAGTCATATCCGACTCTTTTGTGATCCCATGGGCTGCAGCCCACCAGGCCCCTCTGTCCATGGGATTTCCCAGGCAAGAATACTGGAGTGGGTTGCCATCTTCCACTCTAGGGAATCTTCCCGACTCAGGGATTAAACTCGTGTCTCCTGCATTTACATGTCGACTCTTTACCACTAAGCCACCAGGGAAGCCCTATATTGTTATTTACTCAATATTTTAAAAAATCAAACAAGTAACACTAAGTCTTTTTAATTATTAATTTTACTAACATTTATTTTGATTTTAATGGACCCCTTTTTGTACTTAATTTTATATATATATATATATATATATATATATATATACACTTTGTTTTCGGCCATGCCTTACAGAATGTGGGATCTTAGTTCTCCGACCAGGGATCGAATTTTGGCTCTTGGTAGTGAACGCACCAAGTCCGAAATACTGAAACTGTCAGAGAATTCCTAGTACTTCAATAATTTCAGAAAGCTCTATTTCTACCATAATGAGCTAGTTTTAAATATATGACATTTAAAAGAATGTTAATCTGTATATCACCTTATCATTATTTTGCAAACTACAAGTAGTATTTTGAAAACTACAAGAGCATTTCATTTTGGGAAACTCCTGGCAAGATTCTGACATCAAGAAGACCTGAGTTCAATCGAGACTAATCAGCTTTTATCTCTGCGATCTCAGGCAAAGTATTTAAACTCAACTTCTGTTTTCTCATCTGTAAAATAACATATCTGCTGGAGACCATTGCCGTAAGATAAAATAAGGCATTTTAAAAGATTAAGCCTTGTGCCTATCTTAAGTGTCTACACACTCAGGAAATGAAAACCATTAATTATTGTTATTGTTTATAGGTAATCACATGGTCCCGGAGGCTGTGGAGTTTGAGAAGACTCTTGAGAGTCTCTTGGAGTGCAAGGAGACCAAACCAGTCAATCCTAAAGGAAATCAGTCCTGAATACTCATTGGAAGGACTGATGCTGAAGCTGAAACTCCAATACTTTGGCTACCAGATGTGAAGAACTGACTCACTGGAAAAGACCCTAATGCTGGGAAAGATTGAAGGCAGGAGGACAAGGGGACGACGGAGGATGAGAGATCATCGACTCAATGAACATGAGTTTGACCAAGGTCTGGGAGTTGGTGAAGGACAGGGAAGCCTGGTGTGCCACAGTTCACGGAGTTGCAAAGAGTCGGACATGACTGAGCGACTGAACTGAACTGATAGGTAATCAGTAGAAGAGTTGAAACTAAAATTCAAGACCTCAGTCTAGTGCTGTGTTTCTTTCATGACAACTAGCCAGGTCAAAACATTTGGTATCCCAAGTCCATACCTTCACTCTGTGATGCTATAGAAGCGTTTCCAGTTCTCTTCTGTCCACAGCTAAGTTGTCTTTTATGGCGCTTTTGTCCATAAACTTTCTGAGTTATTCTGCTGATAAATTAAATGCCCTCAAGCAGGGCCTTTGCCCCGAATGAATGAGATGCTGGTGAGAAGATGTCTCCAGACCTCCTACCCTGTGTAGCTGAGGTTTTCATCATTCTCCAAATTGGAGGGAAGGGAGGGACACTGTTTAAGTGGAAGGGGTGGCAGAGGCCTGATGGCCTTTCTCTGAAATAAATTTTTTTTTTCCAGTTAGAAAATCCACCAGGATCCTTCCAGCAGAGGCTGTGGCAGTTCAGAGCTGTGGGGGCTGCAAGGGGGCGGGGCCTCGCTTTACTCCACTTTTGGGGGCCTGGCAGCCACGCCCTGAGTGACAGGTGAGACGCGAGAGAGCATGGTGAGGCCAGCTGCCTGCCTCCTGGAAGGTCTGAGCTCCGGCTCTCAGCACCTACCTCCTGCATCACGCTGGTGGACTTCTCACAGGGGGCTTTGGGGTGCAGGGCTTGCATGTGGTCCCGGAGACTCTGGGCCTTTTGGATTTCTGCTAGGAGCTCATCCACCTCCCGGCTGCTGCAGACCTGGGGGTGGTGGGGACAATCAGTCACCCAGTAGTCACCTGGTTACCGGCAGTGGCCGAGGTGGGAAAGGGCAGGCCGCCACATGAATCCCTAGGGCGGAGTGGCATGCTCTTCAAAGCGGATGTTATAAACAGGATCCATGTGCAGGACAGAACCTGCCAATGCCTGTTCTATTTGTACATTATTGGCTTGCAGTGTTTTAAATAGTTGAAGATTCCCCTAGCTATAATAATAATTATTAAAGGACTATAACAAGTGTTGGCGAACACTGGAGAATTGGAACTTGAGGGGTGCAGGTGGAACCGTAAAATGGTGCAGCTGCTGTGGAGAACAGTTTGGTGGCTACTCAAAAAATTAAACAGAATTACTACATGACCTAGCATTTCTACTCCTAGCTATGTACCTACAATAATTGAAAACAGGGACTCAGATACTTATCCACCAATAATCATACCAGTTCACAGCAGTTCAAATATCCATTGACTGATGAATGGATAAACAAGAGGTAGTATATTCAGAAAATGGAATATTATTCAACCATAAAAAGAATGAAGTTCTGATACATGTTAGAACACAGATGCATCTTGAAAACATGATGCTGAGTGAAAAAAGATGGACACAAAATATCCACAATGGGTAAATCCCGAGAGATGGAAAGCAGATTGACAATGAGCTGGGGCTGCAGGGAAGGGGGAATGGGGAGTAATTGTTTTAAGGGTACAGAGTTTCCTTTAGGGGAGATGGAAATGTTTTGGAGCTAAATAAAGGTGGTGGTCACACAACATTGTGAGTATAAAAAGTGCCACTGTTGTTCACTTTATTTATGAGAATTTTCTCAATTTTTAAATATTTATTTATTTATTTGGCTGCTCTGGGTCTTAGTTGTGGTATGCTGGATCTAGCTCCCTGATCAGAGATCAAACGCAGGCCCCCTGTATTGGGAGCATGGCGTCTTAGCCACTGGACCACCAGGGAAGTCCCTTAATTTTTTAAAAATGAAAGGAAATCACACACACACACACAAATCCAGATTTCTGGCTCTTGTTGGAAAATCAGAAGACTGGTAACACTGGGGGTCACTCCTGCAGAACAAATTAATAATGGGCTAGGGCTGAGCAGAGGCGTCTCATTCATTGGGGCAAGCGCTGTTTTGTTCATCACATTCCTCACCACTCTCTGCTGTGTTCTCATCAGATTCAGTTGTAATTTTTTGTCATCTTTGCACTGTTGTTTTGCTCATAATAAAGAAAACAATGAAATCTGTTTTACCCATACCTCCATCGAGAGTGGGAAAACAACAACTAAGCCAACAGGTTCACAGGTTTTTAAGATAAAATATTTCTTAAACCAGCCAGTTTCATTCACTCACCCATAGTATCTTCCTAGCCTTGGAGTACGTCACTCCTACAGAGTCTGGCCAGTGAGGTAACAAGGGGTTTTGCCCAAGGAGAATGTTGCCTGACCTAGACTTTGTAACACTAGGACATACTTGTGAGATGCAAACATTCATTTCCTCTAGGCAGTTAGTAGTTAGCAGGCAAGGCACAGCCTGTAGCTCAACAGACAGCTGGATTCTCAATCTGCCATATGGATTTACGCACACATTTTCTGTCATCTCCATTACAGACACAGAGTGTGTGACGTTATTATTAACTGCGACAAGGACTAATGGATGGATTGCTACAGAATTAACTTGCTCATTCAGAATTGATTGCTGTGTGTCTCTTGCAGTAAATGGAGTCTACCTAGGAGAGAGAACTGAAGCAACTGCTTCAGACTCAGAGCTTTGGTGGGAGCAGAGGTGGGGTGGGGCCCATGTTGATGGCAACTGGGGAGGAATTCAGAATTCTGTCAGCATGCAACCAGCTCACTGTGTGCATGCTCAGTTGCTCAGATGCATCCAACTCTGCGACCTTATGGACTGTAGCCTGCCAGGCTCCTCTGTCCATGGGATTCTCCAGGCAAGAACACTGAAGTGGGTTGTCATTTCCTCCTCCAGTGGATCTTGCTGATCCAGGGATTGAACCCATGTCTCCTGTGTTTGCAGGCAAATTCTTTACCACTGAGTGATCTGAGTAGCCCAATCAACTCATCATACACCCTGACAAAAGAATCTCTTGTGACTTTTGGTTGTTTCTGTTCTTCCCACATTCTCTTTTTAATCTGATTTTACTTGAGTAACCCCATTGAGTTGGGGAGAAGGGAAGCCAGTACACACAAAGAATCTTTCTGGCCCAGATTCCCCAGGCACAACCTTGGAAGCAGGCAGGGATAGGAGGAGGGAGCAGTGTATTGGCCCAAGAGCTTACCTCTGTCTCTGGGCTGTAGCAGTGATAGTAGCCCCCAAAAGCTTCCACAAGGTTCTTCAGAACAGCCTGTGGGGATGGAGACAGAGTCAGCCCTCCCTAGGGCAATGCCGCTAGTCTTACAAGCTTTTTCCTTGTCTGAGCCTCCCAACTGGGCTGACCAATGGGAGAACTAGATATAAGGAGAGTTGTATTCTGATCCACAACTTGGGGGCCTCAAAGGCTGGCCCAGCTCACTATCGCCAATCCAAGGGAAGCCTTGAAGATTCTTGGGTACTTACAGGCGGCACCTGATCATCACATTTGTAGGTGATGATGTGGGTAATGAGATCCCTTCCCAATGTAGACTGTTGGATGTAATCAGACAGGATTTCAGAAGGCTGATCTGGGCTGGGAAGAAGAAGGAAGAAGAGAAGGGGGCACTCCAGCAAGATGGTAATTCCCAAAGAACCTCTACCAAATCACCTGTGTCCCAGGTCACCTGTGTTAAGATGCAGGGCATAGTGGGCCTCAGGCTTGGCCTGTCTGGCCCCCTGCCATAAAAACCTGTAGATGAACGCCCTGGCAACACAGCCCTCTCTCAAGAGTACGTGAAGAATCACGCTTGATGGTCTTTTCTCTAACATTGGTTTGGTTCTCCAATCACTTCCTGGGTCTGTTATCAGCTTAGAAAAGGAGGCCTACCAGCTTCCCATGATGGTCACCAGAGAATTCAGCCCCTTCAGAACGAAGACTTTCTTCAGGGCTTGTAGCAGATTGCTGCCTCTGTCCGGCTTCAGTTTTTTCACCCAAAGCTTGAGTTCCTGGAGACTAGGCAAAATGATAAAACCTAATAAGAGTACTCATACTAGGGACCAGGCCCAGGACAAACACGGGCTGGTGTGAGCCTAACAATAATTCTTTGAGATGGATACCTTATTCCCATTTTATAGATGAGGAAACTGAGACTCAGAGTTAGGACTTGCCCAAGGGGATACTGTAAGCAACTGGAAACACTGAGACTTCAATCCAGGTGTGACTCAAGGGCCTGAATTTCCAGGCGACTCTGCTACGTGGGGTCTGGGACCTAGCTCCTTTCCCCTCCAACTCTTCTGGAGGCAGATCTCAGCCTGAAACATGGGGTTAATCCCCAACCTAAAGAGTCTTGAAGAGAAGACACTACAGCTGTGTGGCTACATCCCACATGGGCTGGAATACACACTACTGGCAATAGGGGAATGACTCAATACCGAGCTCTCCTGGTTCACTGTCTCACATGGAACTAGTGAGACGGCTCTGGTCTCGCCATTTCTCTTTCATTCTGACACCCACCCCCCAAAAAAACCCCTCAGCTCATTGCCAGTAAGCCTCTTTCATTATTGTAACGCTTGAATTTCCCTTTTTCACAAAGAGAACAAATCCCAGGCCTGGCGCCATCTCTAGTCAATCGGTTTCAAGCTGGAATTTAATCTTACTGTTTTGTCTGCTTTCCTTCTATTTATTTTTATAGCAACTTTCTAATTATGCCAAGTGATACAGGCTTCTCAGTTATGGCATTGATAGTTTCATTCAGAATAAATATTGGGTTATTTTTAAAATCAATAATAGTACAAGTTGCACAGAGTAAATAATAGTACAAGTGGCAGGGATATGACAAAAATCACAAGGGAAATCCAGGAATAATTGCAGTTGAGGAACTCTTGGCTAGATGGTCTCAAGGTGACTTCCAGGTCTGACATCCTGGAGCTTTGAGGTTGAAATCATAAATGATAAACAAACAAACAATCTTATCTGCTGAGTGCCTTCCCCATGCCAAGCACTTCCCATGGCAACAACTCTGTGAGAAGCAGGTATCCTCACCTTATTCTGCTAATGAGAGAGTTAAAGGATGAGTCAGGATCCCCCAGTAACTGTCAGAGCTGGGATTCAAAGCCTATGCTGCCTGAACGGGCACTTCTCTACCCAGAAGGGCACCCCTCTGCGGCCAGTGCTGGACAAGGGAACCTCCGTTCCAGAAACCTAAGCATGTGGCTTCCCCTGGGATCCGCTCTATGCTTTGGAATCCAGTCCTGACTACCATTTCAGAAATGTTCCCTAACCTGAGTCTCACTTTCCTTGTCAGCAAAATTGGGATAGTAATCCTATTCCATGTGTTGGCTATAAATATTGAGTAAGAGGTACGTGTGAAGTGCCAAGCATGATGGATAATCAAGGCTATTCTCTTCCTGGAAAAGGGATGTCTACTTTCAGGCATAAGTTAGTAGAAATTCTTAGTCATTTAGTTACATTTTAGTTGTTAAGTTGCGTCTGATTCTTTGAGACCCCCTGGACTGTAGCCCACCAGACCACTCTGTCTATGGGATTTCCTAGGCAAGAATGCTGGAGTGGGTTGCTATTTCCTTCTCCAGGGAATCTTGCCAACCCAGGGATGGAACCCAAGTCTCCTGCATTGGCAGGTGGATTCTTTACCACTGAGCCACCTGGGAAGCACAAAACTGTGGAATTGTGGGTAGCTATTAAAAAGAAAGAGGTTGATCTCTACATACTGAGAGAAAATTAGGTGCAAAGCCAAGATGAAAAAAAGTGTAATGTTCTCTTGATTATGTTTAAATAAATGAGGATAAACACACAGATGCATATATGTGCAAAGACTGTGGAAGTAGATTGAAGAAACTATTATTGGGAGGTGACGGAGGGGAACTAGGGTGAGAGGGAGACTCATCTGCTATTTTTTATCCTTCTATACTGCAATTTCTGAAAATCAGCATGTATCATTTTCATACTAATAAAACTCTTTATTAGATTTATGGATAGAAATGGTATCTGGTCTTTTCATTTTGTGGTGCTCGTGGGGTGATGACTTTTCCAAAAGGTATTGGCTCCCTGTGTTTCTGTTTTTGTGAACTGTCTCACTTATTTTGCACTTTAATCATTTGATAAAGACATTAACACTTTTAGGGAGGAAAATGACCAGGTAAACACCCAGGCCAAGGCCAGGTAATCACTTACCTGGAGGTGCTGACTTCTGTTGGGTTGGGCCAGAGGGCACTGGTTGTGGCACCGAAGGACAGGATGTACAGCTTCTCTTTATGGCTCAGCTGCTCGTCAATGAGGTTCTGGTGGGCAAGAGGACATCAGTGGCTCCCAGAATCATACGGAGCTTGCCTTCACCTCTCATGCTGTGGTTGAGATGCGAACTGTGCTGAAACAGGTTCGCTTAAGACTCAGCTTAGCAGCCCCAAGTTGACATTTGCTTGCTGCCCCTGGGGTCACAGGGGTCTAGGTGGAGTGCCCCAGCTGCCCATCCCAGCTTGTCCTTGGCTGTGCGTGGTCACGGTAGGGCCTGGGTGGTCAGCCAGTTCCAGAGACTGGCTTTCACTCCCACTGACTGCAGACCCAAGACCTCTTCTGGAGCAACTGCCGCACACTTGGGTCATAGATGTGGTTGGGATGAACACCCACTTCAGCATGTGGAATGGCTGAACCATTTACATGTGGCACCCAGGGAGGAGCACAGAGGTGGGGGGGCAGTGGTTGCTGTGAATTTGTGATGGAGTGATGGGTGCAGAGCCAGCCTATTGGGTGTTCTCAGGCTCAGCCTGGTGAGCATCCAACAGTAAGATAACGCTTCCCTCTCCTTCCCAGTGAGAGAGCTTATTCTTAGGTACACTGATAAGGAGACCAGGGTCCTCGAGGAGGAGGCAGGGACAAACTTTTTTTCCTACATTCTCTCGTCTTAGTCACCTAAGACTTTTCTCCCCTTAAACTTTGCATTGTTATGACAACAATCTATTTCGCCTTAAGACTAACTTTCTTTAAGCCTAGAGCTAATGATTGCACAACAAAACAACACATCTTGCTCAAGGGTATGTTTTTCCTTAAGCTCTGTGCTAATGATTATATAACAGCAATGTATCTTGCTCAAGGGCATGTTTGTCCTTCTGAACAAAAAGCACCGACTAATCCTGCTATCTTAAGATGTATGTTGTGGGAGTGGGCCTGGTAAGACTTTTACAACCTTGAGATCCTCTTTTGATCTATTGTTGGTAACCAAATGGAAGAGTATATAAAGCCCCACCCAAACTGGCGGGGCACTCTCTGTCCCCTTCTGATGTCTATGTCAGAAGCTTTCTCTGTCCCATCTTCACTGTAATAAAACAAAGCTCTGAGTGACTGAAGCTAAGTCTTTGGTCCCAAAGAGAAATTTTCTCCTTCGGAGATCACAAATCCAACACCGTTCACCATAAGCTATCATCGGCCACCTAGAACCATTACCTGTTACCACCACCATGAGCTCTGCGTTGGTTAATACTGAACCAGGCCACCAGGGGTATCTCTGGAAACTGGGCCCCAGGGATGTTGTGAAGGCCGTCTGCACTGACACTGGTTCCCTGACACCTGCTGAGACCAGGAACAGGGACAAGTCTGGAAACTGGCCCATCTTGATCCCTCTGTAGGATTCTGGGACCAGCTACGGCTGCTCAGGTCTCATTCAAAGCTTAGAGGTTCCTCTAAGAAAACAGACCCTCCACATCACTTCTCAGAGACTACAGGGGCTTTTGTCGATGCCAGACTCTTGTACTGAGTGCTTCATTTGCTTGGGCTCCTTTTGTCCTCTCGCGACCCTGTGAGGTGGTGAGAGTCATCGTCGCTGTTTCACAGATGAGATAACAGAGTCGCACAGCCCAGAAGTGGTGGAGGTGCCTGGGATTTGGCCCTAGAGCTCTTAGGTTCTCAGTTACGACCAAAGCAACCAGGATCGCTCCTCATCATGAAGAGGCTAGAAGACTGTGCTGGAGTCAGTCCAACTGATCCCCACCTCCGCAACCTCTTTCCAGGGAGCACAGGCTGTTGAGACAGTCAAGTTGGTAGGGACTGCCACAGCGTGAATACTAGAGGCTCACACTGCAACTGAGAATGACTCTGAGGCTGGGTTTCGCAGAACTCAACATATTTTTTTAACTGTAGGTGCTAATTAAGTGTGAACTGTTCTTTGCGAAACACTCCATTTTGCACTTGCTATCAACAAAGCCATTAGCAAGCTCACAAGGGAGGGTGGGGAGGAACTAGGGATAGAGGGTGGGGAGGAGGTGGTGGTTCCAGGTACTTCTTTGTGCCAGAGAGACTTACCATGAGGTCATTTTGGAACTCCTCTTGCTGAGGGTCACTGCTGACAGCTGCCACGTCAATGAGAATGCCAACTCTGGCCCCCTTGATGAGGCCAAATGCCTAAAATCAGAGAGGGCATGCAGAACAACCAGCGCAGCTCTGTGCTTCTGCAAACCTTTCATTGGGCAGCTTGTTGAAGCAGAAAGTCAAGCGCACTCCAGCCTCAACAAGAGGCCACACAAGGAAGACCCATTTTGTAGAGGAGAGCGCAAAAACTAGGTGTCTTGGTTTTAGTTTTGGGCATTATCTGCTTCTATTTGTGACAACTTATTTAAAGTTTTTTCCCCTTAATACTTATTGTCCACTTTTATAAAGTAATTCGTGTTCATTAAAGAAAGTTTGGAGACTGTAGAAAAGCAGCCTTTGTAAGATAGTTTGACATCTAATTACATCAGCTTATCTTATTTCATTTCTCTATATCCTTATTTATTTTCTGCCTATTCTACCAATCAAAAGCAGATGTGTTAAGTTCTCTAGCTGCAGTGGTATTTCTGTGAATTTCTAATTATGTTTCCAACAGCTATTTCTAGCTACATGTCAATGCTGTTTGATTCACCTCGTAACTGTTCTTCCTGTTATAGCTGCATTGTGAATTGGAATTTTCATTCATATGAAATTGACAGTTCTCTAGGGCAGTAGGTTCCACTGGATGCTTGCCTTAAATCTTGCTTTATTGGATATCTAAGTTATTGTTCCTCTTTAAATCTGTTACATACTTAGTTTTCCCCACCTCAGTAAATGGCATTTAACATTCACCTAGGCACTCTGGCCCTAAACTTACCCAATCCATCAGCAAGTCCTGCCAGTTCTGCCTCCAAACCATACCCTGAATCCATCAGTTCTCATCCCATCTCCATACCTGACCCTTGGATCTAAGCCACCATCCTTTCCGCCTAGATTTTGTTGTCTATGGTCAATTTATGAAGCATATAGAGTGATCTTTTTGAAACTGAAGTCAGATCATGTCACTCCCGTGTTTAAAACGCTCATCTTTGGAATAAAATCTGAACTCAGCAAGGTCTTCTTGATCTGAGCCTGCCCCTAACCCCATCCACTCTCCAAATGCTCACTCTGGGCTCTTGAGACAAAGTCAAGAGCTGCATGGGCCTGCTTGCTGCTTCTGGAACAGGTCAAATATGTTCCTGTCTCAGGGCCTTAGCATTAGCTGTTTCCTCTGCTTGGAACCTTCTCCCTCAATCTCAACATCACTCCCTCCCTCCCTTTAGGTGTCTGTTCAAATGTCTCCTCTTGGACTATCCTATTATTTAAACATCCCTGCTTCTATCCCTCCCTCTCATCCCTCATCCTGCTTTATTTTTCTTTATAGCACCATCACAAACTAACTTTGTATGCGATTTGTCCTCTCCCCCGGACCATAAATTCCATGAAAGTGGGAGCTTTGTACTAGTCATGTTTGAATCCCCAGTCCTGGAAAAAGTGTCTGATATGCTGTAATCACTCAAACAATATTTGTTCATCTAAAAACAGATGAAGTATGAAGCTTTCCAGGACATTGCCAATTTTCAGGGGCCAGAAGGAGTTCAAATTTGGGGCCAGTTCTATCCCTTAAAATTTTGAGAAAGCTGACTTTAGAACTTTAATAATTGACCAACGCATTCCCTTAAACCTAGCCATTGAAATTCCAGAAATTTATCCCAGAGAAAAAACTGGAAGAGTACATGAGAGGGAACTGGAACCCAGTGATGCCAGAGAGCCCTAAGTTTTTTCAAGAGAAGACTGAAAGTAGACATAAAAGGGAAATAGCAGGATTTAAAAATCTTGACAACTAATTTAAACAATATTTAAAACTACTGAGGCCAGGAAAAACAAGGCTGTAGGGCCAGATTTGCCTGCAAGCCACTGGTTTATAACCCCTGCATTTATCCTCTGCAGACATGGAAACAGACACCCAAGGAAGTGTGGTTTTGGGGACAGCAGAGTCCAGAATTGGGTCAAGTGATGGACTATGCATCACGTCAGGCGCGGAAGCACCCAAAAGAATTCGTGAGTTCACTTACAAGTGATTCCTTCCCTGGAATCCAACTGGGGCTTATTTTCCTGGCTCCTCAATAACTCCATCAGAAAAGGATAAGGGGAAGAAGGACCCAACCAGCAATCCCTGCGCCTCTGTCGAACGTGCCAGGACAAGTGTGATGGGCGTAACCGGGTGAGAGAGCTGCGTTCCCTGAACTGATGTTTACAGAGGAGGTGAGGCTGTCGTCCCTCTCTGCCTGTGTTACCGTGACCGACCAGAGGGGGCGTACTACAGCTGGAGATGTGCATCTGTTGACCTGTCTTAAGCGAGAGAAGAGGGTTCTGGATCTGAGATGTAGACGGCACCCTGGAATCGGCTCAGGCAGCTAGCCTTAGCACTGTATTGTCACCTACTGGGCTTGTGTACAGGTGGGGGCTGGGGTTGGGGAGCATGAATTTCAGCACTCACCTATCTCAGGCTTTAAAACAAAAGTTTGGGATTGGACTTCCCTGGTGGTCCAGTGGTTAGGAATCTGCCTACCAAGGCAGGGGACTTGGGTTCAATCCCTGGTGTGGGAAGATTTCACATGCTGCGGGGCAATTAAGCCTGTGCACCACAACTACTGAAATCCACAACAGCAACTACTGAAGTCTGCAATAAGAGAAGCTTACATACTGCAACTCAAGAATAGCCCCCATTAGCCGCAGCTAGAGAAAACCTGTGCACAGCAACAAAGACCCAGCACAACCAAAAGTAAATTAGAAGTAAATAAATAAATAAAGAGTTGAGGATTGCCTATCACATCATCATATCATGTAGTTACTCAGTCATGTCCGACTCTTGGCCACCTCAGTGCTCGCCAGACTCCTGGGATTTTCCAGGCAAGAATACTGGAGTAGGTTGCTGGTTCCTTCTCCAGGGGATCTTCCTGACCTAGGGACTGAACCTGGGTCTCCCACATTGCAGGCAGATTTTTTACCATCTGAGTGACCAGGGAAGCCACAAGGTGGCTAAGGATTGCCTAAGGTGAAAGCAAACGGTGGGCCAGAAAGGCATCAATTGGAAGAACATAGGCTAAAACAAATAGGGAAGCAAAATCAAGGTTAATTTGTTATGAACACTCTTCTACCCTTTAGGTCTGAGGGAAACATTTAATCAAACTTTCAAAAGTTACTTCTGGATGATCAGCCTTAGTTGTAAATCTCACTAAAGGTCTGAGCTTAAATGGTCCAGGGGAGCTTCAGCAGTTCTCACCCAGGATGTTTCCTCTTTTGGTAACAGCTCTCTGGCTTTCCAAGTGTACCAATCTGTCTCCCTTTCTCAGTCTGTTTGGGGAGATCTCACCCATTCTCCCCAACTACCCTGACCCCTGTCTTTCCCCAGGAGTGAGCACTAGTTCCGGGCCTAAGTAGTCAGTGTATCTCACCCTGTTGGCTATGGTGGATTGGTCTAAATTGGCCCAGAGAGAGTCAGTCCCAGGACTTGGGAGGGCGCACTGGGAAAGGAAGGCCACCACTTCAGTGACATGTAAGCTGAGAGCTGCTGGTGACCCGCATCTTCCCAAGACTGGGGAGAGTCTTACGGAGGGTAAAACCAACTCAGAGGAAAGCAGAGCTCAGAGACAAAGAATAACGTCATTTGAACCCTAGGATACAGCTGTGTTTGGGCTTTTCATTTCTGTAGGTCTAGAGATTCCTTTTTTGGGTTTGGTTAATGTAAATTGGAGGTCTATTACTTGCAACAGAAAGGGTTCCAACAAATACAGATGCAATGACTGAAAGGAGGCAAAGAAAAAAATCTATTACCTTCTTGCTGTTTTCTGTGAGCCACTGAATTCTCTGTTGATAGAGTTCAATAGCTCTGTTAAAACACAAGGAAGACTTGTCACCCAAGGTGAGTTCCAGCACCGAGCAATGCCCACTCACATACCAAAGGAAAATGCAGTGGGAATTTATTTCTTTTAATGTGTTTAAGGCACTGGGAGAATATATGGCAAAATCTAGCCCAGAAAAAACTGAAGGTCTTTGTTTGCTGGGGCAAATTATGGAGGGGATTGTGGAAAGGATTAGTGCTTCAAGGGAGGGTCAGTCTGTGCAGGATGGGGGAAGGTTCTCATGAGGAAGATGGAAGAACATTCTTGCTCTTCTCAAATCTGTCTTCTCAGGTTAGACTTCTAGTCACCTGGACATAATAATAAGTGCACAACTGAGGCTGCTCAGCGTTAGTTTCTCAGTGGATTGATGAACAAAAAACTGGTTTTGAATAGTAAGTGGCCAGGGGAACTTCTAGAGTTTCCCTCATCGCAGACTATTCCTATGGCTATTTGGAGATCAGCCTGTAACACGTGCTCAAGTGAAGGGCTCAGTCATCTGAATTTAACTGAATTGACCTCATTGAGGTAGGTGGGATTTGGGGGGCCCAGAAATGGGCCTCTGGTCATGAACTCATGGATGAGGGGCAGTGGGCAGAGTCATAAGACACACAAGTAGGTGCAGGCAAAAAGCATGGGCTCCATGATGAGATGTGCTTGTCTTTGAGACCCAGCTGTGTTGTTTACTAGCTGTGTGACTTGGACAGCTATGGTAAACTCTACAGTTTCAACATCTCCAATGTGAAGATAATAATAAGACTTTATTCAAGTCAGTTTGCTGAAATTTAGTCTACTTGAAACGAATTCTCTGAAAATCAATTTGCCAAATGACCAGTTAACTGAATAGAACATTCCTTAAAATGCTGGATTCACAATTAAAACCAATCAACCAAAAATACTACAGAAATCTTTAAAATCTGTTTAAACTTCCAACTCAATAAAATTTGCTATAAAGGTTACAGTTAAAGTGCTTTGATAAATTTGACAAATTGGTCATTTAGCAATTGATTTTCCATTAACTGTCTTGAGAATAATGTTATTTTTTGAGTTGTGATGATTAAATAAGATAATGTGTGCAGCCTTTAGCAGAATTCCTGACACATGAATAAATGTTGGTTCTTTATTATTCTAACCTTTGAAGAAATCTCAGGCAAGCAGTAATCAAGCAAGCAATTGCTACACAGGGGATGGTGCTAACAAAATCTAGTTTGGGGGAATTCCATGGTGGTCCAGGAGTTAGGACACTGCTCTTTCACTGCTTAGGGCCTGGGTTCGATTCCTGGTCGGGGAACTAGGATGCCACAGGCTGTGAAGTGAAGCCAAAAAAAGTAAAAAGAAGCTTTAAAAAAAATCTGGTTCAGGGACTTCCCTGATGGTCCAGTGGTTAAGACTTAGCCTTCCAATGCAAGGGCTGAGAGTTCAACCTCTGGTTGGGGAATTAAGATCCCATATGCCTTATGACCCCAAAACCAAAACGCAAACAGAAGTAATATTGTAACAAATTCAATAAAGACTTTAAAAATGGTCCACATTAAAACAACAACAACAACACTGGTTTGGAAGTGGGGGGACCTGAATATTTTTAACATATATCTATAAAGATATGAACCCAATCAATCTGTCACTCTTAATCGTTACACATCAGATGAGGCAGTGAGGTTTCATCCAAAGGGGCCATGGGTTTTAAGAGGGTGAGAAAAACTGATATAGTTCAACCTTCTTTATTTGACAAAAGAAGACATTGAAGCCAGAACTGGGAAGAGAACTGCCCACGGGTCCAACAGAGCCTGTCTTTTGAACACAGTCACTTTCAGAGAGCTGAAACCAGGTAATTCTTGAGCTCTGGGCTTGTTGGGAGGACACGAGAAACATACTTACTCAGAAAGCTTGGCTTCAAATTGGTGGACGGTCTGGGTGGGGAAGTGCATTTTCTTTGTGACACTGCTGGCCTCCTCCCTGAAGAAGCAAAGTCTCATGAAAGGGTCTCTTGGGCTCAGGGGGCTGGACGTGTCTCACAGGCTTTGGGGAGGGGAGTGGCTTCGGACTTACAGCACGGATGTGCTCTGGCATATCAGGTCAGCAAAAGTGAGTTTCTTAGACTTTAAACTGTGCATTGAAAGCCAGTCTTCTGAATTCTCCCAGACTGAAGGCTGGGTCTCATCCCCCTGCAGCCTCTGTGAAACAGAAGCCAGAGTCAAGGCAAAAACAGGGAAAAGAGAAGGCAAAGCTCAGAGTGTTTTAGGTCTCTCCATGGGGAGCCCCGGGGGTGCCAGCCTGACTGGTCCTACCCAAGAGAGTCTGTTCAGGAACTCGCCTTGCTGAGGCAACAGACATGTGCAGAGAGGCCTGCTGTGGGCCACCTGCCCCCGATGATACTGGTTCCCATCCCTCACCTCATGCCCAGTATGTCCCCAGAGGAGTCAAGGGTCACTCACCACATCCTGCCTTGTGAGAGACTGAATATACAAACACACAGTGGCTAGACCCTGCATGACTTCAGGACTCTGACCCACATCCTCTGTAGCAACCAGTCCATGGAGCCAAACCATAACCTCTCCAGCAACTGGATCAGGAGGTCAGGACTGTGACGGGGCTGCCACCTTTCCTATTTCATCCCCTTTTCCAGCTCAGGACCAGCCAGAGAAAGCCAAGCATGCTCCCAAACCAGTCACAGGAGATGCCCAGCTTCTAGTTAGCTCATCTCTGGCTTCTGTGTGCCTGCTCCTTCAGGGCACACCTGAAGCTTCCTCATTCTTTTCACTCTAAAGTTTACCTATTTCCCTGCCTGCCTTTGAGTCTTTGCCAAACACAAGTGACGGTGGTGTGTTTGTTTATTTCTGTATTTGCATTCTCTGTATCTTTTCAGATATAAGAGTTCTGCCTCCCTCTCAGTCTGAGGGATCCTCCACAAATATTTGTTGACTAATAGAAGAGGGAATAAGTTTCCCTGTCTGTTCCAGAGGCCAGAAACAAGAGCAGAGGGTAAAAGTTTTAGTGGAAGAATTTCCTAGAATTCACAGGAGTCTGGCCATGAAATGAACAAACCCCCTTGCTTGTGCCTAGTGGTGCTTGTGTCCCTTACATAATGCTAAGCGCAGGATGTGGGTGGTGGCCTTGGTGATAGAGCTGAAGTCATTGCCAGCAAGCATTCAACATCGCTGATATGTTCTGGGAGCCAGAAGGTGGGAGAGAGCTGACATAAGGCTCTGAGCCCATTTTCCTTGTTTTGAGCCCTGTTTTGAGGTGCTAGGGCTACAGTGTGAACAAGATAGAAATGTTCCTGTCTTTTTGGAGCTCACATTCTAGTGTGGATAGAGGGTTAGTAAAGAAAAGCAAAATCAATGTATATAATTTTAGCAAGGAACAGTTATATTAAGAAAGTGGGGCAAGAGAATGTGACAGAAAATGACTAGGGTGGAGATGGGGAGTCACTTTAGCTGAGATGGGGGTCAGAGAAGGTCCTCCTGAAAGTCCAGGAGGCAGCCCTGTGCGACCCTGGGAATGCACATTCCAGGCAGAGGCAGACTTGGGGCTGGGTCAGGGTTCTTCCAGAACAGAAGGGTGGCCACGGTGACGAGTGTGTAGTGAACACAGGGTGTGTGTGACACGAGAGGAGCCTGGAAAGGTGCAAGGCCTGGCTCAGACAGGGATTCTGCGAGAGCTTCCAGCACAAGCACCATTGTCTGAATGAGTCAATGGGCCTTACATGCTGCCAGGGTTGGCCATGACTCGGGGTGAGGAATCCCATCGTCAGGGGAGGCTGGCTCAGACCCACAGTGAGAAACCACCCTGCAGTGTCCGATGACTGTGGAAAGGACCTGCGCTGCTTAGCCCACCACGGCCCTGTCTACACCCAAGGATGGCTTTGCCCGTCTCCTGTGCACCTGCTGAAACCCTGAGTGGGTCCTGCTTGGGCTTGTCTTTGTCGGGCTGTCACTGCAGAGGGTGAGGTGGTGGACAAGGGGATGAAATTACCTGCTGTGGCTGACCAAGCTGCCTTAGACAGAATTAGATCTGACAGAGGATTCTGAAGGAGGAACGGGCAGAGGAAGAAAGAGAGGAAAGAAGGGAGTGCAGTCCTGGGCCCCCCACTTACTAGCTTTGTGATGCTGGGCAAGCCATGCATCTCCTACACCAAACAGTGCTTAACAATGACTCTTGTTTCCCCTCATATTTGGTGGACAGAAGACTACAGTTCATGGAATCTCAAGGAGTTGAACTTGACTGAGTGAGCAACACACACACAGAGAAGGTAACGAACAAATGGACAGTGAAAATAAACGGCTGCTGCCCTATTCCAGCTAGACAGCATTGGGTGCCTTACATCTGTGCCTGAGGCCTGCTCACCCTCTGTTTCAAAAGGAAATTAGCAACTGCTAAAGTGTGAAAAACGCTAATAATTAGAGCAACACTTAATAGCGCTGCTTTAACGTGACAAGCACTTCACATATATTATTTATGTCTGTGAAACAGGTTTCATCATTGTTAACCTCATTTAACCAACAAGGAAACTGAAGTACTGAGGATTAAGTAATTTGTTCAAAGTCATATAGCTAGTAAGAGGTGGAAATGGGATTCAGAGCCAAGCAGTATAGCTTGAGTCATGCTCACAATCACACATACTATATGGCCTTTAAATTTACCACCAAACTCTGACTGTCTTTGTGAAGGATTGAGAGAGAACTGACTGAAAAGACAATTTTCTCATTATTTCTCTCTGCTAATTAATGTTGCCTGTAATCTTAGCCCCACACTTAGGGAGCTGCTGCTGTACATCATATAACCACTAGATGTCACTCTTCTCATCTTTCAGGACAACCACCTCCCTAGTTTGTAACAGAAATAGGTAGACTTCTCATTCCCCTTTTTCTTCCATTTTACTTGCATTTGAAATGTTCCATCATGCTTTAGGACATGGATTTTGTATTGCTGATGTTTGAAGAGTTACTATTAGACACAGGCTTCCCTGGTGGCTCAGTGGAAAAGAACCCACCTGCCAATACAGGAGACTCGGGTTCAGTCCCTGGATAGGGAAGATCCCCTGCAGAAGGGAATGACAACGCACTCCAGTATTCTTGCCTGGGATATTCCAAGTACAGAGGAGCCATGGAGTGGCAAAGGGCTGGACACGAATGAGCGACCGAGCACCATTAAACACATTATGGATTTTGACTGTAGACATACTGATGACACGCTAAAGGAAGTGCTTGACATACAGAAGAGTATGATCTTTGTTGGGGCAATCCATTCTCTCTTTCTCACTGCAATTTGTTTGTGATGTAAATGAGGCCCCGGTTGTGGCTGATAAGTAAGAGTGGTCCTTGTACACCTGGGAAGTCATGTATTTGATAAGAAATTAGGTGAAATAGATACTCTTAGTATCAACATCTAAGGTCACTGAGAGAATGCTTCAGAATCTCCAGACACTACTGACCTTTGCTCATTTTCTTGTAATTAAACTTGCTTTCCTGTTAGTGCCAATATTTGAGAAAAGTAAAACACAACTATTTTCCTGATTTTTAATCACCAGCATTAAAATTGTATTGTTTTTGACTGATTATCATTTCAAAAGATTTTTGTTAAACTCTAGTATAGGTAGAGAGTTATGGGCCAGGCTTGCGCTGACAGCCGCCGATGACAATTATTTCTACGGTAGAGTGAGCTGTGAGTTCTAGACAATCCACTCAACACCATGAGAAGACAGCTCATCAACATGCTGGGAGTCAGCCTAAGACCACAGTTCTGGTTATTCTAGAGGTTAATTCTCCTGCCATAACTCTCTCACTCCAATAGCACTTCCCGAAACTGATTTTTGGATTTAGATTTTTTAGGAAATCCTACAAGAAAAACAAATCTCAGGAAGGAGAATCTTAGAATTAAATTCCTTAGTCTACAAGCTTTGATAACAAGGACAGCATCTTCACACCCTCCTGAATATTTGATGATATGGCCAAGAAGGCTATACTATTTCTATAAATAGCATAGAGATTCTTTAGTAATTTTTAAAGACAGGAGATTAGAGATGAATTCTTAACTAGTCCTGAGATCCTACATGAAGAAAGAAATACATTCTGCATTCCCAGCTATGATTTGTGAACACGGCTGCTCAGTAGAAGCACTTATGGTTTTTACCAGTAAGTCCTGTGTCTGGTTAACATGCGTAACCAGGAGTCCATTGTCTAGCTTTTGGCCACGTTCATTGATATTCTTCTGGTTCAACTGCTTCTTCGGATCTCTGTCATTGTTTCTCCTCATGCTACAAAACACAAAGTCATTTGATCAATGCCCTGGTGCCAGACATTGATGCCACACTGTCAGGGCCTCCAGAAGCATTTTTATTTCTGTGTAGTAACAGGGGAAGTTTCTTGTGTACATCTTGATAAAATGTGGGCTCCAAGTTCATAAGGCATTTTATTTTATTGTTTTGGTTGTTAGGTAACTGAAGCCCTCAGGTGTAAGATGATGCAATTATCATTTACCCAGTCTCACTTAAAGGCACGTATTTCCCCCTCAACTCTCACGAAAAGAAAAAAAATGTTACTGTTGTTGATTTCATTTGGAAAAATCAGAGAAGATGCTTACCAGTGATTTTCCAGAAATGTACTGTCTTGACTATGGAAGACATCACTAATTTGTGTGGCCATTATAAAAACATCCAGTGCTTATTTCCCTAGGGAGCAAAATAATACCAGAAAGGGATGAGTGCAACATGTAGGCAATGGCCTTGGAGGGCATATATATTCAGCTCAACTCTATAATTCATTCATTCAGTAAGTCCTTATTGAACGCCTACTTGATGCTGCGGATACAATGGTGAAGAAGATGACAAAAGTGTTCTCAACTTCAGGGCTTCTGACATTTTGGATGATTATTTGTCGTGGGGTTGTCCCGTGCACTGAAGAATGCTCTACCTATCAGATGCCAGGAGCATCCCTGCCCTTCAGGTTGTAACAACTAATAATGTCTCTAAGCGTGGCCTAATGTCTCTGGGGAGCACAGTCATCCCCAGCTGACAATCATGGAGCTAGACATTGTCCTTGTCCTGCCAGAAGGAGAGACTGATGTTAAAAATTAAATATAGTAGGGGCTTCCCTTGTGGCTCAGTGGTAAAGAATCTGCCTGCCAATGCAGAAGACACAGGTTCAACCCCCAGTCCAGGAAATTCCCACATGCCATGAAACAACCAAACCCATGCGCCACAACTACTAAGCCTGTGCTCTAGAGCCCAGGAGCCACAACTACTGAGCTCTCGAGCCTGAGAGCCTGTGCTCCAAACAAGAGAAGCTATTGCAATGAGAAGCCCTCGCACGGCAACTAGAGTAGGTCCCCCACACTCACCCAAACTAGAGAAAGCCTGTGCAGCAGTGAAGACTCAGGGCAGCCAAAAAAATAAATAAAATTTAAAAATTAAATATAGTAATAACAAACTGTGGAACGTGTTATGAAGGAAGGATAGAGAGTAATCAGGAATCTCCTTTGCATAGGTAGGGTGGTCAGTGAAGGTGTCTTTTGAGCTTAGACCTTTTTGTTGTTGTTAATTTTGGCCACACCCCATGGCATGTGGTCCCTTAGCTCACCAACCAGGGATCTGACTCATGCTCCCTGAACTGGAAGGTGGAGTCAACCCCTGGACCACCAGGGGAGGCCTGAGCTTAGGCTTTCTTGAAGGATGAAAAGGAGGTAGCCGATGAAAAGTCTGGCAGAGGGGACAGCAAGTGAAGTAGGCAGAGAAGACAGCAAGTGCCCATAACGACTTAGAGGATGGGGGAGTGGACAGGGAAAACATTAAGATGAGGCCGAGTTTTTCCTCTGATAACTGCCTCTGCACTCAGAGGGTGGGTCCGTGTAGCTACTGCTTGCAGCTTATGGGGTTAGTGGTACACGCGGGCCTGACAGATCAATCAGATCCTCCCTTTGGGAATTCAGAATGAAGAGCTGTGAGGCCACCATGTACATTCAGAAGCAGGGAAAGGCTATCTTCAGAGCCAAGTTGAGGGCAGGGCCATTCCCGGCCTTGGTTTCCCTGGGACCTTTCTCTCCCGGCTCCCTCCTCTCTCTGCCCCTTCCTAGTCTCTTTTGCAGGCTCGCCTTTTCTACCTGAGCATTTTAAGTTGGTGTTCCTCAAGGCTAAATCATGCACACAGTTCTCCTCTCACTTTCTTCTCTTTTCCTAGGCAAATATCCTTGTCCTTGACTTCAACTGTCATCTGTACATCAGTGACTCCCAGTTGCATGTCAAAAGCCCAGACCTCTCACTCTGACTCCAGACCTATGTGTTCAATTACACTGGATATTTCCACCTGGAGCAACTTGGACTCAGCACGTCCAAGACTGAATTCGAATTTCCTACACACTAACCTCTGGTCTTTGTTCTCTAACTTAGAGAAAAGAACCACCATCCATCTAATTATATGAGTCAGAAATGAATTATTCTTGAAAACCTCATTCCCCATATCCACTCTATCATCTAATCTTGCTTTTTTTTTTTTGGCCACGCTGTGCCACATGCGGGATCTTACTTCTGCCACCAGAGATCGAACCTGTGCCCCCTGCAGTGGAAGCCAGAGTCCTAACCACTGGACTGCCAGGGAAGTCGCTAACCTTGTACATTTTACCTCTCTCAAATCTCACCACTTGTCTCCACTGACATTTCTCGCATTGAGGCTGCTGTCACCTCTGCCATAGATGACTGCAGTAGATCCTAAGTGGCTTCCCTATATCCCCTCAGTTCTCCCATCTAATCTCTTCTCACTGAAGTCGGAGTGACTTTTTAAAAACAGAAATTCAGGGCAGTCTCTGGTGAACTAGTAGTTAGGATACTGTGTGCTCACTGCCATGTCTGGGTTCAATCCCTGATCAGGGAACTAACATCCCACAAGCCATAAATTGCAGCCAAAAAACCCCACAGACCCAAAGTCACACCCCCTCTTCTGCCTCTTGATGAAAACTGTTCAAAGTCTTCCCTTTATTTCTAGAATAAAGATTAAGATAATAACAATGGCATTTGAGGCTCACAGGCTCTGGCCGCTGTCCACTGACCTCTCCAGCTTTCCCACCCTACCTCCCTTCACCATGTCTGTGTCCCACAGCTCCCCTTCCCCTTCAGACCCCGCAATGCTGCACATTTCCTTTAGTCACAGGACTTTTTCATGGGCTGGCTTTGCTCTGAACATTCTCTTCCCCTCCTTGCCCCCAGTTACTCATCCTTGACTCTTCAGCTCACATTTCACTTCTTCTGCGAAGTCTTCCCCACCATCCTACTCTATTCCAGGTTTCTTGTGTTATGTAAACTATCACAGAACTGTGCTCCTTTCTTTGAAAGTACTTAATTTAGAACAATACATTCATTAGTGTGATTTTTTTAAAATTGGCATCTTTCTCCCGTGAGATTATAAATTACATGAGAGCAGGGACTGGTAGACAGTAAATATTTTGAGGAGGGGAAGTAAACCTTGGTTTTTGAAGAACTGACCTCACTTCCTGTTCTTGGGTTCCATTAGATACTTGTTCCTCCTAATTCCTCCCTTTTTGTAGGAATTCCTTCTAATTCCTCCCTTTTTGCTTTCTGCGTGCTAAGTTGCTTCAGTCGTGTTCGACTCTTTGTGACCCCTTGGACTGTTGCCTGCCAGGCTCCTCTGTCTGTGGGATACTCCAGGCAAGAATACAGGACTGGGTTGCACTCCACTTCCCAACCCAGGGATCAAACCCATATCACTAGCACTGCCTGGCAACTTCATTTAGGTTTCTTGTTATTTGAAACAAACAAACAACAAACAAACAAACAAAAATTGCCTAAAACACAGCCAGTGGGAATCTCCAGATGGAGTTGAAGGTTAATATCGGAGTGGGTGTTCTCATACAAACATTAAATAGTTTAATGATGGTTCAGGGACTTTCCAGGTGGCTCAGTGGTAAAGGGGCTTCCCTGGTGGCTCAGATGGTAAAGCATCTGTCTGCACTGTGGGACACCCGGATTCAATCCTTGGGTTGGGAAGATCCCCTGGAGAAGGAAATGGCAACCCATTCCAGTACTCTTGCCTGGAAAATTCCATGGACTGAGGAGCCTGGTAGGCTACAGTCCATGGGGTTGTAAAGAGTCAGACACGACTAAGCACACACATAGCAACATAATGATGGTTCAGCAACTTGTTTTTCTCCTTTGGGTCTTTAATCTTTTATTCAGAAGAGTTTTCTTTTCTGGGAAGCACCAAGATAGTGTGGCAATATCTCGAACCACAGCTGGCTCTACTTACAGTTAGCCGGGAAACTCTCGGTGGCTGAGCCTGTTGGAATAGAAAGGCCTCGTGAACACTGGATGCCCCATCAGGCTCAGTTCCCTCTTTTCTAACAACCTAATGAACTCAGAGGCTTGCACAACTGGATTCTGGGGTGACTTGTGTTGGCTGATGGAGGGGTATTTGGGCTGCATAAAACTAACATAACAATGTGGCGTGCTAAAAGGAGCACTGGACCTTTGGTTTCTCCATCGGCAGAAGGGCATGGGGATAATAGTAACTTCAACTCCATCAAGAGGCTCAGATGAAACTGAGAATATATAAGAGCTTTGTAAAATACAAAGTACTATATGAATGAGGAATACCATTTTAAAACCTGCCACATCTTCAAGCACTTCAGCATGTGACTCAAGCACTCATCCATCTGTGTACATTTATAGAGTGCCTATTCAGAGCAGGAGAGACCTGGTACTGGGGAGGCAGAGCTGGACAGCCCTTGCCCTTAGGCCTTTGCTCAATGAAACCTCAGAGACGTCTTCTTTGATTGCCCCTCCTCAGACAGGACCTCCTCTGCCCTGTTTAGTTTCCTCTGCAGCACATTTCATCATCTGATGTTCTATATATTTATTATGTCTCTGCTCCACTCTCCCCTACCCATCAGTCCACTAAAAGTAGGATCCTTGAGGGCAGGGACTTAGTTAACATAACTAAGTTAGAATGGTTCTTTGTAATCATTGCCTACAAAAACATTGCCCCCCAAACATTTGTTGAATAAATGTACTCAGGGCAGGTCCAGAGTTTAGACAAATGTGGGCCACGTTACCTTGGGAGACTGGTCACAGGAGGGGAAGAGAACATGCAAAACAGGTCCTTAGGAAACGACATCTTGTCAAAGGGAGAGAGGTAGCCCTGATTAGCAGATAAAAGAAAATCTTCAGCTAAGTTCCTGATGTGCTAACATCTGGATCTAGGATTCTCCTAACTATCCAGGATAAAGCCACACCCAGGGTTTGTATTTTTAACTGCCAAGTAACCTCTAGTCTTGTCCCGATCCGATCCATTTTACAATCTGCTGCCAGAATGATTTTCTGATATGCAGAACTGTCTGTATTATTACCTGTTTAGAACCTTGCCGTGGCTCCTCAGTACTGTAGACAAGCAGACCAGATCTTCTTCAAAGACTTTTCACTCCTTTTGCCTCTATTCTTTACTCACCTCTCTACCTCATCTTGCATCCTTTTGTGCACCCTGATAACCTCACTTATACACTTTGCTAATTCATTCCCTTCTTGGCTCAAGTTGGATCTACTTCTAGAAATGCCTTTGCAACAAAAGTTTGATAAGAAAACCCAAGAAGTTTTTCCTGAACCCCATTTGCTGCCCCCAACCCCTAAGGAGGAAATAATTTCCTACTAGTCCTGCCCTCTGGCTGTCTCCTATCAAACTGTCACAGTTCTCCCATTATTCTCTTTTTTACTGTTGTACCCCCAGCCTCTAGCACAATGCCTGGCATGTAGACAGCAGGTGCTTAAGACCCAGGCTCCCTGAGTCTCTCTCACTCAGCCCAGAGCTTCGTGTCTGGGCCTCCCTCACCCTCTCTCTTACCACCCTATCAATACTTGAGACTCTCAACCTCACCTGCATTTCTCTATTTCTCCAACTTTGGGAGAAGGGCCCTGGTCATTCCAGCACTCTGTTTTTCCTGGTTCCCGCTTCTAGTTCCTCCAAGCAACAGTGAAGCTTGCCCTGTCGCGAAGTGTTAGCTGGTGTCCAAGGTAACAGACTGCACTACTGCAGCTAGAGGCAGGGATGGGAAAAAACGTTCCTCACCCTGGGGAAGAAATTACCACTTTGTTGCTTGTAACAACCTCTCCCTAGGCACTCTGCTTTTCTCCACCCCCACAAAAGCCAGGAGCAGGATTTGGACCTCTTCTCTAGTTTTAGAACCTCTGGGTCATCGGAAAACTATGGTTTAGACCAGTGGAGCCCTGGTGCCTGCTGCCTTCCTGTGCTAGGAACTGAAGACAGACAGCAGAGAACCTGTGACATGCGTGAAAGCTGATGACCTTCCTTCTCTTCTGCAGATTCCCTGGGGCCCTCCAAACACACTCCTTGGGAGAGGTCTGGCAGTCCCTCACCCCGACCAGCTCCAGCTCCACCCAAACCTGGCTAATGCAACAGCAGTCTCAGTGATCTCTTAGCATAAGAAGAGATCACCTATTACAGTGGTTCCCAAGCCCAGGTGCCCATCACAGTCATCTAGGTTGTATGCTAAGAAAACATACATACCTTCCCATCTGGCAGACTGATACAGAACTGTAGCAGAGTGTGGGAACAAGAATCTTTAACAATGGTTCCAGGTGATTATGATGTAACCAGCTCTTAGCCCACAGTTGGGGACCTTTCCAGCTTCTTCTATGGAAGTCAAGAGAGATGAAGTGATGTACTCAATGTCAACTAACTAGCTTGTAGTAGCGAAGGGATCTGCACTTGGTTTTTGTTCTCCAGGTCATTCCTCAAGTCACGATCTTCCCTTACTGAATCTTGAATTTGTAATTTAGAACATGTGCTACTTGTGGTAGTCACTATGTGATAGAGAACCCCTTCAGATGTTGACCCCCCAAGATCCCTCTATAGGTCAGATCAGACACAAAATTCTTCAAAATAGAGACAGCTCACTTATCACCTCTCACTCTGGGCAGACTAGTTATGGGTGAGAATAGCAGCTGTAAATCATGGCATTTGGTCAACACCAATGAGGCAGGAGAGGAGGAGCCTAGAAAGAGAAAAGGAAGTCAGAAGAGGGAAGAGCCACAGATGCCGAGAGAAACCAGCCAAAGGCTACCCTGTGAGCAAGAGGTGAGGGTCCTTGGGCCCACCTGATTGGAAATCCTGGGTAGAAGGGGCTGGCTGGCTTTGATGCACCATTCTTGGAGACACAAGGGCTCAAGATAGATGGGTTACCACCCTCACAACATCCTTTGCTCCTGGATAACGGATTTTCAACATTTTACAAGAAGTAAAACCCAACATTGAAAAGTTCATTGTTACTACTGTTTTCTATTTGAGTTTACATGACACATACTCTGGATGTATTTGGGCCAGATGGGTAAAGCAGAGTAAGGTTTTCAGGCTTTATGATTAGTGTAGGAGAAAGCTCTGTGCTGGTACCATCTTTCTTGGCTCTCCTCAGACTGTCTACAGCTCATGATTGGCCTCGTGTTGGAGCACAGTAGGAATTTCTCTTTCTCACACCTTAGGTTCTTGGGACCTGCCATCTACTATACTCCAGTATATATGTACTATATTCTGTACTCTCATGCTCAGGGCCTGGGTTCAATCCCTTGTTGGGGAACTAAGATCCCACAAGCAGCACACTGCGGTGGAAAGAAAAATCCTCTTTCCCTCTTTTTTAAAAAATTGAGGTATAATTGACATACTACGTTAGTTTCAGGTATACAATGTATCTAGTTAGCATCTAGTTAAATTTGTTTTTTATAAGCCAACTAAGTCTGAGGTATTTGTTACAACAGCCCAAACAGACCGACAATATTGTGATATACTTCTTTAGACACCAATTTGTATTTTGCTGTATTTCTTCCCTCTATTTCAAGCAGTTGCAGGTGTTTTGTTAGGTTTAGAAGTGGCCTGAAGTCAACAGTTTTTTCCTGTCTTTTGTAAAAGCCTAAGTCACTTAAAAGATTAAAATGACATGCAAAGCATGGGAAGTGATGGATGTATCAATGTCAAGAGGAAAGTGGGAAAGTATAAAGATTCTTTTAGTTAAAAAGAGACAAAAACCCAACTCAAGCTGGCTTAAGGAAAAGAGGGAGTTTATTTACTCAGAAGACAGAAAAATCCAGGAATAATTTTGGCCTTGGGCATGGCTTGATCCAAAGGCTAAAATTATGTTCAGAAATTTGTCTCCATTTCTTTGTGATGGCTTTATTCTTAGGTAGGCTCTTTAGGAGTGGTTGGCAAACTTGGGACGTCAGCCCTCAGCTTTCCTCCCCACAGTCTTCAGCACCCTAAAGAAAGAACAACTCTTCCAGGAGAGTCCCAGGCTTGGCTTGGTCACAGGATATACTCATTCCTGAACCAATCACGGTGACTCTGATTGGCCAGATCTGGCTTCTGCATCTAGTCCTGGAGCCAGACGGTGAAATCAGCCTCATGAAAAGATCTGTTTTTGTTGTGGTTTAACCAAAGAAGGGGACACTAGGCAAACATGACTGAGGAAAGCCAATGCAAGAGAGAATAGTCCCCAGAAAAACAGAGGTCAAGAAATCAGATCTGAAATTAGAGGGAGGAGGGAACTGCATAGCGTTTGTAGCCATAGTGGTGAGATAGCAAGACCTAAAGGGAAACGGGTCCTTGGTACATCCAGGAAGATAGTCCAGAGGCATAGGGGCTTCTAGCTCACCAAAGGTTACCATGCCCCAAGTGTGGGGATTATTGGACCATTCGGCCTAGAGTAGCTGATGTTTCAGCAGCAACGAGTATAGGGGCTCACTACCAGAGGGGTCAGTCAAACCACCAGAGGGGACTTTCTAAAGTTTCAGCCAGGGGTCTCTGCACAACTTGAGGGTGTCCCCAGTGGCCAATAGATTTCCTGCCAACAAGGTAGAAGAGAGCTAGTTGATTTTTTAAAGTGCTATAGGTAGGATAGGGGATGGCCTTTTTGGGAAAATTTCCCTATGTGCTCAATTCTCAAGAGGGTTCCAATAAAACCATTGGATGACATCATGTAATTCACTAGTTAAGGAAGTAAGCCCTGCTGCTGCTGCTGCTAAGTCGTTTCAGTCGTGTCCAACTCTGTGCGACCCCAGAGACGGCAGCCCACCAGGCTCCCCCATCCCTGGGATTCTCCAGGCAAGAACACTGGAGTGGGTTGCCATTTCCTTTTCCAATGCATGAAAGTGAAAAGTGAAAGTGAAGTTGCTCAGTTGTGTCCGACTCTTAGCGACCCCATGGACTGCAGCCCATCAGGCTCCCCTGTCCATGGGATTTTCCAGGCAAGAGTACTGGAGCGGGGTGCCATTGCATTCTCCAAAGTAAGCACTATAAAATACCAATTAGCAATGATTGCAGAAAGCTTGAAAATCAGCAGTGAATAATGGCAGATTAAAGACAACTTAATAACTTTTATAATTTTTTCTTTCAATATAAGTAATATTTGTAAGTAGAGACTACCTTTTATGGTTGTTTGCATTCCACATCCAGAAGAAGCAAACCATAGATTTAGCTGCTCATGTCTGAGCCAAGGAATCATGCATCTGGGACAAGCTATTTTTATTTTCTTTAGACTAGCCAAACTGGCAATGTGGGACAGCAGAAGCAGTTCTAGATCTGAAGTCAGGGAACCTAGGATTGAAACCCCAATTCACTAATAAAACTTTGGGTAAATGGTTCACCCTTCTGATTCCTAGTGTTTTCTAATTTATAAAATAGTCTCCTACCTCATAGGAGTATTGACATATGGAAAAACACAACATGGATTTAACGTTAGCTTCTTTCTCTAAACTCTTACGAATGCCACTATTTTTCAACCAGTTTTTAAAAAAAAATATGAATTGTGTTAATAGAGTAATTGATGTGCTTCGGTTAGAATGTCAGATTATTCTATTTGGCAAGATATTTGGGGAGTTTCTGTTATGTAAGGATTAAGTTCACAGCTGCATTATTTGTAATAGCAAAGACTTGGAGACAAATGTACAACAGGAAAGGAGAAATATATCTATATTATACAGTGTGTAAGAGATGTATCTATCTATATAGTCATTAAAAATCAGGAAGATCTATATTTACTGACACAGAAAGAGAGTCATCATAAATTGTTAAAAAAGAAAGTAGTGCTACTCATGTATAATATGATCTTGCTTTTGTTAAAACAGTTGAACAGGACACATCCACATACATATATGCAAATACCACACACACATACACACACACTGTAAAGAAAGCAGTCTCTGAAAGAATACCTAGTAAAGTGTCAACAGTGGTACTTTCTGGAAGGTGGAATGTCAGGAAGGGAACTTTAACTTCCTATTTTCATTTAAAAATTACAGACGTGTTACTGTTAAAAGAAAAAAAATATTTTGTCCCAATTTAGGGTCATGGTTAACTTTCTTCTCCACAGCAGCATTGAGGACAAGAAAAAGTTGCCAGTGACCTTGAAAGCAGAAACGAGCTAAAGTATTTGAGTGGTATGTGTGTGTGGGGGGCTGTGACACACAAGTCCATTTTGCTCTCACTACATTAGCAAAATATGTAGAAGATGAGGTAGTTAAAAACTTTCTTAGATATGTGGATTACTTTTTCCCCTCTAACACGACTTATCAAGGTTAGTGGGAGAGGTTTTCTTTGGTGGTTCTTCAACTACATTTGCATTTTGCCACAGAAAACAAAGCAATGTGAAAGAAAAAGGTTTTAAGTTTTTTATTTAAGAAAATACTTAACTGTCTTACACAACTAAATTAAGTATTTAAACAACATGAAGAGTGCCAGCGTCAGGACATAGCATTAATTTTACTGACTTGCCCCAACAGATAATAAATATTGATTTAATGGTGACCAAACACATTGGCAATAGCAACTAAAGTGCCACAAGATGGTCAGTTGGGGATAATCTCCTCTAAAATGAGATCAAATCCTTGAGTCCATTCCTTTTAGCAGAAACAAAACCATCTTGGCAGAACCAGGTCTCAGCAAAACATACCACATGTATGGAAGGCTTCAAGAGAATGAAGAACCCACAAACTTGAAGAAGCCTCCAGAGTTCTCGTCAGGATCAACAATGTGCTTGTTATCATCATGGTCCTCTGTATGAGTATCAACATTAGAGCACTGTGAATTTAGCAGTAAAGGGTCTTGAGTCCAGAGAAATCCTAAGGGGGTCAGCAAGACTGGCATGTTACACAGTCCAATACTCACCAATAAAATAACCACACTCACCCATAAAGGCTGCTGATCTATGCATGTCTCTGCTTTCAGGAAAAAGTTCACTGAAACAATCCTGGCAGATAGGTGAGTGGGCCTTTTACACCTCCAGGAAATAGTTTCATAGTTTTCCTTTATAACCTAGCCCCAAATTTAATCATGATAATTCATGTAAAGCACTGTGTCAGGTCTCTGGACTATGAGAAAGCCACATTCCTTGAATTCAGAAGTTTGATCAAATTATAGAGAAGTGTTTAATAACAGCAGCAACGAACACTTGAAGGTTTACTATGCACCAGTAACTTTCTGTGCTTTACCTCATTTAAACCAACAATACCCTATGAGGTAGGTACTATCAGACCCGGGCTACAAGTAAGAAAACCAAAGTGCACAGAGATTAAGTGATTTATTACGTGATTTATTGTGGACCTGAGACTTGAATCCAGGCAGTCGATCTCCCTCTAGTTAGTTCTGTTACAGAGGTACAAGCAAAAGAGAAACACAGCACAAAAAATTAGATTATTTAAAATACAAGAGGGATTAAAGAAACTGCAAGGGGGAGGGCATACAGGCACAGCTAAGACAGAAAGCAAGGTGTAGTAAAAGAATGAAGATGGTTTGTCAGTAAAAAGTGAAAAGAGAATGATGGGAAATCAAACTGAACAGACAGACTGACGTCAGCTCATAAGGGTTTTCGATATTATGGTAAGGAAGCTTGGATTTCATTCTGTAACTGTGGGGCTAACAGGAACTCAAGTGAAGAAACGAAAAGTGTTCTTCTGTGTTAAGATTGGCAGAAATGATTTGGATGAACCGACGGAGATGGAGATTAGTTGAAGAAACACTAATTCAAGTGACTATAGAATTTGAAGAACTGTCCTAGGTCAACAACTGCCCAAGGCCTGTTTGTCAAACACATTCTTTTCTACAGTATTGAGTGTCCTGCTGAGACCTAGTTATGTGACTTTGGGAAAGTCAAGAAGCCTTTGAATCCTTGATTTCTTCATCTAGAAAATGGAAACACTGAACATGCTTTTAGATTTCATCCAGGTCTGAAAATTTGAGTCGCCTGAAGAATCTTGTCTTGAAATTTAATCTTGGGTGGTCTTAGTCTTTAGAACTGGGGCTTATTTGTAGAAACCTTGAATGTGCTTGAAAATATCCCAGTGTTTTTTTTTCTTGCTGGGAAAAGAACCAAAATTCTAAAAAATAATACATTATGCTTTCTATCTTTAATACAACTTATAAATAACTACTTTTATTTTGTTGCTGGGTAACTGTGACCCAGAAGAGTTGACTTTGCATAAAAGGAACCCACAGTCCTCTAGTCTTGGTGTTTTTCCTATAATCTTCTCATACAGTGGTTAGAAGAGTTGATGGAAGACTAACTCAAAGTATTTTTTAACTCATATTATTGTTCTTTAAAGACAGTGTGTTGCCTTTTCCTACAAAGAGAAGAAAAAGGCATTTTTTCCCCCCTCTCTTAGAAGTTCTGTATTTAGTCAACCACTGCCATTTCCAGTTGACCTATTCATTGATATTTATAGAAAATAACCCTTCAAATACCTCAAATCTGTGTTATAAATTGGGGTAAGATCTGAATGGTGCAAAAGTAGGGTGACCAGTTAATTTCTTTTTGCCTGGAACTTTCTCAGTTACAGCACTAAACATCTCATGTCCCAGAAAAGCCCTGTCTCAAACAAACTGGGATGGTTGGTCATCCTAAGATGCCGTTAAGGTCCAGAAGCCAGGAACATCCAATTCCTACCTTGTCCCAATTCCCTATGAGGCTCCTGCAGAGGCCATATAAAGAGACAGCAGTGAAGGGTAAACCTAGTGTTTTATTTGATTACTAGTTACTATTAGGCTAGGCTACTCCCAATACTACTAAACAGAGTTACAGTAAAGCTGGGATGGAGCATGTGAATGAGTCCGGAAACCAAAGGGCTCTACATTGCTCCTTCAAGCCCAGTTTTAAAATCTTACAAGCTAAGAGTCTTTGGCTTGAAATAAAAGTAGAAACAGAAGACTGAAGCAAAGATGAAAGAGTTTAGGTCAATGTGCAAGGAAAAAAGAAAAGATGAGAGCGCCTTGGCTCAGTACCTCTCTTCAAGTCCATGGAAATATGATACAGAAGAGTGCCACACGTACGGTCTTTTATTGCTGAGTGCCTCTTCTTATTGGTAAACACACAATGACCCATGTTGTGGAATATTAACAGCATCTCTTCCCTAGCGGGTAGGTAGGAGAGTGGGAGAGGGGAGGCCTTTCCCTGGCACAATGCTAACAACAAAATCAAACCAAGAGGCATCGAAGTGTCACTGTGTGAGTATGTGAAACCGCTATAAGAAATTTATTTCTAAAATAAAGTTTTAAATTCAAAGCTTGTTTCAAAGTAATAGAAGCCTTTTTAGTTTCTTTAGTAGACAATTTATTTTGATAAACTTGCTCAATAACAAAAATACAAGTGAAGAAAAATTATGTTCATTTTATACAGTTTGTATTAACCATTTGTTTTTAAACTATTAATTGAAAAATGCTATAACCAATTAGAAAACAATCCTTAATAAAGTTTGGGGTAATATACAGGCCTTGATCACAAACTTTAAAATCTCTTGAGGTGATATAACTAATAAGTCCTGTGTAGGGAATCCAACCTACACAGGCCACTTTTTTCCTTCATATGCTTTTATCCTTCAAAAATTAGTTCTGAAAGACAGCTTACTATTTTGAATTGTGAATGTAAATTTAATATTTTAAAAGAAGATCAAAGTGGGTTGATAAAATAGCTACTATAATCAGAGTAACTTGTGGCTAGTAGTCTTTTAATAAAGACAAAATAAATGCAACATGTTCTTCCCATGAAGCCCACGATGCAAAACAATAGCTAAGAGTAGTGTATTCAAAGTTAGTTTCCATTACCTTTTCAGGGTCTTCCTCAAAATCAATAGATTGTATGTCACCAGGACTGTTCATTATTTTACTTAAGAGATTAAGTGAATTCACAGAACATCAAAAGGGATATCAAAGATTTAGGCAAAAGAGTAAAAATCAATGAAGTGTTTTGGTCATCTAGAACATTAAAAAGAAAAAAAAAAGAGCCATCCTTCAAAAGCAAAACAAATGAAACAGAAAATAGGTTGATAAGAAATAGAAGAGTCAGAAAAATTACATACACACATTAACAACATAGAACATGGATTACCTTTGGAAAGAATCATACTGAAATATTTGCTTTTAATGAATTGAAGATTTTTCATGTTTACAGATGTTTAGGCATGTTCAATAGGAGCTTCCAAAAATTTCAAACTAATTAAGTCTTGTGCAAATAAAACCTATAAATATTTTTCAGCAGATTTTACAGTGATGTTCTTAGGTATGAGAAGAATGCACACACTCTAAAAACAATGTAACAGACAAAAGTTTGACAAATGATTGCACCATTAAACAGTGTTTTATATACAGTTTACAAGATATGATTTCCTGCTATAAATTAATACTGTACTCTATAGTACTTATTATAGTGACCTTTTTAAAAGCAACTGCTGACAATTGTCTATCTTTTCACTTACAGGATTTATAGAATTTTATATGAATGAATCCATTTCAATGTTTGGTCTGGAAGAGTACAAAGATGTGACTTCACATACTACTTGATGGGATGGTTTTCATCCTGGGTTAGAGTGCGGACTGGTTAGAGGGAGTTTCCCCCATCAGTCCTTTGTGCACTGGACCTCCAAGACAGTGATGAAATTAAAGACAAGTTTATGGTTTGTGTAATAGATACAAATAAAACTTTAAATTCTGCAATCTTATATGCAATACCACTGTAAGTGAAAGAAGTAAACAGTGGGGAAATTCTTAGCAGCTGAGAAACTTTCTCTCCCCATGCTCTTGATCCAGTTAGAAATACTTTGAGAAACTATTTACAATAAAATTCATCTTTTGGAAGAGAAAAGCTCTTGGTCATTATTATAAATTAATTTGAACCATACTTTGCTAATAACACTTTACTTCAGTGGTATAATGGCGACAACCAAAGCTTTCCTTCAAAGTGATCCACTTGACTGAGACTGAGGTCCAATCAAGTCACAATGAGAACTGCAATCCCAAATGTCCACAGCACATGTCCAGTGGTATTCTTAGAATGGACTAGACATCATAATACTTGGGGAAAACTAATCTCCCTCAGGCATTTCCTAGAGATTTCTTTGACCCTGGGAAGGAAATGTGTGACATTCCCCCAGTACACTCAAGGAACACACCACAGTGGTGGTCCTCCTCTTACCCTGACTCCTGAGTGAGCTGAAACACTGGGGTTTTCTTCTACAATCAATTACTGCTGAATTAACAGTAAGAAATATGAATGTCAAACAAGCCAGTGTGAAACACATCAGGCTCCTCCATTTCATACCTTGAATAACTGAGGAGGCAGCCCCATCTCTGAAGTAATCATTAAAAAACAAACAAACAAAATAAACCAGTGCATTCATTTCCATTTGTGTGAAACAAGGGACCTACACTCTACTGAGAGGACACTTGGGTTGCTGTTGTCATGAAAGACTCTCCTGCTCCACATTTCAAACAGGAGATTGTCTATTGTGTTTGCCTGGAAAAACAACTAGGCATGAAGGCATGGAAATGTGGAGAAGAGAAATACTGTATTTCAAAATGATCTGTGGGCTCAAACGTTAGCTGCAATGTTGCTTTCAGGAAGAAATATAAAGCTGTGAGGTTAGTACAGCTCTTTAAACTAAATGCAAAGATGTTAGCTTTTAGCAAACAAGGCATATAGCATTTAAAGAAAATATTGTATTGCTCATGTTTTTGGTAAAGGATATTATTAATAATGCTTACAGATGAAAAGAATATTAATTTTTATGGCAGAGTGAAGTTAGTGTTATAAATAGCCAAAATATTGTAAATTGATTCTACTTGATTTTGAACTTATGTAAAGTTGTGTGCTTGAACACATAAAATGCATTATTAATGTAACAGACCAAGCCAGTTGAAAAAGAGAACCTCTGTACAACAGACAACAGTTGCCAATAATTTAAATAGTGTCAGATTCCCCAAATTATAAGATTTGACATGGTCTTACCTTCTACTATCATGTACAAATAAATTAACCCTACAAAGAACTTTAGTTTAACTTAAAATTGCACCTAGAAAGGTATGGGATTATTTGTACCTATTACAAAAACCAGTTAAAATCAAGGGCTGCTACAAAGAATGAGGTAAACTGAAGACTCTCTCCACTATGCAGCCTTCAGATAAATGGCTTTTTTTTCTATTGGGTTCTAGGTTTGCACACCACAGTGTTTTGCTAGCAAAGCATTCAGAGTTCTCTTCCAGGAACTGTTTGCATGTGTGTGTATATAAATTTACACACACACATACACACACACACATATATACACACTGTATACTGCATCAGCAAAATATATATATTATATATATATTTATATAAATATAAGGAACATTTCCCCCACCCACCCACCCCCAACATGTTTCTTAGTGTTTAATTTTTCTTTTTTTGTACACAGAGAATAGGGAATTTCAGAATTTTTACATACATTTTAGCAAAGAAGTTTTGATCTATTGGCTTCTTGGTGCAGTGATGCAATGGCAATCCATTCTGGTGCCAAAGACTCATACCATTACAAGGAAGCTGTGAACACTAATTTCTTAGGAGGTGAGGCCAGCCCCACATGAACATCTTTTGCATCCCTCTGGTCCGCCATGATTCATAAATACTTAGACTTTTTTCTTTTCCTCCCTCAAATGAATCATTAGACGTTAAAAATGGAACAACAGAGTACAAAGGGCCACATGCTTTTCGGTATAAAGCATTCTCCTTCACTAGGTTGCTATCACAGTGCAGACCTGACTGCCTGAATATGCTCAGGAGATTTAGTCAATATTGTCTGTATTTGGTTATGGAAAAGGCTCTCCTTATTTTTGTTTTTAAATCCAAAGTGCATAGTGAGAACAAATCAAAGCATTTTTTTTTTCTTTTCAGCATCAGTTTCATCTAAGCATCTTCCTATGTGAGGACTACTCAGATGCCTTGCCTTTGTCCTCCCCACCCTCCAAAAATAAAAAATAAAATAAAATTAAAAATAATAAAAGAGTCAAGCAATTTAGACATTCATCAGCCTGGTAAACAAACTTTGCCGGCAAATAGAAGTCCTACTATTGTAAAGAAAATTGATAAGACAAAAAGTACATATGATGACCCAACTACTGTGTTGTTGGGTAATTTATAAGGTTGACCTCCGACTTCATTGATGTAAAATCCTATTGGAAATATTAGGGCAGCCATACAGAAAAGGATCACTGTAAAACAAACCAAAACATAATATTAGTAACATGGTTTGGTGATTAAGAAAACAATGAAAATTTGGCACAAAGGAAGTTTATAAGCAGGGTTGTGGACTGATGACAACATGGTCAAATCTGTTACAACATGGACCACTTGTAAAAAGGTTTGCATATATTACAGATCCTCCAAGCTTAACAATTAAATACAACAAAAGCTGGTTTAGCCTTTTACATACAGTTTTGAATACAACCATTAAGAAAGGCCACCAAACCTACTAAGTAATTGTATATACAATTCTTGACCATTTAAAGCAGTGGCAAAGGGCTCAGTCAGACAGGGGCAAAGTTCTGGCTCTACTAGAGTAATCTTAGTCTTCTGAAATTCTGAAAATGGGTAAGTTGTAGGAGAATAAACAAAACAATTTTAAGTCCTTTGTGCAGTGCCAGGTTGATATTCAGTGCTGAATAAATGTTGATTATTATCATCCTAGTATTATTTTCCCAATTCTCTGCTCTTCTCAGTTGATATGTTATAAGGAATTGAGAAAAGGTACATACAAATATAGATACTATTTACCTTACTCTGATTTAAAATCAGCTAGTGGAAAGAGCCACAGACTTCTGATATGTGGAACAAACTGCAGGTGTCTCTCTCTCTCATGGACAACATTCGAAAAAAATAAAAAAGCACAACTCTCCCAGGTTTCTGACTGCACAGAGTTTAAAGAGGGGGATGGTGGGGAAATCTTTGAGTTTTGTATACAAATACAATGAAATATATTATTTGCTAAAATGCTTTTAGAAAGATATCAGAAAACCCAGTGTTTGGGCAGAAGTTATTCCATAGTTGGTTGTTTTAGAAACTATGTGCTCCCCTATGCTACCAAAGAAAATCTCTTCTTAAGAAACACAAATTACCTATAAATAGGCTGGCTCTTCCAAGAAAATATTTTGTGCTTTTTGAAAGCATATTCATAGTCTTTCAACTTTCTCTGAAGGCAGAAATATTTCCTCAGTATATTGTGAAGGCAGAATACTACAGTCATCCCTATTACTAAATCAATGAGAAAAGTTTTCTGTGTTAAACCCATTCCCAGCAATAATGACAGAATCCTGGATGAATATACCAGTTGACACTTGTCCTAAATTATTTGTGTTACTCAATCAACAAAATTTAATAGGAGAGTTCTGAAAAGGCCAATTAGAAATATTTCCTGGATGGAATAGCTCCAGAAATGTAGTAAAAGGCAACATTTTCTTAAGTAATACACTAGCTTAAGAAACACACCAGCACGCTTGTTTGCTTTGCACCGTTTACGTGACTATTTTATATTAAATCGACATAGAGTTTGTTTTCATTTTGGGCATATGACCACACCAAATAATGTTACATAAGCAGATTTAGATTCTTTTAGATACCTACTACAAAGCGAATGAAAAATTCAGGTATTAAGCATTAGATTTTTTGGCCTTTCTGTTGTATAGTTAGCAATAAACAACTTTATTAGCACTGCCAATGTCCCCTCATCAGTGTTATTTGTCACCAACCTTTAATGGTTCTTATGTCTTAATGTGGTTTGGTAAATAAAATGAAACCACAATCTAAATAGCTATAGACAATCTAATAAAAGCAATGGGAAAACATTATTGTCTTAAAAACAATTTGTTATTTAATATAGATTAATCTAACTTCAGGAAACACTAAAATAATTTAGAAGTGCTTCAGACATATGCAGATGTTACTCTTGTTCATTCTGTTAACTGATGTGCCAACTTAATTCCTATCCTTTATTATTTTCTACTGTAAAATAAAAATCTATCCTTTATAGTAATCATTTACCACTTAATGACTATATTTAAAGCAGGGTTTAATATTTTACAAGTGTTAAATATTTTCCAAATTGGTTAGGAACAGCTTAATCAAATTTCAAGGAAGCAATGAACACCTGATTGTATCCAACAGTGATTTCTAATCCAAGGAATCAAGTTATCTATACTTCCTGAGGAGTTTTTAATGCTGGTGGATGAGATTTTTTTTAAGCTCTTGAGACCTGAGAAGTTACTTCAGATCTTAAAATACTGTTTATGCTGCAAATATCTATCAACTTTTGACAATTAAGTTCTGGGTCCTAAAAAAGTCTGTAAAACATATATAAAAAAGTCTGTAAAAACTTCATATCCTGTATGGCATAGATTTCTTGGCAGTGAGAGCCAGATATCAGGTGTACTGGCAGACAAGTAAATTAAGGTGGCAAAAGCAAGGACGAGAAAATAACTTGAAGAAAAAGACACGTCTTTTTGTCACTCTTGCCGCCACAGGTGAGTCCCTAATGTGTGGCTCTCCTTTGAGCACTTCTTCTGTGTAAATCCATTTGAAAATTAATTTAGTTTATATTAACAAAACGACTGAGAAGTACATTTTCAAAGGCTGAATGGCAACACTAGGGGGAGTCCAACCCCTCTTCTGACTGCCACCCCAGTAGACTAGCTGGGGTAACAAAAACAATGCATTTAAGGAAGTTAAGAGAAAGGCTCTACGCTTCCTTAGATGACATCAACCCTAAGATACACTGTTGAACCAAAAAACCAAGATACAGAATAGTATAAATAGAATAAATATGTATTTATAGAACACTCACACATATACATATATGTTTCTACACACAGAACACCTCTGGTAGGAAACCCCAGAAACTGGTGAGAATGGTTGCTTCCAGGAAAGGAGTAGTGGGTAACTGGGTGACAGGGCCATAAATGAGATCTACTTTTCACTTGGTGACCCTTTCATAGGTTCTGAATTATATATCATACACATATTTTAAGAATTTAAATTATTTAAACTGAAAAATAAAGGAAAAAAATTCTACATTTCAAGGTGAACCAGTGAAGTTGCTCAGTCGTGTCCGACTCTTTGCGATCCCATGGACTGTAGCCTACCAGGCTCCTCCATCCATGGAATTTTCCAGGCTAGAGTACTGGAGTGGGTTGCCATTTCCTTCTCCAGGGGATCTTTACGTATGTAAATATTCTCTCTTGAAGAGGAATGAAAAACAAGATAATCAAATTTCTTTCCTTTTATTGAGTCACAAGAATCAATGGCTCATTGAGTAACTTAGTGCTTTTCTTTGACTCATACTACTTTGCTAACTTATATTTTAGATTTTTGATATTCAGAGCACGGAAAGTGAAACTGTTAGTCACTCAGTCGTGTCTGACTCTTTGTGACCCCAAGGACTGTAGCTTCTGTCCATGGAATTTTCCAGGCAAGAATACTGGAGTGGGTTGCCATTTCCTTCCCCAGGGGATCTTCCCAATCCAGCGATTGAACTCAAGTCTCCTGAATTGCAGGCAGATTCTTTACTGTCTGAGCCATCAAGGAATATGCACTCCCAAATTTTAACTAAATCCGTCTGGATGTTATTTTACTTCTAAAGAGTGAATTCTATCTGGACAAGTAACTGTATCTGTAAGTAAAGATTCTCTTTAAATTCCTCATCAGTACCCTTTAATTTAGTAGCCCCATCTCTGTAACTGCCTCTAGACCCTACTATTTAGAAAACTGTCTCAGGAGGTCTGAACTCAAACGAGATCATCAACTTGTTTTACAATTCTTAACAAGGTTGAAGAAGCATTTTTATGTCAACTGCAACTTGATCTACATTTTAAAATTAAGGGAGAAATAGAGGTGAGAATAAAACAACAGATCTGGAAATGTATACATTCTCTAAAGAGAAAGAGCTTCACAGAGAGAGAGGGAGAAAAGAGGCTCATGAACTAATATCCCTATCCTATGATCTTTAAGAATAAATTGAGTATTAACATTAATAGGAATACATGGGATTATGCCTGCCCCTATAAATCCTACATGGCAACATCAAGGAAAGTAAGCTGTGCTATAATATTTATTTTTTAAAAAACTTAAGAAAACCTGAGATGATTATAAGATATTGAATTAGAAATTAAATCCTGTATTATTTGGCATAGGTATAGTTATGTTGTTCTTTAGTACAGAGTTTCTTAACAGGCCCTACTGGCGTCTGGGGCCAGATAAGTCTTTGTTTTGGGGGCTATTCTGTGCATTTGTACACTTCTTAGCAGCATCCTTGGACTCTGCTCACTACATGCCAGTAGCATCCCCTTAGTTGGAATCTATCTATCAATCTAAGATGTTTACAGACTTTGACAAATGTCCCCTGGGGGATAAAACTGCCTTAGAAGGAAGAAAGCAAAATTATAGGAATCTTTCCTTTGTGCATTTTTGTTGTTTCTAGCTTGGGAAAAGCCTGTGTTGTGTTTTCAAATTAAACCAATTTTGCAAAGTACAAGAGAATGTGTAATATATGTATCATACCCTTGGGCATAGCTTAATGGCATAAGAAATGTTGACAAACAACTGTTAGTTAGCTAAATGTGTTGATTTTTCAATGATCACACAACAACTTACAGTAGAAACTCAAATCAATGATATTAAAAAGCAAATCACCACCTTAAACTAATTTATATTTCTGTATATATTTTTCTAGATTTATTTGACAGAAGATACCAATACCTTTAAGAAGAGGCAAAGACTCAGGTTAGTGGTAGCTCTGAGTCACAGGCCTGGAAAACTTATGTCACAGTGTGAGCAAAAATAAAATTCATTAAAATAGCACTTTATTCAAAGCAATTAAGGTCTGGATGTCCTGGTCTTGTGGTGAGAATTCTGAAGAGCTGATGGGACTGCGTGGAGTCTATCTGATGGCCGTGCACAAATGGTGCTCTTTGATGATTAGAGAGTCCTTATTACTGAGACTTGAATATCTTCATAAAAATACCAGTGTGAGTGCCTTCGAGACAAATTTACTTAGCACAGGTTACTTACTTCCAGTGAATGCTATCCATCGAGCATATTTTGTGGCTTCTCTTCGCCAGTGGGAAGCCACCAACAAACCACAAGTGACAGTCAATGAAATGATTCCCATGATGATAAAAAACAGTGTGGTGACCCACTCTGGGGGAAGCCGAGGTGGGATGCATGTCCGGTCTCGCCCATGGATTGTTTGACACTGTCGCACAAGGCCTACAGTGAGTGCTCCTGGGGAGATGCAAAACACAGGAATATGTTAGTGGGTTTGGCACACCCAGGGAATAGTCCCTACCAACACCCCTTAAATCTTATTTCTCTCTGAGTGGGTCATCCCAGCACTTAATCCCACTGGGTCCTACTCTGCAGCATTCTGCTGTAGTCTGTTACGTAGAAATATTTCATTTAACATGCAAAGTAAACTTAAACAAACCCCACCAGTCATAGAAGGCAATTCATTCAGTCATTTATTACTTTTCTGGGTGCTTGAGTCAAGCACTGTTCTAGGCTCCAGGGAAATAAGTGAATAAGAGAGATGAGGTTCCTGCTCTCGCTGGGCTTATCATTCTAGCAGAAATAATCGAAACTTTTCTATTCCCAGATCTAAGTCTCACCGTATATTGTTTTGGCTGAGAAGAAACACACTTAAAAAAAAAATTAAAGGCAAACTTGAACTATTTCTAAGTGTAATATGTAGATAAAATTAAATAATGGATTAAATACTAGATACAATATTATTTTATTAAAATGTAAAAGGTCTAAGAATATTACAATATAAGCATTTTTCCATGAAATTCAAGAAAATGCTAGAAAAACTAGTAAGTTCACCTTGTTTGGTAAGTTCAACAATTTTTGTACAATGTAAAAGTACTCACATTGCTAAATCATTACTAGCATGCTTCAGCAAAAAATCATAGAGGCATCAGTGCTAATTTTTAAAACACCTCTCTCCCATTTAAATAAATGAAAGCATTTTTTTGTAAAACATTAAGTGCTATTTTTAAACAAACATGTTCTCATGTCAAACCCAAGGAACCCCTCTATCAAATTTGGGGTAAATTAATTTACAGAAATCTAGACAAGGAAGATGAAAAAGTAATTATTTTATCCTTTTCCCCACTAAGAAGAACAATTAAAATGTTACTTCTGAGTAAAACTTCCTTGCTTCTCCCTTTAAGAGCAACTAAAAATGGGAAAACAGCTGCCAAAAATACAAGAAATTACTGGAGCCACTGAAAACATAATAGATTTCTGCATCTTTTGTTGGTCTTATTTTCTCACTATGAGCAACAGCTACAACAAAAAGACGTTAACCTCAAAATCACAGCACGTGCCATGAACAAGTTTCTTTGTGAGGCATTTTGGGAAGCTGCCCTTAGTGGGAGAAGACAGACCAGGGCTGGAGCTGTATATATATGTGTATATGTGGCGCTGTTGGATGGGTGCTGCTTTCCTGCAAGTTGCCTTTGCCATTAGTACATTTTTAGAAATAATCAATGTGTTTAAAGAAAACAAAGAAAAAAAAACAGCTCTGCTCTCAAAATTGAGTTGTGGTCTTTTTTTTTTTTTCCTCTAAGGCTAAGTGTAACTTTTCAAGAATGGAAGACAATAACTCAAATGGGCTGGACTTTTTCTCTCAAATCATCTGATAATTAGGCACTTCCTGTGATCTCCGAAGAGGTGCAAAGAGCGTTATAATTATGGGATCATCTCCAGCAAGGTGGAGGAGGTGCGGGGGGAGAGGGGCAGAAAGTGAGCAAGCCTTCATGGTAATGCTACACTATCCGCCTCCTATAGCCGCTGTTTGGAGTGGAGTGAGTTCATAGGCTCAGTTCAAAGTTTCAGACAATCACTAATCCCCTAGATCACGGATTGAACCTGTGTCTCCTGCTCTGGCAGGCAGGCGGATTCTTTACCACTGAGCCACCAGGGAAGCCCAACCTTTTTAGTATCCTGGTAATTGCTTCAGACCAGAAAAGGGGCGACAACAGGGGTGAAGAGGTACCAGGGAGTTGCATAATTGTTCTTAAAATGAATCACTAAAAAGTTTTCTTGAAAAGGAAACTTGGGGGAGAGAGTGTGTCTTATTATGATAAGCCATTTTATAGTAATTTGGGAAATAAAGAAGGCATTCACAGCAGTGCTCAAGCACTTCTATCAGGAAACCATTCCTGATCACTCAGCAAAAAACTTCTAACAAATTACCCTCTGTAGTCACTATCTCATTTATAAAAGCTCTAATTACTGTGAGAATAGACAACAGGCAATAAAAGACCCTCTGGAAAAATTCAATATTATGAATTCTGATTACAGTTAACAACTTCCCTCACTACTTAAATATTGGTACAGACACTTTCATCGGTAACTCTAAACAGTCAGCACAGTGAAATTTAAATTTGAGAATTATTCTTGCTGGTAAATATTTGAGGCTGTAGGTTCAATACATCTCTCCTTCAAAATATTTCTGAGTATCCTTTTGTTGCCCCTCTTATTTTCCATTTATGGGCATGGCAAGGAGGACTCGAATTTAATTTTCTGCGCCTATAGATTGTTATGCTTTCTGAGTAGGACTGCTTTTTCCTCCTCTCCTGAGAGGCACACCACACCAAGTGAATACAGAGATAACAAGTAAGAAAATGAAAATTATAGCTTTCAGTTCAGTTCAGTTGCTCAGTCGTGTGCGACTCTTTGTGACTCCATGAACTGCAGCATGCCAGGCTTCCCTGTCCATCACCAACTCCCAGAGCTTGCTCAAACTCATGACCATTGAGTCCACTGAGATAGCTATACTTTCTAGAAATCAAATGGATATAACCTGACAGATGTTCAGCTTTGAAAGAGGAGTTATGCTCCTATATTTACAAAAGGCCTTATCACCACAAATCAAGACCAAATATTCAACAGCTATGTTCTGGAAGAAAAGAAAGCTAATACTAACAGGAAGATATACTGTATGTAAGAAAATCAACTCACAAATATTTTATTGAGTGTCTCTTATGTGCTCACATTTCTATAGTGGTTTGAGATTATAAAACTAATACTCTGTCACACTTTTGGTTAAAATAGATTTTTTTTTCTTAAATTATGCAAGCCTTAGTGCAAATAGTGGTTGGTCAACATTGTTGCTAATATTCATTTTCCTAAGATTCTAGGGCAATATAATTTATATCAGAGTTACATATTTTCCATAAGCTGTCTGGATGTAGGGAACTGCAAGGGTAACTGTGCTGCTATTGTTGAATGTTATAAACTCAGGTACTGTGAGTACCCGAACTTTCACCAGGTCTTTAAATTTCATCTTTTACCTCAGAGTATTATCTCCTACCTGCAGATTCAAATCCACCACTCACACTGACTAGATAAAATCTTTTATATCCTCCAAATTCTCTGAACACACTTACAGACTGTATCACATAATTGTGCACTTGATTTTTTAAAAATAAATTTTTAATTTATCTATTATTTTTGGCTTTGCTGGGTCTTCATTGCTGTGTAGGCCTTTCTCTAGATGCAGTGTGTAGGCTTCATCATTGTGGTGGCTTCAGGGCACGCAGGCTTCAGTAGTTGGCTTCAGTAGTTGCAGGCACTCAGGCTTCAGTAGTTGGCTTCAGTAGTTGCGGGCACGCAGGCTTCAGTAGTTGGTTTCAGTAGTTGCGGGCACGCAGGCTTCAGTAGTTGGCTTCAGTAGTTGCGGGCACACAGGCTTCAGTAGTGGCTTCAGTAGTTGTGGGCACGCAGGCTCCAGCAGTTGTGGCTCCTGGGCTCTAGAGCACAGGAGCAATAGTTATGGCACATGGGCTTAGTTGCTCCGTGGCATGTGAATCTTCCCAGATCAGGGATCGAACCTGTGTCTCCTGCATTAGCAGGATTCTGTATCAGTGAGCCACCAGGAAAGCCCCATGCACTTGATTTTAAGGTAGCTTCTTTTAGACCCAAACAGAAAATGAGGGAACTGAACGTTTCACTTCACTGAAAGTCCTCAGAATGGCCTGCAGCAGTGGGTGCAAAGCAGGAATTAACAAACATTTGGTGAAATTAAAAAATAAACTAAATTTAAAAATCACGCTGCATTAAGTAAATTCTCTATAGAACTCAGTGTGATTTCTTGAAGCACACTAAATTAAGCATAAACTTAGCCATTCACTAATTTTTTGCTTTATCCAACAGGTCTTCTGTTTCTTGAAGGGGTCTGTAATTCCATTTCCCAAACAGCCAATCCATCTTTACCCTGCAGCTGTTTCCTAGGTAACCAGTCTAGCCAAATAAAAGACTTGCACACAATAGGAAAAAGGAAATCAAACCAGGAACTATAGCATGCCATAGGCCTCTTAGTATCTCACCCGTGTATCAAAACACAGAAAAATAAGTCATAATTTCCTGTGAAGTGGGGAATCTTAACTGAGGAGGCTTTTGACATCCATCATCTATGGATCCAAACACTACTGAAATGATTTAACACAGCCAGTTTGAGCACGTCTGTTGCTACAATGAGGATGATTACAAGGCATGTCATCACCATGTGGAAAAGTGGTGTTAACAGAAAATCTGAAACACAGGCGTCGTAAAGCACTAAGGCACGCATACCCACCAATCCGTCAGAGCAAACTGGGTGCAGTAACTGCTCAATAAACTGGCCATAGATTGGGTTTTCCAATATAGGTCTGAATTTGAAGAAAACGGTGAAGTTATTTAACGTTTGCCATTGCCCTCTTCCATCTTCCCCTTGAAATTTCTTCCTACCCGTGTTCTCTTCATCTCATGGGCTCTCTTTGTTAGTGAAAGGTACTGGGAACTGGCCCATCCAATCGCTACCACTGATGTGGATCTTTTACTCTACTTTCTCTCTGGGGATACAAACATCTGATCTTGGCAAGCTAGCCTGCTAGTAACGTAAGGGTCTTAATGATTGATAAAGGCTTAACATATTGCCCTTTTCAAGAGCATATGTTTAAGTAAGGGACAACCGAACTGAAACTTAGAGTTTTATGTTTTAGTGACAGGTTGGCTGAGGAAATTTAGGAGAATCTGGAGGCAGGTGAGAAGAAGCCTGGTAGGGGCCCCAGTGTGGGCAGTGATATACACCTTCCTGTGTAAGTCATACCCTGGCAGCTCATACTTTAAATGAGTAGGGACACAAGCACAGAAAATAATAGTTCACAGGTAACTTAAAAACTTCACCTATTTAATTTTTTCCTCCAGAAGCACTGCTAGTAATGATTATTTTTTATCAGCTGTGATTTCTGGTTTCTACCTTAAGAAGTTGTTGTTTACTTCCAAAGTTGGGTCCGACTCTTTGCCGCCCCATGGACAGTAGCCTGCCAGGCAAGAATACTGGAGAGGGTTGCCATTTCCTTCTCCAGTGCATGAAAGTGAAAAGTAAAAGTGAAGTCGCTCAGTCGTGTCCAACCCCTAGCGACCCCATGGACTGCAGCCCACCAGGCTCCTCCGTCCATGGGATTAATGTTTGGGTTTATTAGGCCAGTCACCAGTGTCTGCTATAGTAAGTGTCCCTTCCTCTTACTTCCACCTGTTCTTATACCTCCCTGGCACTTCCTGTCACTGGCTGCTATTTTCTTAGCATCCACCACTCTCCTATCTTCTTCACTTCTTCCCTTATATAGCCTAGAGTCCTTGATCCATCATATTACCCCCTAACTTCTATCCTTTCACTGCACCCACCTGGCAAAAACCATAACCCAGATTCAATATAAGTTTTGCCCTTGCACTTACCTCCAGGATGCGGATGCTCAGAGCAGAGGAGTGCCACTGTTAAGTTCCTATCGAGAAACCATCACTATCTCAGGACCATTATTATCCAGAAACAAATTAGATTTCCCTAATTCACCACTTCCCCATTCTCTCCTGCGCCCATTTCAAGTCCGCTGCACTCAATATGAGAACGATCCACCACCCCCTATCACTTCAGTAGATGCCTTCGTCTGTTACTTTTCAGAAAAGATAGGGGTCATCATACAGCAACTCCTTAACTGTTCACCATCAAAACTTACAAATTTATCTGCATATACTTGTTCTTTCATCTTATTGATCTTTCTACCTTTGTTTTGGATCCTATTCCCTCTTACTTTCTCTGAGAACTTGCCTAACATTATTTTCTTTCTCTTCTGGATTGCAAAAGTCTCCCCTATTTTTTAAGACCTGTTTACTTTTTATTGTTTGGCTGCACCACCTGGTGTGTGGGATCCTAATTCCCTGACCAAGGATGAAACCCATGGCCCTTGAATTAGACATGGAGAGTATTAACCACTGGACAGCCAGAGAAGCCCCCTAAGTCTCCCCTATTATAAAACAAGAACACCCCATCATGTCAAGTCATCCTCTGATCTCAACATGCCTGTGTTTCTGTCTGCTCTGCCTAGCATCTTTTGTCCCCGAGCCTGGTCAACAGTTCCTGGCTCCACTTCCCTGAGTTTTGTTCACCCTTAAATCTACTGTAGCTTGGCTTTTACCCCAACCACCCACTGGCACAGCTCTTGCCAGGCTCATTCATCTACTCTGCTGACTTTGATAGATATTTCTAAGTCTTTTCTTAATATTTTAGCAGCATCTGATATAACTTCGTTTCCTCTGGTTTTAGTGGCTCCATATTCTATTTATTTTCCTCCTGCCTCTCTGGTTTTTCGTTCTCTTTTTTCGCAGGCACTTTTTTTCTCTGCCATGGTGTTTCTTAGGGATCTTTGCTGGATCCTGTTTTTCTTCTACACATAGTTTCCTCGATTAAGTCCAAGTCGCTTACAAAAGTCTGGATGATATTGCTTCTTTTTTCCTTTTTCTTCATATTTGGTGTTCAAGTTCTTAAGTTAATTCTTAAATCATCTCTAACAAGCATGAGCACACCAGGCTTTCATATATGCTGTTCCCTCTGCTTAAACTACTCTTTCAAACGGTTACTACCTACAATTCCAAATCCCAGTCACAGTTTATAAGTCACTTCTGGGAAGGCTTCCTCGACAAGCTCATACATTCCCACTCTGGGTGCATCGCTCCTCTATGCTTTCATGACCCCAGTCATAGCATCATAACTGTTTCTTTATTGAACTTGAGGGAAATCCTAAATTTATAGCCAGTAGGTCAGAAATACCCCCTCACCCCAAACTTGTGGCACTCTCTGAATTAGGGGCAATCTTGTGGAAGACAGAGCCCTTAATGTGTGGGATCTGTGCTAACTCTAGGTGGCTACTGTCAGAACTGAAGTGTATTACAGTGTTCTCAGGAGTTAGAATACATACATTTACACAAAAACTTGTATATGAATATCCAAAGCATTATTCATAATAACAAGGAAAGTGGAAACAACCCAAATGTCCACCAACTGATAGACAAAATCCATAGATTATTCAGAAATTTTTTTAAAAAGTACTAACACAAGCTACATGTATGAACCCTATGTTAAGTAAACAACAAAAAAAAAGCCAGACACAAAAGGCTATCAGTCAGTTTAGTTCAGTCGCTCAGTCGTGTCCGACTCTTTGTGACCCCATGAATACCAAAGGCTATATGGTATATTATTCCATGCATATGAAATATAATAAATAGGTAAATCCACAGAGACAGAGATTAGTTGCTGCCAGGGGCTAGGGTAGGAGAAATTGCAAAGTTCGGGGTTTCTTTTTCCTGGGCTGATGCAAATACTCTGAAACTAGATATTGGCAATGACTGCACAGCGTTATGAATATACTAAAAATCACTGAATTGTACACTTTAAAATGATGGATTTTATCTCAAACAGATTAGATTTACCAACAGATTAACCAACTTAATTTCAACAGTATACCAAAATTTTCACCCCAATATCCCTCTATTACCTCCCTTTCTTTTGTACTTATTACCATGTAAATTACATCTTTATACATTGTAAGCCCATCAACACAGTTTCATAATTATTACCCCATTTTAAAGAGAAAAAGAGGACTTCCCAGTTAGCTCAGTGGTAAAAGAATCTGCCTGCCAATGCAGGGGACACAGGTTCAATCCCTGGTCCAGGAAAATCCCACATGCTGCTGAGCAACTAAGCTTGTGCACCACAACTACTGAAGTCCAAGAGCCTAGAGCCTGTGCTCCACAAGAGAAGCGACTGCAATGCAAAGCCTGCGCACTGCACCTAGAGAACAGCCCCCACTTGCTGCAACTGAAGAAGGCCCACACAAAGCAATAAAGACCCAGCACAGCCTAAATAAATAAATAAGCCTTTTAAAGAGGAAAGGATTACTAGCAAAAAGACATTTATACTGACTTTTATTTTCACTTCTGTAGTTACTTTTACTGGTGGATTTCTTCAAGTGGATTCAAAACAGTGCCTCATGCCCTTTTATTTCAATTTGAAGAAAACTCCCCTCAGTATTTCTTACAGGACGAGTCTGTTTGTGATGAATTTTCTCAGTTTTTATTTTTTTAAGAATATCTTGATTTCTCCTTTGTTTCTGAAGGATAGTTTTGCAGAATTTTTAGTTGACAGTCTGTTTCTTGTAGCATTTTGAATGTGTCATCCCACTGCTCTCTGGCCTCATGATCTCTGATGAGAAGTCAGTTGCTAATGGTTTTGAGGATCCCTTGTACATAAGGATTCACTTTTCCCCTGCTGTTTTCAAGATGCTCTTCATGTCTCTGGATTGTTTGACTACGATGTAGCTAGGTGTGAATTACTTTGAGTCTATCCTGCTTGGAATTTGTTGAGATTCTTCAATGTGGAGATTAAAGTTTTTCCATTAAACCTGGAGGGATTTTGGTCATTATTTCTTCAAATATTCTTTAAGTCCCTTCACTGTCCCCCTTCTGAGACCTGTTATGTGTGTGCTAGAATACAATATTCCCCCCTTAACCACAGTTTTGTTTTCCAGTTTGTTACCTGCAGTCGATCGCAGTCCAAAAATATTAAATGGAAAATTCCAGAAGTAAATGATTCTAAACTAAATAAAACTGTTCAAATTTTGGGGGGGTCACAAAGAGTCAAACACGACTGAGCGACTGAACAACAAAATGAAATACTTAGTTTTAAATTGTGAGCTGTTTTGAGTAGCATGATGAAATCTCATGCCATCTGTCTCTGGCCCACCTAGGACACGAATCATCCCGTTGTCCAGTGGTTACACACTGTGTGGGCTACCGCCTGTTAGTCACTTGTTGTTCAGTCACTAAGTCATGTCTAACTCTTTGTGACTCCATGGACTGCAACATGCTAGGCTTCCCTGTACTTCACCATCTCCCAGAGCTTGCTCAAACTCATGTCCAGTAAGTCGATGATGCCATCCAACCGTCTCATCCTCTGTTGTCCCGTTTTCCTACTTTGCCAGCATCAGGATATTTTCCAATGAGACGGCTCTTTGTATCAGGTAGCCAAAGTACTGGAGTAGCCAAAGTACTGGAGCTTCTGCATCAGCATCAGTCCTTCCAATGAATATTCAGGGTTGATTTCCTTTAGGATTTTTGGTCATGTAAGTTATCCAACAGACTCTTGAGGTATCCCAGTGCTTCTGTTCAGGAACCCTTATTTTACTTAATAATAGCCCCAAAGTACAAGACTAGTGACGCTGGCAATTAGGCTATGCCAAAGTGAAACCATAAAGAACTTCTTTTACGTGAAAGGTGACAGTTTTCAGTAAGAAAAACAGTTGTATGCCGAGATTGCTAAGATCTATAGTACAAATGAATCTTCTATCTGTGAATTGTGAAGATGGAAAAAGAAATTCATGCTATTTTTGCTGTTGTACCTCAAGCTGCGTAAGTTATGGCCACAATGTGTTAAGTACTTAGCTAAGATGGAAAAGGCATTCAACGTGTAGGTGGAAGACATGCCAATTGATGGCAATGTGTTACATCAGAAAGCATAGAGTCTATAGGAAAACATCAGCAAAGGAGTCCCTAAAACAAATGATACCAAGCCATTTACTGCCAGTAAAGGATGACTACATAGCTTCAGGAATAGGTCTGGATGGAAGAATATACAAACTATTAAAGAAGTTGTATCTGCAAATGAAGAATCCACTGCCACATTTCTGGCAGTGTTGAAGTTAAAGAGAGATCACATTCACATAACTTTCATTCAATATATTCTTATAATTTTTCTCTTTTAGTTCTTGTTTTTAAGCTCTTACTCTGCCTTATTTATAAAAACTTTATCATAGGTATTTTTGTATAGGGAAAAACATAGTATAGAGGGTTGAGTACTACCTGCAGTTTCCAGCATTTACTGGGGGTCTTGGAACATACCCCCTCATAGGGGAGAAAAAGCAGGAACTACTGCATTTCCCTTACTGAAGTATAAGAGCTCTTTAAATATTAAAGAAATCAGCTATTTATCTGTGATTTGAGCTACAGATTTTACCTGAGATATCCTGAGAACTCCTGCTTTTTCCTAGAGATAGGTTTACCTTCAAAACTTGCTTCTTGTCAAAGAGATGATCAGACCTAAAGAGTAACAATCAATTATACTTGGCAAGAATAGTGTTTCTTAAATCCTGGAATTATTTTCTTTTGGAGTTTAATATTTTAAATCACCACATAAAGCCTCTGGTGCTAGAGATATAGCGAAGTATGCTATTTAAAGACCACAAGGCAGAATAGAGGAACACAAGCAGAACCCAAGTCAATTCACTTTACTTACTCTAGCTTAAGAGAGGATTTCCTTTTAACTTCCAAAATTAAAGTGTTTGAAAATACTTCCACAGAGTGCTTTCTTTCCAAAGCAAACTCTCTGGCCACAAAACAGATGTAAACAACCTCAATCAATAAATCAATAAAACAGAATCAAATAACCTCAACAGATCAAATGTATATATGATGGCATTAGAAATCAATAGAAATAATGGATTAAGAATTAGAAAAGAACTTTTTAGAAAGTTAAAAAATAATTTTCTAATTAGAAAAGAATTAAGATAGATCCCTGTTAATACCCTGTATCAAAATAAGATAGCAGAAATATAAAAATTAAAACCATAAAATAAAAAGAAAAAAAATAGGGGCTTCCCTGGTCGCTTAGTGGTGAAGCATCCACCTGCCAATGTAAGAGACATGAGTTCAATCCCTGGTTCAGGAAGATCCCATGTGTCCCGGAGAAACTAAGCCTGTGTGCCACAACTATTGAGCCTGTACTCTGGAGCCCAAGAGCCACAACTCCTGAGCCCACATGCTGCAACTACTGAAGCCCACGTATCCTAGAATCTGCATTCAACAAGAAAAGCCACAGCAATGAGGAGGAACCACAACAAACAGTAGTCCTTGCTCATCACAACTAGAGAAATGCCCGCACAGCAGCAAGGACCCAGCACAACCAAAAATAAACAAATAAATAAAAGTATTTTTTAAAAAAGGAAAATATACTAGTTGACTGTGTGGTCTTAGGAATGGGGAATACTCTTCAACTATATACGCAAAGTCAGACTCTATAAAGAAAAAGATCATGATTGTAATTTAAAAATAAATAATAACCACTGTGTAATACATATGAAGGGGTAATATTCTTTATATATAGCGAGTCCTTTCAAATCAATATGAAATCGAACATCAAAATTGAAAAATGGACAAAGGATATGAATAAGCAATTCATATAAGATGGCATACAGGATATCTAAAGTATATATACTTTAAAGTTCATGCTTTCCAGTAACCAAAGAAATGCAGACCAAAACAATATTTCTATTTTTTGGCTACAGCAAAAATAAAAAATATTAAAAAAAACACGAAACACCAGGTTGAGGAGGTGAAGAAAGATATTCAATAAGACAAATTTCTAAACGTATTCTTCAGGGCAATTTGGCAACACATATTAAGACCTTCAAAAATATATCCATATCTTCCGATCTAATACATACAAGAATTTAGAATACAGTAAAGGTGGCATTTCAAAATATCAGGGAAAAAAAAAGTGCCCATCAATGAATAGCACTGGGGCAATGCCCATTATTGGGGGAAAAAATAAAGCTAAATATTTAAAATTATGGATAAAAATAAATTCAAAATGTTATATATAGCTAAATATAAAAAAAGAAACAAACCCCAAAACTATAACCCTGAAGACTTAAAAAAAAAAAAGACACAAAACCCTCAGCTCATAAAGAAAAAAGATAAACAAAACTTTAGGGACTTCCCCCACCACGGTGGTGCAATGGTTAACAATTTGCTTTGCAACGTAGATGACACAGGTTTGATCCCTGGTCATTGAACCAAGATTCTACATGTTGCAGAGTAAACAAGCCTGCGTGTGGCAACTACTGAACCCGAGCGCCACAACTAGAGAGTGTTCGCCATCAATGAAAGATCCCACGTGACACAACTAAGACCTGACACAACCAAATAAATAAATATTTCAAAAAACTTTTAAACTTCTTTTAAACTTCTTACTTCTGGAAAGGAAAGATGGAGTGGGGCGGGGTAGGAAAGTTAGATATGAGCAAGAAAACCTGTATTTTCTTTTTTTTCTGGCCACGCTGCATGGTTTGCAGGATTTTAGTTCCTCTCTTCAGGGACTGAATGTGGGCCCCAGCAGTGAAAGTGCCGAGTCCTAACCATTGGACTGCCAGGAAATTCTCTCAGTTTTCATCTTAAAATTTAAAATGCATTCACATACAGTTGATCCTCATTATTTGTGGATTTCATACTTGCAAATATGCTCACCCACTAAAATTTATTTGTAACCTTCAAATCAACAGCTGAGAGGCACTTTAGTGGGCATCCAAAGACAACAGAATGTGTGCAGGATGGCAAAAAGCTGAGTCACCTGACATACACATTTTCAGCTGAAGTCGAACTAGGTGATGCTCTGCCTTGTTTCAGCTCTCATATGGAAAACAAGGGTCCTTTCCATGGTCTCTTTATGCTATGTTTTTACATTTGTGAGGTGTTTATTGGCGATTTTACTGTTCACTTTTTAATTTTTTTGGCTGTGCTTCAGGGCACATAGGGTCTTAGTTCCTTGACCAGGGACCAAATTGGCATCCCCTACATTGGAACTGCAGTCCTAACCACTAGACCCCCAGGGAAGTCCAGAATTGGCTGTTTAAAATGGCCCCCAAGTATAATGCCCAAGTGCTGCCTAGTGTTCCTAAGCAAGGCTAAGTGTTCCTAAGTGTTCCTAAGGAAGGCTGTGGTGTGACTTTCAGAGAAAAAACATGTGTCAGATACACTCTGTTCAGACATGAGTTATAGTGCTGTTGGCACCATATTATTATATATTATTAGTAGTGTATGGAGAAGGCAATGAACCCTCCAGTACTCTTGCCTGGAAAATGCCATGGATGGAGCAGCCTGGTAGGCTGCAGTCCCTGGGGGTTGCTAAGAGTTGAGCACGACTGAGTGACTTCACTTTCACTTTTTACTTCCATGCATTGGAGAAGGAAATGGCAACCCACTCCAGTATTCTTGCCTGGAGAATCCCAGGGACAGAGGAGCCTAGTGGGCTGTTGTCTATGGGGTCACACAGAGTCGGACACGACTGAAGCAACTTAGCAGCAGCAGTAGTGTATAATATTTGTATATTAATATATCATTGATTTATTGAATCCTTAACGAGTCTTTTGGAGAAGGCGATGGCACCCCACTCCAGTACTCTTGCCTGGAAAACCCCAGGGACAGGGGAGCCTGGTGGGCTGCAGTCCATGGGGTCTTGAAGAGTCGGACACAACTGAGCAACTTCACTTTCACTTTTCCCTTTCATGCATTGGAGAAGGAAATGGCAACCTACTCCAGTGTTCTTGCCTAGAGAATCCCAGGGATGGGGGAGCCTGGTGGGTGGCTGTCTATGGGGTCGCACAGAGTCGGACACGACTAAAGCGACTTAGCAGCAGCAAGGTGTCTTTAAACAGAAACACGAAACTAGGTAATGAATTGACTGGTTGATGAAATGTGACCATAGGCTCACAGTAACCTAACCCTTAGGGGACAGTGATCCACTATTCACTAATCCAGCGTTTGGAGTGACTTTACAGAACATAACTACCAAATGAGAATTAAATCAAAGTGTAAAAAAAAAAAAAAGGCACAGGAGTTATATTAACCAGAGTCCATTAAAAACAGAGAAATAAAGTCCTCAACAGGGGTCGTGTCCTTTTAGTTCTCCTGTGCATTCAAATTCCACATCCCTGACCTTTCTACTTTTCACGTGGTGATAACAGAGCTGTCTGGACTTTTCTAAACTTAAGTTTTTCTTCACAAGGCCCCAAATAAAAGAATTAAAGAAATCAAAACAAATTACTACTGACAACCTAGGTTCATTCAACAAGATTGAAGATTTTATTATGAAAATGACATCTTGGTCAGCTTGAACCTGAACCAATATATTAGCCACTAGACATATTTGGTTATTAAGAACCTGAAATACATCATAACATTTTTTAAACACTAACCAAAAATCTTTTTAAATTTAAGAAATGCAGAGGGCAGACAAATTGTTATTTTCAGGATCCAATAACTATTCACTTTTGTTGTTGTTGAGTCACTAAGTCACGTCTGACTCTTTGCGACTCAGTGGACTATAGCATGCCATGCCCCTGATTCTACTATCTTCTGGAGTTTGCTCAGATTCATGTCCATTGAGGCAGTGAAGCTAACTATCTTATCCTCTGCTGCCCCCTTTTCCTTTTGCCTTCAATCTTTCCCAGTATCAGAGTCTTTTCCAGTGAGTCAGCTTGTCGCATCAGGTGGCCAAAGTATTGGAGCTTCAGCTTCAGCATTAGTCCTTTTAATGAATATTAAGGACTGATTTCCTTTAGGATGGACTGGTTGGATCTCCTTGCAGGCCAAAGGAGTCCCAAGAGTCTTCTCCAGCATCACAATTCAAAAACATCAATTCTTTGGCACTCAGCCTTCTTTACGGTCTAATTCTCACAACCATACACGACTACTGGAAAAATAGCTTTGACTATATGGACCTTTGTTGGCAAAGTGATGTCTCTGCTTTTTAATATGTTTTCTAGGTTGGTCACAGTTTTCCTTGCAAGGAGCAAGCATCTTTTAATTTCATGGCTGCAGTCACTGTCTGCAGTGATTTTGGAGCCCAGGAAAAGAAAATTGGTCACTGTTTCCACTTTCTCCCCTTCTAATTGCCATGATATGGTGGGACCACATGCTATGATCTTAGTTTTATTTTAATCTTTTTAAATTATGAAAGTATGATAATACATTTATAGGAGACTTGGAAGATACAGAACAAGGTTACATATAGTTCCACTATATATTACAATTGCTTTTAAGTAGATAAATTAAGATTTTTAGTTGGAATTTCAATAACAAACTCTCAAAAATTAATAGAAGCAATATACAGAGAAGTAGAAGGATACAGTTGATGTGAAAAGCACTGTGAACCAATTCAACATAATTAACACTTATACAATCTTCGCACAACAGCAGGATACACATTCTACTCAAGTACCCACAGACTGTAAACTAGGAGACACTGGATCATATCCAGGGACATAAAACAAGGTGCAAAAATTTCATGGTCTAAAGGTACTGACTGGGAAAGGAGTATGTCAAGGCTGTATATTGTCACCCTACTGATTTAACCTATATGAAGAGTACATCATGTGAAATGCCAGGCTGGATGAAGCACAAGCTGGAATCAAGATTGCCGGAAGAAATATCAATAACCTCAAATATGCAGATGACACTACCCTTATGGCAGAAAGCAAAGAGGAACTATAGAGCCTCTTGATGAAGGTGAAAGGAGAGTAAAAAAGTTGGCTTAAAACTCAACATTCAAAAAACTAAGATTATGGCACCTGGTCCCACCACTTCATGGCACATAGATGAGGAAACAATGGAAACAGTGACAGACTTCATTTTCTTGGGCTTCAAAATCACAGCAGATGGTGACTGCAGCCATGAAAGTAAAAGATGCTTGCTCCGTGGAAGAAAAGCTATGACAAACCTAGAGAACATATTAAAAAGCAGAGACACTACCTGGCCGACAAAGGTCCATATAGTCAAAGCTATGGTTTTTTCAGTAGTCATGTATGGATGTGAGAGTTGGACCATAAAGAAAGCTGAGTGCTGAAGAATTGATGCTTTTGAACTGTGGTGTTGGAGAAGACTCTTGAGAGTCCCTTGGACTGCAAGGAGATCCAACCAGTCCATCCTAAAGGAAATCAGTCCTGAATATTCATTGGAAGGACTGATGCTGAAGCTGAAGCTCTGAAGTATTGGAATTCTCCAATCAGTTCCACCTGATGTGAAGAACTGGCTCATTGGCAAAGACTGATGCTGGGAAAGATTGAAGGCAGGAGGAGAAGGGGATGACAGAGGGTAAGATGGCTGATGACACCACCGACTTGATGGACATGAGTTTGAACAAGCTCTGGGAGTTGGTGACGGACAGGGAAGCCTGGTGTGCTGCAGTTCATGGGATTGCAAAAAGTCGGACATGACTGAGCAACTGAACTGAACTGAGAAAGATACTGAAATCATAGAGTCAGTTCTCTTATCATCATGGAATTATGTTAGAGATCAATATCAAAAGATATTTGAAAATAACCCGCATATTTTCAAGTCAATGTGACATTTACCAAGAGAATTTTTGACTTAGTTATTCAAAGCCTTAATTTAGACTGAAAAAAATAGAGGGTAATTGCAGAGAAGAAAGCATTTAAGTGAGAAATTAGTATCAAAATGAGAAATTAATATTAAAAATAATTTAAACAATATCCCATGCATTTGGAAATTAAATATCCAATTTAAGTAACGGGTGTATCTAAGAAGTCATAATAAGGAAAATTAGGAAATATCTGTAAAAGAATAAAAATGAAGAGAATTTACCAGAATTTGCTGCATGTAGCTGAAACTGCTCAATGCAATTAAATATAATATGGAGTCTTGAATACGGTATGAAAACAAGTAATGGACATGAGCATAATATTTTGTGAAATTTGAACAAAACTTGTACTTTAGTTAGTAATACTGTATCACCTGTTAACTACTTTTCTTTTTTATAACATAGTATTTCTCTATATTCTCAGAATTGCATTAGAAGTTTCAAGCCTCATTCCATTTTTTAAAATCACTAAGATTATAAATTCTCTAGATTTTTAGCAGTAATACTAGATACTAAAATATATGGAACTACATCAAAATTTTGAGTGAACATTTATTAGAAATCTAGCATTCTATTCACACTAAGTCAAAAAAGTGGAATCAAAATGTCATAAAATTTGTTAGCTAAGCAAAATTTCATAAACGTTGTAAAATATATGTTATACATATTATACACACACACACAAACAAGCTTTTCTACTAGGCTTGAGAAAGAACAAAAATAAAGATATGGAGAGATCTGAAAACATAAATGAGAACACAATGTAAAATAGGAAAAGTGAAACAAATTAGATAAAAATAAAAGATCATCATATAGTCTAGTTGTTTTTAAACATGGCTGCTCATCAGAAACATACCTGGAGGCATCTGTATTTTTCAAAAAATTTCAAGATAATTCTGTTATGCATCTGGATTTTAAATGGTGATAACAAGTTTTTCTATTAAAGGAAGTTTTAGTGATATACAATTCTACTATGTTGAAGAATCATGATACAGTGGTATTAAGTGAACAATACTTACGTTATCACAATAGTAAAAGATGTTTATCAGTTGTCACAATCAATAGCCACACAAAAAATAAAAGATAATTACAATTTCCATAATCACAGAAAACTAACCAATCTGATCACATGGACCACAACCTTGTCTAGCTCAATGAAACTATGAGCCATGCCGTGTAGGGCCACCCAAGATGGACTGGTCATAGTGGAAAGTTCTGACAAAATGTGGTCCACTGGAGAAGGGAATGGCAAACCAACTCAGTATTCTTGCCTTGAGAACTCCATGAACAGTATGAAAAGGCAAAAAGATAGGACATTGAAAGATAACTCCACAGGTCGGTAGGTGCCCAATATGCTCCTGGAGATCAGTGGAGAAATAACTCCAGAAAGAAAGAAGAGATGGAGCCAAAGCAAAAACACCACCCAGCTGTGGATGTGACTGGTGATGGAAGTAAATTCCTATGCTGTAAAGAGCAATATTGCAAAGGAACCTGGAACGTCAGGTCCATGAATCAAGGCAAATTGAAGTGGTCAAACAGGAGATGGCAAGATTGAATGTTGACATTTTAGGAATCAGTGAACTAAAATGGACTGGAATGGGTGAATTTAACTCAGATGACCATTATATCTACTACTGTGGGCAAGAATCCATTAGAACAAATGGAGCAGCCATCATAGTCAACAGCAGCCATCATAGTCAACAGAAGAGTCTGAAATGCAGTACTTGGATGCAATCTCAAAAACGACAGAATGATCTCTATTTGTTTCCAAGGCAAACCATTCAGTATCACAGTAATCCAAGTCTATGCCCAGACCAGTAATGCTAAAGAAGCTGAAGTTGAATGGTTCTGTGAAGATGTACAAAACCTTCTAGAACTAACACCCAAAAAGATATCCATTTTATTACAGGGGACTGCAAGCAAAAGTAGGAAGTCAAGAAACACCTGGAGGAACAGGAAAATTTGGCCTTGGAGTACAGAATGATGCAGGGCAAAGGCTAACAAGAGTTTGCCAAGAGAACGCACTGGTCATAGCAAACATCCTCTTCCAACAACACAAGAGAAGACTCTATACATGGACATCACCAGATGGTTAATACCAAAATCAGATTGATTATATTCTTTGCAGCCAAAGATGGAGAAGCTCTATACAGTCAGCAAAAACAAGACAGGGAGCTGATTGTGGCTCAGATCATGAACTCCTTATTGCCAAATTCAGACTTAAATTGAAGAAAGTAGGGAAAACCATTAGACATGCATGACCTAAATCAAATCCCTTACAATTATACAGTGGAAGCGACAAATAGATTCAAGAGATTCGATCTGATAGACAGAGTGCCTGAAGAACTATGGATGGAGGTTCGTGACATTGTATAGGAGGCAGGGATGAAGACCATCCGCAAGAAAAAGAAATGCAAAAAGGCAAAATGGCTGTCTGAGGAGCCCTTACCAATAGCTGTGAAAAGAAGAGAAGTGAAGGCAAAGGAGAAAAGGAAAGATATACCCACTTGAATGCAGAGTTCCAAAGAATAGCAAGGAGAGATAAGAAAGCCTTCCTCAGTGATCAGTGCAACGAAATAGAGGAAAACAATAGAATGGGAAAGACTAGAGATCTCTTGAAGAAAATTAGAGATACCAAGGGAAAATTTCATGCAAAGCTGGGCACAATAAAGGACAGAAATGGTATGGACCTAACAGAAGCAGATGATATTAAGAGGTGGCAAGAATATAAAGAAGAACTGTACAAAAAAGATCTTCACGACCCAGATAATCATGATGGTGTGTTCACTCACATACAGCCAGACATCCTGGAATGAGAAATCAAGTGGGCCTCAGGCAGGAAGCATCACTACAAACAAAACTAGTGGAGGTGATGAAATTCCAGTTGAGCTATTTAAAATCCTGAAAGATGATGCTGCGAAAGTGCTGCACTCAATATGCCAGCAAATTTAGAAAACTCAGGAGTGGCCACAGGACTGGAAAAGGTCAGTTTTCATTCCAATCCCAAAGAAAGGCAATGTCAAAGAATGCTCAAACTACCACACAATTGCACTCATCTCACACGCTAGTAATGTTTAAAAGTCTCCAAGCCAGGCTTCAGCAATACGTGAACCATGAACTTCCAGATGTTCAAGGTTTTAGAAAAGGCAGAGGAACCAGAGATCAAATTGCCAACATCCGCTGGATCATGGAAAAAGCAAGAGAGTTCCAGAAAAACATCTATTTCTGCTTTATTGACTATGCCAAAGCTTTTGACTGTGTGGATCACAACAAACTGTAGAAAATTCTTCAAGAGATGGGAATACTAGACCAGCTGACCTACCTCTTGAGAAATCTGTATGCAGGTCAGGAAGCAACAGTTAGAACTGGACATGGAACAACAGACTGGTTCCAAATAGGAAAAGAAATACGTCAAAGCTGTATACTGTCACCCTGCTTATTTAACTTATATGCAGAGTACATCAAGGGAAACGCTGGGCAGGATGAAGCACAAGTTGGAATCAAGACCGCTGGGAGAAATACCAATAACCTCAGACATGTAGATGACACCACCCTTATGGCAAAAAGTGAAGACCAACTAAAGAGCCTCTTGATGAAAGTGAAAGAGGAGAGTGAAAAAGTTGACTTAAAACAACATTCAGAAAACTGAGATCATGGCATCTGGTCCCATCACTTCATGGCAAATAGATGGGGAAACAATGGAAACAGTGACAGACTTCATTTTTTTGGGCTCCAAAATCACTGCAGATGGTGATTGCAGCCATGAATTTAAAAGATGCTTGTTACTTGGAAAAAAGTTATGACCAACCTAGATAGCAGGTTGAAAAGCAGAGACATTGCTTTGCCAACAAAGGTCCATACAGTTAAAGCTATCCTTTTTCCAGTAGTCAGGTATGGATGTGAGAGTTGGACTATAAAGAAATCTGAGCGCCGAAGAATTGATGCTTTTGAACTGTGGTGTTGGAGAAGACTCTTGAGAGTCCTTTGGACTGCAAGGAGATCCAATCAGTCCATCCTAAAGGAAATCGGTCCTGAATATTCATTGGAAGGACTGATGCTGAAGCTGAAGCTCCAATACTTTGGCCACCTGATGCAAAGAAGTGACTCACTGGAAAAGACCCTGACACTGGGAAAGACTGAAGGTGGGAGGAGAAGGGGACAACAGAGGATGAGACGGGTGGATCATATCACCAACTCAGTGGAGATGAGTCTGAGTAAACTCTGGGAGTTGGTGATGGACGGGAGGCCTGGGGTGCTACAGTCCATGGGGTCCCAAAGAGTCAGACATGACTGAGCAACTAAAAGGAACTGAATTACAATTACAAGCTATAATGGAAACATGATTAACCTAAGAATATAAAATAATTACATGCAATATGGGGGGTTAAGTAGAATGATATAGTTATCTCAGTGTTTTTGAATGTTGAATTTCAAGCCAGCTTTTTCACTCTTCTCTTTCACCCTTGTCAAGAGGCTCTTTAGTTCCTCTTCACTTTCTGCCACTGAAGTGATATCATCTGTATATCGGAGTTGTTGATCATTTCTCCCAGCAGTCTTGATTCCAGCTTGTAATTCACTCAGTTCAGCATTTTGCATACTGTACTCTGCATGTAGGGCTTCCCAGTAAAGAACCTGCCTGCCAATGCAGGAGACATAAGAGATGCAGGTTCGATCCCTGGGTCTGGAAGATCCCCTGGAGGATGGCATGGCAACTCACTCCAGTATTCTTGCCCAGAGAACTCCATGGTCAGAGAAGCCTGGTGGGCTACAGTCCACAGGATCACAAAGAGTCGGACATGACTGAAGTGACTTAGCATACACACACTCTGTATGTAAGTAAACAGGGTGACAATATACAGCCTTCTCATACTCTTTTCCCAATTGTGAACCAGTCCATTCTAACTGCTGCTTCTTGACCCACATACAGGTTTCTCAGGAGACAGGTAAGGTGGTCTGGTACTCCCATCTAAGAATTTTCCAGTTTGTTGTGATCCACACAGTTAAAGGTTTTAGTGTAGTCAGTGAAGCAGATTTTTTTTCTGGAATTCCTTTGCTTTGTCCATAATCCAATGAATGTTGGCAACTGGATCTCTAGTTCTTCAGCCTTTTTGAAACATAGCTTGTATGTATCTGGAAGTTCTTGGTTCACATACTATTGAAACCTACCTTGAAGGATTTTGAGTATAACCTAGTTAGCATGTGAAATAAGTATCATTGTATGGTAGTTTGAATATTCTTTGGCACTGCCCTTCTTTGGGACTGGAATGAAAACTGACCTCCAATCCTGGCCACGGCTGAGTTCCAAATTTGCTGACGTGTTAAATGCAGCACCTTAGCAGCATTATCTTTTGGAGTTTAAGTAGCTCAGCTAGAATTCCATCACCCCCATTAGCTTTGTTCATAGTGATGCTTCCTAAGGCCCACTTGACTTCACATGACAGGATGTCCGGCTCTAAGTGAGTAAGCACACCATCTTGGCCATCCGAGTCATTAAGACCTGTTTTGTATTGTTCTTCTGTGTATTATTGCCAACTCTTGTTAATCTTTTCTGCTTCTGTTAGGTCTTTACCGTTTCTGTCCTTTATTATGCCCATCCTTTCCTGAAATGTTCCCTTGGTATCTCTCATTTTCAAGAGATCTCTAGTCTTTCTCATTTTATTGTTTCCTCTGTTTCTTTCATTGTTCAATTAAGAAAGCCTTCTTATATCGCCTTGCTGTTCTCTGGAATTCTGCATTCAGTCGGGTATATCTTTCCCTTTCTCCTTTGCCTTTTGCTTCTCTTTTCTCAGCAATTTGTAAAGCCTCCGCAGACAACCACTTTGACTTCCTGCATTTCTTTTTCTTTGGGATGGTTTTGGTCACTGCCTCCTGTACAATGCTACAAACCTCTGTTCATAGATCTTCAGGCACTCTACCAGGTCTAATCCCTTGAGTCTATTTGTCGCCTTCACAGTATAATCATGAGGGATTTGATTTAGGTCATACCTGAATGGCCTGGTAGTTTTCCCTGCTTTCTTCAATTTAAGTTTGAATTTTGCAAAAAGGAGCTCTTGATCTGAGCCACAGTCAGCACCAGGTCTTATTGTTGCTGACTGTATAGCACTTCTCCATCTTTGGCTGTAAAGAATATAATCAATCTGATTTTGGTACTGACCATCTGGTGATGTCCAGGTGTTGGGTCAACTCTTATGTTGCTGGAAAGGGTTGTTTGCTATAAGCAATGTGTTCTCACTCTTGCCATTTCCTGCTTGACCATGTCCAATTTACCTTGATTCATGTACCTAACAGTCCAGATTCCAATGCAATACTGTTCTTTACAGCACTGGACTTTAGTTTCACCACCCGATACATCCACAACTGAGCATCATTCCTGCTTTGGCCCAGCTGTTTCATTCTTACTGGAGCTCTTAGAAATTGCCCTCCACTCTTCCCCAGTAGCACACTGGACACTTTCCAACCTGGGTCGGGAGTGGGGGGCACATTTTCCAGTGTCGTATTTTTTTGCCTCTTTTTACTATTCACGGGGTTCCCATGGCAAGAATACTGGAGTGGGTTGTCATTTCCTTCTCCAGCGGACCACATTTTTTGTCAGAACTCTTCACTATGACCTGTATGTCTTGGGTGGCCCTGCAGGGCAAGGCTCATAGCTTCACTGAGCTATGCAAGGCCCTTCATCATGACTAGGCTGTGAGCCATGAAGTGGATTGTTTTTTGTCAGTTACCAAATATTATACTACCCACCAATGACCACAGCCAACATTAGAGAATTCAATACAATTTATTTATAACATCTTATGGGAAAACACAAATGAACAATGAGCTTTTTGGCCAATCCAATACAAATATCATGGGAGATCTAGTCCAAATATTGTTCTTCTGGGAATCCTCTGGTGGTCCAGTGGTTATGACTTGGAGGTTTCACTGCTGTGGCCTGGGTTTAATCTCTGGCCAGGGATCTAAGATCCTGAAAGCCACAAGGGGGGATAAAAAATACGAAAACAAATCAAATACTATTCTTCTTATGCCTTCCCACTCTGGTAAAGTGTCATGAGAAACTATGCTGCATTTTTCTCAAATACCCAAACTTCACACTATGAATTAACTACAGATGATAGACAGAATCTTGACTGTGTGATAAGAGGTTACAGTAAACACCAGATTCTTTCCTTTCACTTAGTTATATTATTGCTATTAAACATAAGTTCATCAGATAATGCAGATTAACTTGTTAAGCTGTTTGAAAGCTATCCTTATTTAACATGAGGGCCAGTGAAGGGCAGCACAGGATACTGGCTAATAGTATAGTAAGCCATAGTAAGTCTGTTTGGGGTACTGTCACTTACTAGCTCTGCAGCTTTGGACAAGTAACTTATCCTATCTCACTTTCTTCATCTGTAAAATGGAGATGATAAAGAGTACCTATCTTACAGGCTGCTGCTGCTACTGCTAAGTCACTTCAGTCATGTCTGACTCTGTGCAACCCCATAGACAGCAGCCCACCAGGCTCCCCCGTTCCTGGGATTCTCCAGGCAAGAACAATGGAGTGGGGTGCCATTCCCTTCTCCAATGCATGAAAGTGAAAAGTGAAAGTGAAGTCGCTCAGTCGTGTCTGACTCTTAGCGACCCCATGGACTGCAGCCCACCAGGCTCCTCCGTCCATGGGCTTCTCTAGGCAAGAGTACTGGAGTCGGGTGCCATTGCCTTCTCTGATCTTACAGGCTACTGCAGATTAAATGAGTTTAATATTATAAAAAGCTTAGAACAATGTGTGATACACAGAAGTGCTTAATAAATTAGTTATTAACACTGAGAAAACGTTTCATACAAACAAGACACTTCTAGCTGCCTAACTTGGGGAATAGGTAACTAAACCCTTTCAAGGGGTTACATTCTATACAATTATTTTTATTTTTATTATTTTTATTTTTTATACAACTATTTTTAGACAATTGATATTTCAGAATTTCTCAGACCTACCTCAACTGAATACATATTTGAGGCAATCGAGGCATCTTAGGCTATCTCCTCATTGTAAATAGAGATCTTCTATTATCTACATGGGCTTCCCAGGTGGCTCAGTGGTAAAGCATCTGCCTGCCAATGCAAGAGACTCAGGTTCAATCCCTGGGTGAGGAAGATCCTTTGAGGGAGGAACTGACAACCCACTCAGTATTCCTGCCTGGAGAATCCCATGGACAGAGAAGCCTGGCAGGCTACAGTCTATGGGGTTGCAAAGAGTCAGACATGAACGATTAAGTGATTGAGCAGGCATGCATGCACACATTAATACAAGGTTGCTAAAAGTATTTAGTAAGTTAAATAGAGTATAAACAGCATAGTGCCTAGGTGTTCCTCCCACTTAGTTTCAACTGATTCCTACGTACCCAAATCTAGAGAAAGCTGAGCAGATTGGTTTCCTTTGCCCTGAGCAAGGGCCCTACATTTACTTGGTAACTTCTGGTGCCCAGGTAAAAATAAAGACCCTCCATGTGTAAAATGACAAGCACCATATGAATTGTGATCAAAGTCCATAAAAACTTGAGTATGGAGAAAATGAATGTAATTATGAATGAAAATTATACAGGAACTATCTTTTGAGTTGAAAGGCAAATTTTAAATACTTATAAAATACTCTGTATATGCAGTTTATTATTCCATGAAGTGAGATAGGTTAAAAGCATTAAAAAAAGTTGTAAGTAAATCTCCAGATGACAGAGTCATGATGAATTATCAAGAGAAGAAACATGCTTTTAGGATTATTTCTTACTTTGAAAACTGTCAGGTCCACCAGTCAGAAGCCTAATGCTGCTTGGGCATGCATGTTTAGTCGCTCAGTGGTATCCAACTCTTTGTGATCCTTTAGACTGTATCCTGGAGAAGGCAATGGCAGCCCACTCCAGTACTCTTGCCTGGAGAATTCCAGGGACGGGGGAGCCTGGTGGGCAGCCGTCTCTGGGGTCGCACAGAGTAGGACACGACTGAAGCAACTTAGCAGCAGTAGCAGACTGTATCCGGCCAGTCTCCTCTGTCCATGGAATTTTTCAGCCAAGGATACTGGAGTGGGTTGCCATTCTCTCCTTCAGGGTATCTTCCTGACCAGGGACTGAACCCACATCTCCTGTGTCTGAGTGTGTCTTTACGCAATGAAGCCCAATGCTCCTCAGTTCAGTTTTGTCGCTCAGTCGTGTCTGACTCTTTGCGACCCCATGAATTGCAGCACGCCAGGCCTCCCTGTCCATCACCAACTCCCAGAGTTCATTCAGACTCACGTCCATAGAGTCAGTGATGCCATCCAGCTATCTCATCCTCTGTCGTCCCCTTCTCCTCCTGTCCCCAATCCCTCCCAGCATCAGAGTCTTTTCCAATGTGTCAACTCTTCACATGAGGTGGCCAAAGTACTGGAGTTTCAGCTTCAACATCATTCCTTCCAAAGAAATCCCAGGGCTGATCTCCTTCAGAATGGACTGGTTGTATCTCCTTGCAGTCCAAGGGACTCTCAAGAGTCTTCTCCAACACCACAGTTCAAAAGCATCAATTCTTCAGCGCTCAGCCTTCTTCACAGTCCAACTCTCACATCCATACATGACTACTGGAAAAGCCACAGCCTTGACTAGACGGACCTTTGGTTGGCAAAGTAATGTCTCTGCTCTTCAATATGCTATCTAGGTTGGTCATAACTTTTCTTCCAAGGAGAATGCTCCTCAGAGGGGCTTAAATTTCTCCTTGGTGAGTCTGTTGCATCTCCCAGAGCAGCCGTTTTGGACCTTTCCATTCTTCTCAAATTCTCTTATGCCTGGCCAGAGTAGATAAACTTTCTTTTCACTTAAAGGTAAAAAAAAACCCGAGGTCATGTAAATGAAGCAACCACATTTGTCCTCGTTTTCACCTGAAAACATCTTTGAAGCTCAGTGCATAATGTCAGAATTTCTCTATACTACCTCTTCCTGTGTGTTTTTGTTATTGTTGCTGTTGTTTTAAGAGCTTAAGAGTAATTTTCATAGTGATCTTTTAATTGATGTATAGTTGATATAACTTCCTATTTCTTTGAAAGGAGATGAACTCCTCCCTCCCAAAGCTTTGCTGTTGTTCAGTCACCCTGTCCTGTCTAACTCTGCAACCCCATGGACTGCAGCATGCCAGGCTTCCTGTCCATCACCATCTCCCAGAGCTTGCTCAAACTCATGTCCATTGAGTCAGGGATGCCATCCAACCATCTTGTCCTCTGTTGTCCCCTTCTCCTCCTGCCCTCAATCTTTCCCAGCATCAGGGTCTTTTCTAATAGTCAGATCTTCACATCAGGTGGCTGAAGTATTGAAGCTTCAGCATCAGTCCTTCCAATGAATATTCAGGGTTGATTTCCTTTAGGATTGACTGGTTTGATCTCCTTGCAGTCCAAGGGCCTCTCAAGAGTCTTCTCCAACATCATAGTTCAAAAGCATCAATTTTCTGGCATTCAGCCTTCTTTCTGGTCCAACTTGCACATCCATACATTACTAGTGGAAAAACCATAGCTTTGACCAGACAGACCTTTGTCGGCAAAAGAATGTCTCTGCTTTTTAATACCCTGCCTAGGTTTGTCATAGCTTTACTGCGGGGGAAGACCCGTGAAGGGTTAAGTCTTGGGAGCTGCTCAGCAGGTATGCAGAGCCCTAGGACATGTTCCTAAGCTCCCTGTCCCGCCACCCTCAAGAATTTTTATAGCCCTTAAGGCTCCAAGATGTTTGGTTTCGGCAACATTTCCTAGAAGATAGATTATCTTATTATGTACACAATGGTAAGGGTCTGGTGATTGTATCTTGAGATTAAAAACAACCTTGTGAATGTCATAAGTCACGTACTTTACCCTATATATACTGCAGCACAATAAAGCAAGGTATCAGCCATTTTGGGCTGATCCTCTCAACCCCATCTTTTGTCTCTCTCTTATTTTTCTTAGCGGGGACGCTCCGTTCTCTCCCTGTGCAGGTGCGACTCTTGCTTGTGCTGGCCGCGGCACTTTACTTCCAAGGAGCAAGCATCTTTTAAGTTTGGGGCTGCAGTCACCATCTGCAGTAATTTTGGATCCCAAGAAGTCTGTCACTGTTTCCATTGTTTTCCCATCTATTTGCCAGGAAGTGATGGGACCAGATACCATGATCTTAGTTTTCTGAATGTTGAGTTTTAAGCCAGCTTTTTTACTCTCCTCTTTGACCTTCATCAAGAGGCTCTTTAGTTCCTCTGCTTTCTGCGATAAGGGTGGTGTCATCTGTATATCTGAGGTTATTGGTATTTCTCCTGGCAGCAATCTTGATTCCAGCTTGTGCTTCATCCAGCCTGACATTTTGCATGAGGTACTCTGCATATAAATTAAATAAGCAGGGTGACAATATACAGCCTTGATGTACTCCTTTCCCAATTTTGAGCCAGTCCGTTGTTCCATGTCTATTTCAAACTGTTGCTTCTTGACATGCATACAGGTTTCTCAGGAGGCAGGTAAAGTGGTCTGGTATTCCCATCTCTTTAAGCTTAACCTTTACCTGATTTCCCTCCCACCCTTTCTTTTGACTTCAGCTGCCTCCTGGACCAGAGTGTCTTAGTATTTAACCATATCAGCATCTCTTTAATGGTGTATGTATGCATCTTGGGGGGTGTAGAGGGGGTTTGCTGTCATTGTTCTTTAGTTGCTAAGTGATGTCTGACTCTTTGGAGACCCCATGGACTGTAGCCCGCCAGGCTCCTCTGTCCATGGGATTTCCCAGGCAAAAAATACTGGCGTGGGTTGCCATATCCTTCTCCAGGGGATCTTCCTGACCCGGGGATCAGACCCACGTCTCCTGCATTGGCAGGTGGACTCTTTACTGCTGAGCCATCAGGAAAGTACGAGGAGAGGGTACTTGTTTTAAAATGCTGATTACAGTATACTAACACATATATATGGAATTTAGGAAGATGGCAATGACGACCCTGTATGCAAGACAGGGAAAGAGACACAGATGTGTATAACGGACTTTTGGACTCAGAGGGAGAGGGAGAGGGTGGGATGATTTGGGAGAATGACATTCTAACATGTATACTATCATGTGAATTGAATCTCCAGTCTATGTCTGACGCAGGATGCAGCATGCTTGGGGCTGGTGCATGGGGATGACCCAGAAAGTTGTTATGGGGAGGGAGGTGGGAGGGGGGTTCATGTTTGGGAATGCATGTAAGAATTAAAGATTTTAAAATTTAAAAAAAAAAAAAAGTGAATAAATAACACCTGGATTTCTATTAAATATTTAGCTTGTCTGGAAGAGAAAACAAAAAAAAAATAAAAAAATAAAAATAAAATAAAATGCTGATTATCTGGTTGTCAGACCTACTGAATCAGATTCTCCTTATATGGCACATTTTAAAGAAAATCCTCTTTTTTTTGGCCATGAGGCAAGTGGAATCTTAGCTCCCTGACCAGGGAACAATGGATCAAATCCGTACCCCCTGCAGTCGAAGTGCAGAGTCTTAACCACCGGACCACCAGGGAAGTCCCAGTAAAATCTCTTGTTGTGCTTATGCACACTAAAATTTGATAACTGTCTTAGACTATGGATCTTTCTTCTCTCTACAAATGTAATGTTTATGTTTTTAAATAAAAAACAAAACAAACTATACTTCTTTTAAATGACTATTCAGATTGCAGACTGCCACACTGTCTCTCTTCATTTGAAAAATTAGTCATTTATTTTTAGTTGCGCCCTCTCTAGTTGCAATGAGCCAGAGCTACTCTTTTCTACAGTACACAGGCTTCTCACTGCAGTGGCTTCCTTGTTGTGGAGGACAGGCTCTAGGCACACGAGTGGACTCCAGTAGATGCAGCACATGGGCTTAGTAGTTGTGGCTGCAGGCTCAAGAGTGAGCAGGCTCCAGTAGTTGGAGAATATGGGCTTAGGTGCGCTGAGCCTTGTGGAATCCTCCCAGACCAGGCATCAAACCCTCATCCCCTGCACTGGCAGGATTCTTATTCACTGTACCACCACTTCTCTTCCTTTAGCTCTGGGAGGTGGGGAGGAGGGGTGATTTATCTCATTAACTCATTCCTCACACCCCCTGTAACATGATTTTCACTTAATTGCTCTATGTAGGTTGTTCTTTCCAAGATCATTCTTGTCCTCTCAGTTCTAAATCCAAAGATCTTCTCCAGTCCTCATTTTCTTTAGCTTTTCTGTAGCTTGTGACACTGGCAGCTCTTTCTTCCTGGCTCTGTCTTTGCCATCCTGAAACCATACTCCTGGTGTTCTCCTGTCTCTGGGGCTGCCTCTTCTGTTTAGTTGCATCTTCCCCCTTAAATGTGGTAAATCCCAAACCCCTTAATTCTTTACAGAATTTTAGCCTCATCTTCTACCTGCTTGGGTGTCTTACTGTTACTTCAGACACACAATGCATGTAAGAGGTAACTTCCTGATTTTCCGGTTTTCTTCATTCATTCAAATATTTACGGCCCATCACTATATATGCTAGTCACTATCCTAAGTATCGGACATAAAAAGTTGTAAAAGGAGATGAATGCAGACACTCTTAATAATGAAACTGTCACTGCTTCAATCACCATTTTGGAAATCATGAAACTATTCTGTTGCTTGCCTCATTCTGTCCTTTCTAATATATTAAAAATTATTCTTTCTTTTCAATTTTTGTTTGTTTCTCCCATTTATACTACTATCATCCATATCTAGATCTTCTACTATTGAAATTACTCCAATAACTAGTCTCTCTTCTTCTAGTCCCTCCTATTTCATTTATTCACCATATATTTACTAAATGTCTTCTGTGGGCAAGGCACTCTTCTGGGTACTGGGATACAGCAGTAAGGCAAAGAACATCCCTTTTTTCATGAAGAATATATCCTGGTAGAGGGAGAAAGGGAAAAAAAAAAAGAATTGTAGATAGTCACAAATGTCACTACAATACTGGAAAATTATATGGGGTTAGGGGTTAAAGAAGAAGAGGAAGCAAATCTAAGATTCTCAGAGTGGTTAGGGAAGGCCTCTGTGAAAAGCTGGTATCTGGCTTAGATCCTATCACATTACTGATTAATTTTCTCAAAACACCACTTTCATGTTATCTCTCTGCTAATTGTTCTTTTTGCTTTCATTGTAAATGCAATCATTACCTTCTTAATTTTTACAGGCTATCTACTAATTATAAAACAAAGGCCAAAATTCCTACCTAGCCTTCCAATTTAATTTTGTAAAAATCTACAGATTCTGCTTCAACTCAAAGTTACTGAGTGCTGAATAGGATATATCTGTCATTGTATTTTTTTCCCTTCAAAAAATACCCAACTGAATGCATATTCCCAACAAGTATTATCATGTCCTTTTTACAAATAAAAAGGAAAGAAACCTGACTAAGATCATTCAGCTAGTGATAGGACTGGCCCACAGGTAATAATAAAAGCTGCTGTTTATTAACACTTCTGTGCCAAACTATGTGTTAAGGGACTTACTTGTCTTTTTTATTCCTTATCACTGAGAGAGGCATTATTATGATTAGGAAATTAATATGATTAGGTGTTGATTTAATTATTAGGAAACTGAAGCTTAGAGAAGCATAAGTAATCTGCCTAAATCACTAGTGGTCAAAATAGGATTAAAACTGAGACATGTCTGATTTAAAAGTCTATTAGACAACTATGCTTAATCAATTCAATGTCATGTGGAAAACTCCATCCCTGGATCAACATAATGATCTCCTTTTCCCACATCTCCACTTACTCTGCTGAACTCTACTAGGGAAAAATATATAACCAGAAGACTGGGATCATTAAAAAAAATCTATGTCCCATAGGCCCAGCTAGGCCCTCATTATGACCTAGAAATCTTCCTGCTTTTCTACTCAGCTCACTCTCTCCTCCCACTCTCTACAGTGGCTATCTCAACCTTTTCCACTCTCCTAAAACTTCCAACCTTATCATCCCCTTTTCATTCCTAACAAATGATACCTTCCATTACACTGCAAAGAAAATATAAGCCACTGGAAGTAAACTCCCTCAAATTTTTACCATCATATCTAGAAATTAACTTCATCTGCTTGATCCTTACTTCCTTTCCTTTTGTCACAAAGGAAACTGTACCTTGTCTCCTGAAGTCTGTCCCTCTGCTATGCTGTCTACCACTCTGCTTTGTACCATCAGGATCCTTACTCAGATGGGAATTCCTTCTCAGACTTTCCTGGTAGCCCAGTGGTTAAGAATCCTCCTGCCAATGCAGGGGACATGGGTTTGATCCCTGGTTGGGGAAGATTCCACATGCCTGTGTGCCACAACTACTAAAGTCCGCAAGCCTAGAGCTCATTTTCTGCAACAAGAGAAGCCCCCACTCGCCAAAACTAGAAAGAAGCCCCCACTCACCACAACTAGAGAAAGCCTGTGTGCAGCAACGAAGACCTAGTGCAGCAAAAAATAAATAAGAATTCCTTCTCTTTGAAGCATTTTCAACTCCTCCCTTTCTACTGACTCCTTATTACCATCAAGATAAGCTCAACTCTTCTCCAGCTAAAACTGACCCACCCCAGACCCCACATTCTTTTCTATTTAACTTACCTCCCTCTCCCTTCCACAGGCAAAATTCCATCTCCATGGCTATCTTACTTCACCTACTAGTCATTTCTCAACCCACTATAGATGAGGCTCCTACTCTACCACTTCACTAAAATGTTTCACCAAGGCTATTAAAAATCTCTTTAAAACTAATTTAACTTTACTTTGGTAACACTGCTGACCATTTCTTTCTTCTTGAAGGCTCTTTCTCCCCAAGATCAAGATCTTTTTCCACAAAATCAAATTTTCTTTTGGTTTTCCTCTTAAATCTAGCACATGGACACATGAAACTACACAGGTGATAAAACTGTGCAGAACTTATTAATACATAAACAGAAGTGACTACAAGTAAAAATAAGGAAATACAGATAAGATCTGTGGAACACATCAATGTCAATAATCTAGTTGTGATATGATACTACAGTTTTGCAAAAATGTAGATATAGAATAGGAATAGACTAGGAATAGAAATGAACTTCTTCAACCTGATAAATATCATACATGTATATTATAAACATAACACTAGGATATATGTACATATATCAGTGTTAGCATACTTAATGGAGAAAGACTGAATGAATGTTTCTGCATAAGATCAGGAATAAGACAAGGATATCTATTCTTGCTGCTTCTATTCAGCACTGTTTAGCTAAGGCAACTGGGCAAGAAAAATAAATTTGTGGAAATACTATTAGAATAAATGACTGTAAAAAGATTGAAGGATATAATATCAATATATAAAAGTTGTGTTCCCATATACTAGTAATGAACAATCTGAAAATTAAGAAGGTAATGATTGCATTTACAGTAACAGCAAAAAGAACAAAACACTAAGGAACAAACTTAACAAAACAAATGGTTAACTTCTGGTTTCTAGACCTGTATGTACGGAACTTAGACGTTGTCACTCTTGCCCACAGAACAAGAAAGTGACAAACTCAATGTCAACAACTTTTCTTAGATCCATCAGAGAATTGGGGACGCAGGACGACGACAACTATTGAAGCCCAAGTGCCTAGAGTTCATGCTCCACGGCTAGAAGACCACCACAAGAAGCCTGGCACTGCAACTACAGAAAAGCTGGAGCAGCAATGAAGACCCAGCGCAGCCAAAAATAAATAAAATAAAAACCCCTGAAACAGAAATGAAGACTGTCTCTGATGGGCTCATCAATACAGTAGACACAGCTGAAGAAAGAATCAGCAAGCTGGAAATGTCTATAGAAAATGCTTGAACTGCAAGGAGAAAAGAGAATGAAAAAGATAGAATATCTAAGAGCTGTGAGACAATGACAAAAGATATAACATAGAATAGTGAGAACACAGAAGGAGAAGAAAGAGAAAAAGGAACAAAAGAAACATCTGAAGTAATGGCCAAGAATTTCCCAAAATTAGTGACAAGTGGCAACCATAGATATAGGAAACTCAGAAAATCAAGCAGGATAAGTATCAAAAAACATACAAGAGTCTTCCTTGGTGGTCCAGTGGTTAAGAATCCGCTTTCCAAGGCAGGGGATGCAGGTTCGATCCCTTGTCAGAGAACTAAGAGCCACATGCCATGTGGCAACTAAGCCCCCACACCACAATGGCTGAAGCCTAGGAACTCTACAGCCTCTGCTCTGCAGCTAGCAAAGTCCTGGCATAACCCAGCACAGACAAAAGGGAAAAAAAAAAGAGAGAGAAAGAAAACAGTTCGTGCAAAGTAATAACAGAAACAATGTAGTCAGTGAAGTGAATGACAGTGATGTTGCAAGGAGGAACTGGGAATTTAATACTCTATAATAAGGGCAGAAGGAGAAGGGGACAACAGAAGATGAGATGGCTGGATGGCATCACCGACTCGATGGACGTGAGTTTGAGTGAACTCCGAG